>NC_090448.1:501298381-502535465 GCF_031143425.1 Pleurodeles waltl | reverse complement strand
TTGGTGTAGTATTGGTGGTGGTGTGATACTGATGTTATCAGTGGTGGTGTGGTATGGATGGTGGTGGTATTGGTGGTTGTGGGGGTAATGGTGGTGGTATTGCTAGTGTTGAAGGTGGTGATATTGATGGTGCTGGTATCAATGTTAGTGATAATGTACTAGTGGTATTGATAGTGGCGGTGATGAGGTATTTATGATGGTATTGGTAGTGCTATTAGAGACATTGGTGGGGTGATATTCGTAGTATAGTGTTGGTGATATTGACTGTGGTGTGGTACTGGTGATGATGTGAAATTTGTGCTGATGTGCCTTCGATGGCAGTGTGTTATTGGTAACTCTGTGCTATTAGTGGTGTTGATGTTATTGGTGGGAACATTAATGTTGGTGGTGTGATGCCATTAGAGGTGCCCTTGGTTGCATCGTGCTGTTGCTGGTGGTGTGAAATTGATGTTCATTTGGTGTTGTTAGTGGTGTGTTATTGGCAGTCTATTATGATGGTAGTATTCGTGGTGTGTTGACAATTGGTGGTGACATTATAGGTGTTGTTGATGGTGACATTGGTGATGGTAGTGGTGGGGCTTGTGGTATTGTTGGTAGTACTTTTGTGGAAATATTGGTGGTGGTGGTATTGTGATTTGCCCTGTGTCCTTTAGGTGTGGTGTTTTGGGACTGGTGGTGGAGTTGATGCAAATATTAGCATTGTGGAATTTGTATTGGTTGTGGCATTTTAGAAGTAGGTGTACAACATGTATGAGATAAAGAATTTAATTTGGCAAAGGTGTGATGGTTGAGTGTATTTTATAGATATAAAATAGTCCCTTATGCATATAAATGTATGTACTCCATAGGCGCTAGAATGGTACACTAACCAGCCAATAGCATGAAGTGAAAGTGAAATGCTCACCTGGGCAGGGTCAAAGTGTTCACTTTGTATATTCAGAGGAATTGGTAAGAGTCTCACAGATTTCTAGAGCTGAATGTACCAAAAAACAAAGTGATGGATGAAATGCTTGAATTAATTTCAACCACTGGCGATCTCTCAGGGCCGCATACCAATCCATCATGTTCGATGGCATATGTTGCTGCAGATACACATGTTTGGCACAGTCCGCTGCCTGGTGTTGGGCTCGGAGTATTACAAGTTGTTTTTCTTCGAAGAAGTCTTTTTGGTCACGGGACCGAAGGACTCCTCCCTCTTTGGCTCCATTGCGCATGGGCGTTGACTCCATCTTAGATTGTTTTTTTCCGCTGTCGGGTTCGGACGTATTCCTTTTCGCTCCGTGTTTCGGTTCGGAAAGTTAGTCAGAATCTCGGAAGAAAGCGTCGGTATTGTTCCGTTCGGTATCGGGATAGTTAGGTACATCGACACCGATCATCGGAAGACTTTGGGGCAGTTTCGATCCCCCATCGGGGCCTGGTCGGCCCGACCGCGTGCGACATCGAAGCCGATGGAACGGACCCCGTTTCGTTTCTGCCCAAAATGTCACAGTAAGTATCCTTATACAGATCAGCACTTGGTCTGTAACTTGTGCTTGTCCCCCGAGCACAAGGAGGATACCTGTGAAGCCTGTCGAGCCTTCCGGTCCAGAAAAACACTCCGGGACCGAAGAGCCAGGCGTCACCAAATGGCGTCCACGTCGACAAAACAACGTTTCGACGACGAAGAGGAAACATTCTCGGTTCCGGAATCAGAATCCGGAGACTCCGACGTCGAACAACAGCAACAAACTGTGAGTAAGACGTCGAAAAGTAAATCCATCGACAAACCGAAAGCCCAGGGGACGCCACTGCCAACAGGCCATGGCTCGACCCATAAATCAGGCGACCCGTCGAAGGGGCCGAAAAAGGGCACGCCCATAGCGAAGACACCCGACTCCGGTCGAGGGACCGCCATGGAGCAACCTCGGAGCCGAGAAAGCGGCTCCGAGAGACAAAAACAAGATACCGGCACCGAAAAACATCGGCACCGAGAATCCATGCCGAAAGGAACAAAAATTCTGTCGGTGCCGAAACCGAAAAAAGATTCTCTCTCGGCGCCGAAAAATACCACACCTTCATCCTACTCAGAGGAACAAGGACTAAGTGGCCAAATGCACAAATTTGGACAAGAGCTCCAAAGTGTAGAATCGGACTACACACAAAAGAGACTGTGCATCCAGCAAGATACAGGGAAGATATCAACCCTTCCCCCAATCATGAGGAAAAGAAGGATCGGACTTCCAAAGGATGACACACAACCACAAGCCAAAGTGGTTAAAAAAGTCACGCCTCCGCCCTCTCCTCCACAGGCATCGCCGGCACAAACACCGCCACAAATGCACTCACCAGCGCAAACTACCATAAGTCATGACGATCAGGATCAAGACGCTTGGGACCTGTATGACACCCCAGTGCCGGACAATGATCCCGAGTCATACCCCACAAAGCCGTCACCGCCAGAGGACAGTACCTCATACTCGCAACTGGTGGCTAGGGCTGCAGACTTCCACAATGTCCAACTGCATTCCGATCCTATAGAGGATGATTTCTTATTTAACACCCTCTCGGCTACACATAGCCAATATCAATGTCTCCCAATGCTACCAGGGATGTTACGGCACGCAAAACAAATTTTTGAGGAGCCCGTAAAATCAAGAGCCATCACCCCAAGGGTGGATAAGAAATACAAACCACCACCCACAGACCCAGTGTTTATTACTTCGCAGTTACCACCCGACTCTGTGGTAGTAGGGGCAGCTCGCAAAAGAGCAAATTCACATACATCTGGCGACGCCCCACCTCCGGACAAAGAAAGCCGAAAATTTGACGCGGCAGGGAAAAGAGTGGCATCACAGGCAGCCAACCAGTGGCGCATCGCAAATTCACAAGCGCTGCTGGCCAGATATGACCGCGCACACTGGGACGAGATGCAACTTCTCGTAGACCATCTTCCCCAGGAATACCAAAAAAGGGCGCAGCAAATAGTGGAAGAGGGACAAACGATCTCAAACAATCAAATCCGCTCTTCACTAGACGCAGCCGATACTGCAGCAAGAACAGTCAACACTGCTGTCACCATAAGGAGACACGGTTGGCTACGCACTTCAGGCTTCAAACCTGAAATCCAGCAGGCTGTCCTTAATATGCCCTTCAACGAGAAACAACTGTTTGGCTCGGAAGTGGATACAGCCATTGAAAAACTTAAAAAGGACACAGACACGGCCAAGGCCATGGGCGCACTCTACTCCCCGCAGAGCAGAGGCTCTTTCAGAAAAACTCCATTTAGAGGGGGGTTTCGTGGCCAACCCACAGACACCACCAGCCAACAATCAAGAACCACACCATATCAGGGTTCCTTCCAAAGGGGAGGTTTCAGGGGATATCGGGGGGGTCAATTCCCAAGGAGTAGGGGAAGATTCCAGACTCCAAAAACACCTCCACCTAAACAGTGACTTTCAAGTCACGCAACCCCTTCACTCAACACCAGTGGGGGGAAGACTAAGCCAATTCTACCAATCTTGGCAACAGATTACAACAGACAATTGGGTATTAGCAATAATCCAACATGGCTATTGCATAGAATTCCACAACTTCCCACCAAACATCCCCCCCAAAACACGCAAAATGTCACAACATCATTTAGAACTTTTAGGACTAGAAGTTCAAGCACTACTGCAAAAGGATGCAATAGAATTAGTACCAGTACAACAAAAAAACACAGGAGTTTACTCCCTGTACTTTCTAATTCCAAAAAGAGACGAAACATTGAGACCAATATTAGATCTCAGGACACTAAATACCTACATCATATCAGACCATTTTCACATGGTCACACTACAAGACATCATTCCACTGCTCAAACAGCAAGATTACATGACCACATTAGACCTAAAGGATGCGTACTTTCATATACCAATACACCCTTCTCACAGAAAGTACCTACGGTTCGTATTCAAAAGAATACATTACCAATTCAAGGTGTTGCCATTCGGAATAACAACTGCACCAAGAGTGTTCACAAAATGTCTAGCAGTAGTAGCAGCACACATCAGGAGACAACAGATACATGTGTTCCCTTACCTAGACGACTGGCTAATCAAAACCAACACAGTAAAAAAATGCGCAAACGACACCACTTTTGTCATACAAACCCTTCACAAACTGGGGTTTTCCATCAACTACACAAAATCACACCTAGAACCGTGTCAAACACAACAATATCTAGGAGCAACCATCAACACATCAAAAGGAATTGCCACTCCAAGTCCACAAAGAGTGCAGGCATTCCACAAGCTAATAAGTGCTATGTTTCCAAACCAAAAGATACAAGCAAAATTTGCGCTAAAACTTCTAGGCATGATGTCATCATGCATAGCCATTGTCCCAAACGCAAGACTACACATGCGACCCTTACAACAGTGTCTAGCATCACAATGGTCACAGGCACAGGGTCAACTTCAAAATCTGGTGTTGGTAGACCGCCAAACATACCTCTCGCTTCTATGGTGGAACAGCAAAAATTTAAACAAAGGGCGGACATTTCAGGACCCGGTGCCTCAATACGTTATAACAACAGATGCTTCCATGACAGGGTGGGGAGCACACCTCAATCACCACAGCATTCAAGGACAATGGGATATACACGAAACAAAATTTCATATCAATTACCTAGAACTGTTGGCAGTATTTCTAGCGTTAAAAGCCTTCCAACCCATAATAACACACAAATACATTCTTGTCAAAACAGACAACATGACAACAATGTATTATCTAAACAAACAAGGAGGAACACACTCAACACAATTGTGCCTACTAACACAAAAAATTTGGCAGTGGGCGATTCACAACAACATTCGCCTAATAGCACAATTTATTCCAAGAATACAAAACCAACTAGCAGACAACCTTTCGCGAGACCACCAACAAGTCCACGAATGGGAAATTCACCCCCAAGTCCTGAACAAGTACTTTCAAATTTGGGGAACACCCCAGATAGATTTGTTCGCAACAAGAGAAAACTCAAAATGCCAAAACTTCGCATCCAGGTACCCACACCGCGAATCACAAGGCAATGCTCTATGGATGAATTGGTCAGGGATATTTGCGTACGCTTTTCCCCCTCTCCCTCTCCTTCCATATCTAGTAAACAAGTTAAGTCAAAACCAACTCAAACTCATACTGATAGCACCCACATGGGCAAGACAACCTTGGTATACAACTCTACTAGACCTTTCACTAGTACCGCATGTCAAACTACCCAACAGGCCAGATCTGTTAACACAACACAAACAACAGATCAGACATCCAAACCCAGCATCATTGAATCTGGCAATTTGGCTCCTGAAATCCTAGAATTCGGACACTTGGACCTCACACAAGAATGCATGGAGGTCATAAAACAAGCTAGAAAACCTTCCACTAGACACTGCTATGCATCTAAGTGGAAAAGATTTGTTTACTACTGCCATGCCAATCAAATACAACCAGTACATGCCTCTACTAAAGACATAGTAGGATACTTACTACATTTGCAAAAAGCAAATCTCGCTTTTTCATCTATAAAAATACACCTCGCAGCTATATCTGCTTACCTACAAACTACTCATTCATCGTCTCTATTTAGAATACCAGTTATTAAAGCATTCATGGAAGGGCTAAAAAGAATTATACCACCAAGAACACCACCAGTTCCTTCATGGAATCTTAACATCGTCTTAACAAGACTCATGGGTCCCCCTTTCGAACCCATGCATTCCTGTGAAATGCAATATCTAACCTGGAAGGTCGCATTTCTCATTGCAATCACATCCCTCAGAAGAGTAAGTGAAATACAGGCATTTACCATACAAGAACCATTTATTCAAATACACAACAATAAAATAGTTCTAAGAACAAATCCAAAATTTCTGCCAAAAGTAATCTCACCATTCCATTTAAATCAAACAGTAGAATTGCCAGTGTTCTTCCCACAACCAAATTCTGTGGCTGAAAGGGCACTACATACATTAGACATCAAAAGAGCACTAATGTATTACATTGACAGAACAAAGCTAATCAGGAAAACAAAACAACTGTTCATAGCTTTTCAAAAACCACACATAGGAAATCCAATCTCTAAACAAGGCATTGCTAGATGGATAGTCAGATGCATTCAAACATGCTATCTTAAAGCCAAAAGAGAATTGCCTATTACACCAAAGGCACACTCAACCAGAAAGAAAGGTGCTACAATGGCCTTTCTAGGAAACATTCCTATGAGCGAAATATGTAAGGCTGCAACCTGGTCTACGCCTCATACGTTTACTAAACACTACTGTGTAGACGTACTAAATGCACAACAAGCTACAGTGGGCCAAGCTGTACTAAGAACATTATTCCAAACTACTTCAACTCCTACAGGCTAAACCACCGCTTTTAGGGGAGGTAACTGCTTTATAGTCTATGCCAAACATGTGTATCTGCAGCAACATATGCCATCGAACTGAAAATGTCACTTACCCAGTGTACATCTGTTCGTGGCATTAGTCGCTGCAGATTCACATGTACCCTCCTACCTCCCCGGGAAGCCTGTAGCCGTTTAGAAGTAGATCATAAACCTTAAACATCTGAACATTTGTAAATAATTATTAGAAACTCTTATCATACATACATATTCACTCCATTGCATGGGCACTATTTATACCAAACAACTCCATCCTCACCCTCTGCGGGGAAAACAATCTAAGATGGAGTCGACGCCCATGCGCAATGGAGCCAAAGAGGGAGGAGTCCTTCGGTCCCGTGACCAAAAAGACTTCTTCGAAGAAAAACAACTTGTAATACTCCGAGCCCAACACCAGGCAGCGGACTGTGCCAAACATGTGAATCTGCAGCGACTAATGCCACGAACAGATGTACACTGGGTAAGTGACATTTTCATTTTCACCCACCATGCCACCTCAGTTTAGACCCAGCCAGACAGAAATCAGCCCTAACCTTGCTCCAACTAGAACAGTCCAACCAGAACTGCCAGGCCAGGCCCTCCCTGAACTGGAAAACAGGCAACCCAAGACCGATTTTGGACTTGTTATGGGCTCATTAGCCTGGTATAGCATGAGACCAATGGCATAGTGAGCACGGGACCCACGTCTGGCAATGCCAGTCACACTTACACAACAAGAAAACAGAGTGATGAATGGAATGCTTGGATTAAATTCAGCCAGGCCCAGATGTGGGCTCCTTGCTCACTGTGCCCCTGGAACCAAGCTACACTCAACTGAAGAGCCCCAATCAGGGCGAAACTGTCCTTAGGTTGCTTGTGTTCCTGTTCGTAGAGGACCTTGCTTGGCAGTAAGGACTGGACTGTTCCTGTTGGAGTGAGGTCAAAACTGATTTGCTTATAGTTTAATTCAGTCTGAGCTGGCATGGAAAATGATTGGTTGAAATGCTTCCCCAAGCAATTTCCAGTGGTTCGACTTATTGCAAGCATTCTCCCATCACCTTTTGTGTGTATGATACAGCTGACCTAGAAAGGGAATGTGAGCAGGGAAAAGAAACACAAGAGTGGATGTAAAAATAGAAGGCAATGCAGGTACATTGATTAAGAAGAATTAGGGTGGGGGAGAGTCAAGGCTGAGAGAGTAACTACAGAAAAACGTAATTAGCCCTCCCCTGAAAATAAAATAAAAGCAGGAGGGCGGAGCTCCAGATCTTAAAAAAATGTCCCTGCAAAATCAAATGTATATAGAAAAATACAATATTTTGTAACATTATATTTTCCCAATTTATGACCTACATCCCATATAGTGAAACCACTATTTTTCTGGCTGTCATGGCTAGACCATTGGTTGTGTACTCAACTTGTTCATCACAGAAGGGATGTTGGCTTTGCTGAGTTTTAAGTAAATATATCCTTCTACACATTGCACCAAGGTTGTACGATTGAATATGAGAGTGTTGCAGTCTTCACCTTTATCTATCTTGGCTTATAGGATTCAGGAGTATGTCAATAAGTATTTTTGAAGATTTTACAGAAAACAAAGGGACCCATGTAGATTGTGTAAATCACTACTGTTTTCTTCCGTACTTTCAGTCTTCTCTTCTTGAACAATGTAAGATTGTTAAATATTCCCTTCTGAAGCTGAAATGCTTATTAAGTGTCCTGTTTATGACATTTCTAGATGAAAAAGAAAGGAACTTTGCTTTTGATGCCATCGCTGGAGGAGGTGTCAGAAGATGGTTCTGTTAAAAGTGAGGTAAGAGCAGATAACAAATGTGACCTTACCAAGGGCTATACACGTGTTTTTACACAATGTGCAGAATGTTAAAACAATACATTGACAATATTTGCAACTAAAGAAAGGGGTTTCAACCTCATATTTAGGTTTTCATATCTATTACAATGTGTACTGAAAATGTGAGTGAACGTTTTCATTAGTCTTTTTCTGACGAATATGAAAATATGCACTTGCTTAGCACATGTACCCCAAATCTTTTTATGAACATTCACTTCCTTCCTTTTTTCCTGTTACCTTGCCTTTAATCTACAGTCTTCTTTAGACTGCACCCTGTTTACATTTGAGCTTTGAAAGAAGGAAACACATCTCATAACTTTCATTCATCTTTCAGTGAAATAGCATGCTTGCAATGTAAGAGGGTCTTTTTATAGCCAGGTTTCAAACATATTTAGCTGTCATAAAATTATTTTGGATTAAGTTTTTGCTACAAACATTATACAAACTACCGCTTCCCTCCATTATTGGTGATCGGAGATCATGGTCTCCATCTTGCAATATGTTCCTCTAGGCTGGTTAGCACTGAATTGATGTTTTGTTTTGTAAACTTTGAATGTGTTTTTTTTCTTTGTACTTTTCTCTCTCTCTCTCTGACTCCTTTTCAGTCTTTCTCTTCCTCACTTTGTTAAATGATCACTATTTTTTACCTATACTTTCTCGTATTACCTCTTCTTCTCCCTTGTCTGCCTCCTTGTTCTCATCCCTTCTCTGTTTATTATTTTTTCTCCCAGCATTTGTTTCTCATTTTTCTTTTTCTCACTATGTCTTGCTGTTCTACTATTACACATTGTAGGAGGCTGGACTGGCTTGTAGTGAGTACCAAGGGGTACTTGCACCTTGCACCAGGCCCAGTTATCCCTTATTAGTGTATAGGGTGTCTAGCAGCTTAGGCTGATAGATAATGGTAGCCTAGCAGAGCAGCTTAGGCTGAACTAGGAGACGTGTGAAGCTACCACAGTACCATTCTAGTGTCATATGCACAATATCATAAGAAAACACAATACACAGTTATACTAAAAATAAAGGTACTTTATTTCTATGACAATATGCCAAAGTATCTTAGAGTGTACCCTCAGTAAGAGGATAGGAAATATACACAAGATATATATACACAATAGCAAAAATATGCAGTATAGTCTTAGAAAACAGTGCAAACAATGTATAGTTACAATAGGATGCAATGGGGAAACATAGGGATAGGGGCAACACAAACCATATACTCCAAAAGTGGAATGCGAACCACGAATGGACCCCAAACCTAAGTGACCTTGTAGAGGGTCGCTGGGACTATTAGAAAATAGTAAGAGTTAGAAAAATAACCCTCCCCAAGACCCTGAAAAGTGAGTGCAAAGTGCAATAAAGTTCCCCTAAGGACAAAGAAGTCGTGTTAGAGGAATAATGCAGGAACGACACAAACCAGCAATGCAACAACTGTGGATTTCCAATCTAGGGTACCTGTGGAACAAGGGGACCAAGTCCAAAAGTCACAAGCAAGTCGGAGATGGGCAAATGCCCAGGAAATGCCAGCTGCGGGTGCAAAGAAGCTTCTACTGGACAGAAGAAGCTGAGGTTTCTGCAGGAACAAAAAGGGCTAGAGACTTCCCCTTTGGTGGACGGATCCCTCTCGCCGTGGAGAGTCGTGCAGAAGTGTTTTCCCGCCGAAAGAATGCCAACAAGCCTTGCTAGCGGCAAATCGTGCAGTTAGCGTTTTTGGACGCTGCTGTGGCCCTGGAGGGACCAGGTGGTCGCAAATTGGACCAGGAGAGAGAGGGGACGTCGAGCAAGACAAGGAGCCCTCTCAGCAGCAGGTAGCACCCGGAGAAGTGCCAGAAACAGGCACTACGAGGATGCGTGAAACGGTGCTCACCCGAAGTCGCACAAAGGAGTCCCACGTCGCCGGAGACCAACTTAGAACGTCGTGCAATGCAGGTTAGAGTGCCGTGGACCCAGGCTTGGCTGTGCACAAAGGATTTCCGCCGGAAGTGCACAGGGGCCGGAGTAGCTGCAAAAGTCACGGTTCCCAGCAATGCAGCCCAGCGAGGTGAGGCAAGGACTTACCTCCACCAAACTTGGACTGAAGAGTCACTGGACTGTGGGGGTCACTTGGACAGAGTCGCTGGATTCGAGGGACCTCGCTCGTCATGCTGAGAGGAGACCCAAGGGACCGGTAATGCAGCTTTTTGGTGCCTGCGGTTGCAGGGGGAAGATTCCGTCGACCCACGGGAGATTTCTTCGGAGCTTCTGGTGCAGAGAGGAGGCAGACTACCCCCACAGCATGCACAAGCAGGAAAACAGTCGAGAAGGCGGCAGGATCAGCGTTATAGAGTTGCAGTAGTCGTCTTTGCTACTATGTTGCAGGTTTGCAGGCTTCCAGCGCGGTCAGCAGTCGATTCCTTGGCAGAAGGTGAAGAGAGAGATGCAGAGGAACTCGGATGAGCTCTTGCATTCGTTATCTAAAGTTTCCCCAGAGACAGAGACCCTAAATAGCCAGAAAAGAGGGTTTGGCTACCTAGGAGAGAGGATAGGCTAGCAACACCTGAAGGAGCCTATCACAAGGAGTCTCTGACGTCACCTGGTGCCACTGGCCACTCAGAGCAGTCCAGTGTGCCAGCAGCACCTCTGTTTCCAAGATGGCAGAGGTCTGGAGCACACTGGAGGAGCTCTGGACACCTCCCAGGGGAGGTGCAGGTCAGGGGAGTGGTCACTCCCCTTTCCTTTGTCCAGTTTCGCGCCAGAGCAGGGCTAAGGGGTCCCCTGAACCGGTGTAGACTGGCTTATGCAGAATTGGGCACCTCTGTGCCCAACAAAGCATTTCCAGAGGCTGGGGGAGGCTACTCCTCCCCTGCCTTCACACCATTTTCCAAAGGGAGAGGGTGTCACACCCTCTCTCAGAGGAAGTTCTTTGTTCTGCCATCCTGGGCCAGGCCTGGCTGGACCCCAGGAGGGCAGATGCCTGTCTGAGGGGTTGGCAGCAGCAGCAGCTGCAGTGAAACCCCAGGAAGGGCAGTTTGGCAGTACCAGGGTCTGTGCTACAGACCACTGGGATCATGGGATTGTGCCAACTATGCCAGGATGGCATAGAGGGGGCAATTCCATGATCATAGACATGTTACATGGCCATATTCGGAGTTACCATTGTGAAGCTACATATAGGTAGTGACCTATAGGTAGTGCACGCGTGTAATGGTGTCCCCGCACTCACAAAGTTCAGGGAATTGGCTCTGAACAATGTGGGGGCACCTTGGCTAGTGCCAGGGTGCCCTCACACTAAGTAACTTTGCACCTAACCTTTACCAGGTAAAGGTTAGACATATAGGTGACTTATAAGTTACTTAAGTGCAGTGTAAAATGGCTGTGAAATAACGTGGACGTTATTTCACTCAGGCTGCAGTGGCAGGCCTGTGTAAGAATTGTCAGAGCTCCCTATGGGTGGCAAAAGAAATGCTGCAGCCCATAGGGATCTCCTGGAACCCCAATACCCTGGGTACCTCAGTACCATATACTAGGGAATTATAAGGGTGTTCCAGTAAGCCAATGTAAATTGGTAAAAATGGTCACTAGCCTGTTAGTGACAATTTGGAAAGAAATGAGAGAGCATAACAACTGAGGTTCTGATTAGCAGAGCCTCAGTGAGACAGCTAGTCACTACACAGGTAACACATTCAGGCACACTTATGAGCACTGGGGCCCCTGGGTTACCAGGGTCCCAGTGACACATACAACTTATACAGTGAAAAATGGGGGTAACATGCCAGGCAAGATGGTACTTTCCTACACACATTTACTATCATTGAAAGAGAAACCTTAGACAAAGGAACTCTAAAGATAGTCGATTTACATATTCTACTACTTATACATACAGTACCTTACAAGTAATAAAACAACCTTTGTGGAATCTGATGGCTAAGAGAATCTTGTTTTAAAATTATGATGCATTATGGTGACATTTGTTCTGATAACCACAATTTAACTGATTTTTTTAGAAGGGATATAAACCAGTGATCCCATCTAGTAGTGTACTGCCTTCTCAAGAAAAGAAGGAGAAGGAATCAGAAGGCAGCGGCATGTCTTGGACATTGGAAACTACAACTGAGAGGCCCAAAAAGGTATTATTGTAGAGCTTTTTATGTATGAAACATTTTGAATTTGTATTTTTCCCCTTATCTTCTGCTTCTTTAGCTGTTATTGTGACTTAATTTCGAAGTAGCGTAGCAGTGTAAATCTCTCTCACAGTTAATGCCAACTTATCTCTTTCATTTTTTCACATTATGGCCACATTAGGGCAATATTTCTGAAACTCGATTTTGTTGTTTCTAGTGGATAATTTTTTTGCTCCAGTGCTTGCTTCAGAATGATGTTTGCTTCCAAATATTGGTTGTGACACACTAAATACATGTAAGATGACTATTGCTTATAAATGATTTTATAAATAACAGAGACTTTAACAAAGGTTTCATAGTCCACGAATAACCCTTTAAGAAAAATAGAACAAACTTATTTTTGCACTTCTTGGCTTCTTGTGAAATAAAATAAGTAATCAAATGCTCCTACTTTTGTCTCAAACTGAGTCCTGTCTTTGACAAGAGGATATTTTCCCACTTCATATTAGGTATATATAGTCCCAAAAAGCAAAAATATCACAACACAGCTAAAGTAGTGTGAAAACAACTTGTTCCATTTTTAATATTTTTCTTTCTTATCCCATTTCATATAAGTACAACATGTGGTGCAGATTTACTCTGGTTACCGTGCACTAATTTAAAGTTTGTGTAATATGACCAAGTTTCATCTCTGTCTGAGATTTTAATATGGGCAGTTTTGAGTATCTGTTTTTTTAAAATCTTTGCATAAAATTGTATCTTAGACATACCCAGCTATGCTTCATCAAATACAAGGGCAACATGTTAAAAGAAAACTGAAAATACAATTTAACCAAATTGTGAAACAACAAAACAGAAACACCTTAAAAAGGCAATGTTGAAAAGAAAGAGGACACATTGACTTTAAGGGCTTCAATTTCCTAATGATTTATTAGATCAAAATTTTTAAATGAATCACTAGAAAATTGCAGCTTGACCCAGTGGCCCTGTAGCTTGGCCCGCTACTTCTTCTACATTCATCATATCTTTTTAATGTCCTTTATTGATTTTCTCAATTCTCACATTCGATGAGTTGTACTACATTAACGGCTGAGCTCACCAGGAGCCTAACATCCATGTGCTTCTGACTCACATTCTTTCCCACCCGACTTCAGCAGACCATGCCCTGGGAAAGATTGTTTTCATTGTTGCAGAATTTTTCCAGAATATAACTTTACTGTTCATGCATTGTTCATGACGGACATGCAGCCATTCAGACCAAGGAATGAGGGAGTGTGCACAGATTCTGACTATCTCCCATGCCCACCACAATCACCAGCAAGCTATAACATAATTACCATGAAAACTATGAATTTGCACTTTTTCACTATTTGGATCAAAAAAGTTGATCTTTCCATCCAATAAGTCAAAATGTCCCATTCTTACATGGGAAGCGGCACACAAGTCAACTTAGACAAAAGTTGAATTATTTTCTAAGTCCCATCTCAGAAGATGTCTTGCATTACCAATATTTTCTAAAAGGGATATGAAAAAGTTTGAACTATTGTTAAAGGCACACCTGTCACTGAGCGTCTAATAGGGCTAAGGGTTTTGTCTGGGATCCTAAAGTAATAAAGGTGCAGTGTGCATGGAGAAACTATTCATTTACAGCTCCCCAAATTCTCAGAACATTCATTGAATTGAGTTGAGTAAGCCTAAGTAAGGAGGTACACATGATGGTGATGGGTTCATGACCTTTAGTCATATATGTATTTCTGTTGGTATTGGTGGTTTTATATCAGTAAAATTGCATATTTATTCTGTGGCCAGTCAAGCTTCAATCATATATTCAACAGTACTGTGCATCGGAGAGTCACCGTTACAGGCACCCATTTGGTTTGAAATTATATGAAATGATGAACTCGTATTTTAGTGTGTACGAAAATCACATATTATCTGTTCCATGCAACGGGTTACAATTATTTATAAAAACAGAACAATACTGCTGCTAACATCAAGGAACCTTTGAAGTCCCAGTATATGTTACCATATTGTTTTGTATGTAAATAGGAGGTGGGAGAAGTAGAGATATTTGGGGATGGGTCTTTATCCACACATGCTAAAAACATTGTTTACATTATTATGTGGGGTTTAAAGCACTATTTGAAGGGCTTATTTCAGGTTGATGTTTGCAAGTACTAGAACTGCCCCTGAGTGTATGTATGTAATTTGCTGCTGTATTTCTTGGCATGGCTGGTCTCTTCGCTTCAGCTGTTTGGTTCTAGTTTGTCTCATAGTATCTCTGTTTTCATGCCATAATTTTCTGTTCTAGGTTGTTGATGATGCAGAAACATATCAAATGTCAACACACATATACTTATTGTCAAGAGAATCAACAAATGTGATGTTTTGGGACATTTAATATGTTGGGTCACAAAGTCATCACATTATTTTCAATAATACCAATATACAGTGTAATTTTCATTAGTTAGTGTACAATGTACCTACAGATGCAAAAGGAGATGGACATCCCAGCAAAGGACAAGCAATTATTGATTAACCCCTTGGAGTATGTATGTTGCTTTGATGTAAGAGATTCATATGAAATGCATTGAGTTACAGAAACTTCAGCCAGATTAGCTGACCAAAATGTGGCTTTCTTCAGTGGCAAGCATGGGGGTGGGAGAGGTTAGTACACAAAAGGAAAAAAAATGATAAAATGTTCAGTCAGAATCCAGGTGGCCCAGGGCAACGAGTGGGGCAGGAGATATGAAGCTAACTTTATAGCTTTGGGCCTTATTTCTTGTTAGGTGGACGGGACACTCCATCACAAATGTGATGCCTATCCTGTCCACTCTATTAAATGTGCCATAAGTCATATGAAACAAGTGGAATAGCATCTTGAGATGAGAACATTAAGAGATGACAAAGGTTGCATTCACCTCTTTAGCAAGAAAGAATAGATTTAATTTGACCCTAGATTTCACCTCAAGACAATAACGTATCCGTTCATTCAGATGTGGTGTCCTTTATGGTAGGTTGAATGCTACTTGAAAATATAGCAATAAGAACTGCCCTGTACAGTATATACTGAACTTTGTAAATAGTTGGCTATAACTAATCATAAAACAAATGTCTCACACTTTTTCAAGTCATGACCATTAACTCCCATTGCTCTTTTATCCAGTATTATGCATTCAAATAAAGTATGTTCCAATCTCAAACATGTTTATTCAAATGCATTTTATTGTTTATTATTTAGTGTTTTTCCATAGTTCTTCCCTTCAACTCTGTTCGGTGCAATCCTTTTCCTATAATAATGTATAACTGACCTACGTTGATAGTTTTAAGAAAATATTAGTACAAATTGACAAAAAATACTTTGGATGAATAGACGGTTGTGACTGATGCATGGCAAGAGTCTGTAATATATTGCTGGCATATGGGGCTTCTGCTCCAAAAACATTGGCCCAGATTCAATATTATTTGATGCAATCCAACCAAAGTTACTGCTCTGTCTTGCTTCAAAGGGGTGAGGAAAAAATGCACCTTACCCATCGATACGGTGTATTTTTTTTTCTCTTCCCAAGCAATGACACACTTTTGGCTGTCATACTGCAATGCATACAGAATGCATACACCCTTGCGTAATAGTGCAAGGATGTGTGTGTTCTATGAAGCATGGATTTTGGACTGAAAGGAGATCCTTTCAGTACAAAAACTATACTTTAACACATTTCCCACTTTGTGTGTATGCTGAATAAAGAGGCACATGTGCAAAGTTGGACAAATATGGGGAAATTAAACATTTCCCTTGTTAAGCCTGCCTTTGGGGGTTTAAGGTTTTGGCACAAATCCCAGTTTACAAATGTTAGTTGACAGGAATTTGAGTCAAAACTCATGGGCGGTGGCATGGGCACCCCCATGTACCACTCATGAAATTCCCTCTTGATGCAAAGTAGTAGATAGAGCAGCTTTGTTTTGCCTTGGGGTTACTTTCCAGTGGAAATCCTGGTTTGCTATGGTCAGTAAATCCCATCCCAACACTGTGTGCTGGGTTTGCACTGACACAAACCCGACACAAAGTGTTAGTAAATCTAAGTTATTCTTTACAATGCATAAGGTAATTAATTTTTACTTTGCTCCGTGAAGGTGCAGTGAAGGTTTTTCAAAAATGGGAATAAATATTGTTATTTCTTACGTGGTGGCCAATATTTTCTGTCTTGTTTTAGAGCTTTGCAACTTCTAATTGTTAGTTGTTGGACAGACATGAGTACATTTTATTTCTGTATCCCTGTTCAGACAGGATCAATGATCTGGCTAGATTGATCTAGTGGTTGTTATCAAGCAGTGGGAGGAAATCCTCAGCATGCTCACTTGATGGTTCACACCCTGGTGAACTGGATGTCATCAATAGACTTCTTTAATCCAGGTCGGATTGCTGAAAGAAATGGTCTAATGGTCGATTATATAGACTGAACAGCTGGATGCCATTGAGCCACTAACGTTAAGGGCCTTGCACCGTGGGTGATCACAAAGGCCTTTAATATGAGTGGTCAAATAATTCTGCTGGGTGCGGTACCATTAGTCACCCGCCCTATTGGAATTATATTTATGTGGGAATATCACAGCTCCATGGTTTAGCGTAACAAAACCTTGAAAATAGACTGCACTTCTGAAGTTGATCTTAACTATGTCGTAGGGGTGTTTAAACTCCCTTTACATCTACTTTTCAAAGGAAAGGAGTATACGTAGGACTTTAATAACCCGACAGTGACCTTCACTCACCTAACTAATTCTTTAAAATAAGCCAAAAGTTTGACTTCCGCTTTCCTGGACTTGCAGTGTCTAATCTTTTAGAGTAGCTTAATACAGTGCAACTACTTGGATGCCGAAGCAGCTTAGTTCGAGATGCATTTTTTCCAAATCTCTATTTGTGCCAACAGCAAGCAATAGAAAAGTAATTGTTGCTCTTTTTGTGGCCTTGTACTATTTGAGCAAAATTTAAAAGTATCAGAACGGGACTAACCTCTGTTTCTTTTCTTAACATTGAAGAAGCAATATTACTAAAGTTGTGCCAATCAGACTTTCAAATCTGGACAACTGAAGAATATTTGTGAATCATTCACATTCGGTTTCCCACACTTTGGGCATGAACTTCCAAGCTTTCTCCAAATTTTGCATTTTCTGGCATCCAGCAAATCCCGAAGAGGATGAAGAAATGATTCTGAGTATTGCAGTTTTGACAAAGGAACATGGTATTGTTAGAAATGGGGTCTTTGGTTGGTAGTCAGGTTACCCCCTGTCCAAGCAAGGACCCTCGCTCTAGTCAGGGTAAGTCACACACAATCCAAATTATCCTGTGCCCACCATCTGGTAGCTTGGCACTGAGCAGTCAGGCTTAACTTAGGAGGCAATGTGTAAAGTATTTGCGCTATAAATCATACAATACCACAATATAACACCACAAAAATACACCACACAGTGTTTAGAAAAATATATAATATGTATCTGAATAAATGGAGGTCAAAACGATTAAAGATGAAATAAGCAAACGTAGGGATATCACTGAAAGTAAAATATCAAGTTTCTTTAGAGTTAAAAGATTACTGTAAAAGCAATAAAAAGTGTTCTAAGTTCTCCTAGAAACAAGTGTCTGTTGCAGGGCAAAGTACCTGGTTTGCGTTGAAAAATCCTCGCAAGGCACCGCAGATGAGGAGATGCATGGAAAACAGTGAGTGTGCGTTGGTTTCGCCCCTTCGCACACGGACTTGCGTCGTTATTTTCCACGCAGGGAAGACGTTGCATCGATTTTCGGTGCGCGGATTTGGATCATCTTTGGGTTGCGGGGTTTTCAGATGCCCCGGGGATGATGCGGGGTTTTCAGATGCCCCAGGGAATCCTGGGCTTATGTAGCGAAGTCAGAGCGGCTGCGTCGGTTCCGGTAGGCGATGTGTGGAATTTTCTTCAGCACGGCAGGCACTGCGTCTATTCCTCTCAGGAAGTTGGGCGGCGTCGTTCTGAGTCAGCTTGCGTCGATCCAATAGGGCTGTGCGTTGAAGTTCCGGTTGCGTCGCTGGCGCTGCGTCGATCTTCTGTTGTGAAGTCAGGCTGCATCGTTCCAGACTGGGCATGTGGTGAAATTTTCACAACTAGCACGCTGTGCGTCGTTCTTGGCAGGTGGTGTGTCGAATTTTCGCCGCACGGGGATTTCAGCTGCAGGAGAGAAGTCTTTTTGGTTCTGAGACTTCAGGGAACAGGGGGCAAGCTCTATCCAAGCCCTTGGAGTGCACTTCTGCAGCAAAGCAAGAGAACATCAAGACAGCAGGGCAACAGCAAGGCAGCAATTCTCTTCAGAAAGCAGTCAGGTGAGTTGTTTGGGCAGCCAGGCAGTTCTTCTTGTCAGGTTGCAGGTTCTGGTTCATGTATCTTTTTCAGGAAGTGTCTGAGGTGGTAGGGCAGAGGCCCTGTTTTATACCCAAATGTGCCTTTGAAGTGGGGGAGACTTCAAAGAGTGGCTTAGAAGTGCACCAGGTCCCCTTTCAGTTCAATCTTGTCTGCCAGGGTCCCAGTAGGGGGTGTGGCAGTCCTTTGTGTGAGAGCAGGCCCTCCACCCTCCCAGCCCAGGAAGACCCATTCAAAATGCAGATGTATGCAAGTGAGGCTGAGTATCCTGTCTTTTGGGTGTGTCTGAGTGAATGCACAACGAGCTGTCATCTAAACCCAGCCAGACGTGGATTGTAAAGCACAGAAAGATTTAAGTGCAGAGAAATGCTCACTTTCTAAAAGTGGCATTTCTAAAATAGTAATATTAAATCCAACTTCACCAGTCAGCAGGATTTTGTATTACCATTCTGGCCATACTAAATATGAACTTCCTACTCCTTTCAGATCAGCAGCTACCACTCAAACAATGTATGAGGGCAGCCCCAATGTTAGCCTATGAAGGGAGCAGGCCTCACAGTAGTGTAAAACGAATTTAGGAGTTTTACACTACCAGGACATGTAAACTACACAGGTACATGTCCTGCATTTTACGTACACAGCACCCTGCCCTAGGGGTTACCTAGGGCACACCTTAGGGGTGACTTATATGGAGAAAAAGGGGAGTTTTAGGCTTGGCAGGTACTTTTAAATGCCAAGTCGCATTGGCAGTGAAACTGAACACACAGGCCTTGCAATGGCAAGCCTGAGACAAGGTTAAGGGGCTACTGAAGTGGGTGGCACAATCAGTGCTGTAGGCCCACTAGTAGATTTTAATCTACAGGCCGTGGGCACATATAGTGCGCTCTACTAGGGACTTAAAAGTAAATTAAATAGCCCAATTGGGTGTGATCCAATGTTACCATGTTTAAAGGGAGAGAGCATATACACTTTAGCACTGGTTAGCAGTCTAAAACCCAGCAAAAACAGTATCTCAAAAGTGGGAGGCAGGCAAAAAGTTAGGGGTGACAACCCTAAGGCTGTCAGGTTTGCATAGCTACTTGCCACAAGTCTTTACTCTAGGATGTAGATAAGCCTTCAAACCATGGCTGCCCCGCCAGAGGCATCTTTTCTAATACTATCTTGTGTACTCTTTTGATTTTGGCAGTATCTCTTAAAATTCCTTTTTGATGTTACTTTAAATAGTCTCCTCTAGGAGTCACCTTGCTGATAACCAAGATAACAGCTAGAGGTACTTAAACCTGGACAGAGTTTCAGCTGTAACATGCAAAATGTTATGGTACCCAAGCTTATCCAGACCTATGAGATCAATTTATGGCTCACGCCAGCTACTTGACATGGAGGGCTAACCTCATATTTTAAACATTCAGGGGTTTTTCGTGAGTCCCAGAAGGGTGCCACACTCGAATTGTAGTAACTCCCTAATACTGCTTTTACATTAAACCAGATTTGTACGCAGACTGCAAGAGGTTTAGTCAAAAAGTTTAACAGTACTTTAGGGAGGAAAGCTTGTACAAGAAGTTGGCCTTGCATAAACCATTCAAAATAGCCCTTAGAAGGAGTCTGAACCTATCTTTTGTTTGGTAGTCTATCTGTCACTTAAGATTCTTCAGCTGGAAGATCCAGAAATAAAACTGAACAGACCCTTTTTTTCAATCACATGCCTCAGTTTCTTCCACAAGAGCCTACCTCCCCTTGTGGCCCCACACAAAACTTCTCACTTTGCCGTGAAGCCTGGCCAGTTCCTTTTTATCAAAACTTAAAGTTATAGAATCAAATAAGAATGTGTATTCTGTCAAAATGTACATCTTCGGGAGATTAACGCACGCATATATAGTAAAGAGAAGCCTCTGCCTAGCACTGAGCTACCTGTCAACTTGGCTTTAAAACCTTTTGCATGCTCCTTAAACGGAACTTGTTCAAATCATATTTCACCATAAAGCCCACGTCCCTAATTTCACAATGAACGAATGCTAAATCATAATCAGCATTCCCAATCATATTTTTTATATTTTTGTTTCTTAACCATATAACCAGATAGAGTGCTGAATTCCTATATTACATCTTCAGCTCTTAAGATTGAGCTGTATGTAACAGAATGTACCTAGCCTAGTCATCTGCATATAGTTGTGCCATGGGTTCAAGACATGAGTAAAAAAACAGAAGAGATAGTGGGTACCCCTTGGCTAGTGCCTATCTATCTATCTATCGCAAAACTCGGTGTTAAGGTGCTATTCACCAGGCTTTTGGCAGTAGCTGATCTCTATAATGCCTTTACTGCTCCAAGGAAGTGTTGTCTAAGAATGAAGCTCTGAAGAACCTGCCATAAGTAGGTCTAATTGGCCCATATGAAAGGTTTAATCTGTAGCTAAGGTGTATGCCATGGAGCGGGAGGCATTCTCCACCACAGGTAGATCTATTAGGCCCACCCTCCTGTTTGTTAACTCATGAAGATGGTACCCTAGAGTAAAATATTTTTGATCTTGCATATGTTACATCCGACAAACTTAGATAACCTTGTTGCCCAAAATGGCTGAAAAGACCTTATTTTTGAGGTTGAGCAAAGGGATTGGGCTACTGGATTTACAATGCTTTGGGTCCTTAGCAAGCTTCAAAATCAATTAACTAATTGCCGCATTCCAAGAAGGTGTTGTATTGTCAGTCTCCAACAGTATACCGTTAAAAAGATCTGTACATATCAGTAGATCATCTCCAACAAGCTCTTACAAATTTCTGCCGGATCCCATAAGGGCCTACTTCCTACAGACTGCCTAATTTACGACCGGGAGAATGAGTGAATGTAAGCTTGCCTTATGATCTCACATAAACAAACCTTGGTATCCTTTCCGGCTGAGGCTTGCCGTGGTAATAGCCCACCTCAGAGCTGGATATGGACTAAATTAATTATAGTTTCCTTCTGCACTTGTCGAGTCAGCCGTTTTCTTGTCGTACCATATTTGGGAACCTTCATTTCATATTTATTCAAGCAACTACATCTACCCTAGGTGATCTAGAGTTTTGGTCCATGTCCCCCATAAATACTTAGAGTAAGAAAAAAAACGAAACGTAAAACTTCCTAGTGAAAAATTTTCTGTCCACCAAGAAGAGCGTTCCCCAGGGTACCTTTGTCAACCTAGTGAATACCATTAATTGTGAAAACAAATTGAAAGTCATTTCTATGTAAAAGGCTCTTCAGGATATGTTTCACCGGGTTAAGTTTTTGACAGTTTCATGTGCAATCAGTTAAAAACACCTCAGATTACCGCAGACATGAATTTGCAAACACATTTTGTTTCTCTTCTAAACCTGATATTAATAGAGGATGGAAGCAGGTGTGTGGGGCAGATGTCTGATATTGGACCCTTCTGCCCATGCCAATATGTGTTGGAGAAAGAAAGGGAGCAGGAGCCTGCACTGATGTCCTGTTGCCCCTAACAGAGCATGCAGTTCAACGGGAGGCGACAAAGGCATGCACTGAATGTTGTCAGTAGCCGACTGCTGAAGCCTCTGTCATCTTCCAGCATTCCTCATGGTCTCACTGCAAGCTGTCAAGTCTCTTAGAGTTCTGCTGGCCCCTGGGAGATCCTTAGCCTGCAATAATTCGCCCTCCACCAGGTGCTAGTAGGGCCGCCAACTTGCCATCATAGGTCATCTACTACACTCATGGGCTTTTAGTTAACATTCACACTAACTCAGCAAGACGTAACTGACTACCACCTAGCCCTAGCAGGTCCATAGCCATACCTAAAATATTGCAACCTATACCTCAGTCAACCATATGATACCTCTCAGAGATCGTCTTCTAGTCCAAACACACCTTCAACAGGCCCTCAGAGAGTCATGCAGACTGACTCTTGTGGTGTTCATACCCTCTCCTCATTCAGAATCTATCATATCTTCCGCTGAGCCTTTGGCTTTTAACCCCCCCTCCCTAAACTAGCCAACATAAGTTACCATTTGCAGGGCATTAGATGGCGCAGGAGACATTCAGCTGGCTTCGACAGACCCATACCTCATCCCGAAAAGACTTTCAAACCCACCCTACCAGCCTCCAGACCCGCTGAGATTACCTATCCTGGTTGTTCTTCCCACATAATTCTGAAGGATACGTCATCTGGTCTTTGAACTGTCTACTTAGTCATAGATTTACTCAAAGTACTTACGCTAACCTTCAGGCTCTCACTTTAAGCCTTAAAATTATATCCCTCCCTCATTCTTCTTGTTCTCTACCCTAATTCCCTTCCTCGCTCCAGAGCGAGTTTGGATGCTCTAACATCCCAAGTGACTCCCTATCAGCCTGCCCTCTTCTCTCCAGACCAGTCAATCCTAATTCGCATGTGTTCAACCTGCAGCTGGCATGCATTTCACTATCTGCTGCTCCTAAGGTACCACCTTAGCTTGAAGCAAAATCTGGACCTTAAGCCCTGCCAGTAGTAAAGTGACAGGCCACTTTGCAGCAACATCGTTCACACATTGTACACACATGAACATGAACACACAATTGTGCTTTTGCATGAACCCTATTTCCACAGCCTCAGGTTTAGCATCAATGTTGATGTACTTTTTTGCACAGCACTGCATACAATCTGCAGACCACAGTTTCAAATCCGAAAAAGATAGTTCATGTGGTTGTTACAGACATCCTTGCATAAATTGCAGGTTACAAGTTTTGATTCTGAGAAATAGTAGAACGGGCTAAACTTATAATTTTGTAAGTGCTTGAATTAGGGTTACCACCACTCTCTCATGTCATTACGGCCACAGTTGAATACATTCTGGGCGATGTAGCCATGGTTTGCTTCCATTGTACACCTTTGACTACTAGATCCGACATCCTTAATTTGTAGGTGAAAAGTTCACGACTGGAAATTCTGTCCATGGGGACATGCAGTGAGGTATTCACTCTAGTTTGAATCTTCATAAAGCTAGTATAAAATACTGTTCTTCATGTCTTGATCAAATAAATCCCATTGTGGTGAGCAGTAATACATACTATGTGCCAAATAACAATTTGTGGTGTGTGTGTTTTGTAAAGGGTCATTATTAGTGGGCTTTTACAGTACACTCTGCTCCCCTTCACCCTGATCTCTTTGCCAAGTTGGCAGGTGAGGAGGAGGAGGAGACAGCATGCAGCACTTTGCCCTGATTACCAGTTGATTCTGGCTTTAAGGTGTAATTGGACTTCATTTGACTGATGGCTCTGTATTTGGAGGGGGCATCGGAGACAGGTGTGATCTACAAATTCAGATAGAGCTAAGAATGTTTCTCTTTTGTTTCGATAATCTGTTCGGTTCTTTAAATCAGAGAAGTTAAGGGCCTGATTTATACTTTTTAGCGCCGCATTTGCCTCATTTTTTGACGCAAAAGAGGCGCAAACTTACAAAATATAATTGAGGCCCATATTTATACATTTTTACTGGCACATTTTCGTCATTTTTTTTTACGCAAATCTGGCTCAAAGTTAACTCCATATTTACATTTTGATGCTAGACCTGTCTAGAGTCAAAATATTGGAGTTAACATCATTTTTATACCGTGGAAACCTACCTTGCGTCAATGAGATGCAAGGTAGACGTTCCTGGGCAAAAAATGACTCTAAGGCATTTGAGCCTTATTTGTCCTCCTGTGCAAAAATGACGCACAGGAGGAGGAAGTCCTTAAATAATGGCGCTAAGCCTGTTTAGCGCATTATTTAACTCCTGGGTCAGGGCAGGCGTTAGGGGACCTGTGGGCTCATTTCCATGGTCAAAGACCATGGAAGCAGTCCACAGGTGCCCTTCCCTGCCCCCAGGGACACCCCCTGCCACCCCTGGAGGACACCCAAGGATGGGGAGACCCATCCAAGGTATGTCCAGGTAATTTCTTTTTTTTTTTTTTTTTTTTTAAAGTAGCATGGGGGGCATAAGTCCCCTGGGCATGGCAATTGGGCAGGGGGGCATGACTCTTGTCTTTGCTAAGACAGGTGTCATGTCTATGGGAGTTGTGCATCAAAAAACAATGCTAGTCAGGTTAGAGTCAATATTTTTGACACTAACCTGACTTTCACCATTCTTTGACGCACAACTCCCAGTCTTCCCTACGCCTTCCCTGGTAGGTTAGCGTAATTTATTTTTACACTAACTGGGCCTTAGCGCCGGCTAGCGTCATTCCTTAAATATGACGCCCGGCTGGCATCAAGGAATGGCGGTAGCCGGTGGTAAACTTTTTGACGCAAACCTGCGCTAGCGCAGGTTTGCGTCAAAAAGTATAAAGCTGGGCCATAATTGTATTTTGTAAGTTTGAACCGCTTTTACATCAAAAAAGTGATGCAAATGCGGTTCTAAAAAAAGTCTAAATATTGGCCTGAATTTTGTAAGTTTACGACGCTAAAAAAGTATGAATCAGGCCCTAAGATTTTAACACAGCAGCGGGGGCAGCATGTAGTGACTACACATTGGTTTTTAACTGTAGATGGCACTCCAGGCCCAGTGACATGGTTTTGACCACCCTAGAAGGGGCACCTTCCACTGTGCGGCGACATCTGTCTTAAAGGAAAATGAATATTAATTTATGTGCAACTCACGTGAAGCATTTGAAAAACCATAAAAAGAGTCACACTTCGGCATAGAAATAGCCAGGTCTATGCTGCAGTGCGACTTCTTTCAGTTGTTGCAGTTTTCAGTTAAGTGAATTGAACCTGTAGATGCAGATTAGCTCTGGGAAGTTATGCAGCTTTCACAATACAGCATTATGGTCTGAGAACGATTTATATGTTACATAAGATAAATCCAGTTACTTTAGAGTTCACAGAGCACGCTCTCTGATGTCTGAATTTCGGTGGTGTCAGTGAACGACTCTAAAACTCGATACAGTATATCGTGCAGTTATAATCATATGTAGCCTAAATTAATAAGTGGTCTAGACATGCTATGATCAGGTATATAGCTTTAGTGGTCGCATGACGTTATTTTAGAGAGGATTTATTTTTGCGCAGAATTCAAATGTGGCGGGAGCTTAGTTTATATGCTCATAAGGATACCGAATTGTGCTTGTTCCAGTGACCAGAGCCTGAAGACGATCTGAAAATTTGAAGGGAATGTCGATAAAAAGGTCAAGAAAGCTTACTTTTGGATTACACAGCAGTATTTCGCAGATGAATGAGTTGCGATTAGTTAGTGTACAGGCAGTAAACGAACTCGCTGCCGGTTACTTCCTGTATTTGTGCTGTGCCTTCGGAAAGGTGCTACCTGGAAACCTGCAGTCACGTGGTTGTTTGTTTTTTTTCTTCTCGTGAATGGCATTTCGTGTACGCACAGGTGTTCTCGACTGGAAATGAAAGCGAATTGAAGACGAGATGTTTTTGTTTTTGTGTTTGCGTCTGTGCCACTCTGCTAACACGTATCCCCTTCCACATACTTTCAGGAAGGGGGTGTGACTGAGGCTCCGGACGACCTCCGGCCGGAGGCCATCCTTCATGGTTACCGGGAGCAGGTTACCGGCCTGGAGAAGTGGCTACAGGGAGCGGAAACCTCGCTGACAGCTGGCAGGTGCAACCCGGAAATGCAGCAGGTACTTGAACAGCAACTACAAGATTGCCAGGTGAGAAGCAAAGGTCACAAAAGCACATGATCCAATCCTCTTCGCTGTCTATCGTCATTGTTGACAAGATGCCCTAATATTTATTTTGAACTCTAGTTCTCTGCACCGGTTTGGCGGCACAGTTAGAAACACAGTTCAAAGAGGAGCGATTTATATTAAAGTTTGCACACGGTGCATGTTTTAGTACTAAATGAACCACTATAGCATTCATTTTTGTGTGCAGCGGTGCAATTGGAAAAAAAATTACAACGGGATCCCTTTAATTGGAATCAAGGGTTGACAGAGGAAAGAGGGTGGAGTCACGAGGGGACCTTCAAAAGCAGAGCCTGACAATCTACTTGTACATTTATGTAAAAAAATCTGCTGCAAAGAAATCGGCAACAAGGACATAGATGACAGTAGGTCTGTTCGAGCTCACTTAATTGGCCACAAAAAGGATGCATTTTCAAATAACTTGCAGGATTACGGCACCTGCTGCAGATATTTTGAGGGGATTATAATAGCTGTAAAATAATGCTATTTGTTAACCCAGTTCTGGAAGTGTTTTGTATATTGTCCAGTCAAACTTCTGACTCAAAAGTAGCATAGATAGTTAATTTGCCTGCTGCAAAGCATTTCGCGTAGCATGTAAATAACCCATTTGTATTTATTTAGATAGATAAGTGACTACTGATTTTGACACTAAAATCAGATCAGAAAAATCTTTATTTGGTTTAAAACCATTAAAGAAGACATGACAAAGGGACATTATTTAAAAAATCAAAAAGCATAAGCTGGTTAAAAAAAATACACAAATTATAAAGCGCAAAAGTACAATGTGTAAAGAAACATGTTGAACACTTGCATATATCATAGTCTTCAGAAAAAACATTCTAGCCGCTCGAAAGGAGTCATTAAAAGTACAATGTGTAGATGTACACAAATAAAAATACACAAAGTGTCAAAATGCATTGCCACACTATTTCCCCACCAGGTTCCTCATTCTCACAGCTGCAGAAATAAATGTATAAATCATCAAACAGACATGTTTGTTTTGTAAGAGTTGGAAATAAAACAGGGCAGGTTAGCACCTCCTGATGTTCAAACTTCTCAACAAAGGTATTACAAATTTCCTTCTGAGTTTGGCATATAATTTTCAGAAGAATAAAAAGTGCAGCATAGTCTGTGCTGAGCATGAGTCACAGTGGCATGATTTAAGAGCAGAGTCGGAATAAAGATTACTGGGATACGATACTAAAAAGTGAGCTATGTTAAACCTAAACCTCTCCAGGTAAAATCTTTGGACATTTGGAGTCGAAACAAGAGATAGGGTTGATAAAATTGGATAAAATCAATGGCACAAATGAAAGATATTTGGCCACCGTCTTCATTCCCTTCAATGAAACGTCTCTGCGCTTTTTACATAAGATTAGGTAATCCTTCTTCAGCTGGCATCTAGGGACAGTTAAGTTGTTCTGAGGTCTATCGGATCAGTCAGATCTCCCTAACACAACAAATTGCTCCTTTACATATCTTTGCCATGGGATACTATATGCACGACCAAGAGATAAACAGTTGTTTATTGTTTCCTGGTTAAGCAGGTTCTGTTGTTTGGACCATAGTGAGTGCCATAGAATAAGCAGGGCTAGTCTAACAAGATCTTACAGGGGCCATAGGCCTAGTTCCATATGACAGAAAAAGAGAGGGAAGCTATTGGGTATGAGCAAAAGACTTCTCAGAAATACATTTTCTTTAAATTGCAGGTTCAAGATGTCACAGTATCCCCAGACTCTGACCCCATGCATTGCGGTGGAGTGGCAGGGCGCCTCATCGATGTTGATCATGAAATCCAGGGGTTTGGAGCCCAGCTTTCCAGGAAATCTGAGGCAGGCCTCAGTGGTTTCAACAAACCGAGACCTTCTAACCTTAATTGGGTGTAACCAGTTGCCTTTACAATCAAATCGTACACCCAAGTAGGTGAAGGTTGAGACTTCAGCAAGTTTCTCCCCCTAAACATGATACGGTCCCAGGGCATTAAGTGTATTCCCTACAACCATCACATATGATTTGTCAGAATTTGTCCTTAAACCCACATCATACATGAATAAAAGATATTTATTCAACATTTTTTTTAAACCTACACCTGTCCTTGACATTACAACACAGTCATCTACGTAGAGCAGAACAGAGAGTCTCCTGGTACCCACCTAAGGTGTATCTGCCCCTCAACTATTTAACCAGGAATCTAACTTGTTAATGTATAAACAAAACAAAAATGGCACCAACGCACATTTCTGCCTCACGCTACGCTTCATCTTTATGGAATCAGTGCACTTCCCGTTCACCCCATATCTTATGTAGCCATATACATCTTCATGTAACTTGGCCGGAAAGAAAACCAGAGCCTCATCTACACCCAGAGCTAACATTTTGTGCCATAACCTCCCCATGTTCAGTCAGTCAAAAGCTGAGGTGAGGTCCATAAAGGCTAGATGGAGACATTCGTTTTTTGCCACTGTGTATTTACTGATAACAAGGCTTGTAAAGGTGTGCTTATAAATGGGTTTTCCAGTCTTTGTACCCCGGCAATAACTTTAAGGAGGGGACATCACAAAGGCAGCATTTTCACCTTGATTTCCTGTTCCACTGGCCTGGGAATCCTTAAAACGTATGTTGATTCTCCTTATTTTCAGGCAATCATATTTTTGATTAAACCAAGGGAAATGCTCGTTATTGTTAACTTTTATAATCAGAAAACCCCTCTACACTCCTGACAGGGGCAAGCATTGGATTGAAAAGTTTAGTAAGGGCTACCTCAAGAGCAGCTGTGAATGAAGCGCAAATTAAACCTTTTTCGCGAATGTCCTTCCCTTGGTTTCCCATGGAATTCCCCATTGTTTCAGATGCATCTTCAGCTTTCCTAGAGCTTTTTAGAGTGAATAGCAGTTATCTTCTCATTATTTTTAGTGTTTTTAGGTGGGGTGGGGCTCATGTGACCATTGCAGTCAATCTAGCTACTACTGGTGTCAACTGTAAGGTCACAATTAAAAACGCATGAATTGGAGGCTACTGGGGTAGTTTCATAATCGTCAAAAGAGCAAGGCAAGCGGGAGCCCCTTGTATCACTGGCTGCTGAAATTATTGAAAGAGCTTTTTTTGGTGGCCCCTCCACACACTCGATTTCTCTGTTAGTTGCCTCGATAGCATTTGTGAGGAAGTTTGCGATAGTAGCAGTTAGTGAGCGCTCCTTAGAGGTCAGCATTGTAGACTTCCATTTCCCCATCAGTTCTTACCTTTGGGAGAGTGAGACTGTTGGCAATAGTCAAGTAAATGACAGGACCAAGTGGTGTGGCCCAGCCCCGGCCGGCCGCGGACGGGCACTGACGGGCCCGCTCTTGGCCTGGTCTTCGCCCAGGCACGTGCCCTGGTGCGTCCTGTGCAGCTGGAGTGCTGCCGGCTAATATGCCCCTCCTGGCATGAAACGGGGCTGAGGCAGCTGGCCCGGCCACTGGGGAAGCTGGTTGATGCAGTGCAGAGCCCCCTGCTGGGTTTCAGTGTGTCCAGTGCTGCGGGAGTGCTGCTGGCTAATATGCACCTCCTGGCATGAAACAGTGCTGAGGCGGCCTCCCCTGCTGTTGGAGAAACTCATTAATGCAGTTTAGAGCCCCCCGTTGGTTTTCAGTGCGTTCCCCTAGGATCATTTTGTTACTTCAGTTCATAAATTGCAATCCTTCTAATATAGCACACTGATCTAGTTACCACTATCAAACTGTAAATCATGGTTGTAGATCCTAGTTTTCAATCTGTTGTTCTTCCAAGTTAGTGACAAAGGGCCCCTTTGGGAAGTAATAACGTTGGAATAGCACAGACAACCACAATACCACAATCACTGCATTATGTTTTATATCCTGACTTGTGTGTTTCTTCCGGCCATTCAATCTTAACATATAATATCTAGAATAATGGACAATATGTGAATACTACCCGTTATAACTCTCATTGTCTCATGTAACATTTTCTCTACATTTATTTATTCAGTTATATGATTTATTGTGTCTCTGTGTGCGACGTAAAGCACTCTGAAACCCTACACTGGCATGAGTAGTACTGGAAAAAGAATAGTAGGTGGCGTTTCAATATTTACCTGTGTAATTTCTTCAGACACAGATAAATCTTGCATTCTTACATTTCATGCATATTTCTTACATAGGGGGTTGAACTAAGTCAGAAGGCTGTATGACAGAACCATGCATGGCAGAACCACGCATGGCTTAACAACGCGGCCGCAACCACGACTGCGTCATTATCACGCATGCCTTTACAACAAATTTCATTGTAAAAGCATGCTTATTAAAGGTATTTGTGGTAATCCCATACCTGGTTGTGTGATACAACCCCCTCGTCCCGTCCTAAGCCCAAAAACTTACCCTGCCTTTCTTAAAAACTACCCTGTCCTAAAAATTACCCCGAACTGCCCTAAAAACGACCCTGAACCTGTCCATAAAACTACCCCAACACCCTGCCCCATTCTAAACCTTAAAAACTACCCCATCTTGTCCTAAAAACTACCCCCCACCCCGCCTAAACCCTACTCGGGCCAGTCCTAAAAACGACACCAACCCCGCTCTAAAACGTACCCTGTCCTAAAAACTACCCTGAGCCTCGACCCTGCCTTGAACCCTAAAATATACCACGCCCTGTCTTAAAAACGAACCCCCGATTCCCCGTCCCACTCTAAACCCTAAAACCTACCCTGTCCTAAAAACTACCCTGCCCCCTCAAACCTGGCCTACAAATAGATGCAAAAACTGGGGTTCGTCACAATCCCATCACATTCCAGCACTGTTAGTTTCTTTTCTTGAAGCTTGTGCACTTAGTTATCAGTAACCACTGTCTGTGTGCATTCATGTCCTTCATTTTCTGAAACGAAACCATCATCTAGCATTCACAAGGTGACTTAGTAGTATTTGTGAATTTTGTTTTTTCTTTTGTTGGTAAATATACAGTTTGGCAGCCAGAATTGAAAAACTGTAATGATGCACGTTTCTGCTCACCTTAAGTTTATCCTTATGGATATCTCATATTTGAAGAATTATCGAATAGAATCCATCCTACACTTGTTTATGATACTTGTACCTGGGATACCAGTCTCAAAAATACTTTTCTAGAGATTTTGGGCCTTGAGTATAAAAAGTGCATTTTCAGATTCCTAAATAGTGAATAACAAATATTTGCTGTTTAGAAATTGCCAAATGTTAGGTACTATGAGTGCAGCATTCTTTTTAGGATCGCTATTTTAGAATAAACTGCCACATGTACGAAGAATGCCTTTGGTAAAATGAATCGCAATTTGCGCACCAACGTTTACCTAATACATTTGTATTTTTAGAACTGACCTTTGTACTAAAAAGTTGGTGCACAAAATACAGAATGGTATTGGAACGCAGTTTGACATGCCTCTTTAATATGCATGAAATAGGTTGCAAATTGCGACCCTGTGCAATGAGCCTCAACCACTAGGATGGTTTTCTGCTATGTCAGCAGTCCACCATGTTTGTGATAAGAGCAATCTTTTTTAAGTGCAGCCTATTTTCTAAAAAAGAAAACGCAATGAGCTTAAAAAAAAAAATGTTTTACAAACTTTTTTTATTAGCGAGAAGTGGTCCCATGGACCCCTGGCTACTCCTAAAAAATTTTTTTGTAAACATTCACAAAGAGGAAAGAATCCCTTGAAAACCCCTTCCTGTTGGCGAATGGGTTACCACCTCCTTTGAGGTGGTGGTAAAATATTGTCTTGCACTGGATTTCAATCTCAAAACATTAATACATACCAAAAGGAACTGGTATTTGGAAGGGTTGCCCCCAACATGCCCTTTACAAATAGCAATTCCTAGTGGTTTCCTAAACCCGTTAAACGATTCGGAAAACCTTTTCTAACTTGTTAAATGGGTCTAGTATATTTAATAAAGGGTTTCAGCATTTCCAAACCCTCTGATTTATGGAATCTGAGGGTTTGCAAACTCTAAATCCCTTTGTACGTGAGGGCAATAGTGCCCAATTTCCAAATTTATGTGGTTTATTGCCTGTGCTGTGGATCCATGGAACCTTAGACCCACTTCACATACAACCTTTAGACTGCAGGACTATATTTCTGCATTGCTCATGGGTGTGGAACGTTTCAGCTTGGATCATTGCTTAATTTGTTAAATGAATGCATTAATAAATATGTAAATGATTAAGTGCAGGGGTACAGAGTGTTTTTTACTCCCCCCCCCCTCGCTGGCACTGCTGAATGCAGCCTTGCCAAATACCACAGCCGTCCACTCTTATTTCCGTCAGATGCATTTATTTTTACCAAACTACACTTCCTTTCTCTTTTAAGAAAAGGATGCAGTGACACTGGTGCAAAAGCAAAGAGTTCCAGCACACAACCAGTTGTTGTTTAGAGATTTGCATCTCTGGGCCACATATATTACAAAACAGTTTTCAATCTTAACATTGTAAGAATTCAATTCAAAGGCATTTGTAAGAATTCTCTTCAAAGACAAACAATCATTTTTCATCAGGGGGCATTAGTAGAGTCATGTTCTGCAGCCATCAAAACTACTGAATTGCCACATACCATGTAACCTTTCAGGCTATGATATACCCAACCGTAATTTAGTCAGGTGGAAACTCCAAATTGGGGCGCCCAATCCACTGGTAAATATGGACTACTGACCTGTGGCAAAGGTACTCGCAGGCCCTTCTCCCCTTTACCCTTCTGGGAGAAGAACATGGTCAAGGGGGCCAGCACCTGAGTTGGGGACTATTTATAATTCATGATCAGCTGCATAAGACCCATCCCCACCCCACACCTAGAGGAATAACCAGTAAAGTATGAATTAGATGTGCTGTGCACCATATGATACACCCAGACAAATGTCAACAATGAGCCCACCTGCCACATCACAGATTACAGAAAACTAAACTAGGCAATGATTACAGAAAACTAAACTGGGCAATGAATTGAAAAATGTATAGTGCATCAAATAACACGTCAAGGGCCAGATGTATGAAGCTTTTTTCTGTGCCCAAACGGCCCGATTCGCAGAATGCGCACAGAATGTACAAATACTATTTTCCGACTTGACAATCTATTTACCGAATCGCAAAATAAGTTTGTGTGTCGCAATTAGAAAGGGGCATTCCAAGGGCATCCCTTCCTAATTGCGAGTCGCAGTGGTATGTATGATTGTTTTGTGGCTGTGAACGGGGTTGCAAAACAATCAGAGTTAACACTAATTTAAAATTGGTGTTAACCCATTCGCAAATGGGAATGGGTTCCCGAGGGCCCCCCACCCCTTTGTGAAGGTAGCAAAATGGTTTTTAAGAGCAGGCAACGGTCCCACGGACACGGGCCTACTCGTAATAAATGAAACTGAAACGTTTCATTTTTTGTTTTTTAAACACAGACTATTTTCCTATAAAGAAAATGGGCTGCGTTAAAAAAAAACAGAATGCTTTATTGATAAGCAATCACAGACATGGTGGTCTGCTGACCCCAGCAGGACACCATCACTGTGATTTTTGCAATTCCCAGTGGGTCTCAAATTGCGACCTACCTCATTATTATAATGAGGTAGGTCTATTTGCGACCCACTGGGAATCTCAAAAGAAACTCAGTAGAGTTTGGTACATTTGGAATTGCAATTTCCAAATTGTGATTAACATAGAATCACAATTAGGAAATCGCAATTCCAAATGTTTGTACACGTGGCCCCTAGTGACAGTAAATTTAAACCATGAGTTAATACTGTACATAATTCAAACGTGTTAAAAACTCTCCCTTATGACAACCTAAAAAACTGAAAAGGGTGTGTGAGGAAACATCTGGCCTTCTGAAGAGTGTGGAACATCATCGCCGAGAGAGGTACTGGGAAAAAGGCACCAAATGACTCAGGTAGATTGGGGGAAGACAGGATCTAAGATGACAAAGATGACCTCTCCTCAGAGTTAAAAACACTTAGAGTACCTGTCCACAGCCCCATCTGCTTCTGTATAGAGACCATCTGCCTAGAAGTGACATACAATGTGCGCATCAACCCTATAAAACAATTTTTAAAGCATGGGGCACCTCCAGTGACTGCTCCTACGTTTGTGGCATTTCATCCTGAGAGAGTCACGTTTTCAGTTCCACTTTTCCAGATTATTTTTCATCCCACTGTCAGTTTTGTTTTGTTACCTTTCTCCTTTTTCTGCCTTTATCTTTTCTTGGTCTGAGTTAGAGCTGGATGATAAAAATACATCCCGGTCCCCAAAAATGATTGAGAAGCAATCAAAATGTTGCCAATCAAGGCCACAGAGTATTTGCAGTCTGATTAGAGAAAGTTAGCTGTCCTACTCTCCCCACCCTTTTTTCCCCAAATTTGCTTTTTAACAAGGGAGTTGTTAGAACAAATATGAACAAATGTGAACGATAATCTCTTGGACTGAAATACATTTATTGCACCAGTGCTAGTGCTATTTTGCTTCAACTTTGCTGGATATCGTATAAAAGGGTGGAAGGCCAATTTTGCCAATAGACTGACCAAATTGTGCAATTTTTATTTGCATTTGTCTGACAGTGCAAATATCCATGCAAAACTGTTAGGTCTATGCAATCTGATAGAGACTTCCAGCTGCAGATTCCTTACCTGTGAATTCTCCACAGGTGTCAGGCTGCACCCAGAAGTTTCTCGTGAGCAGTACCCCTGAACGCTAGTAGGTGGTGTCAATCGGCTCCCCGACCTTCGACAGCTTTGTGCACACCAGAAATGAAGTTGCGGTTCCTATTTAGGTGCCACTCAGCCACGCAACATCAGTTCTTTTCTTTCCACACCAGAACTCACGCTACCCGTCAGTCATTTTTGACTGACCTTTTTTTACTTTTTGTTGGATATTTTTTAAGTTTACCTCCTGGTGTGTTGAGGATGGCGTTGGGTGAGACGGGTTTTAAGCCCTGCAGAGCCTGTCATTGACTGATGTGGATGGTGAATCCGCATCTCATCTGTTTGTGATGTTTAGAGCGTGACCACGACCCGAAGTCATGCTTCCAGTGCTGGGCCATGCATCTGAAGGCTTTGAGGGGGCGGTTCCTAAAGCTGATGGTGACCCGACACATGACTCCACGCAGGTCGAGGTCCCGGTAGTGTGAAAGGTCCCAGGATCGGTCGCTCAGTCCCAAGTTGTTGTCGTGCCACTGTAAGACCTCGGGTGATCGGGTAAGTTGAGGCACAAGAAAAAAAAGTAAGAAGTTGAAGCAGTCTGTGACTTCTCATCCGTCGGCTGACGAGTTGACGGAGTGTCATCATTCCAGCCCTTGTTCTTTAGAACCTGTGCCTGGGCCAATTTCACACCATTCCAAGTTTCCAGGAGCCAGAGTGACCTATCACAATTAAAATAATTTTATGAGGCCATGCTCCGAAGCGCTTCCCAGCTGCCCAGCCTCTGCATGGATGAGGGCATGGGATCCACTGACCTTGTGGATCAGGTGGCTAGTGGTCTGGTCATTCTGCCACCCCCACCCTCCTCTGCAGCAGCCTCTAAATCCTCCTAGTCTGCCTCTGTACCACCATGGACACCCAGTTGTCATCAGGATACGCCATCACTTGCCTCGCTGGCTGTCCATAACTTCGGAGAGGTGGGTTTTGCAGATCATCAAAAGGGTTACTCCCCCTCCCCTTCACACTGCCCCTCTCTGCATGGCACCATCTCATGACCAGATGACGGAGGATCATCTGTGCCTTTTCCGCAAGGAGGTTGCAGCTCTCTTGGCCAAGAGAGCCATAGAGAGGAGAGCCATTGAGAGGGTTCCTTTGCCAGAAATAGGATGTGGTTGTTATTCCTGCTACTTTCTGGTTACCAAAAAGGACAACAGTGTTCTCCCTATTTTAGGCCTCTGAACACTCAATCTCTTCCTCAAGGAGAAAATTTAAAATGATCATGTTGGCTCAGCCCTGGACCTAGGATACAGGATGGTAGCGTTGGAGTTCCAGGACGCTTATTTCCATATTCCTGTCCTGCCTTCCCACAAACATTACCTGCAGTTCAAGGTAGGCCACAAGCACTTTCAGTTCACCGTACTTCTCTTTGTCCTTACCAGCTCCCTTCGGGTGTTCACCAAGGTAATGGCGGTGGTGGCAGCTCATCTATAGAGATCAGGGGTGTCAGTCTTCTAAAAGTCCCATATCTAAATGAATGGCTGTTGAAAGTAGGCTACCCCCAAGTTGTCTTTTTCGACCTCCAGACTATTGTGAACCTTCTGCATTTGATGGACTTCACTACAAACATGCCAAAGTCACACCTGACTCCCTCTCAGATGCTCCCTTTCATCTGAGCTGTTCTGGACATGGTGCAGTTGCAGGTGTATCCTCCCGAGCGGTGAATCCAGGATATTCAGGCTATGATACTGATGATTCAGCTTGTAAACTGGATTTTGGTGAGACTGACTTTGAGGCTGTTGGGACTCATTGCCTCCTGCATCCTGCCGGTGACACATGCCAGATGGCATATGAGGCTCTGCAGTGTGACCTGGAGTCCCAGCGCGCGCAGCATCAGGGGAATTTCTCTGACACTGTCAAGATCTTGGAGGGAACTGCAAAAGATCTACAGTGGTGGTTAACGAACCGCGAGTGGGTCAGAGGCAGATCTCTCCCTCCCCAACCAGACCTAATAGTAGTGACAGAGGAGTCACTCCTGGGATGGGGCAGCCACCTGGGAGAGATAGTGATCAGTGGTCTCTGGTCCCCGGCTGAACCTGGACTCCACATCAATCTGCAGAAGCTCAGAGCGATCTGACTGGCATTGAAAGCCTTTCTTGGACCCTTTGTCAAGAGGCTTTGCACCTCTGGACATGGCTGGAACAATGGTGCGTAATCCCGCTGGTTCAACACCTGGCAGGCTCTCTGAACGGCAGAGCAGACAAACTCAGCCACACATGCCTAGTGGATCACGAATGGCGTCTCCATCCGGAGGTGGCACAAGGTCTCTTTCAGCAGTGTGGAGAGCCTTGGTTAGATCTGTTCACCTCAGTGGGATCTTAATTTGGTTTTGACTTTCTGGATGTGCGCTCCTTTCGAGTCCCTCCTCACTTGTCCACTCAGTCTTCTCACATTGAAAACAGACTTCCTTGTGGCAATTACATATGCTCACAGAGTGCTTGACCTGCAGGCCTTATCATCTAACCCTTCCTACCTCTCTTATCTATCCTGACAAAGTGGTGCTTTGCACCAGGGACTCTTTTCTGCCAAAAGTGGTTTGCTCTTTTTCATGTAGGCCAATCAATCACCATGCTTACATTTTACGCACCTCCCCATCTTCTAAGGAAGAGAAGAGACTCCACAAGCTGGACCCAAAAAGAGCATTGGTGTTCTGCCTTGACTGCACAAATGAGTTCCAGACCAACTCTTAGTGGGGCATGTGGGTGCGAAGAAAGGTCAGGTGTTGCAGAAGCGAACCATCTCTCGTTGATTTATGCTCTGCATCAAGATCTGCTATGCATTGGCCAAAAGGCAACCTTCTGAAGACTTGTTGGCCTATTCCAGGAGAGCTAAAGCTGCAACCACTGCATCAGCACGCAGAGTTCTGGTCCAGGACATCTGCCACGCAGCAACGTGGGCCTCTCTGCACACGTTTACCAAACACTACTGCCTGGACAGTCTTGCTGTTTTTTCTCCTTTAAAATTTGTTCGCAGACCCTCCTCTGTGGATGGTATTGCTTGGGTATCTATTCACAGTAAGGAATCTGAAGGTAGAAGTCTCTATCAGATGAACAAGTTACTTACCTTTGGTAACATTACCTGGTAGGGACCATATCTTGCGGCATATTCCTTACCGACCCATCCATCCTCCCCGCTCTGCTAATGGGTATCTATGGACAGGGACTTCCTTTTCAGGGCCCTAGTTTTGACACCCCAGTGCTCAATGTTCTTCATGGCTGTGTGCATCTGGTGTGAAAAGAAGCTGATGACGGTACACCTGGGTTGCACCTGTATATTAAACTGCAATGTAATTTCTGGCATGTATGATGCCGATGATTTCTTTGTTGACAGCACGGAGCCGATCAACACCACCTACCGGTGTAGGGGTGCTGCTCATCAAAAATCTTCCGGATTCTGTCTGATGCTGGGGGAAAATTCACAGGGAACAAGTCTGCAGCTAGATATAGGGACTGATTACAACTTTGGAGGAAGGTGTTAATCCGACCCAAATGTGACGGACATACCACCAGCCATATTACGAGTCCATTATATCCTATTGAACTCGTAATACAGCTGGTGGTATATCCGTCACATTTGGGTCGGATTAACACCTCCTCCAAAGTTGTAATCAGGCCCATAGTCTCAACCAAAATGGTGTTACCAAAGGTAAGTAACTTGTCCTATCTGGACATAAATAATGCATTTATTTGTTTTTGTCTTTTTTATTGTTATTTATTAGATTTCTCCAAGTATCAAAGAAGTACAAAAGTCCATCCAGTCAATAATTCATAACAAACAACATCTTACAATATAGTAAATGTAGTATTTATAACAGTTGTGCAAATTTTACTAAAATCAGGACTTGCAAGACCAAAATTGCAAGATTCTTTGTTTTTACAACCTTTAGCAATCATGTTACTTTCAATCGTACTAAAGTAAAATGGGCTTTAGATTGAGGCTAATTGTCAGGTGAACATTGTGCCCTTGGCCAAAAAGATATATGCCCATGCTGAGATGGAAAAACCTTTGCATGGTGACAGATGCGTACCTTTGCCCTAGGAACCCCAGCTGCAATGATATCTGGATCCCTGGTGCTGATTTTTGTTGTCATGGGCGAACATGGATCATGCATGTGCCCCATGTTGTAGGCTTGTCTCATGGATTGCGGTCTTCTTGGACCAGTACAGACGCCCAATGTGCTACCCTCATATTGAAAAAAGACTTCTGCTTTGGTCAGTAGTTACGTAGCACAATGATGGTGGTGGCAGTGTACTGTGTAGTAATCAGTAAAAGTTAACAGGCCTTTTTACCAGTATCACTGGAGTGAGGCCTACACGCTTACGTACAGTTCCACTTCTGTGTGCTTAGCTCACACTTGTCCTAAATCAAATTAATATGTACAGCTGTGCAATGTGCTTGTGATTGTAAGTGTTTGCTGTGTGTATGTGTGCCTGTGAATGGTACAATGCATGGAAGACTCTGATTTCCATTTTGGGAGACACAGGGATGACTGGAGGAACATGAGGGAGTTGAGGAATACCCATAGACATAATTATGGATTGCTGCATTCTTGTATGCTGGGTGGAACATACACTGGATGGAGGACACTTCAAAGGGTGCTCTGGCCTGGGCACATCTCAGGAAGGTGTTGGGGCTAATAAGAAAATCATAAATCATAAAGAGTAGGGCTGGGGCCCTGGGGTAACATCTTGATGCACATATCACTGTGGCTTACATCATGGCCTGAACATCTAGTCACTCCCATTGCCTGTGTTGCGGTTTTATCAGATTTGGGGTGTCTCCTGCTGTGATAGACTGTTTTTTTTTAGAAGGACAGGGCAGAAGAATGAGCAGTTCAAAAAAGGATGCAGACCCTCAACACACACTTCAAAGACTTGGACACTATATCACATTTAGTGTCTGCAAATGGACTATGAGTAGGGGAATTCAGTGCCCCCTAAAATTGTCACCCAATCGGGCAGTATGTTGAAGTGAAAAAGCTCTGCAAGACTTCTGCTTTTGACCAGGTCCGGGGGCTAAAGCCTGCCAGTCTCCCAGCTGGGTGAGAGGACACCCAGAGAAAGATGAAGATTGCTTGACTGCTGTGCCATTTGGGACATAGGCTGTGTGGGGAGTGAAGTCGGTGACCCTGTGTGCCAGAGAGGGCCATCGTGAAGACTGCATGACTGCTGTGGCAATCGAGCCATAGCCCAAGTGCAGAGAGAAGTCTGCAACCCCATAAGTCAGAGGAGGCTGCCGTGAAAAGGAAATCAGTGGAGTGCCAATTGTGTCTCCACCTGTGTGAAGAGTAAGGTCTGTGATCCTGAATGCCAGGGGGCCACCGTAAAGAACAGGAATGTAGCCTGTTCTCCCAATAGCAAGAGACCGTGGTGACCTGGAGGTGCCTGAGCCCTGACTGAAGATTGGAACCTGAACGTTTTTAATTCTGTCACCGATGAGAAGGATTGGAGGAACTTACTGCCTCACCAGATGAAGCACTGTGGATGCCTAGCTGCTCCCCCTGCAGAGCCATGAGTGCTATTCACCCTAAGCAGCCACTGCAGCCCTCCATGACATCTGAGAGTGAAATGCTAGTGGGGACTCTTGTAGCATAACCCATGCAAGAGCAGGTAGAGCCAAAAGGCCTCGGGGGAAATTCTGTTGTGGTATAGTGCTTTGGGTGCTGGAAAACGTTTGACTCTTGACTTTTGGAAGAGTTACAGTGGGACTCCTGAGACTTGGACTACTTGTGGGGCTTAACCTGAATGTCGCCTATAGTGAATAGAAATAACCATTAACAATTAGTTAGAGGAAAGTGGGATTCAGGGACCAGCCTATCAAACACAAGAGCCTTGACCTCAATGGACTGTGTGTGTTATTTGTGCATGCCATATTTTACTTTGGGTTTGCATAAATACACCTTTTTGTTTCATAAAAGCAAGTATTTGACTGAACAATTATAATTTTTTGCTATTGAATGTATTTTGAGTTGTGAGAGTGTGTTCACGGTTAAGCCCAGTAGCTCCATCTTGCCCCGTGGCTCTCTGAAGGGGGTTCTGACAGCCCAACATTTCCTTAATTTGTGACATTTTGCAGACATCGATATCCTGTTTGCGAGTACAGCTGCATATTTAGAACATTTGTCAGTTTCCAAATTTGTCCTACTTTTTCAACCATGCAGGTGATACAAACTAATCAAACAATGGGCAAAATTGGCGCGATTTAAAGCACATAATGGGAATAGTTGAGTATGAATCATGCAAAGGTTTGGTAAAATGTGCTGAATCATTAGATATGCCCACTCAGTGAGCCAATTTATCTGTCCACTCTAAAATATAATTTACCTTCTCCTCCAAAAAGTCACAAATTTCTCTGATATTATTTTGACTCTGGGAATTAAATTAACATTCAGAAACTCATATAGACGAACCTGGATGAGTCTAAGAGTGTTGAGTAAAATAATTCTGTAATTGTAGGAATTGAAAAAACTGTTACCCAGTACTAATTGTTTCTACGGTATTTCAAAGACACTTCAAAGGTTTTGAAGTATAGCAGGCCAAGAAACCACAGATATCCAATGAGGCATTTGTGTTCTATGGCATACAAAGTGTGTCATTCAAGCCTGATGGCAAACAAGGATCCTCTCGTAAGCCGGACTGCTAGCATGAACAAGAGGAAGCTTATGAGGATTTTTCAGCTTTTGCCTAGGCACTTCAAAAGTGTAATAAATCTTAAAAGTAAATTATTTCAAGAATATTGAATTGCCAAAACTTGAGTAGGGAGTGTCAATGACAAGGTGAATAAAATATATCAGGTGGGGAAATGATTTTGTGAAACCTATCAGTATCTTCTCAAAGGCGGCCTAATAAAATTGCCAGCACAGTCTGGAAAGGCCATCCACCTCTCAAAAAAGAAAACTGAAGGAACCTGTATGACGTGCAAGGTTGGTAACGCCCCAACTAAATCTACAAATGAAAGCACCAGTTTTCCTAAAAAAAACTGAAATAAAATACAGGGTGGTTTAATGGCAGCATGTGAAATAGGTATATATATATATATATATATATATATATATATATATATATATATATATAAAGGGAAAATCACTAATTAATGATATTTGAAGATATTTCCATCCCATAATACCCAACAATAGCTATACAGTTTGTTATTATTAGCCTTATAAAATGATGTAATTTCATTGTTTAACTCTATGCCCTGGTACTTTGAGGCATTTCCAACTAATGATACCACAACTAACAGAATCTGTGTTTTAGTTTGATTGAATTAGTAGTTGTATAGGTGGCAAAACATTAATCCACTTTTCCGTGAGTATTAATGTTTGTTGTAAATGTGTCCTGTAAACGGTGGCATATTCAGCATAGTCAGTGGTATTAATAAAACAGCCATGGGAAAAATTGTAGGCTTACATAGAGTTATCTTCATCATTAGAGGCTTCATATATAGAGCATAAATTACTAGAGTTGGGGAGTATTAGACCTGACAGCCTTAGGGTGGTAACCCTTAACTTTTTGCCTGCCTCCCTCCACTTTTTTGACACTGTTTTTGCTTGTTTTAGGACCCTGTGCACTTTACCACTGCTAACCAGTGCTAAAGTGCATATGCTCCCTCCCTTAAAACATGGTGACATTGGCTCATACCCAATTGGCTTATTTAATTTACATGTAAGTCCCCGGTAAAGTGCACTACATGTGCCCAGTGCCTGTAGATTAAATGCTACTAGTGGGCCTGCAGCACTGGTTGTGCCACCCACATACGTAGCCCCTGAACCATGCCTCAGGCCTACCACTGCATGGCCTGTGTATGCAGTTTCACTGCCACTTAGAGTTGGCATTTAAAAGTATTTGCCAAACCTTAAACTCCCCTTTTTCTACATATAAGTCACCCCTAAGGTAGGCCCATAGGACAGGGTGTTATGTAGATAAAAGGCAGGACATATATGTCCTGGTAGTGTAAAACTCCTAAATTCGTTTTACACTGCTGTGAGGCCTGCTCCTTTCATAGGCTAACTTTAGGGCTACCCTCATATACTGTTTGAGTGGGAGATTCTGATCTGAAAGGTGTAACAAGGTCATGTTTAGTATGGTCAGAATGGTAATACAAAATCCTGCTGTCAGGTAAAGTTGGATTTAATATCACTATTTTAGAAATGCCACTTTTAGAAAGGGAGCATTTCTCTGCACTTAAATCCATCTGTGCTTTACAATCCACGTCTGGCTTGGTTAGTTGACAGCTCCCTTGTGCATTTCACTCAGACAACCCCAGACACAGGATGCTCAGCCACACCTACAGACATCTGCATACTGAATGGGTCTTCCTGGGCTGGGAGGGTGGAGGGCCTGACACTTACATTTAAAAGGACAGTGGCCTGCCCTCACACAATGGACTGCCAAACCCTTCTACTGGGACCCTGGCAGACAGGATGGAACTGAAAGGGTACATTGTACACTTCTAAGCCACTCTTTGAAGCCTCCCTCACTTCAAAGTCACAGTTGGGTATTTAAACCAGGTCTCTGACCCTACCAACTCTTCTTGACAAGATACCTCCTGGGGAAGAAACTCGGAACCAGAACCTGCACCCTACCAAGAGAAGCTGCCTGGCTGCCCAAAGCACTCACCTGGACTGCTTTGCTGTAAAGGACTGCTGCCTTGCTGTTGCCCTGCTGCCTTACTACCCTCTGGCTCTGCTGAGAAGTGCTCTTCACGGGCTTGGATTGAGCTTAACTCCTGTTTCCTGAAGTCTCAGGGCCAAAAAGACTTAGGGCCAGATGTAGCAAAAATAAAAATTGCGACTCGCATTTTGCGAGTTGATGCGACTCGCAAAATGCGAGTCGCAATATGTAATGCCAGAAAAAAAAACGATCCGAATTTGCGACTCGCAGCTGGACTCGCAACGCAGTGTGCGAGTCCGCAGATTGCGAGGTCGCTTTTTGCGAGTGTGCAAAAAACGAACTCGCAATTAGCGAGTAGGTGTCGCAAATTGCGATTACCCTGAAAATTGCTTACAGGTGCAGCAGAACACTCCAGAAACCACACCAGAACACTCTGGAAACACTTCCTGGCACATGATGATGACATCACAGCCAGGAAGTTTACAAATACACCTGGGAGGAGGGAGGACCACACCCTTTTATAACTGCTGGTTTTCACACAGAACAAACAGCAGCTGCCATGGAGGGAACCCCAAGAAAGAGGAAGCTCAAATTTTCTGAGAGGGAGCTGGAGGTGCTGACAGAGGAATGCTGTCAGCACTATGATGAGCTATTTGGGAGAGCAGCCCTCAATGTTCCTGAGGCCACAAAAAAACAACTCTGGCATGACATTCAGGATAAGATCAATTCCCTGGGGGTGAGCCACAGGACAATCGAGGACATCAAGAAGAGGTGGTATGACCTCCGCTCCCGGACCAAGGAGAGGGTGGCTGAAAGGCTCCGGGAGATGAGAGGCACAGGAGGGGGACCATCGTCTGTGCCACCACCCACACCCCTGGAAGAAAGGGTGGAAGAAACATTGGAGCAGGAGGCAGTGTGTGGATTTGGGGACCTGGACACCTCAGAGCCCAGCACATCAACCGGTGAGTACCATGTGATATGCCTGTACCCCTATCAATGCCATACCCCCACCCACCATGTACACAGGTGCATGCACAACCAAAATAGCTCCATTTCAGGGTAGAAAATGCCAGAATGATGCATTATGGGAAATGTAGTCAAGTAGGCAGTTCATAGGCAAATGTTTATTAGGAAGTGTGCAATAGATAGTAGACACTGACAGTCTGTTCCCCATGTCCCACAGGTCTCCAGCAAGACACCCCCAACACCCCAAGCACCCAGGCCCAGGAGGACACCCCAGGACCCGCCAGCACCCCCACCTGCACGGTCAGCAGCATCCCTGCAGTAGCCACACCTGCTGCAACAATTACGCAAGAGGCTGCCCCAGCAACAGGCAGGGAGGACACAGGTGGGAGCACAGGGCAGCCACCGCTGCGCAGGCGTCGCAGGTCAAGTCCATCTGGGCTGCAGTCTGCATCCAGGATACTTCCTCCAACCACCAGTGAGGCACATCTGCTGCGTGGTCAGCGCCTGCAGAACAGAATTTTGGGCAGAATTAGTGGTGTGCTGCACCGCTTTTTGCGAAACAACCATGCCAGCATGCAGCACCTCAACAGACGTATGGACATGATGAGCCAGAACACTGGGGACCTTGCCCTTGCCATTAGGGAACTGGCGGGAGGACTGCTGGCCCAGGCAGAGGCTGGGCGGCGCAGAGATCGGCAGATAATGCACAGACTGGACAGGATGGCCACATCCATCGGCAGGCTCGCCATGAATACCACAGGCCTGTCGAGGAGGACAGTTGGGCTGCAAGTAGAGATGGGCCATTTCGCTGGGGATGTTGCTAGGGGCCTGGGACGTCTCACCCACATCATCGAACTGATGGAGACACGGGAAATGTCGAGGGCCACAGGGGAAACACCCCGAGACAGTGAGGAGGACTCAACAGTGAGCAGTGTCTCTGCCACTGACAGCAGGGTGCTCAGGAGTGGTAGGCAGAGCACCACGGAAGCAGCAGGGACCAGCCAGGCTGGCAGGAGGGGCAGAAGATCGTAGAGAACACCCAGGACCATTAAATGTGGCACATGGCGTTAATGTGCCACATGACTGGTTGGCATTTTCCTGCCCATGGACAATTTCGACTTGTATATAGTTTCTTAATTACACTAATAAAACAGTTATTTTTGTTCCACTTAACAAATGGAGTTTTTGGTTAATAGGTGAGTATGGTGGGAGTTGACACGTACCGTCCAAAATATTGTGTTGCAATGTGGTCCCGTCTCAGTCTGCCTTGATTAGCTATACTCCGATCCCCATGATGGCGATGTGGTTGTTCTTGCTCTTCATCATCCGGATCTGGGTCTGCAGGGGTGAGAGGTAGCCCACGTCGGGTGGCTATGTTGTGGAGGATGGCGCATGCGACCACAATTTTGAATGCGGTAATGGGGGTGTATTGGAGGGCACCTCCACTGCGGTGGAGGCATCTGAATCTTGCCTTCAGGAGTCCGAAGGTGCGCTCTATCAGGTTCCTGGTCCTCTTATGTGCACTGTTGTATTGCCTCTCTGATTCAGTGCTGGGTGTTAAAAACGGAGTCATGATGCAAGGCCTGAGAGCATATGCACTGTCACCTGTTGGGCACAAAAGTACACGGTTAAGAAGTCCAGATTGTCGTGCACAGTGACCTGTGTGTATGTCTGCAAGTGTCTGTGGCTCTACCTAGGAGGTAACCGTCTCCGAATTCCCCACGTTCCAGGCGTTGATGTATCCCACTATGCCTAAAAATGTATGAGTCATGGGTACTGCCTGGAAACTTAGCTACAATGTCGGTGATGACATAATGGGCATCACAAACAACCTGTATATTGAGTGAGTGGGTACACTTTCTGTTGCGGAAAATGTGTCCAAGATTTCCAGGGGGGCATGTTTGAATGTGTGTCCCATCTACACACCCTATGACATGGGGAAAGTGGGCAATGCGGTAAAAGTCCAGCTTGGTGCTGTTCATTTCTGCCTCATTCCTTGGTAAGTATATGAAGTGAGACATGTGCGTGACTAAGGCATCTAGGAAGGCCCTGAGGAACCTTGACACTGCACTGTGGGATACCCCACCTGCCACAGCAATGACCCCCTGATAGCTCCCTGAGGCCAAGAGGTGCAGTGAGCATAGTACTTGCACATGCGTAGGAATGGCGCAGCCACGCAGAGTCTGGTGTTCTAGCTGTGGTTTCAGTAAATCTATTAATTCTAGTATGGCTGCGCTGCTAAGGCGGTATTTGTCATAGATCTCCTCTTCAGTTTGCTGAAAAAGAGTCTGCCTGGTTCTATATATCTTCTCCTGTCTGTGGCCCCTCCTCCTCCTCTGCTGGGCTGCGTAGACTCTCCTCCTCACTGCTATCAGGTATATCTCCGCCATCTTGAGTAACCCAGATGGCTTCTGGGTCCCCTTTTTATACTTTGGTAATGGTTACCACCTGCTCTGAGTTAGTGGTAAATGGGACATGCAAACTGGGCTTTTTGCGACTAGTCGCAATTTGCGAGTTGCAATTGCATATGGTTTGCGACTCGCAAATTGCGACTTGCTATTTGCGGGTCGCAAAATGGGGTCGCAACGGATGCGACTCGCAAACGGATCCCATCGCTTTTTGCGAGTCGGAAATGGGCTTTTTGCATCCCATTTCCGATTTTGCACTGTCGCAAATTGCGATTCTGCCCGTTTGCGAGTCGCTAACCTTTGCTACATCTGGCCCTTAATCTCTGCAAAGAACTCCTTGTGCGGTGAAAATCGATGCACAGCCTGCTGGAATCGATGCACAGCCTGTCCTGCAGTGAGAAAATCACTGCATCGCCGAACCGAACCGATGCAGCCTGGCTCCCCGAATGGAGATCGACTCAGCACCAGCGTTGCAACCGGAACTTCGACACACAGTCCACCGGATCAATGCTTCTCCTGTGAATTTGTCATGCACACCTAGGATTTCTCTGCATCGTCCCCAGGGTGTCCGAATACCCCGCAACCTGAAGAGGATCCAAGCCTGCACACCAGAAGTAGCTTGAAGAGTTTTATGAAGAGAGGAGCAATGTCTGTTTTTCGTACTTTGTACACCTGTGAGAGGATAAGGTCAAAACATGCAATTGTTCCTGGAGCTAAATCGTTAATTTCTTGGGTGACCTCTGGTAGAGTGATGTCACCAGCTAATATCTGATTCTATAAGTCATCCAGTTGAGATAAACAATGTTGCGTATTGGCGTCTATGCAATTGATACTAAATCTTACTTTTTGTTGAAAACCAGTGTGCAAGGAAGCATGTCATCTACAAAAACTACAGAGTTTAAGCCTAATCTGGACTGTCTCAAGCAAATATGTGTTACAGACCAGCAAGAGGTATGCCACTGCTGCTTGGGTTCAGGACATGGCTCCAGATTGTGTGAAGAGTGTGCCTTCATGACTCCAAACCTGGTCCATGAACATCAAGGGAAACTGTATATCGCCAAACTCGAAACGCGAAAACAGGCAATTTCCACTCCTACTCAAAGTTCAGGATATAGACCTGCTCCTGCTCTGCGCTATTCCTGCAACAGGTTGTGGCTCACGTCTTCTGGTAAGTCAAAGAAGAAGCACAAGGAGTCTAAGCGGGATTCATACCAGTACCCAACTCTCTGCCAGAGATGTTGTTAGGTGCCTCTTGATCTCGTACCCATTCCACTGCCACAAATGTGATTCCTGAGTTTCTTGGGCCATCTGTGATGTCATAACAGATCGAGGCCTTTAGAAAGGCCATGTTGCATATTTTCGGCACTCTTCCAATCCCTTGGACGCACCTTTTATCCCCAGAGATAAGTGGGGTCTCCGGTTGAGTTAATGTTGGTGAATCTGTGCTCGGTGCAGTCTGCGCTTCCCGAAACTATCTTGGGTTCTGCACTGACTTTTGTGCTGACTTCCACACTGTTACCAAATTCCATGCAGGTCCATTCCAGCTTGACGCCGCCTGTGCCAGAGGAGGACTTTGTACCAATAGTTGTGTCTAACTCTGAGCCAAACTTATCTTGGCCTTTTCCGAGGTTGGGCGCAAGTAAACACTGATCCACCCGATCCTGTACAGTCTGATTCAAATAAAACAATGCCTTTACCACAGAGGCACCCTCCACCTCTCCAACAACTTTTCACTTGTGACTCCGACCAAAGTCAGCCTGCCTTTGGAGATGACAATGGAATGCTTTGGGAATGATTTACTCCTGCACTATGAAGAAAGCAAACTTTACATAGATTTACAGGATGCGCATGGGTTGGAAAGTTCCCAAGATACTGGGTTGGTTCCCCTCAGGCCGTCAATGAAGGATAGTGCTTCCTTTACTATATTGATACAATACTCAGGGGAGTATTGGACTTACAACTTCATTCTCACTGAAGCTTTACAGTCTTCTTCCCAAATTCTATTTCCATTCAATGAGGCCCTGACTGACACTTTACTGGGCACCCGGGCCAAGCTTTGTTCTTGCCCATAGTTGAACAAACAGTTAACTAGTCACCACAGACTGACATCAGGCCACCCTAATTTCTCACTTCAACACTCCATGTCAGAAAGTCTGGTGGTTCAAGCTTCCACCAGACAGAGAGTCACAGGGCATTGATAGACTTGGGAAGCAAATGTTTTAATCGGCTAGCCTAGCCCTGCGGTTGGTCAATGCCAGCTATTTATAAGGGTGCTATTCCCACACTCTCTGGGACATGATCATCGAGATCTTGCAGTCCTTGTAGAATTTCGGGCCTCCCTGGCTCAAAGCATCCTGGATGGTCAGTATGTAGCTAAAAACGTCATACAATCAGAATAGACACTACTGACTGCTTGGGTAGGACAGTTGGAACTAGCGTGGCATTTTAGCATCACATAGATGAGATCCATGGCTTCTCTTTATCCATATAGGTGTCACTCATAGATACGTCTTATAATGCCTCAAAGATAAGCAGTATAACGTTTCAAAGAAAGCCGGGTGGCAGTGTGCTCTTTGGCCTTTTCTATTAGACAATTTCCTCAGCAGTTTTATCTCTTTGGCAGCTAGTCAAGAGGTCTGGTGTACCACCACTCACTTTCACCAAAGGCACCCCATTCATTTCATGGACAGAGGTCAAGCAGACAACCTCCAGGTCATCTGGCTCAACAAACCCTGCCAGTCTGCTGCCCCTGTGGCAGCAGCCTCCAAACCGCTTTAGTTTGCTCTTAGTGGCACAAGGGCAACCTGTGAGAGGCAGAATCAGACATTATCTCCAAGGTGGAACAATATAACACTTGGCAGATATTGTCCTTCAGCTCATTCAACAGGTCTGTGCCCTGACATTCCTTTCTGACCCACTGTATCATCTGCCCACATCAAAGTGGCTTTCAGAAGAACACCTATCTTCCTTCAAGAGCTGTAGGTTCTTTTGGCTAAAGGACCTATGGAGAGGGTTCTGGCCCTAGGAAAAGGGGCGGGCTGTTACGCCAATTCCCTGTGCCAAAGAAGGGCTGAGGTCTTCATCCTCATTTACATCTCCGCACTCTGAATGCCTTCTTGCAGAAGGGCAAATTCAAGATGCTCACATTCACCCACAATCTGGGTGGTTTTGAACCAGCAGGATACCTACGTTCATGTAACTGCCCTGCAGTCCCACAGAATCTCCTTGCAGTTCAAGGCAGGCCAGGAGCATTTTCAATTTGTGTTGTTCGCCTTTGGCCTCACAAGTGCTCCGTGGATGTTCACGAAAGTGATGATGGTGGTGACAGCACACCTAACTTTTTTCCAATTTTGGGTCTGTTCTCTCCATCATGAGTCAAAGGCATTTGGGCTATGATCCCCGTATTTCTGGCTTGATGCTGGGTCTCAATGGGTGTGGCTGTGAGGCTTCTGAGCCTCTTGGCCTACGGTCTCCTGCTCAGCAACTATTTGAGGTGACATATGTGGACTCTGCAGTGAGACATGAAGTCTCAGTGGGTCCAGCACCAGTAAAACTTATTGGATTCCGTCCAGGTTTCAGAGGAGACTGTAAAACTTCCTCAGTGGTGGCTGAATGACTGCAGTTGGATTAAAAAAATACTCCTCTCCCTGTCCCACTCAGAGATGCTAGTGGTGACAGCTGCATCACTGCTGGGCTTGGGGGGGGTCACCTCGGAGAGGAGGAGATCAGAGGACTCTGGCCTCTAGTGGAGACCTTCCTTCACATCGCCTGTTGGAGTTGCGGTTCATTTACCTGGCACCAAAAGCAATCCTACCTCCCAGCAAAGGGATGCTGCTTAGGTTTTAATGGACAACACAACTGGCATGTGGTACCGCAGCAAGCATGGCAGTGTGGGGTTCCAGGTTCCATGCCAAGAGCCTTTTCCTCTCTAGACCTGGCTGTAGTGTCACAGCGCTTCCCTGGTAGTGAATCAAATGGCAGGATCTTTCAACATCATGGTGAACGAATTAAGATGGCAGTGCTTGGCAGATCACGACTCGTGGTTACATATTGAGGTGGCATAGGAAGTCTTCCAACAATGGGGAGTAACCAGGCTGATTTCTCCTACAGATTATACGAATAGGTGATGCCCTCCCTACACAGGGGTGCCCACAATCCTCCAATCTTATCAACCCAGTCAGATAAGCACACACTTTTTCTGCACCAGGAAATACTGGCTTTGTTGCACAAAGGGGCCACAAAGACAGCCCCATAACAGTAGATTGGGCAGGGATACTACTTTCATTATTTTCTTGTGCCCAAGAATGACTACAGCCTTTGTCCCATCCTCCATCTTGGGGTCTTGAATACATTTCTTCGCAAGGATATGTTGCCCCTCACAAAAGTTCTTCTGGCTTTGGAATTAGGAGTCTGAACAGTGTCCATTGACTTGCAGGATGCTTATTTTCATGTGCCGATTCTGCAATTGGACAGGAGGTACCTGCACTTTTTGGTAAGCTTCATCCACTGCCAATTCCTGCATTTGCATTGATGTCTCATATAATTTACCGATGTGATGGTGGCGTTTGTAGCACATCTGTGCAGGACAGAGATTTCAGTATTCCTGTACCTTGACATTTGGCTGCTGAAAGTGGACTTGCAACAGCTGGGGTCTGCCAATCTGAATGCCTTAGTGTTCCTTCTGTTTAAATTTGGGTTTTCCTTCAGTCTATCCTAATCTCACCTGCAGCCCTTACAATGCATTCTGTTCATTAGTGCCTTGTTGGACAAAACATCTGGCAGAGGCTTCCTGCCTCCCCACAGGATTTGGAATATGATTCTGGGGTTTCAGAAGAGAGACTCTGCTCCAACCCCAGACAGTAATTTGCCTTCTGGACCTTCTGGCTTCTTGGCCCTTACAGGTCATTCACGCTCACAGTCACATGTGCGCCCTTCATTGATGCCTTTCCCTTCAATTATTTCAACATAGGTGCACCCTGGCTGACCATGTCAGAAACACCCTGTAAACAGTGATAGATCTTTGATGATGGTCAGTGCAAGAGAATTTCCGTTGTGGCAGGCCCTTTTTTCCTCCATCAGTAGTGGTGACTGATGTCACATCTTGTGTCTGGAGGTTATAAGACTTTGCTTCCCAGAGGACGAGAGGAACCATATCAATGTGCTGAAAGTGTGTGTGATGTGTATGGCCCTGAAGAAGTTCTGGCCTCCTTTCAAGCTTGGTCTGTCCAGATACTCCCAAATAGTAGAACAGGGATGTGGTTTGTTAACAAGCAAGGCAGCACAGTGGATGAGAACCCCCTGTGCCAGGAAATGCTGAGGCTGTGGGCTTGAGCCTCACAGAATCTTGCTGGTTGACAACCAGTTGGTGTGCTTCCTGAATGCAAGCACTGATGACCTGAGTTTGCGTCCTCTTGCTGACTACTAATGGTTTTTGCACTTGGAATGGTACGGTCTAACATTGCCCACTGGGAGACCCCTCAGTGGATCTGTTTGCCCTCTTGAAAAAGCACATTAGCTGCATATGTCCGGTCAGGAAAAATAAGTGCCGGTCTCCAAAAATGAGTGCTGGTGCCCAACACCAGTAGGTAAAATTAAGCCTGAACCTGAGGCATGCATTTAGCTAGACATGGGCCTTTCCATGGAACAGTGGATTCCCTTCCTCCCACCTGATTCCTCGAATGCTAATGAAGCTGAACCAGGTTCATGCAGAGGTGTTTCTGAATACCCCAGACCACGGAGGACTTTCTATAAAAAACTGTTTTGTTTGTCTGTGCATCCTCCTCTGCTGCTTTACCCATGGTGGACCTCTTCCTGGAATTAGAAGAGCAGTATCTGACCTGCATTCTCAAGGGCACCCACCTTCATGCCTTAAAGTTCAGTGGGGCAAATTGGCAAATTGTTATTTCCCGCTACTGGGGGAGGTGACGGGCATCATCTTTATATCACCCATTAAAGAAATTTGTATTCTTTGGGCACTGTAACAGTTTTCCATTATGGTGTGCGGGAGAGAGCATTGATCCTTTTAAGGGGCATCGGCTGGATGTTTTGCACTGTGCGCTAGCACAAAAAGGCTTTGCACTGGGCACAATTAAAGGTTAGGTTTCTGCTTTGTCGGTCTTTCTTTGTCAAGCAGATCAGCCTTAACGGTTCAAGTCTCTGATTGTTATGGAGTTTATCAAGGGGTTTCCATCTTCTCAGTTTATTATACCCCAGTAGGATCTTAACTTGGTCCTCATGTTTCTGATGGAAACTCTAAGTCCACGCATAGCCTCCAGTTATCACTGCTAACAATAAAGACCATCTTCTTGAATGCCATCAAGTCAGCTCAGCTTGTCGGTAAGCAGCAGACTCTGTGTGTCTGCTCCCCATTCGCATTTTTCTTTCCAAACAAGCTAGTTTTGAGAACAAATGCATATATTTTCTAAAGGTGGTGATTCAGTTTCATGTAAGGCAATCTACCACACTGCCTACATATTATTCTTTGTTTCATCTCACAAAGCTAAGGAAGAGGGCAAACTCCATTATTTTGATCCTTCTAGGACTGTCAGCTAATACATAGACGAGAGTCAGTAATTTAGGTCTGATACTGTGCTCTATATAGGATATGTTGGTGCCAGTAAGGCCTAGGCGGTCAAAAAAATGGTCCTATCCAGATACTTAATGCTATACATTAAGATATACAAGATCAGCAAGGAAGAACCTACTGAAGGAGTGAGGGCCCATTCCCCCAAGATAAAAGCAACTTCTTCAGGTTAATCTGAGAGTGTCCCTATCTCGGACATATGTTGAGCGGCAATGTGAGCTTTGAATCACATCTTTATCAAGCATTATTGCTTAGACTCTGATGGTTTGCTTTTAATAAGCATTATTGCTTGGACTCTGATGTTTGCTTTTGGTGCCACTTCACAAGACATGTGCTGCAAGACTTTCTGATATGACATCTCCTCACCACCTGGGAGGTGCATTGCTTTGGTATTGATTCAGAATTAGATGAATCTGCCAGTAGAAGTATCCGCTAGAAGAACAAATTGCTTACCTTTATTAAATGTCTTTGTGTTGGATACTCTACCTGTAGGTTCCTCACCAATCCTGCCCACTTCCCCATTCTGAGTTGTCCTAGATACAGTGTAATGAAGATCCAAGTTAGGTTGGTGCACTATATTGCTATTAATCAGTCAAACTGCCCATAGTTCCGCATCTTTGGGTTTGGAAAAAATGAATGAGAAGCTGACATAGGAGATCGGGGCGGCGCCTATGTGGCTCCATTGTTGTCATTTCCCGGGTGATAATGGGTGCTACCAAATGCCAAGACTGAGCCAAATGCCTCCCAGTGGTTTAGGAGAGCTGTACAACTTTTCCGGATTCAGTCTGGAGCCTGTGGATATTCAAAAGGTGATCATACTTCAGATAGAGAGAGTATCTGTCTTAGACTGCTGCAAAAGAGAAGTAACTTATTCTTCAACCCCAAGGTTGGTTTCCTGAAAAAATCTAACATTTGTTTTTGGAATCCCATTTTCATGTGTATAGGACAAGAACATGGGATGAGTGGATAATGCATACCTTCCCTGCCACCCATCTACATTTCTCTCTGCCTTCCATTGAACCTTTTATGTTGTTCTCTTTTAAGTTTAAGTGCGATCTAGATTTTGGCAAGTGCAGTGAGAAGTCTGTCATTTCTTGAACTGAAGACTGGCAGCATCGCTACATTAAAATCATGTATATAAATATATAAGGATATTAAAACCTTTTCTAAAGCAAGTGACAATGAAAACTTACTTAGAACATCATACAATGAAGCTACTCGATTGAATTCAAAACTCATAAAATGAAACATCTTTTAATTCTCATATATTTGGTGCTTGAGTTGTATGATTTTATTACTGTATTTTGTGGAAAAATGTATAGATTGGGCAGTACCGCATGAAAATGCAGTTTCCTACTGCTTACTGAAGAAATCATGATTTTATTGTGCAAATGTGTGTGGTAAAAAGAAAGCACGCTGTATTCGGAAAAATATTACGACATCAAAGCCTAGAGCAAATACATTCGGGTGATACCAATATTCCATCTATGCACTGCCACATTATTCATCGTTGCCAGTGGCCGTCGCTTCATGCCTGAAGCACGAGTCATTACCTCTGAAAATGGGAAAAGCAAAACAGCAAGTCCCAAATGACAGTGAATTGTTAATCACTCCCATTTTAACGCCCAAACAAAATGCCACAAACTAAATTGTTCATTATAAAAGTGTTTATTTTTTATTTTTATGAATAATCTTTTTTTTTTTCAAATCTAGTCACAAATAAATGTTCGAAAGCCTAGGCTGCCCATAATATACCGTGCACTTCAACCCAAAATCATATGCTGCACTCCAGATAATAATTAGTGCAACAAAACATGCAGTGCTAATTTATGCGGATGGATGGAGATGGTGAGCAGAGAGATTTATTTTTGATGCCGAGACGTTAGGCAAAGATAGAAAAGCACACATTAACAAACGGATAAATGAGGAATGAACAAGATTCCGAAGTGTGATATAAAGAGAAAGTAAGTGTAGGGAAGGGAAAGAAGGAGGTACGAGTTGGAATGAAACCTAGGTGCCCTTGTTATGCAGTAACAATGGGATTTGGCAGCTCCTAAGAACCGCTGCCCCTCGCTATTTATGATTTTAAAAGTTAAACACTGAGACGAGGTGGTGGATAGAGTGGGGGAAAATGTATATGGAAAGGCATAGCATGCAAGCCCTTATGATCGTGTTTCTTGCCGTAGAAACATGTAAATGATGTTCCAGCTCCACTCTTAGATTCTTTCAGAGAGCGGTTACATGGGTTTTAAATTATTAACTGTACTTGCTGCAGGGAATAACACTTTAAAAGGGAGAATGTTATGGCCTGGTGATCAAGTGAAGCCAGTTTAGCTAAATCGTTTTAGGAAAACGGCCACTTTGCTTTGTTGTTTTAGAAAAGAAGTCGGCGACCCTCACTTCCAAAAAGACCTGCTATGTCGGTGCCGCACATTTAGGGACAGAATTACATAAATTGTGCTTGTGCGATTTCTCAATTGCACTTCCAGATTGCATAGATGCAACAGGGTAGTTTTGCACTGACGTTTTTACCCACAGCAATTGTGTACCATTCACACAGTTCACGTCATTACGAAACCCCAGTGACAGCTGGGCAGTTTATGAATCCAAGAAATGTTGGTGCAAAAACTGAATTTGATGCAGTAGCTGTAATATGTCCCAGAGGGTACGAGTAATGTTTGCGCTAATGGTAATCTATTTAGTTAAAAAAATAAAAAATATATGCAAGACGAATGTTGCGAGCCAGAGCCGGAGGAGTTTTCCATCACAATGCGGTTTGCAATGGAAATAGCCACACTAGAAAAATTACAGATTGATAATGTATAGTCTTATGTGTTTTTGTAAAATTCATTAGGAAAAACAAAACACTGCGGAGGGGTTGAGTAGCTCGTAATGCACAATGTTTTCCATATGTCCCACCTAATATATTTGTTGGCACTTTTATAGTGGTTTATTGATAGTTCTAAGAAGTTTGTGTTCCTGAAGTGGAAACATCCCTTTGTCCCAATGCCAGCAAAGTTTTTTCTTGTTTCCCTTGCTTCTCTGAAATATACAGCTGTTTAGTCCTTTAGTCATCTTCTGAACCATGTATCTGTTTTTATGTATGCGTAAAATATTCTCATTAAGTTGTCCCTGATTGTTTGAGACCTACATTGTTTGTATGGACCATGCATTTTACACCATATGGATACATTGGCTGTACTTCCCTGCAGTAACCTACAGTGCCAGCCTGTACATCACCACTAGGTTTTCTTTCAGCACAATCTTCCGCAAATACAAATGAAGGCTAATGATCTAGTCCATTGGAGACCATATACACCTGCTGGATCCAGACTTATGTCTCAGGGAGTACTTTCATGGTGAAAGAAGTAGTATGCTTGAAAGAATATGACGGCTTCAACACAGGACCAATTGTTGGTAAACAGAATTATACCCATATCCAACTCAATCTCACACTTACACCATCTCACTATCTCTCAATTCAGTCCCACAACTTACACTTACTAAGAAGACTAAATCGTAATGTTCCACATTCTATGTTCAGATCTGTTATTTTGCCTCTTTCCTACTCTGCACTACTCATCTGCATTGCATCCCTGAAAGCCTCCTATTATCGCAAACTCTATTGCTGTTTGTTCACCCAAATCCATCACTAAGTATTAAGATCAATTTCCCAATGAACATGGTTCCATCAGACACTCTTCTGTGGACCTAAGTGGTGTACACTACTGTACCAGATGTTCCCAATATGCCCTTCGGCTGAAGCACACCCAGTGGGTGACAATAGGACCTCTAACAGTCCATATGAGAGGGGCTGTATCTGCCTCTTCTTCAAATCTGTGCTATTGAACACTACTTAATTGAGCACCTCAGATGATATTCGATTAAATAGAGGATGCTCCTTTATGGGCCAGACCATTCCTTTCTGCTTTGCTTATGTGGCACCTTGAAACCTTTTTTTGGTCATGCTGTTATCTTTAGCTCTATGTCTGTCTTCTCTCTTTTGTGTCTTGTCATTTTCTCATTGCCCAGTCATGGTTTCCTCCCACCTCCTTACACTCTAGCTGTACTTCTAGCATTACCCGCCCTTTATTTGTCCTACTGTTCCATCAACCAAATCTTGGGACTTTAGAGTTCAAACTCTCTCTGTTTCACTCTTGACCTGTTTCTTCTGCTCAGTATGTATACACTTATTTTGGAATTTCACAGTGTCACCAATAGGCTTAAGAGCCCAAACAAACACAAGCTGTGAATCCCATACCTATCATTACTCAGTGCTGAATCAAATATCCTTCACAGATGACCCACGGTGTTCTGACATGGCCTGTGATTTATTTTCACTGTAGCCTCGAATCACATGTCGAAGTCACTGGGTGATGGACACCAGGGACTCTTATGCTTCTCAAATGTCACATTCTGTTTGACTTGGAGTGTACTTGTGGTTTCCCCCTCTACGTTGGTGAAGGAAGTCTACTGTTTCCTCCATAGGCTGTGTGGAGGCTGATGGTTGAAGGTAACTGATTGTAGGTAGAGTGCCTCCTGCACCCCAAGAAGAAGTGTCTGCTTACCAGACAGTCTTGAATGCTGGAAATCCTTCACAAATTCATGAGCTTGTATTGTGTGATTGTCCATCTCTGTGGTGTACATAAAGACCACATGCAGTATGGAAGGCCTCCTGTAAAAGAATACTTTGCATTCTGCACACAAGGGTGGGTTCCTGGACATAGCTAAGTCATTCTTTTTTCTGTGTCCGAGGTTTCCCACAGACACCACACAGAAAACTCATTTATGCCTTGTTGCTGGTTGGAGTCTACATCAGACCAGAGCTCACCCAGAACACTAAACAACAACTTAAATCATTTGACATAACCTTGGCAGATCTGCCTGGAGATAGTTTACCTATGGGCTCACACCCTCCTTTCACTAAAGGTTTCCTAGGAACTCGAACAAAGGGTACCCTTACCATTGTATAGTTCATATTATTTATAGCATTCAGTTTTGCATATTTTTTTCTTTTGAGCAAGGACTGCAAGCAAAGCTGTAATAATAGAACTGAGATCCACAGGATTCCAAGGACAAATGAGAAGACACAATCCTTTCTCTATCGGATAACATCATCCATAGATGGCCATGTGTTTTTTTTTAACTGCAGTGCCTTATCTCATAAGTGTATAAGTACTTTTAGTTTCCCCAGAAGCTGCAAGGCCTGTTTAATTTATGTTTATCTTATTTTTGTACCTTTATATCCTGCCTAGGCTCTATACCCCGCTTCCAATTGATCACACTTGAAACATACCTTCCCAAATTTGGACCAGACCTGCTGTCTGCTAATCTCATTCATTTTTAGGAAAGAATTGCTTCTGAAAAATACTGACTTTCCTTCTGACTGTTCCGCTCCTCCTTCCTTTACACACTTCATCTGGAACTATGGTGTTGTGCCACCCAGATAACTTCTAAATTTGATCATTGATTGGAGGAATTTACCAATATTATTGATGAAAGTGTGCAAAAAGCATAAATTGAGCTAGGGATGCACTGTCACAACCTATCTACCCAGATGTTTTGCTCACTTCAAATTGCAATCAATAATTGAGTTAAAAAAACATGCTCCAGTGTTGGACTTTTTCCATTTTGCAGGGTCATCCTCAATCTTTTTGCCTCCTTCCTCCTATTTTATTCTGACCTGTTGTTGTTGGCTTTAGGACTCTGGGCACTTTACCACTGCTAACCAGTGCTAAAGTGCATGTGTTCTCTTTGTAATGTGAATTGTTGATTGGCTTTCCATGACTGGTATATTTGATTTTCTAGTATGTCCCTAGTGCAGTGCACTAGAGGTGCCCAGGGCCTGTAAATCAAATGCTACTAGTGTGCCAGCAGCACTGGTTGTGCCACCCACATTGGTAGCCCTTTAAAAATGGCTCAAACCTGCCACTGCAATGTCTGAGTGTAGTTTTAAACTGCCATTTCAACTTGGCAAGTGTACCCACTTGCCAGGCCTAAACCTTCCCCTTTTGTACATGTAAGGCCTCCCTAGTGTAGGCCCTAGATAGCCCCCTGGGCAGTGTGCAGTTTATGTTAAAGGTGGGACATGTACTTTACATGTGTTTTACATGTCCTGATGGTGAAATACTGCCAAATTCGGTTTTCACTGTTACAAGGGCTATCTCGCTCATAGGTTAACATGGGGGCTGTCTTTAAATATTACTAAAGCGCATATTCCCATTGGGAGCAGATAGACATGTGGAGTTTGGGGTCTCTGAACTCACAATTTAAAAATACATCTTTTAGTTAAGTTGCTTTTTAGATTGTGTGTTGAAAAATGCCACTTTTAGAAAGTAGGCATTTTCTTGCTTAAACCATTCTGTGACTCTGCCTATTTGTGGATTCCCTGTCTGGGTCAGTTTGATAGTTGGGCTGTTTTCACCTCTCTCTAGACAATGACACAAAGGGAGCTGGGGTGTAGCCTGCATATCCTAATGAGCCATCTGGGCTGAGGGGAGGGGAGGGGAGGAGTGGAGTGGTCACTTACACCTGAAAAGGCTGTGCCTGCCCTCACACAATGCAGTCTCCAACCCCCTGGTGTGTGTCTAGGGCCTGGCCTGGGCAAGGCAGGATCTTACACACAAGACTTTCCTTTGAATAGGCCTACTTTAAAGGCAGAAAGGAGTATAAGAAGAGGACCCAAAACCCCTGAAAATTAGATTAGTTCTGAAACTAAGAGAAACCTCTGCCAAGGAGAAGAGCTGGAGAAGCTGGAGGAGGATTACTGCCCCTTAGCTGTGACTGTGCTTTGCTGGGTTGGCCTGCAGTAGCTGCTTGTACCTGAGCGAGGACAAAGACTGACTTTTGTGTGACTTCCCACTGGTGAAGAAGCTCCACTGGATTGAAACTGAGCTTGCCTCCTGTTATTGAAGTCTCAGGGACAGCAAAGACTTCTCTCTGCCAGCACTTGGGCTTTCTGCTGAGAGTCCTGCCTGCCAAGTGGTGCCCTAACCTGTCTCTGGGCCGGTGAAAGGTGCAGCTGGTGGAAAAGGACAGAAATCCATGGAAAGACTGCCGTGCAGGGAAACATTCGACGCACTACCTGCTTTGCAGCTGAAAAACGACGTGCCGCCGGCCTTGCGGCTATAATCAATGCTCCACCTGCATAGCGGTTGGGAGATTGAAGCAACGTGGCTGGAAAAATGATGCACAACACCCGCAGCGGCTGCTGTTAACGACGCAAGCCCCCATGCAGTGCTGTTTCTTGACACCTTGCGACGCAACATTGCTGGATGTGGAAAATCAACGCAAACGCTGCCCGGACCTGAGGTGCCCATCTGTATTGACGCATCGCTCTCTGGCAGGAGAGAGGAAATGACGCACGCCAACCCAACCGAAGGAGGAACGACGCAAGCACTCGCTTGAGAGTGAGAAATTGACGCATCGCTGGCCTTTTTCGACGCACGCTTGCCCGATCTGCTTTATGTCATACACTAACAATGTTCTCATTGTTTTCTAAAGAATTTAAGACTCTTTTGCTTTTTAAATTCATAACTTGACTTGTGTATGTTAGATTTTTTTCGTTATGGTCTTGTTTTCTTTAGATAAATATTATCTATATTTCTAAACCTGTGTTGTGTCATTTTGTAGTGTTTTCACTGAGGTACTGTGTGTGTTGTTACAAATACTTTACACCTTGCTTCTGAAGTCAAGCTTGCCTGCTCGTGCCAAGCTACCAATAGAGTGAGCGGAGGTTAACTGAGGGTGATTCTCCTTTACCCTGACTAGAGTGAGGGTCCTTACTACGACAGGGGGTAACCCGACCTCCAACCAAAGACCCCATTTCTAACATCCAGGAAAGGAGTTTGTGTGTGACATCTGATAGACATGAGGTATACCTTGGATGGAAAAACTAGAGCAGCCACCTTACCAACCAGTCCCAACCAATCTTAGAAGTGCAGAAAATTGTACACTATTTAATTTGGCAAAATCAAACCTCATAATAAATTAAAATGCAGTTAATCCCCAGTAGAAAAGTGTTAAGCCGTTCTGTGGAATGCCATGTGCATAACATTGGCTTCATTAGCAAAAGGGCTGACTAATTATTAAGTCGAATGCGCAGACCATCATTTTTTCAGATTGTACTTTGTTCTTCACTTTTTGGTACTTTCTGTTAAATCATCCACCATTTGTATTATACCACCTCATGCACAACACAACCACAATCCAGTATTTTTCTTTCATAGAATTTTCTTCGTGTCTGTCTTCCTTGAACCACTTTGACAGTGTCATCTTATTTCTACAGTCAACAGGATGTATACTGTTAATCACACAGCAACATAACGAGAGGCTCCCTTCATGCCAATTAATGCACTTTGCTTGTATTCTGAATATTAACCTACTTCTTTCACTAAAAGTTAATAGTAACGTAGACATTTCATTGTGAATTTATCCAAAGTACTGCCAAGTATGCCAATTTTTGGCCAGAATATTTTGTTATTTGAATCTTCAGTGAATGTCGCTTTTAGACAATTTGGGGTGACCTGCACATCAAGTCTAGTTAATGATTTCGCTTACAGAATGTATTAATGGAGATTGAACAGAAGGTATCTTCATTACTGGAAGGCGGCAGCGACTGGCAGCGAGAATATCGTGGAGGAACACAGATTGAAACTGAAGCACTGTCTGTAAAACTTAAGACTTTGAAGATTAGTTTGGAGAAGTTTCAAATGATGCTGCAGAACAAACCGGGTGATGACGAGGTATGAGTTGCTCTCTTTGTACCTATAAGTAACATCACATAGAAAATACGTAATGTAGTTTGTTTTTTAAACTACACAGTTTGTTCATGTTCAGAATCTTTGCGTTTTCTCCTAATCCCCAAGAAATCGAGAGTGCATTAATAAGTAAATATTCATCTATGGTCTAATTTAATGAGAGACTTTGCTACGTTTCTGTGCGTATAATAATCAAGCTCCTTTGTGAGTTCCTTCTTGCACGAATCCTAATGTGCTCCTAGCACCGTCAAGGATCTTCCACTAATGCAGGTTTGCCTATGTCTGGGCCCAGCAAGCATGTTTGATTCCAATGATCGTGTCTTTTATGGTGTTGTTTTAGTAAGAGCTTTGTCATTTTGCACTGTGATGTTTGAAATGCAAACATGTGCCCATAAGTTAATGTACAGCCCCTTCCCACGAAGAAACCTGATCATTTGTTTTATGCAGTATGGAGGTGCACTGGCCTGGGGAAAATTGAAAAACACGAAATGGCATGAGTGTCTCAGTGATTAAGGTTTTTCCATATGCTGGCAAAAGGAACAAATCAGAAATAATGTCAGCCTGCAGTCTTACAGCTATCAGCTCTTTGGCATGAGTTTGTGGACAGTTTTGGTATCCACTAGGAAATCGACCCTTGAGGCTTAATGAGTATATGTTCTAACCAAACATTTTGTGTGATTCGCACTCAGGTCTTTCTTCTTCTTGCTTGCATGCATCTTAGCCATGGTCTGAAAAGGAGGTAGAAGTGGTTTGATTGGTTAAATGACTTGGACATTTGATTGTGTGAGTGATCTGAGAGTAAACTAAGTAACCCTGCTTGGAAATATGCCAGTAAGCCTAAGGCTGCATTCTTTCTGCTCCATTTTTTCAACAGTTCTTCAATTGTTTCTTGGTCTAGTGGCGCTGGCACACTGGTGGCTCTCACGGGACAGCACCTGCAGCACATTGACACACTACAATGGTGTTACAGGCACTCACTCTAAGTCACACCAACCCTTAGGCCGAGGATGGGAATGGAAAGAGGGGTGCTAGCATACTGTTTTTCCTTTCTCGGTGTCTGTTCAGACACTTTTTGATGCTTCTGGAATTGTAACATCCTTTTTAGCATGCTCATTTTGCAAAGAATGGTAGTCCATTATCAAAGAGATTCTGTATCTGCATTTGAAAGGCTTACTCTGCCATCCCACCTGTTGGTCTGTTTATCCTGTGATTGCCTACAAGGAAAGTGGGACAAATTCAGAAACTAAATTTTATTTTGTATTTCACAAGGCTTTCAAGTGGCGCTATGAAAAATTAGACCATCAGCCATTTCGGTCTTTTCAGCCAACAGCCTGTTTCACTGTGGGGTGCATAGTTTTGTTTTTAATGCTCACAATATCATCAGACAAAATGCTGCCTGCTAAAATTATAGAAATGGTTAAAAGCATTTATATGTGAAATTGATCCACATGTCATCTGTGTTAACATTTTGCAAAGTTGTTTAGTACATTTCAAAAACTGCATGCTTCACGCATAATGCAAAAGTTAGTTCTGCTCACATATTTTGTGAGGGTTCACGCCTTTCATTCACATCAAGCATTGACAATGTGAATTGCTCAGCTTTTTATTTATAAAGGTAAACATGGACAGCAGCAGCATTGCTTTTCCTAAGGCAAAGAATAAATAACAGACAGGTGGTAGCAGCAGAAGGATAAAACACAAAGAGAGAGTTATGGGAGTGATGCTATCCCACACAAGCTCCCAAGAGAAATCTATATATCCATTAACCACTAAAGGTGTGGGATAGATGAGGTTGAGGGTGGAATTAGACCAGTGTTCCCTCAATTCCCAGTACCGGTTGGGTAGGGGTTCGTGATGAAAAGAGAGGAATATGTGTGAAGAGTGTCTCTAGAACGGGTGGCTGTGTTAGATAAGGGGGGAAGTTCCTTTACGGACTAGGTGGTCTCACACACATAATAGTGTCTTGCTTCATCATTTGACCACCTAGCCCCACTCAAGTAAGATGATACTACTTGGGCGGACTCAACCTCTTTGTTAAAAGAACAAGAGGGAGTGCTGAAATTAATCTTACTGGATAAATATCAGGGATCCAGATAGGGTGAGAATAAAAATACCATACATATCACCTATTTCAATTAATTAAACTTTAATGGAGGTGCATGTTGGTAAGGTTAAAAACGGGGGAGAAAAAGGCTCACTAGAGATTAATGTCTCTTAGAGTCTAAAAAAAATATATATATGTATGACCAACATGTTTCTGCCCTCTCGATGTGCTGGAAGGTCAGGGGCATTCATCAGGGTCTAGGATCCCAAAGCACTACTGCTAAGGGGTGTGCTCTTTAAGTAAAGTCTAAAGGCCTACCTGAACAGGTGGTTCACAATAAGGTAGGTCTGTAAGATATAATAAATAAGCTGCAGGTTACGATAGGGTGAGAAAAGGGTGGCACACCACTGCACACAACACAGCAAAGTATGGTGGTAACCATGCAGCTTATTTATTATACCTTACAGACCTACCTTATTGTGAATCACCTGTTCAGGTAGGCCTTTAGACTTCAGTTAAAGAGCACACCCCTTAGCAGTAGTGCTTTGGGATCCTAGACCTTGACGAATGCCCCTGACCTTCCAGCACATCGAGAGGGCAGAAACATGTTGGTCATACATATATATATTTTTTTTTAGACTCTAAGAGACATTAATCTCTAGTGAGCCTTTTTCTCCCCCGTTTTTAACCTTACCAACATGCACCTCCATTAAAGTTTAATTAATTGAAATAGGTGACATGTATGGTATTTTTATTCTCACCCTATCTGGATCCCTGATATTTATCCAGTAAGATTAATTTCAGCACTCCCTCTTGTTCTTTTAACAAAGAGGTTGAGTCCGCCCAAGTAGTATCATCTTACTTGGGTGAGGCTAGGTGGTCAAATGATGAAGCAAGACACTATTATGTGTGTGTGAGACCACCTAGTCCGTAAAGGAACTTCCTCCCCTTATCTAACACAACCACCCGTTCTAGAGACACTCTTCACCCATATTCCTCTCTTTTCATCACAAACCCCTACCCAACCGGTGCTGGGAATTGAGGGAACACTGGTCTAATTCTACCCTCAACCTCATCTATCCCACACCTTTAGTGGTTAATGGTAGCAGCAGAAGGAACATCAGGGTAATCTCTCACAGATTCAGGACAGATACAACAGGCATAGATTACACAGTAAGGAGAGAGTGAGAGGGGCTAAAGGACTGTTATAAACAGACATGAACATAGAAGAAGTACAACATTCTTGAAAGAAAATTCCACACCTTTTAGGTAATTAGTTACTCGTACAGGAAGATGAACCCTCGTCTACTAGTGTTGTATGAGTCAACAGTGGGTTGTCTAGCACAACGAAGCATCTGAAAGTTCTACTGTTCTCTGGTTGTAAAGTCTCCTATTAATGAGTTCCTTAGTATGGGTATGCAGCCACATAACATTATTCATATTATCCCTTTTTCAAACTGCCGGACCTGTATTAAAAGTGTATGTGGGTAAGCTAAAAATGTTTTTTGCTGGTGTCTACCGATCACAAAATTAAGAACATGAGGGTCGAACATCTGTGTCTGCATCTCTTTTCTGTGGAAGCTATTTCGAGGCTCGTGTATAGTCCGTTCAGGAACAGGCCTCTTCCTCAGAATTACAGGTATTTATTTCAAATATTGTGAAACAGCCCCTGGTTCATAGGGCACATTACTTAAGTGCACTCAATATAACCTTTGATTTTCATAAGGTGAAGCAACAGTAATAAAAACCCTCCTTCTTCATACAACATGCACATCATGGGCAGAAACAGTGCAAGTGTCCCTCAACCATAGGACAGGTACAGCTAGTGCGGCAGGAGGCAAAACTTTCTTAATCATAGGACAGACACCAATCAGGCAGAAGCAGTGCAAACAGTATTCTTTACAGAACAGTTAGAACATGGCAGTAGCAATGCAAGCTTCCCCACCTCACAGAAGGCAGAACCACAAACTTCATTTCCCAGCAGATGAAATTTAGCAGGGCAGACTAGTGCAAGCTACAGGCCACATATAATTAAGGCATGAGTGGTATGTAGGTCACAGACAGATCTCTGAAGCCAGTGCTTAACTCTCTGTGCAGAAGATATAGGTGAATGAGTAAGTGAAAATGCAAGATCTGACAATATTCTCATTTAGGTGATATTCCACATCAGCATCCTAAAAGTCCTGATGCTGTCACTTGGAGACCATTTGTGTTATGTCTTCGTTTTTCCAAGTATTGAGAAACAATCAGTATCTGATAGGTCATTATTATTTGGATAAACCCAGCCATATCTCAAATAACTATGTTCTAGGCAGGCACTCAGGGGCCAACCACTTTTAATAGGTTTTGGATGTGTATGCTAGATGCTATGTAAATGGTGCTGCATATGCACAATGTTGAGGGCCACCACTGAGTTGGACTATATTTAAATATCTTTTATTGATCTGACCTTAATGATTGCTTAACCTCAGTAATTGTAATAGCTGAAGTATGGATTAGTTATAGCTGTCAGTATATTTCATATATTTGAGAAGGAACCATTAACCAAATTTTTGGGCTGTTTGACATTATGCTTAATAAAAGATCATGAGATAGTTTGAAAAATGTTCCATATTTTCTTGCGGTTATCAGCACTTAATATTCTTTCATAGTCAATTCAATGTAAGTACTTTATTTCGGTTGTAGACCATAAAAGTAACAAATCAACAATATAATACTAATACATCAAATTTTTATGTTTGTTAGAAACATTTCGATAAAAGTATTTACAATTCATATATTGACAACAGGAATGTAGTTAAATTAATAAACTATTCATTCATTCATTTCAATGTTAAAAGCCCAGTATTGGAAAAACAACCAGCTAAACAAATCCAAGTCTATGGGGGCAGAAGAGTAATAATTTTACGCCATATTGGCCTAATGCTCTCCATATACTTCGCAATAGAAAAAACAATGGTCGGGACGTGTGTACTCTACATATTCTCAATGCTGTCTTATACTGGTGAATGCCCAGAAGGTAACATAAAGGAATAATCCAACGCTGCTGTTGCTTTTGATACTTTAGGCAAAAGAACAGTAAATGAACATCTGTTTCAGCAGTCTGTGTACAGGTAGGACAGATTTTATTGCCTTCATAACCATCTTTCCACTTGGCTGTAAATGTGGCAAGTGGAAGTGAACCCATCCTGATCCTTATATAAAGAACTTTTGTAAATTGGTGGTCGATGTCATCCATATAGTTTTCAAAAGATGAGAGTAGCTTAAATTCTAAGAAACAGTCATGTACCCTAATTCTGATTGTTTAAAGAGTTTAACCTCCTTGAGTTCCCAAAAGATTTGCTTCAGATTGTTAATTGCTGGTGATGTTATTTTACGTGGTTCTAGCTAGCTAAAGGAGTGACTGCTTAACGTAATTCAGCCATGGTAGCTTCACCCCTCCATGTGACCTGTTCAAGACAGCCCCAAGGCCCACCTTGTAATTCTTCAACTCGTAAATAGGCCAGACTCATAGCCAATGTAAAATCAGTTTTAGACAAACTATGGGGATACTTAAATCTTGCTTGAAGACTAATAGGGAGCTTTGTGGGAGCTGAAGCACCGCTCTCAAAAATGTATTCTCAGGTACTCCCAAAGCACTGAGATTACCATAATCCCACCATTCAGCTCCGCAGGCTGCACCTGCTGCAGCATTGGCCCTCCAAGCTTAAAGTAGGAGGGAAATTAAATGAAAGGAAGTCTTTTTAGCAAATCTTAAGATAATGGCTGCCCTGTGGTTAAGGGTGAGGGTACTATTTGTAAGCTGATTTACCCAGGTACTCGCACTGGACAATCGAATGCCAAGATAATCGAAATCAAGCACTCTCCTTAGCTCCACCCCATCTAGTGTAAAGGCCCCTCTGAATCCTTTGTGGGAATGAATACCCATAAACTTTGTTTTATTTGCATTCATTACAAGGCCACGGTCAGAACAGAATGTTTTTAACTTTTTTTAAAGGATTTCAAAGCCTTTGAGGGTTTTCAATACTAATAAGCGGCTGTCTGTGTACAATAAACCTGGTAGAGGGGAGTCATTGTCACAGCCCAAAGGCTAATCTATGCAACCATCTATGAACTGCAAGAACAATGTCAGGGTAAAGACGCAACCTTGCCTTACCACCCTTACCGACCCTAAAGGGTTCAGCAATTTCTCCATTCACTCCCCAGTGAACCTGTGCATAGGCAGTACAGTGGAGCCGAATAATGATATTGAGTAGAGGGCCAGGAATTCCTAGTTCTCTAAGTATACACCATAGCTTATCTTTTGGGACCATATCAAATGCTGCTTTGAGGTCTACAACAGTGACATAAAGGTGGTCCCTTTTAAGATCGACCTCTTTCCACTTGATTAACTGGAACCTGAAACGTGGTCTACTGTATTGGTTTTTGTATGGAAACGATCCTGAAATTAGGGCAAAATATCATTTTCTTCTATCTCAGAAAGTAGGTGATCAAGTATTAATTAGCAAAAATAAGTTTGGCTAGTGTCAATGAGACGGATCGATCGGCAGTTGGATGGATCTGATTTCGATCCTTTCTTATATGCATGGATAATCTCAGCTCCTTTTCATGATGTGGATAAATGTGACTACCATGATGGCATTGGCGACGTGATCAAGGTAAGATGCCCAGTTGGTTGGATCAGAAATATAAAGATACAGTGGAATTTGATTTAGCCCTGGGGCCTTGCCAGACTTCTGCTGACTAATGGCTAGGCTAGTTTCCGCTACAGTAAAGAACCCTTTGACTTTGAAAAGTTCAGATTGGAACGATAATGGACAGAATGTACTAGCCGGCTTTATACCAGATTGATCTAGGATCTCAGGATGGGAACGAGTTGGAGAATTATTACATAAAGATTTAAAGTGATTCACCCAGTCCTGTGGCTGGATGTGTTATTCAGACTTCATCCTAGTTGTCTTAGCGACATGCAAGGTTAAATGCCAGAAAGCTGTCTGATTCTTTGAGCGCACTGCAGACAGCATATCAGTCCAAATGGCACTGTCTCAGGTGGATGTAGTACACTTAAGGGCTGTTCTAGAGTCATTTAGCAGACTGCAGGTCCTTACAAATCCCTTCCTTGAGAGTCCTAAGAAAGTATCCCTTTGCTCCCCTGCAATCCCTTTTGTACAACGTAGGATCTGCTATTGGGGTTGTATTATTATTGGAAAGGGGTTTAGTAAAAAAAAAACGTAGTTTAATTTCTTCAAACCATTTGGTATGAACGTCCATGATCTAACCAGGAGCTGTCAATGGCTCTGCTATTAGAGACAAAATAGGAGCCAGATCCTGGTACAGTTGAATACGTTTGGTTGTTACTAACGAATAGGTCACCACAAAGCATTCGTTTGACCTTTTTTACTTCATTGGCATTATCATGGAGAGTGAGAAATAGGGGAAGTGGTCAATCTCAGGTCTGGATAAAGCTTCCATATTGAAGACGTTTTATCATGATCGCAGGTCCACAACGAAATAATTCATACACCTATGATAAAGATCCCTTTTAAAAGTAGGACGCCTCCCTTCATCGGATTTAGTTCTACCATTTGCAAGCTCTCATTTGGCACTACATGCAGAGGTTCAGAAATTGCAGTTATTTCTCTTTGGAGTGTAGAAAGTTCAAAACATACATTAAAATCCCCAACCACAACCATGGTTGCCCTTCCTTGATTTTTATAAGAAGGTCATTCAAGAGATGCAAAACAAGGGAATCTGTTGTCTTAGAGACACTCCTACGATAAACATTGAAAATAAGTAGTTTTCCATTATTCCCGTAAATAACCTCAAAGCCAAGAAAGTCTCGAAAGTCAGTGGATAATTGATGAATGTGATATCCCGAAGAAATTCTTATCGAAGTAGACAAACCACCTAAGGGTCTGCCTGACTTGAACTTGCGGGCTGGCACCTGGAATGTTTTACAACCTGAACAGTGTGTGGTCCTCTGTCTTTGGATAGATTTATGACCCTCGTCCAGGCCTACTAATGGAGGCCCAGAATGCTGGACTTTCAATAAAGTATGCATCTCGATTCTTAAGGACGTTACTCCTGCACTTAAAGAATCAGTAACCACCCAGAGTTTTCTAATATGGGTGCTTGTGTCCTTCAGCTCTATAGGTTGATGAGCGGGAGCAACCAACACATCCTGAGCTTTAGTTGACGAAGCACAGGCAGCCAAAGGGGAAAAACGATTGGTGCATAAAATTACAGGTGACAGAGGAACTGGGGGTTTGATTGAATTACTCGATTGAGAACTTAGCACAGCATTATCGTCTCTTAACTTTTCTTTAGAAATAGTGGCCAGAAGTGTCTACTGTGGTTTTACCAGCCTCCTTCTTACATAATGGAGCAACTTGTTGTTTTTTCAGTTTAGCACCAGAATTACTGGTAATGTTGGGGTTTAATATAGGCTCTACTCCTCAATAAGAGCTTCGATGTATTGTAAAGTACTAATATGGGAGGAGCAATCTAAAGCTTTTTCCCCCTTGGTTCACCAACAAGTTTACCAGAATATTTAATTTTCCCCATGATTGTATAAAATAAATAACCAGCAATTATTATCAACCAAAATATTGACGCCCCCTACTACAAGTGTATCCACAACAGGACTATGTGGTAATGAGGAACTCCTCACCTGAGGTCTGCTTGTTCGACAAACCAAGCAACAAGATTGCAGGAATACAGCAATATGATAAGGCACAGTTACTGCCGAGTTGAAGATGTCACAAGGAAACGAGTCCCTAACCCAGGAGAAGCTGCGCAAATATTCACATGAAATAGGTGACCATTCAGGGACCTGTGTTATGTCCCTGGGAACATGTTGCAGTCCCTATGCAAATCTTTCATCATTTTAATTTGGCCTGTGATATCATGCACACATTAGGTTTAAGGAAAGGAGCACTGGGAGCATAATGCCTTAGGCCCATGCTCTATCCAGATTCCCATACACTTCTAGGAATATTTCTAGATTTTTTTAACCTGTTGTCTTCATTAATAAAGAGAGGAAGCTTAAGTGGAAATACCACTACCTGGCGCCAGCTGGCATATTTTCTCTTTTCCATGGAATACATTTTCTTTTTAATGCTTAAAAATGGGTGCTTATGGCAGCTGCTGAATAAAGAAATCTCCGAGGTCCTGCATTGAATTTTCACCCCATGCCTCACAAAGACATCTTACAACCTAGACCCTCCCAGCGAAGGTGGCAGATTGTAGAAGGGAAGATTTTGTGATTTATGTGAATGAATTGAAAAACAAAAACTGAGAAACCACATTAGAGGAAATCAAATAAAGGAAAAACAATTTTAAGGAAATACAAGTAACTCAAAAATGAAAGGAAACATTTTAAAGGGAAGACATTATAAGGCCATTTTTATAAAAGCTCCAAACATACTAGGCTTAGGTGGAGTTTGGCCTCCTTTGACATTACTAGGGGAACCAGACAGGGTTGTCCCTTACCCCCTGCTTTTCATTGTTGCCATGGACCTCCTGGTATGCTACCTGTAAGAAAAACACCTTCACCGTGGATTGCAATTTCGACTAGGCCCACTACTCATGTCCCTCTATGCGGATGATATTTTATTATTCATCTGCCACCCAGCTGACCACATGGTACCTATCCTACAAGAAGTGGTTTGACTTGGCAAATTCCTTACCGTTAACGTGTGCCTACAATTTGAAATGGTGTGATGGTCCTGTCCGATACCTGGGCATCTGGCTACACAGGGGCGAGGAGCAAGTACTCAGATCAAACTATGGCATTCATAAACTAACTAACAACACAAATCGAAGGGTGGTGTCGGCTCCCACTGTCAGTGGCAGGTTGTATCGCCATCACCAAAATGGTTGTTCTCTGCTTTTTGTATCTCCTTCAGAATATTCCAATCCCAGTCACCAAGGCCATCTTAATTATGATCTTTACTCTTAAAAGTCCGCTTCTGCATCTGGTCTGGGCAGGGGGCATGCCCTGGGTGAGTTGGGACACCTTGGTGCTCCCCTATAGCAGAGGGGGCTCAGAGTACCCCATTCACAATTGTACTATTTAGCTTCTTAATGTCACTTCTTATACCACTGGTATCATCGTGGTGCCTGTCTTCCCTATGCCATACATACCAGAAGGTGACCAGGCGGAACCCACACTTCTTGCCTCCCACAGAGTATCCCTTTGGACCCCACCGACATACAGACCCTCTCTACTAAAAACTGGGTGTGGCAGAAACTCCTCCTGCTTGGGGGTGGCTCCTCTATTCCCCCGTTCTCCTGCTAGCAAACAATCTATGGCTGATCCCTAGGCAGGACAGTTTGGTCCAGAAGATATTGACACACCACAGTTTACACATGTTTTGGTGTCCTCTTTCCTGATGGACATGCCCTATCACACGATGATGGTACTCGGTTTGTCCATGCTTCCTGCTTGGACCATTTTGTTTTAAGACACATTCACTGTGGTCTGCATGCACAGATCACCTCATATCCACTGACTCTTGATGAGTTTAACCCTCTGATACTGCTAATTCCGAGACAAATGGCAGACATCTGGTGTCCAAGCTGTATCCTGCCTGTGTTGCCCTGTTGCCTTCCGACGATATGACGCTCAGAGAAGCATGGGAACGCAAGCTGGGCAGACTCCTCCCAGACAAAGTGTGGTACTTTTGCTGCAGCCAGACTAAATTCTTACTCACACCTACACCTCGCCTAGCATGTTGGCCAAACTAGGTCCATCTAGATCCTCTATCTGCCCAAAGTGTTGGCAGTTAACGCTGACTTTGCACATCTGACATGGAACTGCGGCCCTGTGGGAGGCTACTGGAGGGCTGTCTTCACTCAGCTTTCGATGATGATTGGGGCCAACCTGGCTCTGGGCCCTCTAGTGACATTGAAGGGTAGGTAGCAGATGTGCCACATGGGGTTCGTAGATTTATGGCTATAGCGCTGCTGCTGGCAAACCAAGAGATTGCCCTGCACTGGGGCAGTAGACGGTGTCCCACCACTCCCAACTGTTTGCAAAGCATGACACACTGACACCACAAGTAAAATATAAATGCCAAACTTCAACCTCCCTCTCTCAGGCCTAGAGATTTATGGCAACCACTCAGGGACTACCTCTTACAACAGTAAAGTCAGGACTCAGACTTAAGGTGGCACTGTGTTAGTTGATGCCTCTGTCTCTTGCTGTGATTGTCCGCTCAGAGGCTAAGCATTGATGCTGTGTCTCTGTGAAGAGCTCAACCATTGCCTTTTCTTGTTCATTGCTGACTGTACCAGCTGTCTTGCTGTCATGTGAAAGTCATTTTACCTCCATTGGTGAATGTTCCCCACAAATAACTGGCCACATATAATTGTTGTTTACTTGTACCCATGTGTGGGTTGTTTGAGATGTGTGTGTAACTCTACTTTATGCAAAAGATAAATAAAGTTAAAAAAAATCTTGGGTGGAGCTTTGGGTTAGTGAGTATTTTTTTAATTCAGGGATTGGGGTAGTTTATGGATGGTGAGTAATTTTTAGGTATCAAGGATGGGTGACATTGAGGGGTAGGGAGGGGTTGATATGGTTCACAAATAAGTAGAGTTTAGAAGTTGTGTGTGGTTTATGGTTCAGGGTTGTGTGGAGTGTTGCGGGTTTGAGGGTTTTATAGGGTACCAGATGGGCTGAGTTTAGGGCTTGTGAAGGTTTTTACGGTGCAGTGATGGGTAGAGTTTAGTGAATGTGAAGGGTTTTCAAGGTTCAGGTGGAGTTTATGGACCGAGGTGTTTAGGTTTTCGAAATGGGTGGTGTTTTGTATGAGGAAGAGCTTTCTGGGTTCAGGGTGGAGTTTAGATGTAGAAAGGTTTTTTTTTAGGGCTCAGGAATAGATGGGATGGATAGTGTTTAGGGGTTGTAAGGGGCTCAGGGATGAATGGTGCTTTGAAGTTGTGAGGGGTCAGTGAACTAAAAGCATCCAAAGTAATTGTTTGACACTGTAAAATATAAAAATCCGAAATAAAGTCCACTGAATCACTGAGATAAGCACTTCCAAATAAAACTATTTCTAAAACCAAGAACTGCAATCAAAATTTTGAAAAAAATACATTCTGTTCACTGGTTTCTATGAAATGCTAAATGCCATTCATCCTGAAATTGTCCACTAAATAGTTTAGGCAAAATGGTTTCTGAGTAGTGGTATCCCATGAAATTGTTTTTCTTTGAAATCACGTGCAACCAAGATTCTGACCTTCAACTGTACCAGAGGACCCGCTGTTAACCTTTGGGCACCATGTTGTGATGAACTGAACCACCAAATGTGGGCATGAGGTGTGATGCATCACACTTTTTCCTAAAATAAATTTGCCAGCTAGACTTTATAACACCACACTGAATTTTCTCGGTTGTCAGTCTATTTCCCAGTGTCATGCACTGTTGCTCTATAAGAGTCCTTCTTGAGATTGTAGTAAGAAAAGTCAATTCACTATGGATATCTCTAAATTTAAAATACCAGATGATTCAATTAGTGATCATAGATTATGAAATGCTACAAACAAACCTAACCAGATGAGGCCTAAATGCATATGTTTGAAGGCTGTGGTAATTTTAACTACTGCAGTGAGCTTACTCTTATAGGAACAAGGGAAGGACATATTTGCTCGCAGTGATGCATGCTTAACCTCACAATAAATGATCAACAAGATGTGGCAGTGACTGTGCACATTCTTTTTGTATTTCAAGAGGAACAATCTAAAATAGTTGTTCTTGCCTGCAAGGTAATGCTACTAGATTGTATGATACTGTTCGTTTCTTCTGTTAGTGTATGATATAAGTGCTCACCTAAATCTGATCAGTTTTTTACTCAATATGGTTTCAGTCATCCTACACACACATACATGCACACACACACAGCATTACATACCTATAATTACGAGGACCGGCAATTGACTGTAGTGAAGTGTGTATTTACTATTTTATCTCCACACTCGCTTTGATAGTTGGGAACTTTCTAAAGCAGGCCAAGGCAAATATAACTGCACTTTTAGGGCCATATGTACGAACACATTTTCCATTGGCGCAGAATGGGAAAAACCCTTTGGTACATCTGGCCCTTAGTCTTTTGATACACTTGCTGGAACCTACCTAATCACACTGGTGGGACGGGTCCTCGTAACACACCGGTCCTCTCAAGGAAAATGTTTGTCGGGGCCTGACAGTGTTTACCCACGCTATGAGGACCAATCCGGTACACACACACACACCCATACACACTCTTCTCTCTCGCTCTCCCACGCTCTTTTTCTCTTCCCCAGGCTCTTTTTCTCTCTCCCTCTCTTTTCCTCCCTCTCCTGTGTCCAACTAGGGTAACAGATTAGAGCCTATGATATGCAAATAATGCAGTTGTATTTGATGTCAGCCCATGGAATGGCAGGGACAAAAGATTGAGTCAGGCACACCAGATCCGAGAATGATTTTGTTCCAGTGCAGCTGACCTCTCAAGAAATCTCCTGATTTTCTCTGAGACCAGGCAGCCCCTAACATCATAAAATGTACGATTTATCAGAATCCATTGATTCACTTCCTTTTCAGTGCAACACTCCATGCAGTTGCACTTGGAGTCACCCAAAGAATTTCATGAAACACTACAAAGACAGCAAATGTGTATTCTCATTTTAATGCATTTTCATCAACATTGGATAACATCTTAACATACAGTAAAAATATGCAATACGTCATGAAATTGCATTGTTGTATCACACTTTTCAGAATACAGTCAAATAACTTTAACTCTTCTGTATATCCAAGGGTCCATTATACTTTCCTCCATCTACCAGGAAGAGCCAGAAACAGAAAAAAATATATCTTATAGTTGTACTACAACATACTGCATAAAAAGATCAATTGCAAAAGTAGTTACTATGCTTCCTCATTTAAACCTAGAAGGATATTTAAAGTAATATCGTATAGAACAGTGTAATGGGTTGAACATTTTCATTATAAAGAACATTCTAGGTGCAAATAAGTTCCCACATAGCATAATAGCTACATGTGACAATGTGAACGGCCGGGGCTTCACGGAGGTCAATCATCGTTTTTAATGCTGGATTTATATGCCTCAAGCAAAGTGCCCCACCTGTGGGCTGTAAAGTCTTTCATTAGACCTTCTGTCTTCCCTGTGGAGATAATGACTGCCTTTATTTAGCCTTTTAGATGTTTCAGCTTCCCAGTTCTCAATAGATGGGGGAAGGGCTCTTCCACTTCATAGAGACAGATCGGCACCCTCTTATTAGTGCAGGTTCACGAAATGCGCTGTTGCCTTGTCTGTTTTGGGGGGCTGATGCAGTCCCTGTACACAGGTCTCAGCATTTTTCTGGTTTGTGTGCCCAGGGGAATGAGTTAAATTGGCACTGACAGACTACCAGAAAAGCTGGAGGCCTGCACAAGCCCACAGCATGTGTGAGAGGTCTGGGTGATTACATCTACAGCAAGCCAGAGAGGACCTGGGGAATATCCTCTTTATTCTCTGAGGTGTGAGGTATGCCCTACTAAGTATGTAATATTGAATCTGCTTAAGTCGTGCTTTGTGTGACACTTAAGAGAGATGTTCAAGGATCTTATTCCAGTCTGTATCATGCAACGATCTTAAGAGATCAATTTACTTTGGGTTCATAATCTAGTGTGAGTGAGATCTAAATGTTGTATATCCATTTAATAAGTTATCTACCTTTACCCATCATGTACAGTGTCTTCAGAACAGGATGAGTCAGTGGTTAATGTTCCAGAGTGTTTGCATAGCTTGTTTGATTTGCTGATATAGGAGGAAATGCCTTCGGGGCAGTCCTGATTCCTGTGCTAGTATGTCAGCATCACATAGAGCTCTGTCAACCAGTAGTGCTCCTTCTGTGTTATTATAGGCCTCCAGCCACAGGCGAAGTCAAGAAGGTCCAAGCCAATTGCCTCCAATTTGGAGCCCTAGCAGTGCAATGGATGCTGTGTATGGAGGATCGTCTTTAATGAGTGCCAACGTGTGGTTCAGTCACGTCTACATGGATTGAAGGAGGATCTTTTTGTGCCCCTTCAGATGGTGTTCTGGCAATATGTTCCGATGTAGAGCACAGGTAGTCACACGGGCGCCTGAAAAGGAGATACCTGCTAACCAACCAGCTAGCCACTGCAGCTGAGCCGGATTTTTTTTTTTCCATATGAGGAAGTCCCATAGGTCCGGCTCACACAAGCAGTTGCAGCACTCTTAATGCCACCCAGCATAGTACACCAGCCCAAACCAGCTCAGTAATCAGTTGTTCAATGTCTTTAAAAAATATTATGTGGTATAGGTATTGGGAGGTTGAGAAACTAATAAAAAAAGGCATGGCAAAATAATCATTATTAGGGCAACATGGCCCAACACCGACAAGGGCAGTAAAGTCCAAAAAAACAATGAGGTGCTCTTCCTACGTTACCATCACAGATGAAAACAGTCGAGTGATAGATGTTAATGCCCAGATAACAGAAGTTCAAAAGTTCCCATGTCAAATGAGGGTCAAGGGGAGCAATCCCTGAGCAGTATGATTTTGATTTCATGGAAATATTCAAGATTTCAACCAGTTTGCCAGGAGAGTTGAATCTGGAGGTCTTGAAGATGATAGCAATAGTAGATATTTCCATAGTGATGTTGCGTATGTACAAAAGTATATCATCCACATATAGCAAGAGTGCGCAGTAGTTGCTAAATAATGGTATTTCCCACACCACACCTATTGGCCAAAAGCGAGCTGCCAGTGGTTCAGTGGCCCTAGCAAATAGGGTAGGTGATAAAGGACGTCTCTGCCAATGCCACTGTGTGTCCAAATAGTATCTGAGATGGGTTTACCAGATTTCATTATGACAGTTGGGTTAGTATTCAGGATTTGAATCAATTTCCAGATATAACTGTCAATCTGGAATCGGTCCAGTATTGAATGCATAAATTGCCAATTAATCGAGTCAAAGACTTCCAGATCAAGAGCAATACAAGCTGCCCATGGCCAGGTGCCTCTGATTCTCGCTTTTATGTACCATACTTTGTGGATGTTAAGGGCGGTATTATAGCCTGGCACAAAAACAGTCTGATCTGGGTAAATCAGACTTAGCAATTCTTGGAGTAGTCAGCAGGCTAGTATTTTCTTTAAAATGTTTTAATCCAAATGTAATACTGATGGTCTATATGAGGTCACATTTCTAGGGTTTCCGTCTGGATTTGAGTTGGCCGTAAAAACTACGTCATGCATCAAAGGGTATAATGTGCCTTCTAAGTAGACTGTTTTATTTAATGTTTGGAGACCTGGTCCTAGTTTGGTTGAGAATGTGATGTAATATTTTGTTGGGAACTATCAGTTCCAGGAGTTTTTCCAAGAGGTAGAAATCGCAAGACCCGCTAAATCCTCTGAGGCAGTTCTATTCCTCGTTAGACTCAACAATAACTCTAGGGAGTCGTACTTTGTGCAAAAATGTATAGGTGTCTGTAAGGGAAAGCTCTGCAGTGTTTCGATGGAGTTTTGTATAGTAGTGAAAAAAGTCAATATTGAGTCGGGTTTGTGTATAATCTGTAGTCCCATTTGAGTTCATTATTTCCAGTCGTACAGATTGAATTTGAGATTGTTTTATACATCTGGTGACAAATTGGCTAGGTTTCTCTCCTTTGAAATGTGTCATTGATAAATATATGGAGTAATCATGACATCAGAGCAAATCAATTTTGTTGGAGTGATAATTTTGAAAGAGTCACAGTTCGTCACTGTGCATAGGTTATGAATAAATGTTTCACATGTGCCTATCGTGTTTTGTATACAACGTCCCTATGTCACCACCTTGAAGGTCTCCCATTCAGTCAGCAAAGAGGACAAGGTACGGTCATTGTTTTTTAAATGGGTCTTTGAAAGAAGTGGGTGACATACGGCTCAAAGGAATAGGAGGGATGATTCTACTGGAGGTGAGTGCAACTAACTGGGGATTATAGTCTGAGAGCAGTTTAAGAAAGTACAAGAATTTGGTAATGCAGGATTGTAAATCCAATGCACATATAAATTCTGTCTAGGCAGGAATGAATATCGTGTACGGGTGAATAGTAGGAACAAGTGAATATTAGAAATATTCACAGCGCACTGGGTAATAGCTTCACCATAGTCGCTTAGCTTCCAAAGGTATAGGCAGCCATTCAGCAATCTGACATTCTGAATTACTGTCAATTGAAGCGGGGGAAAGGATCTATCTAATTGGGTATCTAACACACAGTTAAAATTACCTCTCAGAGTCCACCCTACGCATATCTAATCGGCTAATCTCTAACAGTTGAGCCCAGTAATTTCGCTGATCAATGTTAGGGGTGTATCATCGTCCTATCACCAGTTGTCTACTGTTAACACGTCCCAATCAAGATAATTTATTCACTCTGGGACTCGTTTTAGGCCGATGAATCTTTTGACCCTGATTGAAGTCTCCTTAAGACGAGATAACTAGTCAACATGTCAATCAATAAATCAATAACCTCATCAATATTCACAATAGCAAAGCAATCAAAATAATCTGTAACGTCAATAAAATTGAAACACACTATGACCTTTCAGTCATGATTAACCACACAGAATTTAGTAAGATTTATGTCATTTATATCCTATTGTTTACAATTCTACTAGCAAGTTTATTAGTCTCAAAACCTAGAAACACATCAACAACGTCATAATGTGGCAACTCGAATAAGATTTCATCAATGCAAAGATCATGAACATTAGAACATAGCATGACGTCAACATGGATTAACTTTAGCAGAGTATCATTAGCGCATTATTCAACAAAGCATAGATTCAGTCATTTGTCGGTTTGCGTCCGTTTAGTGAATTCCTTAACTAACCTCGAATCAGCATTAGAATGTTGGGCTTCATGCAAAACAATTTAGCAACACAAATTTAGAAAACATCTAACTATGGTTTCTATCAAAAGAAGCAGTTGGTACCTAGAAAGGGAAGGCAAACAGACAATACAATTTCATCATCATATAGTTACCCTCCGTAATGGGTCAGCATACAGAGTCGGTCTTCGTCCTCAGGACTTCCGTTAATTCGCCATCCGCCAGGAAACACAGCAAAGTTCAGTACGTTCGGGCAAAAGGGAATACCTCTCTCATAAGGAGGAAAAGTATAAATCGGGCAAGGCAAGGTAAGTGAGGATGGTTTGCAAAGTTCAAACAGCAAAGTCTTTGGGCAGAGTAACAAAGTGGCTGGGCAATAGCAAAAGGCACGCAATGGCTGATTCCTCCTCGTGTTCAAGAATTTTATATCGATCTTGTTGTACTGTCCCCTAATTTCCAATTGGGCAAGTTTTGGCGCACCATCATCTCCATCCAGTGGTTTACTTGTCGTCTCATTACGATTGTCACCCCATAAAAGTTCACACATAGTTTATTGGCTCCTGTAAGTGACGTCTCCAACAGGTAAAATGTTAGGTACAAACTTATAGTTTCTCAGACTCAGTCAGTAGTTCCATTGTCTATACCAGTTCAGGCGACCTTGTACCTGTTGCAAGTTTACACTGTTGCATTCGGCAAGAATGTCTCCTTGGGCAAGTCGAGTCTCATGAGAAAGATTTTACTATGATTACACTCATCTTCTAGCTTCTGGAAAAGTACGACCACATGTCCTTCAGCAAGTCAGCACACTGCACCTTAGAAAAACACATTTAATATGAAACCGGGCAGCTAGGCCCCGACTCATGCTAACTAAGGCCTAGTGATTAATTAGCAAAACCTTAACATATAACTCTTAATACTTATATAAAATCATACATTAGTACATTAATATCTCATTATTAGTCAGTTTCATTAATCATCGAATACATTGGAGGCCACTCCCCGTGGGCACATTTCAAACACACGGTTAGTAAAACACAGCAAAACATTTTCTACGCATCATTATTATGCATTAATTCATAAACATTTCGTGTTAATTTTGATTATAAAACTACGCTCCAACACTACCATCTGAAATATCCAGCAAGAGAACGGGCTGACTCTCTATATTAATACACAGGTGTTCTTGTTGAAGCACAGCCCCTGCCCTAACCCAAATGAGTGCTCCCCTAGCATAAGAGAAGAAAGTGGTACCACAGAGTTCACCACACCATCTATGCTGTAGATGTGGGATCTCTGTGTGTTTCTGTTTCTTGAAACAGAGCAGTGTGTATATTCCAATGCATCAAATCTGATTGTACCTTTTACCATTTCTGAACAGAGTCTAAGACCCTGACATTCGATGTCAGTTCGCAACATGTTTCGCTTGTACGAGACGTGTCCTTTTCTAATAGGGTAGTATTGCTACATTGAGTAGTTCTAGCTGAGTAAGAGGAGCACGGTCTTGGTTTTTGGATTTATGTGACATTGCACTGCATAAAGTTTGCACCTTCATGGAAACCTAAAACACCCCATGGACTTTACACCCAATTTGCCCATCCAGAAAACCCTATAATACAAAAAAAATCAGCCATACTTTGTTCCAGTGTCTCAACTCATGGGTGTTTGGAACAGTGGTGAAGGGCTACGTAAGAGGGAGCAAAGTAGTCAGTCCGCCAGTGTGAGCGAGCGAGGTGCCTGTAAGTGGGTACTGCACATGTGTTGTAAAGTGAGATGTGGTGTGATGACAGTAACTTGATACAGTGCAAAGTACATGTTCATATTGAGATCACTCAACAGTGCCAACCTAAACAATTTACATACCTATGGGGGTCATATTATAATAGCTCCTCTGGAGCTCAACTGGCTCAGCGTACACAGAAGACTGTTATGAGGTGATTAAATGATCATAACTATAGTTTGTGAAGTAACAAGTGGCACCCCATCAATTTCTGGGACTTTATCGTGCATTGGTGGAGTATCACTAGAATTAACAGAGTCCGACATGAAAAAAAAAGGCATGGAAGTAAGATTGTTCAGAGCGGCGTTGCAGCCCTCCTTTAAGTCTGGAAGTGTGATGGACCATCTGCACAGTCATAGTTCAATCTGGACACATGCCACTGGGCATACTGCCATTGAGCTTTTGGGACTGCCCCAGTCAAGCGTGAACACTAGTGCATGCCATCACCAGCCGAGTAAACATCCATCCAGTCCCAGGCCTCAGGAAGTTAGAACGTTGTTCAGCTACCGCCTGTAACTTTCTGGGAAACACTGTTGCCTATTTCAGGCCCAGTTCATGCAGTTTCTTTTTGACTTGTATGAAAGTCGAATGTTTGTACTGAATCTCAACCACGTAATCCGAGTAGGACATAATGAACGCATTCTCCTTACGGATTGGACACTGTTGTCTGTTAGCTGTGAAGATGCTGTGTCTGATGCTAACATTCATAAGGTGTGCTGCGATAGACCTAGAGGTAGAACCAGGAGATGATCACCCTGTAGGTACTCTGTGAGCGCTTTCCAACACAAAGTCTGAAATAGAGTATCTGGAGGAATATCTCTTCTCAACCAGTTTTCAAAGTAATGAGTTGTATCTGCACCCTCCTTACTTTTAGGGAAACTTACAACAATGTGCACATTATTGTGACGGGAATGCCCTTTGATGTCTTCCAGTGGGTTCTGAAGGTACTGTAGTTTTTCTATAAGAGATGAGACCTGTTTCAGTAGGGTTGTGGTGGAGGGCAAAGCTCAGTTATTTACGGTTCATTAATAGTAACCCTGGTATTCAGTTTACTGTGATTTTATGTGAGAACTCTGAAGTCAAGTGTTAATGTGTCAGCCTTAGCTTCAAACGCTGTATGCATATAGGCAATAGCTGTAAGTAACAAGTCAAGCTTTTCTGGAGATTGTCCAGCATCCTCAGCGTCCCCAAGGGAATCTCAGAGCTCGGCCTGGTGTGGCGAGTAGCTTGGAGATTGGTCATCAAGTTGGTGTTTAACAGCAGTATGTGGCTTGCCCATTCGTAATTGGAGTTGTTCTGTAGAACTCTGCAATCATAAGGGGCCACTGGCGGTGCAAGGTGTCAGATTGGCTCAATGCCTGGATCAGCTCTGTTTTGAGAAAGCAAGCAGCACTGGGAAGAAGGTATTAGGATTGTTTAGTTGGGCCACATCGGAGCTTGCACCAAGTGGTTTTACAATAATAGCGTCTGTGCTGCTGAAGTCCCATCAATGTTAGGCCAGCCTCCCCCAGACAGATATTCGATTGGGGGAGGCTCTGCTTGTCTGGGGGCATGTACATCTCAAGCAGTGCAAAATTATCAGAGTTCAGTTTGATAATTAGTAGCCACTTTGAGGGTTGTGAGGCCAGGTGAATGTCCCACTCAACAAGATGGCACTATTGAACAATCCAGGTGTAGCGGATGCGAAGTCTGGGATGGATCATTCAGCCGCGTCCATCAGGGGGTACAGTTGAAAATACAGTGTGTCTCGGTTTAGTAAAGGTGCTCACGTCCAAGTGCAGTTATCTATAATGTGGCTGTGCAACGGCAGGAACGGATGGGGAGATATTGGACCTTGACATTCTTTACATTTATGACCCAAGGACTGCACTCGTTGGTATAGGCCAGGTCATAGTGAGTCCTGGCACTTCAGTGACCTGTGCAAAGAGGGCATGAAGGAGCTGAAAATGAATCATAAATTCTAAGCTGTTCCGAACAGGGGGCCCTAAAATACGTTTGGCTCAGGACTCCCAAAATCCTTAAGCTGTCCGTGGGCATGAGGCCTCATCTTTATTGGCATATCAGTCCCTTGATTAGGGTAGAGCAGAGGGGAACACTCGCCAGCTCGCACTGACGATCTCGTCCACTACAGCACCTGCCATACGAGGGAACCTCTGCATGTAACAAATATTTTCCCAGGCCTAATAAGATCAGCATGCAGTTCGGTGCCCAACGAAGACGCCTGACTAAGTATCAGACAGTGCTGCAGTCAAATTCTGTCCGCAGAGTGGAGAACCTCCTGCAAATATTGTGTCCCCGAGGACCTCCAGTGAGTCCGGGGGCCTACGCCGTGCCAAGAGCGTGCCCACTCATCCACAGCCTCAAGAAGCCACAGCAGTGCTCGACCCAGCACGCTGGCCAAAGTGCCAGACGGGCGTGCCCAGTCTTCCTCACACCAAATCGGATCTCCCATCAATTGTTGGGGAGCTTCCACACACTGTACTGGAGCCCACCATACCCTCTCCCCAAGTCCAGCGCCGGGACTCCAAGAAAGGCATAGTACTGCGTTACATATGGCAGAGTTTTGCAAGCTGGCATGGACCTCATTCAGCTAGCGACTGCCGTGCTTAAGCGCTAGTCATGCCACTTCCAGATGTGTAATTTTGTGTATTCCTCAGTTCTGGAATAAGAGTTTGCACAGCAGAAGTGGAACCTCTGCTGCTATGTAAACGAGATGATCTTTGCTGAGTTTGGAAGGGCTTTTAACCCTGTTTATGTTTGATAAATACAGCAAATGAATATGTAAACTTGGTATAGAGACCATGTGCACAACGTTCACTTAACTGTGATCACTTGTCCCCCAAATGTGCAGTTTGGAGTGGAAGTTCGCCTCAGTAGGGGAGCATTTCCCTTAGTATTTAGTTACAAAGCAAGCTTGGTGTACCAAACGGGAGTGCATAGCCGCAGCACACTCATTCAAACGGAGCAGGCCATCTTCTCTGTGACCTCCGCCCACCACTCTCCTCCACAAAGTGCTGAGCTCCTTTAAGCAAAACCTAAAGATCCTGCCAGCTCCATATACACACTAAAACCATAAAACCATTGCTCGCCTACATTAAAGGTTCCGCGCTATCTTCGTTTTCTTTTACTTATAGTTTTACAGAGAGAAATCTGAGAAGCTGGAATATGATTTGTTGCGCAGCTAGAGGGATTAAGAGAAACAAACCTTTTTTAAGTATATAAAGGAGACAACGCCTACCAGCTAGAAGTCAATTTCTTTGCCAAAGTGTTGTTCATATTTATGGAAATAGACGCTGAGACTTCTTGCCTAGATTTGTGATTGTCTTTTGGATGTAATTTGAGACGTCATCAGTGATATCGTCAATGATGCCGTTTAACATATCATGAGTGAGATATTCTGTAAGGCCATACACAGGGTATGGAGGCTCACAAGTTATAGTTAGCTCAGTATACTACAACCGGTGAATTTCAATGTGTTTTTAAAGCGTTACTTTTTATATCATTACAACTCCTAACTAGAATGTCACCTTAACCCTTGTTTTTTTCAATGAATTTCAGGAGTGTTTTAAATATAAGCTAAAATCTCATTATCTTACCCAATTGCACAATCACTGTAACCGTTTTGTTTTTTTGGTGAAAATAAAACTGTATTATCTCAAAAGTAGGCTGCATCCCAGGTCTTGACGCATATCAGATGTAATCCACACAAACTCAAGGAAATGTCAGCACACAAACAAAACAACGCCTTTTGACTTTAGTTTTGATCACCTCTTTAGTCCATCATCTATTTAATGATTTTAAGTTTATAAATATACTTCTTCCCTTTCTCATATAATGCAAATCTTGTAGTTGTGGTTTAGTTACCATACACTAAAAGCGCCCCGTTCATAATCATTCAGAACCAGATATAATTTTATTATAGATTCATCATCTGATTCATCAAAAAACGAGAAGCAACCTAATTATACCTCCTTGTGGTTAATTTACTCATACCTTCACTGTGTGCAAGTATTCCGAGATAACTGTCACAAAAACTTCACTGTTCAATATTCCTAATCTTAATTAGGTGATATATAGGCATTCCTAGGTTCTATGAATTTCATCAGACATTTTCTCTTCTAGGGGCGAGCGCAAAGCGCTCCGTCCCTCTTCTAACCTCTCTTTAGGGGGATTTTAACCATGCCCATGTTACGTCAGTCACTTTCATTGGCTTGTGGGCTTGCCTTTTAAAATCCGCTTGTTTTCATTCGTGAAAGGCATGCATACGTCATGCTTTTTCCAGTGTTAAGCCCTCCTCGAGAGCACCGGTAAACTACTGGAAACATACGAGGCTCCATGTTTTCCATATGGTTTCTGGACTACTTTTGCTCTTTATTTCACAGCACAATCATTTTTTTTTTCTCATTTAATGTGGCAAGAAAAGTCCGGTTCGGAGTTTACAACACTAATATCTCTAAGTTGACATAATGCGAGACCTGTTGCATTGCAAATGCTTGTTCTTTTTGGCACTGCTCAGAGCAGTGGGGTGACATTCCTCCGCATTAGCGCAGGAGCCGCCGCTGCTCTACAGTTTGAGCCTCCAATGTGACACAAAGCAAAGAGAGTCTCTTTTTTTGTGGAGGTGCACAGCTTTTATAGGATATAAACATTAGATGGTTGCATTGTAGAGCGCTCTTTTACCACATTTTCTCTAAGTGTTTGAAAACAGGAGCGTCCCGTTTAGATAACTGGCCTCTTCCATGTATTCATTTGCATGCTGTCTTTGCACTATTGGTCAATATGACCCTTAAAGAGGCGGATCCTTCATGAATAGTCTGTCATCAGGGGCATATTGATGTTTAGCATAGCTGTTGATGGAAGTTAAAGAAAATCCACCAAAGAACAGTAGGCATAAAAGATTAGTTGAAAATCACACAAATCTCAGGCTGAAGTACACATGAAACGGGCCCTCCGGTGCACACATTGTGCAAACCCTAGGCAATGCTCACACTTAGTATGTATGCCCCGTGATAGCACCCTTTTAAAAGTCATGTTTAAGGTCCTATGGATAGGTTACGACTGGCTGCCGCTTCCAACAGTGGGGTGTAGTCAGAGACTGCACACCCCTGTTTTTGTTTTTTAAGGGGGGCAACTAGACCCCATCCAAATGAATGCTTGTGTTCAAAATGAAACTTGTCTGTGTGGTTTCAACCACTGCTTCCTGCATCATTGTTGCATTCCACCCAGTGCATTTATTTCAGGAATTGTGCTCACAGTTGAGATTTGAGCATGGTGTTGTCAGTGAGTGAAGATGCACTGTGGCTCAAACCAGTGCCATGCACCCAGTTATATAAACCATTTTAAAAGTGCAACACCAAGAGTGCAGAGAATCCATAGTACTATGAGTGTGGAAATTAGTTCCATATCTGATGTGCCATCAGTGGAGATAGGACTGGAGCAGAGGAACTAGAGCCTGTAGTGTGAGATAATAGTGAGCTTAGATTACCTTCTTCTGCAGAAAGTGCAGTGTAAACAAACAACACACACTGTGTTGCAGCACAGGCCCGGCCATTGGGATGGAATTATGGCTTGACCCAGGTCACTGGTGAAAGGGTGGCATTCAGAGACATTTTAAGGCATGAGCAAAGTGGGTAATAGGGCAATTGCCTTTATGCCCAAACCCCCAACTTCCAAGGCTCCCCTGAGAAAGTAATCTTTATTAAGAGCTCAGTCTCGCCTATTTCTGTATCTCAACCTCTTCCCTTGTCTGCTACCTCTGACTTTGTCTCTCTTTGCATAGTGTCTTTTTGGGACTTTCTAGACTGCGGAAAGACATATTTCAATTGCTTTTGTGTGAACCCATTTCTGAAAGCTTGTTCTGCATCATGCAGGCTTCAATTGGCAGAAAATGGGTAATAAAATTCAAAGTTAATACGAACTACGAACAGGGGGCCCCAAATGATGTCTTTTGCAGGGTACCAAAAATCCTTAAAACAACACTTTTGGCAGGCTTTAGCAAAGGTGGTAGAACTCGCAAAACCCAACTGCCTGGCCACCTCAAGCAGCTCTGGTAAGTTCTTGCACTACGTACATACACATGTGGTTCGAGCCACCCTAAAGTGCTAGATCACCCCACATGAGTAGGGTTCCCCTTCTAGCTGTCCTTCGTTTGCACGTGCCGGCCTAACTTCCACTTCTGCTACAACTCGGCTTACGGTCACTGTGAAAATTGGGTTGCTGATGGCCTGGGTCGAGCAGCAACCACAATCCTTGTCAGGGATAGGCACAAGTAAATCCCAAATGAACCTGTGCTCACCCTTTTTTTGCTTGGCACAGGGCAGTCAGTCTTAACTTGAAGGCAATGTGTAAAGTATTTGTGCAACACTTCAACAATAAAGCAGTGAGAACACCACAAAAAAAGGATCACACACCAGGTTACAGAAATAGAACTTATTTTAATAACTAAAGCAAGACCAAAATGACAAACATTAATTGGCTAGAACTTGAGTTAACAATTTTAAAAAAAATAAACCGGATATATCTGGTCACACCAGATCGGGCCAAAGGCAAAAGTTCAGGCCAACTGCAATATAGTTTCGGCCAGCTACAGGGACCCAGTTAGGCCAGCTGAACAAAGTACCTCAATCCTGGTTGTGGAGTGTTGCATGGACCAGGAGTCAAGATGCACTGTGCAGCCGATGCGATGCGCTGGTTCTGAGATGCAGCAAGTCTGTAGTGTGACATCCTGTTGCGTTGAGGAACCCATTGATGGGATTTGCAATACAAAGGCTGGTGTCAGGGTGCATTGCGTAGCTGAAGTGATTCGTTGGTTCTGATGAGCAGGGAAGATGCAATGCAGAGCTTTTGCCTCATCATGGAGGCTGCCTTTGACAAGAGATGTCAGGACCTGCTCTGGGAAAGTGTTGTGCAGCGGTGAATCCAAGATGTGGTGGTGATGCAAGTCTGTTACGCAGTGTCCAGCGCATACAGCTGTGGTGATGCATTGGTTCTGCTTGAGGATGCTCCACTGTGCTGAGGAGATGTGCTGGTTCGGCTCGGGATAAGCGCTCAGCAGAGAAGATGAGTCAGTTCCACTGGAAAGTACCTTAGGTCCACTTCCAATGGTACAAGACTGAGGTTGCATTACTTGGCAGGATAGATTCACAGATGCCAGAGTCTAGGTGAAGAAGCAGGGTGGTTGGAAGTCCTTGATGTCCCTGAGACTTCCAATTAGGAAGCCAGCCAACTAGTCCTTGGAGTCAGTCTGGGTTATGGGTTGTAGAAATGCAGGTCCAGTCCTTCCCACTCCCAGGCAAGAGGGCATCAGGCAACAGGTCAGTACAGCAAAGCTGGTGTACAGCAGAGTGCAGTCCATCAGCATGACAGACCTCCAGCAGCATTTCAGTCCTTCTCCTGGCAGAGTATCCACAGGTCAAGGAGTGTACTGAAATGGTGGTGTCTGGGGTCCAGTTCTTATGCTCCGTGGTGCGTTTGATTTTATAGAGACTTCAAAGACATGCCTTTGAAGTGCACAGATTTCCTGCCATGGCTCCAGACTCACTACAGGGGGGTAGGCAGCCCTTTGTGTGTGGACATGGCACAACCTAATCAGTTATAAGGGAGGTCGTATCCTGCTCCTACCTCCCATCCTGTCCAGGACGGCCCATCAACACACAGATGGCCCATCAATTCACACCTAAGCTCCCTTTGTTTGTGGCTGTCTGTTGGGAATACACAAAGCCCAGCTGTCCTTCATCCCCAGACACGTGTCAGAGACAGGCAGCAAGCACCAAATGGCTAAAGTAAGAAAATGCCAACTTTCTAAAAGTGGCATATTCAGAAATGCAATATGACTTCCCCATAAGTCAGAATTTTTAAATTGTGATTGCAGAGACACCAAACTTGGAGGTTTCTCTTTCCATTTTGAAATTACACTTGTAGAGTGTAGGAAAGGAATTCCAATGTTAACGTTTCAGAGAGATAGGCTTTGCAGTTGGGAAAAACAAATGTAAGAGTTTTTCCACCACAGGACATGTAAAACTTAAAAGGACATGTCCAAATGTTTAAATATACTGCACTCTGCCCTTGGGGCAGCCTAGGTCCTACCTTAGGTGTGACTCATATGTAATAAAAAGAAGGGTTTGGGCCTGGCAAGAGGTTTATTTTGCCAGGATGAAAGGGCAATTCAAAACTGCACACAGACGCTCTGCAGGGGCATGCCTGACACATGTTTAGAGAACTATTGAAGTGAATGGCACAATCAGTGTTGCAGGCCCACTAGTAGCATTCAATTTACAGGCCCTGGGTGCATGTAGTGCACTTTACTAGGGACCTACAAGTAAATATAATATGCCAATTGGGGATAAGCCAATGTTACCATGTTTTAGAGTAAGGGCACATGCAGTTTAGGACTGGTCAGCAGTGGTAAAGTGCTCAGAATCCTAATGCCAGCAAAAACGACGTCAGCAAAAGCAGGAGCTCTGAAGGGAAAAAAGTTAGGGGGAACCACACCAAGGATGTTGGGTCTAGCAGTTACCTTGCCAGGTGTGAATCCAGGCACATTGCTAGCTCATGTTGCACCCAGGGGCAGCCTGCATGACCTAGAGATCTGGCTCATCCTAGAACCCCAACCTTTCAGACCATGTTCTCAACTGTCATACTTTCCCATGACCTGATCATGCCGCCTAGTCTGCCTTCTCCCACTCTTCCAAGCCCTGGAGCTGGGCGTGCCTTTCAGACACCACCAGCGGCTTACACACCATCCAATTGCTTCACCATGACTACTCCTGGACCTGAGGCATCTCACTCCGGCCCCCCCACCACCACCAAGTGTCATAACATCCCCCTCCGTGCTCCCCCTACCCAGTGGCATAGCACACAAATGATGGGGCCCTTCCTGCAGAATGGGAAGAGGGGCCCCTAGGGCTCCCAACTCTCACAGATATTAATTGGCCTTGGGCTAATTGTGGGCCTTTGAAGCTTATAGGGCCCCCTGAAAGGCTGAATGCCCCCTGCACTGCAGGTGCTGCAGTAGCTTCTGCTATGTCTCTGTCCCCATCTTTGCTTTCCATAGGTTGAGCTCGCCCAAAAACATGCTTGGCCCTGTCCATTCCAGGTGCCTGTTTTGACAGCTTGTGTTTTGGGACAACATACTGTTGTCTCTGACCCCTGGTAAAGTTTCATAATGCAGTTTATAGTCCCCACATTGATGACGAGGCTCTGGAAGAAAGCAAAACAAACAATAATTAAAGACTAGTACAATCTATGGTTTAAAAACCAGTCATCCTCCCAGTTCTTCAGTGTTCTGCTATGCTGTTCCGAAATTTGATGTAGTCCAATCATTCTCCAGTGCCTCGCTTGACAACGCTTATAAGTTTAAAGTTATGTCATGTCCAGGGCAAATCACCTTGCTGTGCTGCCCTGCGTCACAGTGAAAGAGCAGGAATGGCCTGTATTTATCTAATACATCACATTCATCTTCCTTCCCCTGTGCTGGTGCCCTTTTGGCTGCCTAGCCCCAATGAATAGGCAGCCACGCACCATGGCAAATTTATTTTGTGGGGGAAGGGGTACCTCCCTGCACAAATACAATCCTGAGAGGCTTTTTCCTCTTTCTGCAGCACACTTACACAGAGGAAAATTGAGGAGAAATAAAGATATTTCTCCTCATTATGCCTCACCTGGGGAGGCGTAGGATTTTGGTGCATTCTCAGGGTTACCAAGGTTGGTAAATCTGGGGAAGCGTCAAAAACCATGGGAGTTGGGTGGAAACACCCATGCAGTGCCCATGGATGCCTCCCTAGCGCAGATTAAGGCAATGCAGAGATTTGCGTGGCTTCAAAAAAATGAAATAGGGGCATATTTACAAACAAATTTACATAGGGCAGCACCACAAGTCTTTTTGCTGTGCTGCTCTATGCTAATTCAAAAGGGCAGGAATGCACTGTATTTACGAGATAAGGTGCATTCCTGTCCTTTCTACCAGGGCGGTGAAAATTTGGTGCATATCTCCAACGCAGGCACCCTTGCACCATGGTGTACGGGTGTCTGCATTGTTACCAGTTGTGGTTGTGCAGAAAGGGTTGCATTCCTTCACAAAAACAATCCATGGAGGCTTTTTCCTCTTTCTGTGTGTGCCGCAGAATGCTGCACACATAGAAAGAGGGAAAACGTAGAGAACTAAAGATATTTGTCCTCATTACGCCTCCCCTGTGTAGTCCTATGGTTTTCACGCATTCCCAGGTTTACGCGTCTTTGTAAATCTGGGAATGCATCAAAACCCTAGGGTGTTGCGTGGGAAAGCCTACTGCAATGCCCCCGGTGCAGTTTAAAGCAATGTAGCGACTTGCATACGAGGGTAGTCTATGCCAAGCTGCTCCCAGAAAGTCATTATTCACAGCAATCTTTCCCGGGCATGTCGGCGACTGACCTAGAAAAGATCAAGTGCACGGCCTACAAGAAATTATTCCACCGCCCTTCTTATACAACGGATACATTGATTAGGCTGGAATTTGGGCTTGTTCAGCAAAAACGTGAACATTTTGCAGGCCTTGCACAATACTACTTTCAGACTACGGCCGGCCGGTCAACACCATGAAGGCCCTAATAAAAACAATCTTCATAAGTGCCAACAACCCCTGGTCTCTCAACCTTACTGCAGCCAAGGAAAACTTGCAATTAACGGTGGAGAACTGGAACACAAACACAGTCAGCTATCCAAGTATAAAATCTGCAGTAAATAAACAATTGCAACACTAATCACAAGACATGGACTGGGAAGCTTTTTTAGCCAAGGCCCTACATGGGTCACTAATGGCGCCACAACTGTTCATCTCAGTCAAGCCCCACCTTAACCAGGCACTGGTCAAATGTTATCAGCAAGGTTAGTGTCGCTTCCACTTAAAGAATTGAATCCAACTTGAAGAACCCCTGAAACTATTACTACTGCTGACTGGGTAATTGTAGAAGGGAATCTCTTGCACACATACTTCTCTGTTGTGCAGCGCTGTTACACGCCAGTCCGTTTTTACTGAGGCCTATTTTCTTACAACAGGGCATCCGCTCGGCCAAAGAGGCCGTTTTCCCCTTTATACACCTTGGAATCAGTGACTGACATGGCCAAGTTCGGGAAATTCATAATCTTACCCCGCTGTATGTTAAAGAGTAGGAATGGCCAACAGCCTCTGCTGTATGTATACTGCCCACCATCCTGCATGCATCAACGGACTGTGACAAAGTGGTTTAGTCATTTGCACTGAAAACTTTAATTCTACCGCCTCCATGTCACAAGTCCAGCCCTGAAGATTTTACAGCCTGTATATAAATGCAGTAGTTAACAACTTGGTAAACATAATTTTGAGCTCGCTCTCCAGTTGTACCTTTGATGCTCCAATGCCTTGAATGCCCTTGATCTGCTTACAAAGACGCTATTGTCATACATTTGTTTGCCACCAGCACTTTATTATGCACATGCACCAGCACTGACACATTTTTAACTGAGTATTTTAAATGGCATTGTGTTCCTGTTTGGTATTATATTTTGTATTTTTATAAATCCGTAATGATTTTACTGCTGCTAGCACTTTATTATGAATATGTATCAGCACAGGCTATAATTTTTTATCAAGGACCTTGATCGACGTTGTGTTTATATGATACCTTGTAGCTTGGTAAATTGTGGAACGATTTTGATTAATCACACAATAAGCTTGTCATTCTTATTGTCATTGATTTGCGCTACCTTACCTTACACCATATCTACAAGGCCATGAAAGGCCACACAAAGTGGCTTTGCTTGGCCTTGTAGATATGGGTCTGCACTCTGTGCCATCCTAGCGTCATAAAAGTCACACACTGGCGGCACAAGGGGCTTGTAAATATGCCCCTAAGTGGTTTGTGCCACGCTTGTACCACGGTGCAAGCATGGCACAAATCCCTCATGAATATATGCTCATCGGTTCCCCAGTTCCTGCATTATATTGCTCCATCCCTGAGTGTTGTGTGTTGATGCATAATGGAAAGAGACTATGGGCCTGATTGAGATCTTGGCAGACAAGTAACTCTGTCACAAAAGTGGCAGATATCCAGTCTGTTGAAATATAAATTCCATTATATCCTATGGGATTCATATTTCGGCGGACAGAATATCCGCCATCATTGTGACGGAGTAACTCGTCCGCCAAGATCTCAGTTACGCTCTGTGTCACGTTTTGTTTCAGTGCAGACACATAGGCCCTCATTATGTACATGGCGGTTCAGACCGCCATGCCGGCGACGCTGGAAAAGACCGCCATATAAACAGCACAGGGAGGGCCGCCTGTGGCGGCCCTCCGCCAGGCTACCGCCAACAGGCAGCCTGACGATGGCAGATAACATTATGTACCCAGATTCCACCAGCCTTTCCCTGGTGGGTTCCCCTGCCAGGGAAAGGCTGGCAGAAGGGGTGCTCGGGCCCCCCTTGGGGCCCCTGCACTGCCCCTGCACTTGGCATGGGCAGTGCAGGTGCCCCCGTGCAGTGCCCCATTGCGCGATTTGCGCGACGGGTGCTGCTGCACCCGCCGCTCAGTGGCATTGAAGGTGGCTCCTAGTGGATCCGGCAATGTCCTAGCCCCGGCCCATCAACATGTTAATTATGCGGACGGCGGGGTCCCGGGTGGGTTGGCGTCAGTGAAATGACCGCCAGCAAGAACACGGCGGTACACACCGCCGTGTTCATAATGTGGGAAAACACCCCAAATGCGAGCACAAGACCTTAATATATTTGGGATGGGTTTTTAAAGTGTATCTGCTTATGAATCTAGGCGCAGTAAATGTGCAGCAAGAGTTACAGGAAATTCATTGTTCTGTATAAAAAAAAAAAATCCAGAACTGTATATGCTCCTAGCGATTTCATATTCACGAATTATACGTTGTGTCAATATATCCTATGTTGTTTATTCAGGACTGTAAGAATAGGACTGTAATCCGGGTTGGCACAAGTCTGCTTTTAAAATGTACAGATCGCTTTCATGGGCACCGTCTGCGTCTTTAATGCAAGCCCTTTAACTGAGTGTCTGTTTTTTTAAAGCCACTGTTACGTGGCTGATAAAGTTTACTCAGACGGTCCCGCCTAGAGGTAGCTGCCAAACTAACACCAGTGAATAACAGTGGACCAGTCCTAATGAAAGAGACATTGTAGTCCAAAGTTCAGCTTCTAGGCGCCATGTGTTATGCGGGTATCTCAATAATGTGCGCCCCCGATTTCTCCACCACAAATATGTTCATGAAAACTGAAAACAAGAGTAAAGCTGGGTACTACCTGTGTGTACAGAACTGAATGGCCTTGTGCTATTGAAGGCTGCTTTTATGAAGTACTTAGAACCGGTGATAGAACAGTAAACTTTGTGTCTGTAGTTATTTGCACTTTACGTACAACGTCACCTATCCAGCAAGGCTACCGCCCACCTTGCAGTAGTATTTAACCGGGAGAGTAGAAAATAAAGCAATGAGTTTAAAAATCGAAAAAGCCCTTTGCAACTCCACTAATATTATAAAAAGTTGATGTGAAATAATTAAACAGGGATACAATTCTGGGTAGATGAAATGCGAATGCCTTCTAGATCATAAAAGGCCCGGAGCTAAGGTTTGTGGCAAAGGAAGTGCCTTCTACTATCAACTAGTATTAGTTATGTCCTTTCTGGAAAATCTTCATTACTTTCCATGTTAATATATTGTCAAGAGAGATGGTTTTTGTGTGTACAAGATATTTTGTTTTTTTGAAGGTCAAGAAGTTTAAAAGTTATTGCGCCGCTTTAAACCAAAATTAGAAAAGTTATATAGAGCCTTTATAAGCCAGTGTAAGTTATGTATAAGGGTGATCCATAGCCTGAAACAAATTGAAGTTAAAGATTCGGCGTGATAACTTTGAGCGTTGTGAAGTCGTCAGTGGTGTTTTGAGAAGATGCTCCCTAGGGTGATGGATGGCCTGAGCTGTTTGGGAGTGTGGTTGGTCTCTAAAAGGGGGTTTGAAGGTGAATCAGCAACACAATGGTGTGGAGAGGGGATTTTAAATAGAAAGTATAATAATGTTCCCACAATGGAAATTAGTTTAAGAAAATACTTATAAAAAAGCTTTGCTTAGTTTTTGTTTTCGGTGACTTTCATTAAAAGAGTGTCTTTTAATTCATAAAAAGGACCTATACCAAACACATGTGTATGTGGAATTATTGATTAATTCCAAAACAATTACGAGGGGGCCCCGTATTACTTCCTAGCGGAGTGGAAATTCTTTGTTATCATTGGGTGATTGTGCTTCTTAGGTTTGGCATTAGCCAATACCTTTTGATTTTACTAAAATATGTACTTTATATACTTACAAATATCCATTGGTCTGTTGTGTTAGTCACATTTTACGTAAGGTTCAGCCTACCTACGCCACTAGTTAACTTAACTTAGAGTGACTGCATTTTGCTCTTTCACAAGGAGCACATCCACAGGAAGCTAGTTCTCTTCAGCACCAGTGTTTTTGTTTTTACATTATAATTACTTAACTGTCCCTTTGTGTTTAGCGCCTCATGTGATAGCAGGACGATTCTGATGTGAACACATGACACATTCAACTTTATCACATCCCATCTCTTTCCAGTATTCTTGTAAATTCCTTTTGGAGTGTTTTCCTTTTTTGATTGCTACTATTCACAGCATACCAGATTGTGCCCATTTAAAAGTGTTGTGTACTAAGTTATCCTTGTTTTACTTTTTTTCTTTCTCCCCTTTTGTTCTTTTTTCTTTCTCTTTCTTTTTTCTTTTTTCTTTACTGCCATTTGTTCTTGCTTTCCTTTATTCTTTCCTTCTTTCTTTTCATCATTCTTCGTTGCCTCCTTTCTTTCCTTTTTCTTTCTTTTTTGTTTTTTTTGTTTTTTAGTTCTGTGTTAGCCAAGACCTATTGATTTTACTAAAATTATGCATATTACATAGTTTCTTATAGAGGTTCAGCCAGGCTTCATCCATTAGTCTGTGGTTGGTGTCAATCGCATCCACCCCTCACACACACACTCTGGAATGCATTAAGGGGTAATGCATCATTCCACTTTAGCCATTGACTGACTTCACTTCATTACCACATTGGATTGGATGAGGAAGCCGAACTGAAGTCACGCGCCATTCGTGGAGCTGGAATTGATGCCGAGTTGGGTTAGAGCAGCGAAGTGGAGCTCTGGGCAGCAGACATCCGGGGCCCGTGGCTGGTCTCCGGTAGGCAGGCAGGCAGGACTCCGAGACCATCCGTGCCAGTGTGCTTCTGTGTGCCGAGCTGTGGTGTCGGTTGGGCACCTTACGGGCTTGGGATAGGGGCTGTGCTGGGCCTCCCCGCTTCTGTCTGCCCATCTGCCTGTCCACCAGCACATCTCTGGCACACCTCTGCATCCCTTGCACCTCCATAGGATCATTGAGCATCAAGTAAAGCGGGAACTCTGTGCCTGAGGGGGGCTCTATTAGTCTAAAAGCTCAGTGCCTGAGAAAGCTGCTCTCTCTCAAACTGCTACGAGTGTGGCGGCCATAGTCAGCTGCCGTGAAGTGCATGCCCCAGGGACCTGCGGAGGTGGCCCGGTAGGGCGAGATGCAGCTTGCGGGTACCATGTGTGCCTCACTTGTACCTTTGCAACAGCCTCACAACAGCCCCGCCATCCAACCAGGGGGGAATCAACGTGCCTGCCCCCACCCAGAGCTGCTGCCCTACAACATTACAAACTACTTTCTATTTGCAAATTTATCTGCAAACTCAGCTCCTGGGATAAAGAACAGAGGCTGATTCAGAAAAAAGCAAGAAATGCAAGAAGGCTCAAGAAGGGTGAGGAACGGAGGTGTTGAGGTGAGCGTTGCTGACTTATCTTGTCCCAGCCAGTGTGTGTCCCCTGGATTGTGCGGACCAGGGGGTGGCTTGAGTGCAGGAGAGGTGGTCAAGCCAGAACTGCAATTTTGGTGTAGCTTGTGGCCTGACTCCTCACGCCCCCTAAGCCCTGCTTTCTTCAGCTCACCAGCTTTCTAATTGTGGCTCTTTTTAACATTTTCTCCATCCTCACCTCCTCTCCATCTGGACTGAATGGTTCGGAAGACAAGCCTGAGTCCCAGAAGGACTAGGGCCGACATTACGCATTCCATAGACATTAAGGGGGTTATTCCAACTTTGGAGGAGGTGGTAATCCGTCCCAAAGTGACGGATTTACCACCAGCCGTATTACGAGTTCCATAGGATATAATGGACTCGTAATACGGCTGGTGGTATATCCGTCACTTTACCGTCACTTTTGGGACGGATTACCACTTCCTCCAAAGTTGGAATAACCCCCTAAGTGTCGAAAAATTCAGAGTTACTCTTACTTGGACCCATCCTTGGGACCACCCTTAGAACCATCCTTGGGGTCTATCCCCTCAAAGCCACCGGCGCCCGCAGTACCTCCTCTGCTTCCAGGAACCTGATTACCGACTTCTTTCGGAGGTCGGTCAACACAGTAACAGTGGCTGGCACTGACGTTAATCCTGCAGAAGTCGCCTCACATAGGACAGTGACTGCAGTCTCTGCAGCAACTATCGTAGTGTCTCATACCCCGCTTGATATATCACCTAGGGCACCTCAAACTCAAGTGCAGGTGCAGAGATTGGAGCAGATGATTCAGATGACGTCACTGCTAGCCACTCAGCTTACCCAAGAGAGGGTACTGCCTGTAACAGCCGATTCAGTCGCCACAGCCACTACAGTTGTAACCTCTATCACAGCGGGGAGGGGTCAGCACTTGGGTCTGCCTAGCTCTTCTAGTTCAATGACCAAGTTAGAGTTCTCAGATCCGTTTGACCCCGACCTTGACATAGAAGGTATGGAAGACCTAGAGTCTGGGTTTAGTTTAAATCTGTCTCAGTCAGTTCAGCCTTAAGATGAAGCAGTCCCACCCAGTCGAACAAACGGCTGACAGTGGTTACAGTGCCTTGCATGTTCAGGCCTGGCCCGGGAAAGATCAGATGAGGAACAAAGGGAGCCCCTCGTTTTAACCCCTCCTGCTATCATCAACTCACCTTTACATGGGCTCTCCCATCTACAGCAAGTCTTCTTATAGAAATAAAGCCCGAAACACCTGCCCAGGGTGACCAGACTGTCAATGTTTCCTTCATTAATTTAGGACCAATGAATACAGACTACCAGCTGATTAATAGTAATTCTTCCATTTCAAGGTCACAAATAACGGATCTGTGGTCTTCCCTTCTGAGAACCATTCAATCAATGGCAATTGCTCTAAACTACCATTCTGACAAATAAGATGCTCAAGTGGGCATTCTCGCTTTTCTTGCGACCCTTATCACTGTTATCGATAGGAAGCTGGATACCCTGAATGGTCTGATTATACAGGTGCCAGAGGCAGCAGCTCTGGCTGATTCCTCTGCAAGGCCACCGAGCACTCGCCAGTGTTCTCATATTTTAAATAAACTGTTCACTCTGCGGCAAGCCATGGAAACTCTTCTGCAGGACCTTAAGCCACAGTTTCCACTACCCAACCCTCCAACAAGGGAGCGCGACTCACAGCATTCCACCTGGGGGACCGATAACCTGCAAGTCATCCAAAAATGCCCCCGATAATTTCAGCTATGGATGCAGGAATAACTATTGCTGTTCCATCTGCAAATGAAGCACCTTCCCTTGGATCTGTGACACCATCACAGTCTCTTCAACAGACTACCGCTTCTCTTTCCCCGTTCCCAGCTTCTGACATTAGTCAGTGTCAAGGATATGTTCCTCCAACCAATCAAGAAGAGCTACTTCAGGCCCCTCCAAAAGTGTCTGTGCATTCAGTCATCTTGATCAATCCGAATATCATGCTCAACAAGGGACAAGAATTAAGTGAGAACTGCAATGAATTAGATACATTTCAAGGTTTCTATTCCATTTCATCCAACAGAGCACCTTAAGGTGAATGTAGTCAAACTAATGATCCATTTCAAGGCCTTCCTGTTCTGATGCTGAATGTCCGGGACCTCACCAATTGACCGTCCAAACCCTTCCTCCACCCCCTGGCCAAATCAGCTGGTCTTCATGCCTGAATATCAAACGGGGGGAATGACATGTTAAATAAGGGCAACATTATTCTTCTGCTACAATCAATCCCTGAACTACAACATATAAAATCAGCTGACATCTTTACGATTGAGTTGCTAGAGCCAAGAAGGAAACGCAAACCACTCAAGTTAAATTTTTCTTTCCAACGTGGATAGAATCGATTTTGGCAAAATCTGCAGTTTTTGAAGGTTGGGGCATAAACATTGAGAGACTAAGGCCCTCATTCTGACCCTGGCGGTCTTTGACCGCCAGGGCGGAGGACCGCGGGAGCACCGCCGACAAGCCGGCGGTGCTCCAATGGGGATTCCGACCGCGGCGGTAAAGCCGCGGTCGGACCGGCACCACTGGCGGGGTCCCGCCAGTGTACCGCGGCCCCATTGAATCCTCCGCGGCGGCGCAGCTTGCTGCACCGCCGCGGGGATTCTGACCCCCCCTACCGCCATCCAGATCCCGGCGGTCGGACCGCCGAGATCCGGATGGCGGTAGGGGGGGTCGCGGGGCCCCTGGGGGCCCCTGCAGTGCCCATGCCACTGGCATGGGCATTGCAGGGGCCCCCGTAAGAGGGCCCCTACATGTATTTCACTGTCTGCTGCGCAGACAGTGAAATACGCGACGGGTGCAACTGCACCCGTCGCACAGCTTCCACTCCGCCGGCTCGATTCCGAGCCGGCTTCATCGTGGAAGCCTCTTTCCCGCTGGGCTGGCTGGCGGTCTGAAGGCGACCGCCAGCCAGCCCAGCGGGAAAGTCAGAATTACCGCCGCGGTCTTTCGACCGCGGAACGGTAACTTGACGGCGGGACTTTGGCGGGCGGCCTCCGCCGCCCGCCAAGGTCAGAATGAGGGCCTAAGGGTTAAAGGTTAAACTGTGATTTCACATCAGCATAACCCTTCAATTTATTCCATTCTGAAAAAGGCACAAGGAATTCAAGGTCATAAAATCTCCTTTCAGCTGCCCTGCAAGATCACCCAGTCTAGGCACCCAGTCGCAAAATAACAACAAGGAGAATGGGACCTTGGGAAGGCAGAGATTGACCAGTCTGATTGGAAGTGGCTGTTGTCTGCCCTCCGGACAAGGAACTCTCTGTGACAGAGTAAACCAACTTATGCCACAGAGCGCTCGGGCAGGGCCAGACTTAGCCTATGCTCATGAAACATACATGGCGTTACACAAAAATTAGAAAACGGCGAAGTTGCAGCACATTGGAGGGAATTTGATCTCCTTCTGCGAGAAGAAGGTTGGGCTCAAACAACTGTTCCTTTGACTGGCTATGTACTCATTTCTACATCATTGCATAACTTGGTGGAGGAGAGTGACCTGAAAGTAACATGGGCCCAAGCAATCCATCTTAGCATACTGCATGCCTACGGAAAGCATTTGCTTCTTATTATCAGTGTCTATATCAATCCCTGGGAAGAAGGAGAAATTCAGGACCTCTGTATCAACTCTTACAGAACTCAAGCTAAAACTACCATCAGCAAACATTCTGTTATCCGGCGACTTCAATACCACTCTGTTTGGGGGATCAATAGGTCGCAATAATACCCTGGACACAGAGTGGGGTGCGGCCTGTAAATCTTAAATGGCTAAAATGGGACAATGAAATTGGCAAGGACGCTCTGCCATGGGTAAGAGCTCAATATAATGAATTTATTGCTCAAAGTAACTTTCCCATCAGACAGTAGATGCTCTTTTCTGGTCAAATTCTTCAGAAATGTTGATTTACTTCATGCACCAATCTGTGCGACCCTACTTCTTACAAATTCAAAATGGCAGAATCTTTGAAAGCCTTGAAATGTGAAGTTAACCGTAAAATTTGAATTCTTGTAAAGCAGCCATCTTCGCAAATTGCGAAATTCAGTCTTAGCAAAGCAAGTTCCCTTTTTAGGCGAGCAATTTGGCATGTAAAAAAGGAAAGAACAACGTCTTCTTGACCCGACTGTTGTTTGCAAGCAAGGAAAAGAACCCAAAAAGATTCTGGTAATTGATTAATCAAGTCACAATTGGAAATAGGAGGGGCTTCAATGCAATTATTACAGAATCTGCTTAGGTTTAATTTCTGACGGCTCATTTTTCATCGCACTTCGACTGTCTGCTCACCAAGCCTGCTTACAGTCTGTCAAGTGACTTTCTTGTTACTCTGAAGGCTACAAAAACCCCAGTAATGGACTTGCCCAAAGCCGACTTACCAACCACTGCTCATACATTTAGTCCAAGAGAGGAACGCTGTGCACTGAAGCTGGCAAGGCTGCTGAAAGACAGGGCTCCAGGCCCCAATTGGCTTCCTACCTCTGTCTTTACATCTGACCCGGTATTTTGGACGAAGGTGTTTAACCCCCCTGTGTAACTACTGCCTGGCAACCAACAACATCAAAGACTCTTGGAGAGAGTCCATAATTCAGCCAATTTGTAAAGGGGGCATGAAATCTGACCCCACCATTGTCATCTCAATGCTCTTATTGATAATGTTGCTAAGCTTTATGAAAGCTTGTTACTTGATGATCTCAGAACCTGGCAGAGGAACACCGGATCATTCCAAGAAATCAATGCAGCTTTAGAGACCAATGTGGTACCACCTCAAATCTGATGGCACTTGCCCTCATTTACAACAAAGCTATCAGGAATAGATGAATCCTCCACTCTTTCTTTGTGGACTTTAAAGCCGCTTCTGACAGCATACCAAGAGCCCCCCTATGGTGTAAACTGCAGGACTGGGGCTTGTCAGATTTGCTGCGAGCAATCGATTACCTGTACAGTAACACCTGGGTGCGGGTTAAATTAGGGGATGGCTCATGCATTTCCAGAAAGATCCCTACAAAATCTGGACTGAAGCAAGGTTGCATGCCCGCTCCCTTGCCTTTTAATGTATACATAGCTGACATATCGAAGCTCCTTGATGAAGAAAATTGTCACTCGCCTAAGCTGGGAGGTTATCCCATGACCCATCTGCTATATGCCGATGACCTTGAGCTTCTCAGCCAGACAAAGATCAGCCTGCAGCAGCAACTCTCCACCCTTCACGCCTATACTGTCAGGAATGGGTTGGAAATCAACCAAACAAAAACCATGACTGTTACATTTGAACCAAAAACAACCAGGCAAAGCAGGTGTCAGCTCAGTGGTGTATGGCTCCGCCACAGCAATGATTACAAATATCTGGGCATTCTCTTGGACAAAAAAGCATCAATTACACACAACTTGCACTATCTGAATAACAAAGGTTCTAGCTTAATGTTTGCTCTCTCAATTGCAGCCCCGAAATACCAGGTCAAGCCTCAACGCCCTTCTCCAAGTGATGAAAGCAAAGGTCACCCCCGCACTAACTTACAGAAGCAAAATTATCTTGGGCAGGGGGTTAGAATTGCAGATAAACTTATCACTAGAATTTACAAAGCCACTCTCCGGCTACCAAAGAGCGCGTCACCAGCACACGTGAGACTTGAGTATAGCATCATATAACAGTACTTGCCAAGAGGTAGCTGTTTTCTTAACTTCTGCCAAAGGCTCAGATCTGCACCCCAAGAGTCTATGCATGGTCAAATCTGGTGCAAATTAGAGGGTGCTGGTTTAACATCCTTGTACAGGTGTCATCTAGATGTCAAACTGTCCGAAATTTCATTGACTGAGGCTTGGAGTAAACATATTTCGCACCAGGTTTTCAAGAAATTAACAACATTTACGGCAAAAAAACTGTAAAAATTGGAGGATTTGACAGTACAAAGCAAGCGCTCTCATGCATGGTCAGTCATTAACGCCTACTCCTCCGGCAATAAGCATAACGATATCACCTGCACTTACCCTGTGTGGATTAAGCCTAGGCTTGTAGCATTAAGTCTGGACGAATGGAATCTGTGTGCTCATCTTCCGGCATGATTGCATATAGAATCCCACAACACAAGATGCTGTCTTTGTGGACAAGGAAAAGAAACTCTATTCCACATCCTATGCATCTGCCCAAGAGTGCTGCAGCAAAGAAGTTTCTTTCTCCGTCCGGAATTCATTTGTTTTGGAGTTTACACGTGCTGGCAGACAGTAATTGCTAACCTGAATCCTATTAACACTCTTCTAAGTGTTAAAATTCTCAAGTTTCTCTGGATGGTCGTGATCAATTTGGATAAAGCCAACTCTTCCAGTGCCATGAAAACATGCTGCTAACTGTTGTTCTATACTTTTACTGTACCTGTTTTGCACTGTGTACTCATCATCTTCTAACATCCCTGCTATTTAGCATTGCTTGTCTAATATCGTCTGAGCCCGTAAAAACCCCATGCCCTATACGCTGCTGCCCCATTAGAAATGTCATCACCGCTTGCTCAGTATGCTGTAAATAGACTGGATCTACTCATCCCTCCGGCATACTTGTTGTTTACTGTCTGGTCTCCAACGGCCAAATCTGTGCATTGCACAATGCTTTTAAATGACCAGTTTGTATCAGTATGTTGCAAACGGGCAGGGTCTATTGATGCCTCCGGCGTATTTTGCGCATTGCACCTAAGTGACCATAGATGTTGCTTACTGTTTGGTCTTCCACGGTCATAATTGCGTATTGTACATTGCTTTCAATTGACCAGACAGGATAGTATGTTGCAAATGGGCTGGGTCTATTCATGTCTCCGGCATATCTTGCACATTGCACCTTAGTGACTATAGATGTTGTCTACTGTCTGGTCCCTTACGGTCATACTTGCGCATTGCTTTTTGCTTTTATATGCTTAACTTCTTCTGTTTTGTATTTGGCACTGGATGCTGTTTAATATATCTATAACATGTCTTAGTTTAAAATTATTTCCTAGCACTTGTACCTTTTAAATTGCATTGTTTGGTCCTGCATTGGGTTAGTCCAGGAGCAAGATAATCATGTAATACGTTCTTCTCTTGTGTTGATTGCGGATCTGCCGGCCCTATATTGGGACCTGGCCCTGCGTACTTTGCACATTGTCTTTTTTTAACTGAGTCAAAGGTTCTTTCAGTTTTATGTAGAGTCAACCAAACAAAACAAATGCACTTTGCACTTGTTTATCTTTCAAATAATGGCTCAGTTGAATCTATCCAAGCCTAATTCAGCTTTGTAGTTTTTATAATGTGGTGTTTTTAATTCAGTGTGCTAAATAATCTGAATTACTTTGCTTGATTGTAAAGGTTTAAATATCTTTTCAATAAAATTGACTACGACTATGACTTCACTGCGAGTTACAGCATGCCACCCTTTCACAAGAAACACATCAATGCACAAAGTAGTTCCCTTCAGTACTGGAGAGTACTATGTTAATTTGTCTTTTTTTTTTTTTTTTTTTTTTTGACAATAGCAAATAATTTTTGGGGGATTGATGAGGGTCCAGCATATTCCCAAATAATAAAGTTTTGCAAAAACCATGTCAAAATAACACAAGAATGGCCAGGAGGTTGGCTGCCAATGCTGACTTATTGGCTTTGCCAGTGCTCATTTAGCCTGTAACTAGCTTTGCTCCTAAAATCGATGTTGCTACATTTAGCTAAATGTGCTTTAAAATTCACTGTTCATAATAAAAACGTGTTCTAACTGGTACCATCACTTACCCCGCTTGAATGAAGCACTTAGCAATCTGTCATGATGGTCACCCCCTTGATTGTACAATACGCTTGAGCTGTAAGAAAAGGACTTGCAAACATCCATGTGCTGCAGATGTGGAAAACAACAAGCTACTAGGTCTGGTTTCAGTCTGCAAAAAGCAAACACCAACTAACCCCAATGGTGTTTGCGTGTTTTACCGTATTAAAGCCAGATCTATTGGCATTGGCAAGAATGCTTGTTGAGCAGAATATCATAATGCCATGTGTACGTTTCTAATATAATATTCCAGTTACCATTGAAGTGACACAGTGATGAGGGGCCAAACACTGGAATGGCCAGGATGGCCCCAGCTGCATTGTAAATATTGGTTGTTGACATTACTTGCTTACATCTGTGCAGGATTATGTTGCTAGTTTCGTTTCAGTAGGGAGGAAGTGCGTGACACAAAAAGGATGTAGGGCATATTTGGCACTTCATCATCTTTTATTGGAACAGTATTGGCAATGTTGAACTGAATGGTGTTGTTTTCTTATTAAAAACTGCATGAGGTTTTTATGGAGCTGTTGGAATGGCTTTGAAGACAGACAGTTATGCGAGAGTTATTTGATTCGTGTAATTTCTGAGCAGCTCCTTGAAACAGTTATCAAGGCCTGTGATTGTTTTTTATTAATACGTACTTGTGTTTCTGAGACTTGCTTATATGCACTAAATTCAGTACCTGGTATTCTCAGGTGGAAGTAGAGACTTTGACTACAGTCCTGATTTCCCGCCAGGACATCAGTGAGCATATAGATCCTTCATTAGTAAAGCAGTTAAGATGAGTTGGCCCATTACATCTTCCTGCACTGGAGCTGAGCAGCACGGTTGTGGATGAAGTTAAACCCATTTTGGTCATTGTGCAGCTTGGGGACCATTTTGTGGGTGACAGTGTCTCCTAAGAAGCAGGTTGGGTTGATGCTGTGGAGATTGTCATTCAAATGAGACAGGCATACGCATGGGACGCTTTGGGCCAGGCGCGGAGCTTGCACTTAATGAAGAGTTTGGCTAGAGTATGAGTGGTTTGAAGGTGGTTGATAGCTGGACCTCTGAAGACTGTGTAATAAAGATAATTAAGCCTCGGCAGTGCCCTGATTTGTTGGGGTTATTTTTGTTCGATATATTTGCTGGGGAATTTTCAAAAGCATCCCTGGTGTTTCTCATGGAAAGGAGTACAGGATAAAATCCACACGACGGTTCCCAAGTTCCCCGATTTCCACATGGCGTGGTCAGTCTTACCTTCAGGCGTATCCATCAATATCACTGATGCTCGTCTTGATCATTCCTTTCACTGTGGGCGACAAGTAAAAGCTAATTCAATGTTGTGTTTTATTTTAACAGAATGTCAGCTCTGCTGAATTAGCACAAATTTCAAAACCTTTGCATCCAGAAAACGCTCAAACAATAGAGCCTGCTCTAACAAATGGAGTGAAAACCAGCAGGCAAGACAGCTCACAGCAACAAAAGGTGATGGCCACTTATTTTTCTGCCTATTTTCTGCTTGTATGATGAGCCTTAGGGACTGTTCTATGTCCTATAGTGTCAGCTAGTGCAGTGCAACAGAAGTCGTTTGTTCATTCTTATAAAAACAGAACGGTTTAAACAGCAAGCGCAATATTCACACAAGTGACTTAAAGCAAAGGGTAATCAGCCGAATTTTGAGGCGTCTTCAATATGAACGTGCATACTAATTGTTAAAGATACCTGTACAATTATATTTCGATCAAATTATTAGAAAAAGCCTCTTTAAAATAGTTATGGCATGGCTGAATTGTTTTTTCGTGTCCGGAACAAGTTTTGTTTTTCGAAATTTGTGAACATCTTGTAATGTTTGTGAATAGTTATTTGCAAACTCTCAGAACTCCCCTATGAGTTTGGCAGCTGGCAAGTCGAATTGCATTGTGGGCTTCCTATTGGTCAAGGACCTTCCCTCCCCCCCTGCGAGGGTATATGCAATGGATGACAAAGCTCTCACAATATTGATTTGACATCCTTCAGCTGAATCACATATGGGCACAGGGCTCGCGACTGAGGAACATCAAACAGTTAGTAACCCATTCAGTTGAACGCTGACATCCCATCCTCCTCCCTCACAAGTGCCTTCTTCAAGGTCGTCAAGGTTCTGGTGTACCTTTACCCCAGTGGTTTCACATGTTTGACAAACGTATAAATAAATGAATCCCCCTTCCTCGTCTGTCTGCAGTAATGGTATGTTCCACTAATCTCACCACTGGGCCAGCATTGCGTTCAAAGGCAAAGGGTGATAGTGGAACAGACAATGATTTAGGGGTTACCTCCATACTCATGTGGGAAGATCGATGTTGCTATCATGGCCTTACATGTCATTTGTCTGTTTCTTTACAGGACTTGCAAGCAGAGCTGCACAAGCAGAAAGAATTTACAAAATACATAGCCATGCATGGTGAAAAAACTAGGTCTCTCTCACATAGTGAAGACACAAACCAGGACACCAAATTAAGGTATTTTTTTTATCATGTTGAGAAAATTTGTGTTGGTTCTGATAGAGGTATTGTATACTGATGTGCCATAAATAGTATTATGGAACTCAATTGAATCATTCATATTCTCATTTCATTATGTTTTAAATTTACGTTCCGAACAACACTCATGGTTAAATTTAATACCATATACATTTTATGTGTTATCCAGTTTTTGCTCATGTCAAAATAATTAGTAGATGGAAATTTTGGATCAGATAATTTTTATGTCTAATGTAAACAGGAATAAACCACATTGACGCGGAAGGATACAGAACTCAAGGACAACTAAAATAATAGAGTCCTGTAGTTTGAGGTTCCCAGTCCGTGTGGTTATGAGTCAGTTCACCCTATATGAAGGTATGCATAGTCATTTTGACTCTTTTGATTAAGCGCAACATTGGTTATATCTGGGGGTGCTGAAACATAATTACTGTTCTGTTGACGTCATACAGTTCAACCAGCAAAACAAAAAATGGGGATGATAATGGAAAACTTGAAGATGTCTTTGTACTGATGTTTAAAAACAAATATAACCTCCTGCCACACTGACATGTATCGCTCTCAAGTCCTCTTTGGTCACCACAGCCTCTTAGACTATGTGTTCCAGTCAGACATCAAGATTCATTTTTGGATGCCCTAATCATATGGATGTAGTCAGAAAAATGTAAACCTTCCTAATGCTATAAGTCACTGAAGTGCCAATTAGATCCAAATCATGATTTTTTAATGTCCTTTGGAATTTAATCATTCATCCTCAAAACCCAAATTGATTTATTGGACTCAGCCTACTATCTATATTTTTTAGCGTTATTTTTTAAGTTTATGTTTTCTTTTTATTTATAACTAAGTTTCTAACCACCTTACTTTGTAAAAGATATGTTAGCAGTGAGCTTTCTTTTTATTACAATGGCTCTACTGAGATGTATAAGCTGAATGTGTGTATTGTCTTCATTTTTGACTGTAGCCAGCACCTAAGAAACAGTGAGCAACATTCAGTTCAGGTGGTTAAGTCTTTTTATTTCTGAGGTTCCTGTCAAAAAAAGTTAAAAAAACAATCTTCACGTTTACTTGCTTTTAGCCAGTGCTAAGTGTTTTGATGTGCCCATGATGTCCAAACAATTTTCCCACTTTTGCCAGAGCAATATATTTTGTAGATCTACGTAAAAAGTTTGCAGCTCTTTCAAGATGCTGGGACATAACCAGTGTGCCTAGTTTGATGAAAGCTTCCAAACCCCATTTGTCTTATTTATTCACTGACACATGACACTTTTTCAGCTTTCATAATCACCTTGTGTGATTGCCGAGATGCCACAACTATGTCTGCCCTTGTCATTCAGGCTTTAGCCTATTTGCTGTCCTTCAAAATTCTACAAACCTCGAAGGCCACAGAAAACATGGTGGTCAAATCTTCTCTGAGCACAGATGCTTGAAGAGCTTTGAACAACAGTGTGGGTTGTGTCATCCTGCTGCCCTAAAACAAGACTACACAAAGGTGGAAAGTTAGCAAGCTAATGCTATAGCAGTGAGCCTCCCGGGAGACGACTTTGTCTTTTCTCACTTAGATTCATTGGGAAAACATTTCGTAATTTATAAAACTGGATCTTATAAGCTAAGAAAAAGCTAAGAAAAAAGATGTGTAATCCTACACATGAAGTTAGTAATTGAATCCTATTTTCAGAAGCTGTCCATTTGTGTAAGGACAGATGGCCTCAAATGTCACAATTTCTTTCAGTTATAATCTTATGATGTAAAATACATTTTGTAGCCAGAAATTGCATGTTATTTGAACCTTCAGCATAGAACTGTATCACTTTATCTCTCAGTACGTTAACTGAAGTGCTGCATGAGTTGTCTCCTTAGTTTATTGAGGACTGTGAGTTTCAGATGCCTGGTAATCTTTATAAATAGTTTGAATTATTTTTCTGCAATCAATTCTCAAACTTTGCCACTTTATAAACGTCATTTAATATGGCTGTTCAGTTTATTTTTTTAAACAAGTTTCCATGTGTTATCATGAAACTGCATTTCTGCCTCGTTGGCCAATCTAAAAATTAAATTGTATGTCTTTCGCTGCAGTACTGCGGGAGCTGTTCTCCCGAAGTTCCTCACAGTTCAACATCCAATATCACGGGACAATGCCAGGTATAAATGGCAATATCTGCAGAAAGAGGTTGAAAGCAGGATAAAGCCTCCCTCATCTGATGCTGAACCAGAGGTAAGTGTATAATTTTACTGAAGAGGCTTGCATGTATATGTGGATATCTAAATTGAGTTAGCTCACTGAACAGTAACAGTTATTTAGGAGACAATTCAAGATCATGTACATCAAGCTGAGCTTTACTTAGTCCGCAACATCTTAATGATTTGTGACGCTGTTGTCAAAATATATTTTGGGGCCCCCTGTTTGCAACAACTTTGAATTTATGGTCCCTTTTTGGCTCATTCAAGCCCCCCGTGATTCCAGGCATTATAGAATTATATGTTGAACTGTCAGAAACAAGGGCATGCATGAACAGCTGAAACCTCTAGCTTGATGTCTGGCAGCCAAATAGTACCAAGAGAAATCTGAAGCAAGAGATGATAAAGCTATTTCTCTCTTAGTTTGAATTTAGATGTTTGTACTTGCAGCAATGTGTTATGTGGAATTCAGTGTCTAATCAGCTTCTAACTCACATTTTGGGAAAATGTGTCAAGTGTAACTTGTTAGATATTTAGTGACAAAGGAATAGGCACATATTGTTTGAAATTGTAGCTTTAGGTGCTGAATATTTGTAATTATAAATGTATCCCCTTGTACTACTTGCATGTGTGCTGTGAAATCGAAAATCAAAGTGCTGCTTTGAGGGCTTTCAACTTTCCATTGGATGAATTTTAATAACTTTCTCCTAATTTTTCTTCTTTGCCTTGTTTCTCTTCTCCTCTTTATATGTGTACACTTCTCTGTTTAGGCAGTTACTTGTGACACTGCAGAGTAAGAGTAGTGGGAAGAGAGAGGGTACAAGAGATGGATAGAGACATATATAGAACGTGAAATCGAAAGAAAAGATAGAGATGATGTAGAAAGATGTGTGAACTAAGCAGAGGAGTAAATTAAATAGATAAAAGGGAGATAACCAGAAGAAAAGAGAGATAGGAAGAGGAAGGTAGAGACAGACACCTAGAGAAATAGGCAAGTATTTACAGTATAGCAGAGAGGTGGAGAGAGATGGGGATAGGGAGAAGGCAAATTAGCGGGATGCACTTCAGGGGGTGGGAGAGAGAGGTGATGAAGGAAAAAGAGCTAGAAAGGAGGAGGAAATTGACAGAGGGGAAGTAAAAGAAACAGACGTAGAATTAGAGAAAAGGGAGGTGAAAAGGTGTGGTAGTGTACCAATGGTGAAGAAAATTGAGAGAGTAGGTAGTAAGAGCAAGAGCTGTGAGGTAGAGAAAGGTGAAGTAGTGAAGGAAATATGAGCTATAGAGACAAATGAAATATAGTGGAGGGGGAGTGATTAGCTAGCGAGAACAGTGGTGGGGTAAAGATAAAGAGGAGGTTGTGTGAAAAGTAAAGTAGATGGATGAAAAATACATGGACGTCAGATGGAGAAATAGAAGTTAAGTACAGAAGGTTAAAGTATAGAGAGGGTATTGAAGGTGATAGATATAGATGTATGGCAAAGAGAGGTATGTAGTGAGGGAGCATAGAGAAGTTATGAAGGATGAAATTGAGTGCTATACATTGGGTTTGTGGAGAGGCGAGATTGACAAAGGTGAGGTAGAGAGATGAAATGCAGAGATTGTTTGAATCTACATTAAGAGATAGAGCAGCAAAGCAGCCAAATTTGTAGCACTGCATTATACAAGTTCTAGAAAGCAACACAGAGCTAAAAATGGCCTGCTGCTGCTCACTACCCCTATGGTGGTGGAAACACACACTGCCAAACGCCACACACAACAATTGCACCTTTGGTGCAGAGGTGTGTGCGGGCTGTCTAGCACAGGGTTTGCACTGGACGCACAACCTGTTACAAAATTCTATGCCTAGCCAAATTCTTAAACATCCCACATATTTGATGTGTGCTATACAGTGCAGCACACTTGGAATGTGTGGAATACTTGGAGTGATGAAAACATTTCTCCATGCTAGCACTTGCTTCAAGGAATCTTAATTTTTTGGCTAACTTAGCAGGCTTTGCATCAAAAACTATAGGTGCTTGTGCAAATCCGCCCAAGCTACACAGAAGTAACACCTCCTGAACTAAAAGTGGCTCAAAACAGCACATAGCACTATTTGCAGTGAGAAAGTGGTCAGCTTTATAACACAAGGTGCTAGAACGTAAGTACTTTAAAGGAGTTTGTGGTGCTTTGTGTCACTTTGTGTGACTATGCCGTGGCGCAGAACCTTGGCAAATATTGCCGTATGTTTCTCGTAAGCATGCTCAACTCCCAAATTAGAAAAAGTAGTTGGTTTCTATGAGCACCGTTTTTATTATGGTAGGAAGTTCGGCTGTTCACACATTCTACAAGGAGGCCCCCTGGAAAGTGGGGTCTCACACAGTTGCCAAACTTTGCCCATGTCTTAAAATATATGCACTTGTGGAGTAAACATTTTTAACATTAACAAATTACACAATACGATATATAGCTTCAGGTTGTGGCACAAGAAGGTCAAGTGCCCAAGCCATAAAACCCAGGTTGGAAACATTTGAATTTGGCTCAGGTAGGTTTCTTCCTACATTTTTAGTGCTTTTCCAATTTTAAGGGATTCAAAAAGAATAGCAGGAGTACTTCTGGAAATCTACAACAGTATTTCAACAAGTGCTCCTGCTTTACAAAATGTCCTCTTACAGTTTATTTTCCTTTTTGAGGAAATTTGCACAAATAAACGACGAGGAAATGTGCATTTGGACCTGCAGTTGTATTTACTTCAAGCAAACTTATTTTTTCCTTATGCAGTAACTTTTACCGTTCACTCCCATAAAGAAGGGAGGAAGTAATAAGTTCCTTTTCCCCCAGGAAAATACACTTACAGATATCATGCATTCCAGGGTGAGAAACTAGCTGCAGCTTGTTTGTAAATACCAAATGCCTATAGGTTTGCGGTCATTCTTTGCATTTTACATCCCCACCTCCCTCACAGAGAGTGCCCCCTTTTTTTCTCAAAACTAAATTAACAATGGTGGAAAATCTACTGCACGTGCAGATTTTTCACACTTGTCAGTACAGTTTACAAACATAAAATTAGACCAACCCATATTCATTAAATCAGACGATGGCATTTACTAATAAGAGTTGCTTATTTGGTGCACTTAAGTAACATTAGTCGTGCAAAGTATTTGAGAATGAGGCCTGGTTAGAACTACGGGAAACAACGAGAACCACTTTTGGATAGACGCACACTTATTAAGAATCTTTCGCCATACATAAACTAGGTCAGCAACTTAGATACAAGGTCACATCTTATCCCATTAGCAAAACCTATATCTATATATGCAAAAGGATATGTGTCAGTGGAAAAGAGTGAAACGGTTTTGATTATGTAATGGAACGGTCTGGTGTGTGCAATGAGGCCTGAGTTCACATTTTGTATTATTCCGTGGGACATTAATTAGATACTTTCACTTGAGACATCTGTCAGTTCCAGGTAAAATTCACTAATATTGTTCTGAGATAAGGAAAGGCATATGTCTCTGCAAGAACACATTCCTTTTTAGTTAATCGCAGATAATGACATCGCTTTCATGAATGCGGTTGATATTAGTGACAGAGGCCAAACTGCTGTTGTATTATGGACCTCAAGTAAATAACCAATCCAAGTACAGTACAAATGCTATCCCCTAGCCTGAGCAGCTGTGGCAGATGTAGGAAATGGGCTCCATGAAAGTGAGTCTTTACCTCAATCCAGGCTTGGGCTGTGATTTATTTAATTATTTATGCCAGCATGCCATTCTTGTTTTTGTATTTTTCTTAGTTTTAAGACACAAACTGTTTACAATCATTTCCAGTTGTTTTACATTTTGAAATCAATAATTCAGTGTTTAAATTGTAACATCACGTTGGCGTGATCTGTGGCATAATGTGGATATCCTCCATGTGTTTATTTTGTAGATGCCGACCACTGCAACATTCAGGATTCTACCCCAGATGTCTTTATGTAATGTTGGACCTTCAGCATGTGAAGACTTAAAAACCTACACATATCAGCTGAGAGAGTTAAGTCAAGAAACGGATGTTCCACAAACCCAGGTATGCATGAAGTGTTTTGTGAGCATTCAGTGATGTGCCATGTTTTACATTTGATATTGAAACTCATTTACACATCTTGCTTGTTTTATGACTGAGCAAGATCTCATGAAAATTAAAATAAATAGTCCAGCATTTGATTTACCCACTTTGAGTGTTACTAGAGGTGTGAAAGTGGCCTCCTGCGACTTTGCCTTCAGCTCTGGCCTATAAAGCTGTAAAACTAAATTAGAAGGGCTATTCTTGACTTTACTGAAATGGTGTGTAGTGGCTTCAGCGTCTGAAAGGAACAATGTTTACCTTAAAAGAAGAGAGTTTAACAGCATATTCATGGTATTGTACTTAAATCAGATATTAATATCCACAGTTGTGAGGCAGTCATAAATTATAGCAAGATGAATTACCCTATCAGCATAGTCACAAAACATGATTATTTAATGATTGCACTTCATAAATGGCAAAAAGCGAAATGGTTAGGAAACACTTGGGGCCCATCAGTGGTGATTTACATGTAAAACATCAAATCAATGTTCATTCAAGATAGTGTGCCTACGAAGACTTTTCAAACGGGAAAAAGGATGATCAAACAGAATGCAGGTGTACAACACAGCAAATAGATTTTTGGGTTAATTAGCCTCAAGTACACACGATTTTCTAGTCATTGGTGTTTCGGCCCAAGCCAAGTGTGCAGATCATCAGTATGCCAAGGAATAGGTCAAAAGACCTAATGGGGTCTAGAAATGAAGGAGATACACCAATTAAAAGAATAATAAAGCATATGCCGGCAGAGGCTACCTCTAATTTATAATGCTGCCGATTAGAGAAAAGGTTCACATAAATCGGCATACTTGAAAATGTGTTAGAAAATATTGAAAAAGTCAAGCTTTGCTCAGAAGGGTTTGTTGAGGAATCACCAGAAAAGTGTTTAAGCTGCAGCGAGAAAAACAATATTGTAGTTCCTAGAGGAGAACAACCCCTAATGACACAGGAGAGTTAGGTTAATGAAATACCAATGAGTGCAGTGTTGGAAAACAAGGAAAGGCTACTTCAGGGTACTTGTGAAGAAATAGGACTGAAATTGGTCATGGAGAACAACTGCTGCCAACAACACAGCCAGTTGCAAACATAAAGGGAACTCCCTAAGGTGACAGACTGGAGCCAGCATTTGGGGCAGAGGCAATGTAAGGACAGCAGTTCAACATGCAGGAAATATGTCCTGAAGAGTCAAAAAAATAAATGCTGGCTGCATAACAAAGTTCAAACTGTAGTGAAGTGTGATAGGCCATGCTTAGAGCTTCCATTTTAAAAGCATATATTTAACTTAGCATTTCTTCTCGTTCGGTAACCTTTTACATGACTTTTCGTTTATGTGATAATGTACTGTGAAATCATTGTATATGTTGCCTTGGGCCATATGTACGAAAGCTTTTTCCCATAGACACAGAATGGGTAAAATCCTTTGGTACATCTGGCCCCTTGTTCCTAGTAAGCACTGATGCTATCTAGTCTGTACACTCTGTCCAAGGCTGAGCACAGACAACAAATGTGTAGAACATTCTGATTGTCTGTGGAGACATGGTCAAGCTTGCACCTTTGACACAGTGTGACACACATGGTGCTTGTGTTATATAAACTGATTGTGCTCCATATATGACAGAGGAGCACTTCTGCTTGGTTTATCCTGGAACGGGGCACGCAGTGCCTGAGATGCAGCTTGGCTGACTATGATACTGATCCTGAATCCGAACGCTACCCTTCACAGAACTAATAGCCAGTCCATAGGACCACTGCCTGCTCTTAAAAAATGTTTTTAATGCCATTCACAAAGGGGACGGGGTCCCATGGGGACCCCTTCTCTTTTGCGAATGGGTTAGCACCCATTTGAAATGGGTGCTAACTGTGATTGCTTTGCGACCGCATTCGCGGTCACAAAGCAATCTGGCATTGCACTGCGACTCGCAATTAGGAAGCGGACTCCCCTTCCTAATTGCGACTCGCAAACCCGTTTTGCGATTCAGTAACCAGGTTACCGAATCGCAAAGGGGTTTTGTGCATTGCATACTGCAGTTTGCACGTCGCAAACAGCTAAATTCGCTGTTTCCGACGTGCAAACTGTTTGCTACATCTGGCTCCAAGTTCTTAGTATAAAGCTCTTATTATTATATATCCAAATGGAATTGTAAAGATTTAAACTAATCATGCAATAAACATAAAGATGATGATAGTTAAACACTTTAGCACTGGTTAGCAGTGGTACAGTGTGTAGAGTCCTAAAACCAGCAAAAACGAAGTCAGAAAAACAAGAGGATTGACGGCAAAACGTTTGAGGGAAAACCACAACATGGATACCAGGTCTAACAAGTGTGATAAAGCATGCCATTTTATTAATATGTAGAGTAAGAGTGCTGTTCATTTCGAGGTATATTTCGAGCATGACCAGATTCTTTTTGGAAGCGTTGTGTACATAGTGTTACAGTAGGTGGTCTGAGTGGGGGTGACTTTTGTTAGTAGGATTGTGATTGTTTAGTAATTGTTTAGTAATCATGGCTTGTGTGGTCTACCCATTGAGCAGGAAGGGCCCTTTGAGCAGTGTTGGTTGATAGCGGTCCAGAAACTAGCTTTTTTTTATTATTAAGAGAGAGTCAGTTAAACAACATCCTGTCCTGGACTTTTGACATACATTTTCCCACCTGAAAGAGTACCAGAGATCTCTTCTTAATGTTGGAGTAGATCTAGGTCTTCCTACTTCCGGTGCTTGATGCAATGTGTACTTTCAGAATGTGGTAAAAAACGGATTTAAAAACTGAAGAAGCTAAGTTGGAGTAAACTGGTTAAGGATGACAACATAGTGCAAATATTCAGAAAACACCACAGTAGTATTACAGAGGATTGCAGTTCAAAAAGTATGAGTGACATGAACTAAAAATTAACTGAAGCAACATTCAAATTTACACTGATCAGGTGTTTCACAAATGGTGAAAAGATTTGTAAGAACACATTCCTTACCCAGCAGAGTATACAACACAAAAAAGCCAGAGTGCATGTATACTGTTGTTGCAGGTGGTTATGGGTTAGTGTTAAATAGATGGCAATCAGAAAAATGACGGGGAAGACTTTTGAAGTGAAATAATCTCCTTTTGTTTGGTCAGTTAATGTGTAAGGAATTGGAAGAAGAGGTGCAGTGTTGGCATTACGTTACAAAGTTTTGCAGTAAGAGGTTGGTGGTAAAGAAAAGCTGGAAATGAAATATCACCTTGAGATCCAACAGAAGGGAATACACAGTTAAATAACATATATGAGGAGAAGATGATGTGTAAAGGTAATCAACAGAGAGTGGATGCAATATCTAAGTTGCAGTTCAGAATTATTGAAAAAAGAATGTAAGATGCAAGTATAATAAATAATATGTTAAATGATGTGGTAGAACTACAGAGGCAACATTGAACTCAATTTGTCTTGTAGGATGTAATTTAGAATTTGGAAGATGGGACACTCCTTGAAAATGTGATGCCATATTACGCATTCCATGGGCTTTAATATACCATGAACAAGACATCCACCATCTGTCCATCTGCCAAACTCTAAATCAAGCCCTTAGTAGCAAGGCAAGGGAAAGGACTAGATCAATGTGATGAAGGCTAAGGGAATGAACAAACTAGAATTACAAAGACATTGGTGCCAAATGTGTTGAACATAGCATTTTGTGTTTTATGAGTTGTGGGAAAATGGTGAGGGAGGAGTCTAGATTTTCAAGGGCAAAATATTTGGCAGCAAAAAATAGGAAGAATGGGGAGATAAACCTTTAATCTCAAACAGTTTGTTTTTCCCATATATCATCTTTATCATATACTACAGAAAAAGTGATGAGAATTTAGGAATCAAAAGAATTTTAAGCTTGGAAAAACATCACCATATTATAAAATAAGAATACAAAAATCCATGTGTAGATATTCTTTTTACCTGTAAACACACTCATTAACAATGTCTCCAGTCTTTTTTGCCAGCAGTTGTAAACCAAAACATATTTTCAATCTTCTATCTAGAAACAAGCAGAATCAACGATTTTCTCACACTTGGACACCAAATTATTTGAACTGTTTAATGGATTTGCTCACTGGTTGACCAACTTGGAAGATAAATTGAATATCAGTCCTCTAGCTAATGACGATGTTGTGGTTCAGCTGGCAGAGTATAAGGTAATTGAACTGGCAATGATAAAGTGCTGATATCTGATTTTTACTGATTTAATTTTAATAGTTGCAGTATTAAGGGCTGGGTCTACCAGCTCCATAGTCAGTTTTTTTTGATTGAGGTTTCTATAACAACCACTGATCCACAAAATCACGCCTCTCCAAAACCTGCTCTATGCACCCATTTAACCCTAAACCTATTGCATTTCTCGAACCAAACCCACGCCAGTCATCAATCTATTCTAAACCCACCCCATTTATCCAATCAAACCTACCTTATCACTCCCTCAGTCCATCTTACCCTATCTACGTTGATTAATCACTCCATTTCTTCCCCATCCTTACCTATATCTAAAAGTAAAGGTAATTATGCACATACCGCTTAAACATTGTCTGCCGTGTAAGTATTTCACATAATTATTCAACGGACCAAAGATTCTGATTGTTCATTAGTGCTTTGTCTGAATCCTGCACTCTACCCTGAAAATCGGCACTTTGTACCCATTTATGAAAGGTCCATTTTCAGATTATCTTCTAAACATTAAACAGTTATTGTGATGTATATGCAGGACTTGAACACTGTGTAGCAGTGACCAAGCTCCAAATTAGCCACGACTCATACAGGCACCATTTTCTTAATGATCTTTAAAACATTTTAGTCTTAAAAGTTATGATTTTCTGAACAGTTTCAACAGAACTTAGGCAACATGAGCTCTTAAAACACTGAGAACAACCCATTCAGACACCTGATGCTAATCCATCCTGATTGTAGTGGAAAGATCCAATACAAAGGTGCCACCCACAGACTAAACAGCTGCATTAACTGATAATATCGATAAATGCCAAACTACACTAAAGATCTAGTTCAAAATATTGAAATGTTTTTACAGCTGTTGCTTCTTGTTTGCTCTTAGATATTGTGTTCTCATTACAAATGTGCTTACTCTTTCAGACCCTACCTTTAGAGTTGGACAACATGCAAACAATTATAAGGGACAAAAATGATTTGCTGTTGAAGTCCCTTGCAATTGCTGGGAACAGCACTGATGAAATCTCTGCTTGTCTTATTGCTATTCAAGCGTGGCTAAAACAAATTCAGTATGCTGTTGATTCACGCAGAAAGGCATTGCTCACTGTTCAAGAACAACAATCTAACTATCAGGTACAGTACTAGTATTAGGTGCAGCACTAGTGATGATTCCCTTTTTCAGTATTAAATATTGTATTTAAATTGGCACTCCATGTTGCTAAAACCGTTGCAAGGTTTATTTTCTCCATGTGATTGTTATTTTGATAGATACTTAAAAACATAATGCAATTGGGTAATGAAAACATGACAGCCATGCTATTACAATTTGTGTTCAAAACATGTGATGGAATAAGAGCTACTTAAATAGGAAGCTATTTTATGAATGGGTGTGCTTTGGCTGATAAACTGAAGATTTCCTCTGATAACGTCATTGACTCCTTTGTTTTGGTTCAGATAAACTTTCATTGAAAATTATTTTTATATTTTGCTAATAACTTTGTCAATGTTTCACAAACCTGAACAGAATATTGCCCCTGACTGATTCACCCAATTAAGTTTGGGCTAGCCTTGTGGGAGATCTGCTGGGAGGGGCGCTTGGAGGATTATCTACCAGTGAGGAATCAGTGGAGCTGGAGGTGGGGTAGTTAAAAAAATTATTTTCCATTTTAGCACACACAAAAAATGTTCTTTCTTATTTAGCAAAATCATCTGAATGGAATTACACCAAATAGAAGCATTTTGTGACTTTGTTCAATTACATACTATAATGTTTGCAGGATTAGCATTACAGAATGATGTGCAGTGAGTTCTGAAAGGCTAATTGTCATCAATATCTTGACTGTGAAAAAGTGTTTTGATACATATATATATATATATATTTATACATATTACCTAGTGGTGGTCGCCACTAGGTAGTTATAGTTAGGATCATGGAAAAGGCGTTTTTTGACTTGCCTATATCTTTGGCATCGTTAGACAAATCTTCAGGAAGCTTTCCCGGTGTGCCGCTGATTCTTGTTGCGCACAAAAAGTTACAGGGCGATTCATCAAGCAGGGGCCAAGAAAAAGGGGGAGTCAAAAAAGTGTATGGCGGGGGCATGAGTTATAGTTACTTCAAATAACTCTAACTGCTGAATTTCTATGGTTTTATACTAGTATATTCAGAACCTAACTATAACATCCCTGTAACCTTTGTTTTTTCAGTAAAAAAAAAAATATATATATATATATATATATATATATATATATATATAAAAATAATCCACAAATCTCACTGTTACGGTTTACCTCTTTGTGGCAGGGGTGGACCTTAGTATTATTTATTTATTATTCACCAACAGTGAAAAACAAAGTATAGTTGATGAGTTTTGGCGCCCCCTAGAGGACTAGTGAGTTCCTCCGACTAGAATGTCTCCATTAAAAAGTGTCCTATACCAATTAGTCCTTTATCCATGTTATTACCAACAACAACTAGACCGAAAAGATATACAAACAGAATTGCCGAGTGTTATCCACCATTTTGAGTTAATCACTCTCTGTTTTAATTTTTACATTTTGCATATACCAGTAAAGTATTATTTCATTATAATTCTTTTTAGATGGTCACTCTAATACAATCCGTTACATGACTAAAATCTATTTCGTTTTATACTTGAGGGTCAGTCTGATGTCATCTCTAGTATATTCCAATATTGCAATTTGCAATCTACGTCTGATTTATTGGGAAAGTAATTGATCAATTTTAAAACATGACAGATCTACACAATTATATTACATATCAATCCTTCCAATACATTTCATCATAATGAGTAATACAAAAAACATTAATAAATAGAAATCTGTCATCATTAAAATTAGAACAATTTTTCTGGAGGAGCTAAGCCCAAGACCCAGGGAGAGGTTATTTAATATTGTAATATGATACATATCAAACATGTTCAGATATAATCAGTTCATCAAATTATGATATGATTAATACCAAAATGTTCTAGTTCATAAAAAACAACATACACGTGTCTAATAATGTACAATATCGTATTTTTTAAATTAAATTGCTTCCCCCTCAATTTTCAAGATGCCAGGTGTAATACAAAAAAGTGCAAATTGCAATTTCACAAATACCGAGGTTGACGATGTGCAAAATCATATACTTGAAGTGCATGTGCTTCTCTCTCCATTTCTAAAGTGCGAAATGTAATACTCACAAAATGTAACTTCACCATTTCTAAAATCTCAAAGTTTGCGTCAATATACCCTATTGCAACTCTTGTGGTGTAAGTGTGTTACTTTGATTTCAAGCCCTTCAATCCCTCACTCCCAATATTTGAGGAATATGAAAAAAATATGCAAAAGAGTATGATCAATATACAAATGCATATTTTTCAGATCTAACATTCGAACTCCATACAATATCACAAAGCTTATAATATAAATGTTGTGCTTCCAACCAAATCCACCTACTCTCATAAGGTGGGCAAGAACATCTTCAATGTTCAGATACACTACTAAAACACATTTAGATTAGAGAGGTTCATATTCAATATGGATTATTGGGAATTGTCTTAAGTTGCACCTATCTAAGAGTGTATACCTATATGTATCTTGATATACCATATTGCAACTTTTGTAACATCAAGTACCATTTTCGAACTACTACGTTGCTCTTGGTTATTCCAATTTACCTCATATTATTATAGGGTGAAGGGCCCTTTCTATCTCCAAGTATATCAACTAGGTGCATTTGCACCACAATTATTAAAATATTTGTTTTTTAAACCAACATTTTTTTCTTAATTATAATTGTATCAAACAGGCCTCAAATTGTATATATCTAAACATGTAATTCACAATATTGCAACCATAGCCCCCAGTTTCCTTTTACACTGTCACCTCCATTTTTTTTCAAGGATCGATCTCTCTGTGTAAATGGTTATACTTTCATCTATTGGATCTAGCCTTACACAGTTACGTCTTCCACACCTTACCCTTCTCTATTGAGCCAGGAAGAGTAATCCAACATTACACTTCTTGTGAGATATTGCTTAAAACTGTGTATCCAACTATATAGCTCCGTACTATGAAAGTGTATTTTGTGTAATAAATTAACATACAGTTCAGCATCCGAGATGTGTCACAAAGGTGCTTCTGAGCCCATCATGATGATCAACCTCGATTTCATCCTTCTCAATGTTAATTTTCAATCTCCATCCTCTTACTTTTCCTAATATTATTTAGACCAAAGTACTCCAAAAACGTTGTATTTCCCTGTTGTTTTTCCCAGAAATGGTTTGCAACTGGACATGACAAATCTTGGTTTTTGATAGCTCTAAGATGCTGTAAGATCCTCAACCACATTTTATTTACTGTACTTCCCACGTAATACTTGTTGCAAGGACATTTTAAGGCATACACTACAAATTCAGTGTTACAAGTTCTGTGCTCTCAAATCTTTCTTCTTTACTCTTTTGTAGCTTGTAAGATGTTTTGTTGATACCAAGTGCATGGTTTACATTTAGTACACTTCCAAAAACCCAGTTGTTGTAACCAGCTAATTTTTGTCATGTTCTCCTTTTGGTAATGGCTGCAGGTTAAAAGATCTTCTAGAGATGCTACTTTCCTATAAGTGGTATCCGGTTGATCCATTAATACTCCTTTTAATGTCTCATCTAGTTTGAAAACACACAGGTTCTTCTTGAGTTTTACTCTGATTTCCTTATGTTGAGTGTTACATTCAAGAATGAGGCAAGTTTTTTCATTTTCCTGCATGATCTTTCTCCTTGGCACCAATAGTTCATCTCTACATCTTGCTCTTTCCATTGCTTTATTGAAAACCTCAAAGGGATAACCTCTAGATAAAAACCTCAACTTCATCTTGTTAATTTATTTTTCAGAATCCAGTATCTCAGAGCAGTTTCCTTTAGCTCTGAACATTTCTCTGCAGGGAATACTCCACCTTAAGGTCTTTGAATGACCACTATTACCATGAAGTATGCTATTGCATGCTGTCTTTTTCCAAGGTATCTTTGTACATAGATACATGTCTCTTATCTCGATCTTAATATCTAAGAATTAAATTTTTTTAGAACTGACTGTGTGAGTAAACATCAATTTGAGGTTATTATTATTCAAAGAGAGGATGAATGATTCCAAATTTTTGGCATCCCCTTCCCAAATTAAGAAGAGATCATCAATGAATCTGACACAAAGTTTTACATTGTTCAACACTTCGTGGTTTGCTTCTGTCCAGATCACTTCTGAATCCCAATACCCCATTAAGAGGTTGGCATACGTTGGAGCAGATGATGTACCCATTACCATACCCTGTATCTGTAAATACAATTCACCATCAATGGTAAATATATTGTGGGTAAGACATTATTCCAACATTTCACATAGCATCTTAGAATGCTCCAGGTGACTAATAAATCTGTCCCTCAGGAAGTACTTCACAGCCCATATGCCATCTATATGTCTTATTGGTGTGTAGAGTGACGTCACATCTGATGTTGCCATTATATAAGTTTCCTTCCAAGGAATTCCCTGGATCTTACTTATGAAGTCCATAGAGGCACACAAATATGATGGTAATGCTGTGACCTAGTCTGTCTGGAAGATATCTATAAACCTTGATGTATTTTCCAATAATACATTGATTGAACTGATTATAGGGTGACCTGGAGGGTTCAATATACTCTTATGTACCTTGGGAAAAAGATATATGGTGGGTATTACTGGAAACTCCATTCTCAATTATTTGTATTCTTCAACGTCAATCAGCTCCTTATCATACCATGTTATAGGTTTCCTATGGTATTACAAAGCTATTGTTTCAATCAGATTATATTTCAATTTCTCATAGGGTTGTTTGTTTCTTATTAGCCCTTCCGTTTTCATCCGGTACTTCTCCCAATCTTGTATTATAGTGTTCACACCATTGTCAGACACCTTAATGGTTATTTGTTTATATTCTATCAATTCCTTGATCGTTTTCCTCTCACCGGGGGTGATGTTTTGTTTCCCCAATTTCACCTTCCTACAAAATAAATCATTAAAGTCCACAGACGTAGTTTCATGGAAGAGATCTATTTTATTATCTGGAGGTAATTGTGGACAGAATGTTGAAGTAGGTTCAATGCCACTATCACCTCCTTCTCCTGTTTCTATACCTATTTATCTACAGAATTGTAAATCCGCAATTGTGTTTAGTGAATCTGTTTCATTGTCTGCTTCTGATTCATTCTCCAGTATTTCTAGAGTTCTTAGAGAAGATAGTTCCTGTTATCAGTGATTTTTCCTCCCTGTTGATTCCTTTTTTTAGCTGGGGAGATGTTTTAGAAAATGTGTTTTTTAATTTTAACTTACTGGAACATTTCTATGTATCAATCCTCAAATTGGTCAGGTTCATTCTGAGCAGAAGGAAAGCCCTTTATTCGGGATTCTTGCGTGGTTGTCACTCAATTCCCTTGATGATAAATTGAAAAGTAAGTTCTCCTGTTCCTTGATTTTTTTCAATTTCTCTTTGATGTCTGCTATTTGCCTCCATCTTCTGTTTTTGATCTTCCAATATCTCCTGTTTCTTCTGGTTTTGTTTGTGCTCTGCCCCTGCCCCTTCCCATAATAAATTCCTTTCCTCTTCTGCTTTGTCTCAAACTCACCCGAATTAAGCGCAGCTCCCCAGAAAAATCCAAACTTGCCTCATTCATCTCTTCTTCTGCTCGGCTCACATCATAGCTGCTCACTGACATTTCTGAGGTTTCTTTATTTTCCATGGTTTTGTCCATCAATGCTCTATTTCTTAAGGCATCATAACTACGTGCAAAAGTGTAGCTGCGAACTTTGATATAGTCAATTCTATCTTTATTGAACTTTCTTGCTTTTCTCTTTTCAATCTCCGCCTCATGTTTATTTATTTTACTCTCCATTTGTTCCAGTTGCTTTGCTATCTCTTCAGAATTAATGTGTTTCTGTAGTTCTTGTTCCAATTCCTTAATCCTTATTATTGTTTGTTCCAATTGTCTTTCTGCATGGACTAATAATGTTCCCATTAGTTTAAAGAAACACTTATTAGTGTCTTCCTGCCATTTCTTAACAAAGTCTTCATCAATATCATTCAAAGTGGGTAGAATCGATATTCTCAGTCCCCTTAAAATTATTTTGTATTCTATATATTTATGGAATTATGTTTTCCCACCATTTATTCACTTCCATCAGGCAAGCACGTTCTTGATCTTTAATGATTACATTGAGTGTTCCTTGTTTCTACTCTGTCTGTTGCAATAGTGTTTTTTCCTTTTGTCACTTTACCATCATTAAACAATCACCTGGGCCGCTGTAGTCTCTGTATTCCTTTATCAGCCATTTGAGATTACCAGTGGATGACCTCAAACAACCTTTGACGTACACTGTTGGGAGTGCATAAATGTTTTTCGCACTCAATTTACATCAATAAAATCTCCACCTGCTACATCGGTCAGTTATTTTTGCCCGACTGAGTCACCAAACATATTCTTGATTTATGTTTCCCTTTCAGAAAGGTTTTCTACGTTACATGATTGCTGATTCACTGTATCCTTTCACCATGCTTGGTGAACATTATCAGTTCTGTGGGTTCCCGTGAGCAGAAGGGTATCGGGCGAATATTGGGAGCCTTCCTCACCCACGCTTGAGCTTGGTAGTACAACGCCCATTCCTCCCAATAACACTCCGCTCACATCCCCCACTCACCCTTTCTTCTGGTTTCATCCTCTCTCAGCAGAGGCACCGGAGAATTCCACCTTTATTGTTGTTTGTGCTGCTTCAATCTCCGTTCCACCTCCTCGTTCGCGTGCACTTTCAATGTAGCTCAGATGCTACATGTAGTATAATCCACAAATCCTGCTTTTATGATTTACCTCTTCACAGCAGGGATGGACAGCACCACAGGATGGAAATAAATTAAGTGTTATTTATTTATTTATTATTTGCCAACAGTGCAAAACAAAGGATAGTCAATGCTTTTCAGCAAACATACACAAACAGAATTGCCAAGTGTTAGGCATCTTTTTTAGTTGTTCACTCTCTGTTTAACTTTTTACATTTTGCACATATATATATATATATATATATATATATATATATACTCACTGAAAAAAACGAAGGTTAAAGGTACGTTATAATTAGGTTCTGAATTTATTCGTACAAAACCATAGAAATTCAGCAGTTATATTTAGAGTACTTTCAAATAACTATAACTCACTCCCTAAGGTAACTATAACGCACAAACTCGCCAGTCTCTGCTAATTACCCCACAAATGATGGCACTCATGACATCGTTGATGACATAATTGATAATATCAATGTAATTTGCAGTACCCTAAGGTAACTATAACTTGGCGAGGGCACAAGTTATAGTTACCATAAGGCACTAGTTATAGTTGCATGAAATAACTATAACTATAGCAGGTGAATTTCTATGGTTTTGTACATTTAAAATGTGAGCCTAACTATAATATCCAGGGCCCTGTATATTTTAAATGTGAAGGAGAGCCACTTTGCTCCTCTCCCCAAGCCTCCTTAGTCTCAGGGACCCCATTCCCCCAGGGCCTTATTTTTTTAAAGGGGATACTCTGGGGACCATGTACATCAGGGCCTTTTTTTCATTGAGGGAAGGTTGGCCATGTGGCCCCCATCTCTGAGCCTTGTTAGGCCCTGGGGACCCTATCCCCTCGAGTCTTTCATGTAATTAAAGTGGAGGGAGCTGCATGGTCCCATCTCTGATCCTTGTTAGGCCCTGGAGACCCCATCCACCCAGGGCCACTATTAAAAATTTAAAGGGAAGGAGGGCACCATAGCATCCCTCCCCAAGCCTTTTTAGGCCCTGGTACCCCATCTTGCAGAGGCACTATTAAAATTAAAGTTAAGGGGTCCGCGTTGCCCCCTCCTCTGCCTGATTTCAGCCTTGGGGACTCCATCTCCAGTGTGATTTAGAGGGGGTGCGGGGCACGCCCCAGGGCTGATTTCAGCCCCAGTGACCCCACTCCCTGGGGCCTGGCACCATTAAAGGTGCCCTAGGGCCCACCCAGGATCCCACCATACTGTTGTTGGGGGACGCGAGGGAGTCCTATGGCCCCCCATAGTCCCTCGACATACCCCAATCTTTTGATCTATTTCCCTGCCCCCGTCACTGAGGACAGGGAAACTCATCTAAAGTCCATTTCCAGCACGCAGGAGCATTTTTGAAGAAACACAAGTAGCGGGCAGGGAAACTGCTATGACCCAGGGATGGGCTCCCTGAGACATAGCGTCTGAGTCAGGCCAAGGTCCCAGGGCCATTGTTGGCTCAGGGAGAAGGGCTACATGGCCAACCTCCCTTTCTCTTTGGTTTTGCTGCCTCAGGGGTGGGCTTTTTGGAGACTTTAAGGCTTGGGAAAGGGGACCACATGGCTCTCTCCCTGTAACAAAATATGACAGATCCTGGGGGATGGGGTCATCAGGACACAAAACAGCCAGGGAAGGGGGGTGGGAGTGACATCCCCCTCTCCCCTTCAAAAATTCACTTGGCCCAAGAGATGGGATCCCCGGTGCTGAAAGTGGCCTGGGGAGCAGGGCCACATGCACCCCCCTTCTCCCAAAAGTAAATATTAACAATGCCGGGCCCTGGCCCACCCGAGGGAGTTTTTGAAAAATTGGCACAAGAGCTAGCACTTTAAAAAAAAAGTTTTGCTGCAGATCCACTATGAATTTGCATGCAAAACACAATTTGAGACAAAGGCACCAGGCTTACGGTGTCAGGGAATTCACACCCTGCCCCCTTGTGTATTTTTTTTGTTTTATTTTTAGGACTCAGGTCCGAGTTCGGAGTCCATAATGGCTGCCACCACATTCCGGGTGAGGTAGTGCCAGCCAGTCATATCTTAGCTTGAGATCATTCGGCTCCACGGAGGCTCCACCCCCTAGATATACAAGGGTTTTGAGCATTAATTGCTCAAAAACTACTCAACGGATTTATACCAAATTACAAAAGGCATTCTTTCTGGACCTAGATTTAGCAGTCTGCCAAATTTGGTGTCAATCTGTCCAGCAGTTGAGGCTATAGCTGTGTCTAAAGTTCCTATAGAAAAATGAATAGGGAAAACATGCTTTGGGACCCCTCTTATTTCTCGGCCCCTGCTTGACAGATTACCCCGCCGAAACTCTCCATGTGCAAACTAGTCGAAAAGTAACACCTTGTTGGAAAGTTTCGTGGATATTTGTCAAATGGCGCCAAAGTTATTAGCAACACAAAAAATGCATTTCCTAGGGAAACATGATCCTAATTGTAACCCTAACTGTAACTACCCAGTGGCGACCACCACTGGGTAATATATATCAAGCTTAGATATTATGTTATATGTGGCTGTTTTCTTTTCTTTTCAGAATGAAGTACAGAAGTTGTATCATTCCCTAAATGACAAAGAACGCTCTCTGCCGCAATATTTAAATGAATTAAGTGCTTCAAGTGTGACAGAGCAACTCCAGGTAATGTGCTTCAAAGTGTGCACACAGTATAATTTATGATGTTTGAAGTGATGCCCTTACCACCCTTTTTTATATATTTGTCATTAAAGAATATATTAATATGATTTCTTGTACTCATTTCAGTATTTTAAATTGCTGTTTTCAGCAATCCTAGGCGAGATCACATAAACTGCAGCACAGAGATCCCCATCATCCATTCGCACAGGAAGTGACATCACTCCCCTCTCCTCCCAGGACCTACTTAATGACTGCTACAGCGCACACACTGAAGGCACACCAAAGGAAAGCCCTTCCGCGCCTGGACAAGGCCCAGCTCCAGGAACCCTTGTTCTCCCCCTTTGCATCGCCACCACACTGCATCCCTCTGCACCCTCAACATCAGCTGCCTCTCCACACTGCTACCTTACCACAACACCCAACACTGAGGGAGCATTCTCCTGCACTTCCTGCAAGTTTTCATGTACTTACCCAGACCCAACACTCACCACACCAACAGCACCTAACACCCCACTCTCTTATACTCACAGTCCTGCAACCGCCCATGCAACACTCTACACTTGAATGCATGCTCCTCAGCATGCGCTTACTCACCAAACACACTCCAGAGTTCAGGAATCTGCTCCATGACAATGTCCCTGACCTACTTTTCCACACGGAAACCTGCCTTAATCCTACATCTGCACCTGATAATACTACATTCATCCCTCCCAGCTACAAGATTGCCAGGCAAGACAGATTTCGTAAGCCCAGAGGCGGAGTAGCTGTCATCCACAAGAACACCATCAGCTGCACCACATCCATGGACACATCATTCTCCAACATTAACTGTCGTTCAAGCTCCATGTCACAGCCAACTTTACCTAAAGCGTCATTCTCATCTACAGCCCACCAGGACCGCAAACCAACTTCACTAAGACCATCACTGACTATGTCGCACCACTCGCCCTCAATGCTACCAGTTACATCCTAATCAGAGACATGACCTTCCACCTGGAAGACCACGCCAACCCCCACTTAAGAGCACTTATTGAAGACCTTGGAATCCTGGGTCTCATTGAAGGAATAAAGAAATGTATCCACGTACCCAGACACATCCTGTACCCTGTTTTCATCAACTTTGACAACATCCAAGTCGATGAGCTCACAAAAGTCCTCTTGTCAGCCCATGGCCTTGTGAAGTTCAGCATCCTCATCCTGATACAATGCATTCCACTGCCAGACCAATCCGCCGAAACAGGAACAGCATCAGTGACGAGGACTAGAACACTGCTCTCAGGCACACCAATCCTAACCTAGCAACAACTTCACCAAAGCCATCAAGAATTTCAATGATTGGATCATCTCCCACTCCAACTCCAAGGCTCCCTTCAAACACAGCAATACAACAATATCCAGACCACAACAAGTTGGTACACGGAGGAATTCAAACAGATGAAACACCACTGCAAACAACTGGAACATAAATGGAGTGTGAACAAGGACAGGACCATGTTCAAATCCGCCCTAAGACGCTACCACCAAATGATCTGGACCATCAAACATGCCACCAATCGGTCCATCGAGAGGGTGATAAGGGCATCACCTTGCATCAATGCCAGTAGCAACAGTTGCAAAGATATTTTCACCATTGTGAAACACGTCACCTCACAATCGGCTGCCTCCAGCTCGATCACCCTCTTGAAGTACCTCTGCAACAATTTCTCTCAGTTCAACCAACAAACTCACCACCATTTACAGCAACTTCAGCCCGCAACTGGACTGACAGACCTCACCAAACACCTCCCAATCTTTTCCAAAGAACCAGTGCTAACCATGTGGCTCATCATCACCTCAGAAGAAACTGCCACTACCAAGATGTCCATCCACTCAGGGGCCCCAGCAGACCCCTGACCCCACCACACCTATTTGAGAGGACTGCAACCCATCAGTACCATGCTCACACCTGTTGTGAATGCCTCCACCTCCTCTGTGACCTTCTCAGATGTTTGGAAACACACAACTGTCCTCCCATTGCTGAAGAAACCCTCTGTAGACCCTTCGATGCTCACCGGCTACAGACCAATCTCCCTGCTTCTATTCCCTGCTAAGATCTTAGAGAAAGTCATCTACAATCTGGTTTCAGACCTAACCACATTACAGAAACTGCCCTCATCGCCTTAACGAACGACATCCGCATGACTCTGGAAAAAGGCAGACATGGTGACCCTCATCCCTCCTAGACCTCTTCGCAGGATTTGACACAGTTTCCCTCTGCATTCTCATTCAATGTCTACATGCCATCATAATCGAAGGACACACTCTCCAATGGATCTACTCCTTTATGAATGGAAGGACCCAGCCAGTCAGTCTGGAATCTTACACCTCAGATGCCTGCAACCTCATTTACAGAATTCCACAAGCATCTTCCCTGAGCCCAGCCCTCTTCAACACATACATGATCCCTCTAGCCAGCATCACTCGCTCTCACATCATCAACGTTCTCTTCTACGCTGACAATACAAAACTCATTCACTCCCTAAGTGACAAGATGGCCGGTACGTGGGATCAGGTTCAATGCCTGAATGACTAAATTCACCCACTGGAGGAAGACCAACTGTCCAGAGCTGAAAACTGACAAGACTGAAGTTGTTATCTTCGAGAAGAGCATATCACCACGTTACTACATCTGGTGGCCAACAGAGCTGGTGCTGACACCCACTGCACACATCAAGAACATTTAGACCAGCATCCTCAGCAAACTTGACATGACTGCCAATGCTTTCATACCCTGAAGGTCCCGAGGAAGATTTTCAAATGGCTCCCAAACAGCACCCGGAAAACCATTACTGGTGCCCTGGTCACAAGCAGTTTGAACTACGGAAACACCTTCTATTCTGGGATCAACAACAAACTCACCAGAAGACTGATTACCATTCACAATTCAGTGGCCAGAATCACTCTTTACCTCCCATGCAGCCCGCAGCTCACACCACATCTGAAGGAGATCCTCTGGCTCCCTATTCACAAAGAACCACAAGTCAAACTTCTCACGCACACTTCAAATGCACTACATAACACTGGCCCGGCACTTGCCCACAATTGCATCTACTTACACAAACCTTCCAAAAACCTTTGCTCATCTGTTCTCCTACTTGCACAATCTCAGTCATACGGAAAACCAGATCCGACAGTCATGCCATCATCTGCATTGCTCCTAAAACATGGGATGACCTGCTGCTACACATAAGAGCCTCCTCCTCACCTCTTAAGTTCTGCAAGATACTGAAGGTATGGCTTTTTGAGTACTCCCACTAGGGCGTAGGTGTGGCTAGATTCAGGGCTCTCAACGTCAGGATACCTTCCCGGGTAATCATGCAGTTTACAACTATGCATAACATACCACACCATAACATTAACAAACTATTGGAAAAAATTGTTTTTGTCTTACTCGGTGGTGCAGATATTCTTTTGGATGGTTCTTTAGTGCAAATGTACTTTCAAGATTAGTGAACTTTACCTACCCCCCCAACACTGATCAGATACCCCTCCATCTACGCTCCCCCCCTTTTTAATCTCGCAGGCACACACCACGCATTCACACATTTACTCACTAGCATACACACATTCATACACTCATGCATCCATTCATTCACGCTCACATCCGTACACACATTCAAACCGACAAGCAGACACGCATTCACATTTCCATTCATTCACTCATTCTCACAAATGCACACACACACACAAACAACACTACACACTCATTCGCATTCAGGCACACACTCACACATTCATGCACACATCCCAACACACACACACAACAACCCCATACCCCTCCCCTGTCAGAAATCTGACTTACCTGCACCCAGGAGGTCTTCGGGCAGGGGATGGGGCGCTGCTACCTCCAGCAGAACACCGCCAGGCCGTATTATTTGACATAATACGGCTGGCAGCGGTCTACTGGCGTGGCGCTGCTGGTGGTAGCAGCGCCACCTTAACACCGTCCGCCAGCATGGCCACAGCCAGATTTCCGCCCTTCTTGTGGTGGAAATCCATCTGTGCTCATATTATGGCAGACGGATGTTAGTTGCGGCGACGGTATTTTGGCGGCCATCGCCATGGCGGTAGGTAGCACTTACCGCCAGTGTCAAAATGTGGGCTTTAATGTGATCAATCCATGTAATGAATTTGCCCATACATTTTTGTTTTAATGACTCTGGACATACTGGCATATTTTTTCTGTGGGTACTGTGAAAATACTAAATAGTTCCTTTGCATGTGCTTCAACCCCTAAATGTGGAGAAAGATTGGCTAACCCCACTTGGTGTATTTAATTCTTATATGACATTGTAATATGAAACAGGAAGTCCATCAATGGTGTAAAAGTTACATTTCACATGGAGTCCGCAGTACAGATTTATACAACCCACATGAATGACTTTAAATGCATAAATTCGGGTTTGTTATTGCATTTCTGAACTGATGTGAGCAAAGTTGCAGCAGAAAAAATGCTTTTACTATTAGCTATGCTACTAGGTTGTGGCTGGAGGTCAGACAGATCTGCATGTTTAACATCAAAAGGTAGAGCTTGCATAATATTTAAATTATGTCACTGCAGTGGAAAGACGCAAAAACCTTTTCACTGGTTTTAGACACTTATAAAGGTAAAAGCTTATTTGAAAATTATTTTTTTCCATATGTGAGGTTAGGAAATAGCTACAGAGACTACCAGGACATCATTAAAATCTTCATAAGAATTCAGGCTCAGTATTGTAATGGTTATCATAAATATATATTGTTGTGAACATTGGTTTTGTTAAAAGTATTGTGAAGATGATTCTATTACCATGTCTTTTGTGTCTTGCAAAACTCTGGGCAGGAATCAATTTAGTACAGACCAGGCTCTCCCTACTTCTGTAAAGCAAAACACAAACGCTGTGGGATAGCGTAACTGGATGGAAGGAATGCGGAACCAATCAAACATTCACCCCCAGTCACAGATCTGGGTTTAATCCATCCATTATTTTGCTCACCATGCCACCCCAGTTTGAACCCAGCCATATGCAAATCAGTCTTGACCCTGTTCCTCATGGAAACAGTCCAGCCCGAACTGCCAGGCCAGGTTCTCCCTGGACTGGAAACAAGCATCCTGGGACCGGTTTCGGGGTTTCACCCCTCATCAGCCAGGCTAGCTTGAATCCAGTGGCACAGTGAGCCCGGGACCCACGTCTGGGCATACCTGGCGCACTTAGGGCGGCAAAAGCAAAGCAAAACACAAACGCTGTGGGATAGCGTAACTGGATGGACGGAATGCGGAACCAATCAAACATTCACCCCCAGTCACAGATCTGGGTTTAATCCATCCATTATTTTGCTCACCATGCCATCCCAGTTTGAACCCAGCCATATGCAAATCAGTCTTGACCCTGTTCCTCATGGAAACAGTCCAGCCCGAACTGCCAGGCCAGGTTCTCCCTGGACCGGAAACAAGCATCCTGGGACCGGTTTCGGGGTTTCACCCCTCATCAGCCAGGCTAGCTTGAATCCAGTGGCACAGTGAGCCCGGGACCCACATCTGGGCATACCCGGCGCACTTAGGGCGGCAAAAGCAAAGCAAAACACAAACGCTGTGGGATAGCGTAACTGGATGGAAGGAATGCGGAACCAATCAAACATTCACCCCCAGTCACAGATCTGGGTTTAATCCATCCATTATTTTGCTCACCATGCCACCCCAGTTTGAACCCAGCCATATGCAAATCAGTCTTGACCCTGTTCCTCATGGAAACAGTCCAGCCCGAACTGCCAGGCCAGGTTCTCCCTGGACCGGAAACAAGCATCCTGGGACCGGTTTCGGGGTTTCACCCCTCATCAGCCAGGCTAGCTTGAATCCAGTGGCACAGTGAGCCCGGGACCCATGTCTGGGCATACCCGGCGAACTTAGGGCGGCAAAAGCAAAGCAAAACACAAACGCTGTGGGATAGCATAACTGGATGGACGGAATGCGGAACCAATCAAACATTCACCCCAGTCACAGATCTGGGTTTAATCCATCCATTATTTTGCTCACCATGCCACCCCAGTTTGAACCCAGCCATATGCAAATCAGTCTTGACCCTGTTCCTCATGGAAACAGTCCAGCCCGAACTACCAGGCCAGGTTCTCCCTGGACCGGAAACAAGCATCCTGGGACCGGTTTCGGGGTTTCACCCCTCATCAGCCAGGCTAGCTTGAATCCAGTGGCACAGTGAGCCCGGGACCCACGTCTGGGCATACCCGGCGCACTTAGGGCGGCAAAAGCAAAGCAAAACACAAACGCTGTGGGATAGCGTAACTGGATGGACGGAATGCGGAACCAATCAAACATTCACCCCCAGTCACAGATCTGGGTTTAATCCATCCATTATTTTGCTCACCATGCCACCCCAGTTTGAACCCAGCCATATGCAAATCAGTCTTGACCCTGTTCCTCATGGAAACAGTCCAGCCCGAACTGCCAGGCCAGGTTCTCCCTGGACCGGAAACAAGCATCCTGGGACCGGTTTCGGGGTTTCACCCCTCATCAGCCAGGCTAGCTTGAATCCAGTGGCACAGTTGTTTTTGCTTTGTCGCCCTAAGTGGGAAGGGTATACCCAGACGTGGGTCCCGTGCTTCCCATGCCACTGGATTCAAGCTAGCCTGGCTGATGAGGGGTGAAACCCCGAAACCGGTCCCAGGATGCTTGTTTCCGGTCCAGTGAGGACCTGGCTTGGCAGTTCGGGCTGGACTGTTCCCATGAGGAACAGGGTCAAGACTGATTTGCATATGGCTGGGTCCAAACTGGGGTGGCATGGTGAGCAAAAAAACGATGGATTAAGCCCAGATCTGTGACTGGGGGTGAGTGTCTGACAATGTTCAGCATTCCATCCATCACTTGTTGTTTTCGCTTTGTCGCCCTAAGTGGGAAGGGTATACCCAGACGTGGGTCCCGTGCTTCCCATGCCACTGGATTCAAGCTAGCCTGGCTGATGAGGGGTGAAACCCCGAAACCGGTCCCAGGATGCTTGTTTCCGGTCCAGTGAGGACCTGGCTTGGCAGTTCGGGCTGGACTGTTCCCATGAGGAACAGGGTCAAGACTGATTTGCATATGGCTGGGTCCAAACTGGGGTGGCATGGTGAGCAAAAAAACGATGGATTAAGCCCAGATCTGTGACTGGGGGTGAGTGTCTGACAATGTTCAGCATTCCATCCATCACTTGTTGTTTTCGCTTTGTCGCCCTAAGTGGGAAGGGTATACCCAGACGTGGGTCCCGTGCTTCCCATGCCACTGGATTCAAGCTAGCCTGGCTGATGAGGGGTGAAACCCCGAAACCGGTCCCAGGATGCTTGTTTCCGGTCCAGTGAGGACCTGGCTTGGCAGTTCGGGCTGGACTGTTCCCATGAGGAACAGGGTCAAGACGGATTTGCATTTGGCTGGGTCCAAACTGGGGTGGCATGGTGAGCAAAAAAACGATGGATTAAACCCAGATCTGTGACTGGGGGTGAGTGTTTGACAATGTTCGGTATTCCGTCCATCACTTGTTGTTTTTGCTTTGTCGCCCTAAGTGGGAAGGGTATACCCAGACGTGGGTCCCGTGCTTCCCATGCCACTGGATTCAAGCTAGCCTGGCTGATGAAGGGTGAAACCCCGAAACGGGTCCCAGGATGCTTGTTTCCGGTCCAGGGAGGACCTGGCTTGGCAGTTCGGGCTGGACTGTTCCCATGAGGAACAGGGTCAAGACTGATTTGCATATGGCTGGGTCCAAACTGGGGTGGCATGGTGAGCAAAAAAACGATGGATTAAACCCAGATCTGTGACTGGGGGTGAGTGTCTGACAATGTTCAGCATTCCGTCCATCACTTGTTGTTTTTGCTTTGTCGCGCTAAGTGGGAAGGGTATACCCAGACGTGGGTCCCGTGCTTCCCATGCACTGGATTCAAGCTAGCCTGGCTGATGAGGGGTGAAACCCCGAAACCGGTCCCAGGTTGCTTGTTTCCGGTCCACTGAGGACCTGGCTTGGCAGTTCGGGCTGGACTGTTCCCATGAGGAACAGGATCAAGACTGATTTGCATATGGCTGGGTCCAAACTGGGGTGGCATGGTGAGCAAAAAAACGATGGATTAAACCCAGGTCTGTGACTGGGGGTGAGTGTCTGACAATGTTCAGCATTCCGTCCATCACTTGTTGTTTTTGCTTTGTCGCCCTAAGTGGGAAGGGTATACCCAGACGTGGGTCCCGTGCTTCCCATGCCACTGGATTCAAGCTAGCCTGGCTGATGAGGGGTGAAACCCCGAAACCGGTCCCAGGATGCTTGTTTCTGGTTCAGTGAGGACCTGGCTTGGCAGTTCGGGCTGGACTGTTCCCATGAGGAACAGGGTCAAGACTGATTTGCATATGGCTGGGTCCAAACTGGGGTGGCATGGTGAGCAAAAAAACGATGGATTAAACCCAGATCTGTGACTGGGGGTGAGTGTCTGACAATGTTCAGCATTCCGTCCATCACTTGTTGTTTTTGCTTTGTCGCCCTAAGTGGGAAGGGTATACCCAGACGTGGGTCCCGTGCTTCCCATGCCACTGGATTCAAGCTAGCCTGGCTGATGAGGGGTGAAACCCCGAAACCGGTCCCAGGATGCTTGTTTCCGGTCCAGTGAGGACCTGGCTTGGCAGTTCGGGCTGGACTGTTCCCATGAGGAACAGGGTCAAGACTTATTTGCATATGGCTGGGTCCAAACTGGGGTGGCATGGTGAGCAAAAAAACGATGGATTGAACCCAGATCTGTGACTGGGGGTGAGTGTCTGACAATGTTCAGCATTCCGTCCATCACTTGTTGTTTCTCCCTACTTCTGTGACATAAGTTAACTTGCGATGAGGCGTGACATAGCTTTCATGGGAGAGACCTCTGAGATTGACCTTCTGGCAGGAGCACAATGAGAGGGAGAGAAATGCAGTCCATCTGAAGGTGCTTATCTTGGAATGTTGAAGAGAATAGTGGATAGCAACAGTAAATTACCTTTACAAAGATCTAGCTATGTTGCATTGCTCCCAACCATACAGTTTCCTTTCTCAACAATAGGACCTGGCCTAACAGCTAGCCAGGGTTATTTTTCTGGTGTAGTTCCTTCATCACAATAGAACAACCTTTTGGTGGGGATTCAGAGCTTCGCTTGCTGACAAAGGCGTCCAATCATCATGGAAGAACAGGGTTTCTTTGGTTTGTCTTACAGGTATCAGAGAACTGAGGAATTTCTGTAAAAGACGGCTGAGTGAATATTTAGGTTTATCTAGGGATTGAATTAGGAATTACCATCAATCAGTCACTGGCTACTAATTAACTTGTAACTCCTAAAACAAAAGCTATCCAGCACCACAAATTGATCTTCAAAAGATGGGAAGTAGGAGAACCTGTGTTATATCTACCTGAAAGAAGACTGAAGCCTAGAGAAGCTCCCAGTTGAGCCCAAGGACTTGAAGTGATTCTCAATAGTCAGGGCAGTTGGCCTCCCCTAGTCTCATGGATGTAAAGGTGAAAAGAGATGCGCTTTAATGAAGAGCCAGTTGATGAACTGAGAGTGGACTAGACTAAACTTTGCTGAAACCCTTACTCTGCCATTTATGGCCTGGGCTCCTGGAATCCTTCACTAACAGTTAAGGAGCTTTAGGAGTAACCAGTAGAATGGCCTCCAGCACTTGAAAATTTGTAAGTTAAACACTTTTCGAACTCTGGAGACTCATTGGTGGGTGCCATGGCTCCCTTGAAATAGATATGACCTCGGTGGCCTACATTTGCTGGGTTTTCCCACACAGAGGTTTTTGAAGAAGAGTTGGAGGTTACCAAGGAACCACGGAAATAAAAGTGTCTAACCTTGTGGAGCCCTTATCATCTATAGTATCATGTGGTGCCCCACTGGAGGATTTTTGAGTTCCAAAAGAGTTACTAAGTCAGAAAATAACACTCTGTGTGGGGAATGTGGCATAAAGTGATCCTGCGAAAGAAAGGGCTTCAGCTGCTACATATTCCAAGTTTGTCCCACTCAGAACTTCTGGTATCAAAACTCAAAGCTTCAGCAGGACCCAAAAAATAATGTCTCCAACTTTGTGAGGACCTGACCGGGTACAACATCCTGCCTTGCTTAAAGATTTGAACTTCCATAGAAAATGTCAGGAGGTATAACCCTTAACAAATATGATCTGCCAGACTTATATGGCCACCTTAAAAAAAACTATTTCCGGTTACCTTTATCAGATTCGGACTATTGTGTGTCATTATTATTACTATTTCATTTCTCTTTTTACACTAAGCTGGTTTCAGAATTTTATTGGTTAGCTTCTTGATTTTATGTTATTTTGGCATTGATTAAATAGTTAGCAAACACTTTTCAGGGGAAGAGTCTGTTGCTTTGTATCATTGTTGCCAAGAGTTACACCTAGGTTGGTTATCTCATTGACACTTTGTTTTAGCCTAACATGTAATTAGATTACTGAATAGATGGGACCCTAAATTTATAATCCAGAACTGCGTGGCCCACAGGAGGGACCATAATTACTCTTTTATTTTCTGCTACCACCTTTACATAGGTGGCACTTGCATACCCTTCTATCTTGTTCAGGACCCATAATACCTGCAAATCTTAATTTCTCTGCACCAACTCGAGGCACAATCATAAAATTACCCTGGCCTCCTCTCTTGATTCCCCTATATCAAGAAGAACTGGATACATGGTAGGGAAAAATAACAATTTCTCCTATCATCCAGGAAAGAAAATCAGCTGAAGCCAATATTTTTCATTTCGCTCAACACATGCAGCAGATTTTTCAGTTGCCAGCTTTTGGTTGGATTACTAATTGAAAGCTTTTGCTACCATGTGAAGTCATGGAACCTGATTTTCCAGGAGTGCTATTGGATGGTAAGAAAATGTACTGTTAAGTGCTGTTACTCCTTCGTTAGTTGTGTTGTGTTACCCCTTGTGGAAAACGCTTATCTACAAATTAACCCCAGTGCTCGCTGCTCCGAGGTGCCCAAACCTTAATTAACTGATGATGCCCATCGTAGCAGATCCGCATGTTAGTCTCTTGTTATTATGTATACAGAGGTGGTTCATTTGTAATTCGTATCAGCTGCTCCCTTTGTAGCTGGGTGTATCTGCTGTGTATATGTTTGTTCTTCTCATGCTTTGGCACAGCAAAGCTAAAAACTGGACAATTTTGCCCTGAGATGTCCCCACTGGACTTACTTTGGAAGTTTCAGTATTGAAGTATAAAACCAGCAAATATTTGTCACAATAAAAGATCTTACGGGGCTGACTGTTTTTTTAATATGTAAGGAAACTTATTGTATAGATTTACTTTTGAATGGGATGATGAAGATAGATAAATTAAAACACAATTTCGTCTAAAGTTGTTGTTCTTTCTTGACTTGTTTCACAGTACATACTTCATTCTTTGCATATCTATTGCAGCTTCAAATATTTTTTCCAAGATAGGTTAATTACTTGCATTATTAAAAAATCTTGTTGTACAGTGCTTAAGACACTAATTTAAGATGTTGTACTTCTGTGTTTGTGCTGTAGAAACTACAGGGACATGATTTGGAGTTGCGAAATTGTGAGACACAGGTAGCATTGCTGAGAAGTCAAGGTGAAAAACTCCACTTACCGACTTCAATTCAACATGAAATACACAAGTTAGAGGTAAGACTTATTCTCAGTAAGTCTGTCTCTCATAGCTGGTAAATGACTTTTAGCCAAGTGCCTCTAATAATGTGAGTGATATCATCCTTAGGTTGTTCTTGATGATGCTTGGAGGATATTGCAATCGAGGCAAGGTGAACTAAGCTATACGTTCATCAGTGAGAAAGAGTACAATGGCCTCCTTCGTGGTTTAATGGAGTTAGTGGACATTGGACGGAAGAAACTTACTCTGAGTCAGGGACTACCATTTATAAGTATTACAGCCTTGGAGGAACACCTGCAGAATCACAAGGTATGTCATGCATAGGTTGTTTTGTCTTGCCTTTTATTGCATTGAATTATTTCACTGCATTTTCTCAATTGTCAATTATGTAATTGTAGCAGTAGCCAGTACAGATGTGAAATACTTCTGTTGAATACAAATTATTTGTGGAGGACAGACAGGAATGAGTTCAGTTATTAAAAAGCGAATGTCAGGCTGAGTAGAATATGGATACAATTACTGAAGATTAGCTTGCACAACTCTAGAACTTGACTCACAGTTTGCTGCATGCATCAAAGATCTACACTTGCCTCAGCCTTCTTTACATTTTATGTGAAACCTCTCAGGTTAGTTCTAGCAGATTCAGAAGACACTATACATCAGTTTGTGGGTGACAGGAATACATTCCTATACGATCCTCTTGGCTCATGATAAAATAACATTGGATCTTGTAAACCCTGCTGAAGCTGATTTCACGGAAAACTGAATTTCTCCTTATCTTTCCAAAACATTGAAACAGATTTGACCATGTATTACTATCTGAGTTGAAGCTAAAGGTTTATTCACAGTCTTACCACCCTGAAGTTAAATTACTTAGCTTCACAGGAGCTCTAGCCTTGCACTCAAGTAAAGTTCTTTCCCCATTCTGTGAAAAGGATCAAAACCTCCTATCCCAAAATCATTTAAAACAGCAACTCCTGACTTTATATCACAAATGGGTTCCAGCAATACTTTTATCCCACTGGCATCCCTCAAACATACCTCACCCTGCTGAAAGTAATGCCACAATGAACAGCCAGACTGGTTGCATCTCAAAAATGTGATCACGTTACACATATCCTGAAATATTCACACTGGCTACTAATGGAAGCAAGAGTAAAATAAAAAAATATCTGTAAAGCCATCCATTTTATCTTATCTGACAGACTTCAAATACCTAAATTCAAGACAACTTTCATTATAAATAGATCCTTTCTCCGGGATAGACACTAACCTATGACCGTGTCTACTGTCTCATTTGAGAAATGCACTGACTCTCCTATACTTTAACCCCTTATCTGCTGGGCCTACCCCCCCCCCACCCAATACTGAGCCCTGTTAAGGCTATTTGGGTTAGTTTGTGCTGGGGATTCTAAAGGTATCTATACTTTGTGGATTCCTCTGGAGGGGAGTGAGAAAATAGCCAAAATGTAGCTAACTTTTGAGTTTTGTGGAAAACAAAAATAGGAAAAAAGTCCTCTGGATAAAAGTGTATGTGTCTTTCTCATAAAAATGGCGGCAATGAACGGTTTGCTGTGCTAAACTCACATTCTTCTTGGCTTTCAGTAAGATGAAGAGCTGAATCGAAAAACCTAATTTTTACCACAATTTTGGCATTTTTCAAAGAGGTAGCCCATTTTTCCTATTTTTTGTGCTTTCTACCTACTTCCAGTTTTTGGTAGAAACCAGTGTAAACCCCGTGGGTTATCCAGGAAAGCTATATATTTCTGCAAAGTGGACACAATTCCAAATTCAGCATGGGGGTATTTGTGTAAATCTCTCAAGGTTTTCCCAAAGAAACTAAGGGCCTCATTACTACTTTGGCGGTCCAACCGACGGACCACCAAAGCCGCAGGGTGAGGCTACCATCATACCTGCAGCCTCACCCCCTATCGCATTGCGATGTTTCCACCAGGCTGATCAGCGGAAACATCGTATTATGACTTTTCTGCTGGTCAGCCCGGCAGAAACAGTGCAACGGCATTGTCCGCTGCTCCCTTATGGGAGCAGAGGCCAATGCTGTTGCACACCAGCACCCTTGGAATGTGCACTGTCTGCATAGCAGACAGTGCTCATTCCAAGGATGCTGGCAGGGGGGGCCCTATGCCATGGGAATGGGCAGTGCAGGAACTCCCCTGTAGCCCCCAGCACTGGCTTTCCACTAGCCTTCCATGTCGGTGTAACTGCCATGGAGTTTGGCAGAAAGTGAAGTTGTGATGAGCACAGCGGTACTGCCATGGGCACCGCCGTGGCTGACCATGACTTCGACTGCCTTCACCCCATCGGGATCCCTGATCCTGGCGGTAGCAGCAGTCTCCTGGCGATCCAACAGCCAGGATTGTAATCTGGCATTTGGACTGCCAGAAGTGCGGCGGTCCGACTGCCACTGCGAGTTTGGCGGTCAAAAGACCACCAAACTCATAATGAGGCCCTGAGAGTTGAAATAAAGAAATATTGAAAAGGAATAGGAAAAATAGAGCCATTTGTGGCAATGTTTTCAGTCTGTATTGTTTTTTCACAATGGCCGATTTACAAAAGCAATGTATCATTACGTTTCCTATTCCTTTTAGGTTGTAGGGATAAATAGAGCTTTTCCAAGAACTGAGATACAGAGAGCCGGCAACTGTGCTGCACTGTACAGTGTTTTTTCATTGTGTGCTGAGTGTATACCAATTTACATGGTGAAATATGTAGAGTGCAAAATAGGTATCAAGATAACATATGTATTTCTCAAATGAGCACAAGATATGGAATTTAGGGGCATGGGTTATTTGTATATCTCTGGATTTGTGGATACCCAAAGGAGCATATTTTTCAAAATGTCTCCTTTCTTACACATTGGTTTATATTTAGAAGAAACAAAGGCAGCAAAATCCAATTGGTAATAACAAATATCTTACTATTCTACGTTCCCACTTGTCTTCCAATAAAAATGGTACCTCACTTGTGGGTAAGTCTAGTGCCTGTGACAGGAAATGGTCCAAAACGCAACATGGATTCATCATATTTTTCCACTCAAAACTGACCCTTTTTTGTTTTGCAAAGTAGGTAGCTGTGGATTTTGGGCGCTAGTTCAGCTAGCACCCAGGGAAACCTAGCAAACCTGTACATTTTTATAAGCTAGATACCTTGGGGAATCCAAGATCAAGTGACCTGCGTGGCTCTCACCAGGTTGTTTTACCAAGAATACCTTCCAAACCTCAAACTTTGACTAAGAAAACACATTTTCTTCAAATTTCTGTGATGGAATGTTTTGGAGTCTGCAGGGAGTCACAATCTTTCTTACACCCAGCATTATCCCTCTTGTGCAAATAAAAACACTTACCCACTTGTGTGGCTGGGCCTAGTGTCTGCACATGAAAAGATCAAACCAAGGTCAGTGGAAGCCCTTGAATGGGGATCCTATTGACACGGTTTGATCTTTTCTTGTTGCTGGCACTAGCCTAAACCTCACAAGTGGTGCAGCGTTCTTATCGGCACAAGTGGGGAAATGCTGGGTTGTAGGAATTATGTGGATTCCTGCAGATTCCAGAGGTTTCCATCACAGAAATGTAAGTGAAATGTGTGATTTCAGGCAAAGTTTGAGGTTTGCAGGGCATTGTAGGTGAGAAATCCTCATGGGATTCACACAAGACGTGTCACCCTAAAACCCCCTGGTTGTCTACTTTTAAAAAATGTCTATAGTTGGTAGGTTTCCATTGGTATCAGCCAAGCATGGCCCCAAATCCCTCAGCTACCCCTATTGCTGATCTCTCCACATAGCACTTTAGGGCTTTTTGTGTCAAGGTCTCTTGTCCCACCCACAAAAGTGAGGTACCATTTTTATCAGTAGTCTTGGGGAAATACTGTGTGGTTCTCTGTAGATCCCAGATGTTTCCCTCACAGAAATCTACGGAAAATGCGTGTTTTTAGTCAGCGTTTGGAGTTTGCAGGGCATTGTGGGTAAGAAAATGGTGTGGGGTGCATGGAAAGCACACAGTCCTGGACTTCCCCAGATATCTAGTTTTCAGAACTGTCTCAGTCTGATGTTTTTATTTTCTGGATGGCAACTTACCCAATCCCAAAAAGTGCAGCTATTAACCATTTCAAGTGAGGTGATATTGGGAGTTAGCCAAACTCTCCTGGCCCATGTGTAAAATCAACACCCGAAAGAATCAAACGTCCTCTTCCTTGCCAATGGATGGGATGCTTTAGTCTCCAGGGGAGCAGAAAAACTCTTTTAGGGGTGAGGGTAGGGCCTGATGTTAGGATGGGAAATATTTTATTAAATATATATATTGCTGCCATACAGTGGGCTATCTCCACCCGTCGGGGCAGATTGGGGGTAATTATCCCATCTGCCCCCAGAGAGAGTAGAAATACTGTTGCCCCATTTGCTTGTGGGTGGGCATGGCCATGTCAATGCTGGGCAGGCTCTACTCCTATATTAAAAAAAAAATCCCTGGCATCTAGTGGGCTTTCTGCTCCCTCTCCTGTGGGGGGTGGGGGTGGGGATTGGGGGTAACTACTCCAATCTTTCCTGGGGGGTGGGTGGGGAAGAAAGAATGTTGCCCCTTTTAGTTGGGTGGGGTAAAACAATGCCCATGTTAGGCAGCCCCCATTCGTATATTAAAAAAAACTTTTTCTTGAGTCCGGTGGACTGCCTGCCTCCCCCAGAGAAGGGGCAGAAAGACTGTTGCCTCGTTTAGCTCAGGTGGGGGAGGGCCATGCCATTGGTGGCCAGCACTTGTTCCTGTAGTTAAAAAAATAAAATAAAATCTGTGGCATCTACTGGATCTGCCCTATAAGGGCTGGGGCAGAAAGACTGTGTCCCAATTTATGTAGAGTGGGGGCATGGCCATGCCCATGCTGGGTAGCCCTCACCCCTACAAACCATGGTTATCAATATACTCTGGTGTCTAGTAGGCTTTCTGCCACTCATCCCCTCACCCCCTGGAGGGGGGGCACATCGTGGGTTATTACCTCCATCTGCCTCCTGGAGGAAGACTTAAGTATAAAAATGATTAAGGGGGAGCACAAGCTCTTGTCCTCCTGTGGCAATCCCCAAGAAGGGATCCAAAGGGCAGAGGTACCATTTTAAAGGGGAGATTGTCTGCTTTCCAGCGATACCTCTCCCAAAAACATCATTGATCAGATGGCTGAGCACTGATTCAGTGAAAGTGAAACAAGCCCTTCAGCTTGTTTTACTTTCACTTTTGTATGTAAAGACGTCAGCACGCTCTGCATCTATGGGGATAGGAAAACTCTCAACTGTATCTTACTACTCAGTTTCCTTTATTGACTTAACATGCTTCCCTTTTAACCTGTGTTTCCATTTTCTTAAATATTCCATGTCCATTTATTAAGCTACCTTTCTCTGTTGCACTTTTACCTTGTCATTAACAGTTTCATGCAAATCTCACAAATACCCATCGGTGCAGTCCATGATATATAAAATTGCTAAATAAAAAGCGAAAAGCAGCAGTGCATGTATATTGGTAAGAGCTACCTGTGTGTGCATATATGGAATAAAAATTGAATTAAAAAATCATTGTTCACAATGCTGCAGAGGAGCCTATCACTCAACAGATCTAGAAAGCCAAGTGACCCATTAGTCTTACTTTGGTTTATTTATTGACTGCAAAGAACATGTTGCTTAGAACAGCCTTATACAGGAGGAATAGTCGATTCTTTACATTGATTTTCAAAACATTAACTAAAAATACCCTTGCATTACTGGATAAAAAGATCAGACTTGACTTTACAGCTTTGAAGCTTTGAAGAACTAAACATTAGTCCAACCTGCAGTGTACATAGGAATGTTCTCCAAGGTGATCTGTTCATACTCCTACTCCCATCTTCCTTGTATGTCCAACCCAAGCCAAGATTCCACAATTCACTATTGGGTAACAGTGACATAGGGGGTCATTCTGACCCTGGCGGTCCATGACCGCCATGGCGGAGGGCGGCGGAAGCACCGCCAACAGGCTGGCGGTGCTTCCTGGGCGATTCTGACCGCGGCGGTAAAGCTGCGGTCAGAAAAGGGGAGCCGGCGGTTTCCCGCCGGTTTCCCGCTGGCCCAGGGTATCCGCCATGGCGGCGCTGCTTGAATCCCATGGGGATTCCCACCGCCTTCCCGCCAGCTTGTTTCTGGCGGTGTCCACCGCCAGAACCAGGATGGTGGGAACGGGTGCCCACTGGCATGGGCAGTGCAGGGGCCCCCTAACAGGGCCCCACAAAGATTTTCACTGTCTGCTTTGCAGACAGTGAAAATCGCGACGGGTGCCACTGCACCCGTCGCACCCCTGCAACTCCGCCGGCTCCATTCCGAGCTGGCTTCATTGTTGAAGGGGCTTTCCCGCTGGGCCGGCCGGCGGTCTTCTGGCGGTCGCCCGCCGGCCCCGCGGGAAAGCCAGAATGGCCGCCGCGGTCTTTTGACCGCGGAGCGGTCTTTCGGCGGGAACCGCTCGGCGGGCGGCGACCGCCGCGGTCAGAATGACCGCCATAGTCTTAAGATTTTAAGAAACAAAGAAGTATGGGTGCTGTGTCTCTCTCCAATGTTTTCACACATCCTCATACACACAAACTGTTCACCTATCTTGCTCACCATAATTTCTATATGGTATTCTGAACTTGAATTTGCTTGATGCTCATCTGCTGGGATTGTGTGCTTGTTAAGGCTTTTCCCATATATTTTGGGGGGCACAGAACACACTGAAATTCACAGTCTTTGGCATTACCTTGTCTTATACAACTCCATTGCTGCTTGAAGGCATTTGTTCCCTGTACCACTTTATTTAGAGCAGTTGAGCTAGATGGCCTAGTTCACCTTTGAAGCAGCCATCATGTGATGGGCTACTCGCCTATGGTCATCAGGACATTTGATCCTGATCAGAATACTGGGCTGTCCATTTCTACGACTTCCTGTGCCTGTTTAGAGGGAAGATCCTTCAGGCCCATAAAAGTGTATATGGTAACTAAAACATCATTTATGGCATGTAAGGTATACCACCAACAGAAAATATATATAAATATTATTACAAGTTGTATTTATGCATTATTACACCACAATATAATTACCATAGTTGTGAATACCCTGAGAATTTACCTCAAGGCAGTATACATGTTACTTTTGAGCAGCAACATTGACAACAAGATGGCATAAATAGTGGCAGTTTAAAATATGTTGGCATTTCAGGAGCAGGTTTAGGGTCCTGCAATAAAAACAAATCTTAGTGACTGCATATAATCAAGACCATATTGTGGAAGCTAATGATGTATTTAGCCCTTTTTAAGGCTAGCACAGAGCTGATCTGGTTTTGGACGGTAAATTTCATCATTTTTATCCAGTAATTCCTGTTGTTAGTTTGGCCTGCCGGTGGTAAACCATTTCCATTCCCAGTAATACATTTACCTTTGATGGTAATTGTACTGCCTTTGATAATCCAATGACCACTAGGTGGTATTTTTTCCTTCTACAATAGCCTGCATTTACTATTTTGGATTGGATTGCAAAGGACTGAAGTCACAGGTTCATATTTGGGCATTAAGACAAGAAGGATGATTTGAAGTTATTTTGTTCATTCAGCACTTGGAATTTATATTCTTGTGGCCTTATCACTCCCAGTACCACAATTTCCATCTGTTTACTCAGAACTAGAACTAAGCAGATCATCTTTACTATCAGGTACATCAATATTTCAAAGTTTAAATCACCTTTACAAGTAGCAACTAGGTTTGGATGCCAGCATGTTTTTCCTAGGATCCTTCTCTTACCTCGGAGTAAGACATTATGACAAAATAAGGCCAGGTTGCACTACTTCTTTGAAAATTCTTTTCACAATTAAATAGTGTGAAATAGCCAGATCTGAAGAATCATTTAGCAAGCTGATGGACACAATGATCAGCCACATTTTAGACAGTTCCAAAAGCAGATAGGTCTTCAAGAAATGATGTAACCTTTACTGCTGATGTACTACAAACAAAATAGTCAGTGAGTTGTTGTCATGTGTTTTATCGTGTGTCCATTACCCGCATGCCATTGTTCACTGTCATTAACTATTTAAATATTATTTCCTCTGACAAAAATGTATCTAATAAACATTTTAATATATATTAAATCTTTTCTTCTATGTCTCAGGATTTTTTTCACAAACTTGGCCACCACATAATGCTGATGCAGACATATTCAAAGAGGATGCCACATTCTTTACTCAGGAAAAGAGAGACATTCCAGACAGAGTTGGTGAGAGAGAGCACCTTGCTTCAGCAGCAAGCTGCTCAGTATGGTGCTCATTTGGAAAATCTGTTGAAGGTATAACTCTTTGTCCTACTCCTCCTCTCTCAATAACTACATGAGAATGCTCTTCCCTTTGCCAATATTGCTTTGTAAATCAGACTCTTAAAATGTGGGTTAAAAGTCACAACATTGTTTGTTAGGTGGTGTATTTTCTTAGGACTATTTAGGTCTATAAGAAGCATACCTAATGTATTGTTTTCATGCTAATGCTTGGCCATTAATGTTCCATTGAAATGCACTGCAATGAATGCTTGGTTTTGAAAGCCACAAAAGGAACAACTATATAGGGGGATAACAGATTTTAGTGACAGAGTAATTCATTTTTGGTAGTATCACACTAATTGTAGGTGTTTTAGTAAGTTCTAGGATGATTTCACCTTATCAAAAATGCTGATCCTCAGCTCAGAGTGCAACCACAACACAAAGTCATTCTGTGAGTGCCGGGCCATGAACCTGAAAGCTGTGAGGGAGTGGTCCCTAAAGCTCATGGTGACCTAGCGCTCGGCTCCGCGTGACTCCCAGACTCGTTCGAGAGGAAGGTCACAAGACTGTTTGCGGAGACATCACCACTCGTCCTCGTCCCACTCCAGGTCCTCAGGACATTTGAGTCACAAAAAGAAGAAGTCAAAGAAGAACAAACGTTCTTCGACTTCAACCCGTTGATCAGACAATGCAACACAGGAGGAGCATCGTCATTCTAGGCCTCTTTCCTCAGAGCCTGCTTCTGGGTCAGCTCTGCGTCTCCCTGAGTTTCCAGGAGCCGGAGCCATTCCTTCCCAACTCAGGGAGTTTTATGAGGCCATGTGCCTTATTTTTGGTCAGACCGACCCTCCTGTGATGCCTCCAGACCCAGTAGGGTCACCATGGACCTCCGTGGGTTCCATGCCGGCACTTCAGCCTTGGCTACGGAGAGCACCCCAGGATTTGTTTCCAGATTCGAGCCAATGCCTGTCATTCCATTGCGACCTTCTTTGGCGCCAGTACAGAAGCTGACGCTCCCGACATCGGTCTAACCCACATTCGACGCCGACCCCATACTCATTCCTGACTCTGACCCGGAGTCGGAACGACATCGCCCAATGCAGATTCTGACTTTGACAGGGATCTCCTTCCCTAGGTTGGATCCTGACCTTTATGCCTATGGGTATGGTGAGAGTATGGAGTGGTCGCTGGACCCTTTGGAATACCAACTAGATGACCCTGATGCTGTAGGATACGGTTGTGCAAGTGCTGCCACAGGTCCCGGGCTGTACTTTCCCAAGCAGATGCTGGTGGGAGAGTGCAGCAAAGTTCATGATCTGCTGTGGACTGGACATGACCGACTCACTTGGCAGAGCAGTTGCATCGACGGTGGCCCTTAGGCATAATGCCTGGTTGAGGACGCCTGGCTTTTTGGGGAGATGTCCAAGCTAATCTCATGGACATGCCCTTTGATAGCACCCGTCTCTTTGGAGACAAAGCAGACTCAGCAATCGAGGCATCGAGGATTCTCATACTATAGCCAGGCCTTTGGGCCTCGCGGTGGCCCCTCATCCCCTTCAGTCTGTTTCACCCCTTTCTTGGCTATGAAAGTGGTGCCCAATCATGTTGTTTCCCCTCCAACCACCGTGCCACACAAGCTGCCCAACCCATGCATAGTCAGGGACGTGGGATCCACAATCCTCTTTGATCAGGGAGCCAGTGGTCTGGCCAGTCCACCATCCCCCCTCTGCATCTGCCTTCAAACCTTCCTAGTCCGACACGTCCCCACTAAGGACCAGTCGGAGGCAGGATCTGCCATCACCTGCTCCTCTGGCAGTCCATCACTTCAGACAGGTGGGTTTTGCAGATAGTCTGAAGGGGCTACTCCCTCCCCTTCGTGACTACCCTTCCATCCATGCCACCCAGCTTTTGACCGGATGACAGAGGATTATTTATCCCTTCTCTGCGAGAAAGTTGCAACTTTCTTGCCATGGAAACCATAGAGAGGGTACCCGTGCTAGAAGTAGGTCGTGGTTGCTATTCCCGCTACTTTCTGGTCCCCAAAAAGGACAAGGCACTCTCCCTGTCCTAGACCTTCAATCCTCAATCTCTTCCTCAAAAAGGAGAAGTTCAAGATGCTCACTCTGGCTCAGGTTATATCTGCCCTGGACTGAGGAGTCTGTTTGGTAGCATTTGACTTGCAGGACGCTTATTTCCATATACTCGTCCTGCCTGCCCACAGACATTAATTGCAGTTCATGTGAGGCCACGAGTGCTTTCAGTTCACTGTACTCCTCTTTGGCCTTACATTGGGTGTTCACCAAGGTGATGGCGTTGTTTACAGTTTATGTATGGATATCTGGGGTATCAGTCTTCACCTATCTTGATGAATGGTTGTAGAAGGCAGGCTCGCCCCAGGCTGACGTCTCCCACCTCCAGACAGCAGACCTCCTGCATTCACTGGAGTTCACTATAAAACTGGGAAAGTCACACCTGACTGCCTCTCATACGTACCCTTCTATCGGAGCTCTTCTTGACACAGTGCAGTTTTGGACTTATCCGCTCAAGCAACGAGTCCAGGATATTCAGGCTATGATACTGATGTGTCAGCCTCCATCCTGTATTTTGGTGAGAATGACGACTCTGAGGCTGCTGGGGCTCATGGCCTCCTGCATCCTGCTAGTGACACATACCAGATGGCATATGCAGGCTCTGCAGTGAGACCTGAAGTTCCAGTGGGTGCAGCATCAAGGGAATGTCTGCAACAAAGTCCAGATATCAAAGGGAAATGCGAACAATCTGCAGTGGCAAATCACGATTGTGTCAGAGGCGGATCCCTCTCCCTTCCCCGACCACATCTGACACCAGTGACAGATGCATCACTCCTGGGATGGGAAGGCCATCTGGGAGAGGTGGAGATCAGAGGAATCTGGTCTCTGGTGGAAGGTGGGCTCCACATCAACATGCTGGAGCTCTGTGCGATCTGACTGGCATTAAAAGCCTTTCATCCCTTTATCAAGGAAAACATAGCACAAGTGTTCACGAAAAACACCACTCCATGTGGTACTGCAACACGCAGGCCAGGGTGGGGTTGTGGACCTTTTGTGAAGAGGCTCTTTGCCGTTGAGTTTGACTGGAACATCAGGGCGTATCTCTGGTGGTTCAACATCTGGCAGGCTCCCTGAACACCAGAGCAGACAAATTTAGCCAAAAATGTCTAGCGGATCACAAATGGTGTGTCCACCCGGAGGCGGCACAAGGTCTCTTTCAGCAGTGGAGAGAGCCTTTGTTTTATCTCTTCGCCCACGCCGAGGAATGCACAGTGTCAGCAGTTTTGCACGCTGGGGTCTCCAAGGTAGCACTGACTTGGCGATGCTTTTTGTCTCACGTGGAATTCAGGCCTCCTGTATTTCTTTCCGCCCATACCACTCCTGCCCAGAGTTCTAAAGATCAGGAACGACCGGGCCCAAATAATCCTTGTGACTCCGGACTGGGCACGGAGAGTCTGGTTTTCCGAGCTGCTGAGCATGTTTGTCGATCCTCCAATCAGACTGCCCCTTGGGAAGATCTTCTGTTGCAGCAGCAGGAGGGTTCTTCACCTCAACCTGTCCACTCTCCGCCTTCTTGTGAGGATATTGATTGGTGGCAGTTGACAGATTTTGACCTTCCTCCTGAAGTCTGAAATGTCATCTTGGCAGCCAGGCGTCCCTCCAACAAATCAGTAAACACCTGTCATTGCAATAAATTTGCAGCATGGTACACAGACAAGTCTGTTAATCCCCTTTCTGACCCTCTTTCTGAGGTCCTACAGTTCATTCTTTCCTTGCCCAGCAGGGCCTGCTTTGGACACTCTGAATGTTTTTTATCTTCTAGTTGCCTGATGAAACCAGCTTGTTCAAGTCTCCTATTGTACATAGGTTCTTCAAAGGTTGTACTCATCTCTTCCCTCCATCACCATTCATTATTCTCCAATGGGATGTTAATTTGGTTCTGACCTTTTTGATGTGTGCTCCTTTCGAGCCTCTCCACAACTGTCCCCTCAGGTTTCTCACATTGAAAACAGTCTTCCTTGTGGCAATTATATCCGCCCGCAGGGTGAGCAAGCTGCAGGTCTTATCATCTAAGCTGCCCTACCTCTCTATTTATCCTGACAAAGTGGTGCTTCACACTAGGGCCAAACTCTACTGCCTGGACATTCAGGTCCATAGGGACGGGCACTTCAATTCGGTCCTGCAGGTCTTTCCTGTTTGAAATTGGATAACAGACCCACCTCCAGGGATGCGATTGCTTGAGTATTTATTCAAAGGTAAGGGATCTGCAGCTAAAAGGCTATATAAGATGAACATGTTACTTACCTTTGGTATCACCTTATTTATTAGAGACTATGGCCCTCATTCCGACTCTGGCGGGCGGCGGTAGCCGCCCGCCAGGCGGGAACCGGCATTTGGCCTCCATGCGGCCAAAATACCGCTTCCCGCATTCGGACATTCACGCTGGGCCGGTGGGCGCTAAACTAGTTAGCGCCGGCCGGCCCAGCGGGAATGGGGGCCAAAACACAGGAGCCGGCGGTGTTGCGGCGGTGCGACGGGTGCAGTGCACCCGTCTCGCTTTTCACTGTCTGCTAGGCAGACAGTGAAAAGCTTCATGGGGCCCTGTTAGGGGGCCCCTGCACTACCCATGCCAGTGGCAGGGGCCCCCAGGGGCCCCAAGACACCCGTTCCCGCCAGCCTCTTCCTGGCGATGACAACCGCCAGAAACAGGCTGGCGGGAAGGGGGTCAGAACCCCCATGGTAGCGCTGCTTGCAGCGCTGCCCTGGCGGATTGGCCCAGCCGGGGGAAAACCGGCGGGAAACCGCCGGTCCCAGTTTTCTGACCGCAGCTTTACCGCCGCGGTCAGAATGGGCATGGAAGCACCGCCAGCCTGTTGGCGGTGCTTCCGTCATTCGCGACCCTGGCGAATGACCCCCTATGTCTCTCATTTCTGCCCTGGCGGTCGGTGTTAAAGTGGCGGTAATACTGCCAACAGGCCAGCGGAAAAGAAAATGGGATTACGACCGTGGTGGAAACCGCCAACATAGACAGCCACTTTAACACTCCGCCTGCCACGGCGGTACAAACAAACAGCGCGGCGGTAACTGCCATCAGACAGGCGGAAGACAATGTACCGCCCACCCTATCACAAGATGCCAATCCGCCACCTTTTCACAGGCGGAACCAACGCGATCAAAAACACAGCAGAAACAGTACACAGAAGGGGAAATCACTCACCTCTCCACACCCCACGAGGAACCAGTACGCCATGGAGCCAGAACTTCACATCCTGCCGGCGATGGTCTTCCTGCTCCTCTATCAGGAGCTCCAGAGACGGCGGCGACGACCACGGTGAGCACTGCACCTACAACACAGGGGAGGGGGAGGGAAAGAGAGTGACACGCAACACGCAACACCCCCAACCCCACCCTCACCCACAACACCATACACACAAATACATGCTGCAACATTACATATACACCTCCCACCCCCACTTCAATAATGCAAGGACCAAAGGAATTGATTTGAACGATTGTAATCAATAAAAATCCAGTACTTAAAACTCTAATAACAGTATATACAATTATGTACACCAACTACACATGTCCGGATAGTGCACCAATCATTGTCCGTGTACCACTGGGCCAAAAGTGCATGGGCGAGGCCCACACTCGATACCTGACTCCAAACGGAGAGAACACTGGAGGGGCATCAGATGGAAAATAAACAGGCACCTCAGGGGGAGGGGGAGGGCGCACCTCCGCCTGATGAACACACAATGCCACTGCTCCCCGAGGGGGCTCCATGCCCACTGCTGTATCCCGGGGAGTGCAAAGCCACAGTCGCTCAAGTCTTTCCAGTGCGTGGGTTGCCCACTGCTTTATCCTGGGGAGTGCAAAGCTACAGTCTGTCAAGTCTTTCCAGTGGGTGGTTTGCCCACTGCTTTATCCTAGGGAGTGCAAAGCCACAGTCTTTTAAGTGGATAACAGTCTCCACTGGTTCTGGAGGGGGCTTTGTGCCCAGAGTGCTTCATCCTGCCAAGGACAGAGGTAGTGGATGTCTTTCTCTACTGGTTCCGGATGGGGCTTTGTGCCCAGATTGCTTCATCCTACCAAGGACAGAGGTAGTGGATGTCTTTCCCCACTGGTTCTGGAGGGGGCATGGTGCCCAGAGTGCTTCATCCTGCCAAGTACAGAGGTAGTGGATGTCTTTCTCCACTGATTATGGAGGGGCATGGTGCCCAGAGTGCTTCATCCTGCCAAGGACAGAGGTAGTGGATGTCTTTCTCCACTGGTTCTGGAGGGGGCTTTGTGCCCAGAGTGCTTCATCCTGCCAAGGACAGAGGTAGTGGATGTCTTTCTCCACTGGTTCTGGAGGGGACTTTGTGCCCAGAGTGCTTCATCCTGCCAAGGACAGAGGTAGTGGCTGTATCTCTCCACTTAAAGTGATGCATCATTGAAGCTGCCCAGGCTCCTGGAACTCAGTACCAGCCTTGGACGACTGACCACTGGGGATGGCAGCCATGTCTGCGGTGGTGCCACTGGCTCAGGATGTCGCGGGCCGCTGGCGTTGCTTGCGGCAGTGTCAGTTGCGGTGGTGCTTGCGGCGGGCTCTGTGGCAGCGGTGCTTGCGGTGGGCTCTGTGGCAGCGGTGCTTGCGGCGGGCTCAGTGGCAGCGGTGCTTGCGGCGGGCTCAGTGGCAGCGGGCTCAGTGGCAGCGGTGCTGGCGCGGGCTCTGTTGCGGCAGTGCTGGCGGCGGGCTTCGTTGCAGCGGTGCTGGTGGTGGGCTCAGTGGCAGCCGTGCTGGAGGCTGGCTCAGTGACTGCGGTTCTGGTGGCGGGCTCAGTGACAGCGGTGCTGGTGGCGGGCTCTGTGGCAGTGCAGATGGCAGTGCAGCTGGCGGTCTTCTCCGCCGTACAGGTTGGCGTCGACGTGGACAGAAGGTGTGACACTGGTCCTTCAGTCGGTGCCACCATGCCCTCTCCTGACCTGCCCTTCACCTTCTGGCCCTTCCCCATCTTGGATGGTGGCGCTGCTGTCTTGCCAATATCCCCTTTCGGTTTCCCTGAGCCCTTGGTAGCAGGTGTTTTCGGCTTCTCCCTCTGGGATGTGGGCAACTTTTTAAGTTTTGCAGATGGTGGAATGTCCTTGCCCTCCCTCCGAGGCCCACTGGCAGCCCTGATGGTTGGTGCATTCCAATAACCCGCAGTTGCTGGCACCACTGTGCCTGGTGATGTGGTAGCTGAGGTGCTGGGTTGGTACCTGAAAAGCCTGGCCCTAGGGGATGGACGGGGGGGGAGGTGTAGGGAAGAGGTCAATATTAGCCAGGAAAAGTTTTTTAGACACACTTGGATGGGTAGATGGAGGGGGTTTAGGAGTGGAGGAAGAGGTAGTGGTTGTAGGAGGTGTACGTCTGCTGAATTTGGGCGAAGGTGCATGGGCTGGATGCTGTTGTGAGGTGGATGGCTGTTGGGTGGGTGAGTGCCTGCGTTTGTGTACTTTGGGAGGAGGGCTCACAGACACACTGGGAGAGGACACAGGGGATATGTGAATGGTAGTGTGGGTGGTGAGTGCACGTGAGCGGTGTGTGGTGATGTGTGGTGATGGGCGTGCTGGTGATGGAGGTAGTGGCTAAAGATGTAGTGCATGCAGATGTGAGTGGAGACGAGACTGGAAGGGAGAGGGAGACGTGGAGGAGGGGGACACAGTGGAGGCAGTGGATGTTGGTATGTCTGCATGGGTATGATGCTTGTGTGAGTGCCTGTGGGATGTGTGGTGCTTATGTTTGCCTGAGCCACTTTTGTGTGTTGAGGTGTATGCATGCTGGTCTGATGGTGTGCTTGGGATAGGCTGAGGTACCGGGGATTGGGTCTGGGCGGAGAAAGTTGGAGGGGGGAGGCTGGACACAGGGACAATGGCTGCCATCAGTGCTGAGGCCAGAGCCTGAAATGCTCTCTGTTGGGCTGCCTGGCCAGAATGAATGCCCTCCAGGTATACATTTGTTTGTTGCAAATGTCTCTCAACACCCTGGATGGCATTCACAATGGTAGACTGCCCAACAGTGAGGGATCCCAGGAGGTCAATAGCCTCCTCACTGAGGGCAGCAGGGCTGACTGGGGCAGGGCCTGAGGTGCCTGGGGCGAAGGAGATGCCCACCCTCCTGGGTGAGCGGGCACAGGACACACGCTGAGGGGCTGCTGGGAGGGCGGTGCTGCTAGGGCAGGGTGGCGGCTGTACCGGGGGCACAGCGGGCCCGTCACCGCAAGGGAGCTCCCATCAGAGGAGGAGTCGCTGTCGCTGCTGTCACCTCCTGTCCCAGCCGTGGAGCTCCCCTCACCCTGCGTCCCACTGGTGGCTTCAGACTCTGTTGTTTCGCCATCCAGGGCCAAGTGGGATGCAGCTCCCTCCTGCTCCGGTGCCACTGCTCCTCTGCCAGATGATGCTATTGCTATTGAACAGGGAGACCACAAAAAAAGGGGGGGGAGACAGAAGAAAGACATGTTCAGTGCATGCAATACCACTACTGTTGGCGGACACTACAAACACTGCGACCTCAGCACTACGCCATGCACTAACAGTTCCTAGATTATTCACAAGGCCATGGGGTACAAGGCCTATGCCCAATTGCTGCACACATGGAAGTCACAGGAGCCTGACTAGGTGTAGATGGCTCTTACCACTGGTGGGGTTGGGGTGCCACATAGCCTGTCTCACAAGGGACCTTGCCTACAAACTTCGCCCTTGCCTAGGGGAACCCACTGCCCACCTTCCCCACCCAGGCACCTCGCAATGCGCGCAGAGTCACATGAATGTGTCTGTACTCAGCCCCTTGTGGCTGCTGTGATGCCTTCAAGCGCCCATCCAACTCCAGATACGCCACCGCCAGGATCCGGAACATCGGGGGGGTCATGGTGCGACGGGCAACCCTCCCACATTAGGAGGCCATCCCCAGCTAGGCCTCCGCCGTCTTCTTGCTTCAGCGGCGAATGTCCTCCCATCTTTTCCGGCAGCGGGTGCTCTGTCTGTGGTGGACCCCCAGGGTCCGGACTTCCTTGGCGATGGCACGCCAAATATCCTTCTTCTGGTGGGCGCTGACCTAGAGGAATAGTACAGGGGAAAAGGTAAATCTTTCAACGTCCAGACCATCATAGTCATTGGCCCACCCTTGCCCTGACGCACATACACTCACCGTCCGCACATGGAGGCCTCAGTCCCCCTCCCCCATGTATCTTCCATCCACACCACTCCTATGCAGCATGCTCACAGTGTACTCGCCTGTTTGTCTGAAGGACCGTAGAGTAGCGTGTACTGGGGGAGGACCCCATTCACTAACTTCTCCAACTCCTCCGAAGTGAGGGTAGGGGCCCTTTCCCCAGACACATGAGCCATTGTCGCTTCCAGACTGAGGTCACAGCAGCACTTGCAGTGTAGGTCCTCTCCTGTTGAAGGTCAGGTATCAAGTGAGTGAACAGAGAGAAAATGGCGGTCACATCCGCGGCGGTGCGTACCGTCACCGCCGGCGTACATCGTCATTGGCTCCTCGGACCCATAGGGTCCAATGTTAACCAATGCAGGATTGCGCCTCTGTCTTCGACCGCCTACATCGACGGTGTAGAACGCCAGCGCAGTTACCTCATATCCCCTTGTCCCACCTTACAGGTCAGGCTCCCGCCATTTCAGGGGGCCACATGGCAAGAATAATAACTGCGTCACACCTATGTAGGCCTTGCATACACACAGTAACAGGCACATTGCGGATTAATAAATGTGTGCTAATGACAATTTGTGATACCTCAGTGTTGGCTGACTCTCTGCTCGCTGTTCTCGTCCATAGGGCACGTCCGCTGGGGCAGGTGATGAGATGGCGGCATCCTCCCGTGTACAGACCGCTGGTGGACCTGTCGACAATGGAAGAGAGACACGTAATAGTCACCTACAGACTTGATTGTGCAACAATCCATGAACTCTGTGCCCAGTTGGAGCCAGACCTGATGTCAGCTATCCGCCATCCCACAGGGATCCCCCCTCTAGTGCAGGTCCTGTCAGTACTCCATTTCCTGGCAAGTGGGTCTTTTCAAACAACAGTGGCCATTGCATCAGGGATGTCCCAGCCAATGTTCTCCAACGTGTTGTCCAGAGTGTTGTCAGCCCTTTTGAAACACATGCGCAGCTACATCGTGTTCCCTCAGGTGGAGGATTTGCCTACAGTGAAAGGTGACTTCTATGCCCTGGGAGATATCCCCAACATCATAGGTGCCATTGATGGGACACATGTGGCCTTGGTACCCCCCGCAGGAGTGAACAGGTGTACAGAAACAGGAAGAGCTACCATTCAATGAATGTGCAGATGGTGTGTTTGGCCGACCAGTACCTCTCCCATGTGAATGGCAAGTTTCCTGGCTCAGTGCATGACGCTAACATTCTGAGGAATAGCAGCATCCCTTATGTGATGGGGAAACTCCAGAGGCACCATGTGTGGCTAACAGGTGAGGACAAGGAGCCTATACCCTGTGAATAGTTGTCTGGGTCTGGGGTTGTCCCTATGGGTTAGTTTGTGTCTAACAGTTGTCCCTCGACATTTGCAGGTGACTCTGGGTACCCCAACCTGTCATGGCTACTGACCCCAGTGAGAAATCCCAGGACAAGGCAGAGGAACGCTACAATGAGGCACATGGGCGAACTAGGAGGGTTATAGAAAGAACCTTCGGCCTCCTGAAGGCCAGGTTCCGGTGCCTCCACATGACAGGTGGTTCTTTCTACTACTCACCAAACAAGGTGTGCCAGATCATTGTGGCCTGCTGTATGCTGCACAACCTGGCTTTGCGACGACAGGTGCCTTTTCTGCAGGAGGATGGTCCAGCTGGAGGTCTTGTGGCAGCTGTGGAGCCTGTGGACAGTGAAGAAGAGGAGGCAGAAGAAGAGGATATCGACAACAGAAACAACGTCCAGCAATACTTCCAGTGAGACACAGGTAAGAATATATCACTGCCTCACACATCTCATACTATTGTTTGAACTATCATAAGTCTGTCACTTTCACTCAGTGTATGGACTCTGGCTTTTCACTTTGGCTTTCCATTTCACAGATGTGGGCCCCAATGTGTGACCTCTGCTATATTTCCTCATGGACTAGTACTGTGTTACATCGGTATGTCGACAATAAAATTGACATTGCTATATTCCATAGTTATTGTAAATACACATTTGTGAAAGCACAGACTGACTCCAGATTGTTTTGTGATTGATGTGTGTTTATTTTTGTGCAAATAAGTGGAGGGGGTTGTAAAATGGTGAGGGGTGATGGTGGAGGAATGTCCATGGCAGAGTCCAGTCTATTTTTTTCACAGGTGCATTGTCCAAAGGGGCATAGGAAGTGGATCCAGGGTAGTTTAAGGATGGACAGGGTGACAAAGTGGGACAGAAGGATGACATTCAGGGGGGTCTCATTTCCTGGCAGGGGTCTTGGCAATGTTCTCTGTCTTGGTCCTGGATCTCAGGGACCGTTTGCGGGGTGGCTCTCCATCTGCAGGGGGTGGGGTGCTGGTGTCGTGGTCCTGTGGCGGTGCCTCCTGTCCACTAGCACCGGCGGAGGTGGTGGGCTGTTCATCGTCCACACTAGTGTCAGGGGCCCCTTGTGCCACAGTGTCCCTCCTGGTGTTGACAAGGTCCTGCAACACCCCTACAATGGTGACCCAGGTTGTGTTGATGGACTTGAGTTCCTCCCTGATCCCCAGATAGTGTTCCTCCTGCAGCCACTGGGTCTCCTGAAAGTTGGCCAGTACCGTTGCCATTGTCTCCTGGGAATGATGGTACACTCCCATGATGTTGGAGAGGGCCTCGTGGAGAGTGGGTTCCTGGGCCTATCCTCCCCCTGTCGCCCAGCAGTCCTCCCATTTCCCCTGTTTTCCTGTGACTCTCTCCCCTGAACCGTGTGCCTACTGCCACTGCCCCCAGGTCCCTGATTTTCTTGGGGTGGTGGGTTTGCCAGGGGTTTCCTCTAGTGGTGGACACACTGCTGCTTGACGTGTCCTGGGGACAGAGGGATGGGCCCGTTGGGTGGGTGCTGTGCTGGTGTTTCCTGAGGGGGGAGGCTCTGTGGTGGCTTGTGCCAGTGTCAGGGGAACAGACTGTCCCGAGGTCCCAGATGGGCCGGGCTGGTCATCTTGATCCAGTTGTACAGAGCTGCTGTCATCACTGTGGGCCTTTTCTGTAGGGGGAGTGGACATGTCTGGAACCTCCTATCCGGTGATGTTGGGTAGGGGTCCGGCAGGTGTGTAAAGGTATGATTATTGCTTCTGTGTGTGCCATTGTGTGCAATTGGTGAGTGACCCTGTACTCCAGTGCTTGCATTCTTGTCTACGTCCTTGTGTGATATTTGGTTTGGGGTCAGTGTGGGTATCTGTAGTGGACATGCTTTAGTGATGGGTGACCATGCTTTGGTGTTGCATGCAGGGCTTGGTGTTGGGAAGGGTGGGTTGTGATAGTGGGACATCTGTGAGGTGTTGGAGTGATGGGGGTGAGGGTGGGGGTATGTGATGGCATGCAGGTAGGGTGGGGGATATAATAGTTAAGAGTTGACTTACCAGAGTCCATTCCTCCTGCTACTCCTGCGAGGCCCTCAGGATGCAGTATTGCCAAGACTTGCTCATCCCATGTTGTTAGTTGTGGGGGAGGAGGTGGGGGTACACCGCCAGTCCTCTGTACTGCAATCTGGTGTCTTGAGACCACGGAACGCATCTTCCCCCGTAGGTCGTTCCACCTCTTCCTGATGTCATCCTGTGTTCTTGGATGCTGTCCCACTGCGTTGACCCTGTCGACGACCCTGCACCATAGCTCCATCTTCCTAGCAATGGAAGTGTGCTGCACCTGTGATCTGAATAGCTGTGGCTCTACCCGGACGATTTCCTCCACCATGACCCTGAGCTCCTCCTCTGAGAACCTGGGGTGTCGTTGTGGTGCCATGATGTGGTGTGGGTGATGTGTGGGGTGGTGTGTGTTGTGATGTGTGAGGGGATGTGTTTGTGTGTTGTCTGAGGTACGTGGATGTTGTGTGAGTGATGATGTGTGTCTGTGGATGCTAGTGTTCTGGTGGTGTCTCTCTCTGGCCTTCTTTTGCAATTCCGGTCGTAAGGGTTTGTGGGTGATGTGGGTGTGTGTTTAATATTGGATTGTGTGTGTGGGAGTGGTGTGTGTATGTGTATCAGGTGTGTGTATTTTTAATTGTCCAATGTGGTTGTGTTTTGTAAATGTGTGTGTACCACCAATGGAATACCGCGGTTGAAAGCCCGCCGCGTGGTTTCGTGGGTCGTGATAGTGTGGGCGTTTTCCTGTTGGCGTGACAGTGGAGGTTTTGTTATCGCCAGTTTATCACTGACCTTTGGTGTGGCGGACTTGTGTGGGTGTCTGGATTTTGGCGGATTCCAAGCTGTGGGTCGTAATAGCTGTAGCAGAATTATGCTGCTGCAGTGGTGTGTTGGCGGTCTTCTGCACAGCGGTAAGTGGGATTTACCGCCAATGTTGTAATGACGGCCTATATCTAACTGCAGATTCCTTACTGACCCACCAATCCTTCCTGCTCTGTGAATGGATTTCTAGGGGCAGCGACTTCCCTTTCAGGGCCCTAGTTTTGACACACTAGTTGTCAGTGTTTTTCTTAGCTCCGTGCTTCTGGCGTGAAAGGTTGTGAAAAAAAACTAATGTTGGCATGGGTGGGTGTCACTTATTTAGGAACTGCAGTGCTATTTCCGGCACGGATGACACTGACGATGGATGCGGAGCCAATCGACACCACCTACCAGTGTGCAGGGGTACTACTGACAAAAAATCTTTCAGTTCCAGTCTGACACCTGGGGAGAGTTTAAAGGTAAGGAATCGGCAGCTAGATATAGTCTGTACCAGATAAGCGTTACCGAAGGTAAGTAACTTGTTCATTTATCAGGGAATCTGAGATTTTTGTCAAGGTGTAACTAATAGCGCCCACTGCTACTGATCAGGAAAAACAGGAGGTGTGCAGATGTATTTGGATCTTGGAGGTTTAGATGGCTATTTGTTTGACATAGGTGTTGCAGTTGGGTTCTGCCCAATCAGTACACCGAGATTACACCAAGATTATTTGCTTATTTTTATCATCCAGTTTTAGACTTTTTACTGTGGGTGAGTCTGACTAGATGTATCTCATTCTCACCCACAGTAATCACATGGCAAACAGACTGCACATGTTCACCTGCAGTGTCCGCCTTTTAGGATAAGGCTGCTGCGATGCAGCAGGGGTAAAGAACAGTTGGCTGTTTACACACATGTGCGAGCTGCATATAGGAGACTACTTTTGTGTACAGCTCAGTAATGCTCACAGGTAGCCTGGTGCAATGGATACTCTGCATGGTTATATACTGACCTGGGAATTGTTAGTGTACACTAATAGGGAAAGTCAATGTGATTTACTGTTTTCTCTGCAGTGACACTTTATTGTACACATGCCTTAAAGTGCAGTTTCACTTCCCTTTGGCCTATGGAGACCATTGACATCTCGAATTAGGGTGTAACCTGTGAGAGATAATTATTTCTCCAATTTCCAAAATGATATCTGTACACTTTTTGGGTCATCTAGAATTGTCATATTTCTCTAACTCAGCTCAAGATCAGAGCCCAGGCCTTTTATCACCCTCCTGTGCCAGGTTAATTCCCTCCAACAGCAGGAACAAAAGCCTCCTCACACAAAGGGAGCAATTAACAGTACTTCACCCAGCTCCTGAGAAGGAAAGGAGTGTGGCAGAATGATCTGCATTAATCAGTCACCTGTCACACTGTACCAGGGATGGGCCTGCTAAGGCCCACTGAACAAAAGAGAGAGCCCAAAAAACTGGAGCCAACCCAGGAGGGGGCTCCCTTTGAATTTTTGGTGTACAATGCCCTTGCAGTTATGTAAGCATAGGGCGGAGCTGAGACCTCAGGAGCATAGGTGAACAGTGACTGTTGGATGACACCATTTTGAACTGTCCCAGAAAGCTGTGCAGGAAGGTTGGGACATGGGTGGAGAGGTGACGTGGCACTCTAGGATTGGCCAGGGGTGTCTGACCTCTGGAACCTTCCTCTCACCTTTAAAAGCTCTTGCACAAGGGGTGAGACTTTCTTCCCTGTTTATTTTTCTGTGCTTCGCTGCTGGATCCTAGGATCCCCATGGAGAACTGGAAGAAAGAACCCCCTGATCCCCAGAAAGGATTAAGAACTCTGCCCAGTTGACCCCAGAACCAGTGGGTTTTCCATGCACCAGTGGGCCTGGTCGCCTTACATCCCCTGAGGACCAGCTGAGGGAAAGCCTTGGACTTTTGAGCACAGAAACCAAGACCAGGAGAAGACCGGTGCAGGTAGCCAGGAGAACTAGCTCCCTGTGGACTGCATCACTTTGGAAATATGGAGGTCTGCCCCTGGTAGCTGTAGCTCGCAAGCAGAGGAGAAATGAGCACAGGAAAAATCTAAATCGGGCCATCGGAGCCAGAGTTATGGCTTTTTAAAGTTTGGTAGCCTTTGATTTTTCTAATGCTGCGAAGTACGTGGGTCTCCACTGCTGGTCCATCAGTTAACCCTGGAGTCAAAATAGAGCCCAGGGGTTGGCACAGGATCTACCTCCTTTAGGGAGGGGATGTGCATGGGGCCCCCTCCCAGGCATTCTACTGGCCTGGGCACCCATGCCCGGTCCGTTTTTACTAAAAAGGTGTCCAGGACCCCATACACATCCCCCCTCGCTCCTGGTGCCTGTGTCTTGGGGGAGTGGTGCAGCCACTGTTGAAGATAAAGTAAGAAGCTTCTGGCTCCTGGGGTCGCACTTGGAGATTGCTGCATGGGAGCTGGCGGGACATCAACATTTGGGGCAATGAGGGTGCCCGGGTGGGACCAAATAAGACAGAAAACGCTGTGCGATGCAGGGCTACGCAGAACAGAAATTGCAGTGGCTCTCCGAGGCACAGTGGGAGAGCCCTTCATTTAATACTCACTGCTCCCTGAGGAGTGCCCCATAATGCTCCTGTGGGGCTTTGTTTATGTATTTGGTGGCATGTGGTGACCCCCAAGACTGGCATGGGGCACCATCAATGTTACACAAATGACCTTGGGGGGGGGGGGGGGCTACGGGAGTGCAGCAGCTACCCCCAAGAATTTTTTATCAAAGTACTGGCCCTAGGTTTACAGGGGTCAAGACTCAAGGACCTTTCCAGGATTGTCCTAATGTTTTCAAGCACTCCCAGTGCTGGAGCTTTTTGCTCTACAGGTGGGAGTTGTGCGTCCTCAAGGGGTTGCGTTTATGGTTGCAGTTATTATGGCCTGAAAGGCCTGAAAGTGGTTAAGGGAGATGCATTCCCTGAAGTGCCCGCTATGAGCCAAGTGTATGGTTGCAATGCATTGTCATTTAAATGTGGTGTTTTCTAGGGGCTTCTTATATAATTGGATCTTTATGGCTGAAAAATGTATTAAAAAATACACTAGCACGTTTTGCTCATTTTAAATGCTTCATTGGTTTCATGATGTTGGCAACAAGTATTGCTCATAGTGTATGTGTTTTATTAACATTAATAAGTGTATATATCAGGATTATTATTTTCCATGATTACGTTTAAGTACAAACTGCTGAATTTAACTGTGCTTTGTTACACTTGACCCTTGACCTAACCAATAGACTTACTGATATGTTGTATCACCCCTTTTGGGAGGGTCACAGGTGATTGTGCAACGTCATCTGTAGTATTTTCCATCTTCCAGTGCAGATATTTATGAATTATAGCATAGTACTTAGTAGTGTGTGTAGTAAGTGTGCATGCCCATTTTCTAAGGAAAAAGTACTGAATGGACATTCATTTATTGAGGCCTTGGACTGCTCTGCCTCGCTACCCTGAGAGAGTGAAGCTCTACAATGTGGTGCTTGGTTCCCAGTAAGAGGAAATGTGGACCTATTACTTGTGAAGGCTGCACAACTAATAATCCAAGTTCCTACAATGGGTAAATTGAGTCATTTTGTTCAACAAAATTGTCTATTCCCAATAGAATGTCTGATCTATCCAATTAGTTGCTTGAGATGTTTAGCCATAGTTGCCTGCTTCCAGACCATCCTACGGATTTTCTGCCAAAGATTTAATCTGTTTCATAATCAGAGAACATGCATTATTCATTAGCTGTCATGTAATTGATTTGTGCTTTAGTTAAACTATAACATTACTAAGAGAGAATAAGTCAGATTTTTCCTGATCACTTGTATTACAGCATGAAGAAATTGTTTTATATAATATGTAGGACCAGTTATTGCTGTTTGTAAATGTATCTAGCAGCTACAACCTGTCACTTAGTTTGACCGTACTGTATTTTCCTCATACTGTGTTGACCTTTGCAGCCTTTGATCTTATAACCTTCAGTTCACACAAGATGTGATCAGAGAATGTGTAATCATTCATATTGTTGGCATAACAGTCCTCATCGTAGGGCCAAAATAAGAGCATGTAGCAGGAGACTTTTGTTCTAAACTTCGAGATAATATTTTGCACCAGGGTAAGTATAGGGAGCTAAGCCATTTAGCTATATTTTGCCTGTTTATTAACAAAAACCTACAATGAAATTTGCTTTACTTTATAAATGTGAAAACTAGGGTCCATAATCGAGGAAATTACTTATTTCTTCAGCTGCAATACAAAAACCGTGCATCAACTTTAAACTCAGATCATAGACAACGTTTTATTTGTGAAATATGGTCTACTGAACACAAACAATTATTTTACAGCTAACAAACCAGCCGTGTAGATTTCAATGGCTTCACAATCCTTTAGCTCCATTTTGTTCTGTCATTTTTGGAGGTAAAATGACGCCTCCTTTCATTTTCGCATACATAGTCTAAGTGGTAACTATTTGACTTGCACCATTAAGTATGTCCTTGATACTTATTTTGATAATTTGTTTGTGTTTTAAGGAATGGGTTGAATTCGATGAAAATTATGCATTTATTGACAAAGAGTTAGAGACTTTACGTTCTACTGTGCCGTCGGTGAAGCTGGTGGAGGAGACAGAAGAACGTTTAGAAGAAAGAATTGTCCTTTACCAGGTACACTTATGTTTTCTAATTTTGGGCCATGCAAATAGTAAGCCATGTACTGTATATATCTTAATAATAAGAAGAAGCTGATTATTAGTGATTGTACATTGTGAATGTCAGGAAGATTTTCTGTAATTATATGGTGTCTGAATTTTTACTTGCACAGTTCTTGTGTTGGGAAAATTATTAAGCCAGGTCTGTCTGTCTAGTGCAAACTCACCCCAGTGATATTAGCAGTGGTTAAAATGCCAGGTTCACCAATATTTCACAAATTGCTATCTTTTTTTTTGCTCAGCCTGTTTTGTTAGGGGCAAGCACACAAACGCTCTAGCCTTCTGTAATCTCTCTGTGGGCTATTAACCACGCCCACCACACCCCCATCAGTTTTGCTTGTTCGTTGGCTTGCCTTTTAAAAAATTACTTGATTTCATTTGTGAAAGGCATGCATACGTCATGCCTTTTCCGGTGTTTATCCCTTCTCGAGCGCACCGGCCAACTAAAGAAAACATACAAGGCTCCATGTTTTCCTCATGGTTTCTAGACTACTTTTTCTTTTTATTTCCTATGCAGTGCAATCTCGCTGGGCAGTAGTCGAGTGCTATGCATGACATCGACCCTCTTACATGGATAATTGCATAACTGCTGATACGTTTGACCACAAGCGAACTTCTGTTTCCTTTTGTGTGCTCCTTCACACTCATGCTCATGGCGTGGCGCAAAATCGGCTCACTTATGTACAACTGTACTACTTTGCACTTTCAATTTATGTTTCAAGAAAAGTCTGTTTAGGACTTTACAATGCTAATAGTTCTAACTCGAGCAAACGCAAGACCCATTGCATTGCAAATGCGTGTTCTCCCTGGGCCTTATTTCTCCAGGGAGAACCATGCGACATGCATGAACTGCAGGAAATGTGTGAAATCCTCCTGTTTTTACAAGTTCACCTTCGAAGTAAATATAGATGTGCTTGCAATGGCATCCTCAAAATGCTTCATAAAGTGTTTTCTGGAATCCTGTTAAGTCATGAAATACTGCACTTAACTCGTTTGTGACTCTTCGCTTAGACTGTGGTAATGCCTTCTATCTTGACATTCCTGACTTCCTTATCAAAAGACTTCAGTTTGTGGGGAAAGCTGGCACTAGACCAGTGCTAAATCTGCCAGCTGATACTTAAGGAACAACAAAGCTCTCCACTTACTACCAGTGCAGAAAAGAGCCTCCTTCAAACTTCTGTGCCACTCTCTGAAGGTTTTCATAACACAGGTCTTCTGTACTAATGTTGCAGAATCTCCTTCCTACCAACCCTGCAGCTGTTATGTTCACCCTTACAGTGGCTAGCCTCAGACCGGGCATCCGTCTTTCTAGATTTGGCAGACGTTCCTTTTCTTACTTGGCCACCTCCAACTGGAACAAATTACTGCTTTCTCTTGGCATGATCAGCTCCTTCACCTTCTTCAAAGAGAAGCATAAAACCCGGCTTGTATAGTTTAGGTTCATGTCTACCAGCTCAATCCAGCACCATTTTGTTTGCTTCCACCACTCTAGGATACCTTAAAAGGGTAAGTCAGTGCTACAAATCTCATAAACATCACATACTATGATTTCTGTAATCCACATTCTCTAGCCCAAGATTATTTTTACCTGTCAACATTATCCCAAGAAATTAACCAGTGCAGGATATTTTATATTCACTGCCTGTTTCTACATAAATCTTCTTATTCTTATCTCATAAAGACAGGTTATCACCACTTTTCTGGTAGTGTTCAGTGGACCAGAAATCCATGCTGATGACATTGATCTATAATTCTGGAAGCCGAAAGTTGGGAGGAGTGTATTGGTTATTTAAGTCACTTATTGTGTCACAATAATGCATTGTCAATTTCACATGTTTCTTAAGTGGAAGGAAATAAGGCTGATTATTATACACCAAAGGCCAGCTACACAGAGCCGTTTTTTACACCCAAGGCCTATGACTCACAAAAACGACAGGGGTTGAACTGCAGGTGGTGTTTTGCGACTGAAATGTTTTGCATTGCAACATATTAGTACACAGGCCACATTGAAAAATTAAAGGCTGTTCACAAAAAGTAGGTGCACAATTACAGGCTGGATACATTGCTGTGGGTCTGTGTTCACTCACCACTCTGCTAGCTCATGTTGGACCCTCTCCTGGATTGGCTGGTAATGTGAAAAACTACTTTTCACAGCCCTCTGAAAGCATCACCTCTAAAGACCATGCCTGGGAGCAGGGCTGGACAGGGAACAAGATTACTGAGTCTGTGTCTACTCTGACAATATCACTGTCACTGCCACAAAGGCCTGTCTGAAGTTGTCTAGTTATCGCCAATGCAGGGGAAGGCAGAGTAGATTCTGGCAGCACTGTCTTGATGATACTGCATCGACTATTGAAGCTCTGACATCCTTCTTCCTCACCCTCAGCACAATGGCAGAGGAGAGCAGTTCACACGAAATTCCTGAGGGATGTGGTGCCAGTCCTGTGCTGTGCTTGAAGAACTTTGCCATGTGCGTTTGGACAGCACAAGCATCTATGTGCCTGATGAGAGAGACTATGAATCTCTTAAAGTTCACAAAGATGCGGCAGACTGCAGTGGTATGCTAATGCTAAGCTGCTGCCTAAGGCCAGCGAGGAGATCAGTGGTTGTAGGTTGTTTTCCCATCGCAGTGCCTCGCGTATGTATGGTGTGCATGACAATTTGTTTACTAAAAAGAGCTTGGAGCCTGCCCATTGCTCACCATTTATTGGCTCCATCATCACTCTCATCTGCTTCCTCCTAATTGACATGGGGTTGCAGATTTCACTTCCTCTTCTTTCGTTTGGAGCATGGACCAAGTATTGATTGATTTATTTGGTTTAATATCCTTCCGCTACCCGCACTGTGATTGCGATACTATTTTTTCTTCTTCCCCATTGTGTTGCTTCTTTCTTCTTCACCCATGTTGCTTTTTCATGTTGCTTCTTCTCTCCCTCCCTCCTGTTATCTTTGTTGCTTCTTCCCTTCCATTTCTCATATTCTTTCTTCTTCTCCCATCTCTCTTATTCTTTCTTCTTCTCCCATGGTAATTTTTCATGTGTTGCTTCTCCACTCCCACTTTTCACCCTCCCATTGTCTATGTTGATTCTTCTCTCCCATCCTACAGTTCTCCGTGTTGATTGTACCCTCACACCTCCCATCCTCCCATTCTTCTTGTCCCTTCTTCTCTGCCACACTCCCTCCATTTGTCTGTGTTGACCCCCACCATCCCTCATAAGAAAAAATGTAATTTGACACAGCCAGTACTGGCCCTATCATTGCACTTTTTTACTCTCCTATTGTCCATGTTGCTTCTTCTCTCTAACTTTTCATTTATCTGTATTGCTTCTTCCCTCCCGCCCTCCCTACTGTTGGTTGTGTTGTCCCTGTACCCACCATGAGAAAAAAAGCACTGTGATGCAGCCAGCACTGGCCAGGTCATAGTTGTTTTTTTTTCTTCTAAATTGTGACCATGCTGCACAACAAGACTAAAAAATATCTTCAAAGGCAACTATTCTCGCATGGGCTAGTCATATTGCCTTTTCCAATGCTTGTTTGGAGCATGCACTACTGACTGAATTGTGTTTTTGGCACTTATTACAGCATAGTAATGCTCATTTTCATAACTGTCTGCAACAAGCAGATAACTAGTTTAGCAATTTTGCTAGGATACAGGCCTGTGGCATGCCTGTTACATCCACTACACTCGAGCAGGCATAATACGCAAGTAAGCCATAATACAGCTATTGAAACCTGTGGCGCGTAGATTACACAGATTACACATGTATCTCTGCAGGAATATTTTAACCATATGAGCTTTCTTACCAGTATCTTTTGTTGAGGCTTGCTTAGTAAGGAAGAGCTCTGCTGAAGATGCCTTACTACTCTAAGGTATCCTAAAACTAATCTTTCTTGACACTCTACTAGAAACAAAGTAAGAGAATGAGCAGTAAAGAGTCATGGATGCCCGTCTCCTTTCTCCAGGACTGTGATTCTCAGTGCTCCAGGCAATGAGTTGTAGTGTGTGGGAGATTCATGTACTGCTGCTGCTGCCACTTGCCCATGTGTGTTGTGTGAGAGAAACAAGCTAAGCTCCTGTTGTGTCTGAGTTGTGTAAATCTAACGTTGTAAAACATCTTCATTGTATAGTTTGTTTCCAGATGTAGCAAAATTATAGGTTGCTCCTTCACTGTAGCCTAAAAGATTTTTTGGAAGGTCAGTGGGCTGCATTTCAAAATGTATCTACATTGGCATTTTGACTAATTCCCAGTGACTTGAACAGAGTAGTAGTAGATGTTCGTACAAGTGCTGTGAGACTGTCAGCAGTAGCAATATGTAGACTCCACTATAGCATGTATATGATGCAGTGCCAATTGCACTGCACTTGAACCTGACTTTTAAGGTGCAGTGTGGTATCCAAACCTGTCTTTGTGATGACTTTCAAATGCTTAAGGTTTGAAAGCTGACATTAAACTCAGGTGATTTAAATTAAATCTGTTGATTCATAGATTTTCTTACCTAAGGTTTGTGAGTGAAATGCAAGGCTTGGATAATTTAAAACATACTAAATGGAGTGTAGACGTAAGTACATTTCTCAAAGCTTGGAATGCATCAGCTGACTGTGTCTGCTTAATAGGACTCTTTTGCAAGAGGACCGATGGTTTGTTTGGGCACCGAGCATGAGATAGGATGGTTATCTCTCTTTAAGACCTCCTTACTTGCAACAGAGATTCTAAGGTCTCTCTTCTAGAAGGAAAGTAACCACACTGCTGTGTGTCAGAAAGTTTTGTGTTTAAACAATCATTGGTAATGCTATTCAGTCTTGCTCTGACAATACATGTAATGGTTAGCCAGCTCTTGTGTGGCGCAAGTATTGTCAAAGCCAGTACTATCAGACGACCATCTAAGATTCAATATTTTGTATTTTTTAATATAGTGATATAGTTTCAAGATGGCCACCTTAGAATTCAGTATTTTGTAATTCTTAATGTAGTTACAGAGATGCAAGACGGCTGCCGTATTGGGTCACACTGCATGTAAAAGCAACATGGTGGCCAGCTTGGAATGCTATAAATAGTTTAAAGCAGTGGTTCTTAACCTGTGGTCTGGGGACGCCTGTAATGATTAGGTGGGACCACAGAAGTCAAAATGTTAGGAACCACTGTATTAAAGAATATAGAAATAGAATCCAAGATGGCTACCACTGATGTTGGCCACCTTGGAATTCAGTTTATTTGTACTTTAATTATGTACTACAAATATGACCACCATTGTATGTCTAAATCAAGACTTTTGTAGGTTTTTAGTCTTTCCCACAATCTTGACAATATGGTGACAAATCTCTCCCCAACTACTTCCACCTCATCAGTATGGTTAACATTAAGATAAAGCAGTACAAGGGGATGTTCTTTGGGTTCTTAAGACTAAGTCAAAATATCTGGCTTGTTATTCATTCACCAAACGGTTTACCAGACCAACATGCCCCCTTTACAATATTTTGACAATTTTAGGTATTAATTCATGGGTTTGTAAAAATTAAAAATACCCTACTTTACATTTCCTTTGTGGACCAGACTGCCATATTTGGCCCTCCAGTGGAAAAAGCTGACACATTGGGGCGTTCCATTAAACTTGCTACACTCAAACAAGCATTGATAAGTTAGGTCAGGGCCTCCCATTCTCCAATAAGATCTCCACAAACCTGAGATTCTGATTTAACTACTTTTTGGAACCCTCAGGACCACCTACTTATGTCTAAGACCATAGCCTAACCTTATTTGAAATCCTACAGCTTCCCAATAAACCTCTAAGTATTTCAGAACAGTACTTTCTTTTATTTCATACAGCAAGTCAAGAGAAACATTGAAGAGAAACATGCCCAACTTTACCAGACAATCAGAGAAGGTAAAAGGGTGTCATGTGCAGTGAATTGTGACAAGCTCAAGACACAGATTTCAAAGCTAGAAACCCAGAGCTCATCCATTAGCAAAGCCGTCAACCATGAGCTACACAGACTTGAAACCCTGCTCCAACAATTGAGCTGGTAAGTATGATCATTAATAATCTCAGGATCAACAACTGTACCAGGTAGTTACATACTTCTACTCCCTATTACCATATAAGTTTTCATCACCTGAAAAAGTAAGACTTGATTAACGATTAAAGACTTTGATTCTCAATTTTCATATTGATGGGACTGTTCAGCAGTACTGCATTGTAAAATTAATTTTCTTAGTTTATATAGTGAACAACAGTAAGCTGTCATGATTTTGTAGAAGAAAAAAAAAACACATACTAGGTTCATAAAAGTCAACTGGCTGAAATGTAACTGTATTACAAATCAGGTGACTGGTGGGATTCAGTACTTGACATTCAATTGAAACACGCCAATTCCCCAACTACATTGTTGGTATTGCTACACTATATTTGCGTCTACATATTTGTTTTGAGAAGGGGTTTGTGAGGGATGCTTCAAAATGAGTTTGTACAGCAAACAGGGATGATAAGTCATGCTTTACCTATAGGAACAGTGTTAGTATTGGAGTGGATCCTGAATTTAAAAAAGGAATGCCAGGTTTAGAATATGACCAAACAAATTTTAGAGTGGACATTGTAAATTACACCTAAGGTGGCAGCTTTGAAAGTGCAGTGGAATGAACTGTAGATACTTTCAAATTAAATATTTCACGTATCATAATATCACAGAATTATTAACATGGTTATTCCATTTTAGGTTGCAGTGAGAGCTGGGAGGAAGTGCAAGATATATTGTTTTAAGTTATTTTCACAAACGTGTCTTCTAGCGCACAGCTGGGCATTCAACATTGTTTCCTAATTGTGCTGTTTTTAGTGAGAATTCAGTCAGTTTTTATCAGCCTAGCTCATATCTTCTTCTAGGCAGGTTACAACAATAAGTAATACATCACTTCTTGAACATGGGAGTTTCTAAATGTAACATGGTTGTTAGTACAACACCCCTTCTCTGTAAAACAAATTCAGAGCACTTCTCAAAGAAATTATTTTACATTTTTAGAAAAAACAGCAAGTGTTGCTTCTACTTCAGCAAATGTGTCTTCTGTAAAGCCATTCCAAGGATATTATACCTATATTCTACTGAAGTACATTTAAACCTGACATCCTTGGCATTGTATTCCGCCAGAGTTTTTGGCTTAACCCATGTTTTTATTGAATTTGTGAATTTGGTTTTTCTTGGCATTAGGACTATGTGTACTGTACCTCTCCTAACCAGAGGTAAAATGCTTGCGCTCACTCCCTAAAATATGGTAAAATTGGCCTACACCCGGATGGTACATTTAATGTACATATATGTCCCTAATATATGGTACTACCTGCACCCAGGACCTGTAAATTAAATGGTACTAGTGGGTTGCAGCAATCATTGTGTCATACTGTAAAGTAGCACTGTAAAACATGTCTCAGGATTGCCAATGCAACCTTAAGTGCAGTTGTAAACTGCCATTTGATCTGGCAACTTAAACCTTTTGCCAAGCCTAAACCTTCCTTTTTAAAACGTATAAGTCACCCATAAAGTATGCCTTATCTGCTAAGGCTGGGTGGGTGGAGTATTTAAAAAGTAGGACTTTTATATTTAAATTGTACATGTCATGAGAGTGAAAACACTTAAAGTCATATTTAATTGTTGAAAGGCAACATCTCCCTCAGACTAAACACTGGGTTATCTTATTACACTTAAGAAGTGATAACTTTACTTTGAGACCAGATTGAGAAATGTTGCTGCATTCAAATCAAATGTAATTTAAAATCCTCTTTAATAGTAAAGTATGATTTTAAGATACTGTCTTGAAAATGCCACTTTCAGAAAGTTGGAATTTTTCTGCCTAAACCAAATGTGCCTTTCTGTGAGTGTCCTGCCACAAGACTGTGAATGACTCTCCTGTGGTGTATTCCATCCAGACACTGGGACAAATGGGCTTTGGGTGTGGGCAAGGTGTTTCTGTCCTGAGCAAGATGCCATGGTGTGTTGTACTCAGTCTTCCTGAGCTTTAAAGGGTAGTCTCAGGGCTTGCCCACCCTCTTCCTGACTTCTAAGGGCTACCTGCCCAGCAACTGACAAATGCTGGTCACACCTAGGCCCGTCTGCCCTTTTTCCCCTACTTTGGGGCCAAACCTCTTAAGTTAGCCAAACCTATAGGTTAGTAAAGTATGCATTACCCACCCCTAGGCCGGCACTGTGGATAAAAAAGGCATCTTCTGAACCTTTATTCAGAACTCTAGATTACAGGTTCTCACAGTTCTAGACTTGTGGGAGATTTAGAAGAAGGACTACCCTGCTGTCTGAAGAAGTAAGATTGGACCTCCTTGCCTTGAACCCACGCTCTCCAGAAGTGACTCCAAGGGTCAGTTGGCTGACCTCATTTTTGAGCTACCAGCAAACAACAAACTTCCAGAGCCTCCCTGCATCTCCCCCACTGACCAGCACCAACTGGACCTGCTTAGACCTGCCTGGGACTCCGCTGGAGTGTGTCCTGATCCCTCAGAGGTGCCTACTAGGTCCTGGGCCCTTCTCTAGCATCAGAGTGTATCCTACAGAACACCTTGTGAAAATAACAGACGTTTGGGCTCCTCGCAAAGCAATGTGGACTCCACAGGCTGAACAGTGATGTACGCAATGACGGAAGCTCCAGCGAGACCTGCAAGTCACAGCGACAGCCCACGAAGACTTCCAGCACAAAGCTCCATGCAATAACTTTCTTTTCACACCAAAATGACAACTATGTGTGATGCCCAACCTGCCCCTCATGCAGACAGAGACCTCATTTCAGCCTTGCCAATGTGAACGGAAGCTCCTTGCACGGACTTAAGGAGATCCAGTGAAAGCGGTCCCTGTATCCGACCCACGCTCTATTGCGGTCAGACTCAGGTTGTGGTTTTCCCATGGTGCAGCGCAATCAGAGAGCCGCAAGTACTTTGTGCTTTTTGGCTCTGATTTCACCAACAGTCTTAAAAGCTCTGGTTCTACTGATTAGATTTTTGTAATTTTATTTAATTGTATTTATTTTTGTCATTTGATGTATTTTTTAATGTGTACTATATATTACTACATTTTCCTTCTGCTGTGTTTATTACTGTTTGAGTTCTACGTAAATACTTTAAACCTTGCCTGTAGACAAGACTGCTTTTGCTTCAGAAGGTTAAGCACAGGTTTATTTAGTAACTTTTGTGGTTAGCCCTGATATTGTGTTTATTGTTTGAGTGGGGCTTCCATCACTCTCATCTAATAACCCAAATTCTTCAACGTACCCTCCACCATCACTGTGATCTCCATGATTTCTCTAAACGTTACTGATCCAATATGCTTGAACCACCACATTTTGCCCTCTTCCTGCTGTTGACCTAGAATCTCAGATAATACCTCCTCAATGTACTGCAGAAGAGAATGCTGCAACATGCAAGCCACGACACCCAGCATACAAAGAAGACAGCTCCTCCCGTCATTATCAAACTTTTCTTCCATCTAATATAGGGCATCCACTACAGTTTGCCTGAAGGTCTTAAACTCACTCACTCAATCAGCTACACTGTAACACTACTTTCCATCCTACATCCAACCTCTTGTATCTTTTCTTGCTTCACTGAGGAGCCCATTTAGTTTCTCTTCCACACCCTGTACCACTGCCTCTACTGTGGCCATGCAGAGCTGAGCATAAGATGTTTATTTAGTAGAACAGGGTCCCTCCCCTCCATTCTTTCCTCCCTAGTGTCTTTTCCAAGTTGTACCACTGTTTTGAGGCCATGCAAGCATCACTTACACTATCAGTGATATCCATCTTGGGTGAAATTCGTCTGTGAACAAAGCTAATGTGCTTTTGTGCTTGTGCCATGCTACTGTGCATACTGTTTACTGTTTTGTATTCTGTAGGACTGTAACATAAATATGGGTTGCTATGGGATAGTAATACTACCCTTTTATTAGTTCATTTCTATAGTTCTATTTTGGAGTAAGGGTGCAGAGCCTCCCACTTCGTCCAGCTCCTAACTTGAAAAGTGATTCAGTAGTTATACTTTCATGCCTTTTGTGCCCTCATGGTGGCAGTTTTGTTCTTTGCCTCATCATCCACTACCATTGTACTAAATTGCTGGGGCTCAGTATGTGGGCATTGAGATGCTGGATGGAGGTGGATGTGGGATATTTCATATAGAGATGTGACTTGGCTCTTTCTGGCTCTAAAAGAGTTATGTGCTTGCTTTGATATGTGTGTATCATTACACTATGCTGGGCTGGTCTCCTACTGCCTGTTTTTGTTCCAGTACTCCTACTGGGTAAACTCCTGAAAGTCCTTAAATGGAATGTGATAGACATTAGAAATTTCTTTAAGAGGTGCAAGGTTCTTACATAGGTCAACAGGTTGAGTCTAGACCAGTGGTTCCCAACCTGTGGTCTGGGGACCCCTGGGGGTCCGCGAAGTTTTCTCAGGGGGTCCGCGACAGCCTAGAAAATAAAAAAATATTAACAAATGGTGACAAATTACGTCCCCAGCTAACAGTAATGACTCAGGCGGGGGTCCCCGGATTCCAATGATGATTCAGTGGGGGTCCCTTTGTTCCCTTAATGTTAAAGTAGGGGTCCACAGAAATCAAAAGGTTGGGAACCACTGGTCTAGACCTTCTCATGCTCCAGGAGACTCACCTTCTTGATTCTAGCTATCATTGTTTTCTGGTGCCTTGGAGCAGTGTGTAACAACAACAAGGTGATGGATAGAATGCATGTTTTAATCTCAGCCACTGGCATTCGCTGTAGGCCACATTCTAGTCCATCATTTTTTTAGGTCACCCTGCCAAGGTAGACAAAGGCCCATCTTATGCAAATCCCTGCTTGCCTAAAGTCAAATCTGTATTGGTATCTTTCACGGGTATGGGCAATATTTGAAACTCTTCCTTTGTTAATTTCTTTTTTGAGCTTTCCCTTATTCAAAATGATAACTAAAGGCCTGAAGAGACTCCTAAAACACGATGCAGCTCAACAGCTACTAAAACATGCTAATATACTATGCCTACAAGAAACCTGGCTTACCGTCCCACTGGTCATCTCAGGTTTCCATGAAATACAACAACTAAAAACAAAAGGAAATATTTTTGGGAGACCCTCCAGTGACCCCTCGATTTATTGAAATGTTAATCTAGACTTCAAAGTCTGCACAGTTCCCACACATAATCAAATGCTACAAGTAATAAGATTGGAAATCTCTAAACCAAAAGGCCACACGTTAAAATCTGTTATAACCAATCTCTACTTTAACATATTCGGCCAAACAAGAGCAGAAAGTATGGCACAACTAAGCAATACCTTGGACGGAGTATTCTGTGATCACATTGGCTTTAACATCATAATCTGTGTGGACTTTAATCTCCGATTTTTAGGAACAAAAACATACCTGGATCGCCCGGTATGCTTGGTCACCCAACAACTTCAACAATTCCATAGCAAACACAGCCTCATCTCTATTCAGCATTCTCAAAAAGCAAGCCCCTCTGCACAGTCATTCCCAGCAACTTTCCAGGGCAAGAGCATCCTAGGCTACATCTTCGCCACTGAAGAAGCTATCAATTATCTGCCATCTTTTTAAATCTTACAGCTAAATGCCAGTGACCACCTTCCACTCATAGCAAGCTTTGAGACGCACCTAAGGTGCTTGGAAACACATAAATCAGTAGGAAACTCTCAGGGGGGAGAAGAATCACAAATATTCAGATGAATAAAATGGGGACCTATGGCATTTCAAGCATACAAATCCTGGTTAAATTTCAACGGCCCGATTCTGTTGTCACCGACGAGCTAAACACTTCGAACCAAATGGCCAGACATTACCAACAGTCTACTACAACAAGCAGGATCCACTAACAACAGCATCTCTCAAAAGTCCTTCCCTATCATTCAATAAGGGACAGCAATCTGAATCAAGCTGAATCTTGGTAGACTGAGAAGACTACATGCTAAAACAAGGGACCCTTCAATAAAAAAAGAGCTAGCATTAAAATTACGAGTACACACCAAACAACATAAGCAGCTGATCTGGTCCCTAAAACGCCAATAAGTGGAAAAGGAGTCTGCTCATATCTATTTCCTGATAAGAAAACACAACCGTGGTGACTTATGGAGATACATTAAAAACAAGATGGGCCAAAATGTCCAACGAACCAATGTGATAAACGAAGATACATGGATAAAACACATAAAAACATAATATGCAGTTGACCCACTCTCCCCGGAACAACTAAAGGAAGAACTGGAAAATTACGAACCGCAGCCGGCCACGGGACTTGCTCACTCTTCAGGTGAAATTTCCAACATCATGTGTAGAATGAGGTCGTCTGTGGCCCCCGGCCCAAATAGAATTCCTGCATATATTTTCAAGGAAGCTTCAAAGCTCTGGTCACCAATCCTCTCTGCACTGTTTGCTCCTGCCTTGATTCTCAGGAAGTACCATCGAATTGGAGAGGCTTCATACTACACCCAATTTACAAAAAGGGGGAAAGGCAAGATCCAGCTAATTATCGTCTTATCGCATTTTTGGATATTGAAGCAAATGATTTCTCCTCAGTCCTTTTGGAAGAACTACAAAGCTGGGCAGAGGCCAAGGAGATAGTGCCACTAAATCAAACCGGCTTTAGAGGGATTTCCACGACCACGGACAACATCATACCCCTTTCTTTTTTAGCTCATAAGGCTGTTGCTAAAAAGTCACTACCACTTTTCGCTTCCTTTGTATATTATTCTGCAGCATTTGATGCAGTGGACAGGAATTTACTATGGAGTAAGCTAAAAAATTGGGTTATCCCAAATAATCTTCTAAGGGCAATAACATTACTGTAAACATCCCCCTGGGTAAGGGTCAAGCCATCGAACTCCACAGTCAGCTAAGAGATTCCCACTACCAAGTGGTTAAAACAAGGATGCGTACTTGCACCGCTATTATTCAACCTCTGCACAGCAGATATGTCGCTAACGCTAAGACAAGCACACCTGCTTCCACTAAAAATCGGAAAGCTAAAAGTCACCCTGCTGCAATATGCAGACAATATCGTTCTGCTGGACCACTCCAAAGTTGGGCTATAAAAAGCACTAACAGCCTTGCACAGCTACAATATGGCAAACAAAATGAAGGCAAATGCTACCAAAACTAAAGTTGTAATATTTGGTGGGTCATCGAAACATCAGCATTCTCGCTGGAAGCTGGGGCCACTTATCATTTCCAACACAGATGTGTACAACTATCTGGGTGTCCGACTATCACCCACGGGGCCCAAAGTCCACCTTCATCTTCTGAAGGCAAAGGCCAACTGCATATCAACCAGAATATGTCAGTTAAATAAGCTAATAGAAAGCCCTTCCGCAAGATTAATTCTCCAAATTCTCAAAGCCACTTTTCTTCCAGCATTGAACTATGGTCACAAAGCCCTTCCCGGTCAATCCACCACCTTGATAGAAAGGATCTATGTCAAAATCTATAAAAGAGTTTTCAAGCTGCCACAATACATAAGGAGCCATCTGATAAGGCTGGAATTTGGACGGGAAGAACAGCACTGGGCCTAGATGGGGGCATTCCTGAAATACTATCACAAAATAATTATGGCCCCTCCTAACACCTTGAAATCAGCTCTTTGTTACATCTTTGAAACAAAAATAAACCCCTGGGCATAGTATCTAACTGTAGCTTTAAACAAAATCCAAATCGACCAAGCAGAACTGATCTGATTAGCACAGTCACATATATCAATCAAATCTGTGCTGAGAAGACAGACAAAAACGTTTTCCCAGGCATGCGACTTGGAAAAACTGAGCAATACTCCTGCGCAAGAAGTGCTGGCGGCCTCTTATACAAACACCTCACTGCACTTGGCACCACAGTCATACCTTACCTGCACCATCAGGAAAGCCTGCGTGACACAGATTGCTTTCGCAAGACTGCTTGGTCTGTGGACAAAGAGGCTAAATCCAAACTAGAACTCCCTCAGTAACATAAAGGGTTGCAGGCTCTGCGAATACAAATTTGAAACTTTCATCCATCTATTGTGCTGCAACCCAGAACTGATGAATGCACAACGCACTTTATTAAGACCTCTTTTTCTCCACCACGGCATAAGACCCTGCATGGAGGCCAGATCATTGGTGTTCGCCTTAAAGGAACGGGCTGATCTGGCCAAAGTTTGGAAGTTTATTATGCAGCTCCAAGCAAAACTGACTGATCAGTGCGCCTTTAGACTCAATTGCGCCTTTAGACTTTTTTTAGCTACAAACTGCTTCTTAAAATTGATCATACTTCTGTAATACTATCATTTTTTCTTAAGCTTGAACATGTATATATGGGTATCTGATAGAGACTTCTAGTTGCACATTCCTTACCTTAGAATTTCCCCCAGTCTTGAGACTGGATCCGGACGGAGATTTTTCTTTGAACAATACCCTTGCGCGTCGGTAGGTGATGTTGGTCGACTCCGCGGCCATCGAGGCGTCGTAGTCACCGTGATGACGTCAGGAGTAGTATATAGATGCCGCCTTCGTGCAGTGACGTCAGTTCTTTTCTTTCCGTGCCACGCGCTGATGTGGAGAAGAGCTACTGTTATAAGCACATTTATCTGTTCATATCTTTTCAGATATAATGTTGTGTGGAAAATTGTATACACAAGAGTAATGTGTTACATTTTTTATGTGTAAATATGTATATATATATATATATATATATATATATATATATATATATTAGTATAAGAATAGTATTGTGATATTATTTAAAGGTATATATTCAAGTTCACTAGTGGAATAGTTTGTTCCACTCACCTTAGAATGTTGGGCTTTGGAACAGCCGGGAGCTCACAGTAGAATGTTGAACTGAAGAGTTTGGCAGTGAGTGTGAGGAGTTAATGAGAATAAACAACTCAAGTTCATCTCTCTCTCTCGTGTGATTACTACAGCTACCCTGGTCTCTTTTTTGACCGACTTTGACCATTTTGTCGAGTTTTTGTGAGATATTTGGTGCTTCGAGGATGTCTCTGAAGACTGGTTTAAAGCAGTGCGAGGACTGTCGGTTGACGGATCCGCATTGGGTTTGTCTGTGGTGTCTCGAGCGAGACCACGACCAGAAGCTTGAGACCGTTCGCGGAGCCATCACCACTTGTCTTCTTCTAAATCTTCAGGTGCAGGTAAGAAGAGGAAAAAGTCGAAGAGGTCCCATCGCTCTCCGATATCGCCCAATCTCTCAGCTGACGTGACGCGGGAAGAGCGTCAACGCTCAAGGCCTCTGTCCTCGAAGCCTGAGTCTGGGTCCGCTTCGCGCTTCCCCGAGTTTCCCAGAGCCCAAGCGACCCCGCCCAACTTAAAGAGTTCTATGAGGCCATGCGCCTCATCTTTGGGCGGACCGACCCCGATATGGCGCCTTCGGGCCCAAGGGTTTCGGTTGAGGGGCCTTCGGGTTCTGCGCCGGCGGCTTCGGCTCCGGCAACCAGGGTCTCCTCCGGATCTGCTTGCGGATCCGTACCGTGCCGGTCACACCATTGAGACCTTCCCCGGTCGATTGTCAATGCTCCCGACATCGGTAGTGCCCATTATCGACACTGACCCGGTCCTTATCCCCAATGACTCGAAGTTGGAGCGGCGTCTGCCGATGCAGCCTTTGTCTTCAATGGGGCCTATTCGCCCCAGGTCGGTTTCGGACCCTTTTTACTATGGGTATGAATTCAGGGAGGGATTGGAGGGGTCCCTGGACCCTTATCAACACCAGGATGACCCATCTTTGGACTGGGCTCAGAAATTGGGTGACATCAGTGGTCTGGATACTTTTCCAGATGCTGGCATGCTGTCTCCTCCTACCGTGGCTACGGCGGAGGGAGCAACTTATGGTATGGTGGTCAGTAGGGCAGCTGAGGTCCTTGGTCTTGAGCTTCCTACTGTAGAGGTCAGGTCCAATCTACTGATGGAGGTGCTTCAGCCAGGGGCTTCCACATCAGAATCCCTTTTGCCATTCAATGAAGCCCTCACCGATGTCCTTTTGGGTACTTGGTCCAAACCCAACAAAGGGGCTCCTGTGAATAGGCCTATCGCATGCCGCCATCGGCCCACTAAGGGGGTTGTTCTAACTTTGGAGGAGGTGTTAATCCGTCCCAAAAGTGACAGAAAAGTGACGGATTTACCACCAGACGTATTACGTATTATATCCTATGGAACTCGTAATACGGCTGGTGGTATATCCGTCACTTTACCATCACTTTTGGGACGGATTAACACTCCTCCAAAGTTAGAATAACCCCCTAAGTTCCTGTCCCAACACCCCACGCCTGAGAGTCTTGTCCTTCAGGCTTTCTCCTTTTCAGGCACATTCCCTTCTGCACTCCCGGATAGGGAATCAAAAAGGCTGGAACAGTTTGGTGAGAAGTTGTATTCTTCCTCCAGTCCAGGTTGCAGTCTGTGAACACCATATGCCTTTTGGGCCGCTATACCCACTCTTTGTGGGATACGGTTGCACAAGTCCTGCCGCAGACACCGGAGGAGGCCCATGCTATCGTCTCCCAAGCTGTGAACGATGGGAGAGATTCGGCAAAGTTCACAATACGTTGTGGGCTGGACACGACCGACTCTCTGGACAGATCAGTTGCTACGACGGTAGCCTTGAGACACCACACCTGGTTGTGTACTTATGGTTTTTCTGGGGATGTCCAACAGTCTCTCATGGACATGCCCTTTGATGGCTCTCGTCTCTTTGGAGACAAAGCGGACTCAGCCTTGGCGAGATTCAAGGATTCCTGGGCTACGACTCGGTCCCTTGGTCTTTCCTCTGCCCCTTTCCCCCACAGTCTTCATTTCGCCCCTTTCGTGGCTACGGAAGGGGCTCCCTGTCACGTCCTCCACCCAGCCACCGTGCCACCTATGCTGTCCAGCCTCTGCATGGCCGGGGATGTGGAATTGGGACAGGGAACCAGAGGTCTGCCCAGTCTACCTCTGCCCCTGCTGCAGCCTCCAAACCCTCTTAGTCCGTCCCTTCACTCCCATCCAGTTGGCGGCAGGATTTGCCATCACCTTCCCCACTGGGAAGCCATCACTAAGGACAGGTGGATTTTGCAGATCGTTTGAAAGGGCTACTCCCTCCCTTTCGAATCTGCTCCACCAGCCATGCCTCCATCCTTCAGTCTCCATCAGAGGATCATTTGGCACTTCTCTGCCAGGAAATCGCAGCTCTCTTGGCCAAGGGAGCTATAGAAAAGGTCCCTGCGCCCCAAATAGGTTGTGGTTGTTATTCCCGCTACTTTCTGATGCCGAAAAATGGCAAGGGTTTACGTCCTATCCTAGACCTTCGGACCTCAACTACTTCTTCAAGAAGGACAAATTCAAAATGCTCACCCTTGCCTAGGTTCTGTCTGCCTTGGACCCAGGAGACTGGATGGTAGCGTTGGACTTGCAGGATGCTTATTTCCACATCCCTATCCTGCTTGCCCACAGACGTTACCTACGATTCGTAGTAGGTCACGAGCACTTTGAGTTTACCGTGCTCCCCTTCGGCCTTACCACCCTCAGGTGTTCACTAAAGTTATGATGGTGGTTGCAGCTCATCTTCGCAGTCTCGGAGTGTCAGTCTCCCCCTACCTCGACGACTGGCTGTTGAAGGCAGACTCGCCCCAGAAAGTCATCTCCCACCTTCAGACTACGGCGAACCTCCTGCACACACTGGAGTTCACTTTAAACATGCCGAAGTCACACCTGACTCCCTCTCAGATGCTCCCCTTCATTGGAGCTGTTCTGGACACAGTGCAGTTTCGAGCTTATCCTCCCGAAAAGCGAGTCCTAGACATTCAGGCTATGATTCCGAACTTTCACCCTCAGCTTGGGTTTTGGTGAGACTGACTCTGAGGCTGCTGGGCCTCATAGCCTCCTGCATCCTGCTAGTAACACATGCCAGATGGCATATGCGGGCTCTGCAGTGGAACTTGAAGTCCCAGTGGGCACAGTATCAGTGGAATCTCTCCGATATGGCCCAGATCTCAGAGGGGACTGCAAAAGACCTGCAGTGGTGGCTTTCGAATCCGCATTGGATCCATGGCAGATCCCTCTCCCTTCCCCAAACAGATTTATCTATAGTGACAGATGCGCCACTTCTCGGTTGGGGCGGCCACATGGGAGAGGTGGAGATCAGAGGCCTCTGGTCTCCGGCGGAGTCTGGTCTCCATATCAATCTTCTGGAGCTCCAGGCGATCAGGCTTGCGTTGAAAGCATTTCTTCCCTCTCTCAAAGGGAAAGTAGTGCAGGTGTTCACGGACAATACTACTGCCATGTGGTACTGCATCAAAAAGGGCAGAGTAGGGTCCTGGACCCTTTGTCAGGAGGCACTATGCCTCTGGACATGGCTGGAACATGGCATTACCCTGGTGGTTCAACATCTGGCGGCTTCTCTCAACGCCGGAGCCGTCAATGCACAGCCGATCACGAATAGTGTTTCCATCCAGAGGTGGGCCAAGGTCTCTTTCTGCAGTGGGGAGAGCCTTGTTTAGATCTGTTTGCCTACGCAGAGAACGCGCAATGTCATCTGTTTTGTGCGTTGGAGTTTCCAAGGCGGCACTCGCTTGGAGACGCTTTTCGTCTTGAGTGGAACTCCGGCCTCCTTTCCACCTATACCACTTCTGCCCAGAGTGCTCAAGAAAATCATGAACGACTCAGCCCAAGTCATCTTGGTGGCTCCAGAATGGGCACATGGAGTCTGGTATCCAGAGCTTTTGAGCATGTTCATCGATCCTCCATTCAGACTGAATCTTCGGGCGGATCTTTTGTTGCACCAACAGGGGACGGTCCTTCACCCAAACCTGTTCAACCTCCGCCTTCCTGCATGGAGATTGAGCGGTGCCAGTTGACGACTTTTGATCTTCCTCCTGAAGTCTGCAATGTTATCTTGGCAGCCAGACATCCCTCCACCAAAACTGTATACACCTGTCGTTGGAATAAATTTGTGGCATGGTGCACCTACAAATCTGTTGATCCCCTCTCTGCCCCTCTATCTGAGGTTCTTCTCTTCATTCTTTCTTTGGCCCAGCAGGGCTCTGCTTTGGGCACCCTTAAAGGGTATTTATTTGCCATTTCAGCCTTCCTTACATTACCTGATCAGCCCTCACTTTTTAAATCTCCTATTGTGAGTAGATTCCTAAAAGGCCTCACCTATTTATCTCCTCCCACTCCATTTATCATGCCTGAGTGGAACCTCAATCTTGTCCCTACTTATTTAATGTGTACTCCCTTTGAGCTGATGCACAATTGTTCCTTGTGGCTTCTCACCTTCAAAACTGTCTTTCTTGTAGCTATCACCTCTGCCCCAAGGGTGAGTGAGCTTCAAGCCCTTTCGTCTAAACCTCCATACTTGTCTGTGTGCCTTGACAAAGTGGTGTTGCGGACTAAGGCTTCCTTCCTTCCTAAGGTGGTTACACCTTTTCATGTAGGCCAGTCCATCACCCTGCCTACTTTCTACGCACCCACACATCCTTCTCATGAGGAGGAGGGACTCCACCGTCTGGACCCAAAAAGAGCATTGGCATTCTATCTTAATCTTAAGATTTCCGGGTGGATGATCAATTCTTCCTTGGGTATGTGGGTGCAAAAAAAGGGGAGGCTGTGTAAACGCGTACCATCTCTTGATGGGTGCTTCTTTGCATCAAAATGTGCTACACTTTGGCCGAAAAGCAACCTCCTGGAGGCTTGCGTGCTCATTCCACCAGAGCAACTGCTGCTTCCACTGTGTTAGCACGCTGAGTTCCTGTCCTGGATATCTGCCATGCAGCTACGTGGGCGTCCCTGCACACGTTTGCTAAGCACTACTGTCTGGACAGTCAGGTCCGTCGGGACGGTTATTTTGGTCATTCGGTCCTGCAGGGCTTCCTAGTATGATCTTGGTTTGCAGCCCACTACCGAGGATGGCATAGCTTGGGTATCTATTCTAAGGTAAGGAATCTGCAACTAGAAGTCTCTATCAGATGTACAAGTTACTTACCTTCAGTAACGAAGTATCTGGTAGAGACATATTCTGGTTGCAGATTCCTTACCGCCCACCCATCCTCCCTGCTTGTGAACTGATTTCTAGGGACAGGGATTCCCCCTTTCAGGTCCTTAGCTCTGGCACACCAATCTCAGTGTTCTTAGCGGCTCTGCGCTTTGGCGTGGAAAGTCGTTAAAAGAAACTGACGTCACTGCGCGAGGGCGGCATCTATATACTACTCCTGACGTCATCACAGTGACCACGACGCCTGCAGAGTCGATCGACGCCACCTGCCGACGCGCAAGGATATTGCTCAAAGAAAAATCTCCGGATCCAGTCTGACGCCAGGGGGAAATTCTAAGGTAAGGAATCTGCAACTAGAATATGTCTCTACCAGATATTTCGTGACCGAAAGTGAGTAACTTGTACTTCAAGGATGATAGAGAACTACATTTCTCAATGTTAACATTCAACATTGGTGCACACATTACATAAAGTATTGTCATGTTACACTAAATCATATTAAACTTAAGTGATGATTTAAAATATCAAATTATTACTTTTCAGTTAGTAATGTTACATCACACACTAAACTCTTCCATACCGCTACAGTGAATGCACTCTATTATTGGTTCTGAATGCATCACTTCACATGTGTCTAAGGTTTTACCACACAGTTAGATTAGTCTCATGAGTACATATAGGTCATGTTTATTATGTAAGGGGTTCCAGCAATTTCTCCGCTGCACCACTGTATTCAAGAGATCTTCATGGTGATTATTTTTATAGCCAAGGAGAAGAAAGCCACAGGCATGTTTTTATTGAGAAACTAGTATTACCATCTCAACCTATTGTTCTTTGAAGTAAATTTGAGTCCTTAACAAATGTGTATGTGTACTTTTCATGCTGTTGGTTCAGCAGTGCACCTGAAGGCTTAATTTGCAATTACATTACTTTTTGGTGAGTCTTCAGTCGTAAAGGTGCAGTCCTGAAGTGATTATATAGAATACCCCACCATACCTAATGTACACTTCTATAGGTAAAAGTTAGATAGATCCCTGTTTTAGGAATTATCTATCATATTCAGAGGACAAGTGTGTACATTGTATTTTGCATATTGTATGCTGTCGGGTGATCACATGCTTGTGTACTGTGGTTAAAGGTTTGATCTTGATTAAAAGCTCTCATAGTTAATTGCCTCAAAAGTCGAATATTTGATGCAGCCTGTGAATCCTTAGACTTTAGCTAAACTTGCAAATCACTCCTTGTAGATAACTACTAACTACTTGCAGGAATAGTAGAGATACCAGTAGAGAAGCATAGAGTAATTTAGAAGTACAAATAGAAAGAAATGCAAATTGTTTTGTATATATGTCATAATTTTTGTTGATTGTTTAAGTCATTCATTTTGGTATCCCTTATAATGTTGGCACAAGAGGGAAGAAAATACCTGTGATTGGTAAATATGTTTGTGTTTGAAAATACATCTTTGAAAGTTAGAGTGTCTTCAAATGTGACACTAGCTGAAAATAGTGTTATTTGTCTCCAGATTTCAGAACCTTCTATGAGTAAATACACTTCCATCCTTTATGTTTAGCACAAATATCCCAGAAATAAATCCATGAGCATGTGCAAGCTCGGTCAATAGTCATAAGTAATTGTTTGTTTCCTTTACAATGTCTGTACATTCATAAACATGTCACATTCCTTTCATATGTGTTCCATAGCTACAATAAGGAGGCTGATGAGCTGACAACTTGGTTGAAGAGTACTCTTCAGAAACTGAGCTACTGGAAGCAGGAATCCCTGAATGCATCGCAGGACTTGGAGACGATAAGAAACAACAGCAACAGCTTCTTTGTAAGAAAAAGACAACTTTGTAAGAAATTAAGGCCAATGTCAAATTAGGAACCTCTGCAGTCACGACTTGTAGGGTTATCTTGCCACATTTGGCAAAGCAGCATTTTCCTTTCCAGTTCTCTCTACTCCCTCAAATTGTTGCCCGTAACCACATATATCCAACTATGCTGTTCATAGTGGCAGTCGGGTACCTAGAAGTGTGCCTACTTAATTCTTGTCCTATAAGTTCTCTTGAGGACACTGTGTCCATCACACCACTTTCCTATGAAGTTTTCCAAAGCATTTCATATATGTCATTACATTATACAACGTTTTCTAGCACTTTACTGAATTTTATAAATGGCTTTACCTTTTGTTTGGATTTTACGAAATGCTTATTCACATGGTCATTTTGCAGCATAAACACATAAAATACAGCAATAAAAATATGAAATATACAATTTCTGTCTACTATATATAAATCTCTATGTGCTAGGCTGGAAACCAGCCATCAAATAATTTGTTAGTATGGGTTTAGCACCATGATCCACAGCACAATGTAAAGGTCTTGTATTATCCATTGATGTGCAAGCCTTCACATGGTGATGCAAATCTTGGATCTTGACCCATACTAAGCTATGTTCTTAGTAAATGTGTACAATACGTTTAGTGGAGATCATTCTCAAACTAAAGCAAATATCATCTAAGTATTTCCTCGGTCTGTTTTCCTCTTTCCCAACACATTTAGGAATTATCAAAGGAAGTGGATGTAAAATCATCTCTGAAGACATCAGCGATAAGAACTGGTAACCAACTTCTACGTCTGAAAGAAGCTGACACTGCTACCCTTCGCTCAAGTCTGGTGCAGTATGAGCAGCAGTGGACAGAGTTAATCACTGAAGTTCCAGAAATTCAAGACAAACTGTTTCAAGTAAGAACTGTTACATTTGCAGCTTCCGTGAGTCCTCTTTATTAAGATGGAATATCAAATGACATAATTTAATAATTTATATGTAACTAACTTGCTGAGTTTTCTTAGCTATTATATCTGACTTGGCTCGACTACAAAATCCAAAGGTACAAAAAAGTGATTTGAACTTCAAGCAGTAAACCCTCAGGGGCCTTTACGGTTTAATGATCAAGAACTTGTAAATTATGGTATGCAGTTCGTTTATATGTTTTTGTAAATATTTAGAGTGGTACAGACCCTGCTTAGTGGGGAGGTATGCACATATGCATATTGTGAACACTAGATAAGGCATATAAAAAATATAATGCAAAGCATAATTAGTCATCTCGTCTGAAAGATGTTCAGCAAATACAAATGTTGTATGTTTCCTTTGTAAAGTTAATGAAGAGATACATTGCCTACTAGTGTAGTGGGAAAAGGACTGGGGTCAATTGTCTGATTGTTTTGTGAGCGAAATTGTGAAGACAAGTAATATCCTCAGATATGTGTGACCGAGCTTCCTAGTGTGTTAGATAGCCCCTTATAAAAAGGTGTTGTCAACAGTACAGCAGGTAAAGATAATTAGTGCATTTACCACCCTCTAAGCAGTCCATCCACTGTACCCCTCATCTCCTATTTCCTGCTCTGCTGACTTGACATATTTTGCTGTACTGCAAAGCAGGAATAATTTAATACAAAGCTGTTTGAAATAAAGGGAAAATACAAAAGAATGCATTAGGGTGGTGGCACTGGATTTGGCTTTGTGCATATTGTTTCATTGGATGACGTAAAAGCGTTTTTAATTGGAATAGGGCTGGGTAATGGTATAATACCCACTGATGAAACAAGTTTTTTTAGCTAGAAAGCCTATTTTGATCAATCTGAAGAATAACCATCACAAAATGTTTGTTTTTTAAATATGAGGCAAAACAGGCATGCATGACTCTTTCTACCCTAAGGGATATGGAGGAATACATGTCTGATCTCACTAACTTCTTTTTATTTCCCTTATTATACCATATTTGTCAGAAGCTTCTGTCTCACCACTAGGATACATTTAGTTACATGTTCCTAAAGAGGAAAAACTTGTTTTAAAGTTATGAGGAAATGGACATTTGTGGCCTGTTGGTGTGGATATCATCACATGTTCATTGACAAACCCTTTATCAAGGGCCTTTTAATGTGAGTAGGTCCAATTGAGCCTCCCCATGCACTGTATTAATTGGTCTTATTTTTTATGAAGCTCAAGTGATTTTATTATCTCCGGTCAAAGACCATTTAACTGTTTTCTTTGTTTACTCATCACTGTTGTACATTTATGTTTGCTGTCAAATATATTATCATAAAACAATAAGAAAATGAATGCCATACTACTCAGAACTTATTACTGTACATTATCATTTCTAGCTACAAATGGAAAAACTGTCATCACATGGAGCAATCACTGAATTGATGGCTTGGATGGACCACCTAGAGCAACAAGTTAAAGATAATGTTTCTTTGGATACAGAAACCAGTGCTTCCCAAGTGGAAGATCTTCTGCGGGAGTATAAGGTAACTAAAGGCTGCCTGTATGCCCCACTGTGTGCATTAGTAATTGTGTATGGGTGAGATGGGATGGGCTTTGAACATGAGCTTCAATTGGAAAATCGCTTTTAAAGTAACAGTAAGCTTGGATACGTGACATTCAGTGATTACTGGTGGAACATATTAATGTTTGATTAAGGCTTATCTGAAATCAGCAGTCTAGCAAGGGTGCCATAGACCCTAACAGCAGCAAAGAAAATGGGCAGCCAGCACCCACCTCAGTCTGCTTGTAAAAGACAGCCATAATTTGGATGCAGTGGACCCCTCTGATCGCTGGGCTGCAATGCAACTGCAACTTATGCATTAGTGATATTTATGTTCTGCACCAGCTGTGGGATCAGAAATTAGTTAATGGTATTTGTCAAATCTTTAATTTACTTCTTAGCAAAACACATCTATGAGGGTCCTCAATATTACATATGGAAGATACCTGATGGGAAGTTAATTGGACCCACGCCAACGATCACAACACCATCAAAATCATGAACACCACCCAATCCGGCTCACCATCCGACCCCTGCCCTCACCACATCTTCAACAAATCAAGCTTCGTCATTGCACCCCCAACTCCGGAAGATCATCAACAGTTCCATCGGGACCGCCACCTTCCCAGAGAGCTGGAATGACGCTGAGATCAACGCCCTACTCAAGAAACCCAAGGCGGCCCAGCGGACCTCAAGAACTTCCAGCCCATCTCCCTGCTCCCCTTCCTGGCAAAAGTCATTGAGAAAATTGTCAACAAACAACTGAACCGCTTCCTCTAGGAGAACAACACTCTGGACCCATCGCAATCTGGATTCCGCAGCAACCACAGCACTGAAACCGCCCTCATTGCCCACACTGACGATATCAGGGCCATACTTGACAATGGAGAAACCGCAGCCCTCATCCTCCTGGACCTTTCAGGCATGTTTGACACCTTCTGCTACCACACCCTACGCACATGCCTCAAAGACACAGGGATCCGCTACAGAGCCCTGGACTGGATCACCTTCTTCCTCACTGGCAGAGCCCAAAGAGTCTGCCTCCCTCCATTCCGCTTTGAAGCCACCAAGATCATTTGCGGTGTAGCCCAGGGATCGTCCCTCAGCCCGACCCTCTTTAACATCTATATGGCTCTGCTCGCAAACATCGTCCGATCTCACAACATCAAAATCGTCTCATATGCCGATAACACCCAGCTGATCCTCTCCCTCACCAAGGACCCCGCCGATACATCCTGGACTCCTCGCTATCAATGACCCAGCAAGCCACACCGTTTCGTCCTCCTGCTTCAACACCCTCTGCATGCTTCAGAAGATCTACAAATGGATCCCCACTGGAACCAGAAGGACGGTCACCCAAGCCCCATCACATCCTAGCCCACCTGAGAGATCTGCACTGGCTCGCCGTCAACAAGAAAATTACGTTCAAACTCCTCACCCACGCTCACAAGGCACTGCACAACACCGGACCACAATACCTCAACAGACGGCTCTCCTTCTACACCCCAACCAGACAGCTTCACTCCGCTGACCTTGCCCTCGTCACCATCTCACGCATCCACAGAACAACCGCCGGTGGCAGATTGTTCTCCCACCTCGCCGTCAAGACTTAGAACACTCTTCCCATCCACCTGCAACAGACACAGGACCTACTTAACTTTAGGAGACACCTCAAGACTTGAGTGCCGTCCTAGTGGAGTCCACAGGGCAGGGCATCGGGCAGACCTAGGTTGGCTATTGGTTCCATTACTATCTCAAAGAGGGGTAAGGACAGGGGTCAACCCTGTATAGTCCCTCTTCTCAATTAAAACTCTTTCGATAGGGTGCCATTGATCCAAACCCGTGCTGTGGGGCACATGTATAGAAGCCACACTTATACCCTGAAGGAGAGGATAAAGCCTAACCTTTCCAGCAGTATCATCTTGTATGGTCATTGCACATAGTCCAATACCTTTTCGGCATCCAGTGCATCTGAGGTTCTGCCTTGTAGATCTATAGGACAAGAAGTCAATTAGGTCTGGGGCTACGACAGTGTGAATTACTTGCATCAGGTGGTTTGCCAACTTTTTGATGTTGAACTTTTTTGACTAGCATTAATTAATCTGGTTAGGGTTCGGTGGTTTATGCTGTTTGACACAAATGCTAACGCCCTTACCTAGACATGGGATCTATAGGATGAGACTGGTTTGGGTTAGTCTCCAGAAATCCACTGTCAGATAAGCCATGCTATTTGCTCTATATCAAAAAAATTACTTCCTAAGCTATTAATAGATGAGCATTCTGGATCCTATTAAGTGACTCAACAACGATAACTAGTCCTTTAGTTTTAGCATAAAATTGACCTGATAAAGAATATGGGTTTTACTTTCTACAAAAGGTCATTACTGAACCTTGTGTAAGAAAGCAGTCTGCGCACCCGTTTCCTTGCAGGTACTCAGCATTCAGCCATATAAACCTGTACTGGAGGATGGATTAGTACGGCCCATTTTTTTTAACAGATCGTTTGTTTTTAAAGTGCATTTGATTCTGGCATCCACAGTTCCAGAGATGTAGCCATCACTGCCTAAAATGTAATGCAATGTTTAATTTGTGATCTTTGAAAAAATGTGCTTAGAACCCAATTTGCAGTTTACAGATAACCTGGGCTGTCCCAGGACTAACAATGCAGCTAGATTCCCGTTATCATGTATGCTTCTAGCAGTTACGAGATATGGAAAATATTCTACAGTGCCATGAAACATGACTTTCTCTCTGGAAGCCCAGAAAGCAGTGGGAGAGTTGTCACTGAAAATGACATAGACACATCTTTGACTTACTAGGTATAGCCATACCATTCTCCTTTTGAGTTACATTTTATAGAAGACTTACTGGTGCCCTTTGTCTGTGGGGGTCTGTATCCGCTAAAAGAGCAGCTTTACTTTGTAGTTCAGAGGCATGTTCTGGATAGGAGATATGCGCACACTGAAACAAATTTTCACAATTTAGGTTTTCAGTTGCAAGGAACTCTGGGAAGGATGTCATGTCACAAGCTACATTCCTAGAACAGGAAAAGAATCACTGTGATGGAAATATGCAAGTGGGGTCGATGAGCGTTTTACAAGGAATGGTTTAGAGATTCTCTAAGTAGACTAGTTTATCATTCAAGCATTTCGCTACCAAGGTTTCTATGGATTTACATGCATTTTGTAGCCTATTTATACATCATAAGGACAGTGGAAGGGTTTAAACCCAGTCTCCTCCCTATTGCAAGGGGAATGTGTTTGAAACTAAATAAGAATACTTTCCTTATCCATATGAAAAAACTGCTGACCACCTGCTAGACCGCGGGGGGGCTTGTCTCTGACCACGAAGGGCTGGTATTCTTGACGGTGCTCTTTTAGCTTTTTTCAGTTAGAAATGACCTCCTGTTTCATTACTCCATCCTGACTCCAGATTTAATACAGGCCCACAGGGTGAAAAGAGAAGCCGAGACTGCTATTAACAAGCAACCTCAGAGGGATGAAAGTGGATACTACTGAATGAATGATTGATATGTTCAAGCAGGTCAAGAGAGCAAAGGACAGGAATATCCTAGTGGCTCAATGAAATAGCAACTGAAGTGAGCCCCAAGCTCTCAGTTTAAGTTTAGTCACTATGCTTCAAGTGCAGCTATTCATTTGTTTATATATATATATGGAGTTCATGAGATTTGGAATGTAGGAAGTGAATGAAGGCTGACCTCTTGTGTTGGTTTATTGAATCCTTAAAGAGAACTTCCCTCACCAAATACCCAAATGGAATCCTGCACTGCAATAAAAGAAAGATGGATTGGTAAGAACACGTGGCGAACCACCCAGCAGTGCATTGCCAGATTGCTGTGTGTAACCCTCCCTCAAAGCCATAGAACACTATGGAGAGCACAGCAGTCATCTGTGGTGACTGAAAATTGATTGTGCCTCACTCTTGAGCTTGGGGGTCCCCAGGACAGACATTTTGCATAACTGCAAACATAAAACAAAACGACAGTACTGTGGAACAAGGAGCTGCTTTCTGACACACCAGGTCATTTAAGAAATGTTCATTCACAGAGAAAGGCCTGACCACAATGTGGACGACATGGCCCTCTGTCTGCAAATGCACTCAGTGTGTGGAGACCCTTTGCTTACACTAAGGCAGAGGCAAGTCGCTGCTCGCTGAGGCACTAATCACGACTGCAGCTTCTTGAACAAAGAAGGAGCAGGCAATGAAGCCCGCTCTGCCTCTAACTATTTAATAACCTTTCTATCCACCACACATCTGCAGTTTCCTGCCTTGTGATCCACTGGGACGTTTTGACCCATTTCCTGAGAAGAGCCTGCCAATGGGAGGAACTTGCTCCAAGCAACCTGTAGGAAAAGATGCTAATACGTTGCCTGCTACAAGGTGCAGTCATGTTTGGCAGGACTTCGCCCTGAGTAATCCGAATGCCTATGACCCTCTACAGTGCTCCACTGCCTTTTGGCTTCTCTGACGCTATAAGAATTCACATATATACACACAAGATACATCGCACAGGAGGCTGAGAAAAGCCCTTAATTAGAGGGAGCTGCTCAGTCCATTAGAACGGTCTTGGATTCAATGGAACAAGCCACAAAAATCCCTACAATTGTTCTGGAGATTTTTCAGCACATCCCTGCAATTGCAATGATCAAGTGCATTTCCTTTCTAGCCACATCCAACCCTGCAGAGTACAACTCTATCTATCCCAGCCAAGTGCATTTCTTATATAGAGTCTAAAGGAAACCAAGGATTCAATCAGTGAACAAGAGTTTCTAGACCCATAATTGTCCAGTCTCACTGGAACTTTGTTACGACTGATTACACTTCAAGGCAACAACTTGAAAAGCATGAGTTGCCTTTGGTTTTTGAACATTTTACATTCTGGGATTGCCATTAGATTTCTTAATGCCACAGTCTGCACTATGTATTGACACCCCTTAAAACTGTAAGTTCAAATATCTAAAATGTATTATTGTATTATTGTTTGGCTTGTTGTTGTGTATCTGCAAAACATTTTCTCTGGGGAAAGCCTTGCTGTTTGGTCCAGTCCACCAAGAGTGAGCAAAGAATTCTTAAATAATTCTTGTTATCCTGGTGACTGACATTCCTTGGATCTTTTGAGAGCTCGGTAACAACTCTAGACCAGATACTAGACTGTGATCTCTTTATCTCTCTCTATTCAACTAAACATATATACATATATTCAAATGGAGCTTAGAGGAATGGGTTGCTAGAGGATACAATAATAATCGCTTTAAACATTATGACTGTTCCTCTTCACCAGAAAATCGTTTTTTGCATCCATTTATGGTCAAGAACATGGGTATTGCCTCTTGTGTTCCTATCCATCCTGACCTTAAGCCTATTTTGGTTAGGCCGTGAAGATATTAGACAGAAGAGAATCACCATTAACCTGCCCCAGCCATGCACTCAGTGTCTGGATAAACCAAAGATAAAATGTCAGGTTGGAAAGACAGTTGTTCGTCAACTACGACAGACATATGCAAGTGGAACCTAGCTTCAGGTATAAATATATCTGTTAAATGACCATTCTAAACTTGGTTTCAAAAATGTTGTTTCTTTGTAAATGTAGTTTGAAAATATGAAGTGCTGTCGATGCTCACTGCTCTGCACCCGAGGTATGGATAAGATGGGAATCTGCCTAATATTATTCATGAGACACCTTGACACTTATGAGATATCCAGCTGTTTCTAGTTAGTACTTCCTCTCAAATAACGTTACATTTCTACAATGAAAAGACGTTGTTCTTTTCTGATAGGATATTTATACCTCCAACAGCTGTTAAGACAAATACACTTATAGAACACAATGTTTTTGTTGACTGATGTAAAGTACAGTTTTTTCCAGCTAAACGCTTATGTGGCTACTGGTAAAAAGCTCCAGCTTATTTAAAAGAAATCATGCTGTGACACTTGTGACTGGTGTTTTTCCCTTAAGTGCGTGTTCAGTGCCTTGAAAAAAATAACTATTTGGAAAGAAAGATTGATTTAGACAAAAGTCAATACAAAGAGAAGTGGTTCCGAAAGGTAATACTCACAGACGTTTCAAATGCAAATCTTAGTTGTACAAATAAAACAAACACATCAAGTCTGGAAGACCGCAGCCGCATAACTTACAATGAAAGAAAAGGTTGAAAGGAGAATAGGGCTAGAAAGGGAATAATTGGGAAAGAAAAAAACACTGAGTAGATAAAAGACACAGAATCCTACAATTGTGTCCAAGTCAGCCCTGTGTTTAGTGTATTCGTTTTACCTGGAGTCAAGAAGGCATATTTGGAACCTCTCCAGATGCACTTGCATTGTTCCTGACCACCTAATCGGGTATCGCAGGACAGAGCCGACGCTGTCTTAGAAATATGTAACACCAAAGTACATTTGCATTCCTACTTTGTGTGGTTATAGACTTTCGGAATGAGTCCAATAGCGTTTTTTGATTGATCAGCGAAGAAACACATTTGAGTTCTTCATGTGTCAGCTCCGCTGGGACCTGAGAAAAAGAGGTGGGGCGTAACAAAGGCCCCCACGGTGATGGGTCCGAGTTCCAGGGGGCCCTCTCAGCACAACACCTGAGTCCGGAGGAGGGTACCCATTCCAGTTACGTTACTCCACTGTAACAGAAAGAAACTTTCAAGTTACCCATCGCTACATATAAGCATACTGTGATGTGTTGTATTGTGGAGCTGCTGGAGAAGGCACAGAAATCATTCTCTGTAATACAGTTGTCTTTTAAAGCAGGGCGTTTTTGTTTTTTGGGCGTTTTATTGGTCACATAAATTCGCCATTCCTCTTCAGGAAAGAGTGTTTAGTGTTAGACAAAATACATCTGTTGGGGCTTTCATAGAGAAAAATATACATAGATAACATTATAAAGCAAATTCAGTAAAAAAGTTATAACAATTCATTATTAAAATGACATCAAAACAGCAATCATTCCTAAAAGATTTTAGGGATTATGGTTTTTCTTTGAAAAACGAAAAAGGTATCAATAGTAAATAATGATCTAAAAGGTTTTTCTATGAAGCTTTGCTTTTAAGAAATGAAAAGCCAGCAGTGCTTTGGCTCTTAACACTGCAAAAAAACGAAATGCCTCCTGTTACCATGAATGGTCTCACATATAATTAAGTTTTGTTTTTTAGGTAAATACCTTGTGTCGGAAGACAGTCTTTCTTGTTTGAAGCAGCAAATGTCTTTGTTTCCAAACTCTCATGTAAGGAAAAATCACCTTTTTAGAACGAATGTATGGTGGAACAACGAATGCTGGAACCACGCATGCCTGAAAAACGCGGTCGGAACAACAACTGCGTTGTTACCACAAATGCCTTTACCACGCATACCTTTACAACAATTTTTCATTGTAAAAGCATGCCTAGTAAAGGCATGTGTGGGAACAGCATGCGTGGTCTTAGCATGCGACCCCCCACCTACCCTAAGGCCCAGAAGTACCCCACCCCTATTACTAAAACTACCCCGACCCCCAACCCCTAAAATAAAACTACCCCAAATACCTCCCACTCACTCTGAGCCCTAAACCCTTCCTAGACCTCCCCCACCCGCCCTAAAAACAACTGACCACCCCCACCCTGCCCCTAGAAACAAAACTACCCCTAACCCCCACCCCAAAAACCAAACTACCCTGATTCCCCCACCCCGCCCCTAAATACAAAAGTACCCCAATCCCCCTATACCTGCCCCCAAAAATCTAACTACCCCCATCCCTCCATCCCCAAAAACCAAACTACCCGACACCCCCCACCCCAAATAACAAACTACCCTGATCCCCCCAGCCCCACCCCTAAAAACCTAACTACCCCGATCCCGCCACACCCTCCCCCAAAAACCAAACTACCCTGATCTCCCTACCACCAAAAACAAAACTACCCTGACCACCCACCTCCTAAAAACAAAATTACCCCAACCCCTATCCCCAGAAACAAAAGTACCCCAACCACCTATCCCCAAAAATCTAACTACCCCAATCCCCCAAAAAACAAACCACCCCGATCCCCAACACCCAAAAAACAAACTACCCTGACCCCCAACCCCCAAAAACTAAACTACCCCACACCCAAAAACAAAAGTACCCTAACCCCCACCCCAAAATAAAACTACCCAGACCCCCACTCCTGCTCTTAAAAACACAACTACCCAACCCCTGCCCCTAAAAACAGAACTACCCAGATCCCCCCACCCCTCCCCTAAAAACAAGAAGTACCCGATCCCCCACCCCTAAAAAAAACTGCCCCAACCCCCACCCCTACTGCAAGCCCTTAATCCAACCCCACCCCCACCCCTATAAACTACCCTCAACCCTGCCCCAGCCCCAATTACCTGACCACGTCCCCTCCCAATGCACTCTCCCTTTTTCTCTGCCTTAACCACATATGTGCGTTGTTCAGCACATGCATGGTTAAAGCAGCTAAAAGGGGAGCCGTTGTTAAGGCAAGCGTGGTCTGCTTGCATTAACAATTTAATCATTGTTCTGGACGTTTCCCTTTTGAAACTGATACCAAAAAAAAATCTTCTCTTCAGTTATGATGCTGTGGGGTAGTTATGGTGCTCAAAAAGTCCTCCAGGAATACTTCTAGGGGCCCCGAGCCAAGGATTCAAAGAAGAGATTGACTACTGTACCCATTCTCTTCATAGACATTGCCTGGAATACAGCCCCAACAGAAAAATGAACCTTTGTACCCTAGAAGCTGCCTCTGGAGGTTTGGAGCTTTAGGGGAGCTGAGGAGGAGACATTCACATTTCAGTGGAAGAGAGGGGCAACCTCTCAATTTAGTAAGGGCTCCAGCTACACTCCAGCCCTCATTGTGCCACTGGCCATTTTTCAAAATGCCCATTTTGTCCTCAGTTACGCTGTGAACATTAAGGGCTTGGTTCCATGATCTTTGTGAACAACTTCCAGAGCTTTGGGTTCAAGATGATAGAGGATCCAAGGCCACAGTACTGCCTCAGGAAAACAGGCTATTGTATCTTTACCTTCTTCAAATTCCAGGAAATGTTCTGATTTCCAGGTAGTAGAGTTCCAAGGTATAGGAATAACTTGGCAGTGGTTGGTGGTGGGGCTTTTTATATATCCCTGCTAGGATTTCCTATTAGGCTTTTCATAAATTTTCACCAGTTTGTCTTACTGGAGCAGAAACAGTCCTAGAACACAGTATTCTTGGAGTACTCAAAAGTGGCATAACGCTATCTCAGTTGCTGGGCCTGTCCATGTAAACCTATTAACATGAGAGTCCTCCCTCTCCCCTCAGAAATTCAACTCCAATTCCTCCTGTTTCTTTGTCCTCTCCCTTTGTGAAATGTGCTACTATAGCTCAGGAATGCTGAATTCCAAGGCAGTCTCACACTTTATCTTCACAACATAAACATGAAACCTGCCCTTCCTTTTGTGTGTACGTATGTGTGTCTCAATTTCCTTGTCTTCCCCTTACATTCCTCTAATAAGTAGATGCAGATAGTTCTCGTATCAATCCACCCAGTAAATATTGCCACCTTGTGTTGCTTACAGGAATCTCCCAGAAAGGCAAATGTCCCAGAGTTCCCCTTCTTCTAATGGAGCACCCTGATGATGGTCTTTCACATCTTTATTGAGCTATGCATTGGTTGGTGGAGAGACCTTAACCTATTTACACTAAGGGCTTGATTCCTGACGTTTGCAAACAACTTCCAGAGCTTTGGGTTCAAGAGGATGTAGGATCCAAAGCCAAAGTCCTTCCTCAGGAAAGCAGACAATCTTATCTTTAGCTTCTCCAAATTCCAGGAAATATTCTGAATACCAGGTAGTAGAGTTCCAAGGTATAGGAATAACTTAGCAGTAGTTGGCGGAGGGGCTTTTCAAATATAGGAAAGAGCTGGACCTCAGAGGGGTTAACATTATTATTCCCACTCCAGTCTGTGCAGCAGTAGGGAAAGCATTGGACTTCAGATGGGTCAAATTTACTACTCCCATTCCAGTCTGTGCAACAGTAGGGAAAGCGTTAGACTTCTTAGGGCTAAAATTTACTATTGACACTCCAGTCTAAGCAGTAGTGGGGAAACGTTGGACTTTGGAAGGGTAAGATTTACTTTTCCCATTCTAATCCAGGCAACAGTAGGTAAACTACTTCACTTCAAACACATCGCATATTTGCATAACCATATTAAATTAGAAAAAATATAAACATAATTTCTTAACACAAAATATATATTTGTAAAAAAATAAAATGATTAACTAATAGTGAAATAATTAACTTCCCATCCAACTAGCCCCATAGCTCATAACTAAAATATAACTAATATAGGTATAATTATAACACAATTGACATAATTATGAATCAATATTTAATTATACAATTCCAATTATTAATTACATATGACTCAATTAACTTCCCACCCTATATCCCTATAAACCAGCAGCCCGCATCTAAAATAATTCATTATTACATATTGTACATACTTAATATCCACTCCAATATTTAATAATAATAATAATACAATAAGTTATTATTAAGTAATAATTACCTAATTAACTTCCCACCCTCTACGCTAACAATCCCAGAAACCCACACCTAAAATATAACTAAAATAAATGATGAATACATATTTTGCATATTTAACATTCAAATAAATAATTATGAATAAATTAAAAATTAACTGCAAATTAATTATTACCTATTTAACTTCCCACTGTATATCCCTACAAACATAGCAACCATCATCTAATATATAAATAATTAAATCAGGATTACATAATAAACATAATTAATATCAATCACATAACTGCTTAAAAATTATTAATTAATAATGAATAGGCATTACTTAACATCCCACTCTATCCCCCGTCCACCTCGGTTTGCTGTATAACCAAGCTGTTGATGGAACCAGGAAATGGTCCTGTGAGTAACCTTCATTTTGGCTGGGTATGCCGTTCAGTGTACCGGCTCCCAGCAATAGCAGCAGCTTGCATGCGTTATTTGCGCACACAGCTAGGCAAGGCCGAAAAAGTCCCAGCAAGTGGTTCCTTTCTAAGCAGCCATTTGTAATGCGTGCGCGGACCAGTTCTTCGGCACCCGACATCCTCAGTGGTGGGCACACACTACTCACACATGCTGCATTGACACCGCATTTAAAAGCCAGCAGATCGGGTTTTACAGGTTACATGTAGTTACCGGTTATGCGATCCTAGGTGATTCTACCAGGTGAGATCTTGACTACATACGTGTGGTATAGCCAATGGAACCTTAGACACAGGATGGCGTTTTTTGATCCTCAACAATTATTTCTCCCTCCCTTTATATGTAGAGTGTAATTACAGGCTGGCCTCATCACTGACATACCTGTGAAGTACAAATTGTGCTTTTATATGTATGTAATGTCATTTTTACACATATGTTTGTATTTTCTAGTGTGCATGTTCTTTGTGGATGTTCACCCACAGGGGTTATTATTAACGTATGTACAAGATGTGCTCACCTTGTTCCTGCATTCACATAGTTTTGAGGAACCTTTTAAATGCATGGGCAAAATCACTATAGGGTGTAATTTGTAAACAACCGTAGCCTCACTAATGTTGTTGCAAAGCACACAGCCCTTACGATGTGCCCTCCGCTCTGGCAGACTAGTTTCCTCTTTTATTTCAGATATTATGGAACGAAATACACCAAGTAGGTGTTTGGTTTCCTAGGTCCTCATTAGGAGTTTGGCAGACAGAAAACACCATCTGCCAAACTCCCACCAGGGTGGCTGCCACCTACGCGGAGTCATTAAGAGTTTCCCGCTAGGTGAGCAGGCAGAACCCTACGTTTCCGCCTGCCGGCCTAGCGGGAAACAGGCTACAGCATTGTCTCCAGCTCGTAATCAAGCCGGCAGCAATGCTGTAGCCAGCAGGGTGCACCAGCACCTTCGCAGTGTTCATCGTCTGCGACCCCCACCCCCGACGGTGAACATTGCGATTGTGCTGGGCAGGGGACCCCTGCAATGTCCATGCCAAGTGCAGGGGCCCCCCAGCACTTGTTCTCTGCCAACCTTTTCATGGAGGTGTTACCACCATAAAAAGACTGGCAGAGAACAGGGTCATAATCCACAGAGCAGCACTGCATGCCGGGTTCCAAGATCTTGGCAGAGCTGGCGGTTCCTTGGGGGTCAGAAAGCCAGGATTGTTATGTGGTGGTCAGACCGCCACCGAAAGTGTGGTGGTCGTAAGACCGCCACACTCATAATGAGTCCCTTAGTGTCCATTCAGATTGTACAATGCAATAACACTTTGCACTTATAATTAGGAGTGTTCTCAGGGAGTGAGATACATGGTCCTGATGAAAGCCAAAGGGAAGGGTGGCAGAAACATGTTGACCGAATTAGAAAGAAAGTAGAGTCATTAAACCCAGGTTTTCACTTTCTACCATTATCTTCTCGAATTTTAATCTTACTACTTGGAGGACAGATTAAAGCATAGCTTTTTCATACTAGTCAGGTATTTTTTATTTCAGCCTTAAAAAAAAACCTCCAACTCCTATCTGCCATCATTTGGGTGGATCAAATTGAACACAGTGCTCCCATTTAAACCTTGGTCACAGCACGCCCCGTTCCGCAGTGGAATGCGAAGAACCCTATGATGAAGCATACCTCCAAGGGACAAACCTGGAGGATGACGGTTACACTATGAAAAGCATTTAGTTTTTTTACTCTGAGTGAAATTGGCCCATATGTATGTGTATATATATATATATATTTCACCAAAACAAAAAAGAAAAAAGTAAAAATCGCACGCTCAGGATTCAGGGCAAGTGAAAACAGTGTTTAATCAAAGCACAACGTGTTTCGGCTGACACAGCAGCCTTGGTCACGTGATATTCACCACCAATCAAACATAGCTAAATACCATTAGTTCATAGACATAAAAATAAGACAAACAACAGTTACAAAGTACAGGATAAGAACCTAAGAGTACAACCTTAAATAACATTACATTATACCAGGATTTTAGTGACTGGTGGAATCTATACCATTACACATAATTGTCAAATATATAAATAAATAAATACATATAAATATATAAATATATCAGTATACAAATATATAATTATACAACCATGTGACCATATAGAATAAATATGTAAAGGGATAAAATATCATATAGAGGCAGAAGGTAAAACACCAAAATAGAACACCGGGCTAATGTATTATGAATTATCATAAAATATTATCACTTAAAGGCCCAACGGTGAACTATAATCACCCAATGCAATGGATAAATCAAATAATTATTCCTAACCTGCAATGGTTATGATATTGATACCCCTATATCGCTTTTTACATAATTAATATTAATACACCAGACCAATAGTATAACAGAAATCTTTATAATATTTTCTTATCTTATAACCTGCACTGCCAACACCCAATAACGTGCAATACGACGAGAGCGGTGGCAGGTAGACATCAGCATTAATTTCAGCCGACCCAATGAATCTGAAAAAGATATATACACATATTGAATAAATGACCATAGTTACCCCAATCTAATCAACTCCTAAAACCATATCATAAACACTATATTAATTCTGAAAAAAGAAAAAAGAAAAACTGATAACACATCTCTTATTTTTTAATATTCAGAAAAAATATTCAGAAAAAAATAAATATATATTAATACATTCTAATAGTACATTCATCTTTTCATAAATAAAATAATAGTCATCACTAGCCGAATTCTACCCTATTCTAGTAGTATTTTACTCATCATACAAATGGGTATTCAGTTCTTCCCCAGTATTCAATCCTTTAGGTGTCTTGGTCTCTAGATCTAAAATATATTTTGACTCTTTCTTCCTCAATATTAGTTCCTTATTACCCCCTCTATGGGATGAAGGGACATGTTCAATACCAAAATAGGACAACTGGGTCCAATCAGAACTATGTTTCTCTCTAAAGTGCCTTGCTACTGGGTAGTGATCATCAACTGAAGTTATGGCACGCATGTGTTCCAAGATCCGTTTTTTGACACTATGGCCCTCATTACGATTCCGGCGGGCGGCGGAGGCCGCCCGCCAGAATTCCGCCCTCCATAATACCGCTCCGCGGAGGGTATTATGAGTTTTTCCCTGGGCTGGCGGGCGGTCTCCAAAAGACCGCCCGCCAGCCCAGGGAAAAACTCCCTTCCCACGAGGATGCCGGCTCGTAATAGAGCCGGCGGAGTGGGAAGGTGCGACGGGTGCTGTTGCACCCGTCGCGTATTTCACTGTCTGCAAGGCAGACAGTGAAATACATTTTGGGGCCCTCTTACGGGGCCCCCTGCAGTGCCCATGCCGTTGGCATGGGCACTGCAGGGGCCCCCAGGGGCCCCGCGACTCCCCCTCCCGCCATCCGGTTCCCGGCAGGAGAACCGCCAGGAACTGGATGGCGGGAGGGGGAGTCGGAATCCCCAAGCCGGCGCAGCAAGCTGCGCCGGCTTGGAGGATTCCTTGGGGGCAGCGGGAAACCGGCGGGAGACCGCCGGTTTCCCTTCTCTGACCGCGGCTAAGCCGCCGCGGTCAGAATGCCCCGCGGGGCACCGCCGGCCTGTCGGCGGTGCCACCGCGTCCCGCGGCCCTGGCGGACGTAATCCGCCAGGGTCGTAATGACCACCTATGTTTGGTACTTCCAACGTACCATCTTTTACAGGGACATTCCAATATGTAGATCACAAAAGGGGTAGTGCATGTTATAAACTGATTAATTAGCCTGTTTTTACCAGGTTTACACAGTGCATACTGTTTACGCATAACACTATTGCGGCATGCTTTGCAATGCCCACAAGGAAAAAAACCTTGAAGGCCATGGTCTCTAAGTTGAGATGTGGTAGTGATATCATTAGATCTTAACATATCCTGTAAGCTGCGTCCTCTTCTGTACGTAATCTGAGGTCTGTTTAATATCGAATCCCCAATGACGGGGTCACTCTTCAGTATCTTCAAATTTTTTGTGATGATATTCTTAATTTGTTTTGTATCATCCCTGAAAGTCATAATCAGTCTGGTATCGTCATTGTCATCCAACTTCTGTTTGGGAATATTATCAAATAAAATATCAGTTCTTTTTGTTCCCTTGATTTTATCGATTGCTTTTTTAATAACCCAATCAGGGTATCCCCGCTGTTTAAACCTCATAATCATCTCTTTTTGCTCAATTGCAAAAGCTTCATCAGTGCTGCTAACTCTTTTGGCTCTTAGCAGTTCTCCATAGGGGATACTCCACTTTAAATTTTCTGGGTGGCCACTCAAAGCGTGTAATAAGCTGTTGCCTGCTGTGCACTTACGGAAGAGTTTAGTATTGACCTTGTTACGATCAATCTTTATCAGTGTGTCCAAAAATTCAATAGAGAGCCTACTCATTTTGTGCGTCAGTCCTATATTCAGATCATTATTATTTAATTTGTCAACAAAATGGGAAGCTTCTTCCTCGGATCCTTTCCAAATAATGAAAAGATCATCAATATATCTTAGCCATAAGATTGCCTGACTAGTTTCTGGATATTTATATTCATCTTTGAAAATATTCTCTTCCCACCAGCCTAAGAAGAGACAGGCAAAACTTGGAGCAAAACAAGTGCCCATCGCAGTTCCGAGGATCTGCTGATAAAGGACCCCATTGAACAAAAAGAAATTATTAGTCAGACAGTATCTTATCATATCTACTACCATTTCATTGTGTGCCAGGTATTTAAGTGATCTAGCATCTAGAAAATGTCTGCAAGCTGTAATGCCCCTATCATGGTCGATGATAGTATACAGGGAGTTGACATCTAAAGTTAGTAACAAAAAATCATCTTCCCAAACAATTCCTTCGAGTTTACCCAAAAAGTCCTTAGTATCACGGACATAGGATGGAAGATTGACAACAAATTCCCTCAGAAAATGATCGACATATTTGGAAACATTTTCTAATGCACTACCACATGAGTATACTATAGGTCTTCCTGGTGGATTAGTTCTATCTTTATGAATCTTGGGAAGAATGTACAACACCAGTAGTTTGGGAAAATCTCTCTTAAGAAAACAATACTCTTCCCACAGTAGTAAGCCTTTATCTTTCCATTCCATAAGTAACTGCCAAATCCCCACAATACTGTTGGTATAACTTTCTTTAGTGGAAACCTTGTAGAAATGTGTGTTATTAAGTTGGCACATAACTTCCTTAATGTATTTTTGTTTATCCATAAGTACTATATTGCCGCCAATAGGCCCCCAGAGGGATGTTTCCCATGATGTTCTTAATATCAGTGATATGGACTCTCTGATTGCACTGTATGAACTGGAGAACAATGTTGTAGATTCTATCACAACTAGGAATGTTTATCAAATCCTTGATGATTTAAATATTACGTATGATGTGTCTGTCCCCACTGGATTTAAGCCAAGATCTACATTCTTTCCTATCATGACTCATGATAATATTGATACATTTTATGATGTGGTGGTAAAAGATCTGATCCAATTCCGACATAGAACATGGTTTAAATCCAAATGTAATTACAATTTAACACAATCCCAAAAAGATTTTATTACAACTGTGGCAAGCGATACAGACACTATTGTCTGTCCTGCAGATAAGGGCGGCAATATAGTACTTATGGATAAACAAAAATACATTAAGGAAGTTATGTGCCAACTTAATAACACACATTTCTACAAGGTTTCCACTAAAGAAAGTTATACCAACAGTATTGTGGGGATTTGGCAGTTACTTATGGAATGGAAAGATAAAGGCTTACTACTGTGGGAAGAGTATTGTTTTCTTAAGAGAGATTTTCCCAAACTACCGGTGTTGTACATTCTTCCCAAGATTCATAAAGATAGAACTAATCCACCAGGAAGACCTATAGTATCCTCATGTGGTAGTGCATTAGAAAATGTTTCCAAATATGTCGATCATTTTCTGAGGGAATTTGTTGTCAATCTTCCATCCTATGTCCGTGATACTAAGGACTTTTTGGGTAAACTCGAAGGAATTGTTTGGGAAGATGATTTTTTGTTACTAACTTTAGATGTTAACTCCCTGTATACTATCATCGACCATGATAGGGGCATTACAGCTTGCAGACATTTTCTAGATGCTAGATCACTTAAATACCTGGCACACACTGAAATGGTAGTAGATATGATAAGATACTGTCTGACTAATAATTTCTTTTTGTTCAATGGGGTCCTTTATCAGCAGATCCTTGGAACTGCGATGGGCACTTGTTTTGCTCCAAGTTTTGCCTGTCTCTTCTTAGGCTGGTGGGAAGAGAATATTTTCAAAGATGAAGATAAATATCCAGAAACTAGTCAGGCAATCTTATGGCTAAGATATATTGATGATCTTTTCATTATTTGGAAAGGATCAGAGGAAGAAGCTTCCCATTTTGTTGACAAATTAAATAATAATGATCTGAATATAGGACTGACGCACAAAATGAGTAGGCTCTCTATTGAATTTTTGGACACACTGATAAAGATTGATCGTAACAAGGTCAATACTAAACTCTTCCGTAAGTGCACAGCAGGCAACAGCTTATTACACGCTTCGAGTGGCCACCCAGAAAATTTAAAGTGGAGTATCCCCTATGGAGAACTGCTAAGAGCCAAAAGAGTTAGCAGCACTGATGAAGCTTTTGCAATTGAGCAAAAAGAGATGATTATGAGGTTTAAACAGCGGGGATACCCTGATTGGGTTATTAAAAAAGCAATCGATAAAATCAAGGGAACAAAAAGAACTGATATTTTATTTGATAATATTCCCAAACAGAAGTTGGATGACAATGACGATACCAGACTGATTATGACTTTCAGTGATGATACAAAACAAATTAAGAATATCATCACAAAAAATTTGAAGATACTGAAGAGTGACCCCGTCATTGGGGATTCGATATTAAACAGACCTCAGATTACGTACAGAAGAGGACGCAGCTTACAGGATATGTTAAGATCTAATGATATCACTACCACATCTCAACTTAGAGACCATGGCCTTCAAGGTTTTTTTCCTTGTGGGCATTGCAAAGCATGCCGCAATAGTGTTATGCGTAAACAGTATGCACTGTGTAAACCTGGTAAAAACAGGCTAATTAATCAGTTTATAACATGCACTACCCCTTTTGTGATCTACATATTGGAATGTCCCTGTAAAAGATGGTACGTTGGAAGTACCAAACATAGGTGGTCATTACGACCCTGGCGGATTACGTCCGCCAGGGCCGCGGGACGCGGTGGCACCGCCGACAGGCCGGCGGTGCCCCGCAGGGCATTCTGACCGCAGCGGCTTAGCCGCGGTCAGAGAAGGGAAACCGGCGGTCTCCCGCCGGTTTCCCGCTGCCCCCAAGGAATCCTCCAAGCCGGCGCAGCTTGCTGCGCCGGCTTGGGGATTCCGACTCCCCCTCCCGCCATCCAGTTCCTGGCGGTTCTCCCGCCGGGAACCGGATGGCGGGAGGGGGAGTCGCGGGGCCCCTGGGGGCAACGGCATGGGCACTGCAGGGGCCCCCGTAAGAGGGCCCCAAAATGTATTTCACTGTCTGCCTTGCAGACAGTGAAATACGCGACGGGTGCAACAGCACCCGTCGCACCTTCCCACTCCGCCGGCTCTATTACGAGCCGGCATCCTCGTGGGAAGGGAGTTTTTCCCTGGGCTGGCGGGCGGTCTTTTGGAGACCGCCCGCCAGCCCAGGGAAAAACTCATAATACCCTCCGCGGTCTTCTGACCGCGGAGCGGTATTATGGAGGGCGGAATTCTGGCGGGCGGCCTCCGCCGCCCGCCGGAATCGTAATGAGGGCCATAGTGTCAAAAAACGGATCTTGGAACACATGCGTGCCATAACTTCAGTTGATGATCACTACCCAGTAGCAAGGCACTTTAGAGAGAAACATAGTTCTGATTGGACCCAGTTGTCCTATTTTGGTATTGAACATGTCCCTTCATCCCATAGAGGGGGTAATAGGGAACTAATATTGAGGAAGAAAGAGTCAAAATATATTTTAGATCTAGAGACCAAGACACCTAAAGGATTGAATACTGGGGAAGAACTGAATACCCATTTGTATGATGAGTAAAATACTACTAGAATAGGGTAGAATTCGGCTAGTGATGACTATTATTTTATTTATGAAAAGATGAATGTACTATTAGAATGTATTAATATATATTTATTTTTTTCTGAATATTTTTTCTGAATATTAAAAAATAAGAGATGTGTTATCAGTTTTTCTTTTTTCTTTTTTCAGAATTAATATAGTGTTTATGATATGGTTTTAGGAGTTGATTAGATTGGGGTAACTATGGTCATGTATTCAATATGTGTATATATCTTTTTCAGATTCATTGGGTCGGCTGAAATTAATGCTGATGTCTACCTGCCACCGCTCTCGTCGTATTGCACGTTATTGGGTGTTGGCAGTGCAGGTTATAAGATAAGAAAATATTATAAAGGTTTCTGTTATACTATTGGTCTGGTGTATTAATATTAATTATGTAAAAAGCGATATAGGGGTATCAATATCATAACCATTGCAGGTTAGGAATAATTATTTGATTTATCCTTTGCATTGGGTGATTATAGTTCACCGTTGGGCCTTTAAGTGATAATATTTTATGATAATACATAATACATTAGCCCGGTGTTCTATTTTGGTGTTTTACCTTCTGCCTCTATATGATATTTTATCCCTTTACATATTTATTCTATATGGTCACATGGTTGTATAATTATATATTTGTATACTGATATATTTATATATTTATATGTATTTATTTATTTATATATTTGACAATTATGTGTACTGGTATAGATTCCACCAGTCACTAAAATCCTGGTATAATTTAATGTTATTTAAGGTTGTACTCTTAGGTTCTTATCCTGTACCTTGTAACTGTTGTTTGTCTTATTTTTATGTCTATGAACTAATGGTATTTAGCTATGTTTGATTGGTGGTGAATATCACGTGACCAAGCGAGCTGTGTCAGCGGAAACGCGTTGTGCTTTGATTAAACACTGTTTTCACTTGCCCTGAATCCTGAGCGTGCGATTTTAACTTTTTTCTTTTTTGTTTTGGTGAATCATAATTACCGGCTTGCTCGTGCCGGTTTTCGCACCACCCCTCTCGGGCCACATGAGTTCACTTCGAGTATTTGAGGTTTGTTTTTTATATATATATATATATATATATATATATATATATATATATATGTGTGTGTTTATATAACTATATATTTTTACATAGTGTTAAATGATAGTTTGATTTATTGATCTAAATTTAATTAATGGTATATATACAATAAAAAGTTACAATATTTCTGTATGTTTTTAACAATATTAGTTTAAAACGATATATTTAGATTTTTTTTGTATTTACTGTTATTAGTATAGGAAATTATATTTTTGTTATTGATATTTGTGACAAAATATTATTGTTGTGTGATATTGTTGTTTCCAATATTATGTCAGTGATCCTGCTGTGTAAAAAGGGGTACTTAATTGAATTGTCCTAATTTCTGTCACGGCTTGGAGGAGGTGATTAGTTCTCTGTGCACCAAAAAATTAGTAGAAAGCAATATTTTAAGTGTCCCCACTGCAGACTTTTTAAAAACATTTTATTAGCCTGAGGGTAATCCTGTATTGTGTCATACTCACTAAATTTACCAAGAACAGTGCACATGTGTGAATTTTCTTAACATTTGAATGAGTTTTCTCTGGATTTATTGTCTTTTTCTTTATGTTTAAAGTCATGTTTGTCAGGAATACTGATGAATACGTTGTGATTTAATGGCACATTATTTTGATTTGCTACAAAATTGCAGCCTCCTTGAGCAAATATTTATTGACTGATAATTTGTGGGACTTTTTTAACAGGAACAAAGGAAGCAAATGAACCATAAACAATGGGTTGTAGATTTTGTGAATCAGTCACTTCTCCAGTTGACCGTTGGTGATGTAGAAAACAACCGCTATGACAGCATAGATTTTGCGGAACGTCTTGGTGCAATGAACCTAAAATGGAATAGACTACGTGGACTGCTGAATGGAAAGGTCTCAAGTATTTTTGCGTTGTAACTAAGAATTTATGTTTGCTTAATTCTTTCTTCTTTTGTTATTGTGATAATTAAGTATTAATAATAATTACTACTCATTCAGTTAATTTAACATTATATGTTCTGTTAGATTAAATATATATTTAAAGTGCAAGCATACACCAAAGCACAATACAGGTAAAGGCTTAGGGAGACCCAGTAAGATAAATTTCATATTAAAATGAAAAAAACATGTTTTTAGTAACTACCGGAAATAACATTGATTTTTGTCTGCATGAGGCTCAGGCCAGGAGTGTTCCTGTGTCTACAGGCCAACAAAAGTCGCAGCATGCATTCTAAGAAATCCTAGAAGAGAATGTTTGCAAGATCTAAGAGTATAAGCCGGAAGATGCAGGGTCAATTGTTTGGCGGGAAAACATTTCGTTTTGGTATAGTCTGCTCTGTGAACAACTATCACGACGTTAAAAATAAACCTTGAGCAAACCAACATTGAGATCTTAATACTGTGTGATATGAGATCTTATAGCTGTATCAGTAGCCAAACGTGCCATGTTCTGAATAAGCTGAAGCTGATAAAGAGGTTTCACAGGGGCTGTTAGTTTTTAATACATTGGCATAATCCAGACTGTATTGGACTAGTACGTTTCTAACCGTGCTGTGTAGGCTTGGCTAAATAAATAGCAAGATCTCTTTTAGGAGTCTAAGCTGAATAGTGCAGGTCTGGGCCACTTTGGTGACTTGTAGTTTTAATTAGAGGGCATTGTCCAAAATGTCCCCAAGATTACAGACCAGTTGGGCTAGGGCAGGTGGTGAGCCACCACATTGACTCCCAGTTGCCAGTGGTTTGTGGAATCAAAACAATTTCCACCTTGGCTGGATTCAGAAATAGGAAATTAACAGAAATCCCTCAGCAAACTGTGGTCAGAACAGTGGTGAGAGGCAGCTGACCTTGCTCAGGCTTGTGATTTCCCACATAATGGGTGGATTCTAAAGATGACAGGTGTACCGTCTGTCTATAAGCAAAACTTACCACTCAGGAATAATGCTGTTGGTTGTAAGAAAAGGTTCAAAAGAAAAACTGATCATGTAGAGCCCTGCTTGACTCTGAAGGTGGGTGGCTTTTTTTCTGATGAGAAAGGGGTTGACTGAAAAACAGACCATGTAGATCCCTGCTTGACTCTGAAGGTGTGTGGCTTTTTTCTGATGAGAAAGGGGTTGACTGTACCTGTTGTTTTCTACCCAGTAGAAAGGGTTTATCCATTGGGGAATTGAGCTCCCGAAACTGATTTCTTCGTTAGAAGTTAGACAATTGAATATTATGATGGGTTAGATTAAAATCTACCAACAGCTTTCCTACTTCTGACAAGCTTCGTCAAATCATCTAGGGTGCATAGTACTACCAGTTCAGTACCATGCCCTGTGCAGAAACCTGATAGCTGTCCATCAAATGGAGTATTAGCTTTGGCAATTGGGTGCAATTGTGTAAAAACATGTTTTTCAAAACAGTTTGCCTAAGGAATGGAGCAACTAATTTCTTAGGTCCGAAGAATTAAGTAATTTTTCCAGAAATAGCTCATGTTTTTCCCAAAGATAGATGAAAATGCCTTTGGAAAGGAGCGTTAGTATACATTTAAAAGAGTGTTTGAATTATTCAGCTGGAGTTACCTAATTATTTGTGCTGGAACAACATCAGTAGGGGAAATAAAGATTTTACCAATGAGAGAAATCCCAGGGGGAAATTTTGTTCATGTCCCTTGGAGTGGGAGTGATATTCTATCATTTACAAATGATTATCCAAAATTGAGAGAGAAGCCAGTAGAGTGGTATTAGCAGACAGACAGGTTCGTGAAACTTGCTAAATGTTTGCGGGAAGACTTGAACACCTTGCTGGAGATAGTGGTCCCAGCTGACTTGTGGGTTGAGTGCAAGAGAGCTGTAGATTGGCCAACAAGTGAACCAGAGAGAGATAAGAGTACAGGTGCACCATCTCCTGAAGTAATGAAATATTACTATAAGGTGATTGAGTTCCTGAAGACGAGGATTTCACCCAAAAACATTGATTGGCAGAGGATTGTTAGGACAGTGCAGGAGGTAAAAGAGTCGATACATGTTTACTATGAGAGATTGTTAAAGGCATTCAAGGAGTACAGTGGCAAAGAAGCGGTTGATCCGAAAGACATGCTGCATTTTGTGTTCAGGTTTGTGGAAGGACTGAGACCTGTGATTGATCGGATGATAAAGAGTAAGTTGATTTGCTGGCAAACAAAGCCATTTGATGAGGTGTTGCAGGTATGCGAAATACTGTAGTGACGAGATTGAGTTGAAGCTGAAAAAGTTGAAAGAGAAGACAATGGTGATGCAGATTAAGGCAAGGAAATTTTGTGCAACAGATGCCGCAGCAGTAGGGAAATGTTATGTTTCAGCCTCAGATGAGAGGTAGGGGTAGTGGAGGCAATATGAATCGTGGCCCAGATCTGAATACTGTATTGTTTCAAAATGATGTGCAGGGGATGAAAAAGCTATTACCGTGTCACATTTGCGGAGCCGTGGGACACTGGAAGTGGGAGTGTCCGATGATGGTACAAGAGGGTGTTGTTCAGCAAGGTAATGACGTCAATGCATATCAGAATATAAGAGGACCAAAAGTGAGAGGTCCAAATCCAAATTTTCAGAATATTGTGAATCAAGTGCAAACTTTTCAGCCCATGCAGCAGATGCAAATGCTCCATGCACAAGTATCACACTTGCAGCCGGTGCAGCAGCAGGTTCTCATGGTACCTAGACAGCAAATGCAGATACCTCAAGCCCTGATGGAGCAGCAACAGATGATGCTTTCTCAACAGGTCACAGGTCAGAGACAAGACAGAAGTAGTAAGGCAGTGCACCAATTCCCGTTACACAGTGAGAATGAAATAAATGGTGAATGGATGAGTGATAGTTCCAATGAGGAGCCATGTGTGCTTGCGACTTCTCTAGATGTAGATCAGAGAGGACCTTATGTGAAGGGAAAGGTAATGGGCCACAAAGTCTCATTCCTGGTGGACATGGGATCTGCACGCTCTACAGTGAGAAGTGCAGAAGTTCCGAATTTGCCCCTTTCAGGTCGAACGGTTCAGGTTGTGTGGGTAGGGAATCAGTTTTTGACAAATCCGATTACAGATCCAGTGCAAGTTGAGATTGGCAATTTCCAAGGACGAGTCCAGTATCCCTACTGTGAAGGGACTTGCTGTGTAAGACAAGGTGTCTGATTACTTGTTCAAATGATGGAATTGAGATCCAGACAAATAGTGATAATGAGGAAGACCCAGCCCCAGAAACTGAGTGTTAAACTATCAATGAGGAGTACCCCTTGATTGAGTTTTTCCCAATGTTCACAGTGAGAGAGCTTCATTCTGATTTGCAGGGAACAGTGCAAGAAAACGTGTGGGATTTGGTAGGGAAAGAAGTGGGCTTGATCAAGGGAGTGGAGCGAATTAAGGTTACTTTGAAGCAGGATGCAGTGTTTCTGCAGCTTCCTCAGTGTAACATGCCACAAGATGTCCTGATGAAAGTGGCTCAGATAATTTCAGATTTTGTGAAGCAGGGAGTTTTGAAGGAGGTGTTGAGTAGCCCATGTAATTCACCATTAATGGGTTTGAAGAAGCCATGTGGGAAGGTTAGAATTGTTCAGGATTTGAGAAAAATAAATGACATTTGTGGTCAAATGTTGTCCCGTAGTGCTCAACCCAGATGTAATGATGTTCCTGATTCCATGTGATGCAGAATGGTTCACAGTTGTTGATTTGTCACAAGCGTTCTTTTATGTGCCCCTACACGTGGATAGTCACATTTTTTTTAGTTTAAAATTCTTAGATCGAGTTTACTGTTGGTGTAGACTTCCTCAAGAGTTCACGGAATCACCTTCCTTGTTTAACCAGATCTTGAAAAAGAATTTGGAGTCGTTAGAGTTACCTTTTCAGTCGACTCTGGTACAGTATATTGATGACTTATTGATTGCATGCAAGACAAGGGACGAGGGTAAGTATGACTCAATTGCCCTGCTGAATCATTTGGGAAAGTATGGTCATAAAGTGTCACCACTGAAATTGCAGTGCTGTCAGAAGGTAGTGAAGTATTTGGGTCACCAAATTTAAAAAGGGTTGAGGAAAATATCCAGAGAAAGGATCACAATGATACTGCAGATAAGTCCTCCAACCTCGCAGAGAGATGTCAGGATGTCCTGGGAATGGTGGGCTATGGATTCCGTCAATGGATTCCGAATTTTTCAGGAATTTCAAAGCTATTGCAGAAGTTGACCCATAAGGATGTAACAGATCCCATAGTGCTAGATCAAGATGAGGTGAAAGCGTTCACTGAATTGAGAGAGAGTTTGTGCACAGCTCCAGCGTTGGGTATACGACTACACAAAACCTTTCACATTGTTTTGTCATGAGCATGATGCATGTTCATTGTCTGTCTTGACTCAGGTCCATGGAGGTGCTCATCGCCCAGTAGCATATTTTTCAGCTACTTTGCACCCAGTTGCAGCAGCCTTACCAGGTTGTTTGCATGCAGTTGGCGCAGTTGGCCAGAGTCTTTCACAGTGTGAAGAAGTAGTGATGGGATATCCCCTGACTGTAATGATCTCTCACTCGATCTAAATTTTACTGACAAGGACGAAAACCCAATACTTGACTGGTGCTAGGTTGACTAGGTATGTGACAAGTATTTTGAGTGCTCCAAACGTGACACTGAAAAGATGTACAGTGCTGAACCCGGCAACTTTACTTCCAAGTGATACTACTGAATTTGAGAAATAGGAAGATGTTGAACATGATTGTCTCAAAGTAACTGAGTTGTGCACAAAACCGAGACCTGACTTTGGAGATACCCGATTGGAAGAAAATAACCAAATTATTTTTGTTGATGGTTCTTGTCTGAGAGACAGTACAGGAACACTCATACCCAGTTGGCATATTTAATTTACTTGTAAGTCCCTGGTAAAGTGCACCACATGTCCCCAGGGCCTGTAAATTGAATGCTACTAGTGGACCTGCAGCACTTATTGGGCCACCCACACATGTAGCCTCTTAACCATGTCTCAGGCCTGCCATTGCAAAGCATGTATGTGCAGTTTTACTGCTACTTCGACTTGGCATTTAAAAGTACTTGCCAAGCCCTAAACTCCCCTTTTTCTGCATATAAGTCACCCCTAAGGTAGGCCCTAGGTAACCCATAGGGCAGAGTGCTATGTAGGTAAAAGGCAAAACATGTACCTGTGTGTTTTATATGTCCTGGTAGTGGAAAACTCCTGAATTCGTTTTCCACTACTGTGAGGCCTGCTCCTTTCATAGGATAGCATTAGGGCTACCCTCATATACTGTTTGAGTGGTAGATTATGATCAGAAAGGGGTAACCAGGTCATATTCAGTATGGCCGGAATGGTAATAGAAAATCCTGCTTATTGGTGAGGTTGGATTTTATATTACTGTTTTAGAAATGCCACTTTTAGAAAGTGAGCATTTCTCTGCACTTAAAAGCCATCTGTGCCTTACAGTCTGTCTCCAATCAAGATCTGGGCGAGGCGAGTTATTAGCTCCCTAGTGCATTTTACCCAGACAACCACAAACACAGGATACTCAGTTACACCTCCACTTGTCTGCATACTGAATGGGTCTCCCTGGGCTAGGAGGGTGGAGGGCCTGACACTTACATTTCAAAGGCTAGTGGCTTGCCCTCACACAATGGACTGCCAAGCCCCCTACTCGGACCTGGGCAGGCAGGCCTGTACTCAAAGGGGGCCTTGTGCACTTCAAAACCACTCTCTTAAGTCTCCCAACTTCAAAGGCATTTTTGGATATATAAACTGAGTCCCGGACCCCACCAAATCAGACACTTCTGGACCTGAATCTGCAACCTGTCAAGAGGAACTGCATGGCTGCCCAAAGTACTCACCTAGACTGCTTTGCTGTGAAGGACTGCAGCCTTGCTGTTGCCCTGCTGCCCTCTGACTTTCCTTAGAAGTGCTCTCCAAGGGCTTGGATTGAGCTTGCCGCCTGTTTCCAGAAGCCTCAGGGCCAAAAAGACTTCATCTCTTCAAGGAAATTCCTTGTGCGTGGAAAATCGATGCGCAGCCTGCCTGAAACAATGCACAGGCTGCCTTGTGATGAGAAAACCGCCGCACAGCCTAACCAGAACCACGCATCCCGACTTCCTGAGAGAAGATTGACGCAGCGCCTGCGTTGCGACTGGAACTTCGACGCACAGCCCTAACGGATCGACGAACAGCTGAGCCGGAACGACGCAGCCCGACTTCTTGAGAGAAGAATCGACACATCGCCTACCAGATTGACACAACGCCTGTGACTTTGTCCCGCTTGTCCAGGATTTCCACACATCATCCCTGGGAGTCAAAACATCCCCGCATCAAGGTGAGGAACCAAGACTGTGCACCAGAAATTGACGCAAAGCCCCTTGCAGCGTGGGAAATAAAGGACACATCGTCTGTGACATGTCAGAAAATCCGATGCACACCTTATTTTTACACGCATCTCCACCTCTGCAATCTCCGTGCGTGTAATTTTGACACAAACTAGGTACTTTGTGCACGCAAGAGACAACTATTGATTTCTAAGATTTAAGACTCTTTTAGTCTTGCAAAATTGATATCTCAACTTGTGCTTATTGAATCTTTATCGTTTTGACCTTAATTTAACCAGATAAATATCAAATGTTTTTCTAAACCCGTGTGTGTATTTTTGTGGTGTTTTCAGTGTGTTACTGTATGGTTTATTGCACAAATACTTTGCACATTGCCTTCTAAGTTAAGCCTGACTGCTCAGTGCCAAGCTACCAGAGGGTGGGCACAGGATAATTTGGATTGTGTGTGACTTACCCCGACTAGGATTGTGGTCCCTATTTGGACAGGGGTGTATACCTCTGCCAACTAGAGACCCCATTTCTAAGAGCTACCCACAATGAAAGGGCAGAGGAATAAAGTTACTGTAGAGACAAAGAACAAAATGGTGATACATAAATAATGAACCATCCAACACATCATCGCTACAGATTAATAATAATACTCGCTGAGCGCTTCATTATTGCACTCAAAGCACCCTGCAAAGCACAAAGCAACAAAGCAAAAGGACGGCTGACATTAGGTGGTTAATATAAGACTCAGAAGGCACCTGTGAGTATACATGAGGAACTAACAATAGGGTTTCATAGGTAGATGTACATGTGGGATTAAATATTTAAGTTGAAGCAACAGATAGCCCTGTTTCCCCCATGGTTCAGCGAACAGGGTCTGACAGTCACTGTACAAATAATGCCTTTATCCCTCAAAACCTGTTCGTTCCTGCCAGGTGTATAAGCATTATAGCATCCTACCCCAAGAGCCCCCTAGCTCCTTTTTTCTTGCCACACTTTTGTTGAGAGCTGTAGAGTGCAGCACCTGCGCCCACTATGCAGTCCTTTCATGCTCCTTCACTTTGGCTCTGAAGCAGGGGATCCAGTAAAACAGAGGGATCTTGTGAGGTCTATGGGTCACCTCCTGCTGCTCTTCCATTATTAAACACAGTAGGCTTACTCTACTGCTGAGAATTCTGGGTCTGGGATCCCAGGGAGCTTGTGAGAAAACAAATCTTCCTATTACTCCCTCCACTGTTTGCTCCCATGCCACTGCAGTTTTTCGACTGTATGATGCCATTGACCGCAGGCTGGTCTGGTCTAGAGAGAAAATGTAGACAACACACTGGTTGTGCATGGTGTGGTGTGGACTTTTTTCTCACCAGCCTATAGCATAAACACATAGTGGCAATGCTGTGGGACCACAAGAGCTGACGTCTGTTAGCTTCGGTGGGGGAAGCATTTGCTGATGTTCCCAGGGGAGCACTGGGAGACATGTCTTAGGACCTACTGACTGATGCACCTTGGATCACAACGTGATGTGCTTCAGGTACATTGTGTAATGTGCCTAAGGAGTATTTGCCCGAGGCACCCCAGGGCAACACTGGAAGACACGGATCAGGGGAGAATTGGGTGATGCCCCTCATGAGAGGGTGCTGTGTGTTAGGCGAGAACATGAGATGAACATTAGCATGAGATGAGCATTGTATGGTGAGCATCATTGCGTTACTGGTTAATGCAGCGTTTCGGAGTTTAGAATGGGACTCTATGAATTATTGGGTACAGCGTCATGTGCAGCTGGCATATGGGGAGATATGCATTTGATGCACCTGGTGATGTACAGTCGGGGGGGACATGACAGAGTACCCTAATTTATATGCGACACCTTAAGCTGGTTTGCAGCATCGTGTGTGTTTACATGTATTCCTAAAATGGTAACCACAAAATTTACCAGTCTCAAAAGCTAACTTCTGCTGCTTAAAAAGCAAAACTGTTTGAATGAGTCACACACAACAGCTATGCAGGTGGATGGATAAATTGGAACTTTTAAAAAAAAAGTACATTTCCTTTTTATGACAATTAGATAGCTTTTTGTTTTCCTGGAAACATGTTTATGTCTCTTGTAAAGTTACACATATTATTTTCACTGCCGCTTCACAAGGAATACATTTTTAGTAGTGGAACATGCGAAGGATAACAGAGGATCGCTCATTAGAACTTATTTCCCAGCAGTTTCTTGCAACATCCAAACGATTTCCGAGAACAGGACATTTCTTTTCCTGGCGTGCCGAAAAAATGAAATCGAAAAAGTAAAATTCAGTTCGTGAAGCATGACGCTGCTAGCTCACCCAGTGGCAATTCCACTTCTCACAACATACCCCTCATTAGATATTTCATCCATGAGCCTCTAGCCTTGAATAAATGCAGCTTTATAGAATTTATTAAAGCCAAAATTAAAAAGTATTATTATTAGTAAAAAGTAGGTCTGTCTGAAAGTTAGATGTGTGTTGGTAATAACAAGGAAAGATCTGCTACTGTGCCAATTTCCTCTTTTGAATTATAGTATCTGTAGTAAAATCATGTATTTCTTCATAATAGTATACGTTACGTTTCCTGTTTCTGTTCTGCGATCAAGATAGCTACAGCCCGTTTCTTTAACGAACGTAATCGATTTGGTAGTTGTAACGTGCAAAGAGAACTGAGCAAACAAATTATACGGGGAGGAAGACAGTCTGTTTTGTGGGAGAGGTGCATTAAATATTTCAGAAGCAGCAGAGGCATCACACAGTAAGAGGGACTGAAAGAGGGCAGGCCCTCGCAGTAAATGACAGATGGAAAGAAACAAAGTTAAGAAAGGCGCACACCAGTAGGATCTGCTGCGATATTGGTTTCGTTGGCATTCACTACATCCACGGTTAAGCACTTCAGCCTGCTTGCTTATATGCAGTAAGGCAGCAACATTGTTTTTATGAAAGGGCGATATGATTTGAGCAGGTTATAATCATTGCTGGAGCTTACCTCCTTCGAAAGTAGAGATCAGGTCATGAGCAATGATTGGACCTTGAGGTAATCTTGAGCTTGTTGCCTCCTGCTGGAACTAACAGAGTCTGCAAGTATTCCTGTCTTCGGCATACAATGTGGTTTCTAAACATATGATAGGAAAGTTTGTGTCTTTTGTGGATTTTGTTTTTCAGAACGATCTCTACGCCTGTGGGCTAGTGTATTGCCCTAACCTAGCGGCCCTCTGGGATTTATGCAAATAATTGGCATTTATGGGCAGGTGTTTGCATGTATGCCATGGGATTTCAACAACCATAAAACCATTAGCACATTGTATGGGCCACTTTCTTAGATGGGTTAATTATTTAAACATTTACTTACCCATATCGCTTTCACACAATGACACACTGGTTATATGGGGACATCTCCGATGATCTATGCAGGAGTACTGACGATCTCTGAGAGTCGAGATAAATTTGCACTTATTCTATGTGGAAAGGATTAATTTAAATATTAGCTGAATGTACTGTAAATCTGAAGAGTCTGCTAATGGCATGTCCTGCTTTGAGCCAGTCATTTTCAGTCAGAAGTTACAGGGATTTAGCACCATAATTCAATTTAGAGCACCACACAATTTGGGACCCATCTACCTGAACTACCGTATCGGCTTACACCCCCCTCACAAGAAGCCTTCTCACACCATGTCCCTCACATTCAAAGAGCCTGGGACAGCAGTCACACTTTCTCATACCTGGCTAAGCCTTTGAACGAACTTCCCTTTCAGGGCTGCTGGTTCAGTCCTAGAACTCAGACAGAAACGTAAAACATAGCTCTTCACATAGGACCCATATAGGGCGCTCAGTAACACCCCTGCTCTCCAGCTCCAGGAAACTCTCCTGGGTGACATCCATGCGCTACAAGTACACTTAATATAACATAGCAGAGGGAAGGGACTAAAGACTGCATTTTTGATAGATTCTCACTCAACAACGTGGTGGATCCATTTGTTCTGCCTTCTTTTGCTGCTGTGAACAGTCTACTTTTTTCTTCTGTTACTGTTTGACCAATCAACACAGCATCAGTGTAACTTTGGGAAAACTGAGTAAGCCTACAAACCTGAAACCTTTAGGCCCACAAGGAAGAGAGAGCCCACCAGTTCAATACACAAGTGGACTTCAACCCCCTCCACCCCGCTACCCCACCAGATTCTTTTATAGGGATTTCAGGGAAATGTCATGCCATAGTTAAAAACAGGCAAAGCAGAGCACAAGGCATGGGAGAGGAGTGAAGTGGTTAGAGTAAATGGACTAGGCACAGACCATAGCCAAATTGGGCTTGGACAGACTTCCCTGCCACTGGTGGGTGGCAGTTGCTTGTCTTGCAATCCCCAATTTGTCTAGTTCTGTGTTGTGGATCATCTGGCCTTATTTTGTGTGACAAGTGGCACACCGTCTGAAAACTGCCGAGAAGCACACAAGGAGGCTGAAAAGATCTAGTGTCATTCAAACACGAGTCCCATTGGAACCCCAAGGCTAATACAAAACCCCTTCATTGATTGAGACTGAGAGAAACCTTCTGTATAGAAAAGAGCTGATGCATGCACCTTTCAGTGCTGCTCCAGAGACCAGCTTGGTGTATCCCTAGCTCCCCAGAACTCATCCCTAGTCAAGTGACCCCATTGGTGTCTATGCACAACTTTAAAGAGAGATCATAAGCTCATGCAAAGGAAGGCAAGCTAAGTAGTAGAGTGACACTGCACATATCTCATCTTAAACACATACAACATACTGGAGTCACTGCCTTCTCTGAACAGACTCCAGCTTTCTTAGAATTTCTCAGGAAGCAAGCTCATTTTGACAGCAACGGAGCACAGCAGGTACTATGCCAATGGGCCAAAGGAAATTAAAGGCAAAGGGCCTAGAGTGGTTGTGGGGATTTACAACATGGTGGTCTTGAGCACCTGGTGGGTTGGCAGCTCGGAGTAGCATGCGTAAATTAAAAAAAGAAGCAGGCAACAAATTGCTTGAAAGCATTTTGAATGAGTAAATCTCGAATGGGTCTAGGGAATGTGATACATTGAGAGGAGGAGGATTGGGTGATTGGGTGTCCTAAGGAGGATGGGATGCCGTAAAAGGAAACAGATAGAAATATGAAATCGTGTTTGACTGTGGGGAGAGACGTGAACTCCCCAGAAAAGGTTGGGGGAATAAAGAAGAGGACGTCTGAGGGGGTGGATTGGTGAGAATGCCTGAATACCTAGGGAGTAATGCTAGTAGGTGGAGATAAAGGATATGAGGTGGCTCACTTGACTACTATGTACTTGGTGGTAGAGGTGGTGCTTCCTTGGCTCTGCTGTAGGTTGCATGAGCAGGATCTTTAATAATGAGTGTACTGTGATTATAAAGAGCTAACACAGTATAAAGCACAAGTGTGCTATAAAAGTCATCTTTAGAATTCCTAAAGAGTTGTCAGGGAATGGTAAAGAATTGAAATGGTGCTGTATTACTTGCAGGTGAAACGTTACAATCAATACCCTTCGGCACAATGTAAAATACCATTTTATATTGTTGTAAAATTAAATTGATTTGATGTCCTTTAGTTTTACGAATCATAACTGTAGTTTATTCTATTTCAGATTCAAGACTTGGAACGCATCCAGGAAAACATCACAGATCTCGATAACAAAGTACAGACTTTAAGCAGCTGGCTCAGTGCTCAGAGGGACAGGCTAAAAACGCTGCAGACTCCCTCGAGTCTGATTTCAGTTCAGAATACCCTCGCAGACTGCAAGGTAATATTACTTGCTGTTATGTTGTGTAGCATTCACACATTAATTTCAGTTCCTTAAAGAAAAGATATAAACAGGGAAGCGTATTAGTACATTCAAATACTTTGGCCAAACCCCAAAAGATCGTCTTACAAAAAATTTACCTGAACCCTTATATTCTTTTGAACATGTTCACAGCAAGGGTAGTAAAGCACAGCACCGTCCCTCCATAATGATAAAAAGAACAAGAAATTCAAAGAAAACCTTATAGAACCATGTATATGTTTTATTAAACTAGAAACAATACACCACTGGTAGAACTACCACCAATAGAGTCAGTCTTTAAGTAACCCCCTGTGGGCTGATTGTACAAAGAGCAATGTTTTCACTTATAGTCCAATCCTTTAAGCATTCAACATTCTACACCAACATGGACATGTAGACTACAAAGCGGCTTGCGCTGCAGCATTTCTTTTGATGCGGTGGTGGCGCAGGCTCCTGTCCCATATCTAGAAGGCCACGCAAATCCACTTTGCGTGCTTTCTATGGCCTTGTTGATATGGACCAAGGCAACACAGCACAAGTCGCTGTGTTGCCTTCCTTTGTGTCAAAGAGGCATTCCTTGGGTGTTGCGATGGGTTTTCCCATGCAGCACCCATTAATTTTGACGCATTCCCAGATTTACAAGGATTTGTAAAGTTGAAAAATGCGTCAAAAGCCTATTGCTCCTCAAGGGAGGCATAACAAGGAGAAATACCTCTGTTTCTCCTCGTTTTTCCTCTTTATATGTGTGCACATAAAAAGTGGAAAAAGCCTTCATTAGTTCATAGAGCCCACATATGCACCACATACAATTTAATTTACTGCAGATGCTATGGGCCTAAAAAACATACAAATCTGTATTTGTTGTTGAGCAACTCACAGTACCTTTGGTGTGGAAAATTACTGTTGTCAATGCCCTCAATAAGATAAATAAACATCTCTTTTAATGAAATCCATCTTGCAGGACTTGGAAAATCAACTCTCTGTCAAATCAAGCGCTGTAGATGACCTTAAACAGAGTTATATGCGGCTTGTGGACAAACGAGCATTGCAAGATACTGCTTTGAAACTAGAAAGTCTGAATGAAACAAAGAACAACTTCGCTGCCCAGGTACTTTTCCTGCCTGCTTTTATCTTATGTTTAATCTAATCATCAGTTTTTTAAGAGCTGCACTTTATCACTGCAGGAAATGTCTTTCTGGTATACCTGTGCTCATGCACGCAGTGGGTATGATAATCACTTTGTTTGAAAAGGTGGATCAAACAGCAAATGCAGTAAATTTGTTTCCAGTAAACAGGAAGGTTTCTATCTCTGTTAGCCCAGGCACTTAACAGCTTTGCAACCAGACAGCAGAGCCAAGCGGGAGCTAAGTGACAGTGCAGATAGAGGACTAGAGTGGGATGATGGATCTCCCAGCATTACAGACCACTGTAAAGATACAATCTGAAAACTGAGCTCAATTGAGCTCTTGCCTCAATTGCACTTTACCTATCATTCACCCCTGATGTCCCCCTCAGCTCTATCTCTCCCCTACAATGTCCTCAAACTGGTGAAAATAACTTAAAAGTTGGAGCTCTGAGAATGGTCTCTGTTCAGTCTAGTTCTAGTCTTAGTCATGGTGATGGTGCATTGTGTTGAACTGTACACTGGTGAACCATTTCCATGATGAACCCCCATGGAGGCCTTAAGGCTGTGGGTTCTTCTTTGGGGGACTATTCAGGTAAGAGTGCCATAATGCTTTAATTTAATCTACCTTGTTTAGAGGTGTTGGACCTCCACAAGTGCATTCTATTCCTAGGGAGCCCCTAAGCCTGTCATGAGTGCCCCCCAGAAGCAGATAAGTCCCCATGCGCAGCAGGTGCCATCCATGCTCTGGCCTTCTAGTTTTTGCACCTGCAGTTGGCTGCCCAAAGAGGGTGGGAGAAATAATGTCCACACCTGGCCTTCCAAACCCAATGTCAAGAGGAATAGAGTTGCAGGATCACATGATCTGGGGTCACTTGCCTTGCCCTTGAAGTGTGGGTACTCGAAGATGGGCAGAGGCACCAGCAGGAATAGTGCCTTGAGCTTGACTAACACTTCAGGGAGAAAGAAAAGTCAAGATTTACCGGCCTGCAGCCGTTATATGAAAGGCCAAGCTGCTTGGCCAGAGAAGTACTCCGCAAAACCAGTGGGAGCTTTCAAAAGGTTCATATTCCATTGGTGGTGCTTCCAGAAAGAGCAGGGGAACCACTACCCAAATCATTGTTTAATCTGCCGGCCCCACCAAAAACGGCCCCTCCTTGTTTTCAAAATGGGCATCCCAAGTTTACCAGGGCCCAACATGCATAACTCTGGGAGGCATTTTCATGTTTTTGAATCACTCTTGGAGTTTACCTTTTAGCTTATTGTTGGAGTGCATGAATGCATTGAGTTTCTGGGTCTTCTTTGAATGCTAAGCAATCTTGTTTAATGGTAGAAATAAGACGTTCACTGAAATGTTCAGTTTTCTCTATTGTTTACTATGGCAAACCCATTGGGATGCCTTATTAGTAAATGGTAAACTATGTGTTGGAAAGTACCCTCTTTTGGCATGGTTACCCCCACTTTTTTCCTGCTGTCAGTAGGTTTTGATTGTGTTCACTGGAAACCAGGACCCAGGTGACTGCTCTCTCCCTCTACATTTAGGTGCTTATGACTTTACACACCCCACAATGGCATACTGGTGCCCCCAAATAAGTCCCTAGTATATGGTACTTAGATACCCAGGGCATTGGGGCACCAGGGGTTCCCCATGGGCTGAAACATGTATTATGCCACCTATGGAAGCCCATACAAAATGTCTCTGCAAGCCCACCATTGCAGCCTGTGTGAAAGGGTCACTGCACCAGGTCACTGTAAGTTACCCCTATGGTAGGCCCTCCTAGCCCAGATGGCAGGGTGCAGGTACCTGTGTGTGAGAGCACCCTTGCATGAGCAGAGGTGCCCCCACAAACTCCAGGCCCATTTGCCTGGACTTTGTGAGTGCAGGGATGCCATTTTACGCATGTACTGGACATATGTCACTACCTGTGTCCATATATATAATGGTAACGCTGAACCTGGGCATGTTTGGTTGCCAGTATTGGTTGTATGATTCCATGCACTCTGGGGGTTCCTTAGAGGACCCCCAGCCTTGCTCCTACCAGTCTTTCAGGGTTTTCCAGGCAGCCTGCGCTGCTGCCATCCTCCAGAAAGGTTTCGTCCCTCCTGCTGCTTAACCAGCTCAGGCAGAGAAAGTCAAAACAAAGGACTTCCTGTGGGAGAGGGAGTTAACACCCACTCCCTTGGAAATAGGTGTTACAAGGCTTGAGAGGAGTAGCCTCCCCAAGCCACCAGTATGCTTTTAAGGGCACATTTGGTGCTCTTGTTGCATAAACCTGTTTGCACTAGTCCAGGGACCCCCGGTCCCTGCTCTGGATCGAAACTGGACAATGGAAAAGGGAGTTACCACTCCCCTGTCCATCACCACCCCAGCGGTGGTGTCCAGTGCTGCTCCAGGGGGCCTCTTGATTCTGCCATCTTGAATCCAAGGTGGGGAGAAGCCCCTGGGAACATCTGAGTGACCAGGTCAGGCAGATGATGTCACAGCCTCCTCCTGTAGGTGGTCACCCTGCTAGGTGATCTATCCCCCTTCCTGTGCTATTTAGGGTCTCCCTCTTGGGTGGGTCCTCAGATTCGATGTGCAAGCTTCGAGGAGGACTCCTCTGCATTGTTTACTTCATCTTCTGGTCACTGGGAACACAACTGGACCCTCCGGAAACTGACAATCTACAACTTCAATGACAACTCTGCTCTGCATCATTGTTTCTCTGGCTCCTTCCAGCAACATATCCCCGGCTGTGAATCCTCTGAGGGAGGCAAGTCTTCAGCCTGCACAAGAAGTAAGAAGTAATCTCCCTTGGAGTGAAGGAGTCACTCCCCTGCATCTGCAGGTACCAAATGCAACAACAACTGGCTGCGTGGATCTTCTCTCCTCTGGAGCTGCGTGGATCCTGAATCACAGGTGGTGGTCTGGAGTGGTCCCCTTGGTCCCCTCTACCAGCTGTCCAACTTAGGAGACGCTAAGCCCTTGCCTCCCCTAGCAGGACAGTACCCCTGTGCACCATGGCTCTTACAGCTACCAAGGCTTGTTTGTTCCTCCTCCAAGGGATCTTTAGGCTCCGTGTAGCCCCCAGCCCCCAGCACTCCATCCTGCAAAGCACAGACTCCTGCCTTGCTGCTTCAGCAACGTGGGACTCCTCCTCAGGTGTGCTGAGTGGGCCTCACCGTGACTCCTGTGCCTTCTGCCCATGGGTCACCTGTGGAGGGTACCTCCTCTTCTCGTGACTTGCCCAGCTCCTCAGGTGTGCTGAGAGGGCCTCACCGCAACTCCTGTGCTTGCAGCCCGTGGGTCACCTGTGGGGGCTGCCTCCTCTTCTCGTGATTCTCCCAGCTGCTGAGGTTCACCCAGGATTCCCCTTATTGGGTCGAGTCCCCTGGTCCTCTTCAGCCTTGCAAACCTTCTTCTCCGACTCTTGCATTTGCTAAGGCTTATTGTTGGTTTTCCCACACTACTAACTGACTGCATCATGACCACTGACGTGGGACATCACTTGCATCAGTCCTGGAACTCCCCTTTGGCCCCTGTGCTGCACTGCTGACCTTCTTCGTCAACCATCGACCTGGTCCTTCATCCACAGAAGGGTGGGTAGTGGCTCCTGCCACAACCGGACACTCCAACTCGAACCGGACTTGGTCCCCTTACTTTGCAGGTCCTCTTCTGTCAGGAACCAGTTTTGGTTTCTTCCAGTCTTGTCTGGGTCCTGAACAATCCTCTTCCAAAGTCCTCCTGTTGGTTATGGGGGAAGCCAGGTACTTACCTCTGCTCTCCTGGTTGCTGGAGAACAATATGGTACTCACCTCTTGGGGTTCCTAGTTCCACCAGCTCCCTTCTACTAATTCCACTTCTTTGGGTGGGCAACTGCCTTTCCCATTCTACTTTTTTAGTACATGGTTTGGCGCTCTCCTAGGGCCCTCACTGTTTACTATTGCTTTTAACCAATGCCTATTGGTTTTTATGCTAGTAACTGATTTCTAATATGTATATAATAGTTTGTTTACTTACCTCCGGTTGGGGTATTGCCTATACAGTATTTTAACATTTGTGTTGCAATAATAAAGTACCTTTATTTTCGTAACACTGTGTGGTTCTTCCATGTGTGTAAGGGCTGTGTGACTATAGTGGTATTGCATTAGCTTTGCATTTCTCCTAGATAAGTCTTGGGTGCTCACCCACAGCTACCCCTAGAGAGCCCTGGTTTTCTAGACACTGCCTACACGTCACTAATAGGGGATACCAGGCCCTGGTATAAGGTGATAACACCATAGGTGCTCACCACACACCAGGCCAGCTTCCTACACTATTTGCATATTGTTGGTGACCTCTTGCAACATTTAATACAGGTGGAATGTTCATTTTCACACTGTTAAACATACAGTGACACCATGTGACAAAGCCATTAGAAATTACTTATTACAATTCCATACCAAGTTTGATATAGACATATATGTGAGTACTAAGGATCTAGGGGGGTAGGGACTCCTAGTGTGCAAGCGATTGAAGGTGCCTCAAAACTATGGTTCTCTAGACCACATTTAGTGAGTTATTTTTACTTTGTGATCTTTGCTTTGTATGTGCACCTTGCTTTGTGAATCCCTAGAGATGTTGTCCCCAATGGTTTTTCACCTGCCAAACTTGTATATATATTTGTAATGTGGTAGGATTTATTTTTGCATGTATTTAAGTATTTTTCCTTTTTAAAGAAAAACAGCTATTGGACATTTATTTGTTGTTATTTGTAGCATTGTATTGGATTGTAATTGCATTTATATAACATTTACAACACTTGACGAGCCACTGAAAATTTTACTTAGGGTTGGTGAGGTGTTACTCCAGTGATTATTGGTTTTATTGGTTATTGTTTATATTTAGTTATTTGAATTGATGTTGTGCTTCAGAAAACCATTCCATGCATTGAATCGGATTTCTTTGTTTTAGATTAAATTAATAGGAGCTAGGTGTGATCATTACTATGAGCTAATGCAGTGATTGATGGGATGAATATTAGTCTAGAGGAGATTAAGGGCCGATTAAGACTTTTGCAGATGGGTTATTCCATCACACAAGTTATGAAAATTCTGTCCATTTTATTAAAAAATCCCAATGTACTTTAAGAAGGTTGACAGAATATCCTTTGTGGTGTTATGTGATAACCTGTCCACCAAAGCAAACTCCAAATTAGGCCATAGGTATTAATAGATTGCATTGATTTGGTTTCGAAAAAGGAGATTTTGGGATCCAAGAGACGAGGTGTGAGCAATTTTCAAAAATACAATATGAGATTGTAAGGGAAATAGGCATCTGATTTAGAGTAGGCTACACTCAGAGAGTGAGTCATGCAGATGATGCTGGATAAGGAGAGAAGCATTAAACAGAGAGGAAAGAGAGAGAACAATCACTGATTTGATGTAAAGGTCACTTTTCACACAGGATTTCAGGAATATAGTGGGGGAAGTCTTTTTGCAATCAGATAAGATAAAACTGTAGAGGAAGCAATTTAATGTGCATGTGAGAATGGCATATTGTACTATAGTATTTGCACAGTGCCCACCACCCCTGTAGAGAAGGGTGGCCAAGTGTCCAACCACATGATGGTATGCTACACAGAGATATGTGAAATTATGTAGACAAACTCATGCCCTGCAAAGAAAAGATAAATATAGTCTTGCTCAAAGCACTTATTGAACATGTTTGGAAAGGAATGGAAACACTATATATAAATAAATAAGATCTGGTGTTAGGTATTGTCTGCTAAATTTCATTAAGAAAAGTCACACAAAGTTGGTAGATGGCATGCATTTAAACATTACCCCCATCAAATAAGGGGAAATTTGTTATCAGATGCGGTGCAACGAATGATTCAAAGGGTTTATCCATGTGTGGCCTTCTCTAAGTAACACTTAATCTACGAAAAGGCACAGCATTCTAAGAAATACAGGAACTGGACAATTTCTCCAACATCAATTACATAACGTAAAAAAATGTTTCATTGACTATAAGGTTCATTTTATTAAAAAAAAAAATTAGTCTAGTCTTATGACCTGCCACAAACCACAGAAGATATCTCCAGTCTAGTAATACTGATCACAGTGCAATGCTATCTGCTGCATACTTGCACTGGTCTTGAAGCATATTTCGGACATGTTTGCAAATGTATCTGTTTCATATGTGTAGGAAAGTCCTCCTTTTTGCCCTGGTCACCCCCACACTTTTTGGACAGGTACTGGTGGTTACTGACTCTTGGCTGTGCCCTGGGTACTGCTTACCAGTCCCAGGGCCAGTGCTCTGTGTAAAATGGATATGCAAATTAGGCTAATTATAATTGGCTAAGTTAACCTACCTATAAGTCCCTAGTATATGGTAGGGCATGTAGGTTTAGGGACCACAGCATAGGTAGTGCACCCATAGGTGCACTGCTGAGGTGCCCAGTGTCATTTTAAAGGCAGGCCTGCCTTGCTGGCTGCTTTTAAATTAAAGTTATATGCAAATTCGACTTTGGAATTAAAAGTAGTTCCAAAGTCTCAAACTGCCTTATTTTTACATATAAGATGTGCCCTATGTGCCCCTAGGGCTGGGTGCCATGTAACTATAAGCAGGGACTTTATAAAAATAGTTTTATAAGCCCTGGTGAGGTAAAAACAGCCACATTCGTTTTTCCCTCATTGTAGTAAATGGCCTTCATAGGCTAGAATGGGGAGACTTTATTTTAATTTTTAAAGTCTCCTTAAATGATGCATACCAAGAGTTTGGTATCAAATTAATTGTTGTAATAAATCCCACAACTTCCAGTTGTTGGATTTAATATAACTTGTTCAGGTAAAGAGTTTTAAACTTTATCTGAAAAGTTGCCAATTTCAGCCCTGCATTGTTTTTGCTGCTGTGCTCTGATTGGCCAGCCTTGAGCAGCTTGACCAAGCTGCCTTGATGAGATGTGAAGTGGCCTGGCTTCACACAAAGGAATGTGCCTGTGGGAGGGAATCTCCCCTCAGCAGATGGTGAGGCAGGAAGGGGGAGGGCTGCCAAACTGGTCTTCAAAGGCAGAGAAGGACATTTGGAGCAACCAGCAACACCCCCACATCCTGCAACCCCAGATAACTAGGTGCCCCCTTGATTAGATTAGGAGAGGGCAGGAGAGGGGTGTGTTTATGATTTTTAGCCACACCAGTGGGTGGGCTCAGCCAGATGTAACCTCCAAAAATCAGATTCAGCCATGATGGATTTTTAGAGAATGTTGCCTCCTGGGATTGATTTTTGCCACACTTCCCAGGAAGTGGTCATCACAGGGGGAAGGACCCTGCACCTGATTGGAGAAACAGGACCCCCCTGCTTTTCACCCAGGAGCAAAGATAAAACTGGCAGACCTGCACCCACACCTCAGATCCCCATCAGATTCCACAAGGAAGAACCAAAGGAGAAGAAGGACTGCCATGCTGGACCCCTGGCCTGCACCTGGAACCTGCACTCAGAAGGACTGCACCAGCTGCACACTTGGGCTTCACCACAAGAAGGACTTTGCCTGGCTTCAACTGGTTCAAGGAGGGACTCCCTGTTTGCTACAGGTGAAAAATTGCTAACCAGAGTCCCCTGCACCAACTCCTGAAGAAAGCGACCAGCTGACCACTGTCCAGTGGCCAAAAAGGAGTTTGCGCCAGGTGCATTCTGGGAGTTGTAGTCCGCACTCCCCAAGGACCATCTCAGAACTTCTGGACCCTTGGGGTAAGCTGTGGACCCCAAAAGAACCTTAAAAGGACATCTGGGAGAAGTCCCAGAAGTTTTGAGAAGTTTTGAGAATTTTTTTTAAAAAGCTCCATAGAGGGACCGACCCGCCGCGGCAACTCTAGCCGGCTTGCCTCAACCGCGACCCGGCCTGATTTGCTGGTTCATCCCGGTAAAGAAAAATCTCAGAAAAAGAGACTAAGTCCGAAGGTAAAAAGTTGACCGGGACCTCCCAGCCATCGTATCCGAGAAGGGCTCCATGGACGTCGGATCAAGATCCAGGTTTACCCCGGTCGAAGGATTTTCACCTCGAAAAAACGACTAAGTGCGAAGGTAAAAATCTCCACCGAGGATTCCAGCATCGCGTATCCGGAGAAGGGCTCCAGGAGGTCGGATTGGACTGGCAGGTTCGTCCCGCTGAAGAAAATCTTCGAAAAAAAGACTAAGGGGGTCATTTTGACCTTGGCGGACGGCGGAGGCCGTCCGCCAAGGTACCGCCGCTGAATGACCGCACCGCGGTCAAAAGACCGCGGCGGCCATTCAGACATTTCCTCTGGGCCGGCGGGCGCTCTCCAAAAGAGCGCCCGCCGGCCCAGAGGAAATGCCCCTGCAACGAGGACGCCGGCTCAGAATTGAGCCGGCGTAGTTGCAGGGGTGCGACGGGTGCAGTTGCACCCGTCGCGTTTTTCAGTGTCTGCTTAGCAGACACTGAAATACTTTGCGGGGCCCTCTTACGGGGGCCCCTGCAGTGCCCATGCCATGGGCATGGGCACTGCAGGGGCCCCCAGGGGCCCCGCGGCACCCCCTACCGCCATCCTGTTCCTGGCGGAAGACCCGCCAGGAACAGGATGGCGGTAGGGGGTGTCAGAATCCCCATGGCTGCGGAGCGCGCTCCGCAGCCATGGAGGATTCACAAGGGCAGTGGTAAACCGGCGGGAGACCGCCGGTTTACCCTTTCTGGCCGCGGCTGAACCGCCGCGGTCAGAATGCCCTCGGGAGCACCGCCAGCCTGTTGGCGGTGCTCCCGTGGTCGGTGACCCTGGCGGTCACCGGCCGCCAGGGTCAGAATGACCCCCTAAGTGTGAAGGTAAACTTTTAACCGAGGCCTCCTGTAGCCGAGCAGGGCTCCATCTCGGTCGGCCTTACACTTTGACTTTGCCCCGGTCGAGGTGCAACCAGATGACCCGATTGGCGCTTTTTGTTTCTAGGCGCTAAAAAAAAAAAAATTGTTAAAAATTCATATCTCCGGTTCCCCTTATCCGATTTTATTCGTTTTGATGTCATTTTAAAGATAAAAATATATTCTATTTTTATAAAGTGGTTTTGGATTTTTAAACTGTTTCCTGTGTTTTATTTAATTACTGTTTTGTGATATTTGAATGCTTTACACTCTGTCTCCTAAGTTAAACCTTGACGCTCGTTGCCAAGCTACCAAGGGTTGAGCTGGGGTTAATTTACTGAGACCTAACTGGACCTTAGTGGAAGTTAGTGGCCTATTGCTCAGTGTAGGTACCTACCTGCCCTTACCAATAACCCATTTTCCAACAATATGTAATTATATACCTATTGGGAAGAACATACATTACTAGCGTGGTGTTATTTACACTACAAAGAAACCTAGAAGGACAGGATAATAACTCTTGCAATTCGGGGAAGAATTCCTACTCTGTTTCAGCAAAAAAGCTCTTACTTTGAAGTCTGCCTTCACCGTGAACCCTATCACAGAGTGAGAAGAGAGAAGGAAAAGGGTCTCAAAACTACACAGTAGGCTACTGGACATTTGAGGACCTTAAAGGAGAAAGGGATGCTTCAGGATAGCCTCCAGTATGGTCGGGCACTAGCAGAGATGTCCACTTGCTCTACAAATAGCTTGCATCTGAGCCCAAAACCTATGGTGCATACGTTTTCAGGCAGAAGAGGTGTTTTTTCCTTCCTTATCATCCTAGCAGCTGTATTAAGGTGACCACTTGTCCGTAATTGACCCCGACTGTCCTTAAATCAGCCCTAATGACTGTTGTCCATTATTGATGCTTGAATGGACATCATTTGTCCGTAATTTAAGCCTTTCTGGCAACGTTGCTTGCTTGTGCAGCAATCTTGTCCAGAGACTGTCCTGAGCTTGACGTTCTTTGATCAAGATTCAGCTCTACTACTGTCTGTGTGTGCAGAGAGGTGGGCTACCCCCGACCTGGACAGAGTGTGAGACGAGTGCTGTGAGACGAGTGCAGGAGTGTAGGTCGGCAGCCAGTAATTGGGACTTCTGGCGTGAAGTAAGTGGCAGGGCAGAAAAGCAAATTATGTTTGCTTTCCCTTAGTGCCATTGCCTTAATTACGTTGTTGTCTGGGAAATCCTGTGATACAGAGTCCTGCCTTCCCTATAATTTTTTGTATATTGTGTCAGAATAATTTAACTGGTGATCTGTCTGTTTCCTTAATATAATGCACTAGTCATCTAGCATAATTACTCAAAAACACCGTCCTTTGGTTTTAAACAGGATTGAGAAAAAAAAATCTAGTTAGTAGCTTAATTGCACTATGAGAGACCAAATCACTTTTCTTCACTGTGTCGAATTGACATGATTGGCACATTTCAGACCAGTTCAGTTCAAGAAGGGCCCTGTATAAAAACAAGCTCTCTTGTATATGCTTTAATAGCCTGTAATGTTACACCATCAATAATGCTAATAATGGCTATGATGTAAGGGCACATAATAGTTCATTTACTTGGTTCACTCATATCATTGTGTTATGAGGGGGAGTTCATAAATGTTAGGAAACTTTCACTTGAAATAAATGTCAATGATGTGATGTGATCTAATGTAGTACATTGAAATACTTCCATACGTTAAGGAAACACTTTTTTTACATTTTAAAGTTTTTATCATATTTTTACATGTTGTTTGTTGAATAATTTACTTCTCAAATATTTTTTAAGCTCTGCTGGTTATTTGGCTCTTAGAGATGAGCCAAGCAACTGATTTGGCCTCGGCTCGACTGCAGAGCCACTTTAAGATGTGGGTACAGTGGGCAACCACCCAAGGCCCAACCTTAGAGGGGCCCAGCCATTGCCTGCCCTCACTAATAGCCCAGTGTGCCACCAGACTTTGCCAGGTTGTGAGCTGTGTGTGTTCTGCTTGTTCAGCTGCTGACTGTGACTCTTCTATTCCTGATCCGTCTGCTGTGACTACTTTCCAGGTAAGCATTACTTTCTGGTGATCATGGCATGTCCAACTTGTCTGACTTAAGGCATTGTTCCACCTTGTTATTCACTTTCATATTTGTTTGGTTCTTTTCAATAGTTGGTGCGGATCTCTTCTCTTATCTCATATCACCCTGCTCTTTAATTCTCTTGGGCTGTACGTCTAGGCGCTCATGTCTGAGATAAAAGTTGAGTCCCTGGTGCATACTCTTAAGCAACAGTTAGGGCTTCATGCTATTATTAGATTGCAAATAAGTTGGGTGCACCTCACACCCTGATATGAGCTGTGAGAGTGTTTCTCATGCCATCTGCTCTACCTTGTTTTTGCACATACAGTTACTGTACAGAAAGTCTATTGTCATGGACTAGCACAAGAAATGTGCCCTATTCAAGTTTCTATACTTTCTCAGAGCCCCTCATGGACTTATTCTTTGCACTGTCTTGGCCATGGAAATTGCCACAGGCCCTGACACCCATATCTACCCCTACCTAGTTCCAAAGGCACATATTTGACTGTTTCTTGTCTGGGCATCTGTTGCCCCACCAATGAAATATACAGCATCCAGTGTTGCCCTTGCAGGATTATAAAGCTTGCCTAACAACCCTGTTGTCAGAATTCACAGAGAGGGCCGTCAGGCAGGCAGGTTCCACTGAGCTGTGGCGGTTGATGTCATTGGTCATTGATATCTCAGTACCCTTTATATCCTGCAAGCATGTTATGTTATGTTATTTTTGTTACACTGATGTGTAGAAATTACTATCTGGGTTATGTTGGAACAGTTGAAAAACAGTAACAACTCAAAGAGAATAGTGCTGGATGTATAGACTACAGACACATAAACAGGTTTCAATGATGAGATCCCATTGAGTTCCTGTAAGTAGCAGGACAAATGTTTTTGTACCTCAGATACTCAGCATTGCCTCCCCAGACCTAAGCATTCTGCTAATCAGGGTTGTTTCATCATAAAACATTTTTATTAATATTTATCCATTATTTTACCCACCAATTTTTAACAAATTTCTTCCATTTTTATTTGCAAATTGTGTGCCAGAAGTTTTAATCTGCCACTTAGCAAAAACCTTGAGGTGTCATCTCCTCTTCCAGAAACTCCTGGTAGTGTGGGTCAGTTTGGTGTATTTTTATGTTTTTGTGCCCTTCTAACATTTAATAATGATTTTACGTTTTAGGTGTTGTAAGTGTTTAGGCATTTTATGTACCTTTCAAACTCTTTGATAACCGCCACATAGAATATTTCTGTTTTTTCTGTGTATACAGGTCACACCAGAACAGTGTTTTGGACCATACTTATGCTGCCCTGCTGTAACTAAATGTGTTTCTTAACCTCAGGTGGATCATCTTCTAAGAAAGGTTATTACAGTAGTGTGCAGTAGTGTATGAGAGTAGCATAGTATGAACCATTAAATAAATAACCAGCCACCATTTTCCAAAATGGTATCAATAGGGACATACTGATCCTGATGAAAAAGTCCACACCATTTTTTCAATAAAAAGTGCTCCCTTGTTAGGGGCGAGGTCGCAGCACACCCGATCCTCGGATGATCAGGAAGAACTCATTGATGAAATGTATGTCACTGGATAACATTCAATGAGTGACAGTTCTTTTAAGAAAAATATATTTACCCTATATCTAATGGGCCCACCCTAGATGACTCGAGGTTGACTCTTTTGATTGTGACAGCCTCCATTTTCCTCTCTCGTCCCTCTCTTGATTTTTGCATATATAAAGAACACTGTCACCTTGGATGGTGTGCTTTTACCAAATAGGTGTTTGTAGCAAAACCTAGGGCCAAGCAGGACTACTCAAAAAGACAGGCATCAGCTTCTTGCGGATTTCAGAAATGAGAATGCTCTTATGTGTAGCAGCAGGTCGTTCCACACTTTAGGAGCTACGTAGGAGAAGGCTTGACTTCTGGATCTGGTTTTCCGTATGCACAGGATGTGTGCAATTTGGAGTGTGGAAAAGTGGAGTGGCCTGGAAAGAATGTGAAAGCAGATGACTTATAGAAGTATGCTAGGCCAGTGTTATGTAATGCCTTGAAAGTGTAGGTTAGGACTTTGAATTATGCTTGTTTTTGTATGATGAGCCAGTAGAACTCCTTCAGATGTGGTGTGATGTTAGTGACGTATAGGAGGTTGAAAGTGATTCTGGCTGCTGAGTTCTAAATGTCGGCATCCTTCTGGTGAGTTTTTTGTTGATCCCAGCTGTTGGAAATGGTCCTCTCTACAGGGTCACGTCCAACGTTTTTGCTTTCCTCCTGCTACTTTTTTCTGGATTTTGTTCTGTTGGCCTTAGAGCTCTGTGCACTTTGCCATTGTTAACCAGTGCTAAAGTGCCTGTGCTTACTCCCCTAAATCATGGTTTGGTTGGCATATATCTGGTTTGCATATTTAATTTACATATAAGTCCCTTGTAGAGTGGTATGTACCCAGGACTACTGGAAGTGACTCCAAGGGCTAGTTTGCTGGCCTCCTGTTCAGAGCTACAGGGACATAGCATGCTACCACCATTTCGAACCCGCACCTGAAGCATGAGTACGTCCTGAACCCCCAAAAGGTCCCCAACCACTCCTGGAGCCTTGGTTGTGCTGCAAAAGGTACCAAGGTGTCCAATTTCCAAAACAAAGGACTTGTTATTTTGAATCTTAAACTTTAAAAATTCATAACTCTGGTTCTACTGATTGAATTTTATCGTTTTGGGGTCAAATAATTGAGGAAAATGTACTCTATTCTAAATTGGGGCTTTTCTTGTGTTGTGTTTTCACATCTGTTAGAGACTTCTAGTTGCAGATTCCTTACCTTAGAATTTTCCCCCAGGCGTCAGACTGGATCTGGAGATTTTTCTTCGAGCAATACCCTTACGTGTGGGTAGGTGACGTCGGTCGACTCCATAGGCGTCGTGGTTGCCGTGATGACGTCGGGAGCAGTACATAGATGCCGCCCTCGCGCAGTGACGTCAGTTATTTTCTTTCCGCGCCATGCGCTGATCCGGACAGAGCTTCCCTAGGCTATTTTTTGGCCGAATTCTACTGTTTTGTCGAAGTTTTTTGGTACGACTTTGGTGCGTCGAGATGACTGGGTTCAAGCCTTGTGAGGACTGCCATCGGATGATGTCGGAGACGGATCCTCATTGTGTTTGTGTGTGGTGCCTCGAGCGCGACCACGACCCGAAGTCGTGCTCCGAGTGTCGGGCCATGCACCGAAAGCTTTGAGGGAGTGGTCCCTAAAGCTAATGGTGGCCCGGCACCTGACTCCGCATAGGTCCCGGTCTCGCTCGAGAGGAAGGTCTCGAGATCGGTCGCGGAGTCATCACCACTCATCTTCTTCAAAGTCCTCGGGTCAAGGGAAGAAGTTCGAAGAAGTCCCATTGCTCTCCTACTTCACCCCGTCGCTCGGCTGACCCGACGCGGGACGAGCGTCCACGCACTAGGCCTCCGTCCTCGGAGCCTGCGTCTGAGTCGACTCCACGCTTCCCAGAGTTTCCAGGAGCCGGAGCGACCTCCGCCCAACTTAAGGAGTTTTAGGAGGCCATGCGCCTCATCTTTGCGTGGGCCGACCCCGATACGCACCTTCGGGCCCAAGGGGTTCGGTTGAGGGGCCTTCGGGTTCTGCGCCTACGGTTTGACCCCCCCCACTGAGGTCACCATCAAGAACTTCCCCGGTGCCAGGTCGATTATCGACGCTCCCGACGTCGGTAGTGCCCACTATCGAAGTCGACCCAATTCTTGGCCGCGACAACTCGGAGTCGGAGCGGCATCGGCCGACGCCTCCATCGGCTTCGGTGAGCCCTATTCGCCTGAGGTCGGATTCAGACCCATTTTCCTATGGGTACAAATACGGGGAGGAATTGGAGGGGTCCCTGGACCCTTATGAATACCAGGATGACCCTACTATGGACTGGGCTCAGGACTTGGGCGAAGCCAGTGGTCTGGATACTTCTCCTGACGCTGGCATGCTGTCTCCTCCTACCGTGGCTACGGCGGAGGGAGCTACTTATAGTATGGTGGTTAGTAGGGGGGCTGAGGTCCTTGGCCTTGAGCTACCTACTGTGGAAGTCAGGACTAATCTCCTGACGGAGGTGCTTCTGCCTGGGGCTTCTACTTCGGAACCCCTTCTCCCATTCAATGAGACCCTTCACTGATGTCCTTTTGGGTACATGGTCCAAACCCAACACAGGGGATCCTGTGAACAGGACTATCGCTCGCCACCATCAGCCTGTGCCGAACGACCCAAAGTTCCTGTCCCAACATCCTACACCTGAGAGTCTTGTAATCCAGGCTTACTCTTCTTCTGGTGCGTTCCCTTCCACACACCCGGATAGGAAATCCAAAAGGCTGGAACAGTTTGGTAAGAAGTTGTTTTCTTCCTCCAGCCTCACACTGCGGTCTGTGAACACCGCATGTCTTTTGGCCAGTTATACCCACTCACTGTGGGATACGGTTGCGCAAGTCCTGCCACAGATGCCGGAGGAGGCCCACGCTATTGTCTCCAAAGCAGTGAAAGATGGGAGAGACGCTGCAAAGTTCACTATCCGTTGTGGGCTGGATACAACCGACTCTCTGGGCAGATCAGTTGCGACGGCAGTGGCCTTACGGTGCCACGCCTGGTTACGCACTTCTGGCTTCTCGGGGGATGTCCAACAATCACTCATTGACATGCCCTTTGATGGCACTCATCTCTTCGGAGACAAAGCGGACTCGGCCTTGGAGAGATTCAAGGATTCCCGGCTACGGCTCGGTCCCTAGGTCTTTCCTCCACCAAACGCCCACCACAGTCCGCTTTTCGTCCCTTTCGTGGACACGGAAGGGGCGCCCTGTTGCGTCCTCTACCCAGCCACTGTGCCATGCACACTGGACAGCCTATGCATGGCTATTGACGTGGAATCCCATGTGGCCGTGGGACAGGGAACCAGAGGTCTGTCCAGCCCGCCTCTGCCCCCGCTGCAGCCTCCGAACCCTCCTAGTCCGTCCCCTCACTCCCACCCAGTTGGTGGCAGGATCCGCCATCACCTGCCCCACTGGGAACATATCACCACAGACCGGTGGGTTTTGCAGATCATTCGGAAGGGCTACTCCCTCCCTTTCGAATCTGTACCACCACACATGCCACCATCCTTCCATCATCTTCCGGATGATCATTTGGTGCTTCTCCACCAGGAAGCCGTCGTTCTCTTGGTCAAGGGAGCTATAGAAAGGGTCCCTGTGCCAGAAGTAGGTTGTGGTTGTTATTGCCGCTACTTTCTGATACCAAAGAAGGACAAGGGCTTACGTCCTATCCTAGATCTTCGGGACCTTAACTATTCCTCAAGAAGGAGAAATTCAAAATGCTCACCCTGGCTCAGGTTCTGTCTGCCTTGGACCCAGGAGACTGGATGGTAGTGTTGGACTTGTAGGATGCTTATTTCCACATCCCCATCCTGCCTGCCCACAGACGTTACCTACGATTCATGGTAGGTCATGAGCACTTTCAGTTTACTGTGCTCCCTTTCGGCCTTACCAGCGCCCCTCGGGTGTTCACAAAAGTGATGGCAGTGGTTGCAGCTCAGCTGCACAGGTTAGGGGTCTCAGTCTTCCCCTACCTAGACGACTGGCTGTTGCAGCCTCCTTCGCCCCTGACAGTTGTCTCCCACCTTCAGACTACGGTGAACCTCCTGCACAAGCTGGGGTTCACTATAAACGTGCCGAAGTCACACCTGACTCCCTCTCAGATGCTCCCTTTCATCTGAGCTGTTCTGGAAACAGTGCAGTTTTGGGCTTATCCTCCCAAAAAGCGAGTCCAAGACATTCAGGCTATGATTCCGATCTTTCAGCCTCGGTCTTGGGTTTCGGTGAGACTGCCGGGCCTCATGCCCTCCTGCATCCTGCTAGTTACACATGCCAGATGGCATATGCGGGCTCTGCAGTGGGTCCTGAATTTCCAGTGGGCGCAGCATCAGGGAAATCTCTCCGACATGGTCCAGATCTCAGAGGGGACTGCGAAAGACCTGCAGTGGTGGCTTTCGAATCCCGATTGGGTCAACAACAGATTCCTCTCCCCTCCCCAACCAGATCTCTCCATAGTGACAGATGCATCACTTCTGGGTTGGGGCAGCCACATGGGGGAGGCGGAGATCAGAGGCCTCTGGTCTCCGGCAGAGTCGGGACTCCACATCAATATGCTGTAGCTCCGGGCAATCAGGCTTGCGTAGAAAGCATTCCTTCCCTCTCTCAAAGGGAAAGTGGTGCAGGTGTTCACGTACAACACTACTGCCATGTGGTACTCCAACAAACAAGGCGGGGTTGGGTCCTGGACCCTTTTTCAGGAGGCACTACGCCTCTGTACATGGCTGGAACATCAGGGCATTACCCTGATGGTTCAACATCTGGCGGGCTCTCTCAACGCCAGAGCAGATGAACTCAGCCACCGATGCACAGTCGATCACAAATGGCGTCTCCATCCGGAGGTGGTTCAAGGTCTCTTTCTCAAGTAGGGAGAGCCTTGGTTAGATCTGTTCGTCTGTGCAGAGAACGCGCAATGTCAGCTATTTTGCGCGTTGGAGTTTCCAAGGCGGTACTCGCTCCGAGACGCTTTTCGTCTGGAGTGGAGCTCCGGCCTCCTTTACACCTTCCCGCCTATCCCTCTTCTGCCCAGAGTTCTCCAGAAAATCAAGTACGACCGGGCCCAAGTTATCTTGGTGGCTCCGGACTGGGCTCGAAGAGTGTGGTATTCAGAGCTATTGAGCATGTCGATTGATCCCCCACTCAGACTGCCTCTTCGGGCGGATCTTCTGTCACAGCAGCAGGGGACGGATCTGCACCCGAACCTGTCCAACCTCTGCCTTCATGCGTAGAGATTGAGCGGCAACAGTTGAAGGCATTTGCCCTTCCACCCGAAGTCTGTAATGTTATCTTGGCAACCAGGCGTCCATCGACTAAAACTATATACACCTGTCGTTGGAATACATTTGTGGCATGGTGTACCAACAAATCTGTTGACCACCTTTCTGCCCTTCTTTCAGAAGTTCTTCTGTTCATTCCTTCTTTAGCCCAGCAGGGTTCTGCCTTGGGCACCCTTAAAAGGTATTTGTCTACCATTTCAGCCTTTCTTAGGCTTCCTGATCAGCCCTCACTCTTTAAATCTCCTATTGTGAGTAGGTTCTTAAAATGGCTAACCCACTTGTTTCCTCCCACTCCCTTCATCATGCCTCAGTGGGATCTTAATCTTGTACTTACTTACTTGATGTGTACCCCCTTTGAGCCAATGCATAATTGTCCCTTGTGGCTCCTCACATTCAAAACTGTCTTTCTCATCGCCATCACCTCTGCTCGCAGGGTGAGTGAGCTTCTGGCCCTTTCTTCAAAGTCTCCATACTTGTCTGTACACCCTGACAAAGTGGTGTTAGGCACTAGAGCTTCCTTCCTTCCTAAAGTGGTTACACCATTTCATGTAGGCCAGTCCATCACTTGGTCTACCTTCTACGCACCCCCACATCCTTTCCATGAGGAGGAGAGACCCCACCGTCTGGACCTAAAAAGAGCATTGGCGTTCTACCTTAATCGTACTAAAGATTTCCAGGTGGATGATCAACTCTTTGTTGGCTATGTGGGTGCGAAGAAAGGGAAGGCGGTGCAAAAGCATACCATCTCTCGATGGGTGCTTCTTTGCATCAAAATGTGCTACGCTTTGGCTAAAAAGCAACCTCCTGAAGGCTTGCTGGCTCATTCTACCAGAGCAACTGCTGCATCCACTGCGTTAGCACACGGAGTTCCTGTCCTGGATATCTGTCAGGCAGCTAAGTGGGCATCCCTGCACACGTTTGCTAAGCATTACTGCCTGGATAGTCAGGTCCGTCTAGACGGCTACTTTGGTCGTTCGGTCCTGCAGGACTTTCTAGTATGATCTTGGTTTGCAGCCCACCACCGAGGATGGCATTGCTTGGGTATCTATTCTAAGGTAAGGAATCTACAACTAGAAGTCTCTATCAGATGTACAAGTTACTTACCTTTGGTAACGAAATATCTGGTAGAGACATACTCTAGTTGCAGATTCCTTACCGACCACCAATCCTCCCCGCTTGCAAACTGATTTCTAGGGACAGGGATTCCCTCTTTCAGGTCTTTAGCTCTTGCGCACCAATCTCAGTGTTCTTGGCTGTGCGCACTGGCGTGGAAAGTCATTAAAAGAAACTGACGTCACTGCGCGAGGGCTGCGTCTATGTACTACTCCTGATGTCATCGCGGCGACCACGACGCCTACGACGCCTGCGGAGTCGACCGACGACACCTACCGACGCGCAAGGGTATTGCTCGAAGAAAAATCTCCGGATCCAGTCTGACGCCTGGGGGAAAATTCTAAGGTAAGGAATCTGCAACTAGAATATGTCTCTACCAGATATTTCATTACCGAAGGTAAGTAACGTGTACTTTATTACTGTTTGTGTGCTGCATAAACAATTTACACCTTGCCTCTAAGTTAAGCCTGACTGCTTTTTGTGCCAGGCTACCTAGGGTTAAGCACAGGTTAATCTAGTAATGTTTTGTGGTTCACCCTGCAATGGATTGTGGCTCTTGCTTGACCAGGGCTCACACCTCGGTCAACCAACAATCAAATTTCTCATGCAGACATAGGGGCTTTTTCCGTAGTCCAGCTTTTTTGTGACAAGGCCATAGGTTACAGTTTTTCAGGTGCTGATTGGGAGCCATTTCAAAACCCCCCTCTGCATTTTCAGGGTATGAAGGGTGCTTGTCCTTGGATTCCAATATCATGTAGGTATTTGATGAGAATAGGGTTGGAGATTATGTCATACTCTGTGGAGAGGTCCATGATGATGAGAGCCGCTGTGTCATCTCTGTCCATAGTCAATGCAGATGTCATCCATAGCGGTGATGAGTGCAGTTTCTGTGTTGTGGTTGAGTGTGAAACCAGGATGATTGGTAGAGGTGTTGGTGGTCATTGAGGTATTCAGTGAGGTGTCTGTGGTTGATTTTCTCTAAGACCTTGACCGGGAAAGGTAGTAGGGAGACTGGTCTGTAGTTGGTGAGCTTTGAAGAGTTAGTGAAAGGCTTCTTTAGGAAGGGGAGGGCAATTGCATGTTTCCAAGCATCTGGGAAGATTATGAAAGAGATGAAGTTGTTTTGAATGGGTGTGAGCACAGTTTTGATGGCTTGCAGTACTCTGTTGTAGACATGAAGGGGTAGGACTTTGATGGGACCAACTTGGCCAAGTACACGAGGAAGAGCAGGTACAGGGTTCTCAGGGATGTACCTCAGTGCTCAACAGTCAGCCAACTGACACTAAATATGATGTTATGTTAAATGTATTTGTATGGCACACTATCACCCAGAAGGATATCCTGCTGTGAGCCTAGGCTGGCCTAGGGCTGTTGAGTCGCTTATATGATGATCCTGCATGCTTAATACTACACACTATACCACACGCTTAAATTAACACACACAAATCCATGACCCTAGTCCCCATCTTGTGTAGGTGCTACACAACCTTGCTCCCTTTCTGTCAAACCAACTCCCTGGCATACTCCCTGGTTCTAGGTTCCCTCATGTGAAGTAATCAGGAGTACTGTGCATCAGGCCCTGGTGCAGTCATTTGGTACCCAGAGTTCAAATGTGCTCAGTCTTGAACTCTCAAGATCAGTGACAGTCCTAAGTCTCTGCCCACACACTTAGATTAACATGATGATATACATGCAGTTGGCCATTCTGGGCAGGGGAACATGCTTGTATACCATATAAGGAGCCAAGCTGTCCAAACAAATTATCTTTGTAGTCACCAAAATATCAGTGTGGAAAACAATGCATTGCTATCATACTTTCCTTTTATCTGGCACACATGCCACTAACTGCTTATTCCGTCAAATACAAGAGGCAATTTATTATTATATTACTATTCCTCACTAATTTTATCATCCTGGAGGAATAAAACGCTGAGTCTACATTGGCCAGAATGTGCTCCTTTTACTTGCAAGATACAAATAGGCCTCTGCATTGTGGACAAAATCTACTGCAATATGGTGCTTTAAAATAGACCAAAGCTCTGACTACAATGTTCTGTTCTGTATGAGCGCTAACTCCCTTCAGCAAAGCCATTGAACACCCCACTGCCACTCCAATTCATTTAGTACTGCCACACCTGCAAAACATCAATGTCTACTGTGGGATATCATTTAGAAACATTTAGAAAGATTTGCTCATTGCCTGATTTAGCGACCGTGGATAGAAACTTACAATCTGTCTAGTTCAAAAACTTTTATGAAAGTCTTATACAGATCCATCTCTAGTCTGTCACACAACACTGACTACCTTCCTAAAAAGAAGGACTTTCTTATTTCACATATATTTCACATTTCTTTGCTGCTCTCTACTTTTCTACATATATGCTGCATTTTCACACTTTACCACTGGAGCTACATTAATGCCCCTTGATATGGAGGAGGCAGCTCATGGCAGCCTGTTTTACACTCCTAACAAGTGTTAACTATTGCCATTTTCTGACAACCCTTTTGAGTCAGCCTTCTCCAGTATCCTGCCCCACACCACAGCTTGGTGTGTCTGTGACCTATGTGAGTGAAACTTGAAGCTAGATATAGGCACTCTGCTGTAACAATAACGTGTCTCCACCGTAGCCCATACAAACACTACACAGTGAGTGATATTGCACTTTGCTTCAAGTGATGGTACACTGTTGTGAGGGTGGTGGTCCCTGTAATATGTGTGTCAGTGGACTATGCTGTTGGTGGGGGCCCACTACACACTTGGTACTAGCGCACTGTGCAGCACACTGTAGTGAACTGTTTGGCACATCCCTGGTGTGAGTAGTCATTAGTTTTTTTCAAGCTTTGTATGTGCTCCTTTTCTATCACTCATTATTTGTTTTAGATTTGACTTTTAACTGAGGGCAAGATGATCCAGATGTTTTTCTTTAACTAATCTTAACCAGCAAAAGGTGAAAAAGCATTTACCTTAATGTTTACCTAACCGTTTGCTACTTATTTTAAAATGTTTAGAAACATAATCAAAATGATGCTGTTACTTTTGCTACAGAAAAGATTGGGTAGGTTCTGATAGAGATGATGCCCTTCACACTGTGTTCAAGCTCATAAATTTAATATTGAACAAGGACCTAATGCACCAGTTGAATGTGCTATGGTTAGAGGCAATGACATAAAGAGCACAGTGAATATTTAGTACAATATAAAACATAGGGCCAGATGTATCAAGCCTTTTTGCATTCGCAAACGGTGCGAATGCCCGTTTGCAAATGCAAAAATGCCTTTCAGTATTTATGAAAAGCATTCGCAACGCAAATTTAAGGAATTGCTAAAATAGCGATTCCTTAAATTTGCGAGCCTGTTTAGAGAATCGCAAATGCGATTCTCTAAATAAGAAATCGCAAATAAGAAATCCTTATTTGCGATTTCTAAACCACATGTAACAAGCAATTCCTTAATGCGAATTGTGCATTAAGGAATCGCTATTACCACCAAGTTGAACTTGGTGGTAACAATGTGCGAATTTAAAAAATGCATTAAAAATGCATTTTTAAAATTGACATGTAACGCACACATGCCCCTTTGGCATGTGTGCGCCTTACATGTCCTTAAAAAACTTCTTGGGGTGCAGCAGAGGGGGCCTTAGGCCCCCAGCACTCTGGGGTTTGCATTTCCCAAATTTGCGAATTCCACTTAGGAATTCGCAATTTGGGAAATGCAAAATATTCGCAAATATGGGCCGATAGGTGCAAATGGGGCCGGTATTGCAATTTGCGATTCGATAATAGAATTTGCAATTTTTAAGAAATCGTTATTACCGAATCGCAAATATGATACATTGCATTTTGCGAATCAGAAATAGCGATTTCTTAAAAATCGCTATTTCCGAATCGCAAATGCCTTTTTTGTTACATCTGGCCCATAGTCAATAAATGTAATGATTAACTAGTGTGTTGTGGCTTTCACAGTTGTGTCTGTAAAACTGACCTTTTACCTTAAAGTTTTGTCCTTAATTTTGACTCTGTCATGAATTCTTACAGTTCTGCCCAGAATTTGTCTCCATGCCAGGTAGTCACCCTAAGTTGGATCTGTATATTGAATCCGTCAAACACTGCGTAATGTGTAGTGTTCGACATGAGAACTTGAGGTTGCAACCTGAACATTATCCTGCTGACGAGGGAATAATGGCCAACTGTGAGAGGCATTATTAGGATATACAGTGTCAAGTCAAAAGTAAAGATTTACATTGCCCCTTTTCTCCTAGGTGGATTCAGCAAATCAGCCGTTCACTCCCCAACACAATACTACCGTGACACACCGCTACCCTTCTGTAAATACCTTTAGGTAGAAGCAGGTTTCATTCCCTCCAGCTGCTCTTTTACTGCCCCTTTTCAAGTTCACTCCCAAAACTGCAAGGACAGCTTTCCTGCCCTGTAGCAGAACACAGCTCAGCAGTTAGGGAATCGGAGAGCCAGCATGAAAAGGGACAGATCTGTGCTGCAAGGTGGATCCCATCAAGGGGTGCTTTTGGGGGTCAGGGGAGGGAACATTACTATGGCAAGTTAAATAACACCCCATACCTACGTAGTGTCGCTTTGAAAAGATTACTACTTGTCAGTATCTTGGACTAATGGGAAGATACAAACTCACACACTTGCACACATTCTGAACCAAACCACATTGAAGCACAGCTCATTAGAAGAATCAGCAGTTAACCGGTACAATCCAACTCTCTCACTTTGAAGCTTCACCTCTTAGGTAAATTTGTTGATTTCTCATCTGTTTTCACCTCCTACCTGAAACATCCCTCCCTCCAGAGCAGATTGCTTTCTCTGTCTGCCTTGGTATGCTCATGTCCACTTTCCGCCCATGTTTAAATTCAGACCTATGCATAAATTGCACACAGCCCTGTTGGTCTGATAAACAGATGTCTGAGTTTGGCGATAATGTGTAACACGATGCAGGTAAATAGAAGTGCTCATCAAGGCATGCGCTTGCTCCAGAGCAAGGGATCACCCACAGACATTCAGGCTGCTGCATCGATTCAGCCACTGGAGACAACCATCTCAGACGAGACTCTCATTTTATCTATGGCGAATTCCAGTAATGTTGGCATTGATTGCACCACTGGAGTAGGATTGTAGGCAGTTTTATTGGCAGTGTTTGGTTTTGTGGGAGCGCATATTGCTGTGGATGTTTGTCTGGGATTGTGTTTTTTTTTTATTTCCGTGAGGTGTTTTTACTTTGAGAAAAAAATAAAGGGATGAATGCTTAGGCATGCAGAGGGATGACGTTACATGCACTAAAAATTCCCCCTTAAAAATAACTTAGATGCAGAATGGGAATTCATATTTCTGGGGGGGCATCTCCAAAGGCAGAGAATAAAAAGGCACCGCCACATGCAATACTGACTGCTCTACTGCTGTATGAGGGGCAGAAAGTATGCCTCCCTAGTCTTGTTACCTGTTCTGATTTTTGAGGACCAGTTTTCCCTTTTAGATACAATAACAATATTTTTTTTTTTCAGGTCAGCCACTCCATTTGTTTAGCTCAAGCTATACAGTACAATGGCACTTCAAGTACAGCCTTTTTTAGCTCTCCCCAGTGCTACCCACCTCCTCCATCTTGCAGAAAATAGTTACCAACCTAGAGGTCTGTGTGTGCATTCTTTTGGCAGTGGTGCCAGGTCACACACCACTGCAGCAGAGTTGTTCTGGCCACCTCAGTCACATTCTTTTTTCAGCCTTGGGGCAATGGATGCTTTTCATATATAGAGCTTAATTGATGTGATTAAGGGTGTACATGCTTTCAGGTGTGGTGGACAGAGCTAGGTCAGTATGTTGAATTGAGACATGTTCAAGAAGCTGCTGGCAACATGGCACTAAGTTCTCCACACTAATTATGAAAACTATTGTACCCAGGTTTACTCAGGACAGTAATAGAAAGTTGCACCAATACCTCTGGGCAGTGGTGCCGTTGTGCCCAGATGTGGAAGTGTCCTAGCAAATGAAGATGCATATCCCCAGCAGTTTGTTGGTGTGTGTTACATGTACCACAAAGAGGGCCTGCCAGGGGTGGGATCCATCTTTGGACTAAGTTCACAGAAATGTAAGACCACAGTGTCTGGAGATAGAGCATGATTGATTTTGGCATACAGAAAAACCACTGCGTACCCTTCCCCCCCCAAAAAACCTCCCAACTTACACCACCCTTTCCCACACTTACGACACCTTTTCAATGCCCTGCGACCTCCTTAATGCACCTGCAAGCCCATTTATATTGCAGCTTGTATGTATGACCGTTGTACATCTCTGTTAACGGATTGGTTTATTTCTTTCTGTAAATAAACTTTAATGAAGAGAGATTTAAAAAAAAAAAGAATAGCTAATGTCTAGCAAAGTGATAAGCAATTATTAAAGGGCTCCCGTTATGAGGGTGGAAAATAAATATTGAATGCCGGTTAGACAAACGTGTTGGATTGAGTGGACGCGCTTGTTGGTGGAGGCGGTGAGGGCAGGAGCCCTTTAAATACATTACCGCGATCCCGCCTCGCGGGACGCGCTTGTTGGTGGAGGCGGCGGCTGGCGGTGAGGGCAGGAGCCCTTTAAATACATTACCACGCTCCCGCCTCGCGGGACGCACTTGTTGGTGGAGGCGGCGGCTGGCGGTGAGGGCAGAAGCCCTTTAAATACATTACTGCGCTCCTGCCTCGTGGGACGCGCTTGTTGGTGGAGGCGGCGGCTGGCAGTGAGGGCAGGAGCCCTTTAAATACATTACTGTGCCCCCCCTCGCGGGACGCGCGCGGGCGGCGCCCGGGCGAAGCCTGGGCCACGGGCGGGCCCCTCCTTCGCCTGTCATCGACTGGAATAGGCTGGGCTGGGCCCCCCCTCTTAACATTTCTTTTTCCCATTTGGTGGTAAATTCTCATGGAAGTTGTTAAAGGAGGTGTGGGAGATCGATATCTAAAATGGGGAAAGAAAGATTAATCTGCAAAAGGGGGAAGGTGGGTGTAAGGATAAGTCTTCAAACGTAGTTTGTTTCCACCTTTCCTTTATTTCACGTTATATGCGCAGCATCTCCAGCATAGCAAAGTACAGCACCACCATCACAGCACTTCCTCTTCCTTTCCTTCTCCTTTTCTCACTCCCAGCCTCCTCTCTCCCATTCTAGAATCTCATCATGTCTACAACATTCTAGTATTAATCCATCAACATTACATGACCATCTCTAGAGTGGGCCCAGCTCTTTATGTCAGTCTTCTATTACCAGCTATTTATCTTCTGTGATTGGGGCTATTATATACGAACTAGAGCAAGATGAAGAAAGGATTGGGGCTGTTCGAAACACTGCTCAGCAGCCCCTATTGGAACCTATTGTCCATAGAACTACTAATTCAAAGGAGGGATCACATTCATTGGCTTCGCCTGTCAACATAATACAATCTGCTCAATGTAATGTGCCCCCACCAGTTTTACCTAAACTTTCGGTCCAAAGTGTTAATTCGTCCCTGGAACGCTCCCCGGCGCTTTCCCCACCATTGAAGAAGAGGAGGGCGGGTAAAAAGACCAGGAATATAAAAAAGTCGTTAGGATCGAAAAAGAGAACACATATTTCACCGGCAATTAGTCCCAATGAATCACTTGTTTTGGTTTCAACAAATTAACGTCCTAAAAGCAATGATGCTTATAGCGACCCTACTGATGTAATAGACTCCATACTTAAATCTTTTTGCACTACTCTAGAGGAGAAACTTACTATCATGATTACTAAAAAACTAGATTGTTTCTGTAATAACGTGCTTAGTACTTTTGCTCAGTTACCAAATTCAGGAGCACTAAGCAAGGGAATGGCACCGAGCGAGGATGTGGCAACAAAGGTAAACCAATTACCCATATTGACATCCCACAATGCCGGTACACTTATGGCCAGACCTTTGGCTATACCTGGCCTAGGTAATGCTGTGACTAGTTTACCGCAAGTAACTCCTAAAGAAGCCACCCCTCCTGGCCCAAATCGTCCATTATCAAATAATTCTATTAATCAAGCAGATGTCTTGCACCTACCTCCTGATTGTATTCCATATGTTCTGGTGTTATCAAATGTATCTCCTCTAGACAGTAACAAAAAAGAAGACACCCAAGCTTGGATTAGGAAGTCTGTTCACTGGCTGAAATCTAAATTTAAGGCTAAATATCATCCGAATAATAAGATCCTTATGGCACGTAGAGTGAAGGAGGTGGGCCCCCGAAGAAATATGGATGACGCAGATTGTGTCGTAATTAATTTTGCTAACCCGTGTTCAGTTGATCACCTTTTGGCAAATTCAGATTGTTTTCATTTCCCAGATAAAGGGATACAAATCCACTCGTTATGTCATTTTTACGACCATTCCCTTTTTCCTCAATGTACCAGTGTTATCTCTAGCTATCATAGCTCAGCTCCTGTTAGGCCATACACCCTGGTAAATGTTCCCACTAGCAATTGTCCTTTGGCCTTTAACTCTCTTGACGAGAATGATTGACTTAAGGATAACGCTAGTCCGGGCCACAAAAACCTGTTGAGATTAACGACTGATGAGGACCATGACGAACTTCTACAGGAAGTAAGACTGAAGATTCCTGACAGCTCCCATTTAAACAATATTGATAGATTGGTGCCATACTCAGGATCAAAGCCTCTATCCCTGATTAGTTGGAATATTGCGGGTCTTCGATCTAAAATAAATAACCCGGACTGGGTGAGTTTTATATCATCCTTTGATATAATCTGCCTACAGGAAACTTGGACCCAAGATTAGTTTTTTCTGGCTAGGTATTCAACTCTTTACCAGCCGGCAGAAACTCCTATAATGGGAAGAGCACGTGGAGGTCTTTTAATGTTCATATCTTTACGATTACCCTCACTGAAGGCTTCCTTAATTTGGTCCTCTCCTTATTTTATGATTGTTTTATTATCTATTAGGGGGTGTAAAGGTATTTTGATCTTAAATTTTTATAACAATGGGGTCTCCTTAAAGGAACGTTAAAGGACGCTGTGGATTTTATTGATTCCTCTATTGAATTGCAGGACGAAGATTTAGTAGTCTTATGGGTCGGCGATTTTAATACTTCCTTATGTTGTCAGGAAAATTTTGAATTGTGCGCTATTCCTACTGAAGGCAGAGAATCGTTAATTCATTTTACTCATTTACCTGAAGGAGAAGCTCTGAACTCCTTCTTATGTAATTTTGATCTGGTTCATGTCAGGGAGAAAATGGCACTAGATTCTCTAAATGTTCCAACGTTTACAGGGAATGTGAAGGGGAGTACCATTGATTGTATTCTTATTGGCTCCCCAGATTATCATTTAATCTGTGATTTCAAGATAATCCCTCATTACTCCAGTGACCACAATCCTCTGTGTATCAACCCAGACTTAATTATAGATCAGGTACCTAAGGATAAGGGATTGAGAAGAAATACTACTTTTCACATAAACTCTGGCTTACGTTTGAATTGGGATAAAATAAACCCAACGATTTTTAATCAAGAAATCATAAGATCTAGGCTCGACTCCATTAATATATGTTTATCTCAGCAGCCTGACCATGACCATATAGTTCAAGAATTTGAAATACTAAGTAATGCCATTTCACATGCCCTCGTGGTGGACAGGCCTACCATGGGTTTGCCCGGTCATAAATGGTTTAACTCTGCATGTTCTATTGCTCACAAAAAATTCAAAGATGCCCTTAAATCAGTTTCTTCTTCCCGTCACTTAATTAAATCAGTCAGGGCCGAGTATAAGGCCACCTTGGAAAAAAGGAAATCAGAGATAAGGTCTAAGGCATGGGAAGAGCTTCAGGCCGCGTCCAATCTGAAGGATTCCTCAAAATTCTGGAAGGTGGTCAATCATTCCTATTTCACTGATAGTAATACTAAGGTTGATGATTGTTTTATTGTAGAAGAAGTGTGGTTGAACCACTTTAGGAAAGTTTTTGATCCAGATAATGATCCCCAGATCAGGGAGGATAACATCAATAATCGGACTAATATAGACCCCAATATAAACGCCTCAGATATTTCATTTGATCTACATGAGATCCTTGGAGCCATAAATCGCTCAAAACAAGGGAAGGCCCCCGGCCCTGAAGGTGTCCCCATTGATATTTTTAAATCTATGCCTATTCTTTGGGGCCCTCTAGTAACAAACGTTTTGAGAAGTGCTGTTAAAACTAACATACTCCCATCTTGGAAACTGGCAATTATTATCCCTATTTTTAAAAAGGGTAATAGGCAAGACACTTCCTGTTACAGACCAATATCTTTGATTGACTCCACAGCTAAGATTCTGGGTAGTGTGATTTTATCTCGCCTGGAGGATTGGGTGCTACAGACACAGATTTTATCCCCAACTCAATTTGGTTTTCGACCCGGTTTGGGTACAGTTGAGCAAGTATTAAACTTGCATCTCATTCTTAACAAATATGTAATTGCCAAAAGGGAGCCAATTCATATGGCTTTTATTGATTTATCCAGCGCCTTTGACTTGGTAAACAGGGAGAAGTTGTGGCAAATCATCGAAACTCTGGGATGCGATGCGACTGTACTCGATCTCATAAAGCGCCTTCATATGGATTTAAAGGTGTCAGTTCAGTTTGGCCCATCGGGACAGAGAACCGTCCCCATTTCCTCTTTTAGGGGAGTGCGACAGGGATGTATTTTGGCCCCCTTTCTTTTTTTGAAATATATATTAATGGGCTTTATGATCTTTTGATAAAAAATGGGAAGGATGTGCCAAAGATGGGTCAGAGATTGCTCCCAGTTTTACTATATTCAGATGATGCTGTACTTATTGCACGCACCTCAAATGGTTTACAAGGCCTGTTGGATCTTTTTTTGGACTTCATGTTGGACTTAGATCTAAAAGTTAATTAGTCTAAGACATTTGTTATGACATGTGGCCCCCGAAATACAACATCTAAAACATTTACTATGGGGGGCAATATCATTAATAAGGTGAGGGATTTCTGTTATCTAGGTATGCATATAAGCTCTTCTATGCTTTGGAATACTCACCTTAAATTTAAGACTCAGCAAATGTCAAGGAATACGGAAGCGATCTTTCGTTTTACCTGTAAACTGGGCCATAGACCGTCTTCTCAGATTATGACACTATATAACTCCAAGCGTGTCTCAGCAGCCCTGTATGGGGCTACATTAAAATACCCACTCTCCAACGTACTGAGAATACATTTATGCGCAGACTATTGATGGTACCTAAGTGTATAGCAAACATCATTATCCACGAGGAGGTGGGCCAATGCTTTTTAGAGGACACGGTCTCTATTGCCCCCCTTTTGCTGTGGATTAGATGTTGGACGAACCCAGCGGCAAATCTAAATTTTAGATTTGCAGGAATGTATTACTGAATGCACACAGTTGGCTAACTCGAACAGGATCCCCTGGCTTTCGTACTTGCGATCATCTTTTGATAAGCTGGGGCTTAGGTATATGTGTGAAGAACCGCAACTGCTAACTACAACTGCAAGGCCCCTGTTGAAAGCACGTCACCCTGAGCATACTTTGCACATAAGACTTCATAGCTGTTTTAACTTGAAATCTTTACCCAGATTGCTACGGCCTTACATATTGAACCTTATTTGACTTGGTTTTCATGCCCAAAAATATATTCTCTTTTAACTTTTTTTAGACTAAATTTGATTCATTTTAAGGTGGCCTTTCCCAAGCAATATATTTGGCAAAGAAATTTACCACCCTGCCCTTGCGATGCCAGCTCAAAGCAAAGCACTTCTCATTTTTTTCTCTTTTGCTCTCTTTATGCCTCCCCTAGAAATACTTTAATTTTACCTATTTTACGCCCATTGAGACCAATCCACTATAAGGACTCTTTGATATAGTTTCAGAAATTACTAAATGACAAAATTGGTTTTCAGGTTTTAAATTTTATTAGATCATCTATTGCTATTAGGAACCGGTATTAATAACCTGTAATTTATTAATCTCATTTCATGCTGATTTTTAAATCCTATTTTTATGTTCAAAATGTTATACCTTATATATGTGGTTTAGGATAGTTTTATTCCAGAGGAAGAAAGGTTTTTATCATACTTTAGGGTATTTAAAGAGTTTTTAGCATTATATTGCACGAAACTAGTAAACGATTTGATAAGAACATTGGAATATCCGTGAAAGAGGAACTTGGATTAGATTATTCTGCCCTCTTTTTTTGGTAACATATGTAAGATGTGTTTTACTTTTTTTCTGTCTGCTTGTTCTTTCGGAAATCTGATCTTAATTTGTATTTTTATGGCAATTGCCGAATAAAGTTCTTTGACTGACTGACTGAGTGCTACTTGTACGTAAACCACTAGTCAAAGATTTGAATCCCAGTTGAACAGCTAAATTAATGTCTCTGCCAAAAAAGAGTTGCTTGTATCTTCCGTGTCATAATGTGAATGCTGGCAGGATTGATACTGGTTTTTATTCATCCCTGGTTCATGAAATAAATACATTTGATTTAGGTAATTTAAATAATTTTAAAAGACAATTTGTTTTAATCGTGAGCAGCATATAATTGGCCTTTATACTGGTTTATTGTTGTTCTTGATTCCATTTCTATGTTTTTTATGGAGATAGTTTATGTTAATATAAGGGAATCTCACAAGCTATGTTGCTGCCCATTTATAACCAAGTATGTGGAGTTTATTTACTAAAGCTGCTTTAAAATGCCTCGTTTGGCACTTTTAAATAATGTTTCTTTTAAACTAAAATCAGTTTTAAAAAACGTAAGCAACTCAAAAGTGGTTGAAGGCAGATTTACTAACTAGTTGCAGATTCCTTGCCTTAGAATTTCCCCCAGGCATCAGACTGGATCTGGAGATTTTCTTTCAAGCAGTACCCTTGCGCACTGTCAGATGGTGTCAGTCGACTCCGCGTTTGTGGTAGGCGTTGTGCTCGCCGTGATGACATCACTGTCATACTTAAGCGCCAACCCGGAGTGCTGATGTCAGTTCTTTTCTTTCTGTGTGACGTCTAGATCCAGGGATGAGGAAGCCTGGTCAATTTTTGATTGACTTCGACCTTTTGTAGACTTTTTGGACTTTTTGGTGCTTCGAGGGATGTCTCGTAAGACCGGCTTTAAGCCTTGCGATACCTGTCACCACATGATGTCGGTGATGGACCTGCACCTAGCCTGTTTGTGGAGTCTGGAGCGCAACCACAACCTGAAGTCGTGCTCCGAGTGCTGAGCCATGAACCTGAAGGCTTTCAGGGAGTGGTCCCTAAAGCTTATGGCGGCCTGGTGCTTGACTCCGCATCCATCCGAGTCTCGTTCGAGAGGAAGGTTTCGAGATCACTCGCAGAGGCTTCAACATTCCTCCTTGTCCCATTTCAAATCATCGGGACATTCGGGTCAAAAGAAGAAGAAGGAAAAGAACGTTAAACGTTCGACTTCACCCCGTCGCTTGGCCGATGCAACGCAGATGAGCATCTACGCTCGAGTCCTCCCTCCGCGGAGCATACTTTTGGGTGTGCTCCACACCTCCCTGAGTTTCCGGGAGCCGGAGCCACCTCTGCCCAACTTAATGAGGATTATGAGGCCATGTGACACATTTTTGGGCAGAACGAACCCCATGTGGTGCCGTTGGGGCCTGAGGGTTCGGATGGGTGCACGTCAGGTTCTGTGCCAGCAGTTCCGGCCCCAGCTTCGGAGGGCCCCTCCGGATCCTTCTAGGATCCATGCAGACACCCGTCATACCATTGCGATCTTCCCCGGCATCGGCTAAGACATCAGTTGGGCTTGTAAACCACGTCGACCCAATTCTGATCCCTGATGACCAGAGCCGGAACGGCATCGATCAATGGCGCTTCTGACTTCAACAGGGTTTACTCACCCCAGGTTGAATTCAGACCCTTATTATTATGGGTGTAACTATGAGGAAGGATTGGAGGGGGTCACTGTACCCTTTAGAATACCATGTAGAAAACCCTAACTTGGACTGGGCACAGTAATTGGGCAGCGCTAGTGTCTGGATACTTGTCCAGATGCTGGCAAGCTTTCTCCTCCTACTATGGCTGTGGTGGCGGAGGGAGCGTCTTACTCCATGGTGGTCAGTAGGGCGGCTGAGGTCCTTGGCCTTGAGCTTCCGACTGTAGCAGTCAGGACTAACCTCCTGACAAAGGTGCTTCAGCCTGCGGCTTCTACTTCGGACCCTCTACTTCCATTTAATAAAGTCCTCAGCGATGTCCTTCTGGATATTTGGTCCCGACCCAGCACAGGCGCTCCTGTGAATAGGACAATCTCCCACCGCCATTGGCCTGCCGCGAACGACCCTAAATTCCTGTCCTAACACCCTACGCCTGAGAGCCTTTTCATCTAGGCTTCCTCGTCATCTGGCAAATTCCCATCCGCTCCCCCGGATAGGGAATCAGGGAACCTGGACCAAATTGGGAAGAAGATCTTTTCTTACTCCAGTTGGCATTGCGGTCCGTAAACACTGCATGCCTTTTGGGCTGCTACACCCATTCACTGTGGGATACAATCGCACAGGTATTGCTGCAGGTCCTGGAGGAGGGATGGGGCTAAGTTCAGAACTCGTGGACTTGACATGACTGACTCAGTAGGCAGATCGGTTACGTCAACAGTGGCCTTGAGGTTCCAAGCCTGGTTGAGGACGTCTGGTTTCTCGGGGGATGTCCAACAGTCTCTCATGTACATGCCCTTCGATGACACCCGTCGCTTTGGAGAGAAAGTGGACTTGGCCCTCGATAGGTTCAAGGAGTCCCAGGCTATGGCTCAGTCCCTTGACCTAGCGACTGCCCCTCACCCACCACAGTCCACTTTTTGCCCCTTTCATGGCCACAGAATGGGCTCCCTGTTGCCTGACAACCACAAAACCTCACATACTTCCCAGCCACTGCACAGTCGTGGCCGTTGAACCCCAAGGGCTCGTGGAACAGGGAACCAGAGGTCTGCCCAGTCCACCCCCGCCCCTGCAACAGCCTCCAAGCCTTCCTAGTCTGTCCCCTTATCTCGGAGGGAACTGTGAAAGACCTGCAGTAGTGGCTTTCGAATCGAGATTGCGTCAGCAGCAGATCCCCCTCCCTTCCCCATCCAGATAGCATACTAGTGACAGATGCATCACTCCTGGGATGGGGTGGCCACATGGGAGAAGCAGAGATCAGGGGTCTCTGGTCTCCGGCGGAATCCAGACTCCACATCAATCTTTTAGAGCTCCAGGCAATCAGGCTTGCATGAAAAGCATTCCTTCCCTCTCTAAAACGGAAAGTGGTGCAGTTGTTCGTGGACAGCACTAACGCCATATTTTACTGCAGCAAGCAGGGTAGGGTAGGGTCATGGACCCTTTGTCAAGAGCTTGTACGCCTCTGGACGAGGATGGAACATCAGGATATCACCCTGGTGGTCCAACGTCTGGTTGGCTCTATGAATGCTAGAGCAGACAAACTCAGCCATCGATGCATAGTTGATCATGAATAGCATCTCCAACAGGAGGTGACACAAGTTCTCTTTCAGTAGTGGGGAGAGCCTTGGTTAGATTTGTTCACCTCTGCAGAGAACGCTCAATGTCAGCTGTTTTGTGCATTGGAGCTTCCAAAGCGGCACTCGCTCTGCAGCGCTTTTCTTGTTGAATGGAACTCAGGCCTCCTTTACGCCTTCCCACCGATACCACTTCTGTCCAGAGTTCTGAAGAAGATCAGGAACTACCAGGCCCAAGTAATCTTTGTGGCTCCGGACTGGACACAAAGAGTCTGGTATCCAGATATTCTGAGCAAAGCTACGGATCCTCCGATCAGGAGCATCTTCTGTTGCAGCAGTTGGGGGCGGTTCTCCACCCGAATCTTTCCAGTCTCTGCCTTCTTGCGTGGCGATTGAACGGCAACAGTTGACAGCTTTCGGCTTTCCGCCCGAAGTCTGTGATGTTATCTTGTTAGCCAGGCATCCCTTCACTAAAACGGTATACACCTGTTTTTTGGCATAAATTTGTAGCATGGTGTACAAGTCTGTTGAGCCCCTTTCTGCACCTCTCTCTAAGGTTCTCTTGTTCATCCTTTCTTTGGCCCAACAGGGGCTCTGCTTTGGGCAGCCTCTAAGGTTATTTATCGGCCATCTCTGCCTTTCTTTGATTGCCAGACCAACCTTCCTTATTCAAATCTCCCATTGTTTGAAGGTTCGTTAAGAGACTTACCCACTTGTTTCCTCCAACCCCGTTCATTATGCCCCAATGGGACTTGAACCTGGTCCTGACTTGCCCATTTTGAGCTGATGCACAAATGTCCCTTGGGGCTTTTAACCATCAAGGCTGTTTTTCTTATTGCCATCACCTCTGCTCCCAGAGTGAGTGAGCTTCAAGCTCTTTCTTTCAAGCCACTATTTTTGTCACTCCACTCTCTGGCAATCCTCTTCTGGGCTCAGTGACTCCACTTACTGTAACACATAGATGGAAGCCTGATCATACATTGACCCACACGTGACACCAAGGCATACATTTACACACACCACTGCCAATTGCCTGACATGGCTGCATATTTTTGTGAGCTGTGTATCTGGCTGGACTCGCACATGCTAGTATTTTTGTTTATGCATGACATGTACCTACCCTGGTTTGGAACACACCTTTACACCATATTTCTCAGCCTCAAAACATGACAGATTCCTGTTCATAGTTATGGCAACCTAGCTCAACCTGCCACTTCTGGTTTCAATGTTTGTCATTCTCTTGCTTTGACATGTGTATTATGGTATGATTTTTATGTTCCATCACCTTCCTGACACATGCTTTATCGTCCCTTTGGTGCACATCAAATGTTGGGTGCAGTACACATATGCCCTCTTCTATGTCATCTCTTCCCAGAAGCAACAGGTGTGTGACAATGTCAAACACAGCAATGTGTGTTCATAGCTCAGGCTACCTAGCAGTACACATGCCACGTTTTACCTCTTTGCTATGCAATATGCCCCCATTGAAACACAGTAACAGGTCAATGGAATGGTTCGTACAAGGGCCTCCTTTGTTCTTTATTTTGTTACCCCTTTTTATGTAGGTCAATCCATCACTTTGCCTACTTTTTATGCACCCCACCGTCCCTCTCATCCCTTTCATGAAGAGGAGAGACACCACCATCTGGATCCAAAAAGAATATTGATGTTCTACCTCAATCGTACAAACGATTTCCAGGTGAACAATCAACTCTTTGTTGGATATGTGGGTGCGAGGAAAGGGAGGACGGTGCAGGAGGGTACCATCGCACGATGAGTACTGCTCTGCATCAAAATGTGCTATGCTCTGGCAAAGAGGCAACCCCCTGAGGACTTGCATGCTTTTTCCACCATAGCAACTGCTGCTACTACAGCGTTAGCACACAGAGTTCCTGTCCTGGATATCTGGCAGGCAGCAACGTGGGCATCTCTGCACACATTCACAAAACATTACTGCCTGGACAGTCAGCTCTGCAAAGACGGCCTCTTTGGTCGTTCGAGCCTGCAGGACTTTGTAGTATGATCTTGGTGCGCAGCCCACCACCAGGGATGGTATTGCTTGGGTAACTATTCTAAGGTAAGGAATATGCAACTAGGAGCCTCTATCAGATGAACAAGTTGTTTACCTTCGGTAATGATTTGTCTTGTAGAGACATATTCTAGTTGCAGATTCCCTACCTACCCACCCATCCTTCCCGCTTGCGAACTGATTTCTAGGGACAGGGATTTCCCTTTCAGGGCTCTAGCTCTGGCACACCAATTTCAGTGTTCTTCATGGCTCTGCACTACTGGCGTGGAAAGTCGTGAATAGAAAATGACGTCAGCGTGCCGGGGTGGCGCTTAAGTATGACTCTAATGTCATCATGGCGACCATGATGCCTACGACAAACGCGGAGTCGATCATTGCCACCTGACGGCATGCAAGAGTACTGCTCACAGAAAAATCTCTGGATCCAGTCTGACATTTGGGGTAAATTCTAAGGTAAGGAATCTGCTACTATAATGTGTATCTACCAGATAAATCATTACCGAAGGCAAGTAACTTGTTCTTCAACTCACAAAAATAAATAAATAAATGAAACTAAATTGTGTTCCGTATGTCCTTGTGTACAAATCAGGAAAAGCAAATAACTAGGAACTTTAATTAAATGGAAGTGCAAGAGTAGGTTTAGCATTGCTTTCGAGCCTTAACTATGTACTCACCAGTATATTAGTGCAAAATAACTTACAAAATTATGCCTACAGTGAATGGATAATTACATTAATAATACTTATCTCTTAAGGGGTATTTTGGCTTCTGAATGACATTTCCCAGACTTCATTCAGACTTCATTCAGTTCCCCAGACTTCATTCAGGAATCCCAGAATTCCAGAACCAAATTCTCCTGTAATGGCTTTCAAATTGTACTACTCCCTGCCCCGTATTTTCACCTTTCACACTCTTCCATTCCTGGCTTATAGCTCTGAATTACTACCATAGTCTTTGAAAACTGAAATGTGAACACTGTTTTGCAGTTGACCCAAATACTGAAACCCTCAAAGCCTCTAGCAGGCCGTGCATGCTATCTCCCTGGGCCTGGTATTGGGAATTAACACTAGTTCTCACCAATTAGGAGCTCTGATCTGTGGTCCCTGCTGCCTGGTAGATTTTACGTAATAGTTATGCACTAACCAAAATGTATTTTAGTTGATGATATTTTTGTCCTGCATGCAGTCATGGTATACATGCCTGTTATGTGTTATATGAATAACCATATATTCAGCAACATTATGTGAAAACCTGCAACAGTCCTTTGTTAGGCATATTATCCATGCATTATATTTCACATTATTTATTGCAAGTATAACTTCTTGCAATTTGACCTGATGTCCTGTGAGGTAGCCAAAATGGACCATTAACAAATTCTAGAAGGAAACAATATATAAATACCTAGGGCCTTAGTTGATCGGCAGAGGACATTTCCAGTTCCAGAGGACACAATGCCACGTAGCTGAGCACCCTAATTATGAACTGTGGACATCAACTCCTTAAAGGGTGTACTGACCATTGCGGACCTCAGGATTAGATGGTTTACATTTGTAGCAGTTCAACGAAAAATTTAATACAGTTTTTGTTAGTGTCTAACAACGTCTCGGTATTTACTACTTGTTGACATTTCTAATACTGCCTGTGCTAAGGTTTTGGTTATGTATAATATTATAGCCTTGTTTACTTCATGGTTAGCATCAAATGAAGAACTGAAAAATAAATTTATGAGGTGTCTCTGACTTCTCAGACAAAGTGGGGATCCAGTTTATCTAATGTTATCCTACATAATCTCTGGCAGAACAGAGGTAATCTCTATACCCGCCCAGGCTCATGAAATATGCCCAGGAGAGAGATAGTGAGGCCATTGTTTCTTTCTCAAGTCTACAGTTTGGATAGGCCACTTACATAGCTCTAGGAACCAGGTGAAAGGTAATTGGGGGAACCATATTATTTTGGCCGGCATCCCTGGACACAACTAAATCATCATCTTCCAAAAATGTATACCTTTATTGTATTCATATTCACAATGTTATGGCTTTAATGTATTCATATTCTCAATGACTTGCCTGCACAATCCCCCCAAAATCTTTCTTTTCTGCAGTTTCATCGTCATTTACTCTTTTTTAACCACCATCATTTTTCTTATACTTCATTCCTTCAAAATGGAGGCTCAGGTAGCCTTTATGGATGGCTTTGTTATCACTACTTGCATTAACTATAACTTTTATTTCAATAAAATAATAAGGAATTGTGAAATCATTGCAATATTCTACCATGAGCTACTAAAGCTATAATTGACAATAACCACTTAATCCCTCTTTGAGCAAATCAAGCAGGAGTACCCAACTCAAAATGTAATAGGTCTCAAATTACATCTCTCTCAAATATGTAAGAGTTTGTTTTCACATATATTGATCTGTATAGCAAGGACATCATTTGAGAAAAGTCAAAGGATTAGCGGGAGTAAAATGAAATACTCTTTGACCCACTATTCCCCTTAGTAGCAGTGTATTTTACATATTTTACACATTCTTTAACTAAAACTTTGGGCTGAGGATTGTAAAGGAACACTGATTGATAAGGGGAAGGCACAAAAAACGAGCTATTAAATCATGAAAGATAGTGATACACAAATTAGTTACCATATTGATTAAATGACATGAACTGGCACTGTGTTCCTGTCAGCAACTTATGGGTGATAACTGCAGGCTATGGTACATTGCTAACATCTAACTGACCTGATCAGATCTGACTATCTGACCTGAAGCAGGTCGTTTTACTATGTGCAAACTACAGTGGTAATTTAAATTATTCTGTTTGGTTAAATATCTGCCACATTATCCCGTAATAAGTGCTGAAACAGAAAACTCTTATTTTTAATGTTTTCTCTCTAAATGTAGGTCGATCAGTTGAAGTTTTCCATGGAGAAACTTTTAAAGCAATGGGAAGTGTATGATGTTGCCTATGAGGGGGTCAACATGGTGACAGCCCGATTATTATATGGTATGGATCACAACAGGCTATATGCACTCTCTCATGATATATTAAGAAGCCAGGTGGAACACCTTCAGGTACATTTATCAATATTTCCATAATGAAACATTTGTTGTCATATAGTATAGCAGTGATCATGGCAGGAAGAGAAAAGAGATATACAAGTGGAGAAGAAAGAATGTTCTGGTTAGATGTCCATTGATGTTATTATACAATAAGCTCATAAGGCCATATCAAGTATAGCTTAATCTTCCTGAAGTCAGTTGTGTATTCACTGTCTGTTGATGTCAGATAGGTGCTGCCTTGACCTATGAAATAATTATTTATGTCCAATGGCACAGTATAAAGTTAGTCCAGTAAGTTAGATTACTCTATTTTTAGGGCTCAGCATGTTTATCAAACCACCATTTATATCTTATAATAATGTGTCCCAGTAATGATTGTATGTGACTACCATGTGGGGCTAATTATTGTGACTCTGTTCCCTTAGAGCCTTCAGGACCAAGCTGAAAGTAATGAAGACAACTGGGTGAAGCTTCAGAATGCTGCAAATAACTTAAAACCTGGCTGTAGTCCATCAGTCATGCAAATTATTGAAAAGAAGTACCAGGATGCGCATTCCAGGTATCAAAATTGCAAAGTATCAAACTACCTTCCATATACTTGTGGATGAAGGTAGATGAGTGTGATGATGGACATACCAAGAATGACTATGTGAAATGGCAGCAATGCCTTAATAGGGGTACTTAATTTAGGTATACTTACATTTGACCAAGAAGCATCTAAAACATCCCCCTGAGAGTATGGATTCTTCTAGGGTGAAGAGATTGACATTTTTGTGTATGCTCAATGAATGAAAAAAGGTTGAACGTGGTAAGGGGGAATATTGTCTATAATTATTTTGTGCTTTCATTCATCTAAGTCCCCTTTGGAGTCCTCAGGTTCTAATTTATTTAATCCTAACCTTTACTATCTGTGCTATCTGGATTTTCTTGCCATGCCCTGTTGAGTTTGAAGTATTATTCCAATTATTGTATCTGAAACAGCTTCGTACTCTCCCATGTTCTGTACGGCCTGTCCATTTGTTTTAAAGTGATAGTTTTTGTATTACTTCAGAACCAAATGTATTATTGTGCAAGGCTGACAAGTTGCAGCTAGAATTCTCACAGTATGGAAATACTTCATGTCACTGCTTTTTCTAGAAAGTAACTTGTAATGTGCCTCCATGGTATGTCCTTTCTGCTAGGGGCTTACAGCTTTGGGGTAAGGAACATTTACAACTTCTTATGTTATGCTCTTTACGTTGTTCCCTGTATAGCCAATACTGTGGATGCATTATTAAGGGGGTGATTCTAACCCTGACGGGCGGCGGAGGCCGCCCGCCAGAGTTCCCCCCTCCAGAACACCGCTCCGCGGTCATAAGACCGCTGCGGTGATTCTTGCTTTTGCACTGGGCTGGCGGGCGGCCGCCAAAAGGCCGCCCGCCAGCCCAGTGCAAAAGAGCCTTCCCACGAGGACGCCGGCTCAGAATTGAGCCGGCGGAGTGGGAAGGTGCGACGGGTGCAGTGGCACCCGTCGCGTATTTCAGTGTCTGCAATGCAGACACTGAAATACAATGTGGTGCCCTCTTACGGGGGCCCCTGCAGTGCCCATGCCATTGGCATGGGCACTGCAGGGGCCCCCAGGGGCCCCACGACAACCCATACCGCCATCCTGTTCCTGGCGGGAGAACCGCCAGGAACAGGATGGCGGTATGGGCTGTCAGAATCCCCCATGGCGGCGCAGCAAGCTGCGCCGCCATGGGGGATTCCCAGGGCAGCGGAAAACCGGCGGGAGACCGCCGGTTTTCCACTTCTGACTGCGGCAAAACCGCCGCGGTCAGAATGCCCTGCGGGGCACCGCCAGCCTGTTGGAGGTGCTCCCGCCGACCCTGGCCCCGGCGGTAAGGAACCGCCGGGGTCAGAATCAGGCCCTAAGTCTTTCCGAAGTATGAATCCAATTTGTGAAGCCATGTGATTTTTTTCACATTAAACTTGTACACTTTTCTAATCTTCTAGGAAGTGCTGTAACAATATCTTCCAAACCAGAAACTCAGACCCATTGCTTCAGAATATATCAAACCCTATCCATTATCCTTTCTTCATTTCACAATGCATAAATAATCACTTTTATGCAGAAACCTGTTAAAGGTTGCTCCACTTCCATTTAGAAATCTTCAACCCAGCTGTTCAGATTTCAAAGTCCTCTCTCCTCTGTTTTGTACCTCAACATAAATACCACCCACATAGATTTGAAGAGGACATTCATGTATGGGGGCGTCCTACTGCTTTCATTTTAGTGGTCATAGAGCAACAAAAACCCCTCTAGGTTTCATTTAGCAACATGAATATCTTTGCCATTTGATTGTCAATAGGTACAATCACAGATAAATAAACACCAGCAAAGACCTGCATTCAGTGCAAGAGTCCTTTATGTACAGAAATTGTAATAAAATAAAATCAGACACTGTACAGGAAGGATCTGCATTGAACAGCAGTGGTGCTCTGTGAAGTGAAGTGATCACACATTGCAAGCAAGTGAAGTGATAAAGAAAACTTAAAAAGTGATCATCAGTAGAGCACTAGGCAACTTTGTGGCCCATTACGGGGCTGGCACAGCAAATTAATTTGTTTATAAATGGTGAACATTCAACAACATTTTTGTTAGCTCCTGGTGGATCAGCTTCTCAATGATATGTCTTTTTGCCCGTTAGTATTGATGGCATTTTGACCAAGAAGATATTAACAGGGTCATCATCAGTACAGTAACCCAATTGTAGAGCATTAGTTGGTCCTAATTTGTAGGCAGTAGTGATTCCTGATAAGGAGCCCGACACAGTACTAGATAGGAAATAAGCCTGTGCAGGCTCAAAAATTGGAGGGAACAGAGCCAATCCATGAAAAGTGATTCACAAGTTTTTTATCTCTATTGGGTTCAGACCTTGTGGGAAAAGCCGATGCTGTCCAGGCAAAAGATTGCATGCGCAAACTGCTAGAGTCAGAGCTGCCAACACCGCGTGTCCGAGCACGTGAGTACAAGAGACTAAGGGCCTGATTTAGAGTTTGCCGGATAGGGTTACTCTGTCACAAATGTGATGGATATCCCATCCGCCATACTACAATCCCATTATATCCTATAGGAATTGTCATATGGCGGACAGGATATACGTCCCGTTTGTGACGGAGTAACCCATCCGCGAACTCTAAATCAGGCCCTTCATCACATTAACCGGCAATGAGTGAAAGAGCACGAATCTCTGTCAGGAGCATTGGAGGATTTTTGTGGGCATTTCATGCCGGGTATTTAGCAATAACATGTATCTAGAGTTCACTTCCTTGCCTTCATTTCTTTTTTTATATGTCCATGATTAGGGTGCTCCCTGTACACACTGATAAAAACTTTACTGCAATCTATTAAGTCTAGGAGTACTTTAAAAAAATAAGGCTTCTGCTGCTTGCTTTTCCATGGATAGCTTACGCTCAGCTTCAGTTCCAGAAACACCCTTTTTAGGGTTGAGCCTGCGTCGCATGCGCACGCGCATGCGTATCGCAGTGAGACGCTTTAGAAATTAGAAAAGGGCTCGGAGCCCTGTCGACGTCATGTCAGTGTTTTTCATTGGTTCGTTGGCTTGCCTATTAAAATCTGCTTGCTTCCATTAGTCGAAGGCATGCATACGTCATGCCTTTTCCGGTGGCTAGCCCTCCTCGAGCGCAACGACCAAGTACAGAAAACATGCGAGGCTCGCTGTTTTCTGTCCGGCTCGTGGACTACTTTTTCTCTATTTTCCTAGTGCGATTTCGCTTGGCAGAAGTTGAGCGCTTTACACAGTTAATTGCACTTTTTCGGGTTACGTACATAAATGAACTTTTGCCGATAGGTGAAAAGTCGGGTTAGGAGTTTACAACGCTATCAGCTTTAACATGAGCAAACGCAAGACCATTGCATTGCAAATGCTTATTTATAGAGGCTTCTAGGAAACCTTAACACACACAGCTATGCCTTAATGATCCATAAATACCACACTATAATTGTCAGTTCTTTTAGAAAAAATATGTTCAGGTTTCCTCCATGTGATTTATCGAACTCTAGGACTTCACTTTTTTATCCCCTATGTGAAACTTTGTGCAGCAAATCTGCAGTGTATGAGAGTGCACCACACTGTCTGACTTCGAATTGTTTAAAACCATATGGGACAAAGTGGCATTATCCTGCATTTTCTATATCTTTTAGCATTATATTTTCCCCGTCTTGTTTCCATTTATGACATCTTCTGCGTGCCAAAGAGGTCCTGCCACAGAAATTATGAATGAAAAGAAGACTTTGTATTTCTGAAATAAGGAAATAGAAAGAAAACAAACAATGAACAGGGATACATTTAAAAGCCTTAACACTGAAAACATCTTATGTTGCATTTGCAACTTAGAACTGCTTCAATGTCTGGATGAAATACTAAGAGTCATTCCATATTTACTTAAAAGTGTAAAAGTAAAAAGTGAAACAGAAGCCCCAAACTTAGTTGTTGCACAAGAAAGGTCACATTAACAATACTTTACAGTAGGGTCTAAAACATGGAAGTATTAACAGAATAAAACCACAGGGTGCCTACAGTTTGTAATAATGAATGCTGAGGATGTCATGAAAGACTGTGACTTTTAAGTTAATTAACATGCAGCGTATAAGCCCCTAAGGAGCATGTTTTTGGCTTCCTGATGGAAACCGCTTTAATTTCACAGACATGTATTGCTACATGTACCTATATTTAGAATTACAAATGGGTAACTGTGAATAACAAAGATGTTTTCCACTGAGTGGTTCTGAGCTACCACCAGTGCAATGCAAACATGTTTACAGGGACAGTAAAAGACACCCAATATATTTGTATACTGAAACTAAGGGACACATATTTAAATTGGATGTTAACCTTGCAAACATTACATTTTGGTAGCGCAGTCCCAGAGGCTTACTGAAAGCACTGCATGTATAGTCTGACTTATTTATTTAATAAAAAGCAGTGCAAATAAATATTGTGGCACAACAAATAATGATATTATATAAAAGTCCTGGATTTAGTAAAATTCAATGTCCCAAGATATATTAAGAGCAATTCAATCGAACATGTCAAAGTTACTATCCAACAGAATCCTTTGGAGGCTTAACTGAACTCCAGAAACACTTGAGATCTATCTTATCTGGGTCAGCTTCCAAAGATGACATCTCTAACCCACAATAATCCACAAAGTAGGTCCACCAGTAGCTAAATAGTGGAGGTTCTTCTTCCAGTAAATGTTTAGCAATACTTAACCTGCCAATTAATATATCATGAAAACCCCCGTCATTGTGATATTGAGGCACCTGTGTCGAATGCTCCAAGATAATTTAGTAAAAGAGATCAATAGTGCCCTAGTTGAGATATCAGTGTCTTTCGAAATACTGTCAAGCATGTGGGCCCAGTCTATTTCCTAATTTCCACAGCGGAAAGAAGGAGAATCATTTATGCAGACTTTTAATCAGTTAATCAAACCCTTCCAGGATTTGACTTGTTTTTTTATGATTAGCATGTGTAATATGTTGGTATCATTTTAGATTCTTCAGTCATTGTTGTAGTGTTCTGAAAATGCCTACTGCTATTGCTGCAGCATAGAGTAAAACAATTTGAATTATTTACAGACGCAATGTGGGGTTTGATTTGCTGATTGTCTGGAAAATTAGTGCCTAAGCTTCTTTGCAGTTATGAAGGGGATAACATCTGCGTTTGAGAGAAATCTTTAACCCAATATGTTAATACATAGTGTTGATTAAATCATTGCAATAAAAGCACCTGGAAGTGTTTGAAAATGTTCAGAGGAACTTGTGATATTGAATATTAGCTAATTTTCCAAATACTGTGTTATTTGTGTAAGTGTCCAAAAACACATCAGCGTCACACGTTGTGTGTAGATAACTCTGAACAAAGTATATAGTCCCCGCTTAAAATTATGTGATTTGCACCCTGACTTTGTTGTACTAAATGAGAGATCCCATTAGGGAATGTCCTCTTCTGATTTATAAAGTCTGTCCTATTGGTTGGGGTCGATTAAGTGACCCATAGTCATTAGGATGCCTGGTTTAATTAGGCCTCAGTTACCAGCTGGTGGCCAGAAAACTAGCAGGTTACAACAACCTAAAACTAAAGAGTTTATCTAAATGTAAATGTTGTGTTTTTGGTTATAGCACGATATTCAGAGACCATTAACTGCCATTTGTTTTTTAACTCTGATGTTTTCAGATGGACATTAGCGAATCACAACCTCACGGAGCAGCTGCAGTCAGCACAAGCTCTGTTGCTTCTTTGCGAGTCACATGTGAAACTATGCACAGATGCATCAGTCGCCCTTAAGCAGCTGGAAAATGAGTGCAGTCGTCTCCACAGTGCAAACATATCAGAAGATAAAGAGGTGGAAATCCTGCAGAAAAGAATGCAAGATATAAATGTGGGTGGACTTTTTTATGTATATATATATATATATATAAATGTATATTATCATAATCACAAAATTCGTTTAAGAAAAATGTGTCACTAGAACTCATGAAGTTTGTCATTTTTTGTGCGCTGCCAGTTTTGTTCTTGGGTAAATGTACTAACTGGTAGAATGGCTTTTTTTCAAATATTTACCGACACAGCCATTCCACTGCAATTTTGTTTATTATAAAGTTCACTAAAACTTTTCGGATGGTGCGTCACATTATGTTTATATAATAAATGGGAAACTGCAATACCTTGAAGACCTGTTCTTTTTTCTTATTACAATTGAGTTCTGCTTTGAAACTCATGTGTAGTAAGAAAATTATATCACAAGTCATTGTTTATATAATTTGCTGTGTATGGTTTCTAGTGCTGGATTATCAGATTTCAAAGAATCACTGCAGTTACATTAAATCAGTGAAAAACACAATTACTTTTCACTTCTTTAGAGTCATGGGTGGAAGTGGCTGCCTCTCTGGTCTTGTCCCCGCCTCACCTGGCTATGCAGAGACCGAAGAGAAGTGGTGGACAAGTAGGAGGTGATCTATCATCCAAGTCCATAACCACTGTATTTGCTTAGAGAATGGCAGCTAAAACTCTTGAATGCAGTACCAGTATTGTCGAGGTAAAGTGACCCATCAAGAGGTCATGATGCACTGTGGATTAAATAGGGGAGGATCAGTGACTGCTAGCTCTCCAGGCGTATACTGGTATAGTAGTAGTAGCTGTTACCTTATTTTAAATATTTTCTTAGACACAAGTGCATATGCCTTTTCTCATTTATCAACTCCTACTCCTGAACACTCCCATTTGGTTATTTATTTCATATTGCTATTTTTGGTAGCATTCTTTTTGACACAGCATATGTGGCAAATAGCACTTTAAGAAATCTTGCTTTTCAAAACATGTGTCAGTATTTACTCCACATAGTCTCAATACTTTTTTCTTTAAATTACATGGAAAATGTTCAGTCGAAATATGGCACAATGGGGAGGCCAACCACCTGCATGCCTAATGGTAAGTTTATCAGTGCAGTACAAGAGAGATCACAAAGGAAGGGTAAAAAGAAGTATGTCACTGTGGACCAGATGTGCGAAGGTTTTTTAGGAGGCAAACGTCACAATGGGCAGAATCAGGCCATTTGCAACCTCAAAAAAGCCTTTTTGAATGTACAAAACCCTATTTTGCGATTCAGTAACCTATTACCAAATCACAAAATAGGTTTGTGATTCAGAATTAGGAAGGGGCATGTTAAGGGTGTCTCTTTCCAATAACGACTCGCAGTGGTATGTATGAATGTTTTGCCACCGAAATGCGGTCACAAAACATTCACATTTTACGGACTCCTAGAAGGAGGTCGTAACCCCTTTGGAAATGGGAAGGGGTTCCCAAGGGACCCCTTCGTGAATGTGGATGAAAACATTTTTTAACAGCAGGCAGTGATTGTACTACCACTGCCTACTCAGACAAATTGGAAAGAAACATTTTCAGCATTCTTTTTAAAATACATCCCTTTTTCCTTTCAGGAAAACAGGCTGCATTTTAAAACAAGCATTTCAATGCAATAGGTCTCTCATTTGCTAAGGTTAGAGCTATTAGCATTGTAAAGTAATAACTGGACTTTTCTTGCCACATAATTTGGTCAACCCCGCCATATAATTTCGCCTTTACCTGCCATATTATTCCAGTGGCCGTGCATATAACTAAAGCACTTCCATTTACTTTCCTCTGTATGCAGCAAAAATGAAAATTTTGCCATTTAGCATCCTAATTTAAATCTGCCATGCTAATTCCAATAGAATACCACTTTCACCACCACAACATCAGAGTTTGCTGGCTGGCTAACACAGTTCCCCCCAAAAAAGACACAAGCCAGCGACAGAGGAGAAATAAACTAGAAGGGTCACCCAAACATATCAAGAGTGTTCAAACTGTTGACGTGTAATAGGATGTTAAGTTCGCCTGAATCATAGTCCTAATTGTAATAAGGAGAGATTATTAAAGCGTATACGATTATAATATGAACCTTTATCAGAAATAATCTTTTGTTCAAACTGTTGACGTGTAATAGGATGTTAAGTTCGCCTGAATCATAGTCCTAATTGTAATAAGGAGAGATTATTAAAGCATATACGATTATAATATGAACCTTTATCAGAAATAAACTTTTGGCAATGAACTATAATGCTCAAAACAGCCCCTAGAGGGCACCGGTCATGTAACCATATTGTTAGCCCCTGGAGGGCATAACCCCGTGAAAAAACAGGAGAGAGTAATGCAGTGTAACCATATACTCAGCCTCTAGAGGGCATTTTTAGGTCTAGCAGGCCTACTGCAATGATATTACAAACAAGGCCTTTAAAACAAATCTTCTCCCATCTGTAAAGCAAAAGTTCTAGCCATGAGAAAGCTCTGACACTGAATGGTGGGAGGGGTTATTATTTTTTGGACCCCACTAATTTAGTGTGGGGACCCAAAGATGATGTAGGCAGAAAAAGCATTTTGAAGGTGGTCCCATTGTCATAGGACCACCACATGCTGAGTTATGAACAAAAATGTTTTGTAAAAGTAATGCCCTGCAAAACATTATGGAGCAAGTTTGTGTGCTGCAAATATTATAGTATGTTGACTGCAATGCTCAGAACAGCCCCTAGAGGACACCACAAAAAAAATAGCATTTGGAAAAACCATAGTCATGTAACTATGCAGTCAGCTCTTAGAGAGCTTAACCACATGAAAAAAGAATCGGAGAAAGTAATGCACTTTAACCATATATGTACGTTACATATTTTCAAGGCTAGCAGGCCTATTGAAATGATATTACAAACAAGGTCCATAAAACATCACTTCTCCTAGCTGTAAACCAAAAGTTGTAGCCATGAGAGAACTTAGAAAGATATTGAATGGTTGTGGGGGTTATTATTTTGGAGTCCCCACTAACATAGTATGGTAACCCAAAGATGATGTAGACAGAAAGAGAACATTGTGGTCAGTGTTTTGAAGGTGGTTCCATTGTCCTAGGACCACCACAGGCTGAGGTATGAGCACAAATGTTTTGTAAAAGTAATGCCCTGCAAAGCATTATGTTGCAAGTTTCCGTGCCACAAACATTTTACTTTGTTGATATGACTGCAATGCTTAGAACAGTCCCAAGAGGACATCACAATGAAAATAGTATTTATAAGAAACATGGTCATGTAACTATATAGTTAGCCCCTAGAGGGCATAACCACACAAAATGAAAATGGCAGAAGGTAATGCACTGTAACTACATATTTAGCCCCTAGAGGGCATAGTGCATTACACATTTTCAGGGCTCGCAGGCCTACTGCAACAATATTACAAACAAGGCCCTCAAACCATTAACTACCCTGAGCTGTGAAAACAAACGCTCAAGCAATGAGGGCTTAAAAATACACTGACTGGTGAGAGGGGTTATTATTTTGGGATCCCCTTTAGCCTAGTGCGGGGACCCAGCGATGACCTAGACTGAAAGACTGTGTTGTGCTGAATGTTTTGGTGGTGGACCCACTGTCCTAGGACCACAACAGGCTGAGTTATGAGTAAAAATGTTTTGTAAAAGTAATACCCTGCAAAGCATTGTGAGGTGATTTACCCGAGTGCAGTGAATATTGTAGTATAGGCTCTCTCGCTGTGCCAGGAGAGCCACTTTCGCTTTGAGGATTTCTGTTTTACATAAAGCATTTACCAATTTCAAGTGTTTTAAGGGGAGAGCCACAAGAAATTATCTGATTAGGTAAATGTGAACCATGTGCTCAGCGCTCCAATACCGCAGATTGACTTCACGCTGTTGTGTCTGTTCGCACTGTGAGCGCCATGGCCGCCATGCATCAGGAAGGGGAGAGACAAAAGAAGAAAAAAAATAGTTTGCTCACGATGAAGTGAATCAGCAATCTCCCATAATCCTTGTAGCAGGGGCAGTCTGCAAGGCATGACAAAAACAGCCTCAAGGCGAGACAGACATAAAGCATTTACCAATTACATCAAGTGATTTTTTAAAGGCAAGCCCAGGAACGAATAAAGTGATGGGCATGAGATGGGCCTGGTAAAAGGCCCAATAATGCTTACAACAGGTCAAAGCGTTTGCACGCTCGACCCTAAAAAATTGCTTTATTTAAAAATCAATCACAGACATGTTGGTCTGCTGACCCCAGCAGATCACCATCCCTGTGATATTTGCCCATTCCCAATGGGTCGCAAATTGTGACCTAACTCATGAATATTAATGAGGTAGGTCTATTTGCGAGCCACTCAGATGCTCTACGTGTGTTTAAGGCACATGAGTAAAACGCTGTTTGTGATTTCCTAATTGCCAATTGCAAAAATCTTTAATTAGAAAATCGCAAAAAAAAAATCATACATCTAGCCCTGTGTGGTTTATCTACTTTTCCATGCTCTGCTCCCCTTACCAAATTTGTAACCACAATTTACTCAAACAAATTTTCACCATCTCCTTGGAAAGATGCCATGACTCTAATCAAATGACCAGTACAGGAACTCGTCAACATTTACCAAAACTCCTAATGAAATAAAAAAATAAAAGTAAAGAATCACTATATCACATGCATTACATCACATGATATTATTAATGTATCAACTGACAACTAAATTGCAGGGTAAGTAGAATAGATAGAACTCAATAACTGGGTTAGGCAAGTGATGTGAATGTCTAAATAGTAATCATGCCCTTGCCCTGACAGTCGTTTTTAATGTATTGGAAGCAGTTGATTAGTGGTTGGCATCATAAGGTCAAGTTTTCCACTTACCATAACTCACTCTAATAATTAATTCTAACTCCTATTAACTTGAATATCACCACTTGAAAATTGGGGGAATTCTTCAGTTTCTTTGGAGTACAAGACTGACCCATTAACCAACAAATCTACAGCAATTATTAACCAATGGATTAACCACTTGCTTTGAGTCACAGGCTAACGTGCTACCCACCATAAGGCCAAAAGGTGCTTCAACACCTCGTCAGGGGTAGTACAACATAATAATAGAGTCATAAGCCATGACTCTATTATTATGTTGTACTACCCCTGACGAAGCGTTAAAGCACCTTATAGCCTTACCATAGGTAGCGCGGTATTCCATCTCTCAATAATAAGGACATGGAACACTCCACTCGCATAAGTTGTTATTGGCAATTGTGGTTTAAAATCATTCAGTGTGGTGAGATTTGGCCTGGTAATTTTTTCTGTTCATTCTGCAGTAAAATAGCATAATATTGTGCTCACTACTACCCCGCATATTCTACAAACGGACTGTTGCACCTCTCTATTTATAAACAAGCATGTAGCCTCTGGGGTCAATCAGATCGGTTAAAAGGTACATGTGATGCAAGAACGAAGTCTGTGAAGTCTGAGACATGGCAAATAAATTGGCTTACGCAAATCCCTCCTGTATTCTGGAAATAGTCACGCAGCGGGTCAGATTACTTAATGAGACAATGAAGGTCAGTAAGGTCATTCTCGTGCTTGAATTGAGTGCAAGTTTTATCTCATTTCTCAACTTCTAAACTGATTGGTTTTGCTAAAATATGTATTTCTTGTCCCTGTAATGAATTATGCATGCTTACATGCCGCAGACTCACCTTTTATCAAAGTATGCAGATTTTTCTAGATTACCCTTTGCTATGATGCATTTTAAACAACTGCTGAGCACCTTCTCAGAGTTAAGGTTTGTTTCTAGGAATACAAGTGGCACTTGCTGCTCAAAGGCACTCATTTACAGTGGAGTGGTAAGTGTAGATTTATCACATCTGTGTATTTATAAGTGTTGCATAAATTCTGCAGGTAGTAATTCTAGATACAGAAATGCACAAGTGAAAAATGACCCTGACTGAGTCTGACAAAGATTTATAATCACTGTCACACCATGAAAGCTTACCAACTTTAAAAATCTGTCAGTAACCTGTTGCAATAATTGGAATGGCAACTGGAATGCATAACATATTTTGCTCACAATCCCAGCACCAGGTAGTAATACCCCAGGATAGTAAATGCCACTGTGACATGTAGGTAATTGGAACTGTGCATTTCATTGTCTGCAGGTGCATCAAAATAAACACTTGCAGCAGAGTAAGGTCAGTATTACCACCTGCTATATCACAGGCTTTATTGCATTTTTGCACTGAGTTGGTGGACATCTGTCGATCCAAATGTGCTGTGGGTTCCAAATGTGATGATGGTATTATAAGGGCTATTACCATTTGAGTTTACAAGCAACCTAAATCAGTACTAAAAGCAGATATTTGAGTGCTCTTCCCACATGCTACCACGTGTTTACAAGGACAATATTGGGATCCTCAGGACTCCTTTATTTCTCAAACTATACCATTGAGAACTCAATTCTTATAGGAATGACCCAGGCCATCATATGGCTCACCCTAAAACCGTTCACAAACCCTACCTCAAATGAACAGTTCACAACAAAGCAATTTGCAGCCTCAGCGCCTTGAGACCCTCACAGGTAATATGCTTCGCTCTATAAATCATTCATTGTTTGATTGGTTGACCTCCCACTTTCCACTTTCCATTTTCCATCTAATGTGTCCAGAACAAGATATTTTTCTTAGCCTGACATTAAGTTGTGTTGTGGCAGCGTGTGATATATACAAGGGGTAATTTCGTCATGGTATTGAATGAAAACAAAAGGCTACAAAATAATTTGTTTTAAGAACCTCGTAGTTCAATTGGTTGTTAGCTGTGGTGGTCTTCTTCGGAATTTGTATTTTCTAGTTTTACAAGATTAAGTGAAAAGTATTTTTTCCAGAGTATGTTGTCATAGATACACAAGGCCCAACCACTGCCTGTTTTGTTTCTTCTGTTTTGACACAAAGTGCTTTATGTGATGTTAGGGGCAATATTACATACACTCACCAAAGTTTGATTACGGATTGGTAGTCCATAGATATATTCAGCAGAATGCCTGATGTACAGTCATGACTGATTTGTGCATTCATTGAGCTGAAATCCATGGAGGAAGCACCTTAGCGAGAAAATTAAATCAAAATGATTTCATTTAAGAGACAGCCCAGGTGATGTATTGCTAAGACTTTTCAAAATTACACTCTGCAAATTCATGTGAAATAAGTTATGGCAAACAAGACTCAGGCCCTCATTACGACCCTGGCGGTTTGTAACCGCCAGGGCCGCGGGACGCGGGACGCGGTGGCACCGCCGACAGGCCGGCGGTGCCCCGCGGGGCATTCTGACCGCGGCGGCTTAGCCGCGGTCAGAGAAGGGAAACCGGCGGTCTCCCGCCGGTTTCCCGCTGCCCCCAAGGAATCCTCCAAGCCGGCGCAGCTTGCTGCGCCGGCTTGGGGATTCCGACTCCCCCTCCCGCCATCCAGTTCCTGGCGGTTCTCCCGCCGGGAACCGGATGGCGGGAGGGGGAGTCGCGGGGCCCCTGGGGGCCCCTGCAGTGCCCATGCCAATGGCATGGGCACTGCAGGGGCCCCCGTAAGAGGGCCCCGCTTGTATTTCACTGTCTGCACAGCAGACAGTGAAATACGCGACGGGTGCAGTAGCACCCGTCGCACCTTCCCACTCCGCCGGCTCGATTACGAGCCGGCTTCATGGTGGGAAGGTCGTTTTCCCCTGGGCTGGCGGGCGGCCTTTCGGCGGCCGCCCGCCAGCCCAGGGGAAAACTTGGAATGCCGGCCGCGGTCTTCAGACCGCGGTGCGGTATTCCTGCGGCGCAACTTTGGCGGGCGGCCTCCGCCGCCCGTCAAAGTTGTAATGAGGGCCTCAGTATCATTACTGCAGTAGTTACTGTGACATGACTCTTAAAAGGCCAGGTAAGAGTTTTCTTGAAGGCAGCTTTTACTTTGATTTGAGCTTTATAAAACCTTCTATCTGAGAGAGTAGTGTGATACCCCATGCCCTGGATGTCTCAGCTAATATTAATGGCTAGTATCTCTGGTTTTGTTAAAGGCACTGAGAACAACTTAGCTGCAGAACTGAGTAAACTTTAGCCAAAACCTGCCATATACTGGTCTGTTTTCACTGTCTGTAAAAAGGATTTCCATGTATAAATATATATCAAACTTTTATTTCAGTCAACTACACAGTCAACCACCTTAATATTAGCCACGCTTGTTCACATATGGCTCAGATATATTATTCAGCTCTGTTTTGTTTTGTAGATCAAATATACATAACTTCAGAGTCATTTAACAGTGATCAAAATGTGATTTACTAGAAAGATTTCAAACAAAGTGCTTTAAAAAACATCATTTTTTTGTCCCAAAATATTGCAAGCATCCTCAAATGGATTGACATTTAACTACAAGCAAATACGTTTATAATATTGGTTTGTTGCTAGAGGTCTTGATGCACTGCCCCTGGAGATTTTTAAGTGTTTAAAATAGAACAGTCCTAGGTGCAAGAAGAAGCTGTATATAGAACCCCATTAAGTATGAGGACTGATTTATTTATTGAAACATGTAATAGGAACAATACACTGGACAGGTGATGTTTTGAATATTTATTTTACACATAATCACAGCCTGAGGTGGGGAGTGAGTTGCTCAGAACCATGATAGTTGTCAAATATATAAGAACAGGGATTAGGTTGTAGGTGCTCGAGTTAAAAGGCCAACAACTTAGCCACTGAACCACATCCAATCTACTTGTAGGGTACTTGAGAGAAATAGCAGTATGTAGCAAGAAGACTATAACAATAGATGAAGGCTTTCTTCACCCGTTGAGAAAATTAGAGTCCCTATTTCTACTCCTCCCCTTTGTGTTGTTGTAGTATATGCCAGTTACATCCCACTAGCCTCTACGGGTGGTGCCAGTGGCTGATGAATGTGTCTTAGGAAATGAGGTCTTGGAGACCATTTTAGAAAAACCTCTGAACTCTGTGAGCAGGTTAACACCAATTGGAACTCCTGATGAGACGTGTTGGTGTCCAGGTGAAGCTTGGATAGTTGTGGAGGAACATGACAGCAACCTCCAGATGCTGGTGGAAGAGATGTTATAATTTGTCAAATATAGAACCCACCTACCTTTAAGTAAGAGTGGCCAGGTTTGAGATGGTTCGTCCTGGTGAGTGCTCTCCCTGTTGTATTAATTGGATTATGTTGCAACATTGCAAGACAGATGAGTCCACTTGGAAAGGCTTAGCAAATGCATTGGGAAAACAGGCCTCGAGATGGAATTCTGTTGGTGGTTCAACAGTGGAGAAATGAGGGCCTCATTGCCAGGTTGCTTTATTAAAGGAAAAAGCTGTTTACATTGTATTTAGCTGCGGAAAGGATCTTCTGGTCTGATTTCTTTGCCTATGTATTTGTACATGATATAGCATGCCCCAGGTAGGAGTTACATGCCCCAGCACATATTTTGCAACAGTTTTAGCTGACTCTTTAAATCAAATGTTGATGACACCCAGTTCCTCATTATTGTTCAAGAAACCTGTTACCCTCAGCATGCAAGTGTGTGCATAACTTGTTGAAAATAGCTTATCCCCAATCAGCTTATCTGCTAAAATATTAGGCTGTGGTCCTTGGGTCTGGATTCCAGTCCTCACCGATTGTCAGAAATCTTTCTCATTGATTGTAATCCTTGCTTGAAAGGGCAAGTTTCTGCTGTCACATAATACCTTTTTCTACCACCATAGAATAGAACCCAAAGGTTCCATACTGCCCCCTGTCATCTTCAGTCTCTAAATGGAGCTACTTGGTGCTCTACTTACAGATGACAGCATCAAGATTCACCAAGATGCTGTGATGATACATACCTCTGCTTGAAAGTCTCCTCTGCTTCAGACCTTAAATAATGCCTGAAGGCCATCCAGACCTGAATGCCACTCATCTGCCTGAAACTCAATGCAACCAAAACAGGGATCCTGTTATTTGTCAACAAGAAGAAACAACACAAACCTGACTCCATGACTTCAATCTTGATGGTTTCAAAACCCAACTTTCACTGAATGCCAAGCCATGTAGAATTGTCCTGAACACCAACCTCAGTGAACACATTGCAGTAAAACACCTGGTACCAGCTCTCTGTTCTAAAGAAAGTGAAACAATTTCTTCCAGCAACTGATTTCAGAACCGCTGTTCTAGCCCTCATTATCTTGCATCTGGAGGATGTACCACCCTGATCCATGGTCTCCCAGACTCTACAGGGCATCCTGTGTACTGCAGCAGGTCTCATCCAGAGCCTTAAAAATATGATCACATCACCCAAGAACCTACAGGAACACCATTGTCTCCCCTTCCTTGTGTGCACTATCTACAAAATCAGCTGCATCATTTACAAAGGCATCATGACCAGCACTCCGTTTATCATGCAGACAAGCTCATCATGTCTGGTGTTTCTCAGTAGACCTACAACCAGAACGCCATCAAACTATAGACTAAAAAGTACAAGAAAGAAATGGAAAACGCAAGGCAGCTGCTTTTTCCATCTATGTGCCCATGATGCGGATCAACATCCCCTATGCATAAGGACTACTCCAATGCTGCTCCAATTTACAGAAGAGTTAAAGAGGCACCTCTTTAAAGAACACTACATTACAATGCATCAACAGTCTACAAATCAGCTACCACTCATTAACTTTGTTTGTCTTTGACATAGTTGAGCACTTCTCTGACTTTTGGCTAGGTTTGTGTTGTAGATATACGATACAATGTTACATATATGTCTCAGGAAATATCTATTGATGCTATTATGAACCATCTCAAGTATTCAAAGAATTTAATCTATATTAAGGAATGAACGTATTAAAATCAGTCTACTTTAAAAATAAATTGTCATAAATACACCAACTGTCAGGATGCCGTAATATTGTATATAAACAATCTTAATACGGAACTTCTATAAAAGGCTGTGTTATAGCTTTCTTTCAATATTACCCTTCTCTTGTTTTTTTGCAGACTACCAAAAAATGTTTTTATTACACGCAGGTTATATGATGCTCAAATGGTTTTTTTCCGCTTTAATTCAAACATCATAGGGTCAAGACATTTGGCTAGCCGCAACACCAATTTTAGGTCCCCGCCCTCAATACATTTAGTTAGGGCTTTTTCAGTGGACCAAATACCCATGCGGCTAAAGATCAGTCGCAGTAATGTTTTGTGTCAGACTAGGACAAATGCATATTAAGTGTGATGTGGATTCGGTCCAGTATCAACAGGGTCTTCAGTAAGTCCAGAAAGTTACAATTTGATTTTTCCACATAAGTTGATGTTCTCCTATTCAGGGAACCTGAAAGTGAAATCTTAAACATATTGCTTCTGATAGAAGGTTTTACATATTTTAATAGATAAGCCTGTGGGGTCAAGCTGTTGAAAGTGGAAGGTTCATTTTCCCATTTTTAGTCGTATCAACTCCATATTCTCTCAAAATTAAAGTAAATTTATTGTCTCCATTGCCTGTTTTAAGGCGCTATATTCCAGGTTAGCTTTCCAGTTTTCTGCGTTTGTAATATCTGAAGCTACTAATACATAATATTTATGCGGTTTGATTGTTGCATGAGGTAATTGTTTACCATTCCTTTCTAGGTGGTAACTTTAAGGGGTCTGACTTCAGAGAAACACAGGCAATCACAGTAATTTGTTAATTGCAAATTCAAAATATAACCCGTATTCAGGAGCCCAAATTCAGGTCTGAGTTGAATAATTGGGCAGGAATATTGAAGGCTGAATATGGAACACAACAACGCTCAGTACTTTTTCTAGGCTGACACACAGTCTTCCCCTGAAATTAGTATGCCATATGTCACTGCTGATATTAATTTGATCTGGAAAATGTGTAAAATAGTAGATGCTCTTGGGCTATATAGTTATGATGAAGTTTCCTTATTTGAAATCGGAGTTAATGTGCTTTGAGACTCTGGGCTTTAAGATGGTAAAAGTGATCTATGGTTTGATTTAGCCAGCTAGGTACTAATAAGTGGGGGTTTGTTCAATGTTTCCCCTGTATTTCATGGATGCTGTTTGCAGATTCCCTCGAAAACTACTATCAGTGTTTTGTCAACATATAACTTAAGGTTGTTAGGACTATTCTATGCATGTAGAGCCTGAAGGGAACATTAAAGTCCTATTGGGTACAGTCCAATAGTACTGTGTAGTGCGCGTACCGAAGTATAGAAATTTGAAGATGACCCTGTCTGGGGAAAATACTCCAGCCTTATTTATAGTTACTAACATATTAACTGTGTAGAAATAGAAAAGTAAGTGGCCAGAACACAACCCATACATATATGCGTTACAAAGGATTTTTCTCCTTTTCATCTGTGCTTTGGGAAAATGACTGTGAACGCATCCACAGTACTAAAGTACCCCTAAATGAGTTTACCAAAGTTGGGGGTATTTCCAAAATAGCACTGAAAAAAGAGATGGTTTAATATAAAACCTCATTCAAATAGCTCTTGAGGTAGTTTTTTCTCAGGGTGGCCTTTATGCATCTTTTGTCTTCACCTCCTGCCTCCTAATTCGCCTGACTAATTCTGGTGTCAGGAAGTATCCACTGCATTTATTAAACTCAATAAATCTGTTCTTTGCACATCTGAAAGGCTGACTGGGTATACATAAACACAGTGGTTACTGGTGCAAAATCATAACTTGTTTATGAATAAAGTATAGGACAACTTTCATTAAATTCAGCTCCACAAATTATTTTTCAAACATTGAAACAATCAATAAAAGCATCATCCAGTTCCCGCTAACACATTTTCCACTCCTTTGTAGTTTCCAAGGTCTTATTGGACTATCCAAGTTGTTATTTTTTTAATTTGAATTTCAATAGCATAAATTAAATAGTAGTATTTGATTACCCCTCATTTATTTTGTGGCCATTGAAGATAAAAATTGGACTTAAAAAACGAAGCCTTGTAGATTGAATCGTTGTTCACATGAAAACCAGTGTACTTTTAAGTTTCAAAAAGTTGGGCCAAACCACAAGCGGCACTAGGGCTGCCTTCACTGGAGCAGGTTTTTATTGATGCACCAACCACACAGACAAGTCACAAAACCAGCCCTAATCCTTCTCCTACATTTGCCTACTAGCTGAACTTCCCAAACTTAGGATAAAAGTCTGAGGCTAGAGCTGGCCAGAAATAGCTTGTTAATTGGTCCACCACCAGCCAAGCACATCTGTCTGCTTCCTTTATTCTTCACTTTATATAAGGATTTGGAGTCCACATAGATCCTTCACACCATCAAACAATGGTTCTAGGCACTTTTAAAGTAAGAATAAAATTAAGACGTCCCAAAATAATGCTCACTCTTTATTACCTTTCTTCCTCCCACACGTAAATTAGCCACCTCCAAACACAGACCTTAGGAAAATAACAATGAACAGACAAAACAAGTGCCTGTCTCGACCACCAAGCCTTTCATAGTAATTCCCCTTTCAGCCTACAAGCAAAAACAGTGCACCCCTCCTTACAAGTGCCTCACCTCCTGGGCGTTGCCTCCTTGTGGCAGCCTCTCAGGTGGTCTGTAGGTTCCTCTGACACTTCCAGGATATTTGGGCTCTGTATGCTGCTGCCATTCCTGTAATGGGGATCCGGGGTCCATGGTGTCTTTCTCCATCCTATGGGCTTCCTTTAGGCTTGTGAATGCATGCGTACTTGCACGCCATTCTTTGTCTGCTACATCTCCTTGCTCTAACTTCAAACTCCAGTTCTGTCTGTCATAGTCGAAACATTTATGCCATTATGTTTTGTTTATTACTTAACAGTGCTATGGAATTGTATTTGATAATATTCTTTTATTGTTATGAAACAATTGTTTATGTCAATACTTCTGTACTTATCTCATGAATAAAAATAACAGTAACAATTGTTGTGTAGTTGAAGAAGTTGCACAAACAGATACATAGATTATTCTCAAAGCATTTATTATTTTTTCTATTTTTAGCAACTGAGTCTTCGACTTGAAAGTGTAAAAGAAATTAGTCTCCAGATTTCCAAGGTGGAAGACCAGTTAGTGCAACAAGCAGATCCAGTCATCATCATTTCAGAAAAGTCTTCTCTTTCCCAGAGGATCTCCTATGCAGAATGTAAAATTGTAAAAGAATTGAATCAAGTAAAGGTACTCTTTGTTTTACATGCTATGTGTATGTACTTCAATCAATCAATCAATCACTGCATTTGTAAAGCGCGCTACATACCCGCAAGGGTCTCAAGGCGCTGGGGAGGGGGGGTGCTACTGGTCGAAGAGCCAGGTCTTGAGGAGTCTTCTGAAGGCCAGCAGGTCCTGGGTCTGTCGTAGGATGGTGGGGAGAGTGTTCCAGGTCTTGGCAGCGAGGTAGGAGAAGGATCTGCCACCGGCGGTGGTTTTTCGGATGCGGGGGACTGTGGCGATGGCGAGGTTGGCTGAGCGGAGGCTTCGGGTGGGGGTGTGGAAGCTGAGTCGGATGTTGAGGTAGGTGGGTCCGGTGTTGTGCAGTGCTTTGTGTGCGTGGATCAGGAGCTTGAAGGTGATCCTTTTGTTGATGGGGAGCAAGTGCAGGCCTCTCAGGTGGAGTGTGATGTGGCTGCGGCGGGGGACATCGAGGATGAGTCGGGCCGAGGCGTTCTGGATGCGTTGGAGTCGTCTCAGGAGCTTGTTTGTAGTTCCTGAGTAGAGGGCGTTCCCGTAGTCGAGTCTGTTGGTGATGAGGGCCTGGGTAACGGTTTTTCTCATGTCGAGAGGGATCCATTTGAAGATCCTGCGGAGCATACGGAGGGTGTTGAAGCAGGAAGCGGAGACGGCGTTGACTTGCCTGGTCATGGAGAGAGTGGAGTCGAGGATGCCCCCAGGTTGCGTGCGTGGTCCGTGGGTTCCGGGGCTGTGCCTAGTGACGTGGGCCACCAAGAGTCGACCCAGGCTGATGGGGTGGGTCCGAGAATGAGGACCTCCGTCTTGTCTGAGTTCAGCTTCAGTCTGCTGTCCTTCATCCAGTCGGCTATGGCCTTCATTCCTCGGTGTAGGTTAGCTTTGGCGGTGTTGGGATCTTCGGTGAGGGATATGATCAGCTGGGTGTCGTCGGCGTAGGAGATGATGTTGAGGTTGTGTTGTCGTGGGCCGTGGGCGAGGGGGGCCATGTAGATATTGAACAGTGTCGGGCTCAGGGAGGATCCCTGTGGGACGCCGCAGATGATCTCAGTGGTTTTGGAGCGGAAGGGTGGGAGGCGGACGCTCTGGGTTCTGCCGGAGAGGAAGGATGTGGTCCAGGCCAGGGCCTTCTCTTGGATACCGGCGTCATGGAGGCGTGCTGATAGGGTGCGGTGGCAGACCGTGTCAAAGGCTGCTGATAGGTCCAGGAGGATGAGGGCAGCTGTTTCTCCTTTGTCCATAAGGGTCCGGATGTCGTCAGTGGCGGCGATGAGGGCGGTCTCGGTGCTGTGGTTACTGCGAAAACCAGATTGGGACGGGTCCAGGATGTTGTTGACTTCGAGGTAGCGGGTCAGCTGTTTGTTGACAATCTTCTCGGTCACTTTTGCCGGGAAAGGGAGCAGGGAGATGGGACGGAAGTTCCTGAGGTCCTTGGGGTCCGCCTTGGGCTTCTTCAGAAGGGCGTTGATCTCGGCGTGCTTCCAGCTTTCTGGGAAGGTTGCTGTCTCGAAGGAACAGTTGATTGTTTTCCGGAGGTGGGGCGCGATGGCTGCGCTGGCTTTGTTGAAGACGTGGTGAGGGCAGGGGTCCGATGGGGATCCGGTGTGGATGGAGTTCATGGTTTTGATGGTGTCTTTGACGCTGGACCAGACGGTCAGGCGACTGGCGCCAGTGGTAGTCGCAGGGGTGGTGGACTCGGTGGTGGGTGATGGGGGGTCGGGGTTGAGGCTGTCGTGGATGTTGGTGATCTTGTGGTGGAAGAAGGTGGCCAGGGAGTCGCACAGGTCTTGAGATGGCAGGATGTCGTTGGTGATGGAGCTGGGGTTGGAGAGTTCTTTCACGATGCTGAAGAGCTCTTTGGTGTTGTGTGCGTTGTTGTCTAGGCGGTCCTTGAAGGCGGTCTTCTTGGCGGTCCTGATGAGTTGGTGATGTCTGCGGGTGGCACTCTTGAGGGCTGTGTGGTTGTCTGGTGTTCGGTCGTGGAGCCATTTCTTCTCCAGCTTCCGACAGGTGTGCTTGGAGATCCGGAGGTCCTCGGTGAACCAGGCAGCTTTCTTGTTGGTGTGGTTGGTTGTAAAGGTCTTGAGAGGGGCGAGGGTGTTGGCGCAGTCGTTGATCCACTGTGTGAGGTTGGTTGCGGCAGTGTCTGGGTCGGTGGGGTCGGTGGGTGGTCTCAGGGCGAGGGCGGCAGTCAGTTGGTCCCCGGTGACCTTGCCCCAGCAGCGGCGTGGTAGCTGTTGGGTGCGGTGGTGTGTGGTGGGTTTTCTGAAGGTGAAGTGGACGCATCTGTGGTCGGTCCAGTGTGGTTCGGTGGTGTGGTTGAAGGAGACGTGGGGGCTTGCGGAGAAGATGGGGTCAAGCGTGTGTCCAGCGGCGTGAGTGGGTGTCGTTACTAGCTGTTTGAGTCCGAGGTTGGCGACGTTGTCGATCAGGGCGGTGGAGTTGGTGTCGTTGTTGTTCTCGAGGTGGAAGTTCAGGTCCCCGAGGAGGATGTAGTCCGTGGAAGCGAGGGCGTGGGTGCTGATGAGGTCAGCGATGGTGTCACTGAACTGTGGGCGGGGTCCGGGAAGTCTGTAGATGAGAGTTCCTCTGAGGGTGGTGTTGGGTTCGGTGTGGATCTGGAAGTGCATGTGCTCGGCGGTGGTGAGGGTGTCATCGGTGTTCGTTGAGATTTTGATGGAGTCTTTGTGGATGATGGCGATTCCTCCTCCCACTCCGTTGGTGCGGTCTCTGCGGGAGATCTTGTAGCCCTGTGGGATGGCTATGGCAATGTCTGGTGCTGAGGTGGCATTCAGCCAGGTCTCCGTCAGGAAGGCAACGTCAGGGGCAGTGGAGTCTAGGAGGTCCCAAAGTTCGATGGCGTGCTTGCGAGCGGAGCGGGTGTTGAGGAGGATGCAGCAGAGGTGGTTGGGTTCTCTGGCTGGTGGTGTGGAGGGTTGGATGCTGGTGAATCTGCAGTTCCGGCAGGTGAAAGGCCCCTGGGTGCGTTTCGGGGTGGCCCGGTAGCAGGGGTGGTCTCGTCTGGTGTTGAGTGCGTTGCGGGTGCTTGCGTCGTAGTACAGTCTGGCGTTGCGGGGGGTGCGGGTTCCAGGGGTTCTGGTGCTGGGTGCGGTCCAGATGCGGACGGGCGCAGACGGGCTTGCCTTAGGCGCGCCTTTGGCGCGCCAGCTGCGCGCCCGCTTCGCGGCCTCCATATGAGGGCAGAGGGAGGGAGGAGCAGCTGGGAGGTGGGAGCGGGGCGGCCAATGGGAGTGAAGGGGGCGGGGCAGCAGGGGCTCAGCAGCAAGGGAAATACCCGGGGAAAAACCCAGGCGAAAACCCGGGGAAAAAACGGCGGGAAAAGACGGCGGGAGAGGGACAACAGAGTACAGGGGTACAGAAAGCAAAACACAGGGGCACAGAATGGAAAAAACAAGTGGCACAGAAGCACAAGCTCAGGGGAATAGAAAAAAGGGAGCGAGTAGTCAGGCGGCAAAAGTGGCAACGGAGATTCAACCCACAGGGGGCTGCGTGGCAGATGGGGGAGCGACCTGCCTAGTGACAGGGTCAAAGGTCGCATATAAAAACAAGCAATTAACTCTGAAGATGAACATATTGTGATGATCCAAATCATGCAGCAGCTCCTAAATATACTGGAAGTTACTTTCCAAGTAAAAGACGTTCAGTAAAGCAAAAGAAGTACAACTTCATGGACCCACTGAAAATGCAGTATAGCTTCTATCTTTACATCTTAGACCATGGCGCTTTGGGTCAGATAATGAGTGGGTCAGAAAGAAGTGGAGTATTTAGGGCACCCAATAAATAGCGTGGCTTATTACCTGGTACAGTAAATATCCCCTTTCCTTAACATTTCAAGGAAAAAGTGGGAATTACTAGTGAAATGGGTGAATCCTGCACCATTTTCCACATGCATAAGATGATTGTGGGCATTTCCCCCCAAAAAGGTTTGGCAGGTTTGACCTGCAAAATTTTACTTGAGGAAAACTGAATGGGGTGTGGTGTTTGGAGCCCAATTTATAATTCTGACGCCGGTGCAAACAAGGATTAGTGCAGGGATAAAAATTTTGCATCAAATTCAGATTTGGGGCCTCCTGCAGGCCTCATTCTCCCTGCTTAGGACTTTTTTTTAAACAGATCTCCCGCAGAGAGGCATCCTCGTACAGAGACACAGCACTTCGCAGAGCCGAAAGCGTGTCTCTAGACCAGTCAACCTCCAGGCGCTTTTCCAATTCCGCTATCTGCGCTTCCAAGTCAGCCAACTCCTGCGCAACATCCTTAGTACGCCATGTTGTTTTGAGATGCATACCCCACAAATTACCACCTTAAATGCCTCCCATACTGTACCAGTCAAACTTACCGATCCGCTATTCTCAGCAAAATAATGAGTAAAGACCTCGCGAACTTACTCTCGAAATGTCCCATCCCAAAGTGCCCCATGAGGCAAGCACCACATATATGCGTGCCCAGGCCCACCTGGCACTGCCAGCACTAACTTGACCGGCGAGTGGTCCGATAAGGTATGCGCCATGTGCTCCACCGCCTGCGTCCAGAGCTCCACATCCCTCGTACCCAACCAACGATCAATGCGGGACCAGCTGTTGTGAGCATAATTAACACACATACCCTCTGTGGTAGCCCCATGTTTCACCCTCCATAGATCCACAAGGGCACCCTCAGCCATCACAGACGACAGAGCCCTAGCAGCAGCAACGTGATGCACCCTGGCCAGGCTCTCGCGATCCGCCCCCGGATCCAGAATCACATTGAAGTCCTCTCACCAGATCATGGTGCTACTGCCCAGCACTTCACGAAAAAATTTGGGGTCATCAGTATTAGGTCCATAAACCGAGATAAGCCTGCAAGCCCTAACTAGCAGGGTGCCACTCAACATGACATATCGGCCATTAGGATCCACTATTACTTTCTGAGTACGCCAAGGCAGTCCCTTCTGCAGCAGAATCGCCACTCCTCTTGCATAGCACAAGAACACCGCTCCGTGGTATTCTCCAATCCAACCAGCCTTCAGCCGATTCTGCATGGCCGCCACTAAATGAGTCTCCTGCAACATGCATATATCAATCTCCTGGCGCTTTACATAAGCAGACATAAGCCGCACCTTACGCCCGTCATTCAGACCACGGACGTTCCAAGTGACACAGCAAACCGATGTCACATCCCCATGCACCATCGCATCGTCCTATCAAGTGCATCGCACAGCCACAGCATCTCACCATAACCGCCAACTACATATATGAAGAAGAGAAAAGGGAAACGGAAAGGAAGAAGAAAAATAAACCAGAACCCAAACATTCCCATCCCCCACCCACGCAGACCCCCCAAATGGGTCAGAGCAAAGAACCCACCCCCCTTAGAAACTATAACCCCAACCATAGCGAATAGCATAAGAATAGGACTCATCCAAGGGGCGCGGCCAAGCCATCCATCCCGCCACCCCAAACGGGACAGGGGGAAGTGGGGCAAAGGGCCGATGAACAAACTAGACATCAGAGCGGCCAATAGAACAGATAAGACAGTGACAGGGCACCCCCACAACAACGAAGAGGCATCCCCAACCAGCACCACCCATTCCGATTTAGTCATCATCACTTAATGCAGCTCTCTCAACTCCGGAGGCAACGAGGTCTCCCACCACAGTTTTTTTAGGCACCGTTTTAGCAAATTTAGCCACCAGTTTCGGGTCCGTGAAAAAATTTAGTTTGCCCTCATGCTGTACCCTCAGTTTCACAGGGTAAATAAGTGAGAATCTAGCATCTGTCTGGCTCAGAGTGCGTTTAATTGGCAGAAAGGCTCTACGAGCAGCCTGTACCCTGGGGATGTAATATGGAAATATGCTCAGTTCAGAGTTCTTGTAGATCACCGATCGCTGCTCCCTGGCCAACCTGAGGACAGTATCCCTATCACAGCAGTTCAGCAATCGGACAATGATGGGTCGTGGCGGAGTACCAGGCGGGGGCCGAGGTCCCAGCGATCTATGAGCTCTTTCCACTACCAGCAGAGCTCACCAGGGAAGAGGTCAGAAAGCATGGATTCTACAAAATCCTCCATCCTACCCATGTGTGTGGACTCCAGAAGGCCAACAATTTGAATGTTATTGCGGCGCGACCGTGCCTCCAAATCCTCATTTTTATTACGTATAACTTCCAGCATGCGCTCCATACGCAGCAATTGTTCCAGGTCACCTTGACGTTGATCCTTCAGCTCAGATATACACATCTCCAGATGGTCAAACCGGGACTCATGATCATCCACCCTAGCCTTAATTCGATCCAATTGCTCGGTCAAGTGGTCAAGCTTAGCGTCAATGCCCACAAGGCTGTTGTTGAGATCCAGGAACATAGCCTTGACCGATGCATCTGGAGCACCCTCCTCCGCAGGAGCCTCCCCCTGGCTGAGAGGCAGACGTGCCACCCCTCTTCCTTCCCCCATCAAAGGTGAGCTTTGCCTGTCTCTGCTCCGCCTTGCCCATCCTCTGCGACTGCCAGGCCCCAACAGGCAGGAAACCCCCCACGACCAGATCAAAAAGCCAGCGGGCGCGAAAGATCATCACACCAATGAGCGTCACTAAGTTCTCAGAAAAGTAGCGTGGTACAACCCCACCAGGGCAAAGAGGGGCACCCAGGCCCCCACCACAGTCACTCCGCCTACCTAGGCAGGACAGCGCTGAGTCCCAGCTCGCCAATTGCAGCCTGCAATCTCTCAGTTATCACAGCACTCAGGGCACCTACCGGGAGCTGCCGGGCACCCAGAAGTCAGGGGTCCAACTCCTGTTGTGATCCCTGCACAACCGCACCGCACTACCATCTACGGAGCAGCCAGAGGGGTGGAGATCCAGAGGCTGAAGCCAAACCCCACTGCTCCCTCAGCACCTCAAACAGTCCCACGGTCTGATCCAACCGGCGAAGAGACCCCCCCAGCCGATGAGGTACAGGGTGCACCCACACACAGCAGCAATTACCACCAGGTCTCCAATCCAGGTGACAGGATCCACCCCTAGGAATTCCTCAGCCCCACCAGCATTGCAGGCAACAGCAGCCAGCCACCAGCCCACCGCAGCACTGCCAGGTCAGTATTGGGGGCAGAGAGAGCCCCCCACTCAGGTCAGAGCTCCACTTGCGGGGAGGAAATGCCACAGCAGGCCAGCCCAAGACCTCTTCCTCCCGCCTGCCTCAGCCGGGACCGCCGGCGCAGGGATCCAAGGGAGGCCGCGAGACCGTGATCCGATCCGACCGCTGATCCGGCCTCAAGAGGGAGAGCTCACCGCTCCCCTCTTTTGTCGGGCGCCGCTGAGACAACAGCGCCGCTATGCCAGCGGGACCCGCCGGGAGAGTTAATCGCCCCCGACGAGGCGCACCCCAGAGAGCCGCAGGCCCGCCTCGCCTCCAAGTCCCAGAGAGGCTCCCGAGCCACCGGGCCCATCTCCCCCAGTCAGGCGATACTGGGAAAACAGCCCCTGTGAGACCCGGCGTGGGAACCACCAGAAGCAGTCAGGGCTCCGAGGGGCCCCCCAGTGAGAATGTGCCTGAGTCAGCCGCTCTAAACAGATAAATTCACGGATGAGGCCCTCAGCCCAGCAGAGCCTCACAGAGTGACGGCCATCTTGCTGGCAGGCCTAGCCACCCCCCCTCTCTGCTTAGGACTTTAAGGCTATGATCTTGATGTTTCAGAAGGGATCTCCAAATTCTGGTCCCTAAAGTCCTCTGCATTTTGCACCTGCATTCTGCTGTTGCTTCACCATCAGTGGCACATGCATGCATTCCAATGGTGCCTCCATTTCTAGTAAGCACTAGCTTTGTGGGTTCTCACAGATGCCATTTGGATTTCCCTAGAAAAGGCTTGAAACTTGAGGTGATGGACATCCTTATGTGTGAGAAGTTCTTCTGTCCTCTACCAGCAGTAGCCACAATGGTGAACAATACCTTCTTGTTTGTCTGGGGAGCCATCTCAAAGAACTGTAGATCAGGACCTCTGCTCTGCCTGCCCTTGTTACCTCCTGTGCCTCTTCCTCTCTTAGTAGGAGGGTCAGGTTCTGTATCTGAAACTTCTGAGTTGCCGCCTTCAGTCCTAGTGATTAAGGGGGCAATTTAAGCTGTTGCGACCTGCCTGCAAAAATTGTGGATGTCATTTTGTTAGTTCAGTGTTCTTCTACAGGTTTGTCTATTCTAGTTCTCTTTTGTTTCTTGGTGCACTGAAGCAGATGTTGATCCTCACAAGATATGTGTATCCGATAAGCTGCACTATCTCTTTCCCTGAAAAAGCTTTGTTATGGGCAATATTAAAAGTTATTTGTTTAACTCTATCTGCCTTCCTCGGTTTCTTGGATCTTCCTTCACTATTTAAGTGTCCTGTTTTTGGGAGATTTCTGAAGGGGTTGACCCATTTATTTTCCCTTTCCCCATTTGTTATGCCACAATGGGATCTTGGTTTGGTGCTACCTTTTCTGATTTGCTCGTCTTTTGAGCACATCCTTAGCTGCCCCTTGAGGTTTATTTTTTCCCAGGCAAGCTTGTCCTGCTGACAAACGGTTCCTCCTGTCTTGTTGGTCAGTGGATCACCCTGCCAACCTTTTACCCACCCCCTCATTCCATAATAGAAGAGGACACGTTATATTGTCTGAATCCTTGTAGAGCTCTTAGCTTTCATATTGAAAGGACCCATTCATTTTGAGACGATGACCACCTTTTCCTGGCCTAAGTATGCTTCATAAGAGCATCAGAAATTGACAATTTTCTAGCGGATCATCTTGTGCATCAAGATCTGCTATGACCTTGTCAAGAAAGATCCTTCAGAAGGCATCAAAGCCCATTCCACTAGAGCAAAGACTGTCTCTTCAGCATTGTCTCAGGCCCTCCCACGTTAGACATTAGCCAAGCTGCAGTGTGGGCTTTGGTCCACGCTTTAATCAAAGATTATCTTGACTCTGAAGTCTGTAGAAATCTCCATTGTGTCTAACTGGTGTTGCTGGGCTTCATGGTTTGATCATATCCTCAAATCCACAACGGAGAGGTACTACATCAATATTGGTTCAGAAGATGAGGAATCTGCAGGTAGAAATATGCCTTGCTTTTCGTAATGATCTGTCTTGTGAATACTGTTTACTTGCAGATGCCTTACAAATCTTGCTCACCTCCCCCTTCAAAGCAGTGGTCAAACAACTGTTAATAAGGTCCAAAGTTAATTTGGAACACTTCAATTCTGTCAGTCCTATTGATCTCATGTCTGTGTGTATAAACGAATGGGAAACTGACATCAGTGTGCCAGGCTGGCCTCTTTTAAGGCTTTGCGATGTCACCTCCGGGCTGTAAGCCGAGACACCACCTATTGTGCAGGAGAGCTGTTTCACTTTTCCTGATTCAGTCTTATGCCTAAAGAAGATTCAACAAATGAGGAATCTGCAGAAAGATAGTTATCAAATGTAAGTAACTTGTTGAACAATATAAAAAATGTGAAGGCAAACCCTCTGCTGATGAAATGCTCAGTAGTTTTAGGAAAACCTACTACATGCAAAATCCAATTATAATTTCCATAACGTTTTAGATAGTCAAGTGATGGGTGGTAAAAGACTGTGATTTATGGTAGAAGGACCAACGTGGTGCTGGGTAGTACTTTGTTAAAAGCAAATCAAATGTCTTCTTTCACCTTTCCCCCACAAAGAAATACATTGTACTCTGCTGCAATTTATTTGCAATTCTAAATGGAGTTGCTTTGCATGTTCACATGTACTTACACAGCCTGCCTCATCTTGTGCATGGTTTCAAAATATTGCAGCAACAATGAGTCCCCCGAAGCCACACACCAGTTTCACCCGCGATCTTGGTTTACTTTGGAATGTCCTTTAAGGTGCATTCTTTGAAACATTATCAGTTCTGAGACTGCCATCTGTACTGATAGGGCGTCTCAATGCATCTTGTTGGAGTTACTTCCAAAAACTATGTAAAATGGCTTCACTTTTGTCTGGATGTGTGCTTATGGCCGATATATTTTCAATGGCATAGACTTTAGCTTGCCAGGTTTAGATACCAAAAAAGATTTTCCATCTTCTTCCAAAAGGGAATTTCGCAAAGCCCATAAACTGTGTTTGTACTTCTTAGGCACACAATCCTGTGAGTTCCTTTCTGCATTTACAAAGATGTTTATATTTGATCATGGCAGCAATATTTGCTATGGCTGATCCTGCTTCGTTTAGACATAAGGTCATAGAGCAATATCATCCTTATCTTCACTATTCTGTACGCATACCTGTATTTGAATAGTCGGATGAAAATAAACTTACGTTAGCAGCCATCTGAATTTTTAATACTGCCTATAAATGTGGGTATAGAAGTGCCAGTCCATCTATCTCCTAAACTCTAGTATGTGGCAGGGTTTGTTTTGTGGTCTGAGGGGTCATAACCGAACTATAGTGTTTACTAATGGGTCAGTGCTTTCCGTTTTACAGTTGGGTGAGGGTGGGGGGGATCATATGACTACTTTAAGTGTCTGTCTAGCTTTTTGTAGCATCCTGTAGATAATTAGCTTCTTCGGGATCCAATAGCGCGGGGCATTGCAGTTCTTTTTGTTGCTGTTGATGTGTTGCCAGAACTGTAGCATTACTATATGAAAATATTGTTTCTATTTTATTTTAATCCTACACTGCATATTGCAATGTGTTCTGGAGTTTTGCTATTAATGGTATAGTTTCACATCAACTCTATAAAATTGACATCTTATGCAATTGCATCAGGATTCTTGTTTAGCACAGATAAATGTTAAGTTGATTTTCTAGTTACTTTACTGTTATTAAATTGAAATCAGAGATTTAGAGAGCCTAACATCTACACCCGTGGACAACATCATTTTAGATTCTATTGGAATGGGCTCCGTGGAATTTCATTACTCTGAATCCAATGTTTTATATTGAAGAAATAATCTACCTCACAATATTGAAAGCAATTTTGTAACTGAGTGAAATCAGTTTGTCTGGGTATTTAGGATTCTGCCCTTCTTCATTTGTATTTATGTGCCAAATTTGAGATGTCTCATTTCTTTCCAATTGCTGAGCTACATCTGAATAAACACTTCTTTGAAACCTTTTGGTTCTCACTTTCCTTGAATAAATAGAGGACTTGTAAGGCCAGGAAGAATATCCTTAAATTGAAATCCACCAAGTAATTGCTTATGCTGATAAACCTGCACTGGATCATTACTGGCTATGAAACTTTGTTGATGCACTCTTATCTACCTTGTGTGTGTCACATGGCTGTACATGAGGCACAGTGCAAATAGCTTTCATAGTAATGACTGCCCTCCTCTCATCTACGCTGCTGCCAGGGAAATACAACATAAATTATCTAGTTCTCTAAGACATGTTAGTAGCATTACAATGTTGTGTGTGTGCCATGAATGCTCAGGTTCAAGCTTAGACAGCTGGATAAATTAACAAAATGATCACAGTTGTAAGGTAGGCATCACTTTTTTGTGGAAGCATACACCTTCTGCCCAATCAAAACATGTACTCCCGGCGCACAGCATGTGAGCAGAGCCAAAACCCCTCTCTAGTTATACTCGCATAATTGTCTGGTGACAGCTGAGCTATCAAGCCAGACCATAAAAGAAAGTTGTTTGGTGGCATCTGTCATGACTAAACTTTACACACACCAGCAACATATTTATGTACAAGCTTCCACTTTTGAACCTGAGCTAAAATGGATAGATGACACCTAATGATATGCTGTGTAGTACCATTGATACTTTTAAGTAGTAGAGACCAAGTGCATAAATATAGAGTAACTGGTAATGCTGATAAACTGGTATATTTTTAAGTTCACCGATGAAATGCAATATGGAATGACTGAGGCAATTACCAAAACGTAGTCCTAGTAATCATTTTTCATTGAGCGGTCGGCCTGAGATCGACAACATTTAAACATGTGTTTTATTGGCAAGAGGGGCGTTTCACTAACCTCCGAGTTTCTGTCTTGATATATGCACGTGCTGCTCACCCTGAAGCCACTTACCTAAAAACCAAATATAGGTTTTTATTCACCAAACTCCCATGTCTAGTAGTAACATCACACACATTTTGGCTCGTAGCTGACTTTGTAGAACGGCTGCTTAGCCACCACCATAACAACTTTAGGAAAGGGCTGCAAAGAGTGGAAGCCAAAGAGAGTAAATACAGCTTTAGTTTACTTTCTATTCCTCCTGCTGTCTTCATGGCCCCTGAAAGCAAGGATGACAGAGACAGTGGTATGGTTACCAGAAGGCAAGCCTTTCACAGTTGAGGTCACTGAAGCAAGGTTATTGATCTGTATAAGAGAGAGAGTGACAAAATCTGCAATGTTTTAATTGTTTGCTGTATAGCTTATCAGCATGTCATAAGTGATTTTAAATAGGTGTTTGCACTGTATTAATCATACCCCATTGTAATCGTTCTGTAGGTCACCCTTGAACAACTCGAGGAATTCAGGAAAAGCCTGCAAATGCTTCAGAAAAATGTTAAAATCCATGCCGATGCTCTGGATACAACTATTCTTTCATGCAAAGAAGAAGAGTCCTCAGAATTACTCATGGTAACTGCACAAAATTGCTTATGGAGTTATTATATTGAAAACCTGCAGTTTATCCAAAAACATAATATATGCCTTTTCTGACCATATATATATATATATATATATATATTATAATATCATATAATATAATATATATATTACCTAGTGCCAGTTGCCACTAGGCAATTATAGTTAGGACCTAGTTTCTAGAGAAAGAGTGTTTTTTGTTTTGCTAATAACTTTGGCACCATTTGATGAATCTTCATGACATTTTCCAAGAAAATAAGACGCTCACTTCAGCTGCTGTCTGGAAAGGTGCCCAAAGGTAACTACAACTCGTGCCCTCACCATGCACTGCTAATTACCCCACAAACATCAATGATAATATCACTGTAATATTTGCAGTAAAGTTTTTTGACAAAAAAACTGCATGGCTAGGGTGTGAGTTATAGTTACTTGAGATACCTCTAACTATAACTGGTGAATTTCTATGGTTTTGGTCATTTAAAATGTGAGCCTAACTATTACGTCCCTGTAACCTTTGGTTTTCAAGTGATATATTTATATATATATATATTCCTGTTATTCTTTGCCCAATGAGCCATATCCTACTGCCAAACCACCTACCTTCTCCTCCAACACCAGGAATGCCATCCACAGTATTTCAATAGCCACCGGATGCACAAATGAAAAAAGCCAGGAACATGCTTAACATCCTATCCTGAAAAAATATAGATCGTTTTAGATGCTCAGGCCTTAGGTGCTCATCCTTCAAAATACAGTCAGCCATTCTCAACCAAGCTTTTTTCCTTGACTTTCACTCTGGCCACAAACCTGAATTGGATACAATTTGAAAGATACATTTCCTTCCCATTTCCATCTGTCTCAGCTTAAAAACAGTGTTAATGGCAAAATGTGGAGACACTGTCATTACACACATGGGCAGCACACTGCTCGTCCTTCAACCTTGTAACCAATCTGTTCCACAGGGTCTCACTGAGTTTTCACCACCATTTCAGCTGACTTTGAGTCATATGGCCCTCAGTGCTGACCAAATCCTTCTGTAAGCAGACTTCAATTTTTAAATGCCCTCCAAATCGTCCGGGCTGATAATGTTAAAAGCAGCACAAGACAAAATAGATTAAGTAGTGTGAGCTGAGTGCTCTCAATAAACGCTTAAATGTTGGATGTGTCTCAAAATGATTGCTAATTTTGAAGTTATCATCCTTTGAGGAGATACAGCCAAAACCATGGAGGAATTGTAGTATTTCATAAATGCTTCATACCAAATGCGGAAAATATTGCTTATGCATGCATAAAACAGTTCATCTAACAAACAAAAATGAATATTCTTAGAAATTAAATTGGTGAAATGAAACTCATCAGTTACTGTACGCTACAAACCACTTGATGGTGATAATGGCATTTTCTGAAAGACATCAAAGTTACGAAGGCTTTCAATTTGCTAGACATAAGATGATTAGTCTCATGTTTGAATCTGTACATTCACAAAGTAGCATAATCATGCACTGCCATGGTAGCCATTAAAACCTGGGAGGGATGCTGAATTGTCCTCAGATAGATAATAATTAAAGTAGGTCAGGCAATAGTAGTGTGCCCATATAGTCTACAGCTGGCAAGAGAACAGCAAAGAAATCCAAGAGACATACACAGTATGGGTCACATGAGAATCAGTACTACCTCAATGTGGGATTTGCTAATACAGTTACTCACTCTCATTAGTAATAAGTCTTCTTGGTTGTGAAGTAACTAACCTAGCTACAATTGTGTAGGCAAAGCCTTGTCATTCTGTCCACGTAAATGTGTCTTCACACAAAAAACGAATATGTATCAATTTGTTTGATAACTTAAATTGGAGTTATTTTGTTCCACTGCTTGAGAAACACATAGCCAAGTTCACTGAAAATTAATTATCAGCTTTTTAGGAGGAGAGACATTCAAAACATACACACCTAATTTCACTTTAAGAAATGGAGGGCTCACTAGCAAACACTGATGACATTCTACATTATTTAGATATTGATCCATTTCAAAGTCCACCATAAAGAAAAATCCATATTCGTGGTCCTTGAGTACATTTTATTAATGCTTTCCATCAAGCTGCTCCGATGGAGTGAAAACTGGTGAACAGAAGTCTTGCTTTTTAATCGAATCATGAGGACTAATCTAAAAAGGCGCTATATAAAGTTAATAACAATGACTTATGCGTTGTGCTATATGAATCCCATGTAATGATTATTTAGGAGAGTTTACAAAATTACCTCTGCCACTGAATTAAACATTTGAGATCAACATAAATATCTGGTTAACAGGTACTCAGTCATGTCATGTATTACACAAAGTGCAAACGGGGTGGGGTTTGATAAAATTGTTATCTAGCACATTTCAGAATACATTGATGTACTTCTTGCTTACATCTCCACAAGTTTATCAGCTAGGATATGAGACAAAACATATATACTGAAAATATACTATATGATCCCTTGACAATCAAATTGCACTGTTTTGATGCCTAACGTAACTTTTTTTAAGCATAGGTTAGGTATCAAACTCAGTTTCCTTTTTCCTAACCATGAAATCGGATAGTCTTCATGAGCACTGAATATGACAATTTTCTCTTCAACATGAACAACAACCAGTAGTTGTGGAAACCAGGATGAATAATTAATACACTTGAACATTTAATATTTGCATTGCATTAATATTTGCCATTTTCAAATATTATTTAAGTGCTGACACCTGGTACAGCTGGATAAAAAAATACTAGATACCATTGCACACAATCTGCATGTTACCTATCTAATCTAAAGTATCAGTTTACACTTCTTTAGATTTCAGCACAATAGCTCCATGCATTGTCCCCGTTTTGAAGAAAAACTAAGAGCGTGTATTAGAAGCTTTCAGTATTTAGATGTTCTTTGCAGTAAATATGCTGACCTTATATTCTTATTCGCTGTCAGCAGCCCTTCAACGCCATTTTAATCCAATCCAGGCCTAATTCTTCGTAGTTCTGCTTGACAGCCCTACACCACTACCTTACTGAAGCCGTATTCCTCACCATAGAACTTTTACAAATGCCAGAGCATATTTTCTTGGTGCTAGTTTCAGAGTGTGTACTGGGTTTCCGGTCAATCCAACATCACCTTCCCAATAACCCCATGCTGTGTGCTCAAATTTTTAAACTTTAAAACAAGTTAGTTATTTTTCACTATCATTAACAACAATGCTGCAAGCTAGCATTGCGATGTAGGGGTCACTATGTTGCTGTGGTCTTCCCAGCGTACCCTGATTAGCTACCTAAAAATAGACACGGGGTTGTAAACAAAAATCGGAAAAGCATATAATTGATAATATTAAGTGTACACTTATGACGTAATTGCCACTTGCGTGACTATTAAAGGAAGCAATTGTTTTGCAGTACGGCCTAGAATACTGTTGTCACTCAACGATGTGATGAGTAAAACGTATGTGAGTTATTTCTGCATCCCATTTGTCATCCAGTAATTGTTATCAAGCTCGAATAGTGTTTTTTGAAATGCAACCATTACTTGTATCTTCTGAGCTGTTGAGTGTTTTGCTTTATTTTACATTACTTCAATTATACTTGTCTCCTTGTCTGTCCTGTGGCTGATAGCATAAATTAGTACAATTAAAATGAAACTCTTTCACAAGGTTTGCAATTTCTCCTAAGGGAAAAGATGACAGATATTTTAATACTGCCGCTGATTTTTACGCTACTGTTATATGCATACCATGTTGTTTGAGATGGGACGGAGGCTTCAAAATCGCAGTAGGTACTTTAACTTGATTTTTCGAAATTGTTTTCTTATAGAGACCCATGTTGGAGCTTGTGGCATTGTCTCCCGACGTCGAGAATTTAAATGAAATGAGCTTTAAGCTGTGTCTCAGTGACGTCACTTTGCGAGATTTACAGGATCTGAACCGACTGTGGGCTCAGAAGACTACAGCTGCATTGTTGAAATGCAGGTAAGGCAATGAATGAGTCACTAGCTGTTTGAAGTCGAGGGGTGCAGGAAAATTATTACTTATTATATGTTATTGCTATATTAGGAGTGGGTGAAAGTCAATATTTTTTTATTAAATGTATATTTATACTGCATAGTTTTCGCTCTGCAGTAATATGTGCCAGGGGTGTCGAAAGTAGGTCCAGTAGACCCAGATTCACATCAGAGTTTTGGAATTCTCAAAAAACATGAAGATACACCATGTATAGAAAGAGAACTCATTTTTCAAGAGGGGTAATTAGTGCTCGTAATTTCACATTTATTGGGTACCTTCGATGTATGTCAATCCCTCTGGCACTAGACCTTGTGACCAGAATGTGGTTATGAACTGAAATTGCCCTTGTCACTGGTCACACCACATGTTAGTTCCACAGAATGTACACCTGCAGTGGGAATGTTATATATCCTACTGACAGTCGCCAGTAGGTAGTTATAGTTAGGACCATGTTTCTGTAGAAAAAGTGGTTTTAATTTGTCTATATCTTTGCCACCATTTAATGAATCTTCACAAAATTTCCCCAAAAAATATGGCCTGTTTATTCTTGTTGTGCACAGGAAGTTTTGAGGTGATCCGTCAAGCGGGGGATGAGAAAAAGGGGGCTCAAAAAACATTGCATTTCCCATGGTAATTCCCATAGGACCTGTTAACATATCTACAGCCCGAACCACTGGGCGGAATGACACCAAACTTGGCAGAAAGCTAGCTATTTGGTGTAAATCCGTTCAGTAGTTTAGGAGATATTTAAGGACAAATAAATTTGTATATCTCTTGCCGCGATTAATATTTTGGCGAATACGCGTGCGAAAAGAAGCATTGCAATCGGCTGACCACAACCTTTCTAGAAAGTTGGAACTGCCATTTTATTTCATGGGACACAGTCAGTGGGGTTGAAAATATAAATTGAAAGCACCCTGACCCCAGGGGTTAGATATAGGTATGTTTTAGGGGCAAATGATATGTTTAATATAATTTGGTGTCACTGAGCAATATTCAGGAAAGTTCGCAAATGTTCACAGATTTCTGCGAATTATTTGCAGAATATTCACAATTATGGAAACTTTTTAAAGAAAAACCACAGGCTCATCCATACACTAATTCATTCACTCATACATTCATTCAGAGGCTCATGCTTCCACTTACATACCCTCTCAAACAGTCATGCACCCACTCAGACCCACTCATAGAATCACACTCCCACTTTCAGACCCACCGAGAAACTCACATACCCACTCACACACCCACTGACAGAGACAGGCCCTGTGGCCAACCTGGACTGTGCGTGGCGCGGGGTGGGTGGTTATAAGGGCTTGGCTGCAAGGCCTGGCTGCAAGGCCAGGCCTTGCGACCAACCCCCACAGCGCACGGCTGAAGGAGTTTGGAATATTGTATAGTAATTATATTTACTTTACACTAAAAAACATAGAAATTCACTGAAAAAAACAAAGGTTACAGGGACGTTATAGTTAGGTTCTGAATTTACTCGTACAAAACCATAGAAATTCAGCAGTTATAGTTAGAGTTTTTTCAAGTAACTATAACTTGCGCCCTAAGGTAACTATAACTCATGCCTTTGCCATGCACAGCTAATTACTCCACGTATTATGTCATTGATGAGATATTGTATGGCATCTTTGATATCACTGCAACATTTGCAATAACATTATTGATAAGAAAACTGTGCATGGCAAGGGCACAAGTTATTGTTACCTAAGGGCATGAGTCAGTCTGCTCATTATAACATTGGTAACATTATGACACCCCATTATCCTACACTATATTTGCCAGAACAGTCCTATGCTGGCTGAGCAGAGGGTAGGTTAAATCCTGATCTTGTCAAAGTGAATAATTCTGGGGGTACGTGGTTACACCCTGATGCAGTAGAGGTGGAAGAAACTCTAATCTTCTTTGAGTGTTGAGTTGTGGAAGGCTACGGGCTGGTCCTGGTTGAGTGTATGTCATGTGGAGGGGAACGGGTAGTTAGTGATCTCTGTTGGGTGAGCAGGGAAGTTTTTGAGTTATTTGAACACATGTGGAATGTATTGCTTAACTGTGTTTTACCATCTTACATCCCATTGGAGTATTGAAATTATGCAGAGAGAATGTTTGTTAACTTTTCTGTTTATTTTGATGGAGTGGTACTTGTAATTTTGGAGGACGGTTGATGGGGGTGTTTTGCTGTTTTCCGTTCTGTTGAATATTTCATTGTTTTCATAAGGGGGAGATCTGTTGTGGCCTCTTTCTATCTTATGTATTCTCTCTACTACCTTAATGTTCCCTGCTGCTCAGCTAGTGAGTGAGGTCATTGTATGGTTGGAATGTTGAAAGTGTTTGTGCTTGGATGAGTGGGCAGTTGGAGTGAGAAGGGTTGTGCGGCAGAGAGCATTAATGTAGTGGGAGAATGCATAAGATAGAAATATGCCACCGCACTAACCTTAAAAGACAACAGAGGCTTTCTATCAGCAGGGATATTTCTGTACAGTGACCACCTACATCAGCAATCAGCACAGAGCAGATCTTCAGGAATAGACAAGAGTAAGGGTCTGCACTAAGACCCCAGTCCACAGGTAAAACCTGTTAATGACAAGCATCCCTTTGTGGACTAAAGTCAGGAACCAAATCATCTTTAAAGGTACATTCTATTTTAAGTTACAGATCCAGTGCTTTAAATGGAAATACAAAAGTGCTGAATTAAAGAAGTGCAGGCACTCAGTACCTGACAGTACCTGCCCATTTAAAGCACTGTACAAAGCAGCAGATTAAGAGCTATTTTTCTTTGGGTGACAGAACTAATATTGCTATCAGGAGTAGCAGTTTTAAAATCTAGTCTGCTATTCTTTAAAACCACAGGTTGAAAAACCCATGCATCACAGGTGCATTCTCTGTTGAAGGGTGTTTTCATCCTTCTCATCATGTCTAGACCTGGCATGCTGTTCACAGTGGCGACTGCTTTTGATAACAAGTGGTGGGGCAGACAGCACTGGGGAAATAACTAAAATAAAAAGTACAGGGGAAATAATGGGGACAAAAATATTAAAGAGTACTTACCTGACGCCGCCTCAGTACTTTTCTGCTCCTGTACCAATTTCCAACTCCCTACAGTCCATGGGCTGGCACACTGCACAGGCTTGCAGACTCCAATCCAGAAGCTGAGCTCATGCTGAGTATACTATTACACAGCATGAGAGAAGCAATGTGATTGGTCTGAGCTAGCTGGTTTGACACTCGCTTTTCTCCAACCAGCTTGAGTTGGAGAAATCAAAGTGCGCATGTTGGTTTGGCCATCCCAAGACGGCCGCCCAAACCAATGTGCGCACTTACAGTGCCCACTACTCCTCCCTGCTGTCAGGATGGGCCCGCCCTGCCTTAAGACTCTGCTGGCTCTGGTTCAGTGAAAAATAAAATGATAATAAAATTGTTTTATTATCCTTTTATTTTTCAAATTTCCTCTGTTGGCTCTCAGCATTGTTCAGTTTAAGGTGGTTACTGTGGAGTCCGTTCATTTGGACATTTCACTTGTCTGATTAAAAAACAAATAAACGCAGTGGCTTGCATGGATTTTTTATGCCAGACATCTAGTCATACTCTCATCAATATGACATTCTACTGCCCTTTGTGAAACAATTTGTACATCAAAAGGAGATCGTCGGTTTCACACATTTATGCCTCCTCACAGATAGGTACTTGGATAAGAGCAACTAGGGGACCCACCCAAATGCCTATACAGTCATGTCGTCCACTAATCACTTTTGCAGTGCAGTGTGCCAGAATGATTTCATCTCACAATAAATGTTTATATGTACTTAAATCTGCCTGTGTTTGTAGAAATGCATGTTTGCCCCATCTCGGTCTTACTCATGTGTTACATGCTTGCTAGTGTACAGTGCCATGTTTGTCTTTGTTCACTCTGGTACAAAAGAGCTATATGATGTGTGTGTTAGAAATGGGGTCTCTAATTGGCAGAGGTATACACCCTTGTCCAAGTAGGGACCACAATCCTAGTAAGGGTAAGTCACACCAAATCCCAATTATCCTGTGCTCACCATCTGGTAGCTTGGCACTGAGTAGTCAGGTTTAACTTAGAAGGCAATGTGTAAAGTATTTATGCAATAAATCATTCACTAACACCGTGGAAAACACCACAAAAATACACCACACAGTTTTAGAAAAATATATGATATTTATCTGGTTAAATTACGGTCAAAACGATAAAGATTCAATAAGCACAAGTTGAGATATCACTTTTGCAAGGTTAAAAAGAGTCTCAAATCTTAGAAATCAACAGTTGTCTCTTGTTTGCACAAAGTACTTGGTTTGCGTCAAAAATAACACGCACGGAGACCGCAGTGGAGGAGACGTGTGGAAAAATAAGGTGTGTGTCAGATTTTCTGACGTGGCACAGACAATGCGTTGTTTCTATCCACTTTGCAAGAGACTTTACGACGATTTCCGGCACGGAGTCTTGGTTCCTCACTGCGATGTGGGGATCTTTTTTGATGCCCAGGGATGATGAGGGGAAAATCCTGGCCATGTGTGAAGAAGTCACAGGTGTTGCGCCGATCGGGTGGGCGATGCGTAAAATGTTCTGTCGCACGGCAGATGATGCGTCGATTCGTCACTCAGGAAGTCGGGCTGCATCATTCCAGTTCAGCTGGGCGTAGATCTGGTAGGGCTGCGCGGCCATTTCTCAGCAACAAAAATGGCTGTGCATCATTTCCGGCAGGCTGTGCATCGATTTTTGGTTCACAAGGAGTTTACTGAAGAGATGAAGTCTTTTTGGCCCCGAGACTTCAGAAAACAGGAGGCAAGATCAAGCCAAGCCCTTGGAGAACACTTCTCAGCAAAGTCAGAGGGCACCAGGGCAACAGCAGGGCAGCAGTCCTTCTCAGCACAGCAGTCCTGATGAGCCCTTTGGGCGGCCAGGCGGTTCCTCTTGACAAGTTGCAGGTTCAGGTCCAGAAGTGTCTGAATTGGTGGGGTGAGGGACCAGGTTTATATACCCAAAAATGCCTTTGAAGTGGGGGGAGACTTCAAAGAGTGATTTTGAAGTGCACAAGGTCCCCTTTCAGTACAGGTCTGTCTGTCAGGATCACAGAAGGGGGTTTAGCAGTCCATTGTGTGAGGGCAGGCCACTAGCCTTCGAAATGTAATAGTCAGGCCCTCTACCCTCCCAGCCCAGGAAGACCCATTCAGTTTGCAGATGAGTGCAGGTGTGACTGAGTGTCCTGTGTTTGTGGTTGTCCGGGTGAAATGCAGAAGGAAGCTGTCAATCATCCCGGCCCAAATGTTGATTGGAGACAGGCTGTAAGGCACAGATGGATTTTAGTGCAGAGAAATGCTCACTTCCTAAAAGTGGCATTTCTAAAATAGTAATATAAAATCCAACTTCGCCAATAAGCAGGATTTTCTATTACCATTCTGGTCATACTAAATATGACCTGGTACCCCTTTCTGATCAGATTCTACTACTCAAACAATATATGAGGGTAGCCCTAATGTTAGCTTATGAAAGGAGCAGGCCTCACAGTAGTGGAAAATTAATTTAGTGGTTTTCCACTACCAGGACATATAAAACGCATATGTACATGTCCTGCCTTTTACCTACATAGCACCCTGCCCTATCGGTTACCTAGAGCCTACCTTAGGGGTGACTTATATTTAGAAAAAGGAGAGTTTAAGACTTGGCAAGTACTTTTAAATGCCAAGTCGAAGTGAGAGTGAAACTGCACACACAGGCCTTGCGATGGCAGGCCTCAGACATGGTTAAGAGGCTACTTATGTGGGTGGCACAGCCAGTGCTGCAGGCCCAGTAGTAGCATCCAATTTACATGCCTTGGGAACATGTAGTGCACTTTACTAGGGACTTACAAGTAAATTAAATATGCCAATTGGGTATGGGCCAATGTTACCATGTTTTAGGGAGCGAGCACGTGCACTTTAGCACTGGATAGCAGTGGTAGAGTGTCCAGAGTCCTAGAGCCAGCAAAAATGAGGTCAGAAAAAGAAGAGGAGGAACACAAAATGTTTGGGTGTGACCCTGCAGAGAGGCCATTTCCACACTTTTTTCAAAATTTTCCAATAAGTGCCTCCAGGACTCGTTGTGATGTGTCTGTTTCAAGCACTGATAGATGCTCTAAATAACAGGCAAGTATGCCTGACTACATGTTGTATGTTTGTCCTGACTAACAGGACAGCTAATAACATCTTACCAAAGACATGGGGAAGTAATTGACTTATGATAACATCCTCAAACCCTTAGTGGCTACGCCTAAGAGCTGATACATCCTAACCATTATCAAGGTGTAGAGATAATATATACACCCCTGAACATGCATATGCACTATTTTTTGCCATACGAAGGCTCCCAATATTAAAGTGAAACTTTTGGTGGGGGGTCCTTTAGCTATTAGTATTATATAGGACCCTATTGGAAAATCTCATGAGTGCTCCCTGGTTCATAGCAGTCAGGATGAAACCTGATGATGATAATGCCGCTAATAGAGTGGGAGAGGTATACAAAAGTGTAAAGTACAGATAAACTAAACATAAACTCAGATAACAACAGCTGGAGCCCTCGTAATGTACTGCTAATTACCTCACATATTGCAACACTCATGACATCTTTAATAACTTCATTGATAATATCAAGTAATATTGGCAGTTAAATGTTTACTGTGAAAACTGTGCATGGCGGGGGCACGAGTTATAGTTACATAAGGGCACAACTTATAGTTACTTGAAATAACTCTAACTATAACTGCTAAATTTCTATGGTTTTGCATGTTTAAAATGACATCCCTGTAACTTTGGCTTGAAAATGCCCCCTTAATCTTTCACTGTGTTCTCAGTCAGGACTCCACACACACTGTATTGCAGCAATTAAACTGAAAAGAAGAAAGTGTGTGAGGCAGCCTTCCTTTAGTGTCCGTATATGGAATAATGTTTTGTTGAATGGGGAGAGTTGTTATTTCTTAGTTACTGATTATTTGCTACCTGTTGAGAGGTGATTCTGTGTCCTAGAGGGGGTCTGCTGGTTCTGCCCCTGAAATTTATAGCTGCTATGTGGAATACTCTCTCTACTGTCCATGAAAACTAAAAAAGTAGTACTGAAAAGTGGTGATCTATGCTGTACTTCTAAAGCAAGTAGGTCAAATGCTGGTACATGGTGGATAGATCCATGGCAGGTTTTCAGAATATGAATGGATTTTTTTTACATATTTGGTGGTTATCTTGAACATGTGACCTAGATCCTGCCCTTGAATACCCACTTGAACAGTCCTGCAGTAAAATCCTAATAATAATATTACTTCTGTCCAAATATGTTGATACTGTCGATGAGATAAGTATTAATGTTATGGCATCCCAAATTACAATAATTGTCATTTTAACTGGTAAGCCCCTACATTTCTATTGTTGCAGTGCAGTTCCAATCACACCTGGTGTGGGCATGTTTGCTCAAGCAAGATTAAGCAACTTTTTAGAAGCTGCACATTTTTTCCTTAGGGGTAGCCACTAGCTACTTTTGTGGAATTGTACTTAAATTACATTCACAGTTCACCTGCATTACTGGCCATGTGTGTTTTAGCATTTCCCATAAATGTCTCCAAAACTCCCTACCTGATGTGACATTGTCTTTAGACCTCAGGTACCTGTTTCAAAATTGTTTTTCAATGAGCAATCCCTTGCTGGAGATTCAACGTTGATCTGAGAAGACAGTGCGCATTCTTACATTGCTCGGGAGGGGGACTCCTGCGCTGCCCATGCCATGGAACCCCCTGTAACCCCAAGCACTTGTTCTCTGTCAGCCTTTTCACGATGGTTGAACCGCCATGAAAAGGCTGGTGGAGAACATGGTTGTAATCGGCAGGGTGGTGCTGACCATCAGATTCAGAGATCCTGGCGGAGACTGTGGTCTTTTGGCAGTCCGATTGGCAGACTTGTAATGTGGGGGTCAGACCACCACAGCCTGAGTCTGGCCGTCTTGAGACCGTCAGACTCGTAATCTGGCCCTAAGACTTTTTTTCAGTTCTTTTTCTCTCAACTTCGAGCGGGTCTCCTGCTCAGATCAACTTGCTGGTCGACGACGGTGGCTTGGCTCAGTGCGATGCCTCAGACAACTCCTGGAAGTCTTGTTGAAGATTAAAAGCTCCGGAGCCTCAGCAGGGCAAACCTGAAGCTCAGCCCAGGCCACTGTTCAACGTTGGTGGCTTGACTCTCGACAACGGGCCAGTCCACTTATAGAGCTTTTTAACAGAATTTCTCCAATTGATTCCAAACTTCAGAATCTTCTTCCAGAAGGTCCTTTTTGGGTCATGAAGTGTTCAGAACCACAATGCAAGGTTCTAGATGCTCTGAGTTCCTCCTTTGGTATTAGATCTAGGATGTCCACAAAGCACCTGGTCAAATCCTTGAAGGTCGACTGGATGCTGGTCAGCTGGACATGATGCAGGAGACTCTTGGTAGCTTCTTTGTACCTTTTGCTTACAGGGAGTTGACTCCAGAATCTTTAGAAGCAGGGCAAAATCCTTTTTGCGTTAAGCCAGGGTGTGCAGCAGGTGCAATCCTTCAGAGTGCAGTCCTTCTAGAAGAAGACTAGGGGTTCAGCAGGGCAGTCCTTATTTTTTTAAATTCTTCCAGCAGGGATCTGAGTTGCTGGGCAGCTCTTCCATATGTATCCAGGTTTCTGGGCTGGCAAGCAGGGGGCACCCTCAACCAGTGGGGTGCAGGGTGCCACCCTCTGTGGTGACATCCTGCAAAGCATGGCACAGTTTTGTCCCAGAACTCACTGTTTCTCAAACACTAATGATGGAAAATATCTCTCCTGAAGGTTCAGATCTGGCTACGCCCACCTACAGGTGTGGTTAGCTTTCCCCTACACTCCCCTTCCAGTTTCTCTCCATATCTAATTACAAGGGCTACCATCTGGCTGGGGGTGCAGAAAATGGGGGAGGTCTGGTTTCCCTGTTGGAAGTTCATGCTCAAGAGGTGGGTCAGTTGTGTAGAGCCTTGTATGTATGAGTCAGGAGCTTGAACTGACATATTTTCTGTATAGGGAGCCAGTGGAGTTCCCCGAGGTAGGGGGTGATGTGGGTTTGTCTAGGGAGATCTAAGAGAAGTCTGACTGCAGCACACTGTATGGTCTGTAGTCATTAGAAGATGTGATCTTTGATCCCTGTGTAGAACCCGTTGCATTAGTCCAGTCGGCTGGAGATGAGGGCCTGGGTTATTGTGCATTGAGCTTTGGGGTAGCTGTTTGAATATCTTGCGAAGCACACGGAGACTGAAAAAGCAGAAGGAGGAGACAGAGTTGACCTGATGCATCATGGTTAGCTTGTTGTCCAGAATGATGCCTCGGTTCCTAGCATGGTCAGAGGGAGTAGGAGTATGTCCAAGTTGAGATATCACAATCTTAATGAAATAGATATCGTTTCAGGGATCTTCTAAAGTCCTGGTAATTCCTTTCCTCCTACACTACTACAAGAAGAGAATTTCAGAGCTTGCGGTGCAGGACATTACTGACTGAACCAACACTCTTTAATTCTGAGTATGATGATGAAGTAGGTAGTGGTTGAGCTCCTAGTTCTTCTGATTTGTATTTTCTGACCAGCCATTGAAGGTATTTTAATGTGGTTCTTCTTCCTTTTAATTTTACAGTGAGCTTCAAAGGGATAACTTGGAAAAAAAGAATTTTGTCCAAAAGTGTGAAAGTTGGATGTCGTTTTTGGAGAAGATGGAGACTAGCTTGCCAATGGATATTGCTGACAATATTGATGGCCTTATGAAGCAGCAAAAGGCATATGAGGTATGGGTAGAAAATAAGCCTTTCCAATTGGTGCTGTTATTAATAGACTGATAGGTACCACCATTCCCAGATTTCACTTAACAGAGTGCTTAGTTAGTCTTCACGTATAGCATTTCTTAACCTGCACCATTGTTAACCTGCTTATGTACCAGGTCTTCTCCACTATCGGCACTTGGTTGTTACCATTATCACTTCATGGTCTTAGCACAATCCTGAAAATATCACTCAGCTGTGTAGTATGCTATAAGATTTAAAGAGTTCCCACATACAGCTGTTTGTATAGTGCTAATATGTGTTGGGTCTCATGCAGAATATCTGCTGACATAGTCAAGGTGGTATGCTTATGCTTCCTTCCATAGTATTTGTAGAATATTGGATGCTATTTGCATTTATGTAGCTGTCTGCTAGTGATCATGCCATAGGATACTGTCTATTATTCCCTTAACATAAAGCCGGTGCTGCATCTGCCTGTTGTTGCCTCATGTCTGAATAGTCTGATGAATCATTTCAAGAATCACCAAGAGATTGACACCGTGTGAAAATGTAAAATATAGCTTTCTGGCAATGTTGATACATGTCACAATATTAGCAATTACAAATTGTGCTTAATCATTTTAATAGTTAATGTGTTAACCAGTCTGGCTTTTGTTTCCTCTGTTGCAAATAGAAGTTCCAAGCAGAGACTGCTGTCAATCAACAAATTTTAAGTTCCCTTTTAACTAAAGCTCTTCATCTCCTGGAGACAGAAGAGGTAGAAGACAGGTACGTAGTTCCAGAATATTTATTACAAATTATTGTCAGTGGTCTAAGAATGCACTTTTACTTGTAAAAAATTACACTAAATTCAGGTGATTGGATGCTACAAAATTGTAAAGACCCTAACAAAACCATTTAGATGGATACATAAAATGTATAGAAAGTACATTATTTTTAAGACTAAACCAGTCATATTCATCAACTATTAACAAGCACAAAGTGCTGAAAACACATCCATTTTTGGACCTCCAACTATTTCATCTATACTGACTCTATATGATCATCTCTTGTTGTAAGCCACAATATATTGAGGGCATTATTAAGGTAACATCATGACACAGTAATTGCCTTGTAGCACCAGGGATAGCCTTCTATGGGACGGGAAAACGTTGGCCAGGGTGGAAGTGGACTTAGCAGTAGAAAGCGCCTCACACCTTTGATACTTGCATTTCATGTGGCACTAGCTTTCTGCTCAGTTGTTTCCCACCAAGCGAAGGATTACAACTATAACTAATTGCCATTGCCTTAGGTTAAACTGTGAGAACAGTATTATGCTATGAGGATGTACAGGTGGAGTCAGCTACTGACCCCATCCAGCAGATCTCCTGGAGGTGGGGAAGAAATTGAATAAATGCATCAGTGGCAGTTTGGAAACTATATGGGTACTTTCCTTACCTCTGACTATTTTCTGTGCTATGAGTCTCTTTCTACATGCTATTTACTAGCAAACAGTTACTGCCATGCCTCACCTTTTCATGTTTGTTACACCCCTGGTGTGGGTGGCAGCACCTCCACCATTTAAGTGTGCTGCTTTTAGTTTTTTTGTTCTGCATCGACCCTGCTAGACAAGGGTTCTCTCTGGCACTCTTGGCTGTGTTGCTGTGGTAGTGTTTCATGTTCTCAGTCTTTGATATTCTGGTAAGGACACCATCCACCTAGTGTCTGACTTAGGTCTGACAAAGAAATGTGAGGGTGGGATACAGTAAACTACCTTCCAGAGTCTTCACCCTTTCTGAGGACAATAAGAAACAGGTAAGAATATTCTCCCTTTTGTTCTAGAAGAATATAGATCACATCAATAGGCTCCCTCCATGCTGTACACTTAACAACCAATCTTTATAACAAATCTTGCAAACTGCACCATATGATGGTGATCGAATTAACCCCTGTGTTGTCCACAGACATAGAAAGGTGATATTTCACTGCATTTGGAACAAATTGCCAGATCCTTTTTTCTGCATTCTCCTAACTGCCTTAATGATTTCTGTGGCCCTCATCCTTCTACCAAGAATACAGCCACCCAATCCTATGAGCTAATAAAAGAAAACTGTCAAACGTTTTAGGGGCCTTTGAAATCTAATACAATAATCCTCATTTTAAAATGCCTCAAAGAGGACAAGGAAGTTCTTGTCCTCTATCTTATTTAACTTATGGCTGTCTACTTATGACATCAGTCAGTTTATGGTTGAGAATGAATGCTCGAGTGTCTCGGTTGCCTTTTAGTCCACCAGAATAGGGTGAAGACATCTGATTTCATGCAAGGTTGTAATGATGCACTCACTGGCAGAGCAGACTTCAACCAGTGGAAGTTATTAATGCAAAGCCTATAAATGACATACTCCATGAGAATACTCTCAGAACCTTGACTCAGATACTTTTAGCTTTGTTCATGAGTAATATGTTTTCCGATTGATATACAGAATGAGTAAGAGTCAAACTTCAGAGGGACATATTCACTTGCAGGTTGGCGTGCTGCATTGCCTTTCCTGAACTCTGGCCTGTAGGTTTTATGCCAATCTCTGCAGTTTCCACTCTGCCTGCTGTACACCAAAAGCATTAGCTTTCAGCATGTCTTAAAATTCATGTTCTACCTCCAGTAATTCAGACCTGTAGATACATTAGAACTCCTCGGATCTGTGTTTAACTGCACCTATGAGCTCCCCAGCAGGTTTAAACCATCTCTCATTTGTAAAGCAGTATGGGTTGTCCTGACAACTGTGTGAAACGTTATGAGACAATGTGCTTAGCTTTCACGGAAGTAAGGTACTTATGAAATCTCAGAACATTTTCTCCTGGTCAGACAGCCACTTTGTTAGTTTTGTTATTCGTTTAAAAAACGTGAATGTTTCTGAGTGCTAAGATGGCTGTCATATTCAGTATATGAGAAGACAACCTTACTCAGAGGGAGGAAGACATATCACCCAAAGAGTCAGTCAAACACGTCCGAAAGAAAGTGTACATGAAACTGCCAGGCTGTAGATGAAGTGACCCTGAGAAGGATTTCCTGGACCACATATGTGGCCTGGTTACACTTCTTGATGCAGACTTTCATAATTTGCAACGCTGGTGATCTTCCAGTTTCATGCATTGGATGCGGGCACTTTCCAAAGAGAGATGAAAGTATGTTTGCAAGAGAGCCCAGAGAACAAACAAACTCTAGTGCCTGGGGATCAGCAGGCAAACCTGTCATGGGAACTGACTTGAGTTTTCTCTTTCCAGTCCTCCCTCTACATGTAATATATTCATGCTTCTTGAAGCAGAAGGCTGGAGAACACAGATGCTATCTTTACACTTGTTACATCAGAGCAAATGCTAACATACATGGGATAACCCACAAATACCTAGATAACAGGGGCCCTGTAGACACCTCTGGGGCAAATTAGGGACCAGAGCTGTGAAAGAATTGCTTTTATCTGTGTTGAGAACTGGCCCTCATAGAGTAGTACTGTAATGAAGATGACAGATGAGGTAGTAATTGTTGCATCAATATTAAGGGATGGAGTACCAGACTGAGGAGTGTTTTGTTCCCTCCTCCTTAAATGGTTTGTCACCATGTTAGGGCTCTCCCCGCTTCCTTATTGCCGTGCTTGTGCCTGCTGCATCCACGGATTCCACGAACTCCAGCAATACCATAACACTGCAGCTTACATTTCAGAGAGTAGTTTGGAAGCTGAGTGGTGCAGAGTGAGTGATCTGACACCCTTACTGGTCCCTGCAACAAGTGATCACTGCACCTGCTCCCTCTGGGGAGCAGAGGGGAGGCGGGCATGCGGCAGGACGAAATAGTTAGGCGCACAGGGACAAGGTAGTGGGTTGTACATCAAATAAAGCTTCTGGAAAGGTGTTCCAACAGGAAGTAGTGACTGTAATACAATTGCATTGGTGGAAATTCCAGCTGATGATGATGTTGTTCCCATGAATCAGAGTATGGTTTTGAAGCCATCCATACTTGTTTGCTCGGACTTGTCCTCAAGCCAGTTGCTGGTCTTGATATCTCGAGTGATGACAAGAAGGGAACTGTTGAAAAGATACTGTGTCCCAAAGAATACAGAAGCATCTAGCTACTCGATGCAGACCTGTATGAAATCGGTACGAAAAGATGGTCCACCACTTCCATCAGAGAATAAGAGTGCAAAAGTGGGTGTGAAGCAGCAGATGCTAGTATACCTTTGATCCTTCCTTCTTTCGGTTCACTGACAAAACATAATAGGACAGGTAACTTTGGGGAATGTTTCAGAACGGACACACTGGTTGTTAATTTAAGTAAAAACAGCAATATTAAGGGTGTGCACAAACTGCAGATGGAAATGCACGCTTATGTTCATAACAATGTGATCAGTAAACCAAGTCAGGCTGTGTTTACTCAGTGTGTGTTACCTGATGAGGGGGCTTTACCAGGCAGTGCCTTTACTTCAAAACTACCCTAACCATAATACAGGTTATTGGAACGCCGCTGGAGATGTGCCTGAAGTTATGCTAGGGGTCTCGGATATAGGTGTGTCTCCGGTTACCTATCTGACTCCTCCATGAGGGAAAAAAAATGACAACTCAATCTTGCAAGAGAAGGGAACTCAAAGGATGCGATTGACACCAGTATACCTTCGATCCTTCCACCTATAGATTTAAGGTCAAAACATAATGGGTCCAGTAACTTTGGGGTAGGGTCTGGGACCGACACATTAAGGATGTGATCAAGTGCAGGTGGATGTGCATGCAGACGTTCATAGCAAAGAGATCAGCAAACCGAGTCAGTTTGTGTGTACTCAGTGTTACCTGGTGAGGGTGCTTTACAAGACAAGGCATTGATCCAAAACTACCCTAGTCATAATGCATGCTGTCAGAATCCTGCTTTTTCCATCAATGGAGATGTGTCTGAAATTAAGCTTGGTGATTTGGACATAGGAGTGTCTCGGGCTACCTTTCTGAGCCCTAAATATGGATAAATAAATGAAAACTTAATCTTGGATAATTTGGAAAGATAAGGAGACGCAAAGGGTGTGATTGATATGCCTCTATGTTCAAGTAATCTGAAGTTAAGGGAACTTGACTGGTCCTCGTAATGAATCAGTAGAATCAACTGAACCTATTGAAAACTCCCAATTAAGTTAACGTGGAGCCAGATAAAGTTAGGAGATTCTCTCTTCCTTATGTAATCAACCTATCTTCTACTAAGGAGGTCGGTGATATGGAATCAAACACAGTCCCTGAAATCAGAACTACTGCTAGATAGTGCCCCTGTAGCTCAAGTAAATCATTTCAAGAGAGGTTTTGTTTTAAATAATACAAGTTGGATGACTTCTATGAGTAAAATATTGGAATTGGTTGTCCATTTAGTGTCCAAATTAGAGAAGGACACAGAACATAATGTGGGCACTAATTTAATGATATTACAATTCTTATCGGATGTAAGGTTAAAGGACCAGAAGTACAAGTGTAAGGAAAGCATGGTCCCTTTAACATACACAGAAGAGGCACTGGAGTTTAGCATGCCTAGTGTCAAGACGGCAATTAAACTGGACTGTCACAAGCTAACTCAAAGGGACACAGCAGAAGTATTATTCCCCAAGGATGTCCTTATGGGAAAGCGGCGGGGCCTGCAAATACAGTTGACGTCACTGGCTTACAACTCGCTCTCACTGAAATTAAATTATTGAGTTCAGTGGATGACCCAGGAGCAGGTAGGGTTGAGGTAGAATGTGAAGGAGAGGAAGACAAGATAAACAAAGTGTTTCTGCTGTTTCAGAAGAAATAAAAGCAGGCTATGACCCTCATAAATATGAAAACTAGGAAAGTGCGGAAACACAGAATTACAAAAAAGGAAAAAGGGTTTTAAAGCTTGCGTGTGGCTGTAAGTGGTTCTTCAGGGCGGGGGGACAGCTGACATTACCTGATTTGGCTATGTCTAAGGAGTTAAGTGAGATATTAGTAAAGGCGCATACTGACCCCACATTGTCAACTGGTATGGATGTAGTTATACTGTATCTAGAGGCAGCAAGTCCAGTAACAGCTCAAAAATGTATACAGTTATGAGGTCTGTCACAAAGTCACTCAGATAGGTAATCGACATGTAATCAAATATAATGTCGCAAATTGGGTTCTATAGTTGGTCGATATTTTTGCAGATCATATCCTTGAAGAGTGCCTAAACAGAGTTAGGATATTCTCTCTTTTCAAAACAATACCTCAGTGTCTAAGATAGTGTATTAGGTCATAGCTTTGGTTTTATTCCCAAAGGCAGCTGATGCAGCAGCATGCTGGCCACATGTTGTGATTCATTTTCACTTTAAAATTGAGGCAGAAGGAGTTCTTAATTCAGTTAACGACCTATGTCGAACAGGCTATAATATCTATGAGAAATTATACTTTCCTTCAAGTACAGTCAATAATTATTGGGATTCTGAAAGTAACCGGTTTAGTTCCCAATGTAAGCCGATTGTTGCACAGCCCATCAACACTAAATCACATTGGTTAGGGGAGCTATTCGGCTAGATATGAGAGAGAGGATTGTCAAAACAAAATCAGTGAATGGAAGACAAATATATACAAAATCTGACAAACAGCTTAACAATTATGAGTAGGACTGGCACTGGGTGGCAGGAGCAACCCTTCTACAAAATGTGGCCATAAGACCTTTTTTTCCAGAGATCCTGATGAAGGTGATGCTTTGTTCCTGTCATGGAACATAGCTGGTTTGAAAATAAATTTGAATTCACTGTGGTCTATTTTGGAAGAGAAAGACTTGTTGCTTATTACCCTGCATGAAACCAGGGAAATAACAAACATATTCTGAAAGATTATTCAGTCTTTAGTGTGGCCGCTTTCAAGGGAAAATGTGGATGCCCTGCAGGGGGATTAGCATTTTTGGTCTCAGTAAAACATATTATACAGGTGCAAATAATTTTTTGTGAGTCTCAGGAGTTTTTAACTATTACAATTTGGGCTTGAAAATTAATAAGGGTGAGAAATGCTTCTATAGACTTTATTACAGGGAGTGCAGAATTATTAGGCAAGTTGTATTTTTGAGGATTAATTTTATTATTGAACAACAACCATGTTCTCAATGAACCCAAAAAACTCATTAATATCAAAACTGAATATTTTTGGAAGTAGGTTTTAGTTTGTTTTTAGTTTTAGCTATGTTAGGGGGATATCTGTGTGTGCAGGTGACTATCACTGTGCATAATTATTAGGCAACTTAACAAAAAAAAATATATACCCATTTCAATTATTTATCATTACCAGTGAAACCAATATAACATCTCAACATTCACAAATATACATTTCTGACATTCAAAAACAAAACAAAAACAAATCAGTGACCAATATAGCCACCTTTCTTTGCAAGGACACTCAAAAGCCTGCCATCCATGGATTCTGTCAGTGTTTTGATCTGTTCACCATCAACATTGCGTGCAGCAGCAACCACAGCCTCCCAGACACTGTTCAGAGAGGTGTACTGTTTTCCCTCCTTGTAAATCTCACATTTGATGATGGACCACAGGTTCTCAATGGGGTTCAGATCAGGTGAACAAGGAGGCCATGTCATTAGATTTCCTTCTTTTATACCCTTTCTTGCCAGCCACGCTGTGGAGTACTTGGACGCGTGTGATGGAGCATTGTCCTGCATGAAAATCATGTTTTTCTTGAAGGATGCAGACTTCTTCCTGTACCACTGCTTGAAGAAGGTGTCTTCCAGGAACTGGCAGTAGGACTGGGAGTTGAGCTTGACTCCATCCTCAACCCGAAAAGGCCCCACAAGCTCATCTTTGATGATACCAGCCCAAACCAGTACTCCACCTCCACCTTGCTGGCGTCTGAGTAAGACTGGAGCTCTCTGCCCTTTACCAATTCAGCCACGGGCCCATCCATCTGGCCCATCAAGACTCACTCTCATTTCATCAGTCCATAAAACCTTAGAAAAATCAGTCTTGAGATATTTCTTGGCCCAGTCTTGACGTTTCAGCTTGTGTGTCTTGTTCAGTGGTGGTCGTCTTTCAGCCTTTCTTACCTTGGCCATATCTCTGAGTATTGCACACCTTGTGCTTTTGGGCACTCCAGTGATGTTGCAGCTCTGAAATATGGCCAAACTGGTGGCAAGTGGCATCGTGGCGGCTGCACGCTTGACTTTTCTCAGTTCATGGGCAGTTATTTTGCGCCTTGGTTTTTCCACACGCTTCTTGCGACCCTGTTGACTATTTTGAATGAAACGCTTGATTGTTCGATGATCACGCTTCAGAAGCTTTGCAATTTTAAGAGTGCTGCATCCCTCTGCAAGATATCTCACTATTTTTGACTTTTCTGAGCCTGTCAAGTCCTTCTTTTGACCCATTTTGCCAAAGGAAAGGAAGTTGCCTAATAATTATGCACACCTGATATAGGGTGTTGATGTCATTAGACCACACCCCTTCTCATTACAGAGATGCACATCACCTAATATGCTTAATTGGTAGTAGGCTTTCGAGCCTATACAGCTTGGAGTAAGACAACATGCATAAAGAGGATGATGTGGTCAAAATACTCATTTGCCTAATAATTCTGCACTCCCTGTATAGTTAATTGCTATTTCTCACAACAGAAGTACCTAGATAGACAGCTAAAAGACCTAATATCACTGATTGAAATATTCAGTTTGAAATTTCCAATAATCTCAATTTTATTGATAGGAGATTTTAATGCAAATATTTTAAGTTAAGTATCAGCTGAAGATTTACAGGCACAGAAGGATAATGCATTAGGAATCCCTTGCCAGGTCTTTGCTCAGATAGCAGGGGATTAAAAAGGTAGTACATTAGTGACTATACTGGACAGTTTAAATATGGACATTATTAACTGGAGGTGTAAAAGTGATCTGCCAGAATAACTATGTTTGGAAATCTTCAAGTCTAATTGATTATGCTATAATTTCTTTGGAAGAGTTTAAATTAGTGAAAGATTTCAAAATAGGGAGTCTTTAGGCAGTGATCACAAACCTGTATCTCACTTTACACAGTTCAGTATATTCAAGACATTGTTGGCAGAATAGTTTGCCAGTTTGTGAGGAACATAAGTGTAAGGTAATATGATTGGTAAAATTGAAACAAAAGACTGTGGATGAGATCAATATCATCTTGAGATAATGGGTCAGTGTAAGGAAATGCCTCCTTGGCATGGTTACCCCCTGACTTTTTGCCTTTGCTGGTGCTATGTTTTGAATTGAAAGTGTGCTGAGGCCTGCTAACCAGGCCCCAGCACCAGTGTTCTTTCCCTAACCTGTACTTTTGATTCCACAATTGGCACACCCTGGCATCCAGATAAGTCCCTTGTAACTGGTACCTCTGGTACCAAGGGCCCTGATGCCAGGGAAGGTCTCTAAGGGCTGCAGCATGTATTATGCCACCCTAGAGACCCCTCACTCAGCACAGACACACTGCTTACCAGCTTGTGTGTGCTAGTCAGAACAAAATGAGTAAGTCGACATGGCACTCCCCTCAGGGTGCCATGCCAACCTCTCACTGCCTATGCAGTATAGGTAAGACACCCCTCTAGCAGGCCTTACAGCCCTAAGGCAAGGTGCACTATACCATAGGTGAGGGTACCAGTGCATGAGCACTGTGCCCCTACAGTGTCTAAGCAAAACCTTAGACATTGTAAGTGCAGGGTAGCCATAAGAGTATATGGTCTGGGAGTCTGTTTTACACGAACTCCACAGCACCATAATGGCTACACTGAAAACTGGGAAGTTTGGTATCAAACTTCTCAGCACAATAAATGCACACTGATGCCAGTGTACATTTTATTGTAAAATACACCACAGAGGGCACCTTAGAGGTGCCCCCTGAAACTTAACCGACTATCTGTGTAGGCTGACTGGTTCCAGCAGCCTGCCACACTAGAGACATGTTGCTGGCCCCATGGGGAGAGTGCCTTTGTCACTCTGAGGCCAGTAACAAAGCCTGCACTGGGTGGAGATGCTAACACCTCCCCCAGGCAGGAGCTGTAACACCTGGCGGTGAGCCTTAAAGGCTCACCCCTTTGTCACAGCACCGCTGGACACTCCAGCTAGTGGAGTTGCCCGCCCCCTCCGGCCCCGGCCCCCACTTTTGGCGGCAAGGCCGGAGAAAATAATGAGAATAACAAGGAGGAGTCACTGGCCAGTCAGGACAGCCCCTAAGGTGTCCTGAGCTGAGGTGACTCTAACTTTTAGAAATCCTCCATCTTGCAGATGGAGGATTCCCCCAATAGGATTAGGGATGTGACCCCCTCCCCTTGGGAGGAGGCACAAAGAGGGTGTACCCACCCTCAGGGCTAGTAGCCATTGGCTACTAACCCCCCCAGACCTAAACACGCCCTTAAATTTAGTATTTAAGGGCTCTCCCTGAACCTAGAAATTAGATTCCTGCAACTACAAGAAGAAGGACTGCCGAGCTGACAAACCCCTGCAGAGGAAGAACAGAAGACACCAACTGCCTTGGCCCCAGACTTATCGGCCTGTCTCCTGCCTTCCAAAGAAACCTGCTCCAGCGACGCTTTCCAAGGGACCAGCGACCTCTGAATCCTCTGAGGACTGCCCTGCTTCGAAAAAGACAAGAAACTCCAGAGGACAGCGGCACTGCTCCAAAAGAACTGCAACTTTGTTACAAGGAGCAGATTTAAAGACCCCTGCAACTCCCCGCAGGAAGCGTGAGACTTGCAACACTGCACCCGGCGACCCCGACTCGACTGGTGGAGAACAACCAACTCAGGGAGGATCCTCCGGCGACTCTACGACTGTGAGTAACCAAAGTTGTCCCCCCCCTGAGCCCCCACAGCGACGCCTGCAGAGGGAATCCCCAGGCTCCCCCTGACCGCGACTGTCCGAACTCCATTTCCCGACGGCTGGAAAAGACCCTGCACCCGCGTCCCCCAGCCCCTAAAGAAACGGAACTTCTGTGCAGGAGTGACCCCCAGGAGGCCCTCTCCCTTGCCCAGGTGGTGGCTACCCCGAGGAGCCCCCCCCTTGCCTGCCTGCATCGCTGAAGAGACCCCTTGGTCTCCCATTGAAACCTGAAGGAAACCCGACGCGTGTTTGCACACTGCCCCCGGCCGCCCCCGCGCTGCTGAGGGTGTACTTTCTGTGCTACTTTGTGTCCCCCCCGGTGCCCTACAAAACCCCCCTGGTCTGCCCTCCGAAGACGCGGGTACTTACCTGCTGGCAGACTGGAACCGGGGCACCCCCTTCTCTCCATTATAGCCTATGCGTTTTGGGCACCTCTTTGACCTTTGCACCTGACCGGCCCTGAGCTGCTGGTGTGATAACTTTGGGGTTGCCCTGAACCCCCAACGGTGGGCTACCTTGGACCAAAAACTGAAACCTGTAAGTGCCTTACTTACCTGTTCAAACTAACAATACCTAACCTCCCCCAGGAACTGTGAAAATTGCAGTGTGTCCACTTTTAAAACAGCTGATTGTGTTTTATGTAAAAAGTATACATGCTAAAGTAATGATTCAAAGTTCCTAGAGTACTTACCTGCAATACCTTTCAAAAGAGCTATTACATGTAAAATTTGAACCTGTGGTTCTTAAAATAAACTAAGAAAATATATTTTTCTATAACAAAACCTATTGGCTGGATTTGTCTCTGAGTGTGTGTACCTCATTTATTGTCTATGTGTATGTACAACAAGTGCTTAACACTACTCCTTGGATAAGCCTACTGCTCGACCACACTACCACAAAATAGAGCATTAGTATTATCTCTTTTTACCACTATTTTACCTCTAAGGGGAACCCTTGGACTCTGCATGCTATTCCTTACTTTGGAATAGCACATACAGAGCCAACTTCCTACATTGGTGGATCAGCGGTGGGGTACAAGACTTTGCATTTGCTGGACTACTCAGCCAATACCTGATCACACGACAAATTCCAAAATTGTCATTAGAAATTGATTTTTGCAATTTGAAAAGTTTTCTAAATTCTTTAAAGTCCTGCTAGGGCCTTGTGTTAGTCCCTGTTAGCATTTCTTTTAGAGTTTAAAAGTTTGTAAAAGTTTGAATTAGATTCTAGAACTAGTTTTAGATTCTTAAAAACATTCCAACTTTTAGAAAAATAATGTCTAGTACAGAGATGAATGTGGTGGAACTCGACACCACACCTTACCTCCATCTCCAGGTGAAAGAGCTAAGGTCACTCTGTAACATAAGAAAAATAACAATGGGCTCCAGACCTACCAAAGTACAGCTCCAGGAGCTGTTGGCAGAGTATGATAGAGCCAACCCCTCTGTGGATAACACAGAGGAGGATGATAGTGAACTGGAGGAAGAATCCCCTCCACCAGTCCTATCTAGGGAGAACAGGGCTTCTCAAGCCCTGACTCCAAAAATAATAGTCAGAGATGCTGGCTCCCTCACAGGAGGGTCCAGCCTCTCTGAAATCACTGAAGATAACTCCAGTGAAGAGGACATCCAGTTAGCCAGGATGGCCAAAAGATTGGCTTTGGAAAAACAGATCCTAGCCATAGAAAGGGAAAGACAAGAGATGGGCCTAGGACCCATCAATGGTGGCAGCAACATAACTAGGGTCAGAGATTCTCCTGACATGTTGAAAATCCCCAAAGGGATTGTAACTAAATATGAAGATGGTGATGACATCACCAAATGGTTCACAGCTTTTGAGAGGGCTTGTGAAACCAGAAAAGTGAACAAATCTCACTGGGGTGCTCTCCTTTGGGAAATGTTCACAGGAAAGTGTAGGGATAGACTTCTCACACTCTCTAAAAAAGATGCAGAATCTTATGACCTCATGAAGGGTACCCTGATTGAGGGCTTTGGATTCTCCACTGAGGAGTATAGGATTAGATTCAGGGGGGCTCAAAAATCCTCGAGCCAGACCTGGGTTGACTTTGTAGACTACTCAGTAAAAACACTAGATGGTTGGATTCAAGGCAATGGTGTAAATGATTATGATGGGCTGTACAATTTATTTGTGAAAGAACACCTATTAAGTAATTGTTTCAATGATAAACTGCATCAGCATCTGGTGGACCTAGGACCAATTTCTCCCCAAGAATTGGGAAAGAAGGCGGACCATTGGGTCAAGACTAGGGTGTCCAAAACTTCCACAGGGGGTGACCAAAAGAAAGGGGTCACAAAACCTCCCCAGGGGAAAGGTGGTGAGACAGCCAAAAACAAAGATAGTAAAGAGTCTTCTACAGGCGCCCAAAAACCTGCACAGGAGGGTGGGCCCAGAGCCTCTTCACAAAACAATTCTGGGTACAAGGGTAAAAACTTTGATCCCAAAAAGGCCTGGTGTCGTAACTGTGGTCAGTCTGGACTCCAAACTGGAGACAAGGCCTGTCCCAAGAAAGATACCACTTCTAACTCCCATCCAGCTAAAACTGGAATGGCCAGTCTCCAAGTGGGATCAACAGTGTGCCCAGAGCAAATCAGGTGTCACACTGAAGCTACATTAGTCTCTGAGGGTGGGGTGGATTTAGCCACACTGGCTGCCTGGCCCCCTAACATGCAAAAATACAGGCAGCAGCTCTTAATTAATGGGACAAGTGTAGAGGGCCTGAGGGATACAGGTGCCAGTGTCACCATGGTGACAGAGAAACTGGTTTCCCCTGGCCAATACCTGACTGGACAAACCTATCCAGTCACCAATGCTGACAATCAGACTAAAGTACATCCCATGGCAATGGTAACTTTAGAGTGGGGAGGGGTGAATGGCCTGAAACACGTGGTGGTCTCCTCAAATATCCCAGTAGACTGTTTGCTTGGAAACGACCTGGAGTCCTCAGCATGGGCTGAGGTAGAACTGAAAACCCATGCAGCCATGCTGGGTATCCCTGAACTGGTATGTGTCAAGACTAGGGCACAGTGCAAGGCACAGGGTGAAAAAGTAGAGCTGGAGTCTGGAAAAATGGCCCAGCCTACCAAGAGGAAAGGAAAGTCAGCTGGGAAACCAGCTGCAACACAACACCAAAAAGAGAACCTCTCTTCTCAGGAAGAAGTTCTGCCCTCTGAGGGAACTGAGCCTATGGAGCTGGAACCTTATCAGGTTGAGCTCTTGGGCCCAGGGGGACCCTCAAGGGAAGAGTTGTGTAAGGGACAAGAAACCTGTCCCTCTCTTGAAGGCCTTAGGCAGCAAGCTGCTGAAGAGTCCAAAGGCAAGAAAAATGGAACACATAGGGTCTATTGGGAAGATGGACTCCTGTACACTGAGGCAAGAGATCCCAAACCTGGTGCCACTAGGAGAGTGGTAGTGCCTCAGAGTTTCAGAGAGTTTATCCTGACCTTAGCCCATGATATTCCCCTTGCTGGGCATTTGGGACAAACCAAGACGTGGGAGAGGTTAGTCAACCACTTCTACTGGCCCAATATGTCCCAGAAGGTTAAGGAGTTTTGCCTCTCCTGCCCCACCTGTCAAGCCAGTGGTAAGACAGGTGGGCACCCAAAGGCCCCCCTCATTCCACTTCCAGTGGTGGGGGTCCCCTTTGAAAGAGTGGGTGTGGACATAGTTGGTCCACTAGAACCTCCCACAGCCTCAGGAAATATGTATATCCAGTAGTAGTGGATCATGCTACTAGGTATCCTGAAGCTATTCCCCTTAGGTCGACTACTGCCCCTGCAGTAGCCAAGGCCCTCATTGGTATCTTTACCAGAGTGGGCTTCCCTAAGGAGGTGGTGTCTGACAGAGTTACCAACTTCATGTCAGCATACCTAAAACACATGTGGAATGAGTGTGGAGTGACTTATAAGTTCACTACACCATATCATCCACAAACTAATGGCCTTGTTGAGAGATTCAACAAGACATTAAAGGGCATGATCATGGGGCTCCCAGAAAAACTCAAAAGGAGATGGGATGTCCTCCTGCCATGTCTGCTTTTCGCTTACAGAGAGGTGCCTCAGAAGGGAGTAGGATTCTCACCCTTTGAACTTCTGTTTGGCCACCCTGTAAGGGGACCACTTGCTCTTGTAAAAGAAGGCTGGGAGAGACCTCTTCATGAGCCTAAACAAGACATAGTGGACTATGTACTTGGCCTTCGCTCAAGGATGGCAGAGTACATGGAAAAGGCAAGTAAAAACCTTGAGGCCAGCCAACAACTCCAGAAGTTGTGGTATGGCCAAAAGGCTGCACTGGTTGAATTTCAACCAGGGCAGAAAGTCTGGGTTCTGGAGCCTGTGGCTCCCAGGGCACTCCAGGACAAGTGGAGTGGCCCTTACCCAGTACTAGAAAGGAAGAGTCAGGTCACCTACCTGGTGGACCTGGGCACAAGCAGGAGCCCCAAGAGGGTGATCCATGTGAACCGCCTTAAGCTCTTCCATGACAGGGCTGATGTAAATCTGTTGATGGTAACAGATGAGGACCAGGAAGCTGAGAGTGAACCTCTCCCTGATCTCCTCTCATCAGACCCTAAAGATGGCTCAGTGGATGGAGTGATCTACTCAGACACCCTCTCTAGCCAACAGCAGTCTGACTGTAGGAAGGTCCTGCAGCAGTTTGCTGAACTCTTTTCCCTAACCCCTGGTCAGACACACCTGTGTACCCATGATGTGGACACAGGAGACAGCATGCCTGTCAAAAACAAAATATTTAGACAGTCTGACCAAGTTAAGGAAAGCATCAAGGTGGAAGTCCACAAGATGCTGGAATTGGGAGTAATTGAGTACTCTGATAGCCCCTGGGCTAGCCCAGTGGTCTTAGTCCCCAAACCTCACACCAAAGAAGGAAAGAGAGAGATGAGGTTTTGTGTGGACTACAGAGGTCTCAACTCTGTCACCAAGACAGATGCTCATCCCATTCCTAGAGCTGATGAGCTCATAGACAAATTAGGGGCTGCCAAATTCTTAAGTACCTTTGACTTAACAGCAGGGTACTGGCAAATCAAAATGGCCCCTGGAGCAAAAGAAAAGACAGCATTCTCCACACCTGATGGGCATTATCAGTTCACTGTTATGCCCTTTGGTTTAAAGAATGCCCCTGCCACCTTCCAAAGGTTGGTGAATCAAGTTCTTGCTGGGTTGGAATCCTTTAGTGCAGCTTATCTTGATGATATTGCTGTCTTCAGCTCCACCTGGCAGGATCACCTGGTCCACCTGAAGAAGGTTTTGAAGGCTCTGCAATCTGCAGGCCTCTCTATCAAGGCATCCAAATGCCAGATAGGGCAGGGAACTGTGGTTTACTTGGGACACCTTGTAGGTGGAGGCCAAGTTCAGCCACTCCAGCCTAAGATCCAGACTATTCTAGACTGGGCAGCTCCAAAAACCCAGACTCAAGTCAGGGCATTCTTTGGCTTGACTGGGTACTATAGGAGGTTTGTGAAGGGATATGGATCCATTGTGACAGCCCTCACAGAACTCACCTCCAAGAAAATGCCCAAGAAAGTAAACTGGACTGTAGAATGCCAACAGGCCTTTGACACCCTGAAGCAAGCTATGTGCACAGCACCAGTTTTAAAAGCTCCAGATTACTCCAAGCAATTCATTGTGCAAACAGATGCCTCTGAACATGGGATAGGGGCAGTTTTGTCCCAAACAAATGATGATGGCCTTGACCAGCCTGTTGCTTTCATTAGCAGGAGGTTACTCCCCAGGGAGCAGCGTTGGAGTGCCATTGAGAGGGAGGCCTTTGCTGTGGTTTGGTCCCTGAAGAAGCTGAGACCATACCTCTTTGGTACTCACTTCCTAGTTCAGACTGACCACAGACCTCTCAGATAGCTGATGCAAATGAAAGGTGAAAATCCAAAACTGTTGAGGTGGTCCATCTCCCTACAGGGAATGGACTTTATAGTGGAACACAGACCTGGGACTGCCCATGCCAATGCAGATGGCCTTTCCAGGTTCTTCCACTTAGACAATGAAGACTCTCTTGGGAAAGGTTAGTCTCATCCTCTTTCGTTTGGGGGGGGGTTGTGTAAGGAAATGCCTCCTTGGCATGGTTACCCCCTGACTTTTTGCCTTTGCTGGTGCTATGTTTTGAATTGAAAGTGTGCTGAGGCCTGCTAACCAGGCCCCAGCACCAGTGTTCTTTCCCTAACCTGTACTTTTGATTCCACAATTGGCACACCCTGGCATCCAGATAAGTCCCTTGTAACTGGTACCTCTGGTACCAAGGGCCCTGATGCCAGGGAAGGTCTCTAAGGGCTGCAGCATGTATTATGCCACCCTAGAGACCCCTCACTCAGCACAGACACACTGCTTACCAGCTTGTGTGTGCTAGTCAGAACAAAATGAGTAAGTCGACATGGCACTCCCCTCAGGGTGCCATGCCAACCTCTCACTGCCTATGCAGTATAGGTAAGACACCCCTCTAGCAGGCCTTACAGCCCTAAGGCAAGGTGCACTATACCATAGGTGAGGGTACCAGTGCATGAGCACTGTGCCCCTACAGTGTCTAAGCAAAACCTTAGACATTGTAAGTGCAGGGTAGCCATAAGAGTAAATGGTCTGGGAGTCTGTTTTACACGAACTCCACAGCACCATAATGGCTACACTGAAAACTGGGAAGTTTGGTATCAAACTTCTCAGCACAATAAATGCACACTGATGCCAGTGTACATTTTATTGTAAAATACACCACAGAGGGCACCTTAGAGGTGCCCCCTGAAACTTAACCGACTATCTGTGTAGGCTGACTGGTTCCAGCAGCCTGCCACACTAGAGACATGTTGCTGGCCCCATGGGGAGAGTGCCTTTGTCACTCTGAGGCCAGTAACAAAGCCTGCACTGGGTGGAGATGCTAACACCTCCCCCAGGCAGGAGCTGTAACACCTGGCGGTGAGCCTCAAAGGCTCTCCCCTTTGTCACAGCACCGCAGGACACTCCAGCTAGTGGAGTTGCCCGCCCCCTCCGGCCCCCACTTTTGGCGGCAAAGCCGGAGAAAATAATGAGAATAACAAGGAGGAGTCACTGGCCAGTCAGGACAGCCCCTAAGGTGTCCTGAGCTGAGGTGACTCTAACTTTTAGAAATCCTCCATCTTGCAGATGGAGGATTCCCCCAATAGGATTAGGGATGTGACCCCCTCCCCTTGGGAGGAGGCACAAAGAGGGTGTACCCACCCTCAGGGCTAGTAGCCATTGGCTACTAACCCCCCAGACCTAAACACGCCCTTAAATTTAGTATTTAAGGGCTCTCCCTGAACCTAGAAATTAGATTTCTGCAACTACAAGAAGAAGGACTGCCGAGCGGACAAACCCCTGCAGAGGAAGAACAGAAGACACCAACTGCCTTGGCCCCAGACTTATCGGCCTGTCTCCTGCCTTCCAAAGAAACCTGCTCCAGCGACGCTTTCCAAGGGACCAGCGACCTCTGAATCCTCTGAGGACTGCCCTGCTTCGAAAAAGACAAGAAACTCCCGAGGACAGCGGCACTGCTCCAAAAGAACTGCAACTTTGTTACAAGGAGCAGATTTAAAGACCCCTGCAACTCCCCGCAAGAAGCGTGAGACTTGCAACACTGCACCCGGCGACCCCGACTCGACTGGTGGAGAACAACCAACTCAGGGAGGACCCTCCGGCGACTCTACGACTGTGAGTAACCAAAGTTGTCCCCCCCTGAGCCCCCACAGCGACGCCTGCAGAGGGAATCCCCAGGCTCCCCCTGACCGCGACTGTCCGAACTCCATTTCCCGACGGCTGGAAAAGACCCTGCACCCGCAGCCCCCAGCCCCTAAAGAAACGGAACTTCTGTGCAGGAGTGACCCCCAGGAGGCCCTCTCCCTTGCCCAGGTGGTGGCTACCCCGAGGAGCCCCCCCCTTGCCTGCCTGCATCGCTGAAGAGACCCCTTGGTCTCCCATTGAAACCTGAAGGAAACCCGACGCATGTTTGCACACTGCACCCGGCCGCCCCCGCGCTGCTGAGGGTGTACTTTCTGTGCTACTTTGTGTCCCTCCCGGTGCCCTACAAAACCCCCCTGGTCTGCCCTCCGAAGACACGGGTACTTACCTGCTGGCAGACTGGAACCGGGGCACCCCCTTCTCTCCATTATAGCCTATGCGTTTTGGGCACCTCTTTGACCTTTGCACCTGACCGGCCCTGAGCTGCTGGTGTGATAACTTTGGGGTTGCCCTGAACCCCCAACGGTGGGCTACCTTGGACCAAAAACTGAAACCTGTAAGTGCCTTACTTACCTGTTGAAACTAACAATAACTTACCTCCCCCAGGAACTGTGAAAATTGCACTGTGTCCACTTTTAAAACAGCTGATTGTGTTTTATGTAAAAAGTATACATGCTAAAGTAATGATTCAAAGTTCCTAGAGTACTTACCTGCAATACCTTTCAAAAGAGCTATTACATGTAAAATTTGAACCTGTGGTTCTTAAAATAAACTAAGAAAAGATATTTTTCTATAACAAAACCTATTGGCTGGATTTGCCTCTGAGTGTGTGTACCTCATTTATTGTCTATGTGTATGTACAACAAGTGCTTAACACTACTCCTTGGATAAGCCTACTGCTCGACCACACTACCACAAAATAGAGCATTAGTATTATCTCTTTTTACCACTACTTTACCTCTAAGGGAAACCCTTGGACTCTGTGCATGCTATTCCTTACTTTGGAATAGCACATACAGAGCCAACTTCCTACAGTCAGCTTACAGCTACAAGATATTTTTGAAAGAATCTGACAAATTGATATTCTCTTTTACAGACACTACATCAATGGCCCTTACTAATGGATGTGGTTGTAAGGGCAAACTATTTTTTCTTAAGGAGTGGGCAAAGTGTGGGATAAATAAGAAGATGCAAAAGGCCTATAAAGGGGGTTATGCCAATACAGAGGCCCTAATCAAACAATACAGGAAGGAATATAGACCAAAAATAATTGCTGAAGGGAAAAAGATGCTGCTTGGACATGGGTAATAACAGCTCTCCATACATGGAGAACTAAAGGGTTTTGGGATTCAGTAGTTAACTCTTTAGGAACGTTGCATAAAGTAGTGGCTACCCTTGTTACTGAAGAAGTGTGGGTTAAATATATTACCAAGTTATATCAAAAGAGAAATGCTACGCAGAAATGACAAAGTGTTTGATAAAGCAAAGGAGGGACATAATTGTTCCGTAGCAGTACCTCTTAATTCCCACATTAAGAAGTGTTGAGGAGATAATAAATACGTTGAAAAGCTAAAGGGGCAGATGGGATATCACCGGATATAATAAAGCTTAATCCTAGTTTGTGGGCACATGTACTGACTCCGGTATATTTAGCAATAATAAGTGGATATGATATTCCAGAATCGTGGAAAGGAAGTATAAGCGTTCCACTCTATAAAAAGAGGCTCCTGGAGTCCACTAAGAGTTATTGAATGATTACTCTGTTGAACATCCCACGCATGATTTTTGCTAAACACCTTTTACACATACTGGAGGAATGGGAAATAGAGGAGAGTGTGCTCAACAAGGTACACATGGATTTCCTCAATGGTCACTCTTGCAGTGGACGCACTGATAGCCTTAAGCAAGGTTCACTCTTTTCCTCTGAAAATGGATGCAGAGACTATTTCCTCACTGTATTATGCAGATCATACAGTTGTATTAGATTTTACCCCAGTAGGACTTCAAAGACAACTAGATACTTTTGCAGAACACTGCAGCAAGAATGAGTTGATAGTAAATGGCTGTAAAGCAAACGTAGTGCTTTTTTCCAAGAGAATCATATAGAATTTAAATCTAAAATGGTGGCTGAATGGTGCTCAATTAGAAGTTGTTATGGGATACAAATACCGAGGCCCCCTCTTTAAATACGATTTCAACTTTAAAACACATATAGACATATAGAAGCCAAGAGTGCAATCGTATGCAGGTGTATTGTTTAAAATTGATTCTATACTGAATGGCTGTGATGCCTGCAGAAAGATACTAACCACTTCAGAATAATATAAATGAATATTTGGAAAAGATGGTTAAGTCTCTTGAGAAGTACAGTGAATAGTGTGCTGAGTTTGGAGGTGGCCTTGACGAATTTAGTATATAGTGTTAGCAAAGGATTCCTAAATGTTGGGCCTGCCTGGGGTTCGTTAAGGCAGTTGAATAACGACTACTTACAGCTCACTACGACAGCACCATGGTAGTAAATTTAAAGAACATTAAGGACATTCTCAGGCTTACGCCTTCTTTTGATAGGCAGTGTATACCAGCGGCCAACGAAAGAATGTATTAAAGTGAGTAGCCAAGGGCAAATCCAGACACTGTGATTTAGAGGATGTGGGTACAAGAAATAAGTTGTCACATTTACTAATTACTGATTATGGTGGTGTAATATTAAGAGTCCTATAGTTAGAAAGTGGGCACTGATGGTCAGGCTTGGCCAGGTGTCTGCCTTAATAAATTGGATGATCCCTAGTCATTTAAGAATGGATACATTGTTGGGTCATTTTTGCAATCTCTTTCTGTTAACCCTGGATCATCTAATTGTTTTTTGTAGAACTTTTGTATCGGAAAAGAAAAGTCTACTACTCCCCATTTTAAGAGTTTTAAAGGTTGGAGATGTTTGCAACCTTTTAAATTTTATCTTAAAATGTAAAACTATTATTTTATTGGATAGAAACATTTTTAGAAACTGTATTTAAGCAGCTAGAAAAATGGTCTCCGCCATTTTTTAGAAGCGGTATTTTTAATTTTATATTGATTGTATACTTTTTTGACCACATTTTATGTACCAAAGAATGGCCATAGAAGGTTGTTAGACTAATGAAAAATGTATTGCCATGTTAGTGTTTTACTGAATTGTTTTTATATGTGGGTATTGTGCTACTATAGAAAGGTAATATATGAATTATATAGTGTGTTTTGTGTTTTGTTTGTGTTGTCTTGTCTGCACAATATCAAACAAATAAACTGAAATTTAAAACCGAGGAGTCTCAACTGTGGCATATTTAAACTCAGGCTTTCCAAGGCATATAGGCTTGGCACACTGAATCAGTGGTTAATATTACTTTATTTTTATTAGAATATGTGGCTTAAAAAAAAAGAACAATTTAAACATGCAGGCACTTAACTGGGCAACCATATGCTTGCAATAAAAAATCACTAATATGGACTTTTCCCGAGTGATGTTTTTAACAACTATTTCAGTTGTGCCATGTACTGTATTATTAATTGTGAATGAGACTATAAAATCCCACCACTTAACCAAGCACTCAAATTGCAGGGAACCTCAATGTTAGAATGTAAATAAAACACTGCATAGCAGCAACTTAAAAAAGTAGACCTGCCACCTAACTTGGCATCTGAAGTGCAGCAAAAATAAACAAGCATTTGCAATGTAATGGGTATTGCATTTGCTTGAGTTAGACCTATTGGTATTGTAAATTTAGGACTGGACTTTTCTTGCCACACACATTGGTCAACCCTGCCTCATAACTTGGTCTTTTCCTGCCACATAATTCCAGTGGCCCTGCATATAACTAAAGCACTTCCATTTACTGTCTTACTTTGTCTGCAGCCAAAAATGAAAATGTTGCCATTTAGCATCCTAATTTAAATATGCCATGTTGATTCTAATAGAATAACACTTTCACCACCCCTCCATCAGAGTTGCTGGCTGGCTAACACAGTTCTTCAACAAAAGACACAAGACAGCCATGTAGTAACGAGAGAATTAAACTAGAAGGGTCACCCAAATATATCATGAGTGTTCAAACAGTCATAGTTTAATCAGGATGTTAAGTTGGCCTGAATCATGGTCATAATTGCAATAAGGAGAGATTAATAAAACATATACAATTATCATATAAACCCAATTAAAAACCTTTATCAGAAATAAACTTTTGGCATTAGACTGTAATGCTAAGAACAGCCCCTAGAGGAAACCACAATGAATATAGCATTTGTAAGAAACATGGTCATGTAACTATATAGTTAGCCCCTAGAGGACATAACCACATGAAAAGAAAATGACCAAAAGTAAAGTAGTGTAACCATATATTTAGGCCCTAGAGGGCATGGTGCATTACACATTTTTAGGGCTAGCATGCCTACTGCAATGATATTACAAACAAGACTCTTAAAACAAAAATTGCTCTTAGCTGTAAAACAAATGTAACAGCCATGAGAGAGGTTGAAAAGACACTGAATGGTGGGGGGTGTTATTATTTTGGGATCTCCACTAACATAGTGTGGGGACACATGTATGATCTAGACAGAAAGAGCATGTTCTGGTGATTGTTTTGAAGGTGGGCACATTGTCCTAGGGCCACCACAGGCTGAGTTAGAATGTTTTTTAAAAGAATGCCCTGCAGCCATTTTGGCTTCAAGCATTGGCAAAGCCAATAGGTCTCATCTATACAATATCTTTTAGGTTTGTCAATGTTGTTTTACTCATGTTGCACAGCAGTGCGGCCCCCGTGCAACATAACTGAAAGTAAAGAAAGAAAAAGCGATATGACACAGCCAGCGTGTCATAGCGCTTTTATTTTCCTTAGTTTAACCATGCTGCTCTGCGGCCACGGCTAAAAGAATATTGACAAAGCCAAAAAGCTCTTGCATATGTTAGAGTCAATTGGCTTTATAAATGTTTTTTTTGTGGATGAGAGGGGGCAAGCAACAACGCGGCAGGGTGCTGCAGTGTTAGTTAAAAAAAAATACCCTTTAAATATTTTTCTCTCACTGCCGAACACTGGGCCAGTTTTCCATCATGTTAAAGAGCAGAGACCCGGTTACAATGGGGGTTGCCAATTTCACACTTTAATGCACGATCTACACCCTTGCTGACTACATGTCACTAGTCCTGCTTTTGCCAGTAATTGTGTCAGTGCGATTGACTGAATTGAATTAGTCTAATATTCTCCTATCCAGAATGAATCAATTGTTATAGTACATAGCAAGACTGCAAGACTGTTACACCTGGGGCACAGATTCATCTGGTCACCCTAAACATTTGTATAGTGTTATCATTACTGTACCAGTATAGCACTTTCTCAGTGTAGGGGCAGTGCACAAGTTTGGCAAACATAATTAATTTGTATGACCTTAGCCCATGTCCATGGTTCCTGAGCAACAAAGAGGTCACTAAATATGAAGAGCACGGTAAAATTGGGGAGCATACTAAAAATAGCGTTCAGTTTTCTTAAATATCAGCAATAAAAGCATACTAACAAACAAAACAAAATCAAGCAGTCCACACCAAATGAACACCGACAGTTCCACAGCAACTACGACAACTACAGAGCAAGGGACAATCATGATGCATTTTTTTTGTCGAGCGTAAGGGATCCGAAAATAAGGTTCCAGCAACTTAAGGGTTAAAGGGCTGACAACCCGGAAGAGTGCGATCTCACCGACGGATTGGACGAGAGAAACAACAGGCTGATTCCCTCGGCGCATAAAAAGATCTAGCACTGTATGTCTATTTTGTAAAAAAATAGACATCACTATGCTCTTGAAAAAAAAAGCAGACTATGCAGTCCGCCAGGCTATTTTAAAATTTATTAAAATTGCCTTCAGGGAACTGAGTCTACGAAAGATTGTTGTTTACAGCACTTCCCTCGGCTCTTGCATTTTACCTGCTTTCAATGTAAAAACTGCCTTCTTATAAGCTTTAACAGCATGGTGAAGTTGTGGACTGGAAGCCATGGGACTTCGAGCAACATGTTTGCTGCTGCATATCTGTATACCACATCATTTTGGAAATTCCCACATGATCTGTGGACATAGTGTTTTAAACGTGCCCAACTTTGATTAGAGTTTGTCTCCGTGGAGCATGTGTTCTGTGGCATGTGCAAAGTAAACTCTGTAGAAAACAAGCGTCCAAAGTGACATTTCCACTGGCAGAACAAAATAGTACCTGAATCGCGTCTGAAGCAGCAGACGTGCACTGATTAAATTAAGTCAATCTGTGCAGGGTCTGTGCTCCACAGCAATAGGCTCAAGTGACATTTCGGCAACCATGGATGGCTCCTTCGCTTTGAGTAATTGCTCAAAGTCTGTGCACAGTGTTCACATCCACCTAAAACAGTTCCTTTCTATTCAGTGACAAAAGCTGGTTTAAAGTGTTCCTTTTTAGTGTGTTTATTTTTTGGGTCGAGCCTACAAGTGCATGCGCTAAAGCATGCACTCTCGCTCACGAGATGCTGTTGTGTTCAGTAAGGGTCTTGGAACCCCCCTGCCGCTCAACATTTGTTCTGCCTCACTCTTCTGTGAAGCCGTCTGAATTTGCCAGGTTTGCCATTTAGGGGTCACCAGAAGTCGCAGCTGCGACCCCTAGCTTTATCCTTGCGACCCCTGGCACTGCCTTTGCCACCCCTGGCCTCAGGGGTGGCAAATTCAGCGGAAGGCACACAAGGGCAGCTCCACTTTCCTTGTTTTTTGTCAATTCTTTATTACACCAACCGTGAATAATTCTTATTATTCACAGTTAGTGTACTAAAGAATGAATTACAATTTGGTGGATTAATGCCCTCCCTAGGAGTCGAGGTAAGTATAAAATGATTTTAAATGTTTGGTGTGTGTGTGTGTGTGTGTGGGAGAGAATGTATTTATGTGAGAGCGATGGTGTGTATGTGTAAGCATACGTGTGTGGGTGATAGTAAAGGTTAAATGGCGTGTGATGTCACCTTCGCTACCCCTGACATTCTGGTGAATTGACGTTCATGGAGCCAAGGGACACTTTGCCTCTGCTGTATGCCGTGATGTGCGCAAAAAAAATGTGAACAGCGATTTAACAGTACAATGGATGTAGCCTCCTTTTGTACGTATAGTGTGTATGTGTTTTTTGGGGAAAAACAGCCATCTGGTGAAACACCTAAAGCTATCGCAAAATTCACGCCTAAAAAATGAGTATTCTGTTCACTTGTACCACAAGACTCCAGCTTAAGGTAAAGTGGGTTTCTGTTTCTATTGAGTTGTGATAGTGACAAAGCACTGGCATGAAAGTATACATAATTTGTAATAACTTTGTGGTTGAAATACAAAACGTATTCACTCTAAGAACTTTTTATATTTGGTTGCCAGGTCTTTGGTGTCTCTGACGGAATCTGTGATTTTTACATACAGTCTACGTATCCAGTCTTGGTTAACATCACGTAAACGAAATTGATAGTGACAGCTATCTAATAACTCCACAAACTGTTTCTGCATCACCTCTCCATAGCTAGTTTCCTTGTAGAGAACAGCAAAAATATCAGAATATGTAACAAAGTATTATCTGTTTTCTTTAGAGCTGAGTTTATTCTAAAACTCGCAGCACTGGAGGAGAAGTGGCATAATGTAATTTGCGAGGTCCAGCAAAGGAAACGACTTGTGGATGGCCTTGTGAGACAGTGGCAACACTACACCATTTCCCTGCAAGAGCTTGAAAAATGCATTGCTGCAACAAACAGCTTTGTGTCTAGTGTGAAACATCAGGGATGTTACAGTCTTTCCCAGACGGAAAGGCTGATTCATGATATCAAGGTGAGTATAGTACAGTGTCCTTTTAAACAGCATGCATGTTCAGACTATCAACATTTTTCAGTTCGAGTTGTTTTGGTTCTTTCTGTTCGAAGTAGAGTTGTTCTCGCAGACACTTGAGAATTTTAAAATGAAATTGCCCGTTTGGACGTTTGACGTTTTTAATCAAAGGGATAATTTTTTTTCAAAATGTGAAGTGCTGTGCACCACGATAATGCGTCAAGGAAAATATTATATTGTTAGGTGCTTTTATAATGAGACCCCATTCGCTTCATTTGTGAGGGATTTCTCTCCAGAAAAATATTGCTATTATACGCACAGCAAAAGCAACTTCTTTGTACGTCCTTTGGCCATTGGTGGCTTATGAACTCCTGAGGTGTAAATGGCCTCCTCAAATTGTACCTACCTCCCCTAACGTTCTTTTAGGTGGATTTGGGTGGGGTGGTGTAGGTCCCCTACAAAGAAATGTTTGGAAAAAAGAGGGTTAACTGGCGCATTTTGTAGAGATTCTCGAGGTTCACTAATGACATATTAAAATAATTATTGTGTACCTGAAAAGTTCTAACCCCCCAATGCATTTTAGGACTCATGCTTCCCAAGAAGAGTTTTAAAAATTGGTGCTAAAACAAGCGATTTTCAACATAAAGCCCCCTAAAATTTGACTAAGAAGATCTATATGTATTAGAGCAAGGTCAGAAAATCTGGTTGTACAAAGTCACATGACCTGTCGTTTAGTAACATAAATATAGTTTCATTCTTCACTTTATATTCAATCCCTTCCAATCAGATTCTCAGGACTCTACTGTGTTTGAAATTGTACATGGAAGACCAGTGAACAAGTCAAATGGTATATAAATCTCACACTCACATAGCAAAGTTCGCAATAAGATGTGGACGGGACACAACCGACTCACTGGGCAGAGCGATTGCATCAACGGTGGCCCTTAGATGCCACTCCTGGTTGAGGACTTCTGGCTTTTTGGGGATGTCGAAGCCAACCTTTTGGACATGCTCTTTGATGGCACCTGTCTCTTCAGAGACAAAGCTGATTCAGCGCTCGAGTGCTTCAAGGATTCTTGTGCTACGGCCAGGTCCTTGGGTCTTGTGGATGCCCCACACCCCCCACAGTCTGCTTTTTGCCCCTTTCGTGGCTACGGAAGGGGCGTTCCACCACATCTGTTCCCCTCCAGCCAGCCTGCCATGCATGGTGCACAGCGGCTGCTTGTGATGAGACATGGGATCCACCGTCCCCGTGGATCGGGGAGCCAGCAGTCCAGCCACTCCACTACCCCACCTTCTGCAGCTGCCTCCAAACCTTCCTAGTCTGACGATTCCCCACCATGGACCGGGTCAGAGGCAGGATTCACCATCAGTTGCTCCCCTGCAGTCAGTCATGTCAGACAGGTGGATTTTGCAGATAGTCCAAAAGGGCTACTCCCTCCCTCCCCTTTGAGACTGTCCCTCCATCCATGCCACCCTCCTACAATCAGATGACGGAGGATCACTCGTCACTTCTCCGTGAGAAGGTTACTGCTCTCTCTCGGCCAAGAAGCCATAGAGGGGGTCCCTGTGCCAGAAGTAGGTCATGGTTGTTATTCCTGTTACTTTCTGATACCCAAAAAGGACAAGGGCTTCCACCCTGCCATGCATGGTGCACAGCGGCTGCTTGTGATGAGACATGGGATCCACCATCCCCGTGGATCGGGGAGCCAGCAGTCCAGCCACTCCACTACCCCACCTTCTGCAGCTGCCTCCAAACCTTCCTAGTCTGACGATTCCCCACCATGGACCGGGTCAGAGGCAGGATTCACCATCAGTTGCTCCCCTGCAGTCAGTCATGTCAGACAGGTGGATTTTGCAGATAGTCCAAAAGGGCTACTCCCTCCCTCCCCTTCGAGACTGTCCCTCCATCCATGCCACCCTCCTACAATCAGATGACGGAGGATCACTCGTCACTTCTCCGTGAGAAGGTTACTGCTCTCTCTCGGCCAAGAAGCCATAGAGGGGGTCCCTGTGCCAGAAGTAGGTCATGGTTGTTATTCCTGTTACTTTCTGATACCCAAAAAGGACAAGGGCTTCCACTCTAGCCTAGAATTTCAGTCCCTCAATCTCTTCCTCAAAAAGGAGCAGTTCAAAAGGCTCACCCTGGCTCAGGTTTTGTCTGCCCTGGACCCAAAAGACTGGATGGTAGTGTTAGACTTGCAGGAGGTTTATTTCCACATTTCTGTGCTGCCTGCCACAGACGTTGCTTGCGGTTCACTGTAGGCCACAAGCACTCTTAGCTCACCGTGCTCCCCTTTGGCATTACCAGCACCCCTTGGATGTTCACCAAGGTGATGGCAGTGGTCGCAGTTCATCTGCGCAGATCAGGGGTCTCATTCTTCCCCTATCTCGAGAACTGGCTGGTGCACAGACAGGTCTAATGACCACCCTTTCTTGGCATTCTATTGTTTCTACTTTTATTGGCCCAGCAGGGTTCTGCTTTGGACACTCTCAAAGGTTATTTGTCTGCAATATCTGCTTTCTTACAGCTGCCTGATCAGTAGTCTTTGTTTAAATCTCCTATTGCACATAGATTCCTTAAAGGCCTTACTCATATGTTTCCTCCATCCCCATTCATTATGCCCCAATGGGATCTGTATTTGGTTTTGACATTTCTGATATACACTCCTTTCAAGCCTTTCCACAATTGTCCTCTCAGGCTTCTCACTTTGATAACAGCCTTCCTGGTGGCCATGTCATCTGTCCACAGGGTGAGTGAGCTGCAGCCATTGTCATCTAAGTCGCCTTACCATCTATGCTGTGGTGCTTCACACTAGGGCCTCCTTTCCGCCAAGGGTGCTCATGCCTTCCATTTAGGCCAGTCCATCACCTTACCTACTTTTTACGCACCCTCACATCCTTCTAAGAAAGAGGAGAGACTCCGTCACTTGGACCCATAAAGAGCGTTGGGATTCTACCCTGATCGTACTAAAGAGTTCCAGGTGGATGATCAACTATTTGTGGGTTATTGGGTATGAAGAAAGGTGGGGCAGTTCAGAAGAGAACCATTTCCATATGGGTTGTACTCTGCATTAAAATGTGCTACACGTTGGCTAAGAAGCAACCCACTGAGGGCTTGCACACTCATTCTACCAGAGCTAAAGCTCCGACTGCATTAGCACACGGAATTTCAATCCTGGACATCTGTCAGGCGGCAATGTGGGCATCTCTGCACACATTTACAAAACACTACTGCATGGACAGTCAGGTCCGTAGGAGCGGGCACTTTGCCTGTTCGGTTCTGCAGGACTTTGTGGTGTGATCTTAGTTCAGAGACCCACCTATTGTCTCTACCAGATAAGGTGTTATGGAAGGTAAGTAACTTGTCCATCAGTACCTCTCTAAGGTACTTCAGCAACTCCTTGTGGGAACCCACCTCTTCGTACATCTTAAGTAGGTGTGAGGTGGGAGCATTTGAAGTAGTGTAATATTCTACAGGGAAGCCATCCAGGCCCAGCATTTAATTGTTGGCTATGTGCTGGTTGGGCTCGCTTATTTCCTCCATTTATATGGGTTCATCCAGTTCAGCACACTAGAGCGGACTGAGGCGGGCGAGTGAGGTTTCGCTCAGAAAGGCATTGATTTGTTCCTTGGTTGCCTCCACCTGCAGCGCGTATAAGTTGCAATAGTAACCCATAAAGGTGGAGCTATTATCTGTTTGAGTGTTACACTGTGTCCTATCCGTAACACAAAGGGCACCAATCGTGGAGTGCTGCTGTTCACCATGCAACAGCCACACAAGCATTTTGCCGGCCCACTCTCCCTCTCCATGTTGGAACACCAGATGCTGCTTATAAACAAGGTGTGATAAACAAAACTCCAGTTCTACTCTGGTGTGCCTAATTCCCAGCTGTTTGCCTGCTGCTTCAGGATTGAGCGGCACCTCCAGTTCAACAGCGCATAACTCACGCTCTGTCATCATTAGTTCACAGTGCAGGGCCTGCTTCACATCTCAGGCAGTATTAATGCAATGGCACTGAATCACCACCTTGTGCACCTCCCATTTGGTATGCCTGGTGGAGGTGGAACCTGCATTAGTGCCAAAGTATTTTGTGATGTGGGAGGCTATGGCAGTTCAGTAGGGCACATCTTCGCGTGCCTCTGTGCGCATTCATTAGGTCAGGATCTTGGCCCGTTCAAACCCCCAACACAATGTTAGTAGCAGCAGGCAGATATGGTGTGTGCAAGGCAGGTTTGTGAGGGAGACACGGTGACATCGCCCATCACCTCAAAGCAACAGGTCTAGTCAGTTGTGCACATCATGCAGCAGGGAGCAAAACAAGTATTCACTTGCAGTTGGGTGCATTAAACGCCTTTTGCCATATACTTTCATGTGTTCTGTCTGTTGGCTGAAGTGCTGCACCAGCCTATGGCTCGCCGCACCCTCCAGAGAGATTGAGTGCACCGGTCCTGTAACATATAATGTGAATGTGGTGGCGCTTAAAGAAAGCTTGAACCATGCATTGCATTCTGGTTGTCACCATGCTCCACACATTTCGAGTCAGAAGGTTGTATGTGGGGGCCATCCCCACAGGTCTAGTGGTCATATGTGCCATGTGTTGTGAGCACCATGTGGAGAGCCCAGGGCACTCACCGGTCAAATTCAGACAATGTAATGCACTTAACAACACATGACGTAAACATAGAGGGAAAAAACCTTTGGCAATGTGAACCCCAATGCTGGACAATTGCACGACTGCCAGTCACCAACTATCAACAAGTACACATAAAAGTAAACAGAAATGCTTAGTGTAAACATGTCCAGTGCATAAGTAGAAGTAGTGAGTGAGTAGAAATTCCCCTCCATAAGGCTTCTTAGACTGCCATGCCCCAGTGACGGTAATAGGCTCCCTGCTCTCCTGATGTTAACCTCCCCCCACCCCGGTCATCCTGTAGCATACCTGTGCCCCCACACTGATGACCACATTAGAGTTCAGGTGGATTAAGCATGATCATTGGCCAGTCGAGAAATGAGGGTCAGGCCTGTCACCCCTCACCCGACAAGTCCTCCCAAAGTGGGCCAGTCTCAGCATCTGAACCATGGTCAGATGACAGCGTTGTTCCAGATGGATGCCTTAGGACATGCCGTCTCCTCAGGCACAGGTATCTCAGGTTTTAATGGGGAATCCCTCTCCCGCGCCAGCCGGTCCTTCCTTCGCCTAGATCCTCCTCCAGTGTCTGAAAGAAGTGCAACTTGTCTCCCTCCAGTACTAGCAGTTTCTTGGGGAAGAGAAGAGCATATTTCATGCCCATCAGTGTGCTGCACTTACGCTGTGTAGTCCGGGAATGCCGTTATTGAGCCTCCTTTGTAACACCAGGGCCCCTTTGCCTTAAACGTTTTGTAGGCTCAAGTCCCTGTGTCTATAGTTCAGGAAGCGTGTTCGGGCAGCCCCGGGTGACGGGGATCTGCCTGGTACTCTATGTGCTCTCTCGATAGAAAACAGCTTAGGAGACTTTCCTGCCAGCACAGTACCAATCAGCTCCTGCTTCAAGAATAGCTCCATGTTCAGACCCTCAGCACATTTAGGCAGGCCCAGAAACTGAACATTGTTGCGTCGTGAGTGCCCCTCAGCATTCTTTGCTCGCAATTGCAGGTGCGAAATGTTGGATTTCATAATCTGCATTTAGGAGTACACCTCCTTGAGGGTGGGGTGCATCATAGAAAGAGTAGGCTCCATAGTCTCAACCCTCTAAGTGAGTTTCCAGTGGTCGGCGTGTAGCAATGACACCTCCAGTGTGTCAGTATCAATCTTGGTCTCCAAATATATTTCATTGAATTATTCTGAGTGTTTCCCTAGTGCAGTCTTCAATGGCGATCACCCCAAGAAGCAGGTCACAGTGCAGGGTGAGGAGAGGGACACCAGCCGGAGACCCTGGTACCAAGATCCCCAGTGTGCCTGCATAATGGGGCCCAGATTCAGCTCATCTCGGGCTCCTGAGGAGAATAATGCAGGTGCTTCTCCATTTCCCAGTATCAGCTGGAGTCCTTACCAGACAGGCCATCTTGGTTCACACTGCAGGAGGGACACAAAGGCCACCCAAAAGAAGAGCTGGGCCCAGGATATCGTCGAGTACAGTGCCCAGATGAGCATCCACTGATGGGGCTCAGTGCTCCTCGTGGGAACCCCCATCAGGATCTGGAGTGGGAGGAGAAGGGAAAGTAAGGCAGGTGTGACTCCCTGTGATACTGATAGGCCTCAATGGGCTGCTCAGGTACAGCTCCCACCTCTTGCTGTAGGACCCACGCTTCAGGTCTTGTTTCAAGTCTGACCTAAGGCTGGCACCAGTCTATCCAGTGCCTTTGATGTCCAGGTGGGGTCCAAAGTATCTTGTAGCCACTGTGGAGCATCACATCCCTTCACAGCTGGCTGCAGCTGTTCGTCCTGGCCTTATCAGGCCCTTTCGCACCAGTGTGATGTTCCTCCTCGAGTCGCCACAGTGGGCTGCACACCATGGGAAACAGCGTGGTTCCAGATTGCCCACTAAGAGTTAAATTCTCCAGTTGCCTGTAGGAAACTAAGGTCGTGGGAGGAGGGGTACAGCAGTCTTCCCTATGCTGTTCTTCCGCAATGCACCCACTCGAGCCTCGAGAAATGGCATCTCCACTACGCCACTATCTCACTATCATTGGGTTCGACATCGAGGAAGTCTGGCTTCTGTGATCCAGATCTGAAAGGAAACATTCAGAGACTTGCGGTAATGGTGACTTGTGGCAGGCTACTCTCCTTTCCCCAACCAGACCTTATGGTAGTGACAGATGCAGCATGTCTGGGATGGGGGCCCTTTAGGAGAGGTAGAAATCAGATGCCTTTGCTCTCCAAAATAGCTTCAGCTCAAATGCAGTCTGTTGGAGCTTCACGTCATCCAGTTAGTGGTGAAAGCCGTCCTACTACTACTACTAAGCTGCGTAGAAGCATCACCCATACCACTGACATAATTTCCTTTCTTTTCAGACCTTTAGAGGTGAATCTGGACCCCCACTCCTCCCTTCTTCATTCTTTGACATCACCCTCAAGACCTACAGGGTTTAAACCTTGTTGGGACTGCCACAAACAGTTTTCTGTTACAGAGCCCTGTGAAGTCTGCCTCTGGTGTTTAGGTTCAGTGCACAACTTTAAGGCCTGTGACTCCTGCACCCAGATGAACATGGGGAGCCAGGGTCAAAGTCTCAGTAAATTGGTTGATGATGGTGGTAAAAAGTTCCAAGCGGAAAAAGCTGGATTTCCAGGCCAAGGAGTTCATAGTCACTGCCATGTCCAGAGTGTGTTAATGATGTGTTCTGAAGCTCCAGTATTGATACCTGGTACCAGCCTTTGATGTGGGGGGATTCCCTAAACTACCCCAATATCTTGTTCTGGAAAGCTCTTCACTTCTCCTGCCTAGGCTCCTAGAAGTCTGGGGTGAAAAAATACTAGTGTCAGGTTCCTTTATGTGTGCTGGAGCCACACCCCTTGAAGTGTAAGTGAGGCAGGTAATAGCTCCGCCCCCAGCCATCTTGGCAGGGGGCCCATCCTGCTATAACCTAGTCCCCTTTTGTCTCACTTGGAGGAATACACAAAGCCCAACTGCAAAGCCATTCACAGTCATGAGACCCAGGATACTGGCAGAAGGCACAAATGGTTACGACATGAACATGCCAACTTTTTAAAAAGGTGTCATTTTTAGAATTGTAACTAAAAATCCATCTCTAACATTAAAGAGGGTTTTAAATTACAATTATTTGAGCATAAAAAGCATATCTATCTAAACAGTATCTGTATCTGCTCCCAGTCCAAAATGATCACTTATTAAAGGTAACCCATTATTAGTCAATGGGAGTCATAGGCCTTACAACAGTGAACAAGTACTTTAGGAGTTTTTCTCTTCAAGGACATGTAATACTTTATTACACCTCTCCTAATTCTTAAATACAGTGCACCCTGTCCTGTGAGTCTTTATGGCCTAAATTAGGGGTGATTTATATGTATTAAAAAGGAAGGTTTAAGTACTGACAAAAAGGTTTATCTTGTCCGGTTGAAATTGCAGTTTAAAACTGCAGTACAGGCTGCAGTGGCAGGCCTGCAACATGTTTTAAATGGCTCATTAAGGTGAGTGACACATTGAGTGTTGCAGGCCTACTAGTAGCATTTAATTTGCAGGTGCTGGGTACAGTTATTACCATTTACTAAGGACCTACAAGTAGATTAAATGTATCACTCAGGAGGTGTCAAATGTACCATGGTTGAGAGAGAGAGCACAAGCACTTTACCACTTGTTAGCAGGGAAAAGGGCACATAACCCTAATGCTATTAAGAGCAACCAAATGCAAAAATGTGGGGGACACCCTGCAAAAAAAGGCCAGGTCCAACAGTAGCCACTAGTGTCTGATCTGGTCACTGCTATATTACCAATAATATTTGTAGCTAGGGATGATTTTCAGTGAATATTAGTATCTCTTACTATAGAAGAGGTTGGAGACCACTGTAAGAATTAATGAAGTCCCTGCTATGGAGGTTAAAGATAATGTGCTTACTGAGGTCAGTTCCTGCCTGTTCAATGAGAAGGTGGGCTTGGCCCTGGAGCATTTTAAAGGGAACCAGGTTAGAACAGGCTTCTTTGGTCTTTTAACATCAGTCCAGCTTTCACACCAACAGGTTCACCCTTTCAGGGAATATGTCAGAGGCTTGCTGTATTGACAGTGCCAGGCCTCAAGTCCCACACTATAGGCATCACAGCCGAGGTCTAACCATACGCCCAATAGACGATAACCAGGTCATCATGGGCAACATATATCCCAATCTCTGACCCTTTTGACAAAAACTTAAAAACCTCCTAAGTGCATCCTTAGTGGCACACAAACATGTGGTAGGGGGCAAGTTAAACCACTTCCTTCAGGGGTGGCTGAGCATCACATCTGACAAATGGGTTCTTCAGATTGTCCAATGGGGCTGTACACTGCCATTCCATTTTAACCCGCCAGCCTGCAATGCATATCAGATCTGAACAGTTCCTGGAAGACTTTCTCTCATTTTTCACCAGGAGGTGCAGGCTTTTTTGGCCAAAGGACACAGAGGGTACTGGCGTCAGAAGTGGAGACTGAATGTTATTCCCGCTACTTCTTTGTGCCAAAGAAGGAAGAAGGTCTTAACGCTATTTTAGATTTTTTCCTCTCATCACCTTGATTTGAAAGGACAAATTCAGGATTCTCACTCTGGCCCAGGTTCTGTCTGTCATGGACTTAATGGTGGAATTGAACCCCCAGGACACCTATTTTCACATCCCTGTCTTGCAGGTCCACAGGAGCTACCTGTGGTTCAAGATGGGCCATGAGTTCTTGCAATTTGCCATGCTTCCTTTCTGGCTCACCAGTGACCCTCTGGTGATGGGGGTGTCATTGCCCATCTTTGGAGGTCAGGGGAAACAATCTTTCTCTACCTCGACAACTGGCTGTTGAAAGGGGACTCACCACAATCAGTCATAGACCGCCTTCCGATGACGGTGAACCTTTTGACATCGCTGGGTTTCTCATTCAACCTGTTGAAGTCACACTGGACTCCTTTGCAGAGGTCAGTTTCATCTCAGCCATATTGGATATGGTGTGCTTTCAGGCCTCTAGAATGAGTCCAGAACACTCAGGCTATGATCCAGATGTTTCAGCTGCTGTCCTGGGTCTCAGTGATGATGGCTAGAGGCTTCTTCCCCTGCTAGCCTCCTCCATCCTGCTTGCTGACAATGCCAGGCGGCACATGCAGGCTCTGCTACAGGATCTATATTTCAGTGGGCCTACACCAGTGATTCTGACAGATTACATCCAGGTGTCAGAGGTGACTGCAAATAATCTGCAGTGGCAGCTGTTCAACTGTAATTGGACCAGTGGCAGACCCCTCTCCCTACCCCACCCAGAGTTGAGGGTGGTGATAGACGCGTCACTATCGGCTTGGGAAGGCCATCGTTGAGAGAAAGAGATCAGAGGATGTCTGACTGAAACATACCTCCACATCAGTTTGCTTGAGTTGTGGGCGATTCGCTTTGCATTGAAGGCCTCATTGCCAATCATCAAAGGGAGACTGGTGCAGGTTCTCATGGACAATATCACCACCATCAGCACCATAGCTTGTGGGTACCAGGGTCCTGTGCCAGGGGGCTGTGTGCCTCTGGAACTGGTAGACTCATCAGGGAATTTCCCTGATCGTACACCACTTGGCACGATCTTTAAATATCAGCTGATGATGCATACTGGACAATGAATGGCAGTTACACTTGGAGGTGGTGCAGTGTGTCTTCTAGTATGGGAGTACTCTGGCTTGATCTCTTCACCACCACAGAAAACTTTCAGAATCAACACTTTTGCGCACTGGGGATCCCATAAAGGTTCTCTCTCTCAGACAAATTCTGCATAGAGTGGAGCATGGGACTCCTGCATGCCTTCTCACTGATACCTCTCCTGTCCCAGGTTTTTAAGAAAATCAGGAACGCCTGGGGCCAGGTCATCTTGGCAGCTCCAGATTGGGCCAGGAGTGTATAATCCAGAAGGGTATAATAACGAGACCTTTTGTGCTTGAGCATCTGTCCTCTGATAAGACTGCCACTTTGGGGTGATCCTCTGTTTCAGTAGCAGTGAAGGGTTCTGCCCCTGGGCCTGCATAACCTGCATCTTCATGTGTGGAGATTGAGCGCCGACAGCTGATTTCCTTTGAGCTCCCTTCCAAAGTCTTTGATGTAATTAAGCCAGCTAGATGTTCTTCCATGAAGTCAGTGTATGCCAGGTGCTGGATTAAGTCTGTGTCTCAGTGCCTGTCAGACAAACCTGGTGCATTCCAAAATGTCAAATGTTTTGTTTGTTCTGTCTTTGGCCATGCAAGGATTTGCAGTTGGCACTGTTAAAGGTTACTTGACAGCTCTCTATGATGCTTTGCATTTGGCAGACTAGCTGTCCTTACTCAAATCACCTTTTGTGATTCAAGTTCTTAAAAGTTTGCAACATGTGTTTCTACCAAAGCCATTTGTGATGGCTCAGTGGTACTAGAATTTGTTCCTCACTTTCCAAACGTGTACCCCATTTGAGCTGATGCTCAGTTGTCCTTTACATCTCTTGAAACTGGTCTTTCTGGTCACTGTAACATCAGCGCATCATGTGAGTGAGCTTTAGGCCCACTCGGTCCAGCTGCCTTATACTACCTTTTTCCCAGACAAACTAGTGTTAGGAATAAGAACCGCGTTCCTGGTGAAGGCTGTGACCCCTTTCATATGGGACCACTCATCACTTTTCTAAACTTCTTTCTCAGCCTTATCCCACAAAATACGAAGACAGACTTCATTACTTGGACTCCAAAAGAGCACTGAACTTTTATATTTATTGTACAAAGAACATCAATGAATTATGAGCTCTATGTGAGGTTCTATGATGCAAAGAATGACAAGGCAGGGCAGAAGTGGACCTTTCATGGTGGATAGCCCTCTGTATTAAGATCTGTATGAATTGGCTAAGAAGCAGCCTCCAGAAGGTCTGAGAGCTCATTTCACCAGAGCTAAGGCTGCTACCACTGCACTGGCACACAGAGTACCTGTCCTGGAGATGTGTCAAGCAGCTACATATTCACAAACCACTACTGCCTTTACAATCAGATCCGCCAGGATGGGCATCATGTCTATTCAGTTCTGCTGGACTTTTGTAGTCTGAATTATTCAACAGATCTACTAGCTTGGAATGTACTGCTGTGGTCTCTATTCATAAAGTGAGGCATCTGTTTTTAGAAATGTCATCAGAAAAACAAGTTACTTACCTTTGGTAATGCTCTTTCTGGTGGATACTCTGTCTGACCGGACCACTGCATTTTGTGGAATGGTCTCCTTTTCCATCTAAAAAGGTCCCAGTTCAGGAATTTGCCCACTGGTTCTATCAATCTGCTGTGGGCACTGTGCCTGAGGTTCTGGACAGACTCATGAAGGAAACTGACACCAGCAAGCATGGGTGGATCTCACATGTTTCTCCATTTATCACCTTCTGAGCGTAACAACGTTGGCACGGAGTCCCGTAGGATAATCTGCCAGCACACACTAGCACTTCTTTTTGATTTTCCAGATCCAGGGTGGCACCTAGAGATAGTCACAAGGTGAGTAACCTGCTGTTATAGTATTCACCAGAAAGAGTGTTACCAAAAGTAACTTGTTTATTTATTTCAGGATTCTAAGCCATCAAGAATGCCCACACGTGTTGCTGGGGAGCCACTATTATGCAGGACTAGTCAGCGTATCACAAAGAATGTCAGTAAATTTGACACGGATAGTGTCCATTATTAAACAGGAATAGCCCGTGTGCCAAAATAAATACCCATAAATGTGTCACTGATGGGCACATATTAGAACACATTTTTAAAATGTCACAAACAACACACATAAATACACCACAGATAGCCAGCATGTCCCCAGTGTGTTTCTAATTGGCCATTGATCAGCAGTGTTAAAAACAATGTTGTAGGAAAATGCCCCTTTTTGAAGTGTCACACCAATTTTTGATGACTTTTATTGTTGGTTTTTACACTGCAAACTGGGTCACTAACAAAGTATATTGTGTAGAAACTACACCTATTGGCAAGAAAAGTTAAATGTAATCTCTGGACTGCAGAACTTATTGTACTATCCAGTAGTGTGACTAAGAAAACATGGCTTCGGACCTAATATTGTAGCTTGGCAGGGGCAGCTTGAACCCTTCTGCACAGATCTGTCAAAATCCCCCTTCTGAGAAGTAGGAAATCTGATTTTAAATATTACATAAGTCACTCCTAAGTGTAGCTTGCTGTCCACAAGGTATGGTGCATAATATGTAGGAGTAGAACACATGTGACATTAGGAATTGAAAGTTCCCACAGTGAATAGGCCTAAAATGGCATTGTCACTGGTCAGGCTGTAACTGATACATAGGAAAAATCAAATTATAGATTATGCACTTTAAATAACAACTTTGACTTTACTGGCTACAAACTCCATTCAATGTTTTATTTTTATATTTAATAAAAATCCAAACCAATTATGAAGTTGGACTTTTTGTAAATATATGAGAAATGCAACATTTAGAAAATTACCTATGCCCTGCCTGCAGCTGCGGGAGGCTAATTTGCATTAGTTCTCCAGCAACTGTCCAGCTCGTACTTTACCCAAATCAAATGTGCAAGAGATATGAAAACTGCTCCCAGAACAGAAACTGTGGCCTTGGAGAGGTGAGGTGTTCTCTTCCCTTGCCCAGTTAGCATGGACCCTGTAGCTTCATTAACTTGAATGGAGATCTAGTGTTTCACAGGTAAAGATAAGGGAACAACATAGATGAAGCTGCCTTTTGTCTCCCTAATCAGCTTAGCACAAAACCAGGAGGGACGAAAGCTAAACCCAGAACTAGTTCTGAAAGAGCACAAATACCTAGGCTGCTCATTGCCTTGGTGTTAGAAATTGGGTTTCTGGTTGTCAGAGTATGCACCCTGTACAAGCAGGAACCACAATCCTAGTCAGAGTAAGTTGGATTCATACTAAAAGATATCCTGTGCTCCCCTGTCGTAGCTTGGCACAGAACATTTAGGCTTATCTAAAGAGACAATGTAAAGAATTTGTGCAACACACAAACACAGTAACACAATTAAAACACTGCAAAAAGACTCCACACAGGTTTAGAAAAATAGATTGTTATATTTTGAACAAAACAAGCTCAAGGCAACAAAAATCCAATAACTATAATTCGAGATATGAATTTTAGAAGAATAAGTATAGAAATAGTGCTTAAAAGCAAATAGTGCTCTAGGGATTACTTTAGGTTGCTCTGGACTGGGGCAAAGTCAAAGTTTGGGCTGACCTCGATGGAGCGCAGGTCGCCTACAGGATTCACATATGCCCAGTTGATTTCCGTGATGCAAACATCTCTGTCCACTTCCAGTGAAGCAGGCACAGGAGCAGGGGTAGAGACTTTGATATCCCTGACTCAAGCAACAGGAGGTAAGCCAACAAGTCCTTGGAGCAGTCTCAAAGTAGAAGGCAGAGCCCAGCTCTCCTTAAGCAGAGTCAGAGTCCAGTAAGTAGCAGGGCAACACAAAAAGTAGGCCTTCCAGGTCCAGCAGTCAATCAGATGAGTCCTTTAAGCAGCACAGCAGTTCTTCTGACAGATTCCAGTCACAGGTCCGGAAGTGTCTGATTTGGTGGTGTCAGAGACCCAGTACTGTTACCAAAAAGTTGAAGTTGGGGTGACTTCAAAAAGGGTCTTTGAAGTGCACAAGGATCCTTTCATCCCCAGCCCTGGCTCCAGATTATCAGTAGGGGGTAATCAGCCCTTTGTGTGGGGACAGGCACTGCCTATTCAGGTGTGTCATCCACTTCTGCCTTTCCTGCCCAACCAGATACATCAGGCACACCTAACTTTCCTGTGTTTGTGGCTGCCTAGAGGGAATGCACAAGGTGTAGCTGTCACCCACCCCAGACGTGTACTTGAGACAGGCTGCAGCCACACAGAGCTGTAAGAGGAGAGAAATGCCCACTTTCTAAATGTGGCCTTTCTAACATAGTAAAGTTAAATCCAACTTTACCAGTATTACCGTTCCAATGATGTGAAACACAACATAGCTACTCCTTCTCAATTATGAATTACAGCTTAAAAGTATATTAAGCAATTCCCAACATTAACCTATGAGAGTGGTAGTCCTCACATTAGTGAAAGATAACTTGGGGAGTTTTTCACTACCACGACATTTAAAACTTAAAAGTACATGTCCTACCTTTTAGTAACATAGCACCCTGCCCTATGGGCTACCTAGGGCCTCCATTAGGGGTGACTTGTATGTACTAAAAAGGGAATTTAAGGCTTGACAATGGGTTTTAAATGCCAAGTTGAAGTGGCAGTCAGACTGCACACACAGGCCCTGCAGTGGCAGGCCTGTTCATGGTTAAAGGGCTACTTAAGTGTGTGGCATACCCAGTGCTGCAGGCCCACTAGTAGCATTTAAATTACAGGCCCTAGGTATATGGTATGCCACTTGACAAGAGACTTACAAGTAAATCAAATATGCATCTTGTGTATACACCAATCTTACCATGCTTAGGGGAGAAGCACATGCACGTTAGCACTGATCAGCAGTGATCAGAGTCCTAAGGCCAGTAAAAGAATCAGCACAAATATGAGGCAAGCAAAGCAAGCAAAACGTTTGGGAGAAGACCACCCAAAGGCTGACAGGTCTAACACTAGGCCAAACCTCTGGCTGGGCACACAGACTCTGCACAGGGGTTTCCCCATCTCGGATTTTGAGAGCGAGGGGCATTGTGGGGTTGTTTGCAGTAGGGCAGAAAGGAGCATCTGAAAATGTGGGTAGGGTTGCCCCCAGGATCTTTTAATCCATTGTTTAAGAAGTGCCTATGATTCACACTACCTACTAGTATGTGCAAAGCTTAAGTATATCACTCCAAGGCACCCCCTCAGAACACTTTCTAGCCCTGCAGCAGATCAGAAGAGTACTGGGCCTGCTGTCTGTAACCTGAGTGGAGCTCTGTATGACTGAATTTGCTCCCTCTTGTACCCAGGACAAAGAAGTGCACTCCAATGGTCAGTTGGCGGCCTCCTGTGTTACTACAGGAACACAACAAGCTGCAAGAGACGTATTTCCCGACGTACCCAGATGACTAGTGGCAAATTGACTTTGCTGTTGACCTCTGTCGGACACACTCAGAGTCTCTAGGTGCCATCACCTGGGGTCTTGTTGGGCTTAGGAGTGTACTCCACTGGTTGTTTGGGCACCAGAAGAAAGTTTGGAAACTTTTGAAAACTTTTCCTCCGCAGCTTCAGGGCAGCCCACTGGGAAATCCAGCCGACAGTTCCAGGGCATCAAATTCAATTTTAGCTTTCTCACAGTCAAGGCTTCCAGCACTGTCAAAGCAAACAACTTAGTCCTATTCTGCATTGGGACTTTAAAGGTTTTCATCAAGAAATCTCCAAAGCTCCAGAGCTTCTGCAGGACCAACCTGCTTCAAGTATCCAGCCTTCAGCTTCATGGTGATGACTACGATCTCAACAAAGGCCCACTAAGGGAGTATTTTTCTTCTCAAAATGTGCCACAGTCCCTTTCTACATTAGAACTGAGAAGACATTTCAAAGCTTTTCTTAAAAAAAGTCAGAAAGTCTCTTTCTGAAGTGGAACTTGAAATATCTTTCAAGGTTTTTGACTTCCAGGACAGGAACAGTTCATTTGTTGTATCCAATCAGGGTCCATGGCGGTTGGCCTCAAACCACACCTAGGTCGCAGTCTACTGCTTCAGTAGACTGTTATTAGTGCTTTAATCTTGTTGGTGCTAATTTCACTTAATTCATTACAACTTCAAATCTTCAGTTCCCCTCATTTGATTTTTGTCATTTTCGTGTCATTTTGCTTGTTAAACGTTAATCTGTATTTATATATTGGAGTGAGATATCCTTTCTGCGTCTTTGACTTTTTAACTGTTTTGTACTTCTAAATGCTTTGCATAATTTAAGCAATTCTTCTCTGTGTGGTCCCTATCAGAGATTGCACTCAGGTTTAAATTACTAAAACTTTACCTGAACCTATCACGTTTCTGACTATATTACTTTTGCTGGATTTCTATCCAACTAATAATTCACTTCCTTACAGATGTACAAGAGTACCAAAAAATTTCATGAATGGGCCACTATCGTGCAGGTTTAGCCAATAGATCACCAAGGATGCCAACAATATGCCAAAAGTTAGCTAGTTTACTCAGGAAATGCAAGTTAGCCACTCGGAATGCCACACGTAGGTCACTGAAGGGCCACGAGCATGTAGGGACGGCAGTAATGTCACCCAAATGGTACACACGTCACTCAAGGTATAAATATCTGCCCAAAATCTGCAAACTAATGGTAAAGATAGCTCTCTAATGTAACCATTTAAAGTCCACCTAACACCTTTTGTAATGCAAATATCTCACAAGCTACGGACAGGATTCACAATCCAAAACCACAAAAGAGTACATTTCTAGTTTCATGCCAACTTATTTGTAATCCCATTCAGTAGTTTTTGTTGTAGTCTTTGTGATAATGAAGAGCAAACATCTCTATCGGAGTGAAAATGATAAACTGCTTTTTATGGTATCTGTGCTGGTATAACATTATTATACTACATTAATGGTTCTTTGTAGCTTGCAAAAAAATGTTGCATCTGTCTAACGGTAATTTTATTATGTTGGCAAAGAATATATTTAGGAATTAAGAATTTATAGCACAGCACTTATCATGGTTTTACTATCCACAGAACAATCAAAGAGTTCTCCAGAGATGGCAACACACATATTCTTCATTGGTGTGTGCTGCAAAACCGATCGAGGATGTAGCTGACCCTGGGACAAAGGCCTGTCTGCAGAAGGAACGTGCACAACTAGAGGAGAGCTGGAAGGATGTACATGCTGAGCTGGACAAGATGATGCATCAGTTTAATAAAACTGTGGAGGTACAAACCACTTTCGATATACATCTGATTAGATTAATTTGAACTTTTTTTGCATGTCACACCTATGTGCAGTAAAAATACTAACTATGCAAAAATCATAGAAGTCATGCAATAAACTGATATAGCTAGATTATGATTCATATGGTTTCTGCCCAAAAATGTAGGTAACATTTGTTTGACTTTCTAACATAGTTTTCTTTTCAAAGGAGAATTAACAATTGTGAAATTGTAGAAAGAAATGTAACATGGCAGAGGCCTTTTATCTAGGGGAAGTGTCCTCATAAAATGTCCTAGGAATATGAGGTTGCTTGCTATTTAACACACAGATAAAAAGCCCTTAAGCAGGCCATGGTGGGATGATAGATGTGATTAGATGTGATCAAGTAGACAGTCAGCAGCAGTCAACTTCCAGTAGTGGGACTGTTGGGGTCCAGACCTGAAGATGAGATGAGTAGGAAAAGAGCACAAGGAAACACTTGAGATAAGTGCAGTGTGGATGTGCCCCAGCCCCTTCACAAAATCCCCCCTGTCCTAGGGTAAAAATGACTGCTTGAAATGCTCATCCCATAGAATGTTCCAGGATTCTTGTAAAACAATAATCTCCGCCTCCACCCATCTTCTAAAGTACTCTCTAACAAATAATAAGTGGTCTGTGTGACAGTGCTGAAGCATGAGCGAATCAACAACATTGGCGATATAGCACAGGATATCTGAGAGCTACAGATTCATGTTACTTCAAGCTCTCTGGCTATCCAAAATTAGCTTTGGTAAATTGACGTATCTTTGGATAACTGCTGTCGCCCACAGAGAAATAAAAGATGATCATTGTACAAGGGCAGGAGAATGTGCCTAAAACTGTTTGGAAGTGTCAAATGAAAGTTAATTTGCATTTCTTTAATCTTGTAGAATGGCATCGCTATTCCAGCCATCTTCTACTCAGTATTCTTGGGTAGTCGAGAGACTGAGGTTTCAGTTTATGACTACCACATACCGATGATGTGTTAAAAAGCCAACATGCTTAGTAGAAGTGGGGTCAGAGCATCCTCATGCTTAACACCATTGTCCCTGCAAAACACTATTGAAACAGTCCACAGACATGTATGGCTTGCTCATTTCCCTCAGACTAACACTACGTTGTATCAGCAGCCTTGCAAGCACAGAATGAATGAATCTAAGACAGGAAAGAGTATATACTATACAACAAGCTGCTTAACAAACGGCTGCCATGGCTCTTTCAACTTCAGTCAGGCCCAACTACAAGACTTTGACTTTTCATGACTGACTTCAGCAGATAACACCAGGATTGAGCCAACACTATCATTACGAGATTCCTCATATGAAGAACAGGGAAAGCCAAACACAATTGCTGCCCACAATTCTTTTATGGAGTTTGCCCATGATGAAAAACATATGAAGGACTCACTAACCTATGCTACCCGTTCTCTGTACATGAAGTACAACAATGCCTAAAAGATTTGACAAATTCTAACAACATGTGGGAAGGGTAGCCCAAATGGTATGCAAAGATCTCCGGCCTACAAAAAGCATATGCAAAAACAGTAGATAAAAAGTTCTTAAAGTGGGTCAATGCTTCCTTACCACCAAGCACCTGGCACCACTATCACAACGACCTCTTGTAAAAAATGGTTTATGTTTATGGCAGAAGACTTTGGGGGTCATTTAGCAACTGCCAAATGGCCCCCTAGCAGCCTGCTCGACAGAGCTCACTGTGCCTACAGTGAATCTGTCAGTGATTCAGATGCACTTTAGGCACAGCTTAATGCTGTGTGGGCATCATGCTTTTTTTTACCACTGCATTGTTTCTGTTTTTCTCAGGGCGATTTCTACGTGCGCCTTGGAGCCATTGCTGTTTTTCCTTGCTTTCGCACAATCAGTGGCTTAGCAAGGGTACCGCAAATGTGAGTGGCTTCTGGGTCATTGGTTTCCAAAAATTCAGCCACCTAACTCTCTGCCACTGGTAACTTGGCAGTCCTCCCACCTCTAACTGAGTCACTTCCATTTGTACCAGCTTTCAATAGAGAATTCCCTGGGCGATTGACATGAAGCAATAAAACAAACTAACTCAGGCAGGGTTCTGGCTGCAACTGAAGACACAATGGGGAATAATGCACTCATCTGAGGATTTATGTCTCATATGATGCAAACAGTCAGTGCAGAATCACTGGGAGACCGTTCCATAGAAGCACATAACTCTAGTGTGATGTTGCAGTGCCTTTAAAAGTTACTTGATGTTGGTGCATTATTCAAATACCAAAGTGACAACGAATATCCTACTTTTAAACCAGTGAATAGGTGTGTTTAAGTTCAGATAATGGTATATTGTGAAGAGAGGCTGCCTCTTGTCTTGGAAACAGAAGATTTGGTGGTTAGTTGTTAAGAATATTTTACTGCTTATAATATGTAGGCAACCTAAGCCCTTTGACTTGCTGAGCACCACAAAGAGTCATAGTGTGGGTTTGATGATTAACACAAAAGGATCCTAGCCTACTAAGAACCAGGGGCACCTTTATGAAATTGTCCTGTGCCTACCACGCAGACAGTTGTTCCATGGATTTAGTTCAGCCACAGATCTTTCCACCCAATTAGGTAATTTACATTTTGTTAGAACAGTAACACATTTAATGAAACATTGGGTCTCGTTAGCAATTTCGAAAATGCAATGTATTATTCATATATCTTGTTCCAATGAATGCAGTAGTTAAGAGCAGAGGGCGTTAGGTGGAGAAAGTGTTTGGTGTGTAATAACAATTTTACATATGTACAGAACAAACTTAGGGTGTCATGATGATTTATCCCGTACTGATTTAAAGTACACTACTCAAGACAAAGTTTGACACCATTACACAAGTGACAACTGTGAGTGCATATGTGTCGACGTTTTGACCCAAATGGATTTAATCTGTAGGTCTATTGAGGACGCCATCTGTGCCGTCACCTCGGTTGAAGAAATTGCTTCTAAACTGAGTTGTTCCACTTCACCATGCTCTGTTTCTGGTACAGATCCCCAGTATAGTGTTTCTCACAGCTAGTGTAAGTGTGCGAGTTATTGGTCACTGTGAATTACTGCCTATAACAATGCTCTCTGGTGAGCTGCATGGGAATAGTTTCCTGTGCCTAGCAAAGGTAGCTGGTGAGCTGTGAAATCTCTATGTCACTTCCACAGTGGGATATTCACAAATCTAATCTGGCCTGAGCAAGGCCAAGTGACTAATAAGCCTTTTAGTCATGGCTTGAGTGGCTTTGTAACATCAAAATCCCTAAAGTAGAGACTCCTGGTCTTTTTCTTCAGCATGACATACCTGTAGCTTATATGTTTACTTGAAGGGCATGATGAGGTGTCAAGTGGCTACCCGTATTTTTACTAGCTCCTTCACAGCATGTCCTTTTCTCTGGAGATTCTGCAGAGCTGTGCATGAATTGGCCCTATCCCATATGAATACTGAAGATAATGAGACTACCCATGGTGACATTTTTCTCTTGCAGCAATATTTCCATGAGTTTTATTCATACAGTCTAACCAAGTATACAGTGTTCTGAACAGTAATCAATTCTATAAAATAAATAAACAAAACCTTCTGTAAGAGGAATGTCCATGTGTCATTTCAAAATCTGTGAAACAGAGATGCGAGGACCCTGTGGTATGAGTACCCACACTGTGAAAAAATGCGCTCAATAAAAGGTTTTGGGAAGCAGCAATTGAAAACTGGAGGTGAGGAGACTAATTCTGTATGTATGGGGGATGATTTTCTGGACAAACTAAACATCTGTTTATTGAATTCTGATATCACAAACACAGTCTATGAGTACTCGTTGATGTTTCAACCCTTGTGGCCAAAGTCTGCAGGTCATCATAGGATGAGACCGAGGGACGTTAATGGTAGGCACTTTGGGGGTTATTACAACTTTGGAGGAGGTGTTAATCTGTCCCAAAAGTGACGGTAAAGTGACGGATATACCACCAGCCGTATTACGAGTTCCATAGGATATAATGGACTTGTAATACGGCTGGTGGTATATCCGTCACTTTACCGTCACTTTTGGGACGGATTAACACCTCCTCCAAAGTTGTAATAACCCCCTTTATGTAATAAGGACAATTGTTTCTGTTGAATCCTAGCATGTTCGCATGATCAGTATAATCAGTTTTGTAATGTGACCTCCATAGTCATTAGCTCTAAGGAAATCATTGCTTTGTGGTTGGCAATAACCCATTGGTACTTTCAAAGTGAACTGCCAGATGAGGAGAAAAGGAAAACCATCCATGTCAGAGGATGGCTCTGGCAGTCCTCACTGCGTTTCCACCCTATATAAAGGCTGCTATCAGCATGGCATGATTGTTGCCCCTGATTACCCCAAATTGCCACGGACTCCGTGACAAAGGGAAAGCAAGCAGGAGGCAGGTGGAGCTTGTTCTTGCAGGTGGTTGCATGTCTGCATTTCCTTCCTCACACTGAACAAACTGTTGTTCTCCATGGGACTCTGGTGGGGTCATGTTCTGCCATAGATTAAGTCACATTTGTAGGCAAGGAGGGAATGCCTTAGTACCAACAAGAGGAGGTGTAGAAAAGCAGGCCCTCTCAGATAACTACTATTAAATATTAAAATATTATAGGTTAAGAAAGACATTGGTGACTTATTACAGGCACAATCTGATGTCTGAGACCATCTGTAAAATGTGACTTTAAGTACCCGCTATTGTAAGTCATATAGATATTTCATGTCTCTGCAGAGTTTCATGATCATATCATACAGAGAGGATAAAGTAATGATCATATCATACATGATCATACATATGATTTCATATCATATATCATATCACATGATTTATGAATATATGATATCATATGATCTTAACATACAGAGAGGATAGAGTAATCTCCAATACATTATTATTTGTTATCATACAGTACGTCCCGGGCCTTTGTTCCATATAACACCTGGCCTCAAGCTGTCCTGAATATATGAACAGCTATTTTATAAAGGGATTATATGTACTATAAGTGTTGCAATGCTCTGGGAAGAGTTCTAACCAAGTTTAAACCTTTGATTGTCACTCTGAAACATGCCCACAAACTGTTAATATACAAGCTGGCTAGTGTTTAACCACGATTTTGACTACATGCTTATTTATTACATTTGCTGCATTTTCTTTCTAAAATAAGACCTGGGACACTTGTGAAAATCGGATAATAGAGCTGGGCAGAATGCTGCAGGATCTGAAGGTCAGAGTGAATGAGCACCTTCCAGAGCGATACGATGACCTGCCACAATCGAAGGAGCTCTATCAGGTATGTGCATGTGCTGCGGAAAATGCAGAACTCGTCTCTTGAAGACCTGTGTTCTGCCAAGACATGGTTATTGCAGCTCATCTGCCTGTTCTTTTCAGTGACAAAGTGTAAGTTGTTTAAGATTAGACAATGTGCCAGTTTCCGGTGAAATCTCATAAGTCTGCCATTGTTATGCCTCCTGAATGCTGATGTTGCAACATCAACCTTGATTTTTTTCTTTGAAGTAAACAGTGTCATGAACACCATGATGGTGGGGGCTAACAGTTTCTGTCTCAAGTAGATTGTGTGGGTTTTAATATGTTTCTCTCATCCTTCTCAGGATTCGGAAACACTTCACCTAGGTCGCTGGGATCTTTTGACCCAGTGAAGAGTGTGGTAACCAATCACAATCAATTTAAACCCAAACAACAAATTTAAACACCATGACCCATGTGGCCACGGAAGAATACTCCAATCAAGATAAATATTTCAATGCTTTATTTTATAACCACCGAGCCAAAGTCACGTAAATAGTGCACAGAATCAAGTTGTAAAGATATAATAATAATGCATATTAATAAAGCAATCACTTGTGAGACAGAAACATGCTTCCATTCAGACTACAAATACATTAGTCAAACCAATTACAAAGATTCAGAAAACAGGGATTGGGACAGAGGTTCTCCCTACTACTGACCAAATTAGGACAGGCATGTGTTGAAGTGGCTACATGTGCAGGCAAAAGTCAAATGGAAAAGACTAAAATAATTTGGAAAAGCATCTATCTCAGGCTAAGTTAGACAAACTAAAAAGTAAAATAGGCATGTGTCAGCATGCTAACTCTACTGAGGAAAGCAGGTCAGGGGAAAAAACCTTTTGCATTAGAATGTACCTCTCCTAGGATCAGTTTTCAATTCAGTTTTGTCAGCAAAGCATGTAGATCAGCAAAGTCTGTTAAAGGCACCACCAGGGGGAAACGTGCAGAACACGGGATGCACATGGAAATCAGGAACATCAAAGGGGCCTAAATTAACAGAACAGGATTCAAAAGGAGACTGACTCTGAACTTACAAGTCCTTCCCTAACTTAGAAAAACAGTTTGATTGGTCAGTTTGATGAGTCCATATTACGCAAATGGCGAAATAACCATTAGGAGTATGGCAGGAATCAAATATGAAACATCCACAAACATTCCCAGGTTTGGTGTGTAGTCATCTCTCCTTTCCGTGTGACTCCAATAGTTTTATAATTTGTTTGTCAATCCACATTCCTTCCCAAGCCACAAGACGAGTTTCTCCTTTCTCATGAGAGTTAGCCTGCTAAACAATAATACTGGTTTATGTTCAGTCCTCATGTTGCACTTCCAAGGTCACTGTGGAAATAAATTACACATGATACAATAGGGCTCTCTACTATTCATGTGAAACAACCTAGTGGGAAAATTCATGTTAGAAGGAAAGAAATAACAATTTTGCATGACTGCAATATGAACGTTTCAGGCCTAGTTGCACTAACACAAGAAATATAAAGCATTAATATCGCCATTAATAAAACACACATCATATGCAAATATATGAATTCAATACTAATAATATATCATCAGAATATGAAAGCACTTCATTAATAATTGCAATCTTTGTTAAAGCATCACATTATGTATGGCAGAGATGTGCATTCATTTTTCTGCACACCTGCACATTTATACTGTTAAATCATTAAACATGATTCAATACAGTTCTACTAGTAATTGTTCATTAGAGCAACCATTCATTGAAAGTATATTTCAACATTGTTTTAGATCATGTTAGGACTATGTCAGTTCTTGTAGGCACAGCATCTGACATAAAATGAAAAACGTGTACACTTTTGAAATACGTGTCAGTGCAGCTTTTTTCTCTATGTTAGGCTTTTAAACATGAATTTAAAGGCCACCAAATGCTGATGTTTGGTGCACAAAAGGCATTACTAAAATTTGCTCTCCAACATGGGTGAGGTGTATGTTGGAACCTCAGATGGTGTTTAGTGCTGGGTGACATCTAAGCAACTGTGGTGCAGGAAGACCCTTTGCAATGGGCAACCGCTTAGCTTAAGGTCTTTGTTAGGTCTGCATTGTGATTGTGAGGCTCTCAAACAGACCTTTTGCTAGCAATGTACAAAGAGTAGGCTTTTGAGCTGACCCTTTTAACCGTAGGCTTTCTTTGATCAGCCTCTACCTGCCCTTCATTTGACACTTTGTAAAGCACATCTTGACTCAGCCCTGTAGAGTGTTCCTCTCTCACTCAATGCTCTTTGCTGTTTGGGTGAATCCATAGGTCCCTCGCTCGAGTGTTTGCACTTACCTGCATGAAGCACTACTTTACATCTATAACCCTCTCTGTCCTCTGCTTGTGGCTCACCTCCATGTGTCTCACGCTGTGACGGAGCTGCAAGGAGCTGTGTGTCATCTGGTGGTCACAGGAGCGATCCCTTTAGGGCACGTTCAGTCTTTCATTCTTCCGAGGACAATATAGTGAGTTCTTTTAATAAGGATACTAGCTCCAAGAGACAATTCAGCTTGCAGTGTGTGCTGTGCAAATTAATAATAATGAATACTAATAGCACCAATAACAGTATGTAAGAGGTTGGCTTTATATAGTGGTACACTGGGCAAAGGGTCCAAGCAAACCCCAGAGAAACTACAGAGACACAAATGACACCTCAAATGCTCTCTTTTATGGTGGTGTGGGCTATCAGTTAAGCATATCATAGGGTAGTGCTAAGCATGCAAAGCACACACATAGGAAGTAAGTAAGACACACTCAATAAAAAAGAATCTGACACCAATTTATAAAAACAACACATACTTTTATTTAAAATTAGATATCAAGATACCCAGAATCAGGTGAGTACTTTTTGAAATATAGATTTTTACAGTTTTCAAAAGTGTTTGGGTGTGGTAATGTTATCCAGTGAAGGAAAAACTGCATTCGGACACTTCACAGCGACTTACAGGACTGTTCACCAAGACTTAAGGTGAGTATGGGGCATGGTCCATGGCCACACCAATAGGTCACATCGGAAGGTGTCCGGGTGCAGAAGTGCAGAGGTGTGTGTCCCGTTCACTTCAACGGGAAACGGTCCGGTAGGGAAGTTTCTGTAAGCTGAGTTTGGAAGGTCAGTCCAGGGGAACTCACATGGGGGCTCGGCCCTTGAGGTTCTCGGGCACATGGGGACACCATTGGTCCACTTCTCCTCGGCCTGTGGGGCTTGGGTGCAGTGGTGTCTTTTGGCATCGAATCCGGTGCCAGAGTTGTAGAGTCACAGTTGGAGGGACTCTGCAGAAACAGTCTCCAGGTGTGGACTGGGGTCCGGTCTGACTAAGCCAACAAGTGGGCTCAGGTCTCATGAGGCTGGTAGACATGGGGACACCCTTTGTCCACTTCTCCTTCGTCTGGGGAGGACAGTTACAGAGGTGTCCTGAGGCATCAGGTCTTTGTCTCCAGGTCACTCGAGGTTGAAGAGGACTCTACAGAAAGAGGCTGCAGGCACCATTGGGAAGTCCACAGTGGGCAAATTCAAGGCGGGCTTCATCTCTGGAGGGCATTGGACACCGTTGGCCCACTTCAGCTCGAGCGACTGCAGTGGTACTTTCAGGTGTTGGGTTTTCAGTGGTCCAAAGTCCTCCCAGTTCTCTTGGGGTGCCTGCAAAATGCAGGAAAGCAGCTCTGCTACTCTACTGGAGTTCCTCTTGGCGATTTGCAAAGCGCTGGCAGCTCTCCCGGTTTCTTGGAGGCTGCAGTGGTAGGACAGGTCCTCAAGGGTCGGGTGCAGCAGGCAGGCTGGCAGGGTTGGTGGCAAGTCAGTCATGCTCCTCGGTTCTCGTGTTCACCAGACTTCTTGTCCACTCCCTCTTTTGTGTTCAGTGAAGATCTGCTTTCCTGGTATCAGATGGACACCTAAATACTCAATTTAGGGGACGTTAAGCGGAGTGAAGTGGAGTAGCCAATGGGCTACTAACCCTTGGGGTCACTACATTCCCTAGACGACCACTTCATTTGGAGAGTGGACATCACCCTGTCCCAGAATTCTTAATTCTACCACAAACAAGATGATGGAATTCCTAAGGCTGTATTAATTTCAGGCTGATCACCTTAGGGGTGTGTCCAGCCTGGAAATGCAACACTCCTTCTGCATAGCTAATTTTCCCACCTGTCCAGGTGCCAGATGGGCTCTGAGGCAGGGGGTCGGCATCTTCCTCTGAGAAAGGCCAGAGCTGCATACCAAAGAAAGGTGGGCTTCTTTGAAGCCTCCTGCCTTGGAATGCAGATTTGCAGGTCATCCAGGGCAGGTTTTGTTTCTGACCTCCAGACAGCAAAGGCTGTCACCTTTGGGGGTCAGAATCTCGTCTGTTGTGGCAAACTGGACAGAACTAGTCAGTGAGCCCACCAGCAGTTGGTATGTTTTCAGAGAGCCCCACTAAGGTGCCCTCTGGGTGCATGTACTAATAAATCCATCACTGGAATCAGTGTGGGTTTATTAATACGAGATATTTGATACCAAACATCCCTATTTTCAGCTAAGCCATCATGTAGCTGCGGATCTCGTATTGACCAATGTCCAGCACATGTATTTAGTATGGCTTCCCTGGTCACTTACTATGTCTAAGAATCAACAAAGACATAGCAGGGCCATATCTGCACTTGCAGATATGTCTACATATGTAAAATAATGCACCCTGCCTTATGGTGCCCTACAGGTATTACATGCAGTGTTAGTACTACTTCTACTAATATGATTAATACTGCTACTATTACTACTATTATTACTATAACTGTTGTGGACCAAGCTGCCACCCTGAATGGCTTGACAGATGTAAACATGCCTTTTGTATAGGAGTGATCATTTTACCATTCCTTTCAATGAGCTGAGCCTCATAGCAACATAAAAATAGTTACAAACCCAATAAGAAATAAAGATTTCCTCTCCTTCACTGCGCAAATAGTACAAGAAATGAAATCGCAAATATAGTACAAAGATGTCAGTGGGATTGAATTATTGCTGGAAACAGAAGTATGTGAGTATTATACAGTTGAGGTAACTGTTTATTGGAACACAGGGTTTGATCTCAGTTTTTCACGTGGATTTTTCGACCGGAGGAAAGTTTCCACAATACTTGTTGTGGTTTGCTCCAGGGTGGAATGGACAGGCCTTCCAGGAAAAGTACTGCATACCAGACAAACTGGTGTCTGTGGGTGGCTAGAAGAGGTGGAGCAGCACCATCAAAAGGCCTGCCCCACATGAGCATTAATGCATGGTCCTGCTTGTCTGGGTATGCTTACTGCGATATGGAGCTTCCATTTCCAGGACTTGAAGATGCATCTGTGGACATAGAAAGCAGTTGAGTCCTGCCCCACATGAGCATTGCTGCATGGACCTACTTTACTGGGTATGCTTACTGCGATATGGAGCTTCCATTTCCAGGACTTGAAGATGCATCTGTGGACATAGAAAGCAGTTGAGTCCTGCTGTGGCGCACAGACAATTGTGGGGTACCCAGTGCTCTACCAGTCGTGTGCAGGACAACATGCACCTTCATTGATCTCACAGTAGTGCAGGGTGGAACAACATCCATTCTTCCTGGCTGTTCAGCAGCCACTCCGAACGGCCTAAATACAGCGACCAATTCTAAAGGGTCAAAGGACCATTCAGACTCAATGGCTGTGTTAACACGTCTGGCCTTAATAAGTAAACTTACAAGGGGACGCAAATAGACCGATGAACCTTTTAACTCGCAATTAAGATGTTCTTACCATAGCTCCAGTACATGCAAATCAATAGTCAATAACCAATACACAATATCAATAATCATCAACTAATTAATAACAATAATAATCAATGGAGTCAGTAATTGTCACACACCATGACCTTTCAGTCATGAATAACCACACCATTTAGTAAAAGTTAGAATATTTATTTCCCTTGATTAACAATGCTAAGGTCATGTAGATAAATCTCAAAATCAAATGAAACACATACAGAAACAATACTGGCTGTCCAAAGCGGTGGAAGAAACGTAATCTAATCAAAGCTTGAACTACAACACATTCTAAGGTTACAGTGAAAATTAATAGCAAAGTCAACTGCATCAAAGTGATTATATACATTCGAATTCAGCAGAGAAATTCATCAAGCATTATTCCCTATTAGCATCATTTTATTAGTGAGGATCCTTAACTAACATTAGATTAGCAGCAGCATGTTGGGCTTCATGCAAAATAATTTAGTAACACAAATTTTTAAAAACATCTAACTATGGCTCTATCAAAACAGTGCAGTTGGTACCTTGAAAGGAAAAGCAAATAAGAATAAAAATCAACAGTCTAACTCATAATACCTATCCACAATGTGGATCAGCAAGCAGAATCAGTCTTCGTCCTCAGGACATCAGTCCATCAGCAAGGCATCAGGATTCAGCATGAAAGTTCAGAAAACGCAACGTCTTTAAGCATTAAAGATAGGCACGTCTCTTGTTAAGACGCACTAGAAAATATTGACCTTTCGGTCTGCAAGGAAATGGGCAATGCCTCTGTCTTCTCTCATTGCAGCATCATTATATTAAAACTAGTAAAACTATTTCACAAATCCCCATTGGTCAGTTAATCGCATGTTTACATTTTGACCAATAAACTAAAAATCTATGAATTCTACCATTTCTCCTTTCACATGTTGTTGATCGGTTGTCCTGCAATGTCTTCATCATCCGGCTTGCCAGTTAACAATATTGTTGCAGCTTCCACTCCAGTCAGTATCCCCCTTTTTTCTTCTCCTGAGAACGTCAGTCTCACACACATTACACACAAAATGTTACATTAGCAAGAACAGCATATTCTAGCAGTCGTTTCTCATGAGAAAAGACTTCAGCTATGAGCACATTTAAACAGTGCAAAAATGGAAATCACAGCTCTCTCAAAGACAGCCATTTATTAAATGTTAAGAAATACAGCTTTGACATGAGGCCTGGCAAGTAGGTCAAGACATTCGCTAAGTTAAGGCCTACAATTAATAAAGTAGGACACAATGCATAACCCTTAATAAGACATATTACTACATTAGTCAAACATATATTCAACATTTGATAATATTAATCCCACTAATAAGTACTCTTTGTGAATATTGGCGGCCACTCTCCGTAATCACATTTTCAAATGTGTGCATTATTTTCTACGTTATAATTTTTTTCTACACAAATCACTTGTTCAGAATACATGAACACTTGTTAATAATTTTTATTAAAACACCTGCGCTAGCAGCTGTAACATGAGCTTGAAGGTGAGGTGTTGCTGGCAAATCAGAATTGATGTAGCTACTCATGCCTTACTAAAGTGGATTTCAGATCCATGAATTTGGATGAGTCACGCGGTTTTGCCCTCTGCAGACAGGGTAGGTGTGAATTCCATGCCACCAGTGAAATGCAGACGGTGGGCAGATTCCACCAGGGTTGCATTTTGGCAAATTTTTCTAATCATCATTTACTTGACATGTTCCTGATCCAGGGCTACGAAATGGCACCAGCCTGTTGGGTACTATACCTACCTAAATTGTAAGGACCAGTGAACATATTTGCATTTTCTTTACTGTTCATTTTTTAGCATCTGGGCAAGCTTTTGTGGTCTCTGCGTCTTGAGAGAAAATAGCTTTCCTTTATCTTCCTACAAATTCTGGAATATAGCCAAAGGTCAGGGCGCCAGAATGTTATGATTGCGTTCTTTTTCATAACCTTCAGTTCTTGACTGCTGTGCTGCTTCAAAGGTTTTGTTTAGAGGCATTAGAGTTGGCGCATCGTTCAGCAGGATATATCCTGTCAGAGCATTTTCTTTCATCCAAAGGGATCTTTCCACAGGTTAAAATTAGTTACATTAGAGCCTTCAGCATTTAGAGATGTTGGTTGAAAAGTTAAAAAGGGCAGCGGTAATTGTCCGGAATTCGCTCTCTAAAAGAAGCTATCCATTTGAAATATAATTTCACTCTTGACAGTTTGGTTGCCGTTGTGATTCAAACTCCCACCAGACGTGAAGGCAATAAAAAGAAACTGTAATAAAACCTCTGAGAAAGAATTAAAGAAGCAACGGCTCTGAGGAACAAAGGGCTAGATGTAGCAAAGGGTTTTACCTATTTTGTGTCTATGGGAAAATGTGTTCGTACATATGGCCCTAAGTGTATAGATAGTTGTGCAAAATGAGATGCAAATGTTTGTGCCTGTTTTGAGCACAAAACCCATTAGAAAAGCACAAATACACACTACTTATTTTATTTTGTTTATTTTCTGTGCTGCCACTTACCATCAGTTTCTCCTTGGAAGAGGAGTAATTGGTGAATTGTCTATACAAAACTGTAAGCCAGCCATTATAACATGCTCAAAATGAGGCACAAAAACAGTTTTTTTTTTTCACACCTTCGTTCTAAAACACACGCTATGTGATACAGGCATTATTTGTGCCAGAGTGTATTTGCACCCATCCTGACACCCGCCTCGGAATGAAGCCCCTAGTAACGACTATGGCCCTCACTATGACCCTGGCGGTCCGAAGACGGGCCGTGGTGAAGACTTGCACATTAGGAGTGTGGCGGTTTGGCCTCTGCCAAACCGCCACATCCCCGCTTGTACCACCAGGGTGGTTGGACCGCCTGGCCATAGATCAGCATCTCTGACCCAGCAGTCCACTGAAGACTGCTGGCGGTATCATGAGTCGGCTTTCTGCCAAGGTTTCTGCTGCGGTAGCACTGCCACGAAAACCCTACCAGAAAGGCTACTGGTGACAGAAAATGTATTTCCTTTCACCGGCAGATGACTCCCCCAAACTCCCCTCCCACAATTCCAATACCCCCACCCCCTTGCATGACAGCACCCCCTCCCCCACCTCCTTGCATAAGAGCACCCCTTCGCCCCCCTTCCTTAACAGCATGCCCCACCATAACAGCACCCCCCCAACCTCCTTCCATAACAGCACCCCCTCCCCGCATACACACCCACACTGCATACACTCAGTCACCAACACTCACATACACGCATTCACACACATGCATACATACACACATTCAGTCACACACATACACACACACATACATACACACATTCACTCACAGCCATACATAAACATATTCACTCACATGCATACATACACACATTCACTCACTTGCATACATACACACATTCACACATTCACACAAACATTCCAACACACACTCACCTCAACAATCATACACGCATTCAGACACCCATACACATGCATCAAACATGCATTCAAACACCCATATGCACATATGCATTCAAACATGCATTCAAACACCCATACACACACGCATACACACACACATACACACTTACAATCACACTCACAGACAACACCCACTCACACACACACAACACCCCCCCACCCTCCCACCCCGCTCCCCTGTCGGACGATCGACTTACCTTGTCCGGCAAGGAGGTCGTCTGCCAGGGAACGGGAGGGGGCACTTCCACTGCCGGCAGCGCCCTGCTATCAGGACACCACCAGGCCGTATTACAGGTTGTAATGTGGCTGGCGGAGTTCTTTTGGCGGGGAGGGGCTGGTGGTGGAACCGCCTGTGCACTTCTGACTGCCAGCACGACTACTGGAGTATTTCCTCCAAAAATTGTGGCGGAAATCCTTCAGTACCTGTAATATGGCGGTCTTCTGCCGCCCATGGCTTTGGCGTTTTTTGTGAAAGGCCGCAGAAGTCATAATGAGGGCCTATGTTGTCATTTAAAATCAGCAAGGTGTGCAAACATGGGCAGCTAGTTGTGTTTTTGTAATATTATATCCAACATTTCTATATGTACTCTAAAGTGACCACTCAACGATTTGTTTGGAAAGTAATGAAGATTGTTAAATATAATGAAATAGAGTCCATCCCATAAGCCAAGAAAGTTGGTTTAATTCCTGTTTTTTGTTGGCAGCATTGTATTGTATCATTTGTGTCTGCTTTCTTAGCTTTTGTCGAAATCCAAAAGCACTTTGCAGACCAGTGGCTAGTGGTTCTGATTCTTTGGGGCATGGTTGTAAGAGGGGTGTTGGTAGTGGTGTCCTCTGTTAGTGCTGAATATTGGTGTCATGCGACATTCCCAGAGCGTGTGCTCCAAACTTAATGCAGTGGCATGTTTTATGCATGTTGTAGAAACAAAGGAGTGTGAGGACAGGTCGCAGGCAGACAGGGTTGTTGCTTTGGAAGTGCACGAGTGCCTAACTGGGGGTAAACTAATTAGTTATTTGTTCTGGAGGTTATGACAATAACAGAGACAGATTTAGTAGATTGAGCAACACGAGGACATATCCACCTCCCAGGCAACTGCTGTATTTTGATTTCCATTGTGAAAATTAATATAAAGAGTTTGAAAAAAATGTGTTGAAAGCCACTGACTGGGCCAGAAAGATAAGAAGGCAGAAGTTACTTTTATTAATGTTATTTGTTTAACATTTTTGTAGCGCTTTTCCACTCAAGATGACTGTTACTGCACTTCCGACCAATCGAGAGTCAAGTTACTTTATAACAAAGTTGAAAGCATTAAATAGTAAACTTACAATGACATTCAAACGTGAGACAGGAGGATGAAGATAAATGGAATGGGGGAAGGGTGGATAGCTAAATACATTGAAATGTGATGTGTTGTCTCCTGCTACTGTAGAAAAAAGGGAGGAAGATCCCCAAGTAAACTAAAGGGTGAAGACATTTTAAACAAAGTATCAGGTGAATAATGGAATTGTATATGGAGACCATCTTGAGATCCAGGGTCTTCCCACAGGGAATTTCACAGCTTGATTGCTGCCCATGAGAATGTTTGTGATGCAGCCTTATGATAATTTAATTTTCTGAATAAAAGTTTTGGATATGGTTGTATGACATTACAATACATGCCTTTACAATGCATGCCTTTACCACGCATTCTTTGCCACACAGTGCTTTTACTGCACTATACCTTTAACACGCATGTCTTTACCTCGCCTATATCTTTAACAACCATGCCATTACAACGCATGGTAAGTATATATAAGGTAAAACCACTACATTATTTTTTAATATGTACATATGTGTGTGTGTGTGTGTGTGTGTGTGTGTATATATATATATATATATATATATATATATATATATATAAATGTTACCTAAAAATATATATTTTTATTTTTTATGGGGAGACCCCCCAGACCACTCTATTGTTTATATTATTCTAGAAATAGTTTTCTTGTTTTGTAACCTTACCACCCTTTCCCCTACCCACCCTTAAAACCTTAAGCACCCCTACCGCCCAATACCCTTACCCACCCCTAAACCCTAAAAACACCTGAACCACCATATACCCCAAACCATCTTTAAACCCTAAAAACACCCAAACTACCCAGTGCCTTACCCACCCCTGAACCCTGAAAACATGTACCACTGTATACTCTGACCCAAACATAAAACCACCCTTGCCACCAAGGACCTTGACTTGCCCCTAAACCCTAAAACACGCTTCCCACACCATACCTTACTCAAGCCTAATTTCTAAAAACACCCTTGCAACCCTATACCCTTTCTCATCCCTAAACCCTAAAAATGCTCTTGCCGCCCAATACCCTTACCCACCCCTAAACCATAGAAAACACCCTTGCAACCTTAAATCCTTACCCACCATTAAACCCTAAAAATACCTTTACCACCTTACACCCTTACCCACCCCTAAACCTTAAATTAAATGAGATATATATTTATGTTTACACACACACACACCTTACCTTTTTTGTAAAGGCATGAATGGGAAAGGCAAATTGGTGGTAAAAACATGAGTGGTAAATGTATTGTGTGCTAAAGGCATTGCGTGGTAAAGAATGTGTGGTAAAGGCATCCCATTGTAAAGAGAGTGTTGTAAAGGCTGTCTCCTCTTGGGTAATCTCTACATCAGATGCTTTTTTTGCTGCAGAGATTTTCAGAGCAGAGGTATGGTGTGATTGGTGTGTACAACACAGTGGTCGAAGTGGAAGGGATCTTAAGGGCATGATGTACCCATACTTTTTAAATTTTAGAAAAACAGTTCCCCTACATTTTGTGAAAAGACAAGAGTCCCAGAACAGCTAAGTCCGACAGCTGAAGTGCTTCAGATTAAGTGTAAGGCAGGGAGTCTTCTATGCTGTGAAACCGATGGAGGCACAAACAGCTAAACAAGCCATCTTGCCAGGGAGCCTGCTTCCCAGAAAGAATAGTAAATGTGCGTAACTGCTCAGCCTGCAAACGTAAAGGGTGCATGGAAGCCCTGTTGGCTTTAATTGAAGCAATTACTTGAAAGTTCCTGATGACACATTTATTCTTTTGAGAGGTATTTTAAGGGAGCTATCAGCTAAGTTGGGAAGTGTGTCTTTTTAAAAGACAGTTATAAAAAATGCAATTAGTGCAGTTTGGGTATTACTAAAATCTATAATTTGGAAAGCAATTGTTTTATCTTAAACATTTTGCACATTTTGTAGTAGTCTATCTTATACTGTGTGTAATGAGGGTTTGAAATAATTACTTGCATGTTTACAGTGCTCTCTCACACAGAGCGGGACCTTGTAGTCCTAAACATATACAAGTCACTATTCTGCACCAACCAGGATTCAATTCTGTGGCTGTCCGGTGCAGTCCATTAACTTATAGAGGTTTCATAATGTACAGTAGTGCATTTCCCCCTGATTAACATAACTTGCATTTAATTTTCATTTAAGATGTTTGTTATTTTATATATGTAGTTACCTAAAGGTGAAAGACCGAAAAAATTGTTGGATAATTTATCTTTTTAGCCACGCCTTTGACAACTCCCCAAGTTCACTCACCCTGTCGCCACTGCACGCAGCATCAAAGTTCCTATACTTGTTTTAATTCACTTTAACCACAGGGACGACGCAGTATTTTTGTTATGATGAAAGCCATTCTGAAAGAAATCAATTCCGATTTCCCGTGGGTCGACGCTGTCGTGAGGGATCTGTAACTTATCCACCTGTACTCCATCTTGCCATGGATAAAGATACGTCATACCCAGGAGGGAAGCAGGGCTCCCTTGACATATTTTCCCCCGCTCGTGGCGCTGCACATGCTTCAGGACAGCCCCAGCTGGGAGATACATTGCCAGGATAGGTAAAAACATATAGGTTACAGCAGTGAGGTTGCTCCTGAAATTTTATATACAACTATTTTGAAGATGATATACCTATTGAGGTGGTAACCGTCCACACTGGAGCTAAAAATGAGTTAGAGGTATGATGGAAATGCTCAGGTTTGTACCTCTAACCCATTTTAGCTCATTGGCACCCATCTAAACAATAGTGCCCTTCACTGCCACGGAGTGCCAAGCTGGTGCACTAAGTGCTGCAGTGGTTCATGTTTTTTAAATCCTTTTTCCTTTGGAAACATATGCTGCATTTTTATTTGTTGATTCATTACTTTTAATGATTTAACTTCTATTTTACTTCCCTGAAGAAAATACAAATGTGCGCACTTGTCAATACCAAACTTTTTGGTGTTGCCAATGTTTGTTCTAAAATGTCCTTAAAATTGTACCTGCAGGCTAAAAGAAAATCTACCTCGATTGTAAAATCATGAATTAAGGGAGAAGATAAATGATAATGACAACCCCCATAATTTTATCAGGAGCATTATGTTTTTTAAGTCTGACTAATGAGTGTGTTGGCATTCTGAGACTAAAGAGATTTTACTAATCTAATATCATAAAACCAGGACTCTGATTATGCCAGCTGTCATTTTTGCCACTTGCTTATGACACTCAAATGTTTCCCTGCCTCCACCTGAAAGCAGTGTCCAGGATTTAAAGCAGAAGAAAGCAGTAAAGAGTTGTGAAGTGGAGTGGACTGTTGTCAGGCGTGGCTCCTGGTCTTATATCGATAGAATTTTGCATGAGAAGTAGCTTCCATTTTAGTCGGAACTGAGGGATTAAAAACACCATCTGCCAAAATGCTATATGCTAAAAAGACAGAACTAGCAAAACGAGTCAATCATGATATAGGGCCTCTGGAATTTATGAAAAGTACAGACAGCCTTGGCAGGGTTTACTTGTTTTGTTTGCTTTTTGTATAATGGCGACATTATCCCAAGGAATGTTAGAGGGGTTTACCCTTAACATTTGAGGAGTAAACGAACATTTATAGATCAAGCAACTGCACTATAAAAATAGCTTTCTGCGATTTAAGAAAGGAAAAATGTTGTTGGCATTACCATTCGCTAGTTGGCATTACCGTTAGTATATAGGTATATTATAAGAATATTGTTGTCAGAATGTCATTTGACATACATATCATGTCTTAAATATTATTTTCAAAAGATTACCCATAAAAGGTGATAATATACTATTTATACCCATTTCCTAAATACTGTTTTAAAAAAATGCCCCTCAAATGTTAATAATAAAAAGTTTACACCCAATTTAATGATATTTTTTAGATATATTTAGGACATGATATTTATGTCAGACGATATTCCTGAAGATGACATGCTGCCTTACAAACAAATGTGCAGTATGTTTATTACATTTTAAAGTGTGGATCCTTGTATATAGTTCGAGACAGATGAAGGGGCTAGTGGAATATTGGTTTATTGTCCATATTGCTGGCTCAAGAATTGTTTGAATATTTATAGTATGTGCAGTAGAAAACAGACATTATCTATGAAAATGAGTATTGTGTAGCTTGGTTAACCATTACAAAGAGAAAATTTGCGGGACAGTTTTCAGAAAGCATTGGAGAGGCATGAAGACCACCAGTCTCATGTTTGTAGTCTGACCATATCCTCTCTCTTCTAGTACAACAAGGCACACTACTCCTTCTCTGGCTCATTTGCACTTTACGAAGTTATATCGTGTAAATAAATGTTCTCAATTCAATGAGTTAAACTTAAATAACTTGGAGTAGTGTAGAGCAGAGTGAAGTGGTATACCCTAAAGTGGTGGTGTGTGGTGTAGAGTGGAGTGGCGTACAGTAGAGTATAGTGGCTTAGGGTGGAGTGGGGTATAGTAGAGTGGACTGGTGTAGAGTATAGTAGAATAAAGTGGTGTAGAGTGCAGTGGCATAAACTTGATTGTCATTGAGTAGATTTGATTAGAGTGGAATCGAGTGGAATGGAGTGGGGTAGACTAGAGTGGCATGGTGTAAAGTAGTGTGGAGTGAACTAAGTGGAGTAGAGCGGCTTAGAGTGTTGTAGAGTAGAGTGGGGGTAGATTGAATTGGGGTAGAGTAGAGTGGCTTATAGTAGAGTGGTGTAGAGTACAGTGACATTGTGTGAAGAGGGGTAGAGTGGCGTGGAGTGGTGCAGAGCAGAGTAGCGTAGACTGCAGTGACATAGAATACAGTGGTGTACAGTGCAGAGACATGGAGTGCAGTGGCACAGAGTAGAGTGATGGAAAGTAAAGAAGAGTGGCATAGAGAAGAGTGGCATAGAGTGCAGTGGCAAAGAGTGCAGTGTGGCAGAGTAGAGTACAGTGGCATGGAGTAGAGTGGCACAGTGTAGAAAACAGAGGCGTAGAGTACACTGGTGCAGAGGAGAGTGGAGTAGCGTAGAGTACAGTGGCATAGAGTACAGTGGCTCAGAGAAGAGTGGCGAGAATGCAGTGGCACAGAGTAAAGCACATTGGAATAGAGTGGTGCAGGGAAGAGTGGCATAGAGTGCAGTGGCGCAGAGCAGAGTGGAATAGAGTGCCATGGTGAGGAAAAGAATGGTACAGAGTAGAGTGCAGTGACATTGCTTCCAATGGCATAGAGTGCAGTGGCTTAGAGGTGAGTGTTGAAGAGGAGAGGGCAGTGGTGCAGAGTGCAGTGTATAGTAGAGTGCAGTAGCATAGAGTACAGGGTAACTGGGTGGGAGGGAAAAGAAGCAAAAAGGAAGGGAGATGGGTGGGACGGAATGAAAGCAACATGGATGGGGATATGGGAGACGGACTGAAACACAAGCACTCATATGGAGTGCTCGAACACAAAGAAAAAAGTAGCTCCGTAAACAAGCAGAGTAGATGGACACAAGTACTTTGTCCATGCTCCATAGGAGGGCCAAATACAAGAATAGGACATGACACCTGCATACCATGACAAACGGAAGCACAGGAAATGAGAGCGATGCCGAGGCTAAGAAATGGTATGCTATGGGTGGGGTGTAATCTCACTGTATGGAAACAACATGTCTCACATTGTCAGCGCATGCCTGTGTAGGGGAAACCTACAAAGAGAATAAAGCCATTTGGCACACTATTTTTCTGCTATGAAAAATCAAAATGTATGTGCTCTAGTTCTTATTCTGTAAATACAGCAATAATAGTGTGAAACTCGTGTATGTTGTCCCGTTCATATTAAATGTGGCCCTGCATACCACACTGCAAATGGGATTCATAACAGTCTGCATAAACACTTGCCCACTGTTTATCCTTTACTCACTGCCTTGAAGCCTCAGAAATTTGAATGTCTCTTTAATGGGCTAAAAGATGTTCTAATGTGTTAAGACTAGAGTTAAACAAGCACTGTAAAAGCCAATAAGACTCGCCTTTTAGACCTATTGGCTATGTCAGTGGTTTTTAGCCATGCTGTACAAAATACCCGATGCTGAGCAGTGTGGGTAAATAAGAAAAAAAAGTCTATGACGCAGTCGCTCTTTTTAATATTATTTGCTAATCCGAGTTGGCTAGCCAAATACAAAAAAAAATGTGAACAAGCATTTTTTAAGCACAGGTGGAGGGGGCAACACAGAGAACATGGGTAGGGGAAGCAATATGAAGGTGGGAAAGAGAATCAACGGGCAACAGAAATGCGGCAAAAGAAACACGGATGATGGGAGGGATCAAAGCAATGCAGAGCATGGTGGGGAGGAGGAGCAACAGGCTACAGAGAAAGAGAGCACAGGGGTAAGTGGATATCTGCTCCATTTGTACCATATAAAAAGAGCAGCATAACCCAGGCAAAGACATTGAGTACTCGATTTTTAATGACTTCCTTGGTGTCCTGCTAGTGTGTGGTTTAAAGGGTGATGTTAGTAGCTTTTCCTATGTGGGGAAAAACTGGGTGCAATCATGAGTTTAGAAAGCAGAGTAGAGTTGGTGCAATGCAAAAACATGGATATTGTGGGGAGCATATGTGTATACGCAGATGCGCATTTAGGTCAAGATTTTTTTTTTATTACTTCTCCCGGGTACTGCTTCACTATTTAACCCTGGTGCAAAACTTCAGTTTGAAAAATCTGATTTGCTCTGTTGCCACACGGATAAGTAGTACATAATGGTTTTGTCTGTGCTTATATAGTGAGTTTTGCCAAATACAAATGGTACTGAAGGGCTGTGCTGCCGATTAAAAACTGGAAAGATGTCAACAGATTGGTACTTCTGTAATTTGAAGGAGTCACAATTCTGCTTGCTACAATATTTTCTGCAAACCACCCAGGCCCCCATCACCACAGATGTCAATATGTTGAAGAGTCATATGCATTTGGGTTGGTTTAGTTGGAAAACCACCAAGGCTCCTATCATACATAGGGTGCACTTTCTCTGTTTGCACCACGGCACACTTTAAAAAGTCTCCCCTGTTACATTGCCCTTTCTGTGATACCAAAGTATCCTCATGGTACGTAAAGCTGGCGCACATGCCCAGGGCAGGGCCGGCTCCTCCATAATAGTGGAGGAGCGTTGCCTCCCTGCTTAGTCAGGCAATGATAAATAAAATGATAATAAAATAATGTTATAATTTGGTCACTGTCAGACTGATCCATCATGTGAGTCTAGGGCAGAGCCAGGCTGGGCCAAGGCAGGGAGGAGAAGTGGTGGGTACCTTAAAGTGTGCATGTCGGTTTGGCTGACCATCTTAGGCAAGCTAAACCAACATGTGCACTTATATTTCTTCAACCAAACTGTATTACACAGCCGAGTTGGAGAAATGGCACAGGCTCCCTGAGTCTGAGCAAGCACAAATCCAGCCTGCTCAGGCCAATCCCATCGCTGATTTCATGCTACATATAGCATGAGAGCAGCATCTGGATTTGGAGTCTGTGCCCTAGGGACTGCCTGGAAGAGAGAAGCGATGGAGGCGGCCGGGATCGGCCGGCAGGTACGTTTTTTATTATTATTATTTTTAAACCTCCAGCCCCCTACCACCCTTGATTAGTGGCAGCTGCCACCAGCCCAGGCCATATTATACAAAGTGCCCCATGTGTGCAAGGGGCATGAGAACCTGCTTTGCGTGCCCCAAGGGCATTTTGGTATAACAGAAAGGGCCACTGACGCTGTGCAGCCCTTTCTGTAATACAGATAGCACTGGTGCATATATAGTGCCAGCGCTATCTCCAGATGGTGTTCCCTCATTTGTAGGGTAGCATGGCCCCATGTAAATGAGGTAATCCTTTTGCCTCTGTGCCATATTATAGACACGGGCACAGAGGCAAAGAAGATGTCAAGTGGTGCACTGTCAGTGTGCCCCCTGGTGGCAGCCCTTTGGAGGGAGGAAAGTGGGTCCTACGTGAAAGCCCCCAGACATCCCCTTGCAGGCAGGTGCAGTCACTCACTGCACCCACCTGCAAGCGGATCTCTAATGCCCCTTAAAATTGCAGGCGGATTACCTCCTGCACAGTGAAACACGGAGTGGCTGCTTCAAAGTAGGGTGACCACCCGTCCGTAAATTTCACGGACTGTCCGTAATTTCGCCCTGCCGTCCATTGTCCGTGATGAAAGGCTTAACGGGCTGCATTTGTCCGTAATTTTAGCCTTTCACCAAAAGGAGAAAGGACGGCAGGGCGAAACTACAGGCAGATTAGTTTCCCCAGCTGCAGTAAAAAGGCAGGGAGTCTCCTGTGCTCTGAGGGAGGGAGGGGCAGACAGATAAGAAACAGGCCTTCTTGCCAGGGGATCTCCTTCCCTGAAGAAATGCAAATGTGGGAAATTGGTAAATCTGCAAATGTAAAGGGGCTTGAAAACCTGCATCCACTTTAACCAAAGGAGTCACTTGAAGCTTTCTAATGGCAAATATATTTTCTTTTAGAGAGGTACTGCAATGGTGCTTCAAGGTGAGCTGTGGAGTGTGTGGTTTTAATGGAGTGTTATAAAAAAATGTTAGGACTAGGTATAAACTCTATATTATTCAAATCTGTATTTGAGAAAGCACTTTTTTATTTAACCAAAATGTAGTTGCGCATTTTGTAGCAGCCTACATATGATGTGATTGTATTTATATAGCGCTTACTATCCCTGACGAGGCGTCAAATGCATGTTTAAAATAAGGACTTATACATTCACAGTTCTTTCAGGGGCCTCGGTACCTCATAGAACTAACAAACATTGGCAAAACCGGTAGGTCTAGTCTATGCAAGACTTATTTGCTTTGCCAATGTGTTTTAGCCAATGTATACACCAGAGTGGCTGCTGTTCATGGCTAAAAGTTAGTGGCATAGTGGTGAGGAGTGGAGTAGAGCGGCATAGGAGCAGTGGCGTAGAGCCCAGTGGTGCAGGGTACAGTGCTGTTGTTTAGAGTGCAGTGGCATGAGTGGAGTGGGACAAAATAGAGTGGCATACAATAGAGTGGTGGAGAGTGCAGCAGTGTAGAGTGGTGCAGTGGCATAGAGGGCAGAGTAGACTCGTGTAGCAGAGTGCAGTGGCTTAGTGTAGAGTGGTGCAGTGCAGAGTAGAGTATAGTGCTGTAGAGTGCAGTCGCGTAGAGTGGAGTGATGCAGAGTAGAGTGGCATAGAGTGCAGTGGCGTAGAATACAGTAGTCCATAGTAGATTGGTGTACAGTACAGTGGCGGAGAGTGCAATGTTGCAGAGTAGAGTGTCAGTGCAGTGATGTAGAGTGGAGTAGAGTGGCACAGAGAGCAGTGACGTAGAGTACAGTGGTGCAGAGTAGAGGGCAGTGGCGTACAGTGCAGTTGTTTAGAGTGCATTGGCGCACAGTGCAGTGGCATAGAATGGCATAGGGTAGAGTAGCATGGGGTAGAGTAGCATATAGTGGAGTAGAGTGGCATACAATAAAGTGGCAGAGAGTGCAGTAATGCAGAGGGGTGCAGTGTTACATAGTGCAAAGTAAACTCATGTAAGATAAATGTAAAGTCCCTGACATACACTCTAGTGCTGTGAGACTACAGACAAGTTGTGGGTACCTCACATCCTGACATTAGGTGTGAGACTGTCGCCCACACTGTCTGCCCTGCTTCTTTCATTTTTTTTTAGGTTGAAAGCCCATGGGCAGTTGGGGTAAGCCAGATGTTTTTGTTCAATTTGTTTAAACTAGCATAAGGTTAATTACCCTAATATTTCCCAAACTGTTTGCCAGGGGTTTTAAAATGCTCAGAAACAATAAAAAAAATGCTGTTACTTTCTCTTCAAGAAAGAATGGGTAGATTTGGGTAGGGGGATGGCCTTGCCGCAGTACTGAAGGGCACTAATTTACTACTGAACAATGACGTAATGTGACACCTGAATGTAGCATACTAGGAGACAATCACAAAAAGACCACATTGAATAAATAGTGCTATGTTAAAAAGAGTGAATAAATGCACTGACATAGTGAGGCATGGCCTCTCTTGCGTAAAACTGACGTTTGTTGTTGAATTTTTGTCCTGAATTTTGAACCTTTGTCCTGAATTTTTGTCCTGAATGTTGACCCTTTGTCCTGAATTTTTTGCAGTCCTGTCCAGAATTTGCATCAATGCTAGGTGCTCACCCTACTTCAAAGATTCTCCGCTTGGTAGTCGGGAACTTGCGCCCCCTGGGAGAACCACATTCAATGTAATAGGGCAAACTTTATCTGTTTGTGGCGAGCGCACCTATTTTAAGGTGCACGGTGGCGCAAACAAAGACAGTGCGCCCTGTGTGTAATGGGGCCCTGGCCTCTTCAACGTTTCCCCTGCGCCAGGCCCTCTCATAAATGCTTTGTGATCAGTGCTCTATATGTAACTATAGAAGTGAAGGTGGTGTCCCATTAAATGTTATTGGAGCAGTGCCTATACGCTTTCAAGTTCAAGAGGTGCAGGTACTCAGTACCGGACAGTACACGCCCATTTAAAGCACTGCTGTCCTGTTTGACCAGTCCAGATGTCGGCATACATAGTACAAATGAACCGCCAAACCCCGGAAACGCAGCAGGTCTTTGCTGACCTTTCAGCTTTTAAACCTGGCATACAAGTTAACTGAGGCAGGTTAAAAATAACATAAAAAGGGCCAAAAATAAGTGTGGTAAATACTGTTAAGTTGTTTCCCTCGTGTTACCTTTAAGTTGCCTGTGAATGCGTGCGAATGTGTGTGTATACACTGCCCGCCCCCTGGCCGGCCCTCTTCTTCCCTTTCCCCTTCACCCTCCCCCCATTGTAAAGGGATTAAGCCACCGGTCTGGGAAGCGCTCAGAGCTGAACGTGTTGCATGTCCTCTTGGATGCAGGAACTGGAGCAGTCGCTGGCAGGCTGGACGCGGAACCTGGGGGAGCTGGGCGACATGAAGGCTGACCTGACCCAGTGCATCGTCGCGGAGGACGTGCTCGTGCTGAAGGAGCAAGTCGAACACTTGCACATGCAGTGGGAAGAGCTCTGCTTAAGGGTAAGTCGCCGCTCTACCGGCTGCATGGGAGGCTCTGTCCAGATGGGGGAGGGGTGGGATGTTTACAGGCCTCGTCAAACTTGCTTGTGACTGTAAAATGGTTTTCTGATGGATGGCACAGAAGTTGGACAGCGCTGAAATAGCACAGGCCACTTTTTATAAACTCGTTTTATTCAGTCCCTTGTTTGGCTTAACAGTTCTCACTCTCGATTTCCGTAATGCATTGTTTCAGTCTACCTAGGTGAGACTTTTCGCCGCGATTTGTGGGTTAAAGTTGACCTCTTCTAGGGGATCTGACATGCAAAGGTCCTCGTTAGAGACTCGCTCAAGTTCAAGTGGATTTGGGACTAGACAGTGACGTCATCACGCGAGGAGGACCACCTAGCATAAAATGTTAAAGAGACGATGAGATTATCGCCACCCACCGCCATAAACAAAAATGCTCACCCTTAAGTATTGAAGTTCCCCAAATCCCCTTGTGGTAAAGCCGGCCTAGCCTTGTCCCAGCTTCCAGTACCCACTGCCCGCATTTTTAATGGTTATTAGGCTCAGACTCGCCGCCAGCGCCTGTGCCCTAGGGAGGGACCGCCTGCTCCTCGGGTGGTGCATCGGCATGCGTTACACCCCCGTTGAGATGTCTTCAACATTTGGCAAAGGTCGGCGGCCAGATCGTACACGGCGTGCAGGAGGTCTGGAGCTGGGAAAGCTGCCTTTGTTTCCGGAAGCACTCAGGTTTTGAATTCCTTTGGCTAGCTGGAGGTCACTTGTGCAACATAAACAGTCGCAGCTGCTCTGGGCAAACACGTCCAGGTTTCCTGCTCTGCTCGGGTGCAGAAACCGGCTTCGAAGGTAAAGGAAAAAACACAAGTGGCATCCAGATCATTAAACAGCATGACTTTTGGACAATCTTTTGGAAGTGACATATTTATGAAAACAAAACTCTGTCACTATAGAAGCCTATCGATAATTGCAACGTGACTCGTGCATGTATCAAAGTACAGACTCCGTTGTAAGCCACTGTTAATAATAATGATGAAATACTGCAAATGTATTTGGCATTATATCACGTACATTTTTTGGAGGACGGATCCACGCCATTGCACTTGCCCCCTAAGCCGAAGAGACTGCGCCACAGGAGAAGAAATTTAACGATGCCCTCGCACACATACGATCTCCCATTCACATCTTTTTGGTCATGCACTTGCAGACCTACTATAAATGTTCCTTAAGTATAAAGAACCGGCCTAACATGTTCTTACACTTTTTGATTGAATACGCATGAAGGTAGTATTTTCAGGTTTTGGCCATAACCTCCAAGTCATATGCCTGAATACAGGAACAGCAAGACTCGAACTTTAAACAGTGATAGCACTATTGTAATTGTTTGTAAGATTTCTTATCAAAGCACAGACTCTATTCAGTTTGTGTTGTGCCTCATCTAACTGGCCGGAACATGTTGCATACCAGTCAATTAATCCGCACTTGGCTTGTGTCACTTTTTTTTTCTTCTCTTCACCCGTAAACCAAATACCTGTATATATTTTAATGGGGTCACCCTCACTTCAAACCTACATCACCTTCCAAAAAAGTGTTCATTCTCCATTGACGTTAACGGGTTCGTGCTGTTTAATGCCTGACAATTCACATTTTTGAGGCCTAGAAGTTGACATACATACAACATTACCTGGCTGGAGGCCTTTCTTTGGAATTGCTGATTTAAGAGAGATCATGCCATGGCGTATGGATAGTAGTCTGCATTCCGTTGTGACCCCTTACCTCAATCTCCAACTGCAGCAATAGGTATGGCGCATCTAACACTGGCACAAGTATGTCACGTTGTCTCTCACACGCTGCATCTCCCGTTCCCCACGCCAAAGCTCTTTTGCTACTAAAGACTACCAGGCCTCTTTGTAGCTCACAAATGCCAGGGTTCTGACAATGGGTTAAAGAAAACCTCCTAAAGTATCCCCTTTAGGAGGAACAGACCTTGTTCTGATACTTTGTGTTTCAAAGTATTTGAGGAATTTTACGATTGTATCCCTCTTAAGTGTTCATTCTCCTCAGTGCGCTCCCTCTTGTCACTGGATGGCCATTCGTGTCTGTGAACTCTAAATAACATTTTAGCTCCAAAGTGGGCAGTTTGTGCAACAAGTCAATTCAACTTAAAGACACAAGGGGCCAAAAATAAAAACTCAGAGCAGATAAAAAGGTTGCACTTTGGTAAAAAGGTCCTTTGAAAATAGCCTCAAGTCCAGCCTTGTTTCTGAGTTAACGTGCAGCTCTTTCATTTCTGATCCCGGGAATGTTCTGAAAATTTTAGGCATGCCCATTGTACTGCAGTTGATCAAGGTAAAGTGATTGCTATTTATAAAGTCACTCCATAGAAGAGCTACCACAATGAGGTAAATGATGTCTCATAAGAGTTGAACCGAAAGTAATTCCCAGAATATGGACTGTTTTTTAGAGGGAATAGGAATCGGTCCAAGAAAAGAAGGGCTCTAGGCTGCTATCTAGTCAGAGGAGCCTGCTATCAGAACTGGTTTTCAATCGTTAGGCTTTCTTCAAAGAGGCAACTTCAGTAAGACAAGCCTGAAAGTGAGTTTGGCTCTGTTGGAGGTCATTGTCAAGCCTGAGCACAATCTGGATATCATTGGCATTCACTGTGAACTTAAGCCCCAAATCATTGATCATTTGGACTGTTGGAAAAGCATAAATGTTAAACAGTGTGGACTCATTGAGGGAACCCTATGCTACTCCACATAATAAGGTTTTGATGTTCGAGTAAAGGGGGCAGCTAGACTGGCTTATTGTGGGAGGTGAAAAAGAATGACACTCAAGCCAGGGCTTGGTTGCAGATGCCAAATTCAACTAGATGGGAAAGTAAAAAGGGGAGCAATAGGGTGTCAATATCCAGAGACAGATCTGTTGTTGCTAAATTCAATCAATCAGGATTTGTAAAGTACGGCTCATCACCCAGTAGGGTATATTTCATGAAAACTAGAATAGAATCTGTGACTATCACAGACCAAAGATGCTATTCGAAATATTTTTGTTGATTTGGACAACATGAGAGATACTCACTATAAGTGTTTTGTCAAAGGTAACTTTTATCAAATGGCATTACTGTGCTAAACATAGTGTTTGTATTTGGCAATTCATATTAAAAAAGTAACTCCAGACTCTAAATCACAATGCCAACATGGCTGCTTTTCAGAAAATTATCAGCAGTCTCTTCCGGTTAACCACTGTATTCCCAGTGTGAGTTTCAAGATCCAGAAAGAATCTATGACTATATCCGGATAGAATTTAAATATTGATGGACTCAATTAAAGAAAGGAAACTCATCTCCCAAATACGTGTACCCTGCTTAATAATGGCCCAGATAGACTAGCAACCCTTGAAGGTGTTTGGGAGCAGATATAGGGAATCTAAATGAAGATGACTGGATGGAGACTAAAACAGTGGCACAAATATTGTGGATATCAGCTATGATGCAATTTAGCTGTCTGCATAAGATATGTTTTACAACTGAAAGGCTCTGGAGAATGGCAACATGTCCCCCCCCCCCCCCCCCCATCATCCCCAAGCTGTAAGACTCAAAAAGGGGACTTTGATCACTTAACCTGGACCTGCTCAGCAATACAAAAATACTGGTCTTCTATTGTAAAAACTTTGACCAGGATAATACATTTACCTGTTACCACTTTCACTAATGTAATACTATTGGGGGTAACGGAGGAGGAGGGGCTCCCCAGGCATTTGAAAACATCTGAAAGGATTAGGATGTCTAGTTGTTAAAAGGGATGTAGCCAGACATCATCTCGGATGTCACCATACATGCCTGCTGGGCATGAGTGGCAATGAGGGAATAGATAGATGTGCCATAGTGGACATACCAGTTTACGAGAATAGAGGCTGCCCACATGCAAAGCTATGGGCACATTGGATGACATATTTGGGCCCTGATATTTAATGGTGTAACATGTTTTGATGTTGATCATTTGGTTCCTGTGATAGATAAGTATGTTGTCTTACGATTTATACATGATGTGAGGCTGTATAGTTACACGTTTCATCTATTGTTTACTGCATTTAAATCAACAAAAATAGTTGTATAAGCAAGAGTTTCAAGATCCGTGGAACTAGCTATCAAAATATTATTTTTAACAATCGCATGTTCAGTAGAGATCTATGTCTTGAGTAACTTCTCAAAAAACAGGATATATTATTTTGATACTCTAAAGAAAATATAAATGGAGGAAAATCCTAGATTGCATAACGAATTTGGTGAAGTTCTGTTTTGTTAACCACTATCAAAAATCGTCTTGGAGCTCTCCTCTGTTTCCCTATACACAGAGCTGTGTTGCATCTGTGTTTTTATGTAGACAAAACATGAATACTTAACTTTGGCATTTTCAGTTCTACAACTTACATTTGCAAAATTTAGTTGCCAATTAATTTTACTTATTTTTCTTTTAGTGTACATTCTGTTGTTTCAAAGTGTTTTTCACAAATAAAAAGACTGTAAGAATTTTAGCTGTTCGTTATTTTTGTTACGCGTCAAGAAGCCCAGAAGTCTTTTGTGAAAAATGTGCACTATGAGTCCAACCGAATAACTTTTCCTACGTATATTTTATGTTTTTTACTTGGCTAGGAGAGAGTAGCACAGGGAGCTAAGGACAGCTGTTTCAAACACGACAAAGGGTGAGGCGTCTGTACTGATTGTGAAAGATATACAAAGAAGTAAAACATCAGTGCTGAACTCACTGAAGCGGATTAGCAGTTGGAGGCTGTCATTGTTGTCCGGTGCCCATGCAGGGCAGAAGGCTGAATACAAAGGGGCAGAGCTTTGCTCCAGGGTCTGGAGAGTCCAGAAGTGTGCCTGCTGCCATGTCTTTCAAAAGAACTAACGCAATAAGTTAATTTATCTTTTTTTATTTATTTCGGAGGATCATTAAAGCAATTTTACAGCGGCCATTTATTTCCACATCTTTCTCTCACTCGTCCAGCCAAATTATTGAGTACTTTAGGAGTATCGTAAGGCTCTTCATGGGAACTAATGCAAAATATGTAAGCCAGTCCTACCATCTGTGCGTGGCGGCATCAAGTCATGAAAGTATGTATAGGTCATATGAGAGGACTGACAGATGGCATGTATGCGAGCTCGTTGCTAAAATATGTTCATGATGTGAGGATTTATTCTAGAGGTGTAAAAAATTCATGTAATTGGCTTTCACATAATTTGCGTGATATTTCTGTTCAGCACTATATTTTAGCACAAAATGCACTGACACGAGGAGGCATTTTACCTAATAAAAGTATGGCAAAAAAAACAGAAGTGACACGAGTCACAGGTGCTTGTGTTCTGGGTGCTCACATTATTCACGTGTGCTCTCTGTAAAATTGTGAACATTTTACATTAATAAACTCAATTCGAAATTCCCTCAATTAGGTGAACTAAGCAGCATGGGCTAAATCTCGCCCATCCCTGCACTATTCTCGTTTTAAGTGCTCACAAGCTTTTTCAGTTGAGAAATCGAAGGCATAAAACACGGTAGTGCATCATCAGCTAAATTCTGGAAATCAAGTTCAGAATCACCAAGCAGTACATGGAGATGGTGAGAATAAATATTAAATGAAACGGGAGCGACCACCCACACAGGACTATCTGGACTTCTGTTAAGCTCATTCCCTATCCATGTTGAACTGATTTATGTCACTTAGGCTGATAAAGAGTAGAAAGCTGCAACATTGCCCTAGTCAAGATACAGGTCTCCAACCTCCAAGAATATAAAGTCTGGATATTATGATGTGTCTCAATCTGGAGAAAGATGAGCACATAACTTCCATGGCTGTCTTGAAGTCACAGCACTGGCTCTTGAGGAACCAAAGAACGATATTTATAATATTGCATCGTTTTAAAAGACTTTCTGCAGTAAGGGCCGCAACTCTTAATAGAAGCCAGATCTATGATAGATTTCTGCTTGGAATCTGCAAGCAAAACAAAGTTCTTTGACATGCCAAAATAAAGTTGTGATGAAGAAGCATGGAAAAATGACAAATAGGGAATCTCATCACGAGCTATTGAATACACTTAAGCAATTTCCAAGAACACAACAATCCTATGATATGAATGAGAGATACCTTAAAACTGGCCTGTTTTTTTTTTACAGTATTTTGGTTGCAACATCAGCATAGGCGTCAGTATGGACTGGATTCATTGCCCAACATTGTACACAGTTTAGCTTCCAGGAGAAGCACATGCCTCTACATTTTGAAAAACAACAGTTTCCAAGACTAGTTTCTATGTCAGCTTAAAATACCTAGTGACATTAGCTTGACACAGTCATGGACTAAAAACTGTCAACATCTCAGATAAATGTTCTGAAGACGCCATGAGACACATGTTTAAGGCTATAGACAATGTTTAAGTAAATGGTTAGCCATCGTTGTACCTGAAAAGCAAAATGCTTTGAGTACGAGCCTTACAATAAATGTAACCACAGGAATGACTGGAACAACACAAGGCGGGAAAAGGCAATACAGAGTGGAATAAACTCCCACTTCTAAAGCGAAGACCTTTGGGGACCAGCAGTACTGCAAGAGCCAAGTGACCTACCAGAAGACAAGCTGAGCAAGAGCGGGTGTCCATAGTTGAGGCTCCCACCTCCCTCCGTAACACACAGCATCAATTTTTGAGTGGTTACACAACAGAGCTGAATCTAAAGAGCTCAGAACTTGGCACGGTGCAGGAAGAGACATGTCATGCTGACTACTGACGCCTAGGAAATCAAACAACTTATGAAAACTCTTCTGTGACTGGTAACACAAACAGGTGGGAGCCAGACTGAGATGGACATTGGCGAAATTACGAGAAGGAGCTTGATCTTGGTGATATGGTAGAGAAGGGCCAACAAAACGTTTGCTGTGGTAAATGTTGGGATTATAAAGGTGGGCAGGAGAGAAATGTAAGTTCTGAGCAGCCTTCCTCTAAACTCTCTTGACTTTAAGAACAATGACAGACCAGACTATGGGTATGATTTAGAGTTTGGCGGAGGGGTTACCCCATCACAAATGTGACGGATATCCCATCCTCCATATTGCAAGTTCTATAGGCTATGATGGGATTGTAATACAGTGGGCAGTATATCTGTCACGTTTGTGATGGAGTTACTTCCCTCCCTCTCCAAACTCTAAATCAGGCACTATAGCTCAGTATTGTTACAGTTCATTGAATGGATGGCCTTTGCCACCCTGACCTGGGAAGCAGGAATTTAGGTATGTTTATATGCAGCAGCCCAGTTTCACTTCTTGCACACACAGTGTGTGGTACAGCAACACAGTATTCCGCTGTTCAGAGTATTAATTCTGCTACTGCTAGGGACGGTTGGTGAATTTCATTGCATGCACCCCAACAAACTAATAGGACATAATGATCGCAGCCACTTCAATGCCCACATAAATGAGTAGGTACATATTTCTCACCTGGTACTTGAGGGGCATGTGAGCAGCGTGAAAGAGACACAGGATACTGGCATACATTAAATGTAGGGGAGTGACATTGCCTTTATACAGGAGACATGTAGTGGATAAGGAAGTTGCATACCTAAAAAGTTGTTGGAGGGGCCAATTATGTGCAACAGGTATTTCCTCATGTGCAAGCTTCTCCTTTATCTGGATTAAGTCTGGCGCACCATTTGAAGTTATGGGCGTTCACATTGACGGTAAGGGTAGATATTTCATTTTTATTGGGGAGATTAAAGTGGGCGAATTTACCAATGGGGAACATTTACATTCCAAATACAGGCCAGGCGCAGTTTCGCGATTACTTGGCCCGGGGATACTCAGTCTCCAGTGCTGCTTGCTGGAGACTATAACTGTATTGCAGATGTAGCTAGCATTGAATCGATTGACATTGCCAGGGGCCGATTCTCTAATTGTAAAGCTAGCACAAGACTTCAAGACCTGCATGAGAAATTAAGGGATGAGTGGCTTCACATGGATGAAAAATGTGGGACACAGGGGGCACTCCTTCTACTATTCAGTACATGATTTAAATGTCAGGCTATATAAAATAAAGTGCTCCTGCAGCTTAAGTGTGGCATTCACAAATCGAATACACGCCGTCCCCCATATCCCTCTCCTTATGGATCTCTAGTGGGGACGAAGACTGGCAGTATTGTGATCTGGAAACTCCTGGTTTCTTATCTACCAGACCCTAAATTTAGGGGGCCACTAGCTGAAAAACGTAATGATATACTTTCATCTAAATCAGCACACACCTGTGCAGGTGAGTACAAAATGGGAAGCTTTTAAAGTGATGGTATGGGGCTATTGCTTGAGCCAAATGATGATAGACAAGAAATCCCTGGAAAGGGAATTGAGTACAATAGAAGACCAAATTCACAACTGGAGAAGACTGTTTTGGCTTCTCCAAAGATTTGCCCCAAATTGCTGGAGGATTTAAGCCCCCAAATGTACTCCTTAGAACATTTAAATGGAATGGAAGACGACATAGAGTGTCTCTGTGTATACTAAAACACACAACACAAGAGGGGGGATAGAAGCCCTGGATTTCAAAAGATACTACTTAGCTCAGATGCAGTGGGTGGCCATGTAACTTGCAAAGTAGAATGTCACAGAAATAGGAGAGAGGGGTCACGGCTCAGTAAGAGACGTTGATCGTGCTTCTGTTGTGCGTACAAGTTCAGACACACCTCAAGCCTAGACTTCTCAGAATCGCTATGCATTGCTGGAAAAGCACAGTCAAGAAACCCCTGCAGCATCCCTTATTTGCCCCAACATTACCCCTAGGCAGACTACCTGTGCTCAAAGAAGGTTTGGGGTGGGGAATTGCTATGCCTATGGTTCTTTTGGAAGTTTGGTCCCTTTGGTCAACAATGAAAGGTTGTTGGACACAGTTCTTGGTGTATGGTGCTGTAGCACATTTCGTACAGCACATTTGGAATGAAAGACCTACTGGAGACCCTGCTTACATTCGACAGGGGATGCAGGCTACTGTCCTAGTTATATAAAATTATTTTACCAGTGATCATAGTTACTCTGGGGATATTGTGAACTGGTTAGGAACGAAAATGGGCAGGCAGTTTAGGGACAATGTATGTCAGCAGGTACTCAAGTATTCAGGCAGAGCCTCGAGAAACACTTGTTTTAGGTGTATTCAATCTAATTACTTGCATACTACCTACCTTATCCCTCATAAATTGAACATTATGATGGGGACAGAAAAACAGCCTTGCCTGAGATGTGCCCATCTAGAGGCCTATTTTATGAACATGGATTGGGGCCCTGTGATAACTTGCTTTTGGATCCATGTAACAATAGACTTTGAGAGAACATTATACAGAAACAATCTGAACAAAGCTGCAATTTGCCTATTCGGTTTATACTCTGAGCAAAAAACGAACAAAACTGGCCATCGATTTCTGGATTTGGCTCTGGTGATTGCCTGGAGAGATATTGTGATGCACTGGGGGTCCCCTGAAGGACCACCGTTTAACAGATGGAAAAAGGAAGTAGAGAAATGGGGCACTACAAAGGAAGCCATACTGTGGTCTAAAGAACGCAGGGGACTGTGTAAAAAGTTCACAGTCTACCAATTTGGAGGCGGGGGGGCATAGTCAAAATGTTTGAAACCAAAGAGCAGACTGAGTAAGGGCATTGATTCTGCTGTCGTATATATGATGTTGAACCCACCCTTATTACCTCCCAGGCGGCGGAATGCAAAGACTGAAATATGACCACACCTGCATTTAAATGACTCGGAGGCACTGTACAAGAGGAACTGGCAATATATGGGTGCGTGATTTCTAATTCGTTCTTGTGAAAGGAAAGCTAGAACATGAGATCAGGTGGTACAAGTTATACAAACAACAGTTATTTTTAAGTTTAATCTGTTTAGTACTGCTTAGCTTATATTGAAAAATACTCAGGTGCTCATTGCGACTTCGACGGTCGGTGTCTATAAAATCGCAAGTAAATAGCATAACAAGCAAATCGAGCTAATCTGATATAAAAAAGCACAGCAAGGGTGTGTGGCTGTCACCACATATGGATTGAAGGAATCAAATCCTATGTATGCTCTATCAGATCATCATGGTAGAATATTGAGACATGGTTGAAGGCAGCATGTCAGCTGTGAGTTCCAAGATCATCACTGGATGCTGAGGGCAAACTAGTCCATCAAATGCAATGAGTTTAGATGTGGGTAACAGTCAAGCAAGTTAGGTGGGGGTTTGCAGACCACAGTGTGGTTTGTGGTAGTCAAAGTGACTAGAAGAACACATTAGCCATGCACTGGATTGTAAATACAAAGTTTTTAAATCGTGACATAGCTATTGGTGAAAAATGCACCAAGCCTACACAAAATAATTCTACAGGCCGATGAGTTGTGTGCTGCCATGCTATCAGCTTAGTCCCGGGAAAATATATGTAATATCATGGACAGGATGAATACTAGCTACAAGCCACATGTCATTACTAACTACTGTTTGGAGTTTAAATGAACACATCTGTGCTCCAGGATCATCTCTGTAGATTTAATGCAGCAGGAGTGGAAGATCTGCCACTCTGGTGGTCAGGTGTGTCATCTTCCTGGGCATCACTGAAGTCTGTTGGGTACTGGAATTTTTTTTCAAGAAATTGACACAAATCTATCGCGTGAATTTTCAAAGGAGAAATCAACTATATTTAAAATAATTGTAAACATTTGAAAACATGTGAATTGATTCCTCTTGCTTGTTACTTTTATAAGTGTATCAGATTTAGCAAGCACCATCTTTAGCAAGTTGTATTTTTGATAAGGTAACTAAAATGCGAAACAACATTTTGATATTTGAGAAGTGAAAATTTGCATCCATATTTATGAAAAACAGTTACATTTGGAACTGTTTGGAAGCTTGCTCACTGTTCTATCTGCACATCCTCGAAATAAATTTGTCGCTTGTATTGAGATTTCCTGACTCATGTTAATTGTGATCTTATTGCTAGGTGTCTTTGCGGAAGCAGGAGTTAGAGGGTAGACTTAATGCCTGGACGGTGTTCAATGAAAAGAATAAAGAGCTATGTGAGTGGCTGACTCAGATGGAAAGCAAAGTGTCACAGACAGCAGATGTCAACATAGAAGAAATGATTGAAAAGTTGCAAAAGGTAAATATGAATGGTTTGGTCATCTCACTTTTATGTTTGTTTGGAAGGAGTGGTCCATTAGCTTATATATGCTATTTTAAGGGTTTAACCATGATAGTCTAAACATATTTGTGTCATTGTTATACTTGTTCACTAGTGATAGGCAGATCATATTTGTGAAACCTTATTGGTGTCCAAATGGACAGTTTGACCACATTTAATGGGTTTTCAGGGTGGATTGCAAAACGTACCTGCCTTTCTACAGATGTTCATTTGAATTGTCTAATTACACCCTTGCTCTTTTAATTGATTTAAAAAGTTAACATTCTTATCACCTAACTAATTTTTGAGTGTTCAAAGGGGATAGCACAATCATGTTCATTAAATCTTGTGAGCGTTCAGAAGGGATATTCAAATCACATTTTTGGCATTTTAGGTGTTTTCAGGTGGTAGTGCAATTGCAATCCTAACATTTTAATGACATTCCAAAGTCAATCAGCTAGTGACAATAGAATTAAATTAATTTTTACCGTTTTAAGGAATTAAGAAAGATGGTACTATCCCATTATTCGTTTTTAACATAGTGAAGAAGAATCAAACATGCTGCATTTCTGCAAATTTAGAAACACACCACACTTGAGATGTTAAAATGGGAAAGTCTTATAGATTCCTTCAGCCGTTTTTATGAGTATTCACAGTGTATTACATTCCTGCCATTGAAGGCCAGGTCAGGTAGGATAGACTAATCACATTTGTGCAGTTTTGTGGATGTTGACATTTCATAGTCTAACTGTCATTGTCTGTCCGTTTTATAAGTGTTCACAAGGGACAACCTTGTCATATTTTTTACATTTTGTGTTTTTTTCGATGAGATGATCAAACTACCTCTCTGTCAATCTATGCACTTTCAAATGGGCTCTGGAACTCCTGCCAGCTTATGTATATTCTCAAGACATAGTCAATTCACATATATGTTTTTAATTTAATATTGTTCGATCACTACATTTAGAAACATATCAGTAATAGAAAGATTACAAAATAAATCAATTTCAATTAATATATTAAAATATGTGAATATAACAGAGCAGACATTTTATCTATATTCCTTCACGATTTTACAAATTCACCACAGGCTTTTTATTGTAAATATACACACCCAAAACAATTGAATACTCACTCTATTATTAGTTTGGATTCGAATGGAACACCCTACTTGGCATGGTTCAACCCAGAGTGTTTAATAATTTTGTACTCTGTTCAGTCTTTTCAAAGCTGTTCCACAATGTATCATTTATGTGTTCTTCAGCTCACACTCCTAAGCCATTGTCTCAGTGTAAATAACATTCATGACGGGGGTGTGGTCAAGGAGGCCAACATGGCAGTAGAGTTTTGAGTGAGCTCCTGTCGCCCACTTTACATGCTGCTTGACAGTGTGTCCATAAACCCCTAGATGCCCCCACTTTTTCAGCCATCTGCAGATGTCAGATGAGCCCCAGCGGACCTCCTCTGCAGCCACGTGGGTTCCTCCTATACAAATGGCAGGCGTGACGGTATAGACGGCAGACCAAAGTTGGAGCGAGGAAGCTTCTCTCTTTGAGGCCACCTGTGCTTACAACGCGGTCTGGTGGGAGGAGGGTGGGCACTGCATGATGAAGCCCCCCTCCCCACACATTTCTTGAGGAGATGGTGCAGCTGTCCTGCTGCCCGAGATGTGGAGCGGGCTTGTGCTGGTGACATCGGACCTGGGCAGCGCTGACTGAGGCCCGTGAAGTACCTTGCCTGGGTCCTCCGGGTGCTGTTTTTCACTACTGATTGCCTGGCCACTGGCGACAGAGCCCAAGCCGCCCTTGGAGTGACTGCCAGCTGGGGGTGATGACCCACAGTGCAGCGGGGCGAGCGGATGCTGCGCCAACACTGCCACCCGCCTGACCCCCTTCAACCTTCCTTTTCCGGTCAACGTTAGCAGGAGAGGATGCAGCGGCTTGGATTCTCCCACTTGTTGTCCCAGCCTGCATCAGGAGGGCTGCTCGGCCTCAGGGAGCTTCTGGCCACTCAGCAGGAGACTACATCTGAGGGCTGTGGGCCCACCAATAATCAGTGGCTGCAGACTGTCTTCCCGGGGTGCAGGATGAAGCAGAGGCCCCCACCTGAACGCAACTGTGTGTCTCATAGCCAGAAGTGTGGCAGATCCCAGTGAGTGGATTGTCAGACATAAAACTCACCCATTGTTTCAAAGGTATTTCAGTTATCAAACCATTTTATGTGCCAACTACTCATGTTTCCCTGGAGCAAGCGGTTCAGAGCCACAGGATCACCTGGCCCATTTGTGAGCCCCCTCGGCCTCTACACTACTCTCTACATCACAGAGTACTTTACTGTGGGACCTAGGGCTGTTTTCTACTCGGGCTGCCCTAGGGCAAGCAAGCCTTCACCTAGACACTTCACCTCTACCCCTCCCTTTCTGCCTTACAGCTAAATATGGGCCGCGGCAAACCCCGCCTACAACAGCACAGATCAAAATGGACGAATACACTGTTGCGACATGAGACACTAAAGGTGCCGGAGGGGGATCTCCCCTCTGCCATCCAGCTCAAGCCACCAGTGGACTTACGAGTAGTCCTTGAGGCAATCCAGGATGTGGAGGTGGTAGACGCTAAGTTTACTGTGTCCAAATTGACCTCGTTCCCCTGCGCCACAATCTACGCAAGATTGCTGAACGAGTGACGGAGACTGAAATACATATCTTAATGACAGAAGCTAAAGTGGTAACTCTTGAACATCAAGTATCAAAGCTGATGCCCGCTGTGGCCACATTAGAGGAAAGGGCAGAAGATGCTGCAAACTGCTCCATATGTAACTATATATATATACTCTCATATTGGACAATACAACAATACATATTGGACTCTCCTGAACTTTCGGAACTGCAACTCAATCCTACACGAAGCTTGGACCCAACAAGACCTCCATCATCACAATGCCAAGATTCAGATTTTCGTGAATGATTCCATAGCGGTCCAACAGAAGCAACGTTCCTTTGAAGCAGTCCAGTAGAAGCTCCCTGCTGTTAACATCTGCTACTTGCTTCTGTTCCTCATGTGTCTTAAGGTAATTTTTTATTCATCTACCTATTTCATGGATAACCCTGAGCAGACCCTTGGTGTGGGCAACAGAGCAGCGGCTGCTGTGGCTCCCGGGAACAACTGACCACATGATCCCAGAATCAGAGGGTCTTATTCTGCCACTACCTGCACGGGGACCCCAGAAGAAACGTTCACAGGCCAAGACGGACAGCAAGTCTCAGTGAGCCCACCGCCAATCAAGGAGAACCCTAGCGAGGCAGATCTAGACATGAACCTCCCTGATACCCTGCAGCTGTTCGGATCCCCGGACAGCACACTATATCCCCTGGCCTCATCCTCCCCTTGCCAGTCTGAATGGGCAGAGACCATAAACCTTTGACTCTGGGATGGTAGGTACGCCCGCTGCCAGACTCCTTGACCATGGGGGGAGGAAGAATAATCTTTCTACTTACAACTGCTGTCAGGCACTATAATCCTTTACGTGAGTGACAGTAAACATCGCCCAAACTTTCCCCACCAAGTTTTTTAATTCATGTTCTGTTTTAGGGCAACAAATGCTTCAGGGAAGGAAGTATTGGTGGGGTTGAGTTATGGTAATTGGGATTGTTCTCTTGTGTGTTCTTTTTCCTTTCAGGTAATCATTGTGCAAGCTCTCCACTGTGTTTATTTGATTGTCAGTTATTGGCTCTGGGATACCATGCTTAACTGGCCTCTATCACTGTGGGACCCTACTCCACACACACTTAGCCCCGCTAATGGTTAACATTATTTCCTGGAATGTAAACGGTTTTCTGGATCTCATAAAAAATGTCTGCAGTACTGCATTGTGCCAGACAACACAAACCAAATGTGATTTTCTTCCAGGAGCTTCATCTTCTAGGCTCTCAGTGGCCCTTCATGGGTATACCATGCAAGTTTGACTTGGGGCTCAAGGGGAGTCATGATCCTGCTACACAAAACCCTTCCCATGACAGTTACCAAAGTACATGAAGACACTCACTGAAGATTTGTGGGGATTGAGGGAATTATGGCAGCAGAACACTACAACTTTATCTCCTGCTGCATCCCCCAACAGCTCCTGAAACCCACTCTACTTGCTGTACAGTCTATAGTTCTGGGCCTCCTGCCGAGAATGACCATGATGGGCAGAGACTTTAACGTGGTCCCCAACCCTACGATAGACATGTCTGATACTCCACGCCCTGCAGAAAAAGTAAGTTCCTCGCATTTGGTCTCTTGGTCTGACTACATGGGCATCTCTTATGGTTACGCATAACAGAATCCCTCATTGTGGTCCTACACTCATCAGTCTTCTGCTCATTGCACTGAGTCTAGGATCGACCTCCTCTGGCTCCCGGCTGGTTACCTCCTATCCGTCCAATCCATCGGAATCCTACCTCTGAGTATATCTGAGCACGCTCCCCTCCTCCTCTAGTGGGATGCTCGGTTGGGCTTTCTTCACCTGATGTGGAAATTTAGCGCATGGCACCTATTAGATCCAGATCACGCCACATGTGTGAAAGAGGAGATACAAACCTTCTTCCAGACTGACTTGGTGTTCTCGGCCGCAATATTGTGGGCAGCAAGTAAGCATACCCTATGGGGCCTCCTCAAAGCCTACGTGTGCCGAAAGGAACTAGCACAAATAGCAGACTTGATACCCAAATACTCGCCTTGGAAAGCCAAGTAGGTGGTCCCGAGCCAATTGTGCTACATCGCCTGTTGACTGTGACAAAGTCTAAATTACAACAGTTCTCCCTGGAAGAGGGGAAGCAGTGCTGGAAGACTTCAACTCTGCAAGTTTAGGAGTCGGGTGACAAATCCAGCAATCGACTATATTGGATGGCAAACCGAGACATCTCCACCAGATTTGTGCCAGCCTTTAGAGACCCCTCGGGTACTCTCCATGAGGACCCCTCCACAATAGCTCTGGCGTTTGCAACATTCTACTGAAACCTCTATAGGGCTACTCCGTCAGCTCAATGCGAGACCAAGAATTCCCTTCTGCAAGGCATACCTTCACCCTCGATTATGCGCCCGTGGTCCATGGGTAAGATTAACAGCTGATGAAGTAGACTAGGCCATATCTGGTCTGCAATCTGGCAAGACCCCAGGCCTCGATGGCTTCCCCGTTGAATATTTCAAACGCTATTGCACCCTACTAGTGCCCCACCTATTGGCCTTTTTTAGAGAGGGAATGCCCTGGGGCTCCTTTCCCCCGATCTGGACAAAGCAACGATCATTGTAATATGCAAAGCGGGATTGCCTGCTGACCAGTGTTCATCCTATCAACCAATTTCATTAATTATCGACATCATGGTCTTCACTAAAGTTTTGCTGACTAGGTTCAGTCTTGAGTTGGACGATATCCCACCTCATACATCCTGACCAATGTGGCTTTATGCTTGGTAGAAGCACTCAACATTACATCGAAGGGCACAAGTAGCACTCTCCCAGTCACATAAATCAATCAATCAAATAAATAAATTTCTTAAGCGCACTACTCACCCGGTAGGGTCTCAAGGCACTGCTTGAAAAGCCATGTTTTGAAGTGCTTTCTGAAGGTTCGGAGGTCCTGGGTCTTGCGTAGGTTGGTGGGGACGGAGTTCCAGGTTTTGGCGGCGAGGTGGGAGAAGGGTCTGCCATTGGAAGTGGTGCGTTGGATGTGGGGGTCTGTATCGAGGGCGAGGTCGGCAGAGCGGAGCTGTCGAGTTGGTTTGTGGAAGTTGATTCGTTCGTTGAGGCAGGCCGGTCCAGTGTCGTGGAGGGCTTTGTGAGCGTGGACAAGGATTTTGAAAATTATCCTTTTGTTGATGGGCAGCCAGTGTAGGGATCTGAGGTGGGCGGAGATGTGTTCGTGGTGAGGGAGGTTGAGGATGAGACGTGCAGCTGTATTCTGGATTCGCAGGAGTTTTCTCTGAAGCTTGGCTGTGGTCCCTGCGTAGAGGGCATTGCCGTAGTCAGTCTGCTGCTTATGAGGGCGTGGGTGACTGTTCTTCTTGTTTCTAAAGGAATCCATTTGAAAGTCTTGCGTAGCATACGAAGGGTGTTGAAGTAGAAGGATGATATGGCGTTGATTTGCTGGGTCATGGAGAGAGATGGGTCCAGTATGATGCCAGGATTGCGTGCGTGGGTGGTGGGTGTTGGGGGAGGTCCAAGGGTGGTGGGCCACCAAGAGTCGTTCCATGCTGTCTTGTTGGGACCGAAGATGTTGCATCACCTAAATCATGATCTGGCCCTCCAGATTGACTTCCAAAAGGCGTTTGACATGGTCTCTTTCTCGATGCAGTTCTCCACTGAGCTGGCTATGGCCTACCGGCAGCCCAAAACCAGGTCAACAGAGTCCTGTCCTCACTTTTTCCGATCTGGCAGGGTGCACTTCAGGGGTGCCCTCTGTCACCATTGCTGTTTGCTCTGACCACAGAATCCTTGGCACTCCTGATACAATGCGATGCACAGATTTGGGACTGGCAGTGGGAGGGGTGCACTGGGGGTCGCATCGTCCTTTATGCAGACGACATCCTACTCTTCCTCAGTGGCCCACAGACTTCAGGGCGTACGTAGGTGCTTTGAACTCCTCCACCTTTATGAGATGGCATTCGGTCTGCAGGTTAAAGCCCATAAATCTCTCCTGCTGGTGGTGGCTGGAGAAGCCATGTCACATCACTGGTGCCCTGAGGTCCCCGTTCTTTGAAATTCCTTTCTGTATCTGGAGATCCATATTTCATACCTTTCAAAACTGACTTAGTCCCTTAACTTCCAGCCGCTCACTGCAGCTCTAGACAGGGACCTACATAGGTTTAGTCACCTGTCCTTCAATCCAGTGCAGCAACAACTGACAGCCTTTGTTTGGGCAGGAGGGCAACATTGTATAGCCTTCCCCACAGCACAGAAATCTCCATTTGATGGTGGCCTTGGTGTGACCAACATTTGCGGCTACTTTATTGCTTCCCAGCTGGTCCCATTTAATGAGTGGCTCACAGGAGTTCAGAATGACCACTCCCCCCTTATCGCTTGGAACTACATTGGTTAGGGTTTGAATGGCTCCTCAACATGTTATGTGGAGATCGGCTGCCCTTGGCAGTGCCCTCCTGCACTCCATTAGCTGTGCACTGCTGGAGCACAGCTTTCCATCTCACCGAATGGGAGTGGCGTTTGACAGGCATGACCTCTCTTTGGTGGGGCACCTGGTTCTGGCAGGTGTCGAAATTCCAGCGTTCCACCCACTGGGATCGAATGGGGTCACATACCTTAGGGATGTCTTTTCAGGAAATGCGAAACCAACATGCCTTATCCCACACACAATTCTTTTGCTTTCTCCAATTGCGCCATGTTCTACAAACTCATTTCCAGGTGGAGGACGAGATCCCTGAATATGGTCCCTTGAAGGCTAAGCTCCTCATGGGGCACTTGGGCAAATGGTCCGTATCTGCAATCATTGATCATTAATGATAAACGCGCAAGATGGGTTCGCTTCCCTCCTATAGAAATGGGTAAATTGGATAGGTGAACTAGATGATGATGATTGAAGGAAAGCATGCTTAGCTCCAAGAGAATTGGTGGTCTCATCATGGTTGAGAGTGATCCAAATTAACTATCTCCACACCACTTACATATCCCCTCACCGGATGTGACGGATGGACCACACAGCTCAGACAGTTTGCACATGCTGTCATTGCCCAAATGCAGACTTCTACCATGTAGCCTGGGAGTGCCCAGCTCTGCGGCCCATTTGGGAAGAGGTGGGTTGTGAAATTTCTGTGATACTCGGCCACCCAATTGATTTACGATCAAGGGTGGCCTTGTTGAGACTTCTAGAGGAGCTGGGAGGACCACGAGCTGAAAGGAATCTTATAGGAATGGCCTGTCTAGCGGCCAACAATGATATTGCCCGTCACTGGAAACAGCGTATGCTTCCTTCTCTGCCAGCATGGCAAAAAAGAAGTTGACTGGTGGGCCCACCAAGAGAAGCCAATTTGTGAAGCACAGGCCTGCCCCCCAAAATATGATAAAGTATGGGGAAGTGATGGACTCATCACGGGTTACCTTTTTGATGTAAAGTTATTTGATTTGCCTATTTGATCTCAAAATTGTATTCCGGAGCTATTATTGTTTTGGAACAACATCTGTATCACAGGGAATGTTGCCTGCGTTGTTAAACATAACAAAAATGTTGTTAAGAAAAAAATAACATTCATGACTTGAAGGTTGAAAATCATCCGTGTCCTGCGATGTATTCTCGTTATCACTCACCCAAAATTCACTCACTGATAGATTCCAACCTCTGTTCATTTGTTTGTGCCTTTGCAAAGCGTATGTCTTTTGTTAAATGTGCAGGTGATAACGTAGTGCATATTACATTGCTTCAAAGCAAATGGAGTAAGTAATTTAAGAGCTGCATGTACAACCATGCTATATTACTCAACATTGGATGACTTGTATGTGGGTTCGTTTTGAACCCACCTGCCTGTGAAATAAATTGTAAAGAGTTTAAATAGAATTTTCCAAAAGATGTTACATTTTTACCCGTCACTTTTTTGTATAATTGGAGATTGTCAAATAAAACTGTTAGGTGTCAAACTTAAAATGTGAAAACTGGATCATATTCAGAGAGCGATAACGAACAGCACTCTTCCTGGCAGATACTCACAGTGGAGAGCAAAGGGTTCTCTAGGGTCCCACTCACTAGGAATGTTGAGCTGTAAACATACTACCTTGTTTCAGCCTTGATAGTTGTCTGAAGAAATTAGTCATACATTTCTGTATTCGGCAATGATGGCCAAGGTTTCTACAGAGATGGAACAATGAAACTTGTTTAAATGCCCACCTGTCCTGATCTAGCAGTAAACTTTGAAGGTAATCTGTCTCGTGGTGTTCTGGTGTAAGTGTTAAGTGGGAAGATTGTTCTTCTGCTGTCTGTGACTAAATGATTGAAGCCCTTCCTTGATGTACAGTATCTTCCCCCTTTAACAAGCTTGTGTTACACACCACGACATGTAGAAAATTATTATTTCTCAACTTCTACCACAAGTTTATTTTAAAAAAGATATCAATTTTTAAAGTGAAGGCATTGATTTGAGATTCATTAATGTCTTTGTCAGGACTGTGTTGAAGAAATACATTTGTTCAGTGAAAATAAACTGCATTTGAAACAAATGGGAGACCAACTTATCATGGCCAGTAACCAGACGAGATCTACAGATATCGACAACAAGCTCGGCAAAATCAATGATCGCTGGCAGCATCTTTTCGATGTCATTGGAGGGAGGTAAGCACATGCTTATGGCAGCATCTTTCTTGGTGATTGCTTTACAAAGTTCTCTTCTTTAACACTCAGGGTTTATTGGACATTACACACATGGAAAGGCCTTTAATCCTCCTGAAGTCACAAACTAAGGAGCAAATGTTTGTCTTTATTATTGGCCAGAACTGGGGCGGACACTCACCTAAGTTGGCAAATGTCACTTTTGTTTAACTTATGAATAAATAGGGGTATGTGGGCACCGTAAGGTGGTTGCTACTTATTGCCAGTGTTACCTTGCTGCAAACGTTTGCAATCAGAGATAATGAATGTTGTATTTTGTTACAATAATTTCCTTGAATGTTGTATTGTCAGGAAAGCCAACATGGTGCTATGGTGAATACTGACAGACACAACGAGACATACTCAATAGGTCTAGCACAGGAGGATTTGGATGGCTTTTTGGGAGTTTTATTGCAAGTTGTTCAGTTTTGACCAAAACAATTCAGAGGTGGATTATTCCAAAAAATGTTTTGGGGTGAAATGCTTTTTGTGATTTGGGGGGCAGAAATAAAAGAGGGCAAGGACTGGAAAATAGGTTACTAGGCACATATTATTTCTGAAATTATGTCTGGTGTTAAAAACAAAATAGGAATCTGTTTACTCGTTGCCTGTTAGAGTTAATTTACCAGTTGTTACAGAGGACATGTTTATAAAAGACACCATCATGTTCCTTAATTAAGTCCTAGCTGACAGCACCCAAACAAGAGGCCCACGTTTTATAATAAGTTGTTGTAGGAATAGAAAAGGGTTCTAATTTTTTGCAAAACACTTTTTATTGAATAAACAGAAATATGAAAATGAGTCACCATTCCAAAATCAGCCCACATTTCAGTAGAAGTCAACATGATATGCAAATTCACGTACTTGGGTTTTAAGCATTTTTGGTTCTCTGACACTTGTAATTCTCTCAGTTGACAAGCAGTTCTCTTTCAGCCTTTTATCAACTGTATTAAAGGTACCTATTGGTGGCTAGGCTGGAAGACCTGAATCACAAAAGCACAAGAGGGGTTACTAACAATACAGTTTAAGGAGCACATGTATCAATTAAAATGTAACTCCAGCTGCCTGCTGATTAATAGATCTAAATGCGTAAATGAAAATAATGCTGGGGACCTGGCCTGAGAGTATGCCCTTGGTGTTTATTTTTTTTCATTAAGCATTTTTTAAAGTGCTGACATGATGTCAAAATTAGTGAACAGAGGCACTGGGACAGTATGATTTGCCCCAGATCAAACATTTTGTTTGAAGTATAGCGAAGAAACTGCGGCAAAGTGTTATTTGCTACAAAGGCTGAACATTTACCACCATATTGCATGTCAGTGAATATACTACAAGCCTTGGCTCTTCTCCCCTCACCTTGATAAGATCAAGTCTATTGTGTAACCTCTGCATAAAGCAGCTTTTACATTGATGCTAAATACTACTCCCAGTCGTGCCAGGAAGGTAGCAGAGGAATACCTTCAGAGAGTGATTGGCCAAAAGCACACAATTTGGCCCAATGATAGGCCGGTACTATAAACTGTGTTTTCCAGTTCTATTTTTTCTAACTAGCCATTAGACCACTACTGGAGTGGCAGTGATTTTCATGAGATGGAAACTTCACTGTGTTGTGGGTGTTGCTCAGTTTAACACAGTGTTTATTTTCAGCATACCAGAATATTAGGGTAAAGTGGTGAAACTGAGATTAGATTACAAGTATTCTAGCTGCGTGACTAAAATGTACCCACTGGAGACCAGGTCTTTTAGCACTGTGTGGTTGCTCTGCGTTATGCATTGTAGACCATGATATTTACCATTGGTATTTCAAACTTTTAGGACTATTATTTAATTCCACTTGGCTCAACATGTCTCTCAAGAGCTGCAATATTTAGGAGTCAAGACTTTTTAGGGGAATTGGTGAAGGGATTAGCACTCAGATACGGCATGGCCGATCACCAGCCGAGCTGGATCTTTTAAGAGGGCCTGACATAGAATGAAACCACGAAAAGGTGCTACGTGATTTATAGTCCTCTTGCCATGCCCAACAATCGTCTTCTGATGCCTCTGCAGGTGCAAAGTGCCTCCGCTCGCGGAGTCGCTGTGTCTCCACGCACGCCGTGTTGTGTGAAGGGATAATGGAATGTTAGCCGCCCTAATATTAGCTTGCACCTCCTGCCTACCTATTCTGCAGACTCTTCAACCAGCTGGAATGTCGGGATGCGCAGAGATGTGAAGCTGTGGACAGACACCCCTATAGAAAGCACCCATCTTGCGATTGAGGTCTGTCCAGTATAACAAGGAATGCCTTTATACGCGTCAACTTCGTACACTGGCCCTAATTCTGAATGACCGTACAACTGTAAGATTTCTGACGAATTTGCAAATTGGGTTTTGTGTCCAAATTGGCATTACTAAATACATAAAATTACCACACATTTGATCATTTTCCTCGTGCACATTTTGTTAGGAAAAGCATGGCAAAAGGAAACTACTTTGAGGTAGGGAACGCATGGCATAAATTGCCCAGGTAAAAGTTTTTGAATAGAAGTTAAAAGCACTCGTATTGGCTGCTCAAACTCTATTACCACACGGTTCTACATAATTTCGGACAGGAAAACTTGTAATGGGCTGTAACCATGCGGTATCGGTATTTTCTCGTGTCTAAGTTGCCGGCAGTTAAATCCTGGCAACCAGAAATGAGCCCCTCTGTATTTCTTCCGTCTTTTGTCAAAACTAGAAAAGTTGCTCTAGTTTGGGGCGTTTTACTGTGTGTTAAAACCCAATTATTAATATCCCTTAAGCTGTGCCCTTCCACGTACAAGCATTTGTGGTAAACAACTCGGTTCACCCTGCTACCAAACAGCATTAGCAGATGGGGACATTAGCCCGGCTGAGGGGTTTAAGCCGTGAAGTGATTCTACGAGCTCAGGCGACAAGCTCCGATTTGCCATATGGCATCCGTGACGTGCAAGGGGAGGTCTCAGACTTGTATTGTGCGCTTCTGTGCAGCTCAACGGGGGCATTGTCGGGTCGCTTCACGAAATCTAGCCCGGCGCAGACAAAGAAGAGCCTTTAAAGTACACGTGTTCTCATGGAGCATCTCCGCTCTCACATCTGCTCTTCTTTCACGGTGACGCTAACAATTCCAGGCCGTTTGTGCAGAGCCCACTGTGTTCAAGCCGATTGTTTCTGCTACTGTGTTTCTAAACCAAAGGACACTAATACATCTTAAAAATGTCCACAGGTGTTGATTATTTTGAACAGAAACCTTTATAGTGTCTTACATTCTACTGTGTTTTCTTTAGTTTGATTTGGTTTTATTTCTGATAGATAGCAGCATCCTTTGCATGAATATCAGAAAGATACAAATAACAGCATACATAAACATTTTCAAATACCAGTAGTTAGATATTGCTCTACTCTGCGAAATAAGAGGCTGAGTCCAAGTAGATGTTAGTGATAGAAAATTGGATGACGGCAATGAAAAAATATCCCCCTTACATTGTGATACGTTCTTGCTGCAGCTTTAAAACAGTGCTGCTCCAGCTCAGCCACAGTATTGTTGAATATTTCTGCACGTCTTTTCATATTTAAAACTATTTCATTTCGCTGAAATCCACGTGGGTCTATGCAGCCTTTTCTCTTTGGTTGCTTTTAACATTTAAGGGTCTTATCCATTGGCCCATTTAATCTATCTCATGCCCTTTCTGCCTCCCCATTCATTAGTGTGATTTCTGATCAGTAATATATTTGATTTGGAGTGACTTGAAAATCCCGGGGTAGGTAACAGCAACAATTGATATTGGTCTTTCTGCGTTTGTGCGATGACTTCTGTTACTTTCGATCATCTTTATTGGAGGCACGTTTAGTTAGTGGTGCTTAATCAGTTGTGTGAACTCCTATTTTGAAGTCGAACTTTTAATAAAATATTGTGAGGGTTAGCGACAATACCAGACTGATGTTGTTTTGCACCCAAACCACACCTACGCTGGAAGGTGGGTAACAGCCTAGCTGCTAAGTAACACCATTTCATGAGTGACATATTTAGTTAGTCCTGATGTTTTAGCCAATATCACTTTGCATTCTTTTACTTGTGGTTCAGCTGTTCTTAGAAGTGTGGGCCTACAAGTTCCAGCCTGCAGTTTGCCAGTTGCTTATAAATAGGCCTGGCTAAAAGTATGCCTCTTGAGACAAGGCCAGTTAAAAGCTAGGAAACTGTTAAAAAAATAATAGACAAGCATTGGCAAAGTTAATAGGTCTCATCTACGAGGCGAGACTATTGGATTTGGCACTGGTTAGCCATGTTGCACATCAAGTGCTGTGTAACATGGCTGAAAGTTGGGAAAAAAAAGTGCTCGGACATGGCCAGCACTGGCCGTGTCATAGTGCTTTTCTTTTTATGACAGGCAATTGAGGTCAAGCCACAACAGGAGGGCTGGTGGGAGGCAATCAAATACACGAGGGAGGGAAGGCTGGTGCAGGCAATCAAAAAAACAGGGGGAGGACATGTGGGGGCATGCAAGAACATGGGAGAGGAAGGGCTAGTGGGGGCAAGCCCCAACACAGATGAAGGAGGACAGGTGGGGGGGAAGTGCACAAGGGAACCTTCTGAAAAGATGCATGGTATAGCCTTAAACACAAAGACAAAAAGGAGCGCCTAAAAAGCAGTGGAGGAACACAAGTAATGTAATCATGCCCCATCCAAGAGACAAACACATGAAGAGGAAGGAAGCCTATGACAACTAACCAGTAAAAAGCAACCAAAGGAGATCGACAATGTAGCCAACCAATGGTAAGCAATCAGCGGTCGCTAAGTCTAGGTCTAGAAGGCAAAAGGTCTAGAAGGCACAACTCATGCGCTGCTAGGCGAGAGCTAAAAAAATCTCAATTTCGAGCAACTTTATTTTTAGTTGAGGTATCATGTTTTAACTCATACAAGGCAATGTTTTTTTTAATTAATTGAACCTGCAGCTGCAGGCAATAACACACGTTATACATTTTCTTCAAAGTCTCTGCTGTCAAACTCTATTGTGTATGAACACTGTTATTGCAAGAGTGATGCAGCTAAGAGAATGAAACATCATAGGCATCATAACACAATTGCATTTTCTGTTGTGGAGGTAGGGTTTGGATGGTAACAGTTCACAAAAAAAGGTACCTTTACTAGATAAAAAACAGTCTTCTGTGCTCCTCCACGGAGTGTTATAAGGTGAATATCTGTGTGTGTTTATATGTACATTGATTCATGTGAATTAATGCAAAAACAAAAACTGAGAAACCATATTGGAGGAAACCAAATAATGAAAAAACAATTTTGAGAAAAGAACATTTTAAGAAAAACAAATCTAAATTTAAAGGAAACATTCTAAAGTAAAGGTCATTTTAATGAAAAATAAAAAATCACACATTTGGGTTAAGATTAGGGGGAGTGAGGGTTTTTGGGTTTAGGGATGGGTGATGTTTAGGGACGATGAGGGGATTTCATGGTTCAGGAACTGGTGGGATTTTGGGGGTGGTGAGGTTTTTTCAGGGATCAGATATGGGTGGAGTTCTAGGGTTCATGAATGAGTCATGTTTAGGGGAAGTAAGGGGTTTTCAGGTTTTAGGGATTAGTAGTATCATTTAGGGGTGTACATTTTTTAGTGGGTACAGATGATTGGAATTTAGGGTTGGTGAATGTTTTTAAGGGTCAGTGATTGGTAGATTTTGGAGTGGTGAAGGGTTTTTACTGTTCTGGAATGGGTGAGGTTTAGGGTGGTATGGGACTTTAAGGTTTCAGGGATAGGTGGCCTTTATATGTAGAAAGAGTTTTCGGAGTTCAGGAAAGGGGGAGTTTAGATGTGGTGAGGGATTTGAAGGGTCATGAATTGGTGGTTTTTATGGATGGTGATGATTTTTTAGGGTTCAGAAATGAGTGGAGTTCATGGGTGAGGCAGGTTTATATAGGATCAGGGATAGGTGGTGTTTAGGCATAGAAAGGGGGTTTTAGAATTCAAGAATGGATGGAGTTTATGGGTAATGAGGGGTTTATAGGGTTCACCCATTCAGGAATGGGTGGCGTTTAGGTGTGTTGAGGGGTTTTTAGTGTTCAGGGATGGGTGGAGTTTAGGGTTAGAAAGGTATTTTACCGTTTAGGGATCAGTGGAGTTTTGGGGTCAGTGATGGGTGTAGTTTATGCACGAAGAGGCACTTTTAGGGGCAGAGATGGCTAGTGTGTAGGGGTAGTGAGGGTCAGCAAAATAAAACCATCCAAAGTAATTTTTAACAGTACAAAAGATATGAATTCAAAGTAATGTCCCTTGATGTAACAGACTGAAATAAATACTTCAGACAAAATTGTTCCTAAAAGTAAGCCCTGCAACCATTTCATGCACACCCTGAAAAATAAGTATACTGAAGCTAATTTTAAATAAAAAGAAATTTTATGAATTGATTTCTATGAAATGGTAAATGCCATTCATTCTTAACTTTCCATTAAACCATTTAGATGAAATGGTTTCTCAGTACTGTAATTCCATTGAATTGTTTTTTCATAAAATCACATACAATCTATGTACATATGTGTGCAGGTGTCAATGTGTGCATGTAGTGCTTGTATAGCATAAAAGGAGCCAGAAGGCATTAAATCACTTTACAGGATAAAAGGCAAAAATATAGATATTGAGTGACTGTCGGGCAGCTGGGTTCTGAGAGTGGGGGGCAGGGTTATCACTTTGTTGTAATATAAGTTCTTTACAGAGGTGTGTCTCAGCTGTTTCATAAATTGGGGCAGTCTTAGTCGACATAGGGATGTCATTGTAGATCCTTGAAGCAAAATAAAAAAGCCCTAGGGCCTGACCAACTATCGGTCCTGAACCACTGGGCCCTTCAGCACTTGACTATCAGTGGTAGTGCGAGTTGAGCAGTCCAAGGCCTCTAGAGGAGAATGGGGCTACCAACACAAAGTAAAACATATCATTCTCAAACAATACACAGAGGGGGTTATTACAACTTTGGAGGAGGTGTTAATACGTCCCAAAAGTGACGGTTATACCACCAGCCGTATTACGAGTCCATTATATCCTATGGAACTCGTAATACGGCTGGTGGCATATCCGTCACTTTACCGTCACTTTTGGGACGGATTAACACCTCCTCCAAAGTTGTAATAACCCCCAGAGTCACCTGAGGTCAGGACACTAGTGTTTTAGCAAGTGGGTTCCTGAATCCCACTTCTCTCGCCAGAGGTAGTGGTCATTCCCCACTCACTATAGGTGACATTCAATTTAAGCCCCACTAGTTGTCCAAGACTCGTGAGTCCTACTCCGACTTTTGTTAAAGTCCAAATTGTTCTAACACTGTAGCACTATATGGCAGGCGAGGTCCCCCAACTGGCATCAAAGGCACTGACTTCACTCCTGCACACGTGCAACGACCTGATCAGGGCAGCAATGGTCACATCTCACTTCACAGCGGCCCTCCTCTGGCGTGCATGTTCACCGACTTTTATCTGACTACAGGTAACAACTCAGTTGATCCAGCAGCCTTCTCCTCACACCGTGCTACTGGTATCCAATTGCCAGTCTCCCCCACTGACCTTGCTTCCTCCAAGCACTTTCTTCTTCCTCACAGTGCACACTGGTCTTGGCAAGCAGACAGGCACTCATGCTCCAGACCCCAAGGGCATGTGACGTTGGATTCCCTGGGTGATGTCCTCACTCCCCACAGGGAGGCATTGACCCCAGTCCTGGTCAGAGGCAGAAGTCTTGCAGAGCTTCTCCTTTGCACACAGCATGAGTGGCTATGTGACAGCTGAGAGTTTTGGAGGCCTCAAGCTCTCCTACTTGTAGTCTATTTCCAGAGTCCGAGTGTGATTTAGAGGCTGAGTCTTTGAAGTTTATGTTGGGGGTGTGCATTCTTTTGAAGTGCCCTCTCCTCTGCCCTCCCCCTCTCCAGAAAGCAGTCTGTCACTGCAGAAGCAGCTACAAATCTGATAGACCTACAACACAGGGTGTGGGAGTGAGTAGAGGTTCACAACTGGTTGCAGCCACAGTGATATGTATATCACAAAGTTACCACAAGGCCTCAGCCCTACTCTTTATGATTTTCTTATCAGCCCGCTCCTTTCATGAGTTACGCCCTGGTGCCTTCCCAGTGATCTTTTCGGAGTCAAAGCGAACCCTTTAAAGTGTACTGAAGAGCCTGGCTCTTCCGTTCTCCAATGCATCCCACTTGGCTCACAGGAAAGCAGCGATCCTGTGAGTGGGGGGTGGGGGAGTCCTCTACCTCCTCATGTTCCTCCAGTTAGCCCTCGGTCTCTTCTCCCAAAATAGAACCCAGAATCTTCTGTGTATTATACCATTCACAGGGACACACACGCCCAGCACATGGAAATAACACACACACACACACTGCACACCCTACATTTTCCATGTATTGTACCATTCACAGGCACACATACACCCAGCACATGTATATAACACATACGCACTGCACAGCGCTGGATCCTCCCTGTATCATACCGTTCACAGAACCATACATCCAGCACATGTATAACACACAGGCACTGCATAGCACTACACACCAAACCAATGTAGGCCAAGGGTGTTTTAAGCACACAGCAGCGAAACTATGAATAAGTGAGCCTGTAGTCCTCACTCTAGTGACACAGGTAAAGAGGCCTGTTCACTCATATTGATCACTACACAGTATACTGCTACCATTGTGCTGCATATCTCCTGGAAAAGGCAGCAGCATTCCTGCACTGTGAGGGTAGTGCTTTTACACTTCTCCTGGTTGGAAAAGACCACAGTCCGCGAGAAAGGCTTATGTCATGATGCATACACATGATCGGTGTTTGCCCATAACATCAAAAATCAGCACCAGGAATCTAGACATAATTACAGATGGGACACTCAGGGCAGGAGTGCATGTTCATCGCCATACAATGGAATTTTCCCTCCCAGCACCAGTTATTTAAAGGGTATTTGTGGGCAGTTTCTTTCCACTGTGAGGATCTAAAGGACATCGAAGGGCTATACATCCCTCAGACTTCAGCTCAGAACAGTTTCCCATGCTGCATAGAAGGACTGGAAGTGGTTCCAATAAGTATCAAAGCATTTCAGGTTTTGAGCACAAGATTTGGTTTTAAGAAATAAATTAGACTTCTGGTGTATGTTTCCATAACTTATAAAAAATTGTACGTCTGAACACTGAACACAAACTTTGTACTACAAAAATATTGATTCCAGAGTATCAATTACTAAACTGTCCTGAAAGTATGTATAGGGAAGTATGGCTTTTCTAATCTTAACTCCACATCTGTGTATCTTGATGATATAGCTTTTCAAGGTACATACATGTGGAGTTAGATATAGTAAACCTGTTATATACATGTAATACATGGAAGCCTTGAAGCCCTGTGAAAAAGCACACCTTTAATTCTTCTAATACATCCAAGTTGTGACATGTCTAGTCATCTGTAATAATAACAAAATTACATAGCTGCTCAACTGTAATAACTTATTACAGTTGAAGTCTTGCCTGCTGCAAGAGACAGTAGCCAAAGTTATACAGGTTGGTGAGCGTAATTACAGCTGCACTTTAAACAACTAAAACAGGAAAAGGATTTTCCTTCTGATCTGTTTTTCTAAAATTAACATTTATAACCACAAAGACAATATTTATGACAGCGTGTTTGTATTTTGCACACATTATGTCATTACAGACAGGAAAGATAGAATCCCTCTGCTTCTTTCTTCATATTCTAAGATTCAGTAGTTTTTAATTTGACTTACATTAAACTCATTCTGTTATATTTTCGCAAATTACTAATTCAATTTTGGGGTGTTTACTTTAGCACTACAAATTCTGCTTATCATTCTTCATGTCACTACACATTCTGCATATTGTTCTTCATGTCGCCATACATACTATCTCTTTCATATGAATGAGCAAGACTTAAAGGATTTAAGTGGTTTGTAGGAAGGACAATAGTGTGACATTGTATCATAAGCGATAATATATTTTCAGTCGTACACTAAACGGATATCACAAATCACCTTGGAGTTCTTTGGAGTTCTAGTGTTTATGAAGGAGCTCAACCGTTGGCCTTGTTCGCCTGGATGCTAATGGAATTCCTTGACGATTTGAAATATCTTTATAAAGTATGGTGTGGGTACTGTATTCCATATATACTTTAGCAACACAAAAGGATGATGGACGGAGTGCTGAAACTTTTCAAACACTCACCCCCAGTCATACACCTGTGTTAAATTCATCATTCTTTTTCTCACCATGCTGCTACCCCAGTTTTGACCCAGGCTTATGCAAATCAGTCTTGACCCTGCTCCCCATGGGAACAGCCCAGCCAGAACTGCCAGGCCAAGTCCTCCCTGGACTAGAAACAAGCATCCTCGGACCGGTTTCAGGGTATCACCCCTCATCAGCCAGGCTAGCTTGAATCCAGTGGCACAGTGAGCAAGGGACCCATGTCTGGGCATGCCCTGGCCACTTAGTATGACTTTAGCAACACAAAAGAATGATAGACGGAGTGCTGAAACTTTTCAAACACTCCCAGTCACACCTCTGGGTTTAATCCATTGTTCTTTTGCTCATCATGCCACCTCAGTTTTTACCCAGCCATATGCAAATCAGTCCTGACCCTGCTCCCATGAGAACAGTTCAGACATTCACATTGAGTTGTTACCTTTGAAGTGTCCCGTCATCCTACCAGCCACCGATTGATTGTGCTTTGGATAGTGTTCCTAACTGTAGACATTAAATACAGAACACAGTAGCTACCTCTAAAAAATATACATTGAAAATGTCCTATTGCAGGCATGAGTGGAAATTAGTGCAGCATAGCTTGACACATACATTAAATGTGATTCCTCTAACTGGAATTCCTTTGTATCCCAAGCATCAGGATCCAGGTAAAAAAAATTGCATTGAAAACAAGCATTTGCAATGCAATGGGTCTCGCGTTTTGCTTGAGTTAGAGCCATTAGCGTTGTAAACTCCTAACTGGACTTTTCTTGGCACATAAATTGAAAATGCTAATTAAAACAGTTGACATAAGCGAGCCAATTCAAAGTGCCACGGCTGCCGTTAGTTTGAGCACGAACGAGAAACATAAAAGGAAAAGTAAGTTCGCTTGCAGTCAAACGTACCAGCACATGTGCAATTATCCATGTAACAGGGTTGATGGCTAAGGCGGTAACAAAACTTTCCCAAGGAGGGACAAAAAGAAAGCATTTACCAATGATAAAGGATTTTTGAAAGGTAAGCACATGAATGAGTGATATTGATGGGCATGCGGTGGACGTGGTTAAAAGTCCACAGATAGATTACAACACGTCAGAGCGCTTGTGCGCTCGACCTAAAAACACAGCTCTGCAAGTAAAGACTTGAAGAGATAGTAATTTGCTCCTTACCAGTAGAAGGTGAGAGTAAAATTATTTTGTAAGAAGTACAATAGTAATTTCAGTTCCCGTTGAGTGTTTTCTTTTGTTGCAAGTAAAACAAACCAAAGAGGAGTGACAATAAGCATCATACACAGTAGCACCATGACATGGCGAAAGAGATGCGAAATTCCAAAAGTCTCATGAAATTCCCTGCCCTCTAGCCGTGACCCCCCCACCCGCCCCACAATAGTCCACAAGGCAGTTTCAATAGCCGGGCACTCCAATCACAACTGAGAGTGTTTTGAAGTGAAGAAAACAAAATGTATATTATTATTTTTGATTATTAATTTAGGTAAACAACAAGATGTATTTACCACCTTAAAATCCCTTTTAAGATGTGACAGCAACAACATTAGAGCATGCTCTTTTCGTTTGTAACTTTGTATGTTGGCATGCCAATAGGGTAGTGGTTTTAGAAACTTCAGAGGAGTCATGTGTATCCATTATTGCCAGTCGGTTTCTGTTGAGATAAAAAAAAAAAACAGTACCTTGCTGACCTGGTGAACTCCTAACAAATATTGCAATATAGTCTTGTGTATAAATGGCCGGCTGTGGCGATGCTGGTGTGAGTTGCTCACATTGCCCTCATTCAAAAGTCGGCATCATAGTTTAAGAAGATAGTTTACATTTTATAGAGTTGAAGCCAAGGGTCTTTAAACAAAAGGACCAACATGTATCTTCTCTGGTTCCACTTAGCTAACTGTTTCTGACACATTCTCTAGCTTTAGTCCTGTGTTTCAGCTTTCTCATGGGATGAGAATTGGGTTTTCTTAAATCTAAACTATGCCCTCGAACTGCTAGCATTTAGCAATGTCATTCTCCTTTCTTCTATGTACAACAATAGGTTGGTAGGAGACCTGTAATAACAGGCCTTATTGTATGTACCATAGTCCCTCGCTCAGACCGCCCAGTTTTCTCTGCTCTCACCCACGCACACAAAGCCCTCCACGACAAGGGACCGGAATACCTCAACAGACGCCTCAACTTCTACGTCCCCACCCGCCTCCTCCGCTCCTCTGGCCTCGCACTCGCTGCTGTCCCTCGCATCCGCCGCTCCACGGCGGGTGGGAGATCTTTCTCCTTTCTGGCGGCCAAGACCTGGAACTCCCTCCCCACCAGCCTCAGGACCACCCAGGACCACTCCGCTTTCCGGAGACTCCTAAAGACCTGGCTGTTCGAGCAGCGATAACCCCCCCTTTTCCCCTAGCGCCTTGAGACCCGCACGGGTGAGTAGCGCGCTTTATAAATGTTAATGATTTGATTTGACCTCTGGCTTTTTACTGGTCTAACTTCACACCATTTCATGAAGCCAACGATCTTGGAATTATCCTATAGCTTCAGAGTGTCATATTTCTATCTCCAGTTGGTCCTAGCCTGTGTTTATCTCTGAGCTATACAATATTGTGCATTACGGCTAGCCAAGCTGCACCAAAAGGTTCTCCCAAAGTGCATAGGCCTATCCCTGCTTCCATTTCAGCAGATGCCTTAGACATTGGAGTGTAATAACTGCTCCCCGTAACTTCACAAACCAAACAGAAAGGTTGAGTCGAGATCCTTTGCCCCCTTCCCCCAGGCTTCTTGGCAGTCTGCACTAGTTCACATCGCTGAGTTCTTTATTTCTCCATCTCCATCCCCAAGGGGTCTGAGTGGGCACTTCTAGTGTGTGAAAAAAGTACCACTTATAGAAAAAAAGAGCAGCACCAGGGATTGTAACCAGTCAGGGAACTCCCGACCCTTGTTCAGCAAGACTTGGGATGTCTGGAGACGTCAGTGGTAGACTAAAAAACCGTTTCCTGTTCTTTAGATGAATGGAACCAACAGAGCGGTCTTTTAACACTGCAGGTGCTCTAAAGTTCGTGCAACGGATACTGAGGTCGGGGGCGTGCTTACTGCACGGGGTAAATGGGTCTGTCTAAGTTTCTTGCTAAAGTGATACCTCCAAAGACACACCAGCACACATGTGAATCACATAAAAATGGCTGGGAAGTTACAAGACTGCGCGTGTGTTGCAGTTACTCTGTCCTAATAGTGCTCTCATTTGTTGCAAGGCAAGCGGTGTCAAAAGGGATCTGAATCCCAAAGAGACTGTTTGGCACTGGGCGGCACGAAGCCTGTCCCCTGGCGAATCGAAGGCACTGATCCCATCCAGGCACGCGTTCTCCCTATTGAGGTTAATGGCGGGGGAACGGGCCTTGTGTGCACAGGAGTGGATGTTGAGATTAAGGACTGTTAGGGACAGCAGGACTCCTTCTCAGCATACGCTTTTGCCACGTGACCGCTTTGTGATCCCTGGCCACTGGCCAAAAGGCCACAAAAAGAGTCTCCTTGTGAATGGAACATTGTGGGCGAGCACTTATTGGTTCGTGGTCCACTGTATACTCCTTCCGATGCCAGCCAAATCCATATGCAAAGAGTAAGCTGTAACATTTTACCAGCTTTTTACGAAATATTTGTGCGTGTTGTAGCTATTTTACAAGAAGTGGGGAATGTCTTTTACTTCCTTGCCCCCCTGCGACTCACTAGTGTTTGCAAGGGCAATTTTGAATTGCAATTCACATTGGTCGTCGTACACATAAAGTCGTTTTTTGATTCAGGTTCATGGGTTTATTTTTGACAGTCACAGGTTTTTCTTTCATTCCATTATTGGGTTGTGAATTGGGGATGTGTTTTCTAGTGGCTCTACTTTTTTACTCTGTGGAATACAGAGACCTCAGTTCTAAATCGGATTCTACACTTTACCAAATAGTGTGTAATCCTGGTCACATCACTTAGTTTTTAGGGCATCCGTTATTATATTAGCTAAAATTCGGAAACCTATAGTAACGCGTCGAGTCGTCGTAGTAAAAAACGCTTTTAATAAGCCTAAACGTATCCTTCGCAGCACAAATAATTCCCTTCTAACGCGGGCTTTATTTCAAGTGTTCTGAGGCACTTAGCTTCGCGTGTCAGCATTGAAATCCTCGAAGGCACAGTCCCACTGTTGAGAAAGGAGTGGTCTTCCCTGACAATGGTTCCGCCGTCCTTGTGTGCGCGCACACCGCGGCACCCCGGCCAGGGGCTCTGAGGAAGACGAACAAGCCGGGCTCCTGAGGGGGAGGGAGGGCTGTCTTCTTGCACGAGCGGGATCGGGCGGACGCTGCTCTCCTCGCCGGCCTCGCTTCTCATTTGGAATGATCTTGCCTCACGAGCGGTAAGGGCAGATTTGGTCTGCCATGTTTACAAAGGGCGATTTTATGGCAAGGTCAAAGGAGCAGTGGCTGGTTGGTGGGACGAGCAGCATCCTTGAGAGGCGTGTGTGGGGGGGTGTATGTGGCCGGAAACGGCTGGTTGTATGCTGCAGTTGCACCTTTGGTTACAGTATAGGGTAGGGCTGCAAAGGTGTTTTTTGGAGCCCCTGTTATTTATAGCACTAATTATGGGCGCATCGTAGCTCTCTTGATACATGTTTAGCAGCATCTTTCATGGAAGGCACCACCTCCCTTTCCCGTGCAGCGTAGTGAAGGGCATGGCCGGTAGTCTTTCTTTCATGTGGGCTTGTCGATGTGTATGGCACGGAGCAGCAAATAGCGCAGTGCTGTGTGCAGCATTTCAGCCTTTGTGTTTTAATGCAAGGAACAAAACAGTAAATGTATCTGCTTATTGGAATGTGCATGTTCATAACATGCTGCTGGTTCATGAACATCGTTGTTGCACGTTCACAATGGAGATATTTTCACACTTGCATAATTCTGCCATGGTGTCATGGTACTGCGTATGAGTAGCACGCAGTAGAGATGACACAACATCCACAGTGCCAGTTTGCAACCCTGTGCCCCACAGTCTAGTATTAATGCAGAAAGAGATCATCACTGTGAATGTATTTTCTGTCGAAGCCTGGCGCTGAGAAAGAGTCCCAGTTTTAACCATGCCTGCTTCTGCAGTGATTCACAGCGGTTCGGCCCATTCGTTCCTTATCAGGGTGAGAGACTCCAGAGCATAAATCGACATTTGAATGCAAAGTTGAAATAAAGATGCGTTGGCCTGCCTTTGTGCTTTGAGAATACAACATGCTGCTGACAAACATAAAGCAATTTGGAAGGTAATGCCAACCCCAAGTGTTGGCGACCTCTGCTTGTGGTGCCAAACAGTGGTATGAAGGTCACTTCTGTATTCCTTTGTTTCATATTGTAGTACTCAAAGGGGGGATCTAATAGGTTTCATCACAGCACCAGATTTTGAGCTGTTCCATTACTGTGCCCATACACAGTTTGCCCATTACTGGTTTCAAATTCCATCCTTTCCTAATGGTGGAGGCAGAACTTGCTTTGCCTTATAACCTTTCAGGGATATTGAGCCCTTCCGGCAGTAGACCAGTCAGGGATGTTGACTCCAGTACACTGCACGCTTTGGGTCTGGTACAAACTGAGAGAACGAGCTAATGATACTCTCCCTGCGTACTGATTTGGGATAGCCCTCTACCATCACCTACAGTGGAGCCAAAGGCAGAGGTGTATATACAGATGCTGGGAATTGATGCCATGGGCAGCGATTTCCCAAGTGTCTGCTTTCTGACACTAACAGCCGTGCACACCTGGATTTCTTCCTAGATAATCTGCAAACATGCTGCAATACAGTCTACATACCTCTCCCAACTGAACTCCGACTGTTTCCACTAATCTCACAGGCGGTACTTCTCCCAGTCCAACACACTTTGACTCCTTGTTTGTATCTGTACAAACATGCACAATTGGGAGGTTGTTGGGTATGGTCTGAGAGTGAAGGTTGGATGTGAGACTGACGTAGGGAATTCTGTCACCTATGCTCAATGGATCTACTGTGGTGGTCAAAGCAGTCAGTTGTGCTTCAACCGAAAGCATACGTGATGGCATTACAGATATCTCCACAGGGAGTGGCACATACCTTAGATCCTGTTCGATTATTACAGTCTGAGAGAGGATGTGAGATGTTACTGCTGTTACACTGCAGCCTTTTTTTCATCCACACTGATGGTGGGGTATTGGGTAGCAGTGTTTCAACCATTATTAGAGGTGACCGGGACCCTTTAACTACTTCCCTTCTTTTAGCATTGTTGGAATGTGTACAATATACTCTAGTAGTAACAAAGAAATAGACTGAAATTGATCATTTATTAGGCAGGAGGTTTTTGACAGTCAGATTGTGACACAATCCTTTCCAGTGACTCAGTAGATGTTTCTTGATCTCATACAATGCAATGATAACGCAGAACTCCACACAACAATGCCTCTGCAGACCCTTAAACTAAAGGATATATGGACCCTTCGACCTCCTTAGCTGTGAATTGCAGCCACTCCACTCTGACTATATTATGATTGCATGTAAACCAATTATTTGATTGTGCTCTGTGATGGGTAATAGAAAGGCTGCTTGTATGATCTTGTAATGCAACAGTTGAATCCTCAAACCATTGTATATGGCACTGCCAGGGGGAAATAAAGTAGCATTGACTGTGAGCTAGTGTAACCTGATTTTTGAGTTTTACAGTTTTTGAACAATGTGTAAAGCTGAATAAAAATGTTTAAACAATTGGTAGCCTCAAATCATTGCCCCCTTTTCCTATTAGGTCTTGTTTACATTTAAGAAGCTCCTATTAATATGTAGACATATCCAGCATATAACACGTTAATATTGTGATCCTTGGAGGGAAGCTTCAATTAAGATTTAGGGTATGATGGCTCGTAGATTTTATAGATGTGTTTTAGGGGTTACCGACTCGCAAAATGGGACTGCGAGTCGCAAATAGGAAGGGGTGTTCCCCTTCCTATTTGCAAGTCGCAGCGTGATGTAGGATTGCTTTGTGACCGCGAACGCGGTCGCAAAGCAATCACAGTTACCACCAGTGTCACACTGCAATTTGACTTGCAATTTGCGAGTCGCAATGGAGGATTTTGCTACATCTGGCCCCTACTGTGGGGCATTTTGTTCTGAGTCATGAAGCAAGCATTGATTATTGGACAGTAGCTATGATTGGCATTTTCGTTTATGACTGTTGTATAGGGCCTCAAGTGTCATCACTTTACATTTGTATATACAAGTTCATAATTTTGGAGACTTGGCTTTCCAGTGATAGTTGAGCAATCAAGGCTTACTCCAGGAGGTGATTTTTTTTTAATTTAGACAATCTATGAGGAAAATAGTTACAGTTATGAACATTAGGGTCTGTTCAAGGTTCTATTTAAAAAAAAAAAGAATAGGTCTTTTAATAACAGGGAGGAATGTAAAGAGGTTAAAATGATTAAAAAACAAATACCCATGAGGTTCAACACCTCCCATGGCCAAGATACCAATCCAAACACAAATCTGGTGCTTATGTAGAAAGGCAGTACCAATCTAGCAGCATGGGGCCCTGATGTCAATGTGAAAGTGTTCCCTTGACAAACCTCCTGATCTGTCACATATACACTGGGCTGTGTTTGTTACAGACATTCGAGGGGGCATAATGCTGTAATGTATTAAGTTAGGAGTGATACCCATACTCTTATTCTTAGTTTCTCTGGGGCCCAGCCCGGGGTGCAAGGTCAGAAGTTCCCAATAGGGTGACTGACTATCAAGTAAAATAGTCTTAATATTCAAGTGAGACGAAAACTTACTGGGCAAAATGAACAGATGGCCCCATTCATTTCTATGGTGAAGGGTTAGGCTGTAATGGATGGATCACAAAGGCTTAGTGCTCAGATAACATGGTTAAAGGAGATTTTCAGTGTCCACAATGAGTCACGGTTCATGCAGAGATGAGTTGAGGTACAAACTGTTCTCATAATTCAAAACGGACTATTGGAGTTGCAGTAGCACCTACAAAAATGATGCCCTCAGGGTACACAAACCTCAATACCTTGTATCATAAAACTGCCCAGTCATGGCGAGGAGCTTCATTTGGTGGATTCATGAGCGGTGCCTGCGATACTCTATATGCTCAACAGTTCAGACTGGAGAGCTTAAATATAGGGTTTGGGTTCACATGTGCCTTTAGGTGATATCTGGAATCACAAGTGCTAGAGAAGGTTCACAAACGTAATTGTGACTGCCTACAACCAAAATAAAAATTTCCTGAGATGTAAGACAAGGTGTAAAAACCTCTTTGTGCTACTGCTTACAGAAATGGGTACAGGCTCCGACAAAGTCAGGGATGGTACAAGGGTTGATACTAGATTTTCCACACTTCACAAGTTCTTGACCTTCTGGCCACACAGATACTCTTGAGTGGCTCTGTCCAATTTGAGTACAAGATCCCTGTGGCTCCTGAGCAAATCACTCCTTTAAAAATTACCCCAGGTCAGACTTAAGTTGGTTGGGCCTTCCTCTTTGACCTCGCGATCTGGGACTTGCTAATTTCCCCTAACCAGACTATATATTTCCTCTTTTTCTCAGTAGTTCAGATCAGTAGGGCTTCTTTTCCAGATATCAAGGCAGAAACAGGCAATGTTCTGTTCAGGCAAATGTCTCACTGTCAAAGTGCAGAAGAACAATTATTTGTTGCACAAGGGCACTGTTTTAACTATGCTGGGGCAACCAGCAGGAATCAAGTACCAAGCAAAATATGATCTGTGTTCAGAATTCAATCAGGATACAGTACAGCTTATCAAAACAAATGTTAACTTCTACTCAAGCTTTCTGGAAAGGCAGAAAATGTGATTGGCGCAACTGGATCTGGATGGATTATTTTGGACCAAAAGCCTGATTCTTTTATTCAAGGTCTCCTCCTTTATGGTTGCCCAATTCTAATGAGGGAAGAGAAACTCTGGTACTGTGGGGAACAGAACCTTTTTTTCAGAGAAGCATAAGCATATTCCCACAGCCAGCAAACATCTTCAGGGTTTCATTGTTAGAACCCCAGTGGCATCACCACGCAAGTTATATCCACAGGAATCATTCAGTGGTGAGCTGAGTGGGAACAGCAGTTCTGTGCAGTCATTCACTGTCTCAACCACATTACTCTATTCTGTATGCACACAAGTTTTCAGGCACCTTCCCACACGTGACATGCCACACACAGATATGGAGGAGAGTATGGACCTATGTTATGTATATTTTCCAAGGAAACTTTAGTAGGTTGCTTCATATAAGGGTTACAGGTAAATAGAAATTTTCCCATGCACTTCAGTCATGTTTCAACAAGCCTCACTTTCCACAGAGTCTGAAATAAAGAAGCATTAGCCACTGCCAGGTATGGGCAGGGTTGTCCTTTGGGTAGAACTCTTACCTCTTATGTCATCTCTCATAAAAAATGCATGGTTCACCTCCTGCAGATACATGGATGGTCAAGTTTACTGGTTGAGCAACACAGGTGAAGGCCAGCAAACTGAAACAGGGTTGGAGTGGTACTGCTTTTCCAGCCATAAAGTACTTTTATCAGTACAAGTACTTAACATGTTTCCCTTTTGGGTCAGTCTTCGCCTTCTCACTTAACAGTTGGTGATTATTTTAAATGCACATAGTTTTTATTTCTTTGGAACAGAAACCTTTGTTTTCAGTGTTTTGGCATTTCCTGCTTCCCTTAACTTCTGCTACCCTGAAAAAGTGTCATGTATAAGGATAACTTCATTACCTCTGTCCATCGTTGCCACCTCCCAGCCTTCCTGATACTCCTTGATAGTTCTGCACCTTTTCATCCCACTGACCATCCTACTGTACTTGGCATGCGAAAGACCATGGCATGACGGGCTCTGCACTTCACTGGTTCTTCTCCTACCTATCTATCCGGTCTTTCACTGAGCATTTTATTGGTTTTATTTCTAGTGGAGAATTGCCACTAAACCTATGGGAGCGTGTTGCTCCCCTGTGTAATGCAACATTGAATTTGCTGTGTATCATGTCGTATCCATCTGACTGTGTTCGAACAGTAAATGCAAGTTTTCATTATTTGCAAATTTTCTTTACTTTAAATGTATCTAGGGTGAAGAAACTCAAGGAAACCTTTATTATCATACAGAATCTGGACAAAAACATGAGTAACCTTCGAACCTGGCTGGCAAGAATTGAGTGTGAACTTTCTAAACCAGTTGTTTACGATATTTGTGATGACCAAGAAATCAAGCGAAAACTCGCCGAGCAACAGGTAATGCGATACATTGAAATGGGAAGGTTGATATATGACATATTGTTACCTAAAATATTACAGTCAAAATAACATAATTAGAAGATGAGCCTACCACTGTATTATGAGTATGTAGGTAAAATACCAGGATGAGGTATGGGCTAGAACGAATATTAGCATTGGTTAAAATGAGGGATATTAGGAAAATGAGGCAGAGTTTGGCTACTGTTATGTCATTGTATCTCAGGGGCCAGGGCACAGTCATAGAAGAATTCAAATACATTATTGTTTTTTCCCCCTGGTATATCCCTTTTAACAGATAGTGGGAGCTTGAACAGGTGGTATTTGCTTGCTGTGTGTCAAACAGTCTCCCCTCCAATGTTACAGGGTCGTGTGGCCTCTGCACCGTCCTGAGAAAATTCCTACATCTCTCTTCAGCAGACCCTTACATTGTTACTGTGCAAGTACTGGCTTTGCACCAGATATGCTTGGTGTATTACACTTTACCCAATAGCTGATTTTATTTATATTTCACACTTTTGTACTCTACTGCTGTGTGTCTGTTTGTGTTCTGTAGGAGCAGTGAATTGATATAATGTTTTAAAATTAAACATTTGTACTAACTTACTAATGTAAAGAGATATGAGTTGTACTTATTTGTGCATCAACAGTTATCACAAAAATTCAAAGGTAGTCTGTTAGCTTTGTACATGTAGTCTTTTTGAGTGCCTACTTTCAATGGATACTTTGGTCTGCCAGAAACACTTATAGCCTTGTTTTATTGTACCCAAAATAAACGTATTTTCATTTGAACTAATGTGAAGGTAGTTTCACCTTTTTACTCCCAAACTTGTGGCTTCCTAAAGCCCCTTATCTGCTTGGCACATTTGTTATTTGCAGGGCTATTGATTTTGACTCATTTTCGTTTTTGATATCCCATATCTTATCAATACAAAACTTCTCAGAAAGGTTACTCCTGTGACAGACTTTGGACAAAGATTTTGCTGAGGGTGTGCTACTTTTAAACCATGGAAATAGGTACAAGCTGTGAGTAGATGGTGATAGACCAGCCGAACAAAAACCGGGGAAAAAAGTCCCTCCAACAACTATTAAGAATATAAACTGCCTGTGAACCAAGAAAAGGGGCTTACATCTTGGGGATTTCTTTCATGAGTCTGCGACAGAGAAGAAGCTTGTTACTTGTCAAATGAGAAGGTAATGTCGACGTTTCGGCCTGTGGTGGTAGTCCGAGGTCCGTCAGACCATCATCAGGACTCAGTGTTGTTAAATAATACAGAATCACTCTAACTCGCATGTGTTGAGCGGATGCAGGTGGAGACAGACGCTAGTGGTCCTATATTTAAAAGGTTGAAGTCCCCTTGTGTGTTGCTACAGAGTCTATTTTTGCAGTCTGTTGTATTATTTAACAACACTGAGTCCCGATGGTGGTCTGACGGACCTCTGACTGCCACCACAGCCTGATAGTCAACATTACCTTCTCATTTGACAAGCTGAATTGAAAGTCCATGAGATTGCTTGAACTGGGACTGAAAAACAGGTAATTATTGTGCAGGGCTGTGTCATGAGGAGGGTTATCACCCCTTCCTGGATCTTCTGTTGGGATTCAATCTTGTGATCTAGGGGGGTTATGTACAGCGTTGTTGTTTATGAGGTGGACATTTCTTCTATTTGTTGTACATTTGTTTGAACTTTCTGAATCCTATTGAGTAATATATTGGATTTTAACACTACAGAGTTGTCTTATTCATTAATTGAAGACTGGATCATGTGTACACATACTATATCTAAACAATTCCTCTAGGAGCATTTTTAAGTGAGACATTGTCTGTACCCAGTTCCTAGGGGAATACTCTGTCTGTTGCCCCTAAATGTGTTAATTAGTTGTATTGATGCATTGATTAAAAAGTGTATGCATCAGCCTGTGCCTGTGCAACTCTAATGGGAGGAGATTCCAGGTGTCCTAATGAGCAACACTAGACCACTTCACCATGTACATCACATGGAAGTTTAACTTGTAGCGTATTTGAATGTTATGAAGGGGTATGGAGTTTTATTAAGTATCTACTCATCTATGAAATGGGATGTTTCGTAAAATTATCCTGTAGAAAATCTGCTTGTCCGTTTGTGGCTTTGCAGTGAGGTGACAAATTATGATAGTGTTCTCATTTGATCAGAGCTCTGTTAATAGCCTGTCTGAATATGCCCGGTGTTGTATTCTACCAATGTGTGGATTCTTGCAAAGTTATGATTTTTTCACAGTTCTGCAAATCCTCATACAGAGGTTTGGAAGTAGGCGGTATTAGCTCAAGGTGACTCTGCATCCCCACAAACTAACCTATTTAAGGATATATACCAATTACTCTCCAAGCCCTCCCCACTCTGGAGAAGGTTGACAAGGGCAGGAGTAATTTTTTTTCCTGGGTGGGAAAAAGGGTATAGGAAGTAAATTGAATTTGCAGTCTTTCAACAGATTTTTGCAAAAGCACATTTTATCCTTTGAAAGTGGAGTTCACAAATGTTTGCTAATAGTACAGATTCCAGTACTTTTTATTTTTTTTTCTCTTATGAAAACCTGAAAGTTGTAAATCCACACCAGTGCAAGGACATATACTTGTGGGTGTACTTTTGTGTCCTTCTTTAAGATTAGGATCCCTAGTTCATTTTCATTTCATTGTGCTTAATAATGCCTGTAGGAAGTTGGCTCTGTATGTGCTATTTCAAAGTAAGGAATAGCATGCACAGAGTCCAAGGGTTCCCCTTAGAGGTAAAATAGTGGTAAAAATAGATAATACTAATGCTCTATTTTGTGGTAGTGTGGTCGAGCAGTAGGCTTATCCAAGGAGTAGTGTTAAGCATTTGTTGTACATACACATAGACAATAAATGAGGTACACACACTCAGAGACAAATCCAGCCAATAGGTTTTTATATAGAAACATATCTTTTCTTAGTTTATTTTAAGAACCACAGGTTCAAATTCTACATGTAATATCTCATTCGAAAGGTATTGCAGGTAAGTACTTTAGGAACTTCAAATCATCAAAATTGCATGTATACTTTTCAAGTTATTCACAAATAGCTGTTTTAAAAGTGGACACAGTGCAATTTTCACAGTTCCTAGGGGAGGTAAGTATTTGTTAGGTTAACCAGGTAAGTAAGACACTTACAGGGCTTAGTTCTTGGTCCAAGGTAGCCCACCGTTGGGGGTTCAGAGCAACCCCAAAGTCACCACACCAGCAGCTCAGGGCCGGTCAGGTGCAGAGTTCAAAGTGGTGCCCAAAACGCATAGGCTAGAATGGAGAGAAGGGGGTGCCCCGGTTCCGGTCTGCTTGCAGGTAAGTACCCGCGTCTTCGGAGGGCAGACCAGGGGGGTTTTGTAGGGCACCGGGGGGGACACAAGTCCACACAGAAATTTCACCCTCAGCGGCGCGGGGGCGGCCGGGTGCAGTGTAGAAACAAGCGTCGGGTTTGTAATGGAAGTCAATGGGAGATCTAGGGATCTCTTCAGCGCGGCAGGCAGGCAAGGGGGGGGTTCCTCGGGGAAACCTCCACTTGAGCAAGGGAGAGGGACTCCTGAGGGTCACTTCTCCAGTGAAAGTCCGGTCCTTCAGGTCCTGGGGGCTGCGGGTGCAGGGTCTCTCCCAGGTGTCGGGACTTAGGATTCAAGAGTCGCGGTCAGGGGAAGCCTCGGGATTCCCTCTGCAGGCGGCGCTGTGGGGGCTCAGGGGGGACAGGTTTTTGTACTCACAGTCTTAGAGTAGTCCTGGGGTCCCTCCTGAGGTGTCGGATCTCCACCAGCCGAGTCGGGGTCGCCGGGTGCAGTGTTGCAGGTCTCACGCTTCTTGCGGGGAGCTTGCAGGGTTCTTTAAAGCTGCTGGAAACAAAGTTGCAGCTTTTCTTGGAGCAGGTCCGCTGTCCTCGGGAGTTTCTTGTCTTTTCGAAGCAGGGGCAGTCCTCAGAGGATGTCGAGGTCGCTGGTCCCTTTGGAAGGCGTCGCTGGAGCAGGATCTTTGGAAGGCAGGAGACAGGCCGGTGAGTTTCTGGAGCCAAGGCAGTTGTCGTCTTCTGGTCTTCCTCTGCAGGGGTTTTCAGCTAGGCAGTCCTTCTTCTTGTAGTTGCAGGAATCTAATTTTCTAGGGTTCAGGGTAGCCCTTAAATACTAAATTTAAGGGCGTGTTTAGGTCTGGGGGGTTAGTAGCCAATGGCTACTAGCCCTGAGGGTGGGTACACCCTCTTTGTGCCTCCTCCCAAGGGGAGGGGGTCACAATCCTAACCCTATTGGGGGAATCCTCCATCTGCAAGATGGAGGATTTCTAAAAGTCAGAGTCACCTCAGCTCAGGACACCTTAGGGGCTGTCCTGACTGGCCAGTGACTCCTCCTTGTTGCTTTCTTTGTTCCCTCCAGCCTTGCCGCCAAAAGTGGGGGCCGTGGCCGGAGGGGGCGGGCAACTCCACTAAGCTGGAGTGCCCTGCTGGGCTGTGACAAAGGGGTGAGCCTTTGAGGCTCACCGCCAGGTGTTACAGCTCCTGCCTGGGGGAGGTGTTAGCATCTCCACCCAGTGCAGGCTTTGTTACTGGCCTCAGAGTGACAAAGGCACTCTCCCCATGGGGCCAGCAACATGTCTCTAGTGTGGCAGGCTGCTGGAACTAGTCAGCCTACACAGACAGTCGGTTAAGTTTCAGGGGGCACCTCTAAGGTGCCCTCTGGGGTGTATTTTGCAATAAAATGTACACTGGCATCAGTGTGCATTTATTGTGCTGAGAAGTTTGATACCAAACTTCCCAGTTTTCAGTGTAGCCATTATGGTGCTGTGGAGTTCGTGTTTGACAGACTCCCAGACCATATACTCTTATGGCTACCCTGCACTTACAATGTCTAAGGTTTTGTTTAGACACTGTAGGGGTACCATGCTCATGCACTGGTACCCTCACCTATGGTATAGTGCACCCTGCCTTAGGGTGTCTTACCTATACTGCATAGGCAGTGAGAGGCTGGCATGGCACCCTGAGGGGAGTGCCATGTCGACTTACTCGTTTTGTTCTCACTAGCACACACAAGCTGGCAAGCAGTGTGTCTGTGCTGAGTGAGAGGTCTCCAGGGTGGCATAAGACATGCTGCAGCCCTTAGAGACCTTCCTTGGCATCAGGGCCCTTGGTACTAGAAGTACCAGTTACAAGGGACTTATCTGGATGCCAGGGTCTGCCAATTGTGGATACAAAAGTACAGGTTAGGGAAAGAACACTGGTGCTGGGGCCTGGTTAGCAGGCCTCAGCACACTTTCAATTGTAAACATAGCATCAGCAAAGGCAAAAAGTCAGGGGGCAACCATGCCAAGGAGGCATTTCCTTACACAACCCCCCCCCCAAACGAAAGAGGATGAGACTAACCTTTCCCAAGAGAGTCTTCATTTTCTAAGTGGAAGATCCTGGAAAGGCCATCTGCATTGGCATGGGCAGTCCCAGGTCTGTGTTCCACTATAAAGTCCATTCCCTGTAGGGAGATGGACCACCTCAACAGTTTAGGATTTTCACCTTTCATTTGCATCAGCCATTTGAGAGGTCTGTGGTCAGTTTGAACTAGGAAGTGAGTCCCAAAGAGGTATGGTCTCAGCTTCTTCAGGGACCAAACCACAGCAAAGGCCTCCCTCTCAATGGCACTCCAACGCTGCTCCCTGGGGAGTAACCTCCTGCTAATGAAAGCAACAGGCTGGTCAAGGCCATCATCATTTGTTTGGGACAAAACTGCCCCTATCCCATGTTCAGAGGCATCAGTCTGCACAATGAACTGCTTAGAATAATCTGGAGCTTTTAGAACTGGTGCTGAGCACATTGCCTGTTTCAGGGTGTCAAAGGCCTGTTGGCATTCCACAGTCCAGTTCACTTTCTTGGGCATTTTCTTGGAGGTGAGTTCAGTGAGGGCTGTCACAATGGATCCATATCCCTTCACAAACCTCCTGTAATACCCAGTCAAGCCAAGGAATGCCCTGACTTGAGTCTGGGTTTTCGGAGCTACCCAGTCCAGAATAGTCTGGATCTTGGGTTGGAGTGCCTGAACTTGGCCTCCACCTACAAGGTGGCCCAAGTAAACCACAGTTCCCTGCCCTATCTGGCATTTGGATGCCTTGATAGAGAGGCCTGCAGATTGCAGAGCCTTCAGAACCTTCTTCAGGTGGACCAGGTGATCCTGCCAGGTGGAGCTAAAGACAGCAATATCATCAAGATAAGCTGTGCTAAAGGACTCCAAGCCAGCAAGGACTTGATTCACCAACCTTTGGAAGGTGGCAGGGGCATTCTTTAAACCAAAGGGCATAACAGTAAACTGATAATGCCCATCAGGTGTGGAGAATGCTGTTTTCTCTTTTGCTCCAGGTGCCATTTTTATTTGCCAGTACCCTGCTGTCAAGTCAAAGGTACTTAAGAATTTGGCAGCACCTAATTTATCTATGAGCTCATCAGCTCTAGGAATTGGATGAGCATCTGTCTTGGTGACAGAATTGAGCCCTCTGTAGTCCACACAAAACCTCATCTCTTTCTTTCCATCTTTGGTGTGAGGTTTGGGGACTAAGACCACTGGGCTAGCCCAGGGGCTGTCAGAGCGCTCAATTACTCCCAATTCCAGCATCTTGTGGACTTCCACCTTGATGCTTTCCTTAACATGGTCAGACTGTCTAAAGATTTTGTTTTTGACAGGCATGCTGTCTCCTGTGTCCACATCATGGGTACACAGGTGTGTCTGACCAGGGGTTAAGGAGAAGAGTTCAGGAAACTGTTGTAGGACTCTCCTACAATCAGCTTGCTGTTGGCCAGAGAGGGTGTCTGAGTAGATCACTCCATCTACTGTGCCATCTTTTGGGTCTGATGACAGAAGATCAGGGAGAGGTTCACTCTCTGCCTCCTGATCCTCATCTGTTACCATCAACAGATTCACATCAGCCCTGTCATGGAAGAGCTTAAGGCGGTTCACATGGATCACCCTCTTGGGGCTCCTGCTTGTGCCCAGGTCCACCAGGTAGGTGACCTGACTCTTCCTTTCTAGCACTGGGTAAGGGCCACTCCATTTGTCCTGGAGTGCCCTGGGAGCCACAGGCTCCAGAACCCAGACTTTCTGCCCTGGTTGGAACTCAACCAGTGCAGCCTTTTGGTCATACCAAAACTTCTGGAGCTGTTGGCTGGCCTCAAGGTTTTTGGTTGCCTTTTCCATGTACTCTGCCATTCTAGAGCGAAGGCCAAGTACATAGTCCACTATGTCCTGTTTAGGCTCATGGAGAGGTCTCTCCCAGCCTTCTTTAACAAGGGCAAGTGGTCCCCTTACAGGATAACCAAACAGAAGTTCAAAGGGTGAGAATCCTACTCCCTTCTGTGGCACCTCCCTGTAAGCGAAAAGCAGACATGGCAGGAGGACATCCCATCTCCTTTTGAGTTTTTCTGGGAGCCCCATGATCATGCCCTTTAATGTCTTGTTGAATCTCTCAACTAAGCCATTAGTTTGTGGATGGTAAGGTGTAGTGAATTTATAAGTCACTCCACACTCATTCCACATATGTTTCAGGTATGCTGACATGAAGTTGGTACCTCTGTCAGACACCACCTCCTTAGGGAAACCCACTCTGGTAAAGATACCAATGAGGGCCTTGGCTACTGCAGGGGCAGTAGTCGACCTGAGGGGAATAGCTTCAGGATACCTGGTAGCATGATCCACTACTACCAGGATATACATATTTCCTGAGGCTGTGGGAGGTTCTAGTGGACCAACTATGTCCACACCCACTCTTTCAAAGGGCACCCCCACCACTGGAAGTGGAATGAGGGGGGCCTTTGGGTGCCCACCTGTCTTACCACTGGCTTGACAGGTGGGGCAGGAGAGGCAAAACTCCTTAACCATGTTGGACATATTGGGCCAATAGAAGTGGTTGACTAGCCTCTCCCACGTCTTGGTTTGTCCCAAATGTCCAGCAAGGGGAATGTCATGGGCCAATGTTAGGATTAACTTTCTGAACAGCTGAGGCACTACCACTCTCCTAGTGGCACCAGGTTTGGGGTCTCTGGCCTCAGTGTACAGGAGTCCATCTTCCCAATAGACCCTATGTGTTCCATTTTTCTTGCCCTTGGACTCTTCAGCAGCTTGCTGCCTAAGGCCTTCAAGAGAGGGACAGGTTTCTTGTCCCTTACACAGCTCCTCCCTTGAGGGTCCCCCTGGGCCTAAGAGCTCAACCTGATAAGGTTCAAGCTCCAAAGGCTCAGTTCCTTCAGAGGGCAGAACTTTTTCCTGAGAAGAGAGGTTCCCTTTCTTTTGCTGTGTTGCAGTTGGTTTCCCAACTGACTTTCCTTTCCTCTTGGTAGGCTGGGCCATTCTTCCAGACTCCAGCTCTACTTGTTCACCCTGTGCCTTGCACTGTGCTCTTGTTTTCACACACACCAGTTCAGGGATACCCAGCATTGCTGCATGGGTTTTTAGTTCTACCTCAGCCCATGCTGAGGACTCCAGGTCATTTCCAAGCAGACAGTCCACTGGGATATTTGAGGAGACCACCACCTGTTTCAGGCCATTGACCCCTCCCCATTCTAAAGTAACCATTGCCATGGGATGTACTTTTCTCTGATTGTCAGCGTTGGTGACTGTGTAAGTTTTTCCAGTCAGGTATTGGCCAGGGGAAACCAGTTTCTCTGTCACCATGGTGACACTGGCACCTGTATCCCTCAGGCCCTCTACACTAGTCCCATTAATTAAGAGTTGCTGTCTGTATTTTTGCATGTTAGGCGGCCAGACAGCTAGTGTGGCTAAATCCACCCCACCCTCAGAAACTAGAGTAGCTTCAGTGTGGACCCTGATTTGCTCTGGGCACACTGTTGATCCCACTTGGAGACTAGCCATACCAGTGTTACCTGGATGGGAGTTTGGAGTGGAACCTTTCTTGGGACAGGCCTTGTCTCCAGTTTGGTGTCCATGCTGTTTACAGCTATGACACCAGGCCTTTTTGGGATCAAAGTTTTTACCCTTGTACCCATTGTTTTGTGAAGAGGCTCTGGGCCCACCCTCCTGTGCAGGTTTTTGGGGGCCTGTAGAAGACTCTTTACTATTTTTAGTTTTGGTTGTCTCATCACCCTTCCCCTGGGGAGTCTTTGTGACCCCTTTCTTTTGGTCACCCCCTGTTGAAGTCTTGGACACCCTTGTCTTGACCCAATGGTCCGCCTTCTTTCCCAATTCTTGGGGAGAAATTGGTCCTAGGTCTACCAGATGCTGATGCAGTTTATCATTGAAACAATTACTCAATAGGTGTTCTTTCACAAATAATTTGTACAGCCCATCATAATTACTTACACCACTGCCTTGAATCCAACCATCTAGTGTCTTCACTGAGTAGTCTACAAAGTCAACCCAGGTCTGGCTCGAGGATTTTTGAGCCCCCCTGAATCTAATCCTATACTCCTCAGTGGAGAATCCAAAGCCCTCAATCAGGGTACCCTTCATGAGGTCATAAGATTCTGCATCTTGTCCAGAGAGTGTGAGGAGTCTATCCCTACACTTTCCTGTGAACATTTCCCAAAGGAGAGCACCCCAGTGAGATCTGTTCACTTTTCTGGTTACACAAGCCCTCTCAAAAGCTGTGAACCATTTGGTGATGTCATCACCATCTTCATATTTAGTTACAATCCCTTTAGGGATTTTCAACATGTCAGGAGAATCTCTGACCCTATTTATGTTGCTGCCACCATTGATGGGTCCTAGGCCCATCTCTTGTCTTTCCCTCTCTATGGCTAGGATCTGCCTTTCCAAAGCCAATCTTTTGGCCATCCTGGCTAACTGGATGTCCTCTTCACTGGAGTTATCCTCAGTGATTTCAGAGGTGTTGGTCTCTCCTGTGAGGGAACCAGCATCTCTGACTATTATTTTTGGAGTCAGGGTTTGAGGGACCCTGTTCTCCCTAGATAGGACTGGTAGGGGGTGTAGGAAGTTGGCTCTGTATGTGCTATTTCAAAGTAAGGAATAGCATGCACAGAGTCCAAGGGTTCCCCTTAGAGGTAAACTAGTGGTAAAAATAGATAATACTAATGCTCTATTTTGTGGTAGTGTGGTCGAGCAGTAGGCTTATCCAAGGAGTAGTGTTAAGCATTTGTTGTACATACACATAGACAATAAATGAGGTACACACACTCAGAGACAAATCCAGCCAATAGGTTTTTGTATAGAAAAATATCTTTTCTTAGTTTATTTGAAGAACCACAGGTTCAAATTCTACATGTAATAGCTCATTTGAAAGGTATTGCAGGTAAGTACTTTAGGAACTTTAAATCATAAAAATTGCATGTATACTTTTCAAGTTATTCACAAATAGCTGTTTTAAAAGTGGACACTTAGTGCAATTTTCACAGTTCCTAGGGGAGGTAAGTATTTGTTAGGTTAACCAGGTAAGTAAGACACTTACAGGGCTCAGTTCTTGGTCCAAGGTAGCCCACCGTTGGGGGTTCAGAGCAACCCCAAAGTCACCACACCAGCAGCTCAGGGCCGGTCAGGTGCAGAGTTCAAAGTGGTGCCCAAAACACATAGGCTAGAATGGAGAGAAGGGGGTGCCCCGGTTCCGGTCTGCTTGCAGGTAAGTACCCGCGTCTTCGGAGGGCAGACCAGGGGGGTTTTGTAGGGCACCGGGGGGGACACAAGCCCACACAGAAATTTCACCCTCAGCAGCGCGGGGGCGGCCGGGTGCAGTGTAGAAACAAGCGTCGGGTTTGTAATGGAAGTCAATGAGAGATCTCGGGATCTCTTCAGCGCTGCAGGCAGGCAAGGGGGGGATTCCTCGGGGAAACCTCCACTTGGGCAAGGGAGAGGGACTCCTGGGGGTCACTTCTCCAGTGAAAGTCCGGTCCTTCAGGTCCTGGGGGCTGCGGGTGCAGGGTCTCTCCCAGGTGTCGGGACTTAGGATTCAGAGAGTCGCGGTCAGGGGAAGCCTCGGGATTCCCTCTGCAGGCGGCGCTGTGGGGGCTCAGGGGGGACAGGTTTTTGTACTCACAGTCTTAGAGTAGTCCTGGGGTCCCTCCTGAGGTGTTGGATCGCCACCAGCCGAGTCGGGGTCGCCGGGTGCAGTGTTGCAAGTCTCACGCTTCTTGCGGGGAGCTTGCAGGGTTCTTTAAAGCTGCTGGAAACAAAGTTGCAGCTTTTCTTGGAGCAGGTCCGCTGTCCTCGGGAGTTTCTTGTCTTTTCGAAGCCGGGGCAGTCCTCAGAGGATGTCGAGGTCGCTGGTCCCTTTGGAAGGCGTCGCTGGAGCAGGATCTTTGGAAGGCAGGAGACAGGCCGGTGAGTTTCTGGAGCCAAGGCAGTTGTCGTCTTCTGGTCTTCCTCTGCAGGGGTTTTTCAGCTAGGCAGTCCTTCTTCTTGTAGTTGCAGGAATCTAATTTTCTAGGGTTCAGGGTAGCCCTTAAATACTAAATTTAAGGGCGTGTTTAGGTCTGGGGGGTTAGTAGCCAATGGCTACTAGCCCTGAGGGTGGGTACACCCTCTTTGTGCCTCCTCCCAAGGGGAGGGGGTCACAATCCTAACCCTATTGGGGGAATCCTCCATCTGCAAGATGGAGGATTTCTAAAAGTCAGAGTCACCTCAGCTCAGGACACCTTAGGGGCTGTCCTGACTGGCCAGTGACTCCTCCTTGTTGCTTTCTTTGTTCCCTCCAGCCTTGCCGCCAAAAGTGGGGGCCGTGGCCGGAGGGGGCGGGCAACTCCACTAAGCTGGAGTGCCCTGCTGGGCTGTGACAAAGGGGTGAGCCTTTGAGGCTCACCGCCAGGTGTTACAGCTCCTGCCTGGGGGAGGTGTTAGCATCTCCACCCAGTGCAGGCTTTGTTACTGGCCTCAGAGTGACAAAGGCACTCTCCCCATGGGGCCAGCAACATGTCTCTAGTGTGGCAGGCTGCTGGAACCAGTCAGCCTACACAGATAGTCGGATAGGTTTCAGGGGGCACCTCTAAGGTGCCCTCTGGGGTGTATTTTACAATAAAATGTACACTGGCATCAGTGTGCATTTATTGTGCTGAGAAGTTTGATACCAAACTTCCCAGTTTTCAGTGTAGCCATTATGGTGCTGTGGAGTTCGTGTTTGACAGACTCCCAGACCATATACTCTTATGGCTACCCTGCACTTACAATGTCTAAGGTTTTGTTTAGACACTGTAGGGGTACCATGCTCATGCACTGGTACCCTCACCTATGGTATAGTGCACCCTGCCTTAGGGCTGTAAGGCCTGCTAGAGGGGTGTCTTACCTATACTGCATAGGCAGTGAGAGGCTGGCATGGCACCCTGAGGGTAGTGCCATGTCGACTTACTCGTTTTGTCCTCACTAGCACACACAAGCTGGTAAGCAGTGTGTCTGTGCTGAGTGAGAGGCCTCCAGGGTGGCATAAGACATGCTGCAGCCCTTAGAGACCTTCCCTGGCATCAGGGCCCTTGGTACTAGAAGTACCAGTTACAAGGGACTTATCTGGATGCCAGGGTCTGCCAATTGTGGATACAAAAGTACAGGTTAGGGAAAGAACACTGGTGCTGGGGCCTGGTTAGCAGGCCTCAGCACACTTTCAATTGTAAACATAGCATCAGCAAAGGCAAAAAGTCAGGGGGCAACCATGCCAAGGAGGCATTTCCTTACACAACCCCCCCCCAAACGAAAGAGGATGAGACTAACCTTTCCCAAGAGAGTCTTCATTTTCTAAGTGGAAGAACCTGGAAAGGCCATCTGCATTGGCATGGGCAGTCCCAGGTCTGTGTTCCACTATAAAGTCCATTCCCTGTAGGGAGATGGACCACCTCAACAGTTTAGGATTTTCACCTTTCATTTGCATCAGCCATTTGAGAGGTCTGTGGTCAGTTTGAACTAGGAAGTGAGTCCCAAAGAGGTATGGTCTCAGCTTCTTCAGGGACCAGACCACAGCAAAGGCCTCCCTCTCAATGGCACTCCAACGCTGCTCCCTGGGGAGTAACCTCCTGCTAATGAAAGCAACAGGCTGGTCAAGGCCATCATCATTTGTTTGGGACAAAACTGCCCCTATCCCATGTTCAGAGGCATCAGTCTGCACAATGAACTGCTTAGAATAATCTGGAGCTTTGAGAACTGGTGCGGAGCACATTGCCTGTTTCAGGGTGTCAAAGGCCTGTTGGCAGTCCACAGTCCAGTTCACTTTCTTGGGCATTTTCTTGGAGGTGAGCTCAGTGAGGGCTGTCACAATGGATCCATATCCCTTCACAAACCTCCTGTAGTACCCAGTCAAGCCAAGGAATGCCCTGACTTGAGTCTGGGTTTTTGGAGCTACCCAGTCCAGAATAGTCTGGATCTTGGGTTGGAGTGGCTGAACTTGGCCTCCACCTACAAGGTGTCCCAAGTAAACCACAGTTCCCTGCCCTATCTGGCATTTGGATGCCTTGATAGAGAGGCCTGCAGATTGCAGAGCCTTCAAAACCTTCCTCAGGTGGACCAGGTGATCCTGCCAGGTGGAGCTAAAGACAGCAATATCATCAAGATAAGCTGTGCTAAAGGACTCCAAGCCAGCAAGGACTTGATTCACCAACCTTTGGAAGGTGGCAGGGGCATTCTTTAAACCAAAGGGCATAACAGTAAACTGATAATGCCCATCAGGTGTGGAGAATGCTGTCTTTTCTTTTGCTCCAGGTGCCATTTTTATTTGCCAGTACCCTGCTGTCAAGTCAAAGGTACTTAGAAATTTGGCAGCACCTAATTTATCAATGAGCTCATCAGCTCTTGGAATTGGATGAGCATCTGTCTTGGTGACAGAATTGAGCCCTCTGTAGTCCACACAAAACCTCATCTCTTTCTTCCCATCTGTGGTGTGAGGTTTGGGGACTAAGACCACTGGGCTAGCCCAGGGGCTGTCAGAGCGCTCAATGACTCCCAATTCCAGCATCTTGTGGACTTCCACCTTGATGCTTTCCTTAACATGGTCAGACTGTCTAAAGATTTTGTTCTTGACAGGCATGCTGTCTCCTGTGTCCACATCATGGGTACACAGGTGTGTCTGACCAGGGGTTAAGGAGAAGAGTTCAGGAAACTGTTGTAGGACTCTCCTACAATCAGCTTGCTGTTGGCCAGAGAGGGTGTCTGAGTAGATCACTCCATCTACTGTACCATCTTTTGGGTCTGATGACAGAAGATCAGGGAGAGGTTCACTCTCTGCCTCCTGATCCTCATCTGTTACCATCAACAGATTGACATCAGCCCTGTCGTGGAAGAGCTTAAGGCGGTTTACATGGATCACCCTTTTGGGGCTCCTGCTTGTGCCCAGGTCCACCAAGTAGGTGACCTGACTCTTCCTCTCTAGTACTGGGTAAGGGCCACTCCATTTGTCCTGGAGTGCCCTGGGAGCCACAGGCTCCAGAACCCAGACTTTCTGCCCTGGTTGGAACTCAACCAGTGCAGCCTTTTGGTCATACCAAAACTTCTGGAGCTGTTGGCTGGCCTCAAGGTTTTTGGTTGCCTTTTCCATGTACTCTGCCATTCTAGAGCGAAGGCCAAGTACATAGTCCACTATGTCCTGTTTAGGCTCATGGAGAGGTCTCTCCCAGCCTTCTTTAACAAGGGCAAGTGGTCCCCTTACAGGATGACCAAACAGAAGTTCAAAGGGTGAGAACCCTACTCCCTTCTGTGGCACCTCTCTGTAAGCGAAAAGCAGGCATGGCAAGAGGACATCCCATCTCCTTTTGAGTTTTTCTGGGAGCCCCATGATCATGCCTTTTAAGGTCTTGTTGAATCTCTCAACCAAGCCATTAGTTTGTGGATGGTATGGTGTAGTGAATTTATAAGTCACTCCACACTCATTCCACATGTGCTTTAGGTATGCTGACATGAAGTTGGTACCTCTGTCAGACACCACCTCCTTAGGGAAACCCACTCTGGTAAAGATACCAATGAGGGCCTTGGCTACTGCAGGGGCAGTAGTCGACCTAAGGGGAATAGCTTCAGGATACCTGGTAGCATGATCCACTACTACCAGGATATACATATTTCCTGAGGCTGTGGGAGGTTCTAGTGGACCAACTATGTCCACACCCACTCTTTCAAAGGGAACCCCCACCACTGGAAGTGGAATGAGGGGGGCCTTTGGATGCCCACCTGTCTTACCACTGGCTTGACAGGTGGGGCAGGAGAGGCAAAACTCCTTAACCATGTTGGACATATTGGGCCAGTAGAAGTGGTTGACTAACCTCTCCCACGTCTTGGTTTGTCCCAAATGTCCAGCAAGGGGAATGTCATGGGCCAATGTTAGGATGAACTTCCTGAACAGCTGAGGCACTACCACTCTCCTAGTGGCACCAGGTTTGGGGTCTCTGGCCTCAGTGTACAGGAGTCCATCTTCCCAATAGACCCTATGCGTTCCATTTTTCTTGCCTTTGGACTCTTCAGCAGCTTGCTGCCTAAGGCCTTCAAGAGAGGGACAGGTTTCTTGTCCCTTACACAGCTCCTCCCTTGAGGGTCCCCCTGGGCCTAAGAGCTCAACCTGATAAGGTTCAAGCTCCAAAGGCTCAGTTCCCTCAGAGGGCAGAACTTCTTCCTCAGAAGAGAGGTTCCCTTTCTTTTGCTGTGTTGCAGTTGGTCTCCCAACTGACTTTCCTGTTCTCTTGGTAGGCTGGGCCATTCTTCCAGACTCCAGCTCTACTTGTTCACCCTGTGCCTTGCACTGTGCTCTTGTTTTCACACACACCAGTTCAGGGATACCCAGCATTGCTGCATGGGTTTTTAGTTCTACCTCAGCCCATGCTGAGGACTCCAGGTCATTTCCAAGCAGACAGTCCACTGGGATATTTGAGGAGACCACCACCTGTTTCAGGCCATTGACCCCTCCCCATTCTAAAGTAACCATTGCCATGGGATGTACTTTTCTCTGATTGTCAGCGTTGGTGACTGTGTAAGTTTTTCCAGTCAGGTATTGGCCAGGGGAAACCAGTTTCTCTGTCACCATGGTGACACTGGCACCTGTATCCCTCAGGCCCTCTATTCTAGCCCCATTAATTAAGAGTTGCTGTCTGTATTTTTGCATGTTAGGCGGCCAGACAGCTAGTGTGGCTAAATCCACCCCACCCTCAGAAACTAGAGTAGCTTCAGTGTGGACCCTGATTTGCTCTGGGCACACTGTTGATCCCACTTGGAGACTAGCCATACCAGTGTTACCTGGATGGGAGTTTGGAGTGGAACCTTTCTTGGGACAGGCCTTGTCTCCAGTTTGGTGTCCATGCTGTTTACAGCTATGACACCAGGCCTTTTTGGGATCAAAGTTTTTACCCTTGTACCCATTGTTTTGTGAAGAGGCTCTGGGCCCACCCTCCTGTGCAGGTTTTTGGGGGCCTGTAGAAGACTCTTTACTATTTTTAGTTTTGGTTGTCTCATCACCCTTCTGCTGGGGAGTCTTTGTGACCCCTTTCTTTTGGTCACCCCCTGTTGAAGTCTTGGACACCCTTGTCTTGACCCAATGGTCCGCCTTCTTTCCCAATTCTTGGGGAGAAATTGGTCCTAGGTCTACCAGATGTTGATGCAGTTTATCATTGAAACAATTACTTAACAGGTGTTCTTTCACAAATAAATTGTACAGCCCATCATAATTACTTACACCACTGCCTTGAATCCAACCATCTAGTGTTTTCACTGAGTAGTCAACAAAGTCAACCCAGGTCTGGCTCGAGGATTTTTGAGCCCCCCTGAACCTAATCCTGTACTCCTCAGTGGAGAATCCAAAGCCCTCAATCAGGGTACCCTTCATGAGGTCATAAGATTCTGCATCTTGTCCAGAGAGTGTGAGGAGTCTATCCCTACACTTTCCTGTGAACATTTCCCAAAGGAGAGCACCCCAGTGAGATCTGTTCACTTTTCTGGTTACACAAGCCCTCTCAAAAGCTGTGAACCATTTGGTGATGTCATCACCATCTTCATATTTAGTTACAATCCCTTTAGGGATTTTCAACATGTCAGGAGAATCTCTGACCCTATTTATGTTGCTGCCACCATTGATGGGTCCTAGGCCCATCTCTTGTCTTTCCCTCTCTATGGCTAGGATCTGCCTTTCCAAAGCCAATCTTTTGGCCATCCTGGCTAACTGGATGTCCTCTTCACTGGAGTTATCCTCAGTGATCTCAGAGTTGTTGGTCCCTCCTGTGAGGGAACCAGCATCTCTGACTATTATTTGTGGAGTCAGGGCTTGAGAAGCCCTGCTCTCCCTAAGTAGGACTGGAGGGGGGGAATTTCCCTCCAAGTCACTATCTTCATCCTCTGAGTTGCCATCCTCAGAGGGGTTGGCCTTTTCAAACTCTGCCAAAAGCTCCTGGAGCTGTACTTTGGTAGGTTTGGGGCCCATTGCTATTTTCTTTAGTTTACAGAGTGACCTTAGCTCTCTCATCTGTAGATGGAGGTAAGGTGTGGTGTCGAGTTCCACCACATTCACATCTGTGCTAGACATTATGCTTCTAAAAGTTGGAATACTTTTTAAGAAACTAAAACTGGTTCTAGAATCTAATTCAAACTTTTAACAAATTTTTAAACTCTAAAAGAAATGCTAACAGGGACTAACACAAGGCCCTAGCAGGACTTTAAAGAATTTAGAAAACTTTTCAAATTGCAAAAATCAATTTCTAATGACAATTTTGGAATTTGTCGTGTGATCAGGTATTGGCTGAGTAGTCCAGCAAATGCAAAGTCTTGTACCCCACCGCTGATCCACCAATGTAGGAAGTTGGCTCTGTATGTGCTATTTCAAAGTAAGGAATAGCATGCACAGAGTCCAAGGGTTCCCCTTAGAGGTAAACTAGTGGTAAAAATAGATAATACTAATGCTCTATTTTGTGGTAGTGTGGTCGAGCAGTAGGCTTATCCAAGGAGTAGTGTTAAGCATTTGTTGTACATACACATAGACAATAAATGAGGTACACACACTCAGAGACAAATCCAGCCAATAGGTTTTTGTATAGAAAAATATCTTTTCTTAGTTTATTTGAAGAACCACAGGTTCAAATTCTACATGTAATAGCTCATTTGAAAGGTATTGCAGGTAAGTACTTTAGGAACTTTAAATCATAAAAATTGCATGTATACTTTTCAAGTTATTCACAAATAGCTGTTTTAAAAGTGGACACTTAGTGCAATTTTCACAGTTCCTAGGGGAGGTAAGTATTTGTTAGGTTAACCAGGTAAGTAAGACACTTACAGGGCTCAGTTCTTGGTCCAAGGTAGCCCACCGTTGGGGGTTCAGAGCAACCCCAAAGTCACCACACCAGCAGCTCAGGGCCGGTCAGGTGCAGAGTTCAAAGTGGTGCCCAAAACACATAGGCTAGAATGGAGAGAAGGGGGTGCCCCGGTTCCGGTCTGCTTGCAGGTAAGTACCCGCGTCTTCGGAGGGCAGACCAGGGGGGTTTTGTAGGGCACCGGGGGGGACACAAGCCCACACAGAAATTTCACCCTCAGCAGCGCGGGGGCGGCCGGGTGCAGTGTAGAAACAAGCGTCGGGTTTGTAATGGAAGTCAATGAGAGATCTCGGGATCTCTTCAGCGCTGCAGGCAGGCAAGGGGGGGATTCCTCGGGGAAACCTCCACTTGGGCAAGGGAGAGGGACTCCTGGGGGTCACTTCTCCAGTGAAAGTCCGGTCCTTCAGGTCCTGGGGGCTGCGGGTGCAGGGTCTCTCCCAGGTGTCGGGACTTAGGATTCAGAGAGTCGCGGTCAGGGGAAGCCTCGGGATTCCCTCTGCAGGCGGCGCTGTGGGGGCTCAGGGGGGACAGGTTTTTGTACTCACAGTCTTAGAGTAGTCCTGGGGTCCCTCCTGAGGTGTTGGATCGCCACCAGCCGAGTCGGGGTCGCCGGGTGCAGTGTTGCAAGTCTCACGCTTCTTGCGGGGAGCTTGCAGGGTTCTTTAAAGCTGCTGGAAACAAAGTTGCAGCTTTTCTTGGAGCAGGTCCGCTGTCCTCGGGAGTTTCTTGTCTTTTCGAAGCCGGGGCAGTCCTCAGAGGATGTCGAGGTCGCTGGTCCCTTTGGAAGGCGTCGCTGGAGCAGGATCTTTGGAAGGCAGGAGACAGGCCGGTGAGTTTCTGGAGCCAAGGCAGTTGTCGTCTTCTGGTCTTCCTCTGCAGGGGTTTTTCAGCTAGGCAGTCCTTCTTCTTGTAGTTGCAGGAATCTAATTTTCTAGGGTTCAGGGTAGCCCTTAAATACTAAATTTAAGGGCGTGTTTAGGTCTGGGGGGTTAGTAGCCAATGGCTACTAGCCCTGAGGGTGGGTACACCCTCTTTGTGCCTCCTCCCAAGGGGAGGGGGTCACAATCCTAACCCTATTGGGGGAATCCTCCATCTGCAAGATGGAGGATTTCTAAAAGTCAGAGTCACCTCAGCTCAGGACACCTTAGGGGCTGTCCTGACTGGCCAGTGACTCCTTGTTGCTTTCTTTGTTCCCTCCAGCCTTGCCGCCAAAAGTGGGGGCCGTGGCCGGAGGGGGCGGGCAACTCCACTAAGCTGGAGTGCCCTGCTGGGCTGTGACAAAGGGGTGAGCCTTTGAGGCTCACCGCCAGGTGTTACAGCTCCTGCCTGGGGGAGGTGTTAGCATCTCCACCCAGTGCAGGCTTTGTTACTGGCCTCAGAGTGACAAAGGCACTCTCCCCATGGGGCCAGCAACATGTCTCTAGTGTGGCAGGCTGCTGGAACCAGTCAGCCTACACAGATAGTCGGATAGGTTTCAGGGGGCACCTCTAAGGTGCCCTCTGGGGTGTATTTTACAATAAAATGTACACTGGCATCAGTGTGCATTTATTGTGCTGAGAAGTTTGATACCAAACTTCCCAGTTTTCAGTGTAGCCATTATGGTGCTGTGGAGTTCGTGTTTGACAGACTCCCAGACCATATACTCTTATGGCTACCCTGCACTTACAATGTCTAAGGTTTTGTTTAGACACTGTAGGGGTACCATGCTCATGCACTGGTACCCTCACCTATGGTATAGTGCACCCTGCCTTAGGGCTGTAAGGCCTGCTAGAGGGGTGTCTTACCTATACTGCATAGGCAGTGAGAGGCTGGCATGGCACCCTGAGGGGAGTGCCATGTCGACTTACTCGTTTTGTCCTCACTAGCACACACAAGCTGGTAAGCAGTGTGTCTGTGCTGAGTGAGAGGCCTCCAGGGTGGCATAAGACATGCTGCAGCCCTTAGAGACCTTCCCTGGCATCAGGGCCCTTGGTACTAGAAGTACCAGTTACAAGGGACTTATCTGGATGCCAGGGTCTGCCAATTGTGGATACAAAAGTACAGGTTAGGGAAAGAACACTGGTGCTGGGGCCTGGTTAGCAGGCCTCAGCACACTTTCAATTGTAAACATAGCATCAGCAAAGGCAAAAAGTCAGGGGGCAACCATGCCAAGGAGGCATTTCCTTACAGGGGGGAATTTTCCTCCAAGTCACTATCCTCTTCCTCTGAGTTGCCACCCTCAGAGGGGTTGGCCTTTTCAAACTCTGCCAAAAGCTCCTGGAGCTGTATTTTGGTAGGTTTGGGGCCCATTGTTATTTTCTTTATTTTACAGAGTGACCTTAGCTCCCTCATCTTAAGATGGAGGTAAGGTGTGGTGTCGAGTTCCACCACAGTCACATCTGTGCTAGACATTTTGCTTCTAAAAGTTGGAATACTTTTTAAGAATCTACAACTGGTTCTAGAATCTAATTCAAACTTTTACAAACTTTTTAAACTCTAAAAGAAATGCTAAACAGGATCTAACACAAGGCCCTAGCAGGACTTTTAAGAATTTAGAAAACTTTTCAAATTGCAAAAATCATTTTCTAATGACAATTTTGGAATTTGTCGTGTGATCAGGTATTGGCTGAGTAGTCCAGCAAATGCAAAAGTCTTGTATCCCACCGCTGCCACCAATGTAGGAAGTTGGCTCTGTATGTGCTATTTCAAAGTAAGGAATAGCATGCACAGAGTCCAAGGGTTCCCCTTAGAGGTAAAATAGTGGTAAAAATAGATAATACTAATGCTCTATTTTGTGGTAGTGTGGTCGAGCAGTAGGCTTATCCAAGGAGTAGTGTTAAGCATTTGTTGTACATACACATAGACAATAAATGAGGTACACACACTCAGAGACAAATCCAGCCAATAGGTTTTTATATAGAAAAATATCTTTTCTTAGTTTATTTTAAGAACCACAGGTTCAAATTCTACATGTAATATCTCATTCGAAAGGTATTGCAGGTAAGTACTTTAGGAACTTCAAATCATCAAAATTGCATGTATACTTTTCAAGTTATTCACAAATAGCTGTTTTAAAAGTGGACACTTAGTGCAATTTTCACAGTTCCTAGGGGAGGTAAGTATTTGTTAGGTTAACCAGGTAAGTAAGACACTTACAGGGCTTAGTTCTTGGTCCAAGGTAGCCCACCGTTGGGGGTTCAGAGCAACCCCAAAGTCACCACACCAGCAGCTCAGGGCCGGTCAGGTGCAGAGTTCAAAGTGGTGCCCAAAACGCATAGGCTAGAATGGAGAGAAGGGGGTGCCCCGGTTCCGGTCTGCTTGCAGGTAAGTACCCGCGTCTTCGGAGGGCAGACCAGGGGGGTTTTGTAGGGCACCGGGGGGGACACAAGTCCACACAGAAATTTCACCCTCAGCGGCGCGGGGGCGGCCGGGTGCAGTGTAGAAACAAGCGTCGGGTTTGTAATGGAAGTCAATGGGAGATCTAGGGATCTCTTCAGCGCGGCAGGCAGGCAAGGGGGGGGTTCCTCGGGGAAACCTCCACTTGGGCAAGGGAGAGGGACTCCTGGGGGTCACTTCTCCAGTGAAAGTCCGGTCCTTCAGGTCCTGGGGGCTGCGGGTGCAGGGTCTCTCCCAGGTGTCGGGACTTAGGATTCAAGAGTCGCGGTCAGGGGAAGCCTCGGGATTCCCTCTGCAGGCGGCGCTGTGGGGGCTCAGGGGGGACAGGTTTTTGTACTCACAGTCTTAGAGTAGTCCTGGGGTCCCTCCTGAGGTGTCGGATCTCCACCAGCCGAGTCGGGGTCGCCGGGTGCAGTGTTGCAGGTCTCACGCTTCTTGCGGGGAGCTTGCAGGGTTCTTTAAAGCTGCTGGAAACAAAGTTGTAGCTTTTCTTGGAGCAGGTCCGCTGTCCTCGGGAGTTTCTTGTCTTTTCGAAGCAGGGGCAGTCCTCAGAGGATGTCGAGGTCGCTGGTCCCTTTGGAAGGCGTCGCTGGAGCAGGATCTTTGGAAGGCAGGAGACAGGCCGGTGAGTTTCTGGAGCCAAGGCAGTTGTCGTCTTCTGGTCTTCCTCTGCAGGGGTTTTCAGCTAGGCAGTCCTTCTTCTTGTAGTTGCAGGAATCTAATTTTCTAGGGTTCAGGGTAGCCCTTAAATACTAAATTTAAGGGCGTGTTTAGGTCTGGGGGGTTAGTAGCCAATGGCTACTAGCCCTGAGGGTGGGTACACCCTCTTTGTGCCTCCTCCCAAGGGGAGGGGGTCACAATCCTAACCCTATTGGGGGAATCCTCCATCTGCAAGATGGAGGATTTCTAAAAGTCAGAGTCACCTCAGCTCAGGACACCTTAGGGGCTGTCCTGACTGGCCAGTGACTCCTCCTTGTTGCTTTCTTTGTTCCCTCCAGCCTTGCCGCCAAAAGTGGGGGCCGTGGCCGGAGGGGGCGGGCAACTCCACTAAGCTGGAGTGCCCTGCTGGGCTGTGACAAAGGGGTGAGCCTTTGAGGCTCACCGCCAGGTGTTACAGCTCCTGCCTGGGGGAGGTGTTAGCATCTCCACCCAGTGCAGGCTTTGTTACTGGCCTCAGAGTGACAAAGGCACTCTCCCCATGGGGCCAGCAACATGTCTCTAGTGTGGCAGGCTGCTGGAACTAGTCAGCCTACACAGACAGTCGGTTAAGTTTCAGGGGGCACCTCTAAGGTGCCCTCTGGGGTGTATTTTGCAATAAAATGTACACTGGCATCAGTGTGCATTTATTGTGCTGAGAAGTTTGAAACCAAACTTCCCAGTTTTCAGTGTGGCCATTATGGTGCTGTGGAGTTCGTGTTTGACAGACTCCCAGACCATATACTCTTATGGCTACCCTGCACTTACAATGTCTAAGGTTTTGTTTAGACACTGTAGGGGTACCATGCTCATGCACTGGTACCCTCACCTATGGTATAGTGCACCCTGCCTTAGGGTGTCTTACCTATACTGCATAGGCAGTGAGAGGCTGGCATGGCACCCTGAGGGGAGTGCCATGTCGACTTACTCGTTTTGTTCTCACTAGCACACACAAGCTGGCAAGCAGTGTGTCTGTGCTGAGTGAGAGGTCTCCAGGGTGGCATAAGACATGCTGCAGCCCTTAGAGACCTTCCTTGGCATCAGGGCCCTTGGTACTAGAAGTACCAGTTACAAGGGACTTATCTGGATGCCAGGGTCTGCCAATTGTGGATACAAAAGTACAGGTTAGGGAAAGAACACTGGTGCTGGGGCCTGGTTAGCAGGCCTCAGCACACTTTCAATTGTAAACATAGCATCAGCAAAGGCAAAAAGTCAGGGGGCAACCATGCCAAGGAGGCATTTCCTTACAATGCCCATAATGGTCTTACATTGATTCGCCCTTACCTATCGTTTTATTAAATATGGCATGCATCAATCAGGTTTTACTAAACAACACTTCAGAGAAATGGAATTTAAAGTTTCACAGTAGTTTATCAAAACATTTTTTTCCAGTTGGATTTTTGTCTCCCGTTTATTTTGTAGGCAAAACAGCAATTCTGCTATCATGCTTTATTATAAATCGTGTTAGCCAGTAGCTTGAAAAGCAATTCTCAGAGGTAGATAAGTACAGTTTAAACTCGGATTGTAATCACTAGGGGTAGATTCTTTTGACAGCAATTCATTTATGTTAATCGTGTGTGAAATATCATTATAATTATGTGATGTACAATGCTACTGTTATCTCAAATTATTAAGCAAAGTTTAATTGAAGTCAAAGCAGATATCACACTTTGTGCTGATTTATGCTGAATTGCACTATATAGTGCACAACACGAACAATAAGGGAGGAGATTTCCTAGTGGCTGAATGGGTACGTCACACAAGCACTTGTGCGGGATTTTAGCACACAGTACATATAAACATGGTACAGGGCCCTTTTATATTATCTGCTCTCTTGCATGCCATTACATTTGTAGATCTACATCAAATAATATTTTTCAGGAAATTAACATTCACCTTTATTACTGTTCAAAAGACATACTGTGAATTTCATTTGATGTAGGACCGTATTGCAACAATGTGGTAGCAACTGAGACATTTGCAGTGGGTCCTCACATTCCTGCCCTTATCCAGTGTGAAGTAATACACCTAGAATTTAATTCCGAATTTGATCCAGGCACAGAACTGTAACAATGAAACAGCCTTTACAATGCAGATTTTACCACACAGTGCCTTTACCACACATTTATTACACACACGTTTTAACAACGCATATGCTTTTACCACACATTTAAGGTAAGTATAAATGTTTGTGTGTGAGAGTGCGTGTGTGTATACAAATATATATATATATATATATGTATATATATATATATATATATATGAATGTTTTAGGGCTGAGTAGGGGTAGCAGGTTTATGGTTGGGTGGGGCTTTAGGGATGGGTAGGGGTATAGGTGGGGAAAGGTATTTTAGGGTTTTGGGATGGGTAAGGGTATAGAGTATTAAAGGTATTTTCAGGGTTTAGGGGTGAGTAAAGGTATTGGGTGGTAAGGGTATTTTTAGGGTTTAGGGTGGGTAAGAGTATTGTGTGGCAAGGGTATTAGGGTTTAGGGTGGATAGGGGTATTGGGTGGTAGGGTTATTGTTAGGGTGGGTAGGGGTATTGTGCGGTAAGGTTGTTTTGGGGGTTTAGGGTAAGTAAGGGTACTGGGTGGTAAGGGTGCTGGTTAGGTTTAGGGGTGGGTAAGGGCATTGGGTGGTAAGGGTATTTTTATGGTTTAGGGTGGGTAAGGGTATTGGGTGGTAAAGGTATTTTTAGGGTTTAGTGTGGGTAAGAGTATCGGGTGGTAAGGTTATTTTTAGGGTGTTTTTAGGGGTTATGGGTGGGTAAGGGTATTGGGTGGTAAGGGTGCTTTTAGAGTTTAGAGGTGGGTAAGGGAATTGGGTTGTAAAAGTATTTTAGGGGTTAGGTTGGGTAGGTGTATTGGGTGGTAAGGGTGTTTTTAGGGTTTACATATGAGTAAGGGTATTGGGTGGTAAGAATATTTTTATGGGTTGGGTGGGTTAAGCTATGGTGTGGTAAGGGTGTTTTTAGGGTTTGGGGTGTTTAGGGGTTTTGGGTTGTAAGGGTATTTTTAGGGTGGATAGGGGTATTGGGTGGTAAGAGTGTCTTTAAGGTTTAGGGATGGGTAAGGGTATTGGTTGGTAAGGGTGTTTTTAGGGTTTAGGGGTGGGTAAGGGTATTGGGTTGTAAGGGTAATTAAAAAGGGAGCTGGGGTCTTCCTCAAAATAAAACATTTATATCTATATATACATATATCTCTATTGAATATATATATATATATATATATATATACTTTACCTTAAATAGACTTTCAATGCATGGTAAAAGCATATGCGTGGTAAAAAAAGGCATGTTTTTCACACCGATGAAAGAGTGAGACAAACTCTTGAGGCAGAATGGTTAAGTGGTTACAAAGATGCAATACGTATCTAAGGTCATATTGGCTGTAAGAAAATAAAGTTTACACATTTTTTTTATTTTACAATTTATAGCGTTTACCCCACCTATTCTGAATTAAACCGATGTGATGTAGAGTCCTGCAAAATATATCCCCATTAGTTTTACTAACATGTTACATGCTTAACTAATATCTAAATCACAAGTGCAGTTTGTTTTGCTGATGCATGCATTGTTCTACCGCTTTGCAGAATTTGCAGCAGGACATTGAGCAACACAGCGCAGGAGTTGCTTCAGTGTTAAGTATATGTGAGGTACTTTTACGTGATTCCGACGCATGTGCTAATGAGACAGAGTGTGACTCAATAAACCAGACAACCAGGAGCCTTGACAGACGGTGGAGGAACATCTGTTCTCTATCTATGGAAAGGCGCTTGAAGTAAGTACCTTCTCTAACATAGTTCTTTATGTCTTGGAACTTTCAGTTATATTGGCATTTATTATGGTGGCTGGGCAATAAAAATGTTGTTTCATGGGTATTAGTTTTTGTTGTCTGTAGAGTCAGTCAACTATCGAAAGCATCCATTGAGCTCTGTGTACCATCTTAATTTGTCACACTAGTAAACTTTGCTGATACACCACCCCTGTGACCATACACAGAGGACATTTTTTTATTGTATCTTTTGCTTGTTGTTTTGGTCACAGAGATGGAGATGTAGAAACATTCAGTTACATTTAATTTTCTTACTCCTTCTACCCAGCAGATATGTGAAACAGTGTATTCCACATGCACATTGAAAGTGAAGCTTTTCTTTAAACATTAGTCAGCACCAAAGGGCTCTTATAGGAAACTTCTTAGACCACAACACACAACCCTGCATAAAGCTCAGAAAAAAGTTAACACCCCCAAAGCAACCCACAGAAAATAAATTCAGAAATGGCAAATAGAAAATGAAAATGCGAAACATACAGAGATTACACCTTGGCACATTGCGCATCACAAAATATTTAACAAAGCATGCTTCGAAGAGGTGGCAAATATATTTGGAATCCAAAATCCAAGCACTTGCAAATTAACTCAGACAACAGCTCTAGCATTTTAATGTCTAATTGCTCCATAGCTGCACAATCAGAATTCGAACTGAGTTACTTGTTATCATACATTAAACAGTTTGTCCTCAGTTAAAACTTAAAAAAAAAAGAGGAGCTCTTCATGTGACTTCTAAACAAGTGGTGGAACCAAAAGTTGCTACTCTTGGCCAACCACTACAGTCAGCCCGTAGTCCCTGACATCCTTAACTATTTAAAAGAAACACAATGTATGCCTGTCACTCTGTAACATTCCTTTTTTGGCTCTGTCTTTCTGTCAGACTGTATTATAAGAAAAGATTCAACATCCTTTTCAACACAGATTAAGAAATTCTGAGCTGTTTCCTATAAGTGTGTCAATCAATATGCCTTTTGTCAAAGAATAAAAAAAGCAGTCCTTTACAGCCCTACTGTCCCCTACCATGTCTGCTTTTTTTCAGAACATAATTCTCCACATTAGACAACTGTAAGTTCAGAGTTTGAAACAAATACATTTTTGAAGTTGTAATACTGATGCAGGATGATTACCTTTCTCCTCCCATGCTCTATAGAACATTTTAAAGTAGAGCATTAACATATCCCCTAAAACATTTATCTCACTCAGGTTTAGATTTGGTGACCATCTCCTTCTGACTTGCAAGCTCTCCTCTCTATCATAATTGGGGGATGATCCAGTAAATTGATGCAGGGAGATTGGAGGACCTTAATCTAGAGACTGCTTTTGAGCACTTGATGGAGATGGATGAGATGCTGCAATCAAATTTACAGCGTGAGCAGTTTGTACAAGCCCTATTGTGTCTTGAATAGTACTCATCCTGCTTACAAAAAAGAGGAGATTGGCGGTTGCCTGGAATATAGAATATTACTCTGGGGTTGGTAAGGGCGTTTGAGTTGCACAACACTGTGGAGGGTATTACATTATTCTAGTTTATCTAAGACTGAATAGGGCCCTGGCCATGTGGAAGAAATGGTGGTCTTTCGGAATTTAAAAATGAGGCAACAAGCAGAGAATATTAGTTGAGGTTATCAAGGGTTTGCAACTGTTAAAAATGACCTTGGGTTCCTGGCAGAAGAATAAGAAGCAAATTGTTAGTCACCATGGGAATAGTAAAAGGCAGTATAGGGGAAGTGGTAGATGAAGGACACCGATTCATTTAAGTTTTAAATAATGTGAACATAAGAAAATCTGCACCATCAAATGGTTAGTAGCAGTGAGGAAGTCATTCAGTCGAGGTTGAAAGATAGGGTTGGTGTGTCTTCAAAAAGTAGGAAGTACTCAAAACTGAAGGAATAAATGTCACCATGTGAGGATGAGTCTAATAAAAAAAGGGGGCTGAGCACCAACCGCTGGGTAAATGCACCCATCAAACATATTTGTTATGGGGGAACACACTTCTTTATGCATGTTGTTTAATAATCAAAGGTTGCAGTCCAATCAAAATAAATACAGCAATGCTACAATCATGGTGGGGTTATGTTTCACCAGTGTCAGCACCCTTCAAAAATATACCACAAGAACTTCAGCCCAATATACCTTTGTACCAACTCCCTCATTCAAGCATCTCAATGCCAGGGGTGCAATGGGCTTGTGCGCGCCGGCTTTGTGCACGACCAGGGCACAATGGTTTTACAGAAGGGGCCGCAGACACCTGTGCATCACCTTCTGTAATATTGATAGCACTGGCACCCATGTTGCGCCAGAACCATCATGAGTGTGTTCCCTCATTTGCAGGGGGCATACCACCTATGCTGTGAAACAAAGAGCAGCTTTGAAGCAGCCACTCCATATTTCACTTTAATGCGCTCTCCCAAGGGCAGCGCGAGTTCAGGCTGCCCTGGGGGCAATGCATTCTTTGTAATAATGCACACTGTCCCTGTTTGTGCCTGGTGCACCTTTAGAAAGGTGTGCATTGTTGAAAACAGGAAAAATGCACTGTATGTATAATATGGCCCCTGCAGTCCAGTACTAACTCAGGTCCCCACCACTCCTAACAGATCATGAGACACATTTCATTTGCTCCATATTTTCATAAAGTTCTGTATCTCTTACAGCCATAAATCTCCCTTTCATCTGCCATACACAAGTCCATATTGGCACACCAGTCCTGAAATTTAGGAGAAAGTCTACATCCCCTCAGTCCAGTCACAACAAGGTTTATTGTTTTTCAGAAGTGAAGGATCTCACTGATGCCCAGTAACATCATCTTGATATCTAATGCAGTTTGGATACTTAGCACCGCCTAGAGTCACTCTCACACTTTGATCAAGATTTTTCATATTATTCGGCTCCCCACCATGTGTCAAAATAGTAACCTACTGAACTGCGGCTTCCCACCTAGAATTCCCAATCTTATCAAGCTAAAAGCTTTTAACTTGATCCAGGTGTAGTATGTATATTTGAGATAATAATTTGAGCCTTATCTGAAAAAAACTGCATTTTTAGACACCTTTCTGGGACATCACTTCGCCTCTTCACAACTTAAATAATCACGGGCCAGATGTAGGAAACGTTTAGCGACTCGCAAACGGCAAAAATTGCCGTTTGCGAGTCGCTAAACGCGTTTCCCAATGCAGAAATGCATATTGCGAGTCGGTACCGACTTGCAATATGCATTTCTGAATCGCAAATAGGAAGGGGTGTTCCCTTCCTATTTGCGAGTCTGAGTGGTATGCAATACCATTTGCGACCGCGTACGCGGTCGCAAATGGTGTCGCAGTTACCATCCACTTCAAGTGGATGGTAACCCACTCGCAAATTGGAAGGGGTCCCCATGGGACCCCATCCACTTTGTGAATGGACCCAAAATTATTTTTTCAGGGTAGGTAGTGGTCCAAGGGACCACTACCTGCCCTGAAAAAAAAACGAAACTAAAGGTTTCGTTTTTTTTTTTAAGTGCAGCTCGTTTTCCTTTAAGGAAAACGGGCTACACTTAAAAAAAAAAAAAAGAACTGCTTTATTGAAAGCAGTCACGAACATGGAGGTCTGCTGACGACAGCAGGTCTCCATGTTTGCGAGTGCCTATACTCGCTATGGGGCCGCAATTTGCGACCCACCTCATGAATATTTATGAGGTGGGTCATTGCGACCCCATAGCGAGTCGCAGTCGGTGTCTGAGACACCGTACTGCATACCAATTTGCGACTTGCAAATTGCGAGTCGCAGGGACTCGCAATTTGCAAGTCGCAAATTGGTTCTTTGCTACATCTGGCCCCACATGCTTCCAGGTCCCTTTCCTATTTTCCTTGTACCATTTCTAAGGTATAACATTAATCAATGTCTTATATGTTTGTGTGATCCCCTTCTGCTGCTAGGGTCCATCAGTACCCTGTTTTCTGAGGGAGAACATTCCAGTATATATTGTGCTTCTTTTTTGTAACATTCTATAGACTGGGTTGGTTATATAAAGACCGGTGAGTTATCTATTTCATATTGTACGCTCGGGCCATTATTTAATGATACATAAGAGATGTTATTTTGGAAGGGCTGGATATCTTACACCATCAACCTTTGCTCAATTTGTTCAGCATACACATAAAAACTAATACATGTTTAGATATGCAGGATGGAACCCACTGTAGGGCTAATGTTAATTTATGTATTTACTGATTTAGAAATATGAAAGCTTCCATGGAATTCTCAATTTGGAAAAGAATTATGGTGCTACTGAACATGCAACAGAAGTTCAACTAAAATTGTAAAATTCTTTTTCATTTCCAGAATTGAAGACACTTGGCGTTTATGGCAGAGGTTTTTGGAGGATTACTCCCGCTTTGAGGAATGGTTGAATGCAGCAGAAAGAACAGCTGCTTCCCCTAATTCATCAGAAGTTTTGTACACCAATGCCAAAGAAGAACTCAAGAAGTTTGAGGTTACTGATGTCTTCTTAGTTTTTCATTGCTACTTGTATTGCAGTTTACAGCCAGTACACATGCTCATTTGGTGGAAGTTGTACCCTTTAAGTTTGGAGAAATGTTAATGTTTTCCTCACCTCCCCAGCCCCGCCCCCAGGTTCTCCTCTTAGATGACTAGCAAGTTAAGGAGAGAAACTGCAGTGGTGGTATTACAAAGAGCAAAAAAGTTGCAGGGAGAGCTTGATGTTCAAGATTAAAACTCTTATTCATCCATTGTTATGTAGTAGCATAGGACTAACCCTTTCTCATCAGATCGTTTGTGTTTTATAGTTTTCACCTTAAAATCACAACTTACCTCCTCAGACTCTCTATGGTAAATGGTCTTAATTACATCCCACCACCAACGCAACCACTCTGGTGTATTGTTATATGATTTTCTAATTAATTTAATCTACAACTATATTAGGGTGAAGTTTTTGCTGTACTAAATCTTATACCATAAAATATTGTTTGCCTTTGTAAATACCCCCCCTTCCAATTAATCCTTCTAATGACTAATAAACCCTTTCAATAATGCTTGGCATACTGTAGAGAGTTCCATAAGGCACCCATGTTAATGTGAGGATATTGTATCCTTATGGGCAGGTAGGTGATAATTTTCTTTCAGAGTAGAAAATAATGCATACGATTGCATCAAGACACTAATTTAGTTTTCTGCCAGTCTCACAAAATTGTCTGATTTCTGATTTTACCCTCAGTTCGCTGGATGTTTGCCTTAGGGCCATAGCAATAGCTATACTATTAAGTGTTGTGATCCAGTTGATAAAGAAGAATGTTTGATCGTTCATCTTACATCTGTTTTGCATATCGAGTTCAGCCTTTTTAACCTCTTAGCTGCTGGGCCTTTCCCCCCCCAGTGCTGAGCCCTTTTTTGGCTATTTGGGGTAGTTCGCGCTTAGGGCTTCATAACTTTTTGTCCACATAAGCTAACCACGCCAAATTTGCGTCCTTTTTTTCCAACATCCTAGGGATTCTAATGGTACCCAGAGTTGGTGGTTTCCCCTGGAGGAGACCAAGAAAATAGCCAAAATACAGTGAAAATTTTGTTTTTTCCAAAAAAATGGGAAAAAAGGGCTGCCGAAGAAGGCTTGTGGTTTTTTCCCTGAAAATGCCATCAACCAAGGGTTTCTGGTGCTGAAATCACTATCTTCCCACCTTTCAGGAAAGGGCAGACTTGAATCAGAAAACCGAATTTTTCAACACAAATTTGGCATTTTACTGGGACATACCCCATTTCTACTATATTTGGTGCTTTCAGCCTCCTTCCAGTTAGTGACAGGAATGGGTGTGAAACCAATGCTGGATCCCGGAATGCTAAACATTTCTGAAAACTAGACAAAATTCTGAATTCAGCAAGGGGTCATTTGTGTAGATCCTACAAGGTTTTCCTACAGAAAATAACAGCTGAAATAAAAAAATATTGAAATTGAGCTGAAAACAACAGCCATTTTTCTTTATGTTTTACTCTGTAACTTTTTCCTGCGATGTCAGATTTCTGAAAGCAATATACCGTTTTGTCTGCTGGACTCTTCTGGTTGCGGGGATATAAAGGGCTTGTAGGTTCATCAAGAACCCTAGGTACCCAGAGCCAATAAATAAGCTGCACCCTGCAGTTGGTTTTCATTCTATACTGGGTATACAGCAATTCATTTGCTGAAATATGAAGAGTGAAAAAGAGGTATCAAGAAAACCTTTGCATTTCCAAAATGGGATCAAGATAAGGTTTTGAGGAGCAGTGGTTATTTGCACATCGCTGAATTGCGAGGTGCCCATACTAGCATGTGAATTGCAGGGCATTTCTCAAATAGACGTCTTTTTTACACACTCTCTTATATTTGGAAGGAAAAAATGTAGAGAAAGATAAGGGGCAATAACACTTGTTTTGCTATTCTGTGTTCCCCCAAGTCTCCCGATAAAAATGATACCTCACTTGTGTGGGTAGGCCTAGTGCCCGCGACAGGAAATGCCCCAAAACACAACATGGACACATCCTATTTTTTTTATAGAAAACACAGCTGTTTTTTCCAAAGTGCCTACCTGTAGATTTTGGCCTCTAGCTCAGCCGGCACATAGGGAAACCTACCAAACCTGTGCATTTCTGAAAACTAGAGACCTAGGGGAATCCAAGGAGGGGTGACTTGCGGGGCTCGGACCAGGTTCTGTTACCCAGAATCCTTTGCAAACCTCAAAAAGTGGCTAAAAAAACAAGTTTTCCTCACATTTCGGTGACAGAAAGTTCTGGAATCTGAGAGGAGCCACAAATTTCCTTCCACCCGGCGTTCCCCCAAGTCTCCCGATAAAAATGATACCTCACTTGTGTGGGTAGGCCTAGCGCCCGCGACAGGAAACGCCCCAAAGCGCAACGTGGACACATCAAAATTTTTGGAAGAAAACAGAGGTGTTTTTTGAGAAGTGCCTACCTGTAGATTTTGGCCTGTAGCTCAGCCGGCACCTAGGGAAACCTACCAAACCTGTGCATTTCTGAAAACTAGAGACCTAGGGCAATCCAAGGAGGGGTGACTCGCGGGGCTCGGACCAGGTTCTGTTACCCAGAATCCTTTGCAAACCTCAAAAAGTGGCTAAAAAAACAAGTTTTCCTCAGATTTCGGTGACAGAAAGTTCTGGAATCTGAGAGGAGCCACAAATTTCCTTCCACCCGGCGTTCCCCCAAGTCTCCCGATAAAAATGATACCTCACTTGTGTGGGTAGGCCTAGCGCCCGCGACAGGAAACGCCCCAAAGCGCAACGTGGACACATCAAAATTTTTGGAAGAAAACAGAGGTGTTTTTTGAGAAGTGCCTACCTGTAGATTTTGGCCTCTAGCTCAGCCGGCACATAGGGAAACCTACCAAACCTGTGCATTTCTGAAAACTAGAGACCTAGGGCAATCCAAGGAGGGGTGACTCGCGGGGCTCGGACCAGGTTCTGTTACCCAGAATCCTTTGCAAACCTCAAAAAGTGGCTAAAAAAACAAGTTTTCCTCAGATTTCGGTGACAGAAAGTTCTGGAATCTGAGAGGAGCCACAAATTTCCTTCCACCCGGCGTTCCCCCAAGTCTCCTGATAAAAATGATACCTCACTTGTGTGGGTAGGCCTAGCGCCCGCGACAGGAAACGCCCCAAAGCGCAACGTGGACACATCAAAATTTTTGGAAGAAAACAGAGGTGTTTTTTGAGAAGTGCCTACCTGTAGATTTTGGCTTCTAGCTCAGCCGGCACCTAGGGAAACCTACCAAACCTGTGCATTTCTGAAAACTAGAGACCTAGGGCAATCCAAGGAGGGGTGACTCGCGGGGCTCGGACCAGGTTCTGTTACCCAGAATCCTTTGCAAACCTCAAAAAGTGGCTAAAAAAACAAGTTTTCCTCAGATTTCGGTGACAGAAAGTTCTGGAATCTGAGAGGAGCCACAAATTTCCTTCCACCCGGCGTTCCCCCAAGTCTCCCGATAAAAATGATACCTCACTTGTGTGGGTAGGCCTAGCGCCCGCGACAGGAAACGCCCCAAAGCGCAACATGGACACATCAAAATTTTTGGAAGAAAACAGAGGTGTTTTTTGAGAAGTGCCTACTTGTAGATTTTGGCCTGTAGCTCAGCCGGCACCTAGGGAAACCTACCAAACCTGTGCATTTCTGAAAACTAGAGACCTAGGGCAATCCAAGGAGGGGTGACTCGCGGGGCTCGGACCAGGTTCTGTTACCCAGAATCCTTTGCAAACCTCAAAAAGTGGCTAAAAAAACAAGTTTTCCTCAGATTTCGGTGACAGAAAGTTCTGGAATCTGAGAGGAGCCACAAATTTCCTTCCACCCGGCGTTCCCCCAAGTCTCCCGATAAAAATGATACCTCACTTGTGTGGGTAGGCCTAGAGCCCGCGACAGGAAACGCCCCAAAGCGCAACGTGGACACATCAAAATTTTTGGAAGAAAACAGAGGTGTTTTTTGAGAAGTGCCTACCTGTAGATTTTGGCCTCTAGCTCAGCCGGCACCTAGGGAAACCTACCAAACCTGTGCATTTCTGAAAACTAGAGACCTAGGGCAATACAAGGAGGGGTGACTCGCGGGGCTCGGACCAGGTTCTGTTACCCACAATCCTTTGCAAACCTCAAAAAGTGGCTAAAAAAACAAGTTTTCCTCACATTTCGGTGACAGAAAGTTCTGGAATCTGAGAGGAGCCACAAATTTCCTTCCACCCGGCGTTCCCCTAAGTCTCCCGATAAAAATGATACCTCACTTGTGTGGGTAGGCCTAGCGCCCGCGACAGGAAATGCCCCAAAACAGAACGTGGACACATCACATTTTTTCATAGAAAACAGTGCCTACCTGTGGATTTTGGCCTCTAGCTCAGCCGGCACCTGGGGAAACCTAGCAAACCAGCACATTTTTGTAAACTAGAAACCCAGGAGAATCCAAGATGAGGTGACTTGTGGGGCTCGGACCAGGTTCTGTTACCCAGAATCCTTTGCAAACCTCAAAATGTGGCTAAAATACCACGTTTTCCACACATTTCGGTGACAGAAAGTTCTGGAATCTGAGGGGAGCCACAAATTTCCTTCCACCCAGCGTTCCCCCAAGTCTCCCGATAAATATGATACCTCACTTGTGTGGGTAGGCCTGGTGCCTGCGACAGGAATAGATCACACAACGGTCAATGTTGGTCCTTACGTGAGGCAGCTGTTGACCCTGGGGTGATCCATTCCTGACACAGGCACTAGGTGTAGGCACTCAAGTGGGGTAGTGTTTTTATCAGGACAGGTGAGGAGTCACTGGGTGGTAGGAATGTTGTGGATCCCAGCATATTCCTGTAGTTTGTGTGACAGAAATGCGAGAAAAATAGAGTTTTTATTCAACATTTCAGCTTTGCAGGGTATTCTGGGTAAGAAAACTTTGGGGAATCCACACAAGTCACACCTCTGTGGACTCCCCCGAATGTCTAGTTTCCAGAAATGTTTGGGTTTAGTGTGTTTCTCTATATGGCCGCCGAATCCAGGACCAAAAACACAGGTGCCTGCCTTACAAAACCAGTTTGTTTTGCCATAGACAATTTGATGTCTCCACAATATGATTTGGGTGGTGGAATTTGGGGCTGAACTAAATTGGTGAGCTCCCAAGAGAGCACTCTCTCTCTGCTTGCCGCCGCATTCACCTGCTCTCTGGGTTGGCCTAACCCACTATTACCCAGTTGCACGAACAGCTTGCGAAGGGACAGCAGGACTGTCCTCATCACCTCCCTCATAATGTACTGGAAGAGGAGTTTTCGAATGGGACTCCTCTGACTGAAAAATCACTCCCAGAGTCTGCGCCATTGTCCTATCCCTCAGATGCTGTCTCAGTATCTGATGTCTCAGTCTCTGATCCTATGTCAGAGCGGTCCTCTATAACCCGAGTGCAGGCAGCAGTCATCCATCAAGATGCCATCTCTGCTATTGGCTAAACTGTTGCTCTAAAACACTAGCCTACGTAGACAGTCACAAAATCGATGGTGTGTGTGAGATACGTGCAACAGTAGAGGCCACCTTACCTGCGCTTCTTCCCTCAATCAGCATGTACTTTCAAGACACTCAAAAAACACCTTGTCACATACCATTCGTCACAGTCTTTAGCACCTCCTGCGCCCAGTCCAACAATCATTATTGGTGCTCCCACTCCCTCCTCCTCGGATTCCCTCATTACCACCCAGCAAAAGTGCCCTTCATCTCTCCATAGACTTTACTAATGTACTCAGCTATTTACATAAAATACAGATGTGCTCTTTGCAGTAGGCATATAAACCTTCTGCGCTTCTTTATGGCACTAAAACTGCCACTAGACAAGTCGGACCCTTTTCCCCCCAGGGAAACCACACACATATTGACAAAAGTGATGTATATATGACAGCCAACCACCTGAAACTCAACTCAAGCAAAACCGAAATAATCCTCTTTGGCCCTCACCAAAAAAACCTGGGACCCCCCATGGTGGCCCACCACGCTAGGCCCTGCACCCACCCCCGCCAACTACGCACGCAACCTCAGCATCATCCTAGACTCCTCCCTCTCTATGACCCAACAAATCAACGCTCTTACCTCCTCATGCTTCAACAAACTCCGTATACTGAAAAACATTAAAATGGATCCCCACAGAGACCAGAAAAACTGTCACTCACGCACTCATCAGCAGCAGGCTTGATTACAGAAACGCCCTCTACACCGGCACCACTCTAAAACTCAAGTGCAAACTACACGCATCCAGAACTCAGCAGCACGACTCATCCTCGACCTCCACCGACACGAACACATCTCTCCACACCTCAAATCCCTCCACTGGCTCCCCATTGACAAAAGGATCACCTTCAAGATCCTCATCCTCACACACAAATCACTCCACAACACAGGCCCTGCCTACCTCAACGAGAGTCACCTTCCACACCCCCACACGAAACGTCCGTTCAGCTGACCTCTCTCTCGCCTCTGACCCCCGCATCAAACACACCACCACCGGGGGCAGATCCTTCTCCTACATTGCACCCAAAACATGGAACGCACTCACAACCCACATTCGCAAGACCCAAAACCTACTTCTTTTCAGGAAGGGCCTCAAAACCTGGCTTTTTGAACAGTGAACCTCCTAGCCCCTTTCCCTCCCCCCCGTCCCCCCCCCAGCGCCTTGAGACCCTCACAGGTGAGTAGCGCGCTTTATAAATCTCTTTGATACAGATCTACCTATATATATATATATATAAATATATATCTACATAGATATATCTATAGATATATCCATGTACCTAGATATATCTATCTACATAGATATATATATATAGATATATACATATATATTTTTTTAGTTGTTGTATGGTTTCCTTGGGGGCCAAAATGCCCCCCAGGGAAACCCTACAACATCTAAAAAAAAAAATGCCCCCACAGGGGGTCACCCTGCCCACGGGCGACCCCCTGTCATTTCATTATTTTTATTTTTTTTGAAAAAAAAAAAAAATCCCCTGGGGGGGGGGGGCGCGATCGCCCCCCCCCCCCCCTCCCCAGGGGGCACCTACCTTTTTATTTTTTTAGGAAAATTATCCGGGGGGGGGGCGGCCCGTTTTCCGGGGGGGGGCTGCCCCCCAAAAGTGAAATCCCTGGTGTCTAGTGGGGTTTCCTGGCCCCCGATCGCAGCTGTGCTGCGATCGGGGGCCAGGAAACCGTTTCAGAAGGCCTCATAAGAAAGGGGAGACTCTCCCCTTTCTTACGAGGCCTTCTGAAACTGTTTCTGGCCCCCGATCGCAGCACAGCTGCGATCGGGGGCCAGAAACAGTTTCAGAAGGCCTCGTAAGAAAGGGGAGAGTCTCCCCTTTCTTACGAGGCCTTTTCAAAATGTTTCCTGACCCCCCTGATCGCAGCTGTGCTGCGATCGGGGGAGCCAGGAAACCTGAAAGTGTTTCCTGGCCCCCGATCGCAGCACAGCTGCGACCGGGGGCCAGGAAACACTTTCAGGAAGGCCTCGTAAGAAAGGGGAGTGTCTCCCCTTTCTTACGAGGCCTTCCTGAAAGTGTTTCCTGGCCCCCGATCGCAGCTGTGCTGCGATCGGGGGCCAGGAAACACTTTCAGGAAGGCCTCGTAAGAAAGGGGAGACTCTCCCCTTTCTTACGAGGCCTTCCCGAACGTGAAAAAGGCCGTTTTCCCCATGAAAGCAGGAAGCGGCCGCAAGGCTGCTTCCTGCTTTCATGGGGAAAACACCTTTGCAACGTCAGCGCGCCTCGCGGCGCGCTGACGTCACAAAGGGGCGGGTGGGGGGCGGGGGGAGACACGGTAGCTTCCGTGTCTCCCGGGGGGGGAAAAAAAATAAAAAATAAATCCTCGGGTGCGACGCACCCGAGGATTTATTAATGCCCTTCCTGGTGTCGGCCACTGGTCGTGACCCGCACCAGGGAGGGTGTGTGGGCGTCGGCCAGTGGCCGACGCCCGCATTTAAGAGGTTAAGCAAAGAAGCAGTTTGTTGTTAGTCCAAGATATTTTGAAGAATAATAATAATGCTGGGGCATGCGCGAAGCACCATGCTGAATGTAAGTGAAGCTCAGTTCTGATCAGCTCTACAATATGTGACACAGATTGCTCACCTGCAGTTTAGTTTTGGAAGACTTGATTAGCAGAACCGAGCCAACACCAACTTAAGTGATAGTTGATATAGATTTCATCATGAATACCTTTAAAATCGTGACATCCCTAGGGGAGGAACCCAGATTTCCTTTTAAATATGCAGAGCGCATTTACTACATTAAGGGTGCTGCTCATTATGGCATTATAATATCAAACCTAACTGTGTTAATAATTGATCGTTTCACCCACAACTTTGCAGTTAATAGCTCTCTGCAGTGTGGGTCTTGTAATGAACTAATTATGGTTCTTGGGCATCTTTTCCTGGCACATAACATGGGTTTCAATAATGTTGACAACCATGGAGCTGTGCACCACATGTGTTAAAACAGTACCTAGAGCTTGCCTGAGCCTAAAAGACTTTCCAACAAAAAGCAGAATATCCTCTTCATAGATTGTTTGGCATTGAACAAATCACTGTCCTAGAACGCAGATGTACAAATTAAATCAAATAAAATTAATAGGATGCAAGAATAGAGCCTTGTCTCACACCCCTATTGCCCCTAATAACCTTACTCAAATGTATTTGGGGGTAGTTATCCAGAACCAGAACCACTAAAGAAATGATTTAGAGTTTGGCAGACCAGTTACACCGTCACCAATGTGACTGTTATAATGTCCGCCGTATTACAAGTATAAGTATACATGGAGCAACCTGTCCGCCAAACTCTTAAGTCAGGCCCTGTGTCTTTTATAATTTTAACAGCCTTCAGTTTCTCTCATAGCTAAGATTTGAAGGCAACTTCCATGTTTTCTCATTGCTCTTTTGGTAGCTTTCTACTTTTGTGCTCCTTTCAAATAGTATACCCAGTTTTGGCATAGTTGTTATTGACTACTTGTTCCCTTTTGATTATTGTTTTGCAGTATGCCGTAAAACACCAGAAATATTTGATGTTGTTTTGGCCATGTATTTTTTAGCACTACGAGCCTTTTCATTATTCAGTGGTAGAGAGAGAGACTTATGGTAAATCGAAAGGCATAAATGGATGGCTGCAATGAGAGCACATGCATTTATTTCTTTTTCAGGCTTTTCAACGACAAATTCATGAGCGGCTAACACAATTGGAGTTAATCAATAAGCAGTATAGGCGTCTTGCTAGAGAAAATCGCACAGACTCCGCCAGCAAGTTGAAGCAAAAGGTCCACGAAGGCAACCAACGTTGGGATAATCTGCAAAAACGAGTAGCTGCCATTCTGCGGAGACTACGGGTAAATTTTTTCAGCATCATTTTATATAACAACAATAGAACATTTGTTTCTTGTGGTATAATTTTAGGTGAGTGAATGTCTGTACGCCATTCCTTCAAGAGATAAAATGTAAATCTTAAAGTAAATATTTTAAAGGCGCAGAGGAACTGTAGTATTTCTCAGATATTATACAAGGGCTCATTTAGTCAGACACCCTGGAGAGAGTTGACTCAGACAACAAATAAAAGGGTCGTATTTATTCAGCAGTACCAATAAAATTTGTGCTTAACTATGGAGTACTGATCGATTTAACTTCCAAGATACCAGTGCCCCATGGGTGAGTGTTTGGTGGATGCATCAGCTAATGGCAAGAGTTTACCAGTAAGGTTATGACTCAGTCTTAACCAAGCTGCATACTCACGTTTCTCATTATTGACATGCTCATTGTGGATGTTTGAGAGTGTAAGAAGCAGAAGTTTCTATTCATATCCACTGATAGGACTCATAGTACTATGCTTGTGAGATTGGTAGTTGTGCGTCACCACGTACTGACCAACCGTGTCTGCTGCTAGCCCTACTAGATTAATGCCTACCTCAACTTATAAAGCCCTTAAATGTCTCACAGGATAAGATACCTTAAAAATAAAACAGTTAGCTGTACATAGACCTCTGTTAGTGAACACGCACTATTTTAACCCATGATTAGTCAATAATATAAATTGGAAGTGGTTATTGTTAGAAATGGGGTCTCTAGTTGGCAGTCGGTTTGCACCCTGGCCAAGTAGGGACCCTCACTGTACTCAAGATAAGGGAGACACTCACTCAGATAACTCCAGCTCACCCCCTTGGTAGCTTGGCATGAGCAGTCAGGCGTATCTCAGAAGCAATGTGTAAAGCATTTGCACATAACACACAGTAATAATGGAAAACACTACAAAAGGACACCAAACCAGTTTTAGAAAAATTGCCAATATTTATCTATATAACACAAAAACAAATATGATAACAAATCCAGCATACAGTAATAAATGTATGAATTCTGCAAGATTTACTCAAAAATACAGTTCCATTAAGTTGATAGCTCCACATGGGGCTATCACAGCGTCGTGATCAATAAAACCAACAATTCAGGCCGGCTGTGGCGTCGTGGGCCAGCTACGGTGTCGGAAAGACCCGCAAACAGTACCTTTGGACTTACAGGGTGTCGTGATCTTCGCAGTGAGCTCCAGAGAACTGCATCGTGGTGTTGATTCCAGAGTCGGTGCTGAAGTCGTCGGGCCCTTGAAGTCACACACGTTGGAGATCGAACTCCAGGCTGATGAATTCAAGAGCACTAGCATGGATGGCGTCAGGACTGTGTTGCGAAGTGGGATGGTGCGATGTGTGGTGCCCACAGGTCATGGTGCAGGCAGCAGCTCAGTGACGGTGTCCAGCGGTGTTGGTGAGACCAGGGCTGCGATGTGAAGCAGGGCGGTGCGATGTGCAGTGTCACCAGGTCACAGTGCAGGCAGCAGCGTCGTGGGTGCAGAATCGCTGTTATCGGTAGGCCCAAGCCAGCGGTGCGAGACGGTGCTTCGTGACCCTCATGGGCGGTGTCCACGGTGCAGGCAGGGGTGCCTGGTGACGACACTGGATTCGATGATGCTGGGGTCGGTGGACCGGGGCTGCGGTGTGGGACGGGATGGTGCTTTGTGTACCTCATAAGCGGTGTCCACAGGTCACTGTGCCGGCAGTGGCGTCGATGTCAGAAGGAACGGCGGCGTAAGGGATGCCCAGGCTGCAGTGTGAGCAAGGTGAGGCCGGAGTGCGGGATCCACAGGTGGCTCGGTGAAGTTGTCTGATGACGGCGTCGGTGAGACCAGGGTCGCAGTGCGAAGCGGAGCAGTGCAGCTCCATGCGGCGTCGGCAGGTCATGGCAGTGGCATCGTTGGTGTCGCCCTGTGGTTTCTCCCCTTGAACAGCAGAAAACATACAGTTCCAAGTGCTGCAAGTCAAAGAAACTGAAGTCTTTGGTGTCCCTGAGACTTCCAATAGGAGGCAAGCTCTACTCCAAGACCTTGGAGAACTTTTTGAAGCAGGACACACTGCAAAGTTTACCCTTTTCACTCTTTTCACGCAGAAGCAGCAACTGCAGGCCAGTCCAGCAAAGCAACATAGCAAAGGGACAGTACTCCTCGCCCAGATCTTCAGCTCGTCTCCTGGGCAGAGGTTCCTCCTGATTCAAGAAAGATTCTAAAGTCTGGGCTTTTGGGTTCAATACTTATACCCCTTTCTGCCTTTGAAGTTGGAAAACTTCAAAGCAAAGTCCCAAGTGTTTGCAAGATCCTTCCTTGTCCAAGACAGGCCCCAGACACACACCAGGTGGTTGGAAACTGCATTGTGTGAGGGCAGGCACAGTCTTTTCTGGTGTAAGTGACCACTCCCTCCACTCTAGCTCAGATGGCTCATCAGGCTATGCAGGCTACACCCTGCTCCCTTTGTGTCATTATCTAAAGGAGAGGTGTAAACAGCCTAACTGTCAAACTGACCCAGACGGGGACTCCACAAACAGGCAGAGTCACAGAATAGTTTAAGCAAGAAAATGTCTACTTTCTAAAAGTGGCATTTTCAAACTTGCAGTCTAAAAAACAACTTCACTAAAAGATGTATTTTTAAATTGTGAGTTCAGAGACCCCAAACTCCATATTTATATCTGCCCTAAAAGGGAACCTGCACTTTAAAGTTATGTTAAGGCAGCCCCCATGTTAACCTATAAGGGAGATAGACCTTGCAACAGTGAAACCCAAATTTGGTAGTATATCACTGTTAAGGCATGTAAAACACCCCTTACATGTCCTACCCTTTAAATACACTGCACCCTGCCCTTGGGCTACCTAGGGCCTACCTTAGGGGTGCCTTACATGTACCAAAAGGGAAGGTTGGGGCCTGGCAAGTGGGTACACCTGCAGGTCGAATTGGCAGTTTACAACTGCACACACAGACACTGCACTGTCAGGTCTGAGCCATGTTTACAGGGCTACTAATGTGGGTGGCACTACCAGTGCAGCAGGCCCACTAGTAGCATTTGATTTACAGGCCCTGGGCACTTCACTTCACTGCCAATCATGAATAACCCAATCACCAATACAATTTACATAGGGAGCACTTGCACTTTAGCACTCATCAGCAGTGGTAAAGTGCGTAGAGACAATAAACCAGCAAAAACAGATTCCAGTATACTGTAAAAATAGGAGGTCAGAAGGCAAAAAGACAGGGGAGACACGCCAAAAAGCTGCCAGGTTTAACAGTTAATATTTGCAGCATAATGCCTACTTAGTCTTTCCCCACATGGGGACTCAGTGAATCAGGGATTAAACTCATATCTCAGAAAGTGACCAGCTTGGTAACAAAATAGTCACCTGATATTACCAAAGTAATTCAATGGAATGTTGGTCCATTTTTCTGAACATGGAGACTTGAAATATATTTTCAGGTTGTTCTCAGTTAGCTTAAGGTGATAGAGATGTGAGAGAGATGACTTTGAGAGCTTGCATTGTCACACCGAGTATGATGGAGTCATTGTATGAAGTATCAGTGAGTACCATTGTCAAACTGCCTGACTAAATTGAAATTTTCTGAAAAAGGACCGCATGCAGAGTTAACGTACTACTTTCCAAATAATGTGCACAAATCAAATAACCCCAACAAAAAGCATATTTTGAAGGCTCCAGACCCTATTTGGTTTCCCAGCTGATGGTTCCCAAATTTCTCCTCCAGAAATAAGAATGAGGACCTTCAAAATCTTATGCCAAAAGAGTAAAGTGGTCTTGAACAGCAAATGTTACTGCCGTTGCAAATAGCATCACTGTAAATAAGCACATATGTTCATAGGTTATGCACTGAATCAATTAAATAGTACTATATTTTGAGCAGAACTCCTCACACAGTTCTGTCCGAATGCAACTTTCTTTCGCAAGGGTAATGTGGTATATATTACCGTATAGCTGTAATGCACCCGTTTAAGTATCAATATGCCTTTATTCTCCTGAGGTATGGGTGAAAGTTTGCATTCTTCAGCATTCTGTCGATCACTTGATATTTTTGCATTTGTCGCTCTAAGTGGGATGGGTATACCGAGACGTGGGTCCCGTGTTCCCCATGCCACTGGAGTCAAGGTAGGCTGGCTGATGAAGAGTGACACTCTGAAACTGGTACCAGGATGTTTGTTTTCGGTCCAGGCAGGACCTGGATTGCCAGTTCGGACTATACTGTTCCCATGGGGAGTAGGGTAAGACTGATTTGCATATGGTGGGTCCAAACTGGAATAGCAAGGTTAGCAAGAAAATTGATGGATTTGGGCCCAGAACTCTACTGGGGGATGAATGTTTAACATTGTTCAGAATTCCGTCCATTGCGTGTTGTTTTTGCATTTTCCACCCTAAGTGGGGTGGGTATGCCCAGACGTGGGTCCCGAGCTCCACCATGCTGCTGACTGAAAATGGCTGACACCCCAAAACCGGTCCCAGAATCCTTGTTTATAGTCCAGGGAGGACTTGGACTGACAGTTCTGGCTGAACTGTTCCACAGGGGAGTCAAGACTGATTTGAATATGGCTGGGTCCAAACTAAAATAGAATGGGTACCAAAAAACGATGAATTTAGGCCCAGATCTCTCTACTGGAGCATTCCGTCCATCATTTGTTCTTTTTCCAGAACCTGAAGAGGCACAATTTAAAAATGATATTTAAAAACAAATCTGTGGGCCAAACCAAGTAACCATGGGTCGACTGGATCTGCAAATGGCCTTTTTTAGGGCCCAGAACCTGAATCATGTGTAATCTCTGCTCTGTGACTAAACAGAAAATGCTGGTTTGTAGAGCTCTTATGATGGCTTAGTTCTTACTTGTTACAACAAACTGGAACATGATTCTTAGAGCTAGCATTGGCATACATTTTCATACAAAGATTTCTCTTACAAGTGTGTACAATTCACAAGATACGCACATTAGTCTATATCGCAAAGTGACAACTTGGGCTGAAAGTGAGAGAGCTCCTGGACAGTATCATCAGGAAGACACAGTTCAAATAAGACTGAGTACCAACAGTCGTAACTTCATGGGTATACTCAAACACTTGGAATGCTGTTAACATTCGAGAATATTAAAATAGCAGCTAAAAGTAAAGCATGGTCGGACTGGGACAGAGAATCGCCCCGGGCACCAAAATAAAGGTGGCCTTGATCAGTTGATTAGATAGCCAAAAAAGTGGCACATGTTTGCAAGTTGGGTCAGTTTTGAACTTGTAAAGGCATGCTTTTCCAGGGTATGAAAGACTGCATGCATTTGATCATGCTGCAGGCAGTGTTAATGTAAATGAGCAGAAAAAAACGGGCCCAAGCAAACCATAAAACAGGCCCACAAACAGCCATGTAACGTCCCACACACCAACCTGTCAGAGCCGCCTTTAAGCACTTCCGGATTGCTCTGTAGCCCAGTCCGACCCTGTTCAAAATATCTAGAGCATTCCATGTTAAAAAGGCCCAGAAGAAATTTTAAAATTGGACTATTTTCTTTTACTTATGCATGCACGTTTCAGAACATGCAAATTTTACATGCTTAAGCTTGGATAAACCAGAATAAATATGACATTACCGAGGAAAGTTGTGAATATCATACATTTTCAATGCATACTTCTAACAGTTGCATAAATCACTTACAGCTTCATAAATTTCAGCATTGCATATGCACGCATTAAAATGTTTAAAAATAAAGGGCCTTAGAGTTTGATGGGCGAGAAACTTCTTCCGCTCTATTGCAAGTGCCACAGGGTAATATTCACTTGTAATACAGCGAAAGGGACAACCACCACAGAGTATCCCATAAGCCATACTCTAAATAATGCCCTAAGTCTTTTTGTGACTGTAAGACAGTGCTTTGTAGGCATATTTTAAGGCACACAACTCTAATGACAGCTTTAATTTAGCATGCCTGCCTGTTTGATAATATTGCTTAAGGTATTTAAAATGCATGCATCACCACATTGTATTGTATGGATTAGCCTGTGTATGAGTTGTTGTATTTAGGAAGTAAACCCCTGGTGCATTGTTTGGCATGTCTCTTTCTTGTGGACTACGATGGATTTGCATACAGCCCAACTAAAATATAATTTCTAATATTTGTAATGCTCCCATCATGTTATGTAACAACACCACTAACAGCCAAGAGAGCTCATTCACGGCAGCATGGAATTCTTCACATTTATTGGGAGAGTGAGTTGCAGCAGAATTAGATGAGAAGCTTCGAGATGAAAGATCCACTGAGTAAAAGAAAAACGGTCCTTCTTTAAATGTGTTCATCATACACCTGTATAAAACTAAGGTTTTATTTCAGCTTGTTTATTCCAGGCCTACCAAGATGGTCTGGCATAAAAAATAAACCCATGTTTAACAGACACGTTATTCAGCAGTTAGCCTATTTCATATCACCCTTACTTTTCATCTTTGGCAATGCCCTTCATAGTTCAATGATGTACTGTTTTGTGTAATGCATCGTGGGCTGAGTATACTTTAGGAAGGAAAAGGTTTTGGGCATTGTGCTACACACTGGATATGTACGTTCCTATATTCGGGACCATGCTCACCACTGATGTTAATTCCTGGTAATGTCTCTGTGCTTCAGCTAACAAAATGGTCAATAGTTACAATTCAACATTACATTTTCTGGTTTATGGAGTGATATTTTTGGTGTTAGTTGATTGGACTTGAAAGCAGCAATTACCATTTTTAAATGTTTAGGTTTGTAGAATTGTTTAGGTTGTTATTTTAGATCATAATTTTCTCATTTTCTGTTGTTGGGATGGGAATGTCCCCCGCATATTGTACAGACATGTCCCTCTGAGTTCCCAAATGCAAGTACATGGTGTCTGGGTTTTTGAATTTTGCCCTCTGCCCTTCCCTAATGCAATGTGTCTGTGAAGGCCAAGGCCTAACCCTTGAGATGAGGTCGGTCCTGGACCTTTCCTTTGACCTCTTCGGGATGCACCAAGCTGCTCCCCTAATGACAGGGGATTATTGTCCCTGTCATAGATTCAGGCATATAGCACAGTCTTGGTAGCATACCATGCTTTGCAATGATTCTAGTGGGAACAGTCCTTTCTTATTTATGTCACAGGAGTTGTGGCCTGCTGGCCTACTCATTTAAAGTTTCTCTGCCACAGATGAACCCAAATCCCTGCGCTGATATCCTAAGCGGATGCATGTATGGATGTATGAGTGTGTTTGTCTGAGTGAACCAGGATGAAATGGATTTCGTATTATAAGTCCCAACATGCTCATATGTGTGAGAGAGAGGTGAGGTTACTTTCTTTGATGGTGGAGTGGATTGGTGATATCCTTGAGACTTGGGGAGGAGACATTGACACTGAAGTGGGAAGTTCAGTGAGGTACTTCTGCAGCAGAGAGCTCATGGTTAGTCTGCCTGTATGCTTCCATGAAATGGATAGTAGGGGTGAAGAATGGGACTGCAGTTCTTGTTGGCATAGTATAAAAGGGTTCTTTAGAATGAGATCAGACCCTAGCCTCTCTTCTGATCAGCTTCAGGTGTGGCTGTGATAGCAAAAGGCAAAACGCTTATATTTTTTGAGCCTCTGTTTTGGGAGCTGCAGCCTGGAGGTTATCCTACTGTTAGGAGCATCACTCAAGACAAAAATTATAGTCCGGAAAACAACCTGAAAACACATGACAGAAGATCCGATTCAAACAGTTTCGAAGTGCGTACAAATAATACATATTCCCTTTCTGCTCTGCCTTTATTGGATTGAGAACGGTTGACCCACTTGTTGTTCCACCTTCAAGTACTCCTCGTCCAAGGAGGGTGTTTTGCACAGAGTGCCAGCTGTCTACTGCATACCAGGGCTTGTATCTTTCTGTCAGCCAGCTTTCCAGCTGGGAGGAGACATCACCCAGGAAGTATGACCTGAAGGAAGAGCAGTTCCTTGTCCTCTAATGTTTGGGGGGTTCTTGGCTGAAGCAAGAAAGAAGGAGCGAGCCAACCCTGCAGGAGGAGCAAACTACTGGTGGGATTGTGGGGTCCCGCGCTCTTGAACCCAGTATTGTGGCTCTGTCAGAGATATGTGGAATCATTATTGACATACTCCCGGATAGGAGCTGGTCACCATCGCTATAGCAGAAGGTTCATGTCACTGCTAAAGTGTCTCGGATGAATTGTGCTGCCAACCTTGCTGTTACAGCTGTAGCACGTGTCCCCAAGTTTCCTAAGCAGTATGCACTAATGAAGAAAAAACTATTGCTAAATCACAGCATTCACCAAATGTGCACAAATTGAGTTTGCTGTTGGAGCAGTGGGAATTAGCCCAAGGCTGTCCGAGTGGTCTGCGCCACTGAAGAAGAAACCCATGTAAGCCCATGGTACTTACCCAAAGTGTGCCAGAACAGACTTGTATTGTGGCTATTCCCATGCCACTTGCCGAAATGTGTGCCTGTGTGGACTATGCCACTGGAAGTGAGCTGCTGCCACGAGGTACTTGCTACTGTGTTCCTGAGTAACTATGCAACTGCTGAGGTGTTGACTGGAAGTATGTTCAACCAGACCGAACTGCTGCTGCTACATTTTATCTGCCGATCCCAGACTTAGATCAGACGTGGACTGCATCCCTGCCTCAACCAAGGAGAGCCAAGGTGCGTGATCAATGACTCACCCAGTCCAGGAGGAAGGGTGACCCACTACAACCTGAGTGCTTGTATGCTGCCAAATTCTTCGAAGAGGGCTGGAAACTGAAGACAGCAGCATGCCTCTGGACACTGCTGGGCAGCCCTTTCTGCTCAAAGGGAGGGATGCAGCTTCACAGCGCACATGCAGCAAGCTCGTCTTTCCTTACAGAGATGACTAGGAATGAGGGGCGGGAGGTCAGAGTGAGGCCACCCAAAGACCCAGATTGTGAGTGAGGCAAAAATTAAACAACTGAGGGCCTCATTATGAGTTTGGAGGGTGGAAATTGACGGCCGCCAAACTCCCGCAGGTCAGGAGGCTGCCAGTGCGCCCACCTTCCCTCTGGCCCTCTTTAGTGTTTTCCTGCTGGGCCAGCGGGCGGAAATACCGTTTTTGCCTGCTGGCCCAGTGGGAAACGCACAACAACATTGATGCTGGTTTATAATAAAGCCGGCGGCAATGCTGTTGTGCGTCGGGTGCACCAACACCCATTGAGCAAATCACTGTCTGCAAAGCAGAAGGAAGAAGGCAGAAGGGGCAAAGGGGACATTTTCACCATGAGATAGAAGTCCTGCACCAGAGATTCTGAGTACCTCATACTTTTGTTTAGTGTGTATTATTGAGTTTTAATGTGTATTAAAGTACATCTTTCTCTATAAAGTTACACATTCGCCTGGAACATTACATTATTACTCTGTAAGATATCTTCTGAGGACTAAGCCAGTTGTGCCCCCAGAGTAATCTGCTTGAGAATCCTATGACTGCTTGCCATCACTACAATTGAGAGTCACATGGCAAGTGTTGAAAGGGTTGTAGTGGCCCAGTTTGCAGAGGACACATCTGGTGACATTAGTCAAACTATCCCACTTTTAGCCCCTGCTTGCCGCGGGGCCCTTTGACAAGTATGAAGCCCAGTTTGAGCTTTGCAAATAGAAAAGGGTAAAAAATCACTATTTGTTGTAGCTCTTTATTAGTGCTCTACAAACATTACATTGGCACATTAAGCATGTTGTGGTTGCCTTTTAAATATTTGCATGTCAAGTCTTTAAAGTACAGTAAGTGTCTTTCTACAATTCCTAACAATTAAATTCTTATCTGACAGTTGTCGTTGGAGTTGAAAATGGCATTTTAAAGCACCTTTCTTCCACATATTCACCTACAAATATATGTTTTGACCTGAGCACACTTTTTGCATGCCACATATACACTCAAATGATACACATGCTTCTGCTTGTCAACTAAGATTTCGTGGATTATGGCATGCTTTAACTAATTGGATATATTTAATGTAGAAAACTGACAATGCAAACTCCCGAACATTCCTTTGAATGTAAGAGGGATATGTGGCTGTGTAACTGTTGTTGCATGCCCCCTGTTAGATTACTGTATGGAGTAGACGGTGTTTGTGATACAATTCAGATGTAATGATTGTCCTCCTTGCTTTCGTGGTTTAGCACTTCACCAGTCAGAGGGAGGAGTTCGAGGGAACCAGGGACAGCATTCTTGTTTGGCTTACAGAAATGGACCTTCAGCTCACCAACGTTGAGCATTTCTCTCATTGTGATGTTGATGACAAGATGCGGCAATTAAATGTATGTATCTCTAGTGTCTGTTGTGTTTGTATGGCTGATAAAGACAAGCTACATTTGGATCATTGGATAGAATATATTGGGAGTGATACTGTGTTTTAACTATGTTTGGTGTAGACTCGAAATTAAAAAGAAATTTAGTATAGTTCGATGGCATCTGTCGCTGTAGATACACATGGTATGCATGAGCTCGCCATCTGGTGTTGGGTCGGAGTGTTACAAGTTGTTTTTCTTCGAAGAAGTGTTTTCGAGTCACGGGACCGAGTGACTCCTCCTTCTGTGCTCATTGCGCATGGGCGTCGACTCCATCTTCGATTGTTTTCTTTCCGCCATCGGGTTCGGACGTGTTCCTGTCGCTCCGGGTTTCGGAACGGAAAGATAGCTGAAAACGGAAGATTTTCGACGGTATCGTTGCGATCCGGTTCGAGATAAACACATACGACGACGCGTGGAACATCGAAGCGCTTCGGTGCCCTTCGGGGTAGATTTCGGCACCCCGCCGGGGCCTAGTCGGCCCGACCGCGTGGAGAACAACGCCGATGGAACAGACCCCGTTTCGATTCTGCCCCGAATGCCACAACAAGTATCCTTATACGGACCTACACTCGGTCTGTAACCTGTGCCTGTCACCCGAGCACAGCGAAGAATCCTGTGAGGCCTGTCGGGCGTTCCGGTCCCGAAAAACTCTGCGCGACCGTCGAGCGAGGAGACTGCAGATGGCGTCCACGCCAAAGGAGCGTCGACAGTTCGAGACAGAAGAGGAACAGGAAGAATCCTTTTCCATCCAGGATTCAGACTCCGACGAGCTAGACTCTACAAAAACTGTGAGTAAGACGTCGAGATCAGAACTTAAAAAAGGAAAGAAGGCCCAGGGGACGCCACTGCCAACCGGCCATGGCTCCACCCAAATTCTCGGTGACCAACAATCGGCACCGAAAAAGGCCCATTCAGTGTCGAGATCGTCCGACTTCGGTCGAGACACCGGCACGCAGCCTCCTCGGGACCGAGAGAGTGCTAAACAGAAGCATCGACACCGAGAGTTCGGTGTCGACACGGATCGACGCCGGGACAGTGGCGCCGAAGACCATAGAGGCCAAGAATTTTCGGCACAGAAAAAGAGGAAGGTTACCTCGGAGCCGAAAAAACAATCAACAGGGTTTTCGGAGCCGAAAAAAGCGACATCAGACCCTGTTTCAGGCTCCTATACTGAAGAGCATTCTATGTCTTCACAAATGAAGAATCATAGATTTGAACAAGAACTGCAATCCACTGACGTGGATCACACGCAAAAGCGTATCTTTATTCAGCAGGGGACTGGGAAGATCAGTACCCTTCCACCTGTCAAACGAAAGAGAACGCTTCAGTTTACTCCTCAGCAACAAACAGCACAAAAGGTAACACCTCCTCCCTCGCCTCCACCTGTAACTCCGGCTTCGCCAACTTACACCCCGTCACATTCGCCAGCTCACACCGCCATGAGCCACGATGACCAAGATCAGGATGCGTGGGACTTGTACGACGCACCAGTGTCTGATAACAGCCCAGACACATACCCAACTAGGCCATCACCACCGGAAGACAGCACAGCCTACTCACAAGTGGTGGCCAGAGCAGCACTATTCCATAATGTGGAACTACACTCGGAACAAGTAGAGGATGATTTTTTATTTAACACCCTCTCTTCAACCCACAGCTCCTACCAAAGCCTGCCGATGCTCCCAGGCATGCTACGCCATGCAAAGGACATTTTCAAGGAGCCAGTTAAAAGTAGGGCAGTGACGCCTAGGGTGGACAAAAAGTATAAGGCGCCTCCTACGGACCCTGTATTCATCACCTCTCAGCTGCCACCAGATTCTGTGGTGGTAGGGGCTGCCAGAAAACGGGCAAATTCACACACTTCTGGGGATGCACCTCCCCCAGATAAAGAAAGCAGGAAGTTTGATGCAGCCGGGAAGAGGGTTGCTGTCCAAGCAGCAAACCAGTGGCGCATCGCAAATTCACAAGCGCTGCTTGCGCGATACGACAGAGCCCACTGGGATGAGATGCAGCATCTCATTGAACATCTCCCAAAAGATCTGCAAAAAAGAGCAAAACAGGTTGTTGAGGAGGGTCAAAACATTTCCAACAATCAAATACGCTCCTCCATGGACGCAGCAGACACAGCCGCAAGGACCATTAATACGTCGGTTACCATCCGTAGGCACGCATGGCTCAGAACGTCTGGATTCAAGCCAGAAATTCAGCAGGCAGTGCTTAACATGCCAGTCAACGAAAAACTTCTGTTCGGTCCGGAGGTCGACACAGCCATAGAAAAGCTCAAGAAGGACACTGACACTGCCAAAGCCATGGGCGCACTCTACTCCCCGCAGAGCAGAGGATCTTATAACACCTTCCGCAAAACACCTTTTAGAGGAGGGTTTCGGGGTCAGGCCACACAAGCTAGCACCTCACAGTCCGCACCGCCCACCTACCAGGGACAGTACAGGGGAGGTTTTCGGGGCCAGTATAGAGGGGGGCAATTCCCTAGGAATAGAGGAAGATTTCAAAGCCCCAAAACCACTACCAACAAGCAGTGACTCACACGTCACTCACCCCTCCCACACAACACCAGTGGGGGGGAGGATACGTCAATATTACGAAGCATGGGACAAAATAACTACAGACACATGGGTCCTAGCAATTATCCAGCATGGTTATTGCATAGAATTCCTGCAATTCCCCCCAGACATACCACCAAAATCACAAAATTTATCAAAATACCATTCACAGCTTCTAGAGATAGAAGTTCAAGAACTACTGCGAAAAAATGCAATAGAATTAGTACCAAGCACACAAATAAACACAGGAGTTTATTCGCTGTACTTCTTGATACCAAAAAAGGACGAAACACTGAGACCAATTCTAGACCTCAGAGTAGTAAACACATTCATCAAATCAGACCACTTTCACATGGTCACACTACAAGAAGTGTTACCATTGCTCAAAAAACACAACTACATGACAACCCTAGACCTCAAGGACGCATATTTCCATATACCAATACATCAATCTCACAGGAAATATCTAAGGTTTGTATTCAAAGGAATACATTACCAATTCAAAGTATTGCCTTTTGGTTTAACAACCGCTCCAAGAGTATTCACAAAATGCCTAGCAGTAGTCGCTGCACACATCAGAAGGCAGCAAATACATGTGTTCCCGTATCTAGACGACTGGCTAATCAAAACCAGTTCGCTCACACAATGCTCAAACCACACAAGTCAAGTCATACAAACCCTCTACAAACTAGGGTTCACCGTCAACTTTGCAAAATCAAACATTCTGCCAAGCAAAGTACAGCAATATCTAGGAGCCATAATAGACACGACAAAAGGAGTAGCAACGCCAACTCCACAAAGGATCCACAATTTCAACAGAGTCATTCAACACATGTCTCCAAACCAAACAATACAAGCAAGGACAATACTACAGCTCCTAGGCATGATGTCCTCATGCATAGCCATTGTCCCAAACGCAAGACTGCACATGAGGCCCTTACAACAGTGCCTAGCCTCACAGTGGTCTCAAGCACAGGGTCACCTTCTAGATCTGGTGTTGCTAGACCGCCAAACTTACCTCTCGCTTCTATGGTGGAACAGTATAAATTTAAACATAGGGCGGCCTTTCCAAGACCCAGTGCCACAGTACGTAATAACAACAGATGCTTCCATGACAGGGTGGGGAGCACATCTCAATCAACACAGCATAAGAGGACAATGGAACATACATCAAACAAAACTGCATATAAATCATCTAGAATTATTAGCAGTTTTTCAAGCACTAAAAGCTTTCCAACCAATCATAACCCACAAATACATCCTTGTCAAAACAGACAACATGACAACGATGTATTATCTAAACAAACAAGGAGGAACACATTCAACGCAGTTAAGCTTGTTAGCTCAAAAAATATGGAAGTGGGCAATCCACCATCAAATTGGTCTAATAGCACAGTTTATTCCGGGGATCCAGAATCAGCTGGCAGACAATCTCTCTCGAGATCACCAGCAAGTCCACGAATGGGAAATCCACCCACAGATTCTGAACACCTACTTCACACTCTGGGGAACACCACAAATAGACTTATTTGCAACAAAAGAGAACGCAAAATGCCAAAACTTCGCGTCCAGATACCCACACAAGCAATCCCAAGGCAATGCCCTATGGATGAACTGGTCAGGAATATTTGCTTACGCTTTTCCTCCTCTCCCTCTCCTTCCTTTCCTAGTAAACAAATTGAGTCAAAACAAACTCAAACTCATTTTAATAGCACCAACGTGGGCAAGACAACCCTGGTACACAACACTGCTAGATCTGTCTGTAGTACCACACATCAAACTGCCCAACAAACCAGATCTGTTAACGCAACACAACCAACAGATCAGACACCCGGACCCAGCATCGCTGAATCTAGCAATCTGGCTCCTGAAATCCTAGAATTCGGACACTTACAACTTAGCCAAGAGTGTATGGAAGTCATAAAGCAGGCCAGAAGACCATCCACTAGACACTGCTACGCAAGTAAGTGGAAAAGATTTGTTTGGTACTGCCATCATAATCAGATACAACCACTAGGCGCAACTCCAAAACATATAGTAAATTACTTGCTCCATTTACAAAAAGCAAAGCTAGCCTTCTCTTCTATTAAAATACACCTTGCAGCAATATCTGCATACCTGCAAACTACCTATTCAACTTCCTTGTATAGGATACCAGTTATCAAAGCATTCATAGAAGGGCTTAAAAGAATTATACCACCAAGAACACCACCTGTTCCTTCATGGAACCTAAACGTGGTTCTAACAAGACTCATGGGCCCACCTTTCGAACCCATGCACTCTTGCGGTATACAATTCCTAACCTGGAAAGTTGCCTTTCTCATCGCCATTACATCTCTAAGAAGAGTAAGTGAAATTCAAGCGTTCACAACACAAGAGCCTTTTATACAAATACATAAAAATAAGGTCGTCCTACGACCTAATCCAAAATTTTTACCAAAAGTTATTTCACCATTCCATCTAAATCAAACAGTAGAACTACCAGTTTTTTTCCCACAACCAGATTCTGTGGCTGAAAGAGCACTACATACATTAGATGTCAAAAGAGCATTAATGTACTACATTGACAGAACGAAGAACATCAGAAAAACTAAACAGCTATTTATTGCATTCCAAAAACCTCATGCAGGTAACCCAATATCAAAACAAGGTATAGCCAGATGGATAGTTAAATGCATCCAAATCTGCTACCTTAAAGCAAAAAGACAACTGCCCATTACTCCCAGGGCACATTCAACAAGGAAAAAAGGTGCTTCAATGGCCTTTTTAGGAAACATCCCAATGCAGGAAATATGTAAGGCAGCCACTTGGTCTACGCCTCACACATTCACCAAACACTACTGTATAGATGTGCTATCCGCACAACAAGCTACAGTAGGTCAAGCTGTATTAAGAACTCTATTTCAGACAACTTCTACTCCTACAGGCTAAACCACCGCTTATGGGGAACTAACTGCTTACTAGTCTATGCATACCATGTGTATCTACAGCGACAGATGCCATCGAACTGAAAATGTCACTTACCCAGTGTACATCTGTTCGTGGCATCAGTCGCTGAGATTCACATGGACCCACCCACCTCCCCGGAAGCCTGTAGCAGTTCAGAAGTTACCTTCAATTTTGTACATTTGTATATATATTACTTAATCCTTTAATAGGTACATACTTACATTTTTCATTGCGCGGGCACTATTACTATAGTACAACTCCTACCTCACCCTCTGCGGGGAAAACAATCGAAGATGGAGTCGACGCCCATGCGCAATGAGCACAGAAGGAGGAGTCACTCGGTCCCGTGACTCGAAAACACTTCTTCGAAGAAAAACAACTTGTAACACTCCGACCCAACACCAGATGGCGAGCTCATGCATACCATGTGAATCTCAGCGACTGATGCCACGAACAGATGTACACTGGGTAAGTGACATTTTCATTATTAGACATATCGATATGATTTACTTGGTGGTGATCCACGAATCTATAGCAGATATTTCAAGAAAGCAAGAGCATATGAATTTTAAGGATTACCATTAAATATATAATATTTTGAAATTGAACAAGCCGCTTAGCTGCAAAACAAATTCTTCCAATGACTAGTTATTTTTGTATTCCTCACCTTCAGATTTACATCTCAGTGGGAGGACCAAAAGCCCCTTTCTAAAGAATTTAAAAACAAAGATAATACTGTGCATGCTTGTATCTTATCCACCTTACACTTGCTCGACATGCTTCTGGTACTCCCAAAACAAACTTCCATGCTCTTTCCCGTAAACAATTTGACTGGCACAAGGTTTATGACATTGGTCGGGCATTTTAACGGAGCAGGTATAGAGGACTCTATTTGGGATTGGCAAAGCGTAGTTAGGAGGTAGTCTACATCCCCTAGATCCTCTTATCTATTTACAAAGGTTTGGTCTGAGACTCCAACTTCTTGCACCAGAGAGGCAGGAGCACTCCCTAGTCATACATGTACAATTTCCTGATGAGCATTTGGAAGTACATAGAGGTGATAGACTCGCTAATCTTTCTGACAGAAAAGAGCAATCAGTTCTGAAAGAAATTATTATTTCCGAGAATAGGTTTATTTATTATTGAGACCATTGTTTGAAAATTGGATTATTTACTCTGGCTTCAGTCAGAACTTAATTTAGATAGTCTGTCAGTTGTAGGAGAGGACATCTTCTTTTCTTATGTCCTCTCATAGTTAATAACTGTGCAGTGTTGCTGTATGTTTAGTAAATGTCCTTGAGGCTCATGCTAAGCCTCAAAGAAGAATTCTCAAATACTAAAGAGAGGTGTGCCAGCAAGCACTTGCACTGTAATAGAAATACATATTTGGATTTAAATTCTTGAGGTCTAGTGATCACAGAAACACTTCCTGAATCAGGGCAGGTTTAGCATGCAATAGAGTGCTCATGTTGAGAACTTCAATTGTAGTTTAAACATATGCTAATATATAGCACCAGATAGAACACTTGGGCTCCTTGTCTCCAAGAATATTATCCCAATTGTACTTGATCCCGAATAAGAGGGCTGGATGCTCTTCTGTGGTTTAGACAAGTAAGCTTAATTTTCATTTGTTTAATGGACAACTGCTCTCAACTCACAGTAGATCTGGCTGTTGGGGAGAGTGAGGGGATGAGCATAAAATTGAAAATTCATATCACGTTCGGCAGAAAGCCCTCTCTTGCAAGTGAAATATTATTCTTCAACATCTCATGCAAAGATATGGTTGCACAACCATGTTTAAGACATTGTCGGCAGACACTCAGAAACATTTCTTTCACATGGATATCTTAAGTTTAGAATGTCTCCCACTAAAAGACTAATGGTCCAAAACAGTGAGGTGGACTCCTGCACAGATTAAGCACCTTGAGTAACATACCATTAATGCGGATGAAGAAGCTTGCTTTCCCTAAAGTGGGTAAATTAGCATTCTTCAAGATTCACAAAGATAAGTATAGAGGCTTTAAACGAAACCTTCAATACCTCAGTAAATGTTAACTGAGTAAAGGCAACTGTAAGTTTCTTGGTGAGCTTGTTAGTCATAGTGTGCCACAGAGTTATGTTTGCTGACATGGGAGATCCTTGCCAGTCCTCTCTATGAAAATGAACATGATCAAAGAATTCATAGCCAGCTTAGACATATCCAGTCCTGGCAGGAATACATGATTTACTGCTGGTAAGGAAGCCTGGTTCTGTCTGTACTTAATTCCAATTAAAGTGCGCATAAAGGATACCCTGCGTTACAAAATTATCCTACAGTGCATTTCTGTGAGGTTAATTTTACACTTCTGCTGCACGATGACGTTTGACAGATAGTCATTTAAACTGGAAGATGATCTGGCAAAAATTGTTATATAGCATATAGAATCCCTGGAGTGAGATGAATTCATGCACCCTTTTTCAAAATGACGTGTACTTTTTACTACCTCAAACTGAGGGTTCAAGAATGGCTCAGCTTTTTATTTACATATTGTGCTCACAGAGCTGATGCAAAGATTTTCCAATATATGTATCTCGTTTTGAGACCTGGAGAAATATGAATGGTGTCCTTTACACACTGTTTGTACAGGTCTTTGCAGTCTTCATGCTACACGTTTTAATGGATAATAAGCATTAAAATGCCTTCTGTAAGATATCACTGTAATGAAAAATGCATGATGGAAAACTTTCCACAAATAAACATGAACTTTACCAGGATCTGTTGCAAAATGTCTTTGCTCAGTGAATCAATATTTAGACAGTGTATTACAGTCATCATCCTGACGGACCTCTTACTTTCTGAACTCTAGACTGCACTGTTCTCTATATTTTGGGTGTTACTGCTTAAATTGTAACCATATTGATTCCTCCATCATGACATGTCTTGTAATGGAGAGGGTATGTGGAGGAATTTCTAGTAACCATTTTCCAAATTGTTCTGGATTTCTTGCACCAGGATATGGTTCTCAAATCTTTTTTATGGCAAGTGCTTCTCTTGGCTCTAAAGTTAGTATCTAAGTTCTTAGTATCTAAGGGCCAGATGTAGCAAAGGTTTTTACCCATTCTGTGTCTATGGGAAAAAGTGTTCGTACATATATGGCCCTTAGTATTTAGAGTAAAACTGCACTTTTAAACAGGCTATAGTGACACCAGTGCTCCGAAAAGTCTTGAAAGAGTGTATGAAAGCATTGGTATCTGACTCTCCTCCTCTAATTGGTTGATACTGGCTGATCAGTGCTAAACTGTGGTTTACAGTAAAGAATTAGATTTATCATACTCTAGTTTGTGTTAGGTGCCAAGCTACAATTGTTGGTCTTCTACTCATTTTGCGCACCCTTGAAGATTGCAAGGCTGAGAAAGGCAGGTCTGGCTTTAATGCTTGTGGTCTCTGTAGTATAGTGTGAAGAGGATGAGGGCAGCCCATCAAGCAAAGGCACAGTAAAAGCAACTACAATTGAAGAGTACCAGGAAAATAATTATTACGTTATTTCTGGATCTGTGCCTGCTCAAGCAATATATAGTTGAACCCCACAAAGTTTAATGCATAGCCATATTCCTATTTTTCAAAAGGAGAAGCTAAATTAGACTTCAACTGTGTTCACCATCATATTATTCCAAAATATATCCTACACGATGAAATGACAAAGTTATAGCTGGACATCAATCACTTCTTGGAAATATTACAACCAATTTGAAGGGACTTTGTGTTGGCATCGGGGGCCTGTGCTTTCCTCTTCTAATCTGTAGGTAATTTCCTGTTGCAATATTATTCAGTGGAGATGTCGCCTCTGATGAGCGTAGGATCCTTCTCCGGAGAATATGTTTGCACACCCTTTATAACAATCCATGAATGGACTGACCTATTCTGGGAAAGCCAGGTTACTCTGTTGACCCCGAGTAGGTTACTCTCCATAAATACCAATACAGTACAAACTACAAAGCAGTAGAGTTTGGACTCACATCTGTGGTTAGTCATGCTTACAATCCTCTGGGTTATGACATTTGTGAGCACGGTTTGTTAGGATCTCTCAAGTGCTCCATGTTTGCTCCCTTGTGGGTCACCAAACCATGTAAACTGCTTTTGGCTCCTCCACCAGTACTGGGCAAGTGAAAATTGAACACAAGATCCTCTGATGCACTCGGCCGTAGTTCTTTTTCGATAAGAAAAGACTTGACAAGGCCCTGACTGATTAGGTTGTCACAACATTGTGAATAAATGGACATTGGATATGGAGCTCCTAGGCAAATCCCTATACATTCTTCAGGGAAGTCCATGTTTTGTTGTAGTCTATGCCTTTGGTACCCTGCAAGACTAATAAACTAGCCACAAGTAAGCAGTTGAAATAGACTAATCAACATTTCAGTTAATAGCAAACATCCAGTGGCATGCATAGTATTGTCTTCTTGTTATTTAGCTGTTTCAAAAGAGAACTCCAATCATCCTACTGTGAGGCACAATTCTGAAGGTGATGGAGATCATATTATCATAGATAACTTCTGCTCCACTTCGGTATTGGGGGAAAATAGTTGTTTTATGGTGATTATGCCTTTTTCTGCATTTTCTAAACTGACTCTGTAGTGTGTTGGCATTTACTTATAAGCTTTAAGTGGATCTAAAAGCAGATGAGGGTAGTACAAAGAGGGAAATTGGGTGTGAGTTGTTTTTTGTTTAAACTAGGAAGATGTTTTGAAATATCTGTAATTTGTGTTTACATAGGGTTTCAAGCAAGAAATAACATTAAACACCAACAAGATTGATGAATTGATAGGTTTTGGAGAACAATTGATTCAGAAAAGTGAGCCTATGGATGCTGTATTAATTGAAGATGAGATAGAAGAACTTAACAGATACTGCCAAGAAGTGTTTGGACGTGTCTCTCGCTTCCACCAAAGGCTAACTAATAGAAATCCAGTAAGACATTGTTTTCCTTTCACATTCTGACGTGATTTAAAAGATATAATGCATGGTCCTGTTTTTTAAAACATTTTTTTCTTAATTATACATTGACAAGCAGAGGTCTCAATAGAAGGATTTAATTACAAGGGTGAACATTTTTGGTCCGAGCAGATCTTTCTGAAACAAAGGATTAAATTGGGAGCGATGTGTTTAATGTCTATAGTTTCTGCACATTTATACCTGTACACGGTAGCAGAAAGCAGACTCCCATCATTTTAATTATTACGCGTCCTTAGACAAAGCAGTTTCCCACCCTCTAGAGTGCATCTGGTGCCAGAATAGGAAAGGCAAGATTATGTGCACTACAAAGACGCACTTCACCTACCTACTGTGCACCTACTTCAAAGGCAGAAATAGGTATAAGTACTAGACCTCTGACCTCACAAAGTTGGAATCCTTCTGGGCTGAGGACATTCTGCAAAGAAGAAGAGCTTCATACTGCAGGTGGGGCTGCCACTCTGTCTGTTGCTTTGCTGAGCTGGCCTGCTGCTTGCTGCTTCTGTCCTGGGAGTAAAAGAACTGGACTTTACTTTCTGCATCCTGCTTCAAAAGGTTCTCTAAAGGCTTGAACTGAGCTTGCCCCCTGTTAGGAAGTCTCAGGGACATCAAAGACTTCATCTCCCAGCACTTGGGTTCACTTGCTGAGAGTCCTGACTTGCCAAGTGGTGCCAAATCCACTTCCCGGCCCTTGGGATTAAGTTCTGGTGTAACCAAAAAGAAACATAAACTCCAGAGCGACTTTGGAACCGGCTCCGCTGTCCGACACCGCATCGCTGTCTGCACCGGAGCTGTGGTCCCCGCTGAGTGTAACTACCGTGACCAAAGCCGCAGGCCCCACACTGCTGCAGTGCCTCCGAAGTCTAGCCATAGCATGAGTCCCGAGTGCCGTGTCACCGATGTCCGTAACATCTGACTCCGCTGCAACGCCTGTGGCCCGAGGTGTGATGCAACACCACGAAGTCGAAGCCTCGTGTCTTGACCTGCTGGATTCATCGACCCCGCCTTGTCGTAAGGAACTGATGCCTCGCCACCGATGCCTCATCACCTCCCCTGCAACCGTAAGGAAGTAACACCTCACCTCCCCGCCTAATAGTAAGTAACCGACGCCTCACCTACTTAATAGCAGTAAGGAGTTGATGACGCAATGGCTCCAGCAACGCCTCACCTACCCGACTCCGTACCACATCTTTGTTTCCTCTTTTTTCAAGGTACTGTACCTGGGGTCCATGTAACTCCATAACCGGCCGGCACTCCCTCGCGAGTGGCATCAGAGTGTTGGGAATCACTCCATCAAGACGTTGTGATAGCCCCAGTTGGAGCTATTGTGTTTCTAAATGCTAACCTAAGATTTATTCTTTGTAAATTAGTATCCTTACTTGTGAATGTTGGATTTATGTCATTTTGATCTTGTTTCACTCAGATTAATATTGGCTATTTTTCTAAACTGGTGTGGAGTATACGTTTGTGGTGTTTTCACTGTGTTCGTGTGTGGGTGTGTGTGTGTGTGTATACGCTAATACTTTACACATTGCCTCTGAGACAAGCCTGACTGCTCATGGCAAGCTACCAAGGGGATGAGCAGGAGTTATCTTAGCTGTGTGGCTCCCTTACCCTGACTAGAGTGAGGGTCCCTACTAGGGCATGGTGCAAACCACTGCCAGCTAGAGACCCCATTTCTAACAAGTGCTATTTATAGAGACTGTATGCCAGTGCTAATAGGATAAGCATTAAGAAAATTACCCTGGCCTTAGAATATTTGTTCTCTACTGCATGGAGTGCAAAAAGAATATATGGTGTAGAGAAAAAATTCCTAAATCTGGGGAGCAGAAAATAGAAGAACACTTTCCATACCTAATTACAGACCTAAGTGTCCAGGATTTGAAAAGTTAAGGAAACACAAAAAAAGTTATTTTTAGAACTAGCCAAATTATTTGATAAAGAGCATACCTCTACTTAGTTCTGTGCTGTGCCCTGCAGTCAGTATGTGGTGTGGTTCGGTAATTGCTAATAACTTTGGCGCAGTTTGCTAAATCTACACAAAACGTTTTACAAAAAGGTTATCCTTTTTTAGGTTTGGTGTAGCTTGGTTCATGATTCCTCTGTGGGTGATTAAAGCAGTGGGAGGTCAAAACAGCAGTGTTTCCAATTTTAATCCCATGGGAAACATTGCTCTTTGCCTCAGAAAAAAAACCTCAGTAGAATTGTATCAATTGTATCGGGAACCTAGAACTCGACTCAGAAGAATAATTTTTGTTGGTTTGATGTAAATATGTTTTTTTTTTTTTCCAGAAATTCATCTAATATTGCTTCTGACCTCAAAATAGTCACCAGTACACAGCAACATGTAAAAACACACATTTTAACTGAAAATTATTTGTCAAACCAATAATTAATGCTATATTCAGAGTTATTTCATTGACAATTTTAATGCTAATGTTACTTCTCATTTAACATGCCATATTGATTATGCCACATTTAATTTACATAAGTCTCATCGAAGGTGAAATCATGAGCATTGCATTTGGTGTACGAATTACTGTTTGGATGACTGCTGTGGGAGGTATGATTTTCAGAGCTTACCACAACCGGTGAATTTCAATGATTTTTCAGTTTTAATTCATAACCATAACTGCACTTTAACTATGTTTTTAAATGAATATAGAACCTGGAGCTATGTCAGTTTTGTAATGGTATACAATTATCCCGGGAAAATTACACCAAAATCTGATAATTTTCATGTATGTGTTGTAGTTTTTGTGAGTTAAGCTGTTAGCCTATTCATTTTAAATGTAACAGTTTTCTGAAGCACAGAATCCCTTTTGATTAGTAATTGCACAAAACTCAGTGGTCTCTGGGGAGAATGTTGCATCAGGAGAATTCATATAAATTTGACTAGTCCGAGTACAGCAGTCTGCAACCCTTGCTCTAATGACAGCCATAACTGCAATGCCTCTGGCACCATGTTACTAATCATGGTAAAAAGCTTCTCTAGCTCCTTTTGATTAATCGCTCAAATATCAGGTTTAAATATATTTTGGAAATCCAAGCATGTGTTTATTTCCAAATATCAGCTTATGACTTCTGAAAATACAGATATTTTTAACTTATATGTTTCAGTTTTGGGGAGGCATATATATTTTCAATCAAGGAAACTATTGTAATTTAGTTGGCTGGGCTACACAAGGAGAACTTTATCATAGTACAATCCATGCTATTTCTAAAGGAACTTAACAGGCTATTTAAACATCTTGGACTATCTTTGTTAGTATAGTTTTAGGCAAATGGTTTATTATTATAAGGTTGCAGGTACAACAAAAATATTTTTATGTAAACGTGTTACCCAATCAGGGGTTTTAGAGCGGTACTTGCAGAATCTGTGGGTATTGGTTTTGACTCAGCGTGATATTCGTAGTCAGACCACTAGGGTGCACTTAAAAATGGATGAGTACCTTTGAAATTAGGGTATTACATCATATCACAAACACAACTCCCCATTTCCTATTTTATTGTCCATTTACTACCAGAAAATGTCACAGTAGGGGATGTAGGGCTTTCCTAAATCTCCTATAAATTCCCAATTATGATTTAAAAAGAGCACATTTGCCACAGCACAAATTATGTTGTGAACCGAACAATGAGCCATTACTTTAGCTATGATGAAAAGGACAATAGTGTTCTCATTTTAGAATTAACTCTTCTTTTGAATATTCTCCACACCATTTAAAAGCAACAGTGCTTCTGGGCATTGTTTATTCATCTCATCTTTCATTTTTTCTGCACTGCTGTTGTCAAATGCATTAATGAATTATTGCAAAGGAGAATGTGATACTATCGTGTTTTTCTAAGTTTTCACTATTTTCTAAGTCCAATTTCACCTAAAAGGCTGGAGCCTACATCCAGTGCTAGGAGCTGATCTGAGACAGCAGAAGATATTTATGGATAACAAAACCTATAATTATCCATACATGGTTGGTATCCGGAGACTCAGTAGACACTAGTGAGCATATAACTAGGTACAGCTTTCCACCGTATAAAAATATATAAATTAAAAAGAAGTGACTACATGAGGCTACGCAAACCTTTGTGTCTGCTGTGTGTGTAAATACCCTGTTTTCAAGAACAAAAGTGTGCCTTAAGGTCCTGAATCTGTACCCTGACATCACAAACAATTGCACAGGATGAACTCCTGGGTGCCATGCTTCATTATTGGTCATCCCATGCTCGACAGAGAATGCTCTGATGTCGGTCTACACTAGGAAATTTCCTTTTAATAATTTCACAATCAGCAAACAGCAGCAATATAGTACTGGTATCTAATGTATGTATGCTGGTGAGGTATGTATGCAGTTGGGGAGTAAATTTAGGGAGGCTTAGGGAAAAGCCCAGGACCCCGTAGGGGGCAATATGCAGGGCTGAAACCTGTTGGCCTGCCTGATGGAGTAGTAACTTGTCCAGGACAACCAGTCTACTTTTAACAATCTTACTACCATCCCACCATTAAAAGGAACCTTTCTAGGGAAGTCAGTTCAAATGTTTATTTCTATTCTGTCTGGATCCCTCTCCTTATTTCCCTCCAAAGTACCCTTGATGTTTTAGAGGGCCCATCCACTATTAGGGGATTCTCTGGCAAGAGCGGGATGACCAATGATAAAGCATGACACTCAGGGCGGTCTGTAAGCTCATTCCATGCAATTTTTTGTTATGTCAGGGTCCAGAGTTAGGACATTAGGGCACACTTGGATTCTTGAATATATGGTATTTTCCAGCACAGAGGACATGGAGATTTGGTTAACCTCATTTGGTCATGTTTGCCATGTGTGGTTTATGATATTCATTTGGGCGGATGGAAATGTAGATGGCCGCTTTTTCCTCTTACTTCCCTGAGTCCCTCAAGAGTGGGATTCTTATGTGCTGAGACTAAAAATAAGTGCCAAATTGTGGTAAAAATGATACTAAAACATTATAGTGAAGGTTTCTCTTCAACCTGCTACACAGTCCTCATTGTGTTTTTAGTGGTTGCTTTACTGAATATACCATTGACTGAGAGGAGATGCTTGTATTGTAGAGGTGGAAACCCTCACCTCTGTAAATAACTACATTTTCATGTAGATAGGAGTGACCCTGTACCGGGATATGTATGCCTTCTGACATTTTTGTGTCTAAGTGAGGTAGAAGACAAATGTCAAGTTGAGGTACATTTCAGAAGGAAAACCATTTTTCTTCGAGCAATACCCTTTTGTGTCGGTAGGTGGCGTTGGTCGACTCCGCAGGCGTCATTGGCATCGTAGTCACCGTGATGACGTTGAGAGTAGTACATAGACACCGCCTCAGCTCAGTGACCTCAGTTCTTTTCTTTCCGTGCCACATGCTTATCCAGAGAGAGGCACCCTTGGCCAATTTTTGACTGACTTAGACTTACCAATGCCCCTCGGGTGTTCACGAAAGTGATGGTGGTGGTTACAGCTCATCTGTGCAGGTTGGGGGTTTCAGTCTTCCCCTCCCTTGATGACTAGCTGTTAAAGGTGGTCTCGCCCCAGAAAGTCATCTCTCATCCTCAGACTACGACGAACTTCCTGCACGTGTTGGGGTTCACTATAAACGTGCCGAAGTCAGATGCTCCCTTTCATCAAAGCTATTCCACAAACAGTGCAGTTTTGGGCCTATCCTCCCAAAAAGTGAGTCCAGAATATTCAGGCTATGACTCCAATCTTTCAGCCTCTATCTTGGGTTTCGGTGAGACTGACTCTGAGGCTGCTGGACCTCATGGCCTCCTGCATCCTGCTAATGACACACGCCAGATGGCACTTGTGGGCTCTGCAGTGAGACCTGAAGTTTCAGTGGGCGCAGCATCAGGGAAATCTCTCCAACATGGTCCAGATCTCGGAGGGGACTGCGAAAGACCAGCAGTGGTGGCTTTCGAATCGGCATGGGGTCAACGGCAGACACCTCTCCCTTCCCCAACCAGATATATCCATAGTGACGGATGCCTCACTTCTAGGATGGGGCGGCCACATGGGAGAGGCGGAGATCAGAGGCCTCTGGTCTCTGTTGGAGTCTGGACTCCATATCAATCTTCTGTAGCTCCAGGTGATCACGCTTGCATTGAAAGCATTTCTTCCCTCTCTCAAAGGGAAAGTAGTGCAAGTGTTCACACACAACACTACTGCCATGCGGTACTGCAACAAACAGGGCGGAGTAGGGTCCTGGGCCGTTTGTCAGGAGGCGCTGCGCCTCTGGATATGGCTGGCACATGAGAACATTCCCCTGGTGGTTCAACATCTGGCGGGCTCTCCGAATGTCAGAGCAGACAAACTCAGCTGTTGATGCATAGCCGATCACCAATGGTGTCACCATCCGGAGGTGGCGGAAGGTCTCTTTCAGCAGTGGGGAGAGTCTTGGTTAGATCAGTTTGCCTCCGCAGAGAACGTGCAATGTCAGCTGTTATGTGCATTGGAGTTTCCAAGGCAGCACTTGCTCAGAGACGCTTTTAGTCTTGAGTGGAACTCCCCCCTTCTTTACGCATTTCCGCCTATACCACTTCTGTCCAGAGTTCTCAAGAAGATCAAGAACGACTGGGCCCACGTAATCTTGGTGGCTCCTGACTTTCCAGGGAGTGTATGGTGTCCAGAGCTGTTGAGCATGGCCACCGATCCTCCACTCAGACTGCCCCTTTAAGAGGATAATCTGTCGCGAGCAGCAGGGGATGGTTCTCCACCCGAACCTCTTCCAATCTCCACCTTCATGCGCGGTGATTGAGCGGCAGCAGTTGATGGCTTTTGACCTGCCACCTAAAGTCTGTGATGTAATCTTGGCAGCCAGGTGTCCCTCCACCACAAGAGTATACGCCTGTTGTTATAAATTTGCACTCCATCTCCATTTTGCACTCTCTTTTTCATGTACTTCCCCTCTCTCCATTTGCTTCTCTCCCCAATCCCTCTGTACTACTTCCTTTCCATGTTGCTTTCCTCTGATGCGAAAACCCACCCCATCCCTCTGTTGTTTGCACCACCTGCTTTTTTGAAAAAATAAACACATTCATGCTTTTTTCTTCATTTTAAATACTGAGCCAACTCGGATGGCTCACTAAAAAGAAAAAACAAACAATCATGTTATTTTGTAGGGGCTACAAAATTACACAGGCCGCTGTGTAAATGGCTTTTTTTAATCTTTTGCCATGCTGCACAGCATTGGGGATGCTGTGTGGCATGTTTAAAAACAATTGGCAAAGCCAGTAAGTCGCACAAGCGAGGCTTTGCCAGTGCATGGAGAACTGGAAATTAACCAACACTTACTTGCCCCCTGTGTGTTAGGAGCTTTCTCCTACATGTCAGGGATAGATTTTGTGCAGTTCTGTGCAATACCACATTGTTACATAGGACACTATTGCACCTAGGTAGCACTACTGAATGTGGCACAGGACCAGCATGTTAATTTATGAAGCAAGTCTGGTGCAATTTCAGGTTGAATCTTCACTGCCAAATGGTCAACCTTTCTGCAGCTCTGCAATTTAGTAGGCTATTGAAGGGCGGAAGAACTTACAGGAGGGTGGACAGGACTCTTGTTGTCTTTCAATAAAAGTCCCATTACTATCACATTTAAAATAGCCCATAAACTATTATTGATACTTTAAGAAAGAGAGTTACAGTAATCTAATTTGGCTAAAATGAGAGAATAACTGCTTCTTGAAAATCGTTTACAAGTAGGAATTTTCTCATTCTTTTTGTTCCTGATTAGCCAGAAAAACCTGACATAGTTGGTTTACTAGCTATTGCCATTTAAGGTTAGCCCCAGGATATCACAATCTTGAATCATAAACTTTTCTGGCTTATTTCTTAATGTTAATAGCAGATCAGAATATGAGATAGTTGGGAAGAATGTACAAAACGTAACTTGGAAGGTTAATGAGTATCCTCCATTCACTTGATCTCCTCACATGCCCTGATCACACCTCGATTTTAAGCTTTGCCTTGACCATATATAACTCCATAACATCCTGCTATGCAAGAGGCTAATCTTGCAATCTGTTAACAAATACTTATTGTGAGCATCTCCGCCTTACTTACATTGCATACCCTGCTGGCCACCTGCTACTGCTAATATGCAATACATTTCTCCAAACTCCTCATATGGTCTGCTTCCTAGGAAAGGAAGCCAGGTTCTGACCTACCTCAACAGATATGGGATAAAACTGGCATTCCTCCAGGAGACTCACTTAGTACCCCATGCTGACCATTCTTACTCCTCACAGTGGGGTCCCAACCGCTACTTTGCATGTTACAGCTCATACTCATGAGGTGCCAGCATATTAATTATTAAAAGTGTCCACTTTGTATGCTGCACCATTGACTCTGACTCTGAAGGGAGATACTTGCTGGTACATGGAGACCTGGCAGGTACAATGGTCATACTTGCCAATGTATTCACCCCCAAAACTGATTCCCCAGAATTCTTCTCCAATCTTCAGACTTGCTTAGACCACATCGACTTAGAACATATCCTCCTTGGTGGGGACTTTAATATCACCTGTGATCCTAGCCTGAACTCCACCGGCTCTGCTGGGTCACCAATCCCTGATCTTTGCAAACACTACAGATCTCCTAACCACTTTCCATCTTTCTGGTGCCTGGTGCACCTGGCACCCACACACGTCAGACTTTACATTTTATCCGTCACCACAAAACATCTGGCCCCGTATAGACCACTGGTATTTCACCCCATCTTCCCTCCTGTGGCTCACTGAAATTTCTCATCACCCACGGGCCCTATCATATTACTAGCTTGTGCTGTGGCGATGGCACGACTATAACTGACAATACCACAATAGTGTCTGAGTTTACTACATACTATTGCCATTTCTACACTTTGTGTGTTGACACATCTACCACGGCTTTAGCAGACTACCTTTCTGACATAGACATAGTCTGGGCAGTGGCCAACAACATTTCCTTTCCTCTCCTGTTACATGTGAGATCTCTCAAGCCACTGACACACTGAGTGGATTGAAGGCCCTGGGACTAGATTGCTTCACAGAAGACTTTTATAAGACCTACAAGGACCTCCTGACCAAACATTTACCAGAGGTCTATGCTGAATTCCTACAACTTGGCTTCCTCCCTTCTGCCCTTAGGGAGGCCGTTATTACTTTGCTATTAAAACCAGGCAAACTCCCACATTCTTGCATGTCGTATAGGCCACCGTCTCTGTTAAACCATGACAATAAGATACTCGCTAAGGTTATAGACATATGCCTTGCCCTCCTAATGGACAAAATTATCTCCTTTATACAATCAGGGTTTGTCCCCCACTGCTCGAGAATGATTAAACTTTTTACTGTATTTTCAGTTATTAATCAAAAATCCCCAGATCTCCCGGTGGTAGCGCCACTACTAGATGTCAAAAAGGCATTTCACTCACTCAAGTGGTTTTTCCTACATGCCACCCTCATGAAACTGAGAACCTTAAGGGATTCAGGGACTTAATCATATTGCTGTATACAACTCCGACTGCCTTACTTTGTTTAAACGGCACACTATCAGAGCCCTTCCCTCTAACAAGGGGCACTCATCAGAGATGCCCTCTTTCTCCCTTTCCATTTATCATTGCCATAGACCCTCTTGTGCACTATTTTCAGAAACGCCATTTGTATTGCGGCTTGAGTTTAAGTTGTGGCCCGCTACTAGCTTCCCTCTATGCTGATGAAGGTTTTTTGTTCATCCGCAACCCTGCTATTAATCTTCCTCCACTGATAAGAGAAGTGGTATGATTCTGCAGGTTCTCTCAAAATTGGAATAAGTCTGAGCTTTTCCCCTAGACCGATGCAACTAACCCATGCTCCCTTGAATACCCTACGCATTGGTGCAAGGGCCTGCCCAAATATCTGGGCATTTACCTTCACATTGTTAGCACTGAAGTGGTCCAACTAAACTACGGCCAAGTGATTACTAAATTCTTCTCACAGATAGACGGCTGGGTCAAACTTCCACTCTCAATTGCGGGACGAATAGCCATTATCAAAATGGTCGTTCTCCCATGTTTTTCGTATTTGTTCCTAAACATCCCTATTGCCTTATATAATAGCTTTTTTAATACTCAATGCAGTTTACTCACTAAGCTCATAAGGGCTGTGCGTCGCCCTGAATATGCTGGGAAACAGTGACATTACCATACAACCATGGCGGTTTCGCAATGCCTGACTTGCATTTCTATTATCTAGTGGCCCAGACGCACTTTGCCTATTTTTGGTATCACCCGGAAGCTGAACTCCAATACCTCAAGCCTGAGCACATGCAGACCCTCCCCTTTTTCCCTCTCCACATTACTGCCTTAGGGACTCCTCAGAAGCCTGACCGATATCCAGACACTTCCAACTGGGTGCTGGGCATGGAACAAGCTGCTCCATTACTCAAGACATGACTCTCTACACTCTTCAACTCTTCCTTTGGCAGGAAACCCATGGCTCCAGCTCACCCGGGAATGTTTGGCCCAACATTCACTGACTGCACACTAAATACACACCTTTGGGGACCTCCTCAGTGATGCCACATTGAGATCTTTTACCACACTACTGGAGGGACACGATGCAACTCAAATGGACAGATTTATGATACACCGTCTACACAGCACACTAGCCACAGTCTTACCAGCTTACTCAGAAGAACCAATAGAATTCCCTCCCCTTTCCTTGTTTATTTTGGCCCCAGATAATGCTCACTTATTCTCCTGGCTATAATGTGGTTCCTTACAGCTAAAACCCACTGGGTTGGAAAAGTCGAGCGTAGCATGGGAAAGAGACTTAAAGCATCCTATCTCTGACAAAGTATGGTATTATTGTTGCGCACAATCTAAACTTGTTTCTAATAACCACTGTCATAAACTGTTTCACTGCAAATATTTACAGCACGCTTATATGCCACCACACACACTGGCTAAACTAGATCCCACCCAGCCACACTGCTGTCGCAAATGTTCCACCGAACATGTTGACTTTGCTCACCTATCCTGGACCTGCAGCCTAATGCGTCAGTTCAGAAATATTGTCCATGATTCCTTGACACAAATGAGGGGGCAGACACCTACACCTGACCCCCTACTAGCACTATTTGGTTATGTTAAACCCTTGCCATTGAACATAAGACACCTTACTGCACTTGCGTTGCTACTAGTTAATCATCAGATTGCCCTTAATTGGGGCAGCTGCACTCATTCCACTCAAGCTGCATGGCTCCAAAAAATGGCCCAATGCGACACTGCAAGTGAAGTCTATGCATCGTTACAAACACCCATCTTCATGACCCAAAGATATATGGCAACCTTTTCAGAATGATCTTTTGACACTGAATCCTTAACCCACTACTGATACGGGGACTACTACCCCCACTGTGTAATGCACTAATCTCTCTTTGGCTGGGCTATGGGATACGGCGTCCTTGTGTACTGTACCACATACACCTCTCGAGCTTCATCGGCTCCTTTTCCTCTCTACATGTATGGCTTCTGTAGACTGCTAGGTCACCACCTCTCTCATTTTTGTTTTTTACCCATTTCCATCCCCTTTTGGGCATAGTTAATTTATAGTCCTGTTATATGCCGTTTGAACTACCGAATGATGTCATTGTTCTGTTTAATCACAGCTTCTGTATTTTTACTTTCAAGCAATTCCTGATGTTGATTATATGATCTTTCTGCACAAAATCTTAAATAAAGGTTTAAAAATATATTAAAAAAATAGATTAATGAGTAATACAGGTATCTAGAATTTATCACACTTGATAGCCATGTATTTGGCATGTATATGGTGTGATAACTACCACTATTTACAAGCATTACCCATGAAAATGCCTAATAAAATGGGGCCATAGTGCATACCACTCCAAAATTAATCAGCATTTCCAGCATATTTTTACCCTGGTAAATTTTTGCAGGCTTGACGTGACAACATTTATCTGGAGAAACTGGCTTTAATGCGCTAGTAACCACCGGATGTTATACATTTTGCAGAACTCGTAATTTCGACCCCGCAAAATAAACAATTTACTTGGTGGTCAGAATTTACTTGAGCACCTGTAATCAGGCCCTTTGTGTCTTAACTGCAATTTAAATGTGTTTCTTTATTTTACTTATTTAATTGTGACTCATTTGTTTATCATTGTTTCATGATTGATAATAAAAGTATAAAATGTAAAAGTGCAACTGGGAACCACATGAAATACGAAACATTTTAAATATTTTTTTAGGGATTTGATGATGAAAAAGACACTTCAGAAAATGAGATGGAGTCTGAAGACTCGAGAGAGATTCAGAATTCTACATGGCAGGCGAGTGTCAACCTTGAGGTGCCTCAACCATCTCTTTGTCATCTCATGCCACCGGCTCCAGGTCATGAAATGTCAGGCCGCGAGACACCTGTCAGTGTCGACTCCATTCCATTGGAATGGGATCATACAGTTGATGTCGGCGGCTCTTCTTCTCATGAAGATGAAGATGAAGATGGTGATGGTGCATATTACAGTGCTCTGTCAGGTAAGCGAACCAGTATTCATTACATTAACAGATTTGGGCATGTGTTTAAGCAGCAGTTTCCACATTTCTGTGGTTATGGTATTCTATAAACAACTTTGTATTCCTCAAACCAGAGTAACCTCATCTAAAATGTTCCAATAGTTTTTTACGTATATTGCAATGTTTTTCATTGGTTGGAAGTTATCTTCTATGTAACCAGTGAGAAAAATGACATTATTCTCTTTCAGATGTTGAGATCACAGAAAGTCCAGACGCATATGTTAAAATGACTGCAAAAGCTTTGAAAGCATCTTCTGGTAGGCACCTGCCGATGCATGTGTCTCAACATGGCAAAATCACTGTGGCACACACTGTCCTTCTCAGGCTTTTTCATGTGCACCATTTAACCTCTCCCCTGTGTGAATACCATATATCTCTGCCTTATTCCATGGTATCTCTGCACTGCAGAACAACATGCTATTTAAGCAAGGCTGTTTACCATTTGTCCAGAAGAGATGTCCTTTCCGGTGCTTCTAAAAAATTAATGTTTCATGCAAAGATATTTTTCCTGTGCATTTATTTCTGCTTTGTAAATTGGAGCATAAGATTTGATTCTATTTCATCCTGCTCTGTGATACATATGGCACCCTTAAAGGTGTCTCAATTAACCTGATTAAAAGAACCATACAGAATCTTTGTTTTTGTTCCAATGGCAAGGTATGTATCCCTGAGCTAACATTTAATATCCCTCTTGCCAGTGATCTGCTATTTGGTGCTGCCTACTTCCCATTAAATGAGCTTATATCACGCCACACTATCCATATGATATTAAATGATGCCTTACAGTAGAACAGAATAGGTGCATGGCTCACATTTCATCACCTTCCAAATCTGTCTGTGTATTTTGCAAACATGCTTGCAGTGCAAGAAAAGCTGTGAATCGCCATCTTTTCATACTCTACCTTGGTGCAACCATTGTTCCATGGAAAATAAAAGATCATGTTATCACTAATATAGCAGTGTTTCAAAAGAAAGTTCTGTAAATGACCACAATTGTAAGTTGACAAAATACAATTATATTTTTCTTTATTAAAACGTTTGTATGAGTATGTGATCGCCCACCCCCACCAAAAGGACAAGGTTTATCTAGGAATGTATCACTGCTCTCGTTTTATATCATGCAACTCAGGCATTATGCCATATGTGTTTAAATTGGAACTATAGTGCTGTGTCATCTAATGGACTTTAGGAAGAGAAGATTGTAATGGCTGCTTACTTTTATAAATAATAAATAAAAAATACTTAGAGTGGTCTCAGAATTTTCTTGACGCACTTCTATATTGTATACAGGACATTTTGTAGTATTCAAGTGGCAAACATTTGGTTTTTCAATAAGATAATTCTGCTTATATTGCAGGAAAACCTAACTCGGAATCTCATGTATGGATATCTGCTGATAATGAGACACCCAGAAAGCCTGTGATTACTAGAAGTGTACGCCCTCCAAGTTCCACCCCAGAAAGCAGTACTCCATTTAAGCAAGGACACGTAAGCCTCCAATTTTATTATTAGATTAAGTGATGTGTAGGAAACCAATATTTAGTTGAACGTATTATTGTTAATGTGATATAAAGTATGGTAGGGTATATTACAATGTTTCTGCAATAAACTGCTTTTTATTTTTGTATCTCATATATTCCACATTGATTTTGTCAGATTTTATACTTGTGTAATTAACTGTTGGCACATAGTAGCATAGCTACAAGTGTTAGCCTAGAGATATTCTAATGTATAGGCATCTATCTGTAATAAGCTGGCTGAATACAATCAAAACACATTATACAGTGCCATTGATTTCAATTGTTTACAACCTAAGCAGCCATTTGTGGAACTAAATCTTACAAGTTATTCTGTATGATCAAATGCTTGCAGCCGGGCAGAGTGGATGGGCATCAGGTACAAGGCAGAATGGTGACGTTTGAGGGAGCTTTTAAATTATCCTTGATTTCTACTGGGGCATAGTCATTGCCTTGCAGGATGATTTTTTCCTGATTAGGAATTGAACGCTACATTTATTTATGGAAACATACCTCAAATCTCCCTCCCCCTTTGCTTTAAATATGTGGCAGATAAAGGAAAGTGCAACTACAATTATTATTGTAACCTTGAATTGTTAATTTACACACACTTACAAAGTCCAGAAATGTTTATTTCCCTATAAAACAAATATTTAATGTGCTATTAGTCCCATCTCTATCAGGAGTTGGCTGACCACAACCCAGCTAGTCTGTATTTCTAAACCTGGAAAAACCTAACACCTACCTTTGCTGATTGTTGCCATCCCAGAATTTGTTCTTATTCATAATTCTAACCCCAAGTTCCTCCCCTTGTGACTCTCTGCAAACTGAATCTCGACACTGTTACAATAGAGCCTGCACTCCAGGAGGTGGCAACATCAGCCTCCACTGTGTGTCCATCCAGCCTCCGGACATAAAGACAAGAGGAGCATAAGACACAACCCCTCACCGAATGTGGTTGAAGTAGTGCTGCACATTACAGAAGCAAATGTTGGTGATGAAGTTACATCATATGTGCTTATGGTGCCTCAGAGCCCAGTATAACTCCATGTCCTGTGACAAAAGGTCTCTGATGCACTTAAAGGACATCAATAGAACGAGAAACCGAGCTCTACCTTCTGGAACATAAGAAGAGTGGCCAATCTTTGTAGAAGTCACCCTTGTCAGGTAGGCCAATGAGAAAGTTGAAATACAAGGCAAAGAAGAAATATTTCTGAAGCTTGTTGATGTACAGATGCTTCCAAAGCCTGGAAGGACTCTCACAATGTGCATGACATCTGTCTTCAGAGTCTGACTTGAACCCTGTGTTGCATCTTGAGCCGATGCAAATGAAGTTCCCCAGACCATTCCCAAATCTACTGCAAGTTGTTGTTTTAAAGGAAGCCATACCCCAGATATTTAGAATGGTTTGAGGTCTTCTTAGGGCCCTAGTTTGTGTTTCTCCTAGCTGAACTATTCCCTGGCCATGACAGAACCCAGTTGAAGTCACCATGATACCCGACTGACGCAGGGCAGTACTTCTACTCCTCTGTTGCAGGCCCCTCTAATTGATCCTGCTGTTAGTGCTGCCTCTGGCCACAGTCATAGTAGCTCCAGACTGGTCCTTAGCAAAGATCATGGATCCATAGCGTCCCTCAGCAAGGGCTAGACCAGTGTCAGGATACCCTATCACTAAAGGTAAGGCTCAAGCTCATGAGAATCAGTACTTCTGGATAATGGAGGAATGTGAATGCCATACCAGGCCTCCAACATAGTCCACATGGTGGGGATGACTATGAGAAGGCAGATAATTGCTCCTCCCTCACTGATTAGATGCTGACCTTTATTTTGACTTGCATAAATACCAATGGCTTGGAAACACCATACAGAGGAGAGTGCCTCTTTTGTAGGAGTGCTTTGCAGGGCTATAGAAGTCTTAGGATTACCCCCGCTCGATACTGCGGAAACTAGAGCTAGCATCCTTAAGGAGATTTTGCAATCTGGACCAGCTACTTTAGAGCACTATTTGACATTTTATGAAAGCCTAACTGACCCAATCCCTGCAATCTGGTCAGAACTGTTCTCTGGCAGTGTGTCACCCTCTCATTAGTTGTCAAAACCTGATATAATCCCCTTTTTATATACAAGGTGGGAAAAAAGCATGGTGTTGATCGTTTCCTTTGCAATCTCCATCTGAAACAATCAAACATGTTATTAGCAACCCAGAACAGTGGAGGTTGTCCCCTCCTACATATAAAGCATACTTCCGACTGATGGCATTTAATGAACACAAAGCTATATAAAGATGGGGCTGTGATTTGAAACACTTGCTACCAAATAATCAGCAGGAGTACTGCTGTGCACAAACAAAATAAGTATTACTGAATAGCAGGCACTGGCTCATCCATTCCAAATATGTCCATACACCCCATTGGACAGTAGTGAGTTTAACACAGTGACTCAGATTGCCTGCGCATGCTGGTAGCAACTAAGCAGGTTATATACATCTCATGTGGAACTGCCTCATTGTACAGAAATATGGGAAGGAGATCTTTCTGCAACTCTTGATTAAGATAAGGGAGGGATTGCCCCTGCTCACAGTGCTGCTGGGATATATGCAGAATATTTCTCTGACATATCACCGATTCAAAACTATCTTGCTAGTTGCAGCAAAGAGAAGAATGATGGTGGGCTGTAGGTGAATTTAATTGCTGAAAACGCTTACACAAGTGCACAAGTGTCTTCTTTCCGCCTTTTGTGACCAGAACATCTGGGGATGTTCCTGGACACACTTGGTAAGTAATGAATTATAAAGAAACTGTGGTTCTTGCTCTATTATTGTTCTTGCTGTTGGACTGCACACTGATGTGCAAGACACGCAGGACCCATTGAGGAGGAGACGTTTCTAAAGATGAGGAGGAAGCTTACTTTTCTCTCTAACATTGAAGTGGATTTCACTTTAGTCCAAAAATAATGTCTATTACTGCTGTATTGTAATCATCACATTATTAGATCACATTTGTTGTCACTCTTTTTAATGCTCACATGTCAACTTTTTTATATTACTTTGCTTGATGTTCATTTTAATTAAGGTATCACACTATTGTTCTTGGTTTGTGTGTATGACATTTAAAAAAAGTTTAAAACCAAATAATAGTTTTACTAACATAGTATCAAAATCCTGAAAATATTTTCTTTACAAAAGGTGCTGATTGTGAAAATGGCACAGACAGGCTGGTGATGGTGACTTTCAGAAGACCATGTTTAATCTGTATATCATAAAGATATCCTTTTTTTTTTTTTGACTGTCTTAGCAACTGTAATTAAAAAATCAAGAACCGTAAGATCATTTGATTAGCCCAGAGTTTCAGAGTTCCCCTTCAACTGCAGCTAATACAATAAACCCAGCAATGACTCAATCAGTTACTCAGGATTATGTATTAGTTCAAAGCTAAATTCTGTAAATGTACTTCTTGTAATCCTTTCCTTGTAGAAAAGTTTATGACTTCTTTGAGGTCAAAATATTGTTGACTGTCTTGTAATGTGTTCATAATAGTAAAATCCTTAATATTAAATACTTGCATGCCCTAAAAACTGTCAGCTCCAAAAATGCTTTGCCTGGCATTTTTAAAATATGCCAGGTCCCTTTGTTCTCAATGAGAAGTGAGCATTTCAATCTTGAAGGTAACAGTAGACTGAACTGAGTATAAACTTCTACAAATACTTTATTCAGTGTAAGTGGGGAGGGAAAACTAGCACTTCTCTCTGTTTGCCTGTAGGTCCCCTTTGAACCATGGTCTATCATTTTTTATCTGAAGGAGTTTGAAAACTCATACTCCCCAGATCCTTTTTTCCATCCCTTGTGCCTCAATCATTCTCGGTGCAATGCACATCATCTCACAGTTCTTGAAGCGAAGACTGGATGCGAATAATAGGAGAGGGTGATGCTCCATGGTTTGTAGAGGGTAGCTTTGAACCAGCCAAGCTTGAAGTGGCTAAATGGTAGTGTGGTTAAGAACTGGCAGACAGCATAAACCATTAGCAACATGTCTTGCGGAGTGAAGATACCTCTTGAAACATGTCTGGGGAGCATTAAAGAAGTGAGGGAAGCTTGAATTTTCCCTAAGCCCCTTCTCTTCACCCAGTGAAAGCAGTACTTATAGGGTTAAGAGAGGATCAAAATGTTTAAGGCAAACTTTTAAAAAAAGGTAGGGTTTGGACGGAAAACTTGCTGTTAGATCCTGGATTTAGGGGATTGAGCTAACTTTGTTTTTCTCCTCTGTCTGACAAAGTCCTCTATATACCTCCATGGATAAACCTGAAGGAAACTGCAAACTGGGTGTTCAGCTGATGTCAGGAACATATATGTGTCAGAACGTGCTGTTTAGAATTAAATTGGGTAAATAAACTTTATAAAACTGATTTGCTTCATTTGCCCCAGAAATATTCAATGGCAAAATGTTTTCACGTTCTCCAGACATTGATGGAGCATGAGTTGGGTACAAGTAATCTGATGTTTTCCTATAGTTTCAACCTCTCTTTATCAAACAGTTTGATGGTTGTTTTGGATTTAGACTCCAACGTCCATTACAGAACAGAGAAAGTATTTGACATAAAATATCCCATTGGTTAAAAAATACTTAGTAACAGTATGCAGCAATACTCTTTGCCCACAATACGACAAATCATTTGTTTGCTGTGCTTTATTTGTCAGTGTGCTCCTAACCTTTCAAAATAAGGCTTTCAAATAAGCAAAGCAGTTTGCCCAATGTATGCCATTAAAACAAGACACCTGTGTTACCTGCATTATAAAAATATCTTTGAAATCATCAAATGTGTAAGGCCTGCTTTAGAGTTCAAGGTAAATAGGACACACTCTGACACTGGAGAACAAGCTAATTGTGGAAGGGACTCCACCAGTAGAATTTCCTTAACCATACCATCTGTGTTGGAGAAGAAATTTGACTGCAGATTTTTGCAGGACCTCCAGAAAGCAGATTTCCTATTAGCAGCTAGCCCTAACTAAGGCCTTAAATCCCTGGTATATGCTTAATGACCAGTTTGTTATTGATTGTTGATTTTGAAGTTCATAGAAGTACTTCTCGACTGATAAGCTTTTTATACACAATTATTTCTTTGTAGCCTGATATTGGTGTCAATGATATGAATTTTCAACATGTGCCGAGTGACGACCTCAAAGATGATGAAGGACTTATCACAATTGAGGTTCCAGAGAGACAACCAGGTAATTTATTCCCATTTAAAATGAAGCTAAATGCAGTTCAATTCAGGCATGAAGCAAATGTGTGTCATCAGAATGTGGATCACATCAATCCCTTTTTTGGATTTACGAACTTGCTGCTTGCCTCCTTTAAATCATAGACCCTACTCCATTGCTAAACCTCTCCGGTTACTTTCTCCTGGTCTTCAGTTATCATTAAGCGGTTGAGTGTGTTTTGTAACATACTCAAAGTTTTTCTGAATCTTGAGCAATCTCAGCACTTGGATTTGAACACTGTGGTTCTGCAGATGGTCAGGCACTACTTTGGTGTAAAATCACCATGGTGGAAGTGAAGAAGTCACAATCCACATCTTCTACAGTGGATTAAAAGAGAAAAGCTATCCAAACAAAAGGATCTATAACAATTTTGTGGTTTGAGTAAGAAAACCCAAGGAGTAAAGAAGTAGCAGTGAATCGCTGCTTACAGTGCACACTTAATGAACTTGGAATTTTGATCATTATTCAATAGTGTGCCATATAAATCCACTCAAATATGTGTTTGCAAGGCACAAGAAGGGTCTGCATCATCTGATTAACACTTGTCATGTTTATGCCTGGCTAAAAATGATTGCAGGAGTTATCTTTCAGAGACACCTTTTATTAATAGTTGATTTCTGGGCACTTGATTGTTTGACTACTTTGAGAACATGCACAACCACCATCTAGGTTTCATGCTTGTTCAGGTTTTTATTTGTTATCATGAATTAGGTTGGACACGCTCATTACTCTGCAAATGATGTACACGATAATTGTATAGGTCACTTCCTAAAGCCACATATTGTTGAGGCATGTGCTGAAAATCTGAGGGAATAAAATCCCATGGAGGCACACTTTGAGAATTGTGGGATACATAAAGTACATTATCATACTCTTCTGTTATTTTCATGAGGGTTGGTAAAGGCTTTGCTTTAACAGTTTCACTACTCTTTGGCATGTTCTTAAAATGTTGCTTGATTTCCGTATGGCAAATAATTTTTATCAAAACAACTAAGCATTTGTGTAGACGTATGACGTTGCTACCGTGTTTAGTAGGATATAATCCAACCATGTTATGTTTTGTTGCCCCCCTGGGTTTACAATTACAGTTTAACAAATGTTTGACAGTTGTGCAAATCACACCTGTACTCAGGTATTATCGTTTTGCTATCAGTAAAGTCAAGAATCAAATCTAAGATAGGCCGCCAAATGTACAAACCTTCAACCAACAACCTTATCTGACTATCTCTGATGGTGAAAGAGGACTTTCAAGCCAGTCAGATAGAAGTACCGAATTCCAAAACTGCCCTAGCTCTGAAACTCTCTTCACAGGTGCTGCAGCTTTTATCTGGAATGCCCTGCCTCTCAATATCACAACTCAGCCAACTCTGCGCATTTTTAGGAATCATTTAACAACACAGTTTCTACTCTTCCCGAATGAATTCCTGTCTCAGTCCCCTAAGATGTTGCTCAAATAACCATTACTCCATATATTTATCATGTTCTTTTCATTTTTGTTCTTGTTGAGTTCTAAGTCAAGTGTCCTAACATTCTTGTGGTACAGGAGCGCTATATAAAGTAAATAATTTAAGAAAAACATTTCATATGACCCAGCTGGACCCTAGTAGGTGAACCACAATAGATACATTAATTCATTCTCTTCTATCATAAAGCCTGAAGGCCCATGGACAGTTGTTCCATGTGTAGACAGGGAGATAATTCATTGACTGGGCCTAACACTACGTCCCCATGCTACTCTTCATATGTCTACTTCAGAGCAAACATAATTCTGTATACCGCGTAATCAATACAAGGCAGTGTCTCTGTATGCAAACCTTGAGTCATAGTGTACCAAACATCTTTGGCAACCTATTTAAACCAACTGAATCCCTCAAATTCTGCTGAAGGAGCATGTTGTGAAGCAGGTGTGCATTCATGTCAAGGAAACTTTGAGGGTAATATGCCATTTCCTATTCTACGATTTTCTTGACTTGTAAGTGGAAGAAGATTATCTCAATAAGTAAGTAACATCTTTCCCAGATCATGTGCTTCTAAGGCAAAATAATCTACACAGTCTGGACCTCCGCTATTGTACATTGGAGATGTGAATGATCTTTAATGATCTGACTGGTTTTTATTATCTACAGATTAATGTTTTTGCTCACATATTTCCACTGCATTTACATCCTCTTTGATTATGATCTACTGTCCACATTTTAAATCCATCCCAGTCTGTGCCCACTTCATCAGAGTGAATGAGTTTCACTCACTTGTTGTGCACATGGAGATTAGCATTTGCATACAGTGTTAATTGGATAGAGGTCTCTGAACTCTTCGTTGGGGCGTCAGCTGCCCTCCGTACTATTCACTTAGCTATCTTGATTCATTTGACCCCTGCTGAAATTCTCTATATTTCTATATATATATGTCAGAGAATGCATTCCTCTTAATGTTGGTATCCAAGGGTGTCTCCTGTGCTGAATTTCACATCCCTACTCTTAGATATTGCTTACCTTAGTTTATAGGTACTTGACCGTCTTGTTTTTTTTCTCTCTTTTTGTTTTTTTAACCTGCTTTATAATTTTCAACATTTACCTTCCAAACAAAAGGGGAAAGCATTGGATAAGTCTTCCCACTCAACAAATATATCAGTAATTGTTACAGTGGTAAACTTACATATGTTACAGTGCTAAACTTGAGATGTAAATATAATATACAAAAGGGGTACAGATTGTTATAAAGCATGACCCCAACTGCCACATCTTCCGTCCCAGGGGGCACCAGTCACATATATATATTGGGTTAGTGCTTCTGATGCCACAGATATACACAAAAAGTATTGCATTATGAGTGAGTAGTAACAAAAGTTATGACTGACTCTGGCGTGTGCGGTTTCTCTCCCTCTGCCTCTCTGATCTCCTTACTTGTCAGACAAGTCTGAGATGGACCCCAGTAATTTGTAAGGCAAGTTTGTGGAGGAGTCAGCTCATTGTACCTCTCAGTCTGGGTGTTGCAGTATGTCATGTCTGGGTGCCAGTCTCTTAATGTAGGCAATGGCTCTCGGCCATCTCATCACCACCTGATATTTAGCTAGTAAAAGTCCCATGACCAACAGTCTCCAAGCCCCTTTCTCCACGTCTTTGTCAAAGCCTAGAAGAGCCATCAGTGGTGTAGCTGTCAATCTGTTTTTTCCAACTCTATAAATATTGCTATCCATAATTCATGGACGCCCGGCAGGTCCATGCCATATGGTGAAAATCGAGGTCACACCCCCACATCTTGGGCAATCAGCAGTGTCACGCAGCCCAAACTTTTAGAGTCTAACAGGAGCATGATAAACTCAATTGAGTAATTTGAAGTGTATTAGCCTGTGTCTCCCGTTTAATGAAATAGATTGTGTCATGGAACAGCAGTATGCCCATTGAGCGTCTGTCAGTGCAGTACTTAAGTCCTTCTGCCAGTTGAGCCTGGCTTTTAGTAAACTGAGCCTCTTGTGCAAAGGCATATAATCTGGTTGTCTCTTGTGTCAACTAGGAGAGGGCTTGCAATTCAGGTGGCCCTAGAAGTTCATCTCCAAATATACCGCACAGGGTGTGTCAAGCCCTATAGTAGTGATATTTCATGAATGGAGTCAATGTTGTAGAGTGCTCTGCATAAGTCTCCCAGGGGTGCATATTGCCATCCTGGAAGAAATCCCCCATGGTACTGATGCCTAGCTGGCTGAACGCAGCAGCTGCGCCTCTATCTCGGCCCAGTGGGAACCATGCGCATCAATCGACCCGCACATAGGGGGGAGTACAGCAGGGACAGAGCCTGCTGGGTCATGAAGCCATGCCAAGCATGTGTTGTGGTATTCAGGGAGTCTGATGTACCAAATCGGCACCTTGGGGGCATAAAGATTTGTTGCTGTAGTGTGTGTGGGAGCGAGATGTCTCACTCAATATAATCGTGGGGAGTGTCATGGGGACCGTGAATCCAGCTATGCTCAAGCATGCAGCGAGCAGCCCTGTAATAGGCCTCAAGGTCGGGGGCATTCAGCCCCCCATATTGTAGGGCAATGTGAGTATATTCCATCGGACCCTGGGTTGGTTTCCCGCCCATGCAAGTCTAACCATCAGAGATCACAATGTACTAAAAAGCGACTGGTGATTAGTATTGGGATGTTCTGAAACAGAAATAATAATCTCGGAAGAACCACCATTTTCAAAAGGGCAATGCCTCCCATCAGGGAGAGGAGGAATCTGATCCATCTGTCTACAGCTTCCGATAATTTTTGAATTACTCTACCATAATTGTCGAGCAGGACAACTGACAGGTCTGTGTGTATCTAAACCCCCAGGTAGCGGACGGAGTCTGTTGTCCATGTGGGGAAAGTCCAGCGACATTGGGGTCATGGTGGGGTGAGAGGGATAGATTTGTTCCAGTTAATCCTTAAACCGTAATGGCCTCCGAATCTCACCACCTCGCGGAGCAACGGTGAGAGGTTGCGATCTGGATCACAAACATACAACAGTGTGTCATCCGCATAAGTGGACATCGCCAGGATGTATCGAGGAAAGCAAATACCTTTGTGTCTGATATTCCAGTATGGTACATGCAAATGGTTCTGCAACCAGGGCGAATAGGAGGGGTGACAATGGGCACCCCTGCCTGGTGCCTCTGGTTATTTCTATACTGTCAGAAATGGTGCCATTAACCCTCACTTGCACCGTTGGGTTGGTGTTTAGGGTCCAAACTAGCTGGAGAAAAACCTTTCCTACTCCGAAGCAATGCCGTACCTCCAGCATAAAGCTCCATTCGACTGAATCAAAGGCCTTTTCCGCATCCAAAAAGACTGCAGCCGCACACACCACAGGGTCAATTTGTTGTATAATGCCAACTAAGGTTTTGAGATTCATTGTCAGACTACGTCCCGGTATGAAACAAGCCTGTTCGGGCCACACCAACTTAGGCAGGAGAGACACTAATCTGTTAGCAAGGATTTTGGCATACATTTTCATGTCTACATTGAGTAGAGAAAGAGAGAGGCCTGTACGAGGAGCATTGTTGCGAGGGTTTGCCAAGCTTAAGTAATGTAATTATTATGGCCTCTCTCATGGAGCATCGCTAACAATCTCACCAAACAAAGTCTGCAAGTGCGGTATTAGTATTTCTTGGTAGACCATGTAAAATGCCACCGAAAGCCCATCTGAGCCCGGGGCTTTCCCTGCCACCACATCTTGAAGGGCCTTTTGTATCTCTGCTGGTTGCAATGGATATATGAAGTATTCCCCATCTTCGTTCGTAAGTCAGGGCATTGCAGTATGTTCCAGATAGTCTTTAGTGTCTGATTCCTTGACTGTGAGCTTAGTTGTGTATTAGTCTGCATAGTAATCCTTAAATCTGTGTGTGACCCCCTATCGGGTCACTGGTTGATCACCCCTCATCCGTTAATACTTCCAAGACCACATCCAATTCCTTATTGGGTCTCATCAATGCCGCCAACATTGCACTACCTATGCTCTCCCTCCCCATAGGAGCAGGCTACCACATATTTACAGAAGTGCTGCATTTCATCTTGGGCAGTGTCATGAAATTCAGGTAATTTCTTTTTGATCTGTCCCAGCAAGTTATCTTCCCCTGATGCTAGGTGCACATTCTCGAGCTCAGCTATCTTTCTCCAACCGGGCCAATCGGCCCCATATGGATTTCAAAACACCTGCATGCTTAGCGATGGTTATCCATCTCATGTATATTTTAAAGGCCTCCCATACCACACAGAATTTGGAACTTGACCTTCTTGTTAAGAGCGATTGACAAGATGCAGTATTGACTGCATTCATTGATTGCATCAGTGAATCTTAAATTAGATAACAATTTAAACAGACATTGTTTATATGTGGAATTTGCATCCTTTTTCATACAAGAGAAAACTATTTTGCCAGCTCAACATTTTATGAGCAGTTGCCTTTTAGGTTATTACTTATCTTAAAAACATCTATCTACGTTTAGTCTTTTCTACTCCAGTCCTTTCCAAATAGGAGTAAACTTTGGAGAGAACTGAACTGGAAGAAAAATGTTTTGCAGAATATACTGTAAAGTACTATGTGACTTTATGTATACAGGTGTCATTGAAAGATGGGAGATCATTCAGGCCCAAGCAGTGCGAAACCAGTTTCAGAAGAAACAAAACGAGCAGCAGTGGCAACAGCTGATGTCTGATCTCTCTGCTATTACTACTTGGTTGGAAAGCGTTGAGGCTGACTTAGATGAACAACAGAAAAAGAGACCAGCAAGCAGCATGCAAGAGACAGAGGCTAATGTAAAAAAGCTGAAGGTAAGTGCATACATGAAAACCAAAAAGACACCTTTTTTAACAATCACTTTTTTCATGTAATCTCACATTCCACATTCAATTCACCTTTTTTTAGCACAGTGCCTAACCCAGCACAATGATGTTGTCCGCTATTCACTTTTTCTTTTTTTGCATAAGAAAATAATAGACTTAATTTGCATTTAATACATGTTATATTTAGTTTAAATTTTCTATGTTTTCAGTGTGTCAAAACATTTGTGGGTACTTTGCTACCATTGAATATTGAAAGACTTTACTCTTTTTTAGGATGTGATAAAAGCTTTCGATAATCACAAAGCGTTAGTGATTTCTGCTAACCTGAGTAGTAAGGACTTTCAGCAGGCAGACAGTGCAGAGTCAAAAGAGCTACAGAACAGACTGCGACAAGTGAATTCACGTTGGGAGAAAGCATGCATTTCCCGGGACACCTGGCGAGAACGTTTACAATATGATCTAATGAACTGTCAGGTATGAAGAATCATTGCAATTTGCTTAATCATTGTTTCAGTTATTGAACATGTTTGATTTGTGGGTAACTCAAATATGGTAATGCAATCTAACTAGCACTTCCTCGACCATACACTTAAATTCTGTTTTCACCAGATGAGAATTGATTCTCATTCCAGTTACTGTTTATATGCCTGTTTGAGTAGCAATATTTTTTATTGTTGTACACACCAGTAACTGAATCCTTTAAGGGCAGTTGTAAAGACCTGGAAAAGTGCTTTAATGAGAACCCCGGTGAACTGACACCCTCTACTTCAGTATAAGATTCTTTTCTATTTCCTGGAGTTACACCTTGTGTGTTGTCTGTGCAATATTATGGTACCATTAAATCAGGCCGGCTTCAGGCATTTATGATCAAACCAGTTTAATGAACCTACGCAAACACTACTTCTGATTCAAAGACCAACTCTCATATTGTAAAAGTCAACAACTGTGTCCATGACCCATCACCTATCATTTGTGAAGTCCTGCAAGGATCCATTCTATCCCCTACGCTCTTCAACCTTTTTATTGGCTAAAATTTGATAAGTCTCAGACATCTCCATTCACCAACATGCTGCCAACACCCAAATCTACCTAAACTTTTAACCCTAAAATACATCCTCACCTTAAAATGATCTTACTTTAAATTGAAACAAGGATGAATTACAACTTTTTCTCTCTTAATCCTAAAAAAACAAATTCATGTTGTTCTCTCCCAAATGAAAAACAAACTCTCAACCCAAATCTACAGAGCAGGTATCACTGCAAATGTCCCACCATGCACCTTTCCCATTAAGAATCATGTTAGACCTTCATTAACAATGCTTCAACACATTTACAAAACTACTGTGAGTGCTACTTTCTAACTCCAAATGCTAAACAAACTAAACTGATCTTACAAGCTGATCTTTCGAAAATGACCGCATATGTTTTTAATACTATCTAGATTAGACTTTGACAATGCACTCCTTGCTGAGACCACTCAATCCTCCTTGGCCGTTCTAAAAAGCCATTTTATCTGCTGAAGGCAGACTGTTCTCCTTGTCCAAGAAATTGATTCACTTCTCCCCAGTACTCAAGGATCTGCACTGGCTCCCTATCAAGGTCAGAGCAAATCCAGGCAGGGAAGCTTAGCCTTCAGCTGGGATGCTTTAGCCTTCAAAGTACATTATCCTAAAACCCCATCTTAATTGGCCAACCTTCTCAAGACACCAGGTGGTGTAATTCTGAACCTCTGATGCTCTACATAATTCCTTTGCAGGAGCTGCCTCATTCTTCTGGAGTTCCTTGCCTGTAGGCATCATAACAGTTTCACCATCCTGGCTTTTTCAACACAGTTAAAAACTTGCCTGTTTAAGCTATACCTAGCCCACAAATCTCCGCATCTCTAGCAGGTTCATTACAAATCACTTCTCTCTGTCTGATCTGTTGGTCAAGTAACCGCTGTTCCCACTCTTACTCCACCTTCACACTTGTAGTCACTTCCTCTCCATCCCCTTCTCCCTCTCCCAGTTTCCCCCATGCTTCCCCTGCCTTTTACTGGTCTACTAGTCCCTCTGCAAGTTTTTCTCTCTTCATACTGTCCTTCTTTCTCAATTTTTCCTTCGTACCTGCTCTTCCTCCTTTCCACCACCAGAACCTGTTATTTATCTTGTCATAACTAGGGTTTCTTTGTATATACTATCCATATTCAGTTATGTGCTAGACCCTGTGTTGCATGATTGTTTATTTGTAAAGCACATCTATGCCTTGGTTGACCAGGCTCTATGAAATTCAGTGAAATAAATAAAATTAGTGATTAACGGGAGCGCCAACCAGACATGGTCTCCTGCACATGTCTCTTTGCCAGACCCACATACATGCATGCCAGGGACGCAATAACTGGTGATGGGTCTTTAACCTAGAGCCTCAATCTACCACCAGTGTACAGAAAAAACCTGCATCTCATTCCTGAATCCCATTCACATCGAACTTTCTTGCCTGAATTTCAGGTTTTAATTCAGAAAATGATTTTGTAGCCACAAGGGCAGATGATCTAATGACAAACAAGACCTGGGGACTACGGTTTGTAGACAAACCAAGATCCTGCAAGTTCTGGTGCTCACAGCAATTTTCAAACCTTGTTAGTTATCAAAATTCTAAAATTAATGAATGCAGGCTTCTATTATTTATCAAGGCCATGCAGTCAATCAAAAGCATATTGATGAGTAAATTGTTGCCAAAATAGTCAGACTTTGGGACTGATAAAGTCAGTGAATCCTCCAAAGTATCGGAGACTCACAGATTGGCTGACATTCACTCTGTGACTATGTTGAAAGCACTTGAAAACCTAGAGGGTAGACCAAGCTGATCAGGCACCTACCTGGGTATAACAATCCCTGCCACTTGAGCCTGACTGAAGAGTAGCACCAGTGGCCCACTGCTGTGCAGTGGTGAGTGACAGAATTATGACTAGCAGATACCTGGATTTTTACAGAAGAAAGGTATTTGTTTATAACCTTTGCAGAACACACAGAATGCAACAGTTGTGTGAGGACAGGTAGGGTTCAGAGTAGATATACTGGAGGTAGAGATGTTTATTGACATGTACTTTACTCAAGGTGATAACTGCACATTGTAACCTAATGAGAGTCTTTATCGAGCTGCAGTAAATTAAAAGCAAGGCGTTTTCTTTTTGAGCGAACGATCACTCTCCGGGTGGACTGAGGTTGCCGCTTAAAGTTAGGTGAAACAGGACATCCCACGTAAAACACCAGATGCACCATTCCACCAAACTCATAGTATCTTTGCCCCATTTAGAGGTGGGAGAACTGGTGGGTTTCCACTGGCAGAGAAAGGAAAAGGAGTTCCAGAACCAGACTCCCAAATGACAAAACCGTTTCTCTCCAGTGCTTGCCAGATAAAAAAAAAAGTCATGGTGTGTTGTGATTTGTGTTGTAAACCAGGCTGTCTTTTGCCTTGGTAAAGAGTTATCATGTTTAGAAGATATTTGGAATGGTTTGCCCACAGAGCACCTCCTGGCCAATACACGGATATGGTTTACTCCTATAAATACATAGGTGGAGGTCATTCGCCCATTTATCTGTCCATGCATCATTTCCTGTGGCAATGCAGCCATTTTAATATAGATCTTTGGTGTTATGTTTACAGAAGAGACAGGTTCTGTGTCAGCACTGCCTGCTAGGATCAAGCTATTGTTATTACCGTTGTTGGCACTCTTTTAAGCTGTAATGTTATCAAAGTGCGGGTGACACACTAACTCCTGTTGAGATACCCCAAGTGTGGACACTAGAATCAAGTGGCCAAGAAAGTTAAATATAACATATTGTTTGCTATTGGTCATGCAGTGCCACAGGATTGAAAACTAGAGGAAGCAATATAAGAAACAAGAGTATACTGCCTTTAAGTCACCTGGCAAACAGAAAAAACAAAATGGTGGAAGGTATCCTTGTTACAACCTGTATGTTGCACATTGAAAGCTCAATTGGCATAAATCCCTAGCAATGCTCACCTGAAGCAGGTGATAACAGAGGGGAGACTCCTCCAGTAGAGTTGACGTGCAGTTAATTTGGGTACATGGTTAAAATTGCAGGAGAGATAAAAAATCACTGAATGCTAATTCTCTTTTTGATTTTTGGTTATGAGTGATGCAGTGGAAACATGGTACAGAAATCATGTGCCATTCTCTAATTCAGCCCTATAATATTACAGACCACTTGCCAATCAGACCACATCTGGATCCCTCAACTAAAAGGAAGTCAGCAGTAACAGAACAAAAAGCGATTGTTTCTTTAGAATGCTCAGTGGCATTTACCTCCTGTTGCTAATAGTCATGCGTTCAGAGTATTTTAAGATGGAAATTGTAAACATTTCAGTTATGGAAGCAGCAATCCAGAAGGGGGAAGATGATTTTGGCTGTGCAAAGGGTACTGGTATAAAGGAAGACTGTTTTGATGTTAAAATTCCCCAAACTAAATTCGTATACTGGTACCAATCCAAGGAAGAAGTTCAGATCTTCATTGTGGGCCAGATGGATCAAAGACCCGTTTTGCATTTCTTAAAAAAGCGAATGTTAAGAAATTGCTATTTGAGAAATGCAAAATGGGATGTAAGAAAATAGCGAATCCCTAACAGCGATTTCTTAAATTTTGCAATCGCTATTAGGGAATCGCCATTAAGGTATGGGACTCCATTCATCCCTATGGGCCTTAAGGCCCATAGGTGCAAATGGTTTTTCATTTCCTTATTTGCGAATTCCTGTTAGGAATTCGCAACTTAGGCAATGCAACTCCAAGGGTGCTGGGGGCCTAAGGCTGTCTTTGATGCACCCACTCAAAAAAATTGTGCACATGTAAAGTGCACACATGCCCTAGGGGCATGTGTGCGCTACATGGCACTTTTAAAAATGCATTTTTAATGCATTTTAAAAATTGCACATGGTTACCACCAAATTTGAATTTGTGGTAATTGCATTTCCTAAATGCTCAGTTCGCATTTAGGAAATGCATGATAAATGTGCATAGGTAATCGAAAATAGGTATTCCCTATTTGCAGTTACCTATATTGGGAATCGCTATTTTTATGGATTCCTTTAAATTGCACTGCGAATGACATTCATAAAGCCTGAAAGGCTATTTTGCATTTGCAAATGGTGGAATTTGGCGATTCGCACTGTTTGCGAATGCAAAATTGTTTGATACATTTGGTCCTAAGTCTTTGAACACAGTATCATGCACAGGGAACTGTTGTATTTGTAGCATGTGTTGACTGTAGATACACATCCTATGCATACTCCTGCCATCTGGTGTTGGGCCCAGACACTGCAAGTTGTTTTTTTTTCAAGACGTATTATGGTCGATGTCGTGCGTCTTCTCTCCTCCTCCTCGAGGCACTGCATACGTTCAATGGTTCCTTGTTAAATTAGGTTTTTACACCATCCGGCTTGGACGGTGTGCATTAGAGCTCTTCAATTTCTATGCCCACGTAACCTACAGAAAAGGAGAAGCGACAAAGAAGGAAAACTGTTGACTTCAATACACACTGAAATGGTGTATACGTCGAGCGCCTACAGCAGATGTACACAAAATTGACATACACACCTGTTGAGAATGTTTGTCTCTGGGAAATGGAGGCAAGAAAAGAAAGTCTTTTTCAAAGGTGCCCTCAGTGCAGGGCTAAATGCGCCTACTCGGAAACATACATGGTCTGTAACTTGTGATTATCTCCAGAACACAAGGAAAAAGGCTGTGCAGCTTGCAACCTATTCAAGAACAAGCAGACACTATGAAGTAGAAGAGATTGGTGTCTAGCATACAATGTGGAGATGGCAGCTGAGACAGAATTCTTGCATGAAGAATCACACAGCGAGAGTGAGATCGACGCAGATTTTCCCTTTCAAGTTGGGGTCATCTTTGCAAGCCCATACTATGTTGCGTATGATAAATCCAGTAGGGAAGATGAACCCGAAGTGCTAAGCGAAGATACCGCAAAGAAGACTCCGGTGCCTGCATTGGACCGAAGACAAAGATGACATCAAGGGTCGTGAGTACAATCAACCCACCCAAACGTGAGAAAATATTACACTCACCTCCCACTCTAAGGCACTGTACTCCACAAACCTCGGGCTATGGTCGACACCCGCGCACACCTCAGAGCCATGAAGAGACAAGAATGTTCTTGATCCCAGTCGGTCAACAAGGGCAAAACTTGATACCGAAACACGTCGGCATCGACACACATATCAATGCAAAAAAGATTAAGAAAAAAAACAGCTTCAAAACCGGAAAAGTCATCAGGCTTGAAGAAAAGCTTGACATCGAGCCACTCGGAATCTAGATACCCATCCGCATCGAATAAACAGAAAGGATACTCTTCCATTCCGAAGAAAGTCCAGACAACAACTGAAGGGAAAAAACAAAGATGCCTTCCTCTGCCAAAGAAATGGTGCCAGAGAAACAGGCAAAAACAATACGAAAACAATTGCCTATAGAAGAGGAAGGCAATGTTTTTGAAGAACTGCACAGATATATCCAGAAAAAAACAACACAGACACAGTCAAAAGACATGCACAAGATTGCAAAATTACACTGCCTAAGTGGGTGGCTACTAAACACAGGGCCACCAGCCCAATTGCATTTGAACAGCCGAAATTACCACAACCTAGATCTCCTTCTCCTGCACCCAAAGATGAGGGTGGAATACTCCTCAACAGGGCAATGATTCTGATCCACTGGGGGATTCCGAACTCAGCCAACACCCATGGGACGATTATGATGTGGTTTTGCCTGATGCAGATACAAGAAACCTGGGACCGGTTTCAGTGTATCAGCCCTCAGCAGCCAGGCTAGCTTGAATCCAGTGGCACAGTGAGCAAAGGGACCCAAGTGTGGGCATACCCTGGCCACTTAGGGCAACTTTAGCAACTCAAAAGGTTAATGGATGGAGTGCTCAAACTTTTCAAACACTCACCCCTAGTCACAGATCTGCGTTAAATCCATTGTTCTTTTGCTCACTATGTCACCCAAGTTTGGACCCATCCACATGCAAATCGGTCTTGACCCTGCTCCCCATAGGAACAGTCCAACCCGAACTGCCAGGCCACACCCTCCCTGGACTGGAATCAAGCATCCTGGGACCCGTTTCGGTGTATCGCCACTTACCAGCCAGGCTAGCTTTGAGTCCAGTGGCACAGTGAGCTAGGGACTTATGTCTGGGCATACCCTGGCCACTTAAGTAGACTTTAGCAACACAAAAGAATGATGGACAAAAGACTGAGACTTTTCAAACGCTCAACCCCCAGTCACAGATCTGGGTTAAATCAGTTGTTCATTTGCTCACCATGCCACCCCAGTTTGGACCCAGCCATATGCAAATCAGTTTTGACACTGCTCTCCATGTAAACAGATCAGCCCGAACTGTCAGGCCAGGTCCTCCCTGGATTGGAAACAGGCATCCTGGGACCAATTTCTGGTTATCATTCCTCATCAGCCAGACTAGTTTGAATCCAGTGGCACGGTGAACAAGGAACCCACACCTGGACATACCCTGGCCACTTAGGATGACTTTAGCAGCATGAAAGGATGCTGGACAGAGTGTTGAAACTTTTCAAACACTGACCCCCTGTCACAGACCTGGGTTAAATCCATCGTTCTTTTGCTCACCGTGCCACCCCAGCTTGGACCCACCCATATGCAAATCAGTCTTGATCCTGTGTGTCTTGACAATACCCTCAGCAAGCAGGAAGGGGGTAATATAGAGATGGTTACCAGCCTAGATGAAAGGGCAGAGGCGCACCCTCGAAGGGAGCCTCAACCACTAAACACTGACTCTCCAACACTCCCCCCTGATCACAAATCACAAGTTGGGTGATAGCTGCAGCAGTTACATCAGTTATGGCCAGAGATAACATCAGATCAATGGGTATTAGATATCATCAGTCAGGGATATTGTCTAGAATTAAAACAACAATGACTAAATATCCCACCAAAGTGGGACAGCATCTCCATCTGCTAAAGGAAGAAATCAAAGCATTACCACAGAACAAACAAACTACGAACTTGCCCCATTCAAACATCACAGCTAAGGGATATACTCAGTATATTTCCCAATACCCAAGATAGATAGCTTGGTATGTCCAATCACTACATTCCATCTGAACCCCTTCCATAGCGTTACTCTCATCATTACTTCAAGAAGTTGACTTCATGAGTGCATCCGCTCTGATTGATGCATATTTTCATATTCAAATCCGCCCTGCACATCACAAATATCTACTCCTTGTGGTAAGTAGATGAGACTATCAATTCAAAGTACTGCCATTCAGGTTGACAACAGCGTCACAAGTGTTCACAAAATGCCTAGCGGTAGTAGTTGCAAAACTAAGAAGGGAAAACATACGTCTTTCCTTATCTAGACAATTGCCTGATCAAGAGTTCCAACAAACAAAAACTTCTCCAAGAGACCCAAGCCACACTCAACCTGTTACACAAATTGGGGTTTACAATCAGTGCCACCAAATCCCATCTGAAACCACTCCAAATACAACCTATTTTGGATCCGCACTCAATTCGATCAGAGCAAAAGCATGCCCCAATCCACAAAGAGTTCTCAGTTCCTAGAACCAAATGGCTCTTTTTCAGTCACATTGTCTCCTATCAGTCAAAACAGTGATGTGTCTGCTAGGTATGATGGCTTCTTGCATAGCAATAGTTCAACATACATAACTACATATGAGAACCTTACTGGAATGTCTAGCACCGCAACGGTCACAAGCAAGGGGCAACATGGAGGATCTAGTGTTGGTTTCTCTCAGAATCCATCAGGCACTACAGTGGTGGAACTCACAGAACATAATGCTGGGGAGAGATTTTAGGGACCGAACCCCGTAAGTGACAATTACAACAAGTGTCAAAGCTTTGCATCCAGGCACCCACACCTTCAATCCAAAAGCAATGCACTATGGATGAACTGGTCAGGGTTATCTGCGTACTAACTATGATACTCATAGCTCCAACATGGGCATGTCAACCTTGGTGCACACCTTTACTGGAACTTTTCATAGTACCTTGCGAGAAGTTACCCATCATTCCAAATCTCCTCACTCACAGTGGAGACAGAGTGAGATACCCCATTGCTCAATAACTCAATCTTGCGCTTTGTCTCCTGAGGTCATAGAAGTTGGGTATTCAAATGTACCACAGGAATGCATGGACATTCTATAGGAAGCAAGAGGAACAACCACAAAAGCATGTGGAAACGTTTTGTACACTATTGTGCTGCAAACAACATAAACCCATCTGCACCATCTGAGCAACAAATTGCATGTTACTTGGTACATTTACAGAAAGCACATTCAGCATGCACATCTATATGTTTGCATTTAGCAGCAATCGTAGCTTACATACAAAACAGAAAACATCACATTTTCATATTCCTGTCATAAAAGCATTCATGGAGGGACATAAGAGTTATTCCTCACATGAACCTCATGTACCAACGTGGAACCTGAACATTTTCCTAACAAGACTAATGGCTCCCCCTTTTGAACCAATACATAAATGCAAAATACAGTTCTAACCATGGAAAGTGTAGCATTCTTTGTGGCCATTACATCACCACGAAGAGTCATTGAAATACATGCACTCACAATTGAGGAACCTTACTTTAAAGTATTTTAAGACAAAGTTCGTCTACGCACAAATCCAAAATTCATACCAAAGGTAGTAAACCTTTCCACTTGAATCAAACACCGGACTTATCTGCTTCCAAACCCAGAAACAGTTGCGAAAAGGGCACTACATACAGTGGATGTAAAACGTGCCCTTATGTACTATGCAACAAGTGTTTGTAGCTTTTTCTTACCCACGAAAAGGCAATCCAGTCTCAAAAGCAAGAATTGCGACATGGATAGTAAAATGTATGCAGATCTGCTACATGTAAGCGAAAAGAACACTACCTACAATGCCAAGACCTCATTCAACTCGGAAAAAGGCAACACCCATGGTATTTTCAGGAAACATCCCGCTAACAGACATTTGCAAAGTGGCAACATGGACAAGCCCACACAATTTTACTAAACATTATTGTGAAGAGGAACAAGCCAGACAGGCTTTAGTGGGACAAACAGTTTTGCGCACAATATTTCAAGAGGATACACCTAGACCACCTTAAGAGTGGGTACTGCTTTACAGTATATGCATAGCATGTGTATTTGCAGCAGCACATGCTACGAATGGAGTATGTTACCCTGTAAGCATGTATTTGTAGCGTGTAGTGCTGCAGATTCACATGCACCCTTCCACCTCCCTGGCAGTATTCGATAGTGACACTAATACACAGAAACTTCAGCATGCTCAGCAGCAAAAACTCATTTAACAGACTATATCCTCACCTCCTGCATAGGGAAATAGCATTACAATCTAACAAAGGAACCACTGAACATGTGCAGTGCCTCGAGGAGGAGAAGATACAGTGCACAACGTCGACCATAAAACTTCTCGAGGAAAAACAACTTGCAAATCCTGGGTCCAACACTAGATAGCAAGAGTGTGCATGGCATGTGAATCTGCAGCACTACACGCTACGGATAGATGCTTACAGGGTAAATAACAGACTCCTTATCTGTTTCTCTGTGCAAACTTTGAGACAGAACTCTGTCCACACTGCCCAGATTTGTTATTATAAGTCTGAAATCCTCTGAACCTATTTAAGAGATGCCTGGATCATCTCAAAGTTGACCGCATAACTTTTCTTGTTGTCACTAAACAGAGATGTTCAGGTGTGGATTGACTTTAACACAGCAGCTTCTTCCAGTGATCAACTCAAACACGCTTTGGGCATGTTAGATTTGTCTGCTACAAAAAAGTAATGTCTGATGTAAAAGGGCATTGATCTATGTTTTAGAGGCTCTGCATATTTCAAGATTGACCTCATAGTCATTCTGTGTGAACTGTTAACATAGAATACAGTTGAGGTTGTGAAATAGATTGGCACCTACAATTGGAAATACCAAAAAAAGCAAGATTTCTCCTAGAGGAACTGAACGACCATGTAGACAAATACATTAAGAAAAACAAAGAAGTCCAAAAAGCATTTCAGTTTGGTTTTCAAAATACCATCATGCAAATGTGTAAAACATTTTATAATTGTTTTAGTCAACATGGAAATGATTTGGTAAAGAAGGTATTTGTTGATGTCTTTCTTTAATAATTATGTTGAGTCATACATATAGACTGATTAATTGCCATTGGTTCAGCATAGACATCCTCCTATTCTTCAACCTTGATTCATATTAGTAGTTTGCTTTGTTACTCATTTCATTTTCAACAGTTAAGAAAAATACAACTTGTTTCTTTATCTAATTGTGCATTTCTAAACTCATTTTTATATGTTTATTATATAGGATTTTCATGAAACAAGCCATTCTTTACTATTGTGGTTGGAAGGTGCAGAAAACAGAAGGTACAGGTCGCAAATTCTAGACCCAAATGCTGATCCGCACACAGTGTTGGAATGCCACAGAGAGTTACGGGTGAGTTACAGGTGTTGCTTACACAACAGTGGATATGTGAAACATCCTCCACCCAAATAGAAATGTCATTATTAACATCACTATCTACAATGTGCAGGTTCAACCTTTGAGATACAATTATTTTCAAAGTAAGAAAGGATTTTTTTTTCAATGAAAGTCTTGTGTGTACCTTAAAAACCTCCTAGCAGATACATTTAACAACACAACAGACACTCAGAAAGATCCGAAAGTGTGAACAAATGAGAATTTTGGCAGTGACTAAGGGCCAGATGTAGCAAAGGGTTTTTCCCATTCTGTGTCAATGGGAAAATGTATTCGTACATATGGCCCTAAGTGCTGTCTTGTAACAGGTTGTTAAAGAGGAGTGTGGAGGGGCCTGTCCTATCTTAAATGCAGTTGATATCTGTGTTTTCATGCTTGTTCTGTAGGCCGTGGATTCGATGTGGAATGACTCAGTAAGCATGTTTAAGTTATATGTTCGATGGCATATGTTGCTGCAGATACACATGTTGTGCACAGTCCGCCATCTGGTGTTGGGTCGGAGTGTTACAAGTTGTTTTTCTTCGAAGAAGTCTTTCGAGTCACGAGATCGAGGGACTCCTCCTCTTTGCTTCCATTGCGCATGGGCGTCGGCTCCATCTTAGATTGTTTTTTTTCCGCCCTCGGGTTCGGACGTGTTCCTTTTCGCTCCGGGTTTCGGGACGGAAAGATAGTCAAAACTTCGAAAAATTACGTCGGTATTGTTTCGCTCGGGATCGGGATAGTTAGAATCGACACCGAATCGTGAAGAGCTCCGGTAGCCCTTCGGGGTAATTTCGATCCCCCGTCGGGGCCTGGTCGGCCCGACCGCGTGTGACATCGACACCGATGGAACGGACCCCGTTCCGATTCTGTCCTAAATGCCACAATAAATATCCATATACGGACCAACATTTGGTCTGTAACTTGTGCCTGTCACCCGAGCACAAGGAAGAAACTTGTGAGGCCTGTCATGCGTTCCGGTCCCGAAAAACGCTCCGTGACCGTCGAGCCAGAAGACTACAGATGGCGTCCACGCCGACAGAACACCGAGAGTTCGAGGAGCAAGGAGAAGAGGAGGAAGCCTTCTCCATCCATGAAACGGACTCAGATGAATTCGACGTCGACGAAACTGTGAGTAAGACGTCGAAAAGCACACAGCACAAGAAAATAGACAAGGCCCAGGGGACGCCACTGCCAACTGGCCATGGCTCAACCCATAAAGGTGACCGTCTATCGGCACTGAAAAAGGCCGAACCGGTGCCCAGATCGTCCGACTCGGGTCGAGACACAGGCACGCAACATTCTCGGGACCGAGAAAGTGTTGCCGAAAAAGATCGACACCCAGAAGGCAGAGCCGACGCTGCGCGACGCAGAGACAGCGGCACCGAGGATGATCGACGCCGAGAAGGCTCGTCTCCAAAAAAGACGAGATTCGCCTCGGAGCCGAAAACGAAAAAGGACACAGTTTCGGTGCCAAAACAATCAGCAACCGAAACCACTACCGGCTCATATTCAGAGGAACATTCATTGTCCTCTCAAATGCGTAAACACAGGATTGAAGAGGAGCTACAGACTACTGATGTAGACCATACACAAAAGAGGATCTTCATCCAGAGTGGAACGGGGAAGATTAGCACTCTTCCACCAATCAAGAGAAAAAGGAGACTAGAGTTCCAAACTGAACAACTAACACCACAAGCAAAGGTGGCAAAGAAAGCAACTCCGCCACCCTCTCCTCCACCTGTAACTCAAATATCACCGGCACAAACTCCGTCACATTCACCGGCTCACGCCACCATGAGCCAAGATGACCAAGATGCTTGGGACCTATACGACGCACCAGTGTCAGACAATAGCCCAGAGTCATACCCTACCAAGCCATCACCACCCGAGGACAGCACAGCGTATGCGCAGGTGGTAGCTAGGGCAGCAGAATTCCACAACGTGTCGTTACACACAGAACCTGTTGAGGATGACTTCCTTTTTAACACCCTCTCCTCCACCAATAGCAACTACCAAAGCCTGCCTATGCTTCCGGGAATGCTAAGGCACGCGAAGCAAATCTTCAAAGACCCTGTCAAGAGTAGAGCAATCACTCCAAGGGTAGAGAAGAAATATAAAGCACCTCCCACAGACCCTGCTTTTATCACCTCTCAACTGCCACCAGACTCAGTCGTGGTAGGAGCAGCTCGCAAACGAGCCAATTCACACACATCGGGCGATGCACCACCCCCGGATAAGGAAAACCGAAAATTCGACGCAGCTGGGAAAAGAGTCGCTGTACAAGCTGCCAGCCAGTGACGCATCGTCAACTCTCAGGCGCTCCTAGCGCGCTATGACAGAGCCCATTGGGATGAGATGCAGCATCTCATCGAGCATCTACCCAAGGAATTTCAGAAGCGGGCAAAACAAGTGGTTGAGGAGGGACAAAACATCTCCAATAACCAAATACGCTCCTCTATGGATGCAGCGGACACAGCTGCAAGAACAATAAACACTGTAGTTACCATCAGAAGGCACGCATGGTTGCGCACATCTGGCTTTAAGCCAGAAATACAGCAAGCAGTACTCAATATGCCGTTCAACGAACAACAATTGTTCGGACCAGAGGTTGACACGGCGATTGAGAAGCTGAAAAAGGACACTGACACAGCCAAGGCCATGGGCGCGCTCTACTCCCCGCAGAGCAGAGGCACTTTCGGCACCTTCCGTAAAACAACATTCAGAGGAGGGTTTCGGGGTCAGGCCACACAAGCCAGCACCTCACAATCAACACCGTCTACCTACCAGGGACAGTACCAAAGGGGAGGTTTTCGGGGCCAGTACAGAGGAGGACAATTCCCGAGAAACCGGGGGAAATTTCAAAGCCCCAAAACCCCAACAACCAAACAGTGACTTACAGGTCACTCAACCCCTCCACATAACACCAGTGGGGGGAAGACTAAGGGGGTGATTCTGACTATGGCGGACGGCGGAGGCCGTCCGCCATAGTACCGCCTCCAAATGACCGCACCGCGTCAAAAGACCGCGGCGGCCATTCAGACATTTCCTCTGGGCCGGCGGGCGCTCTCCAAAAGAGCGCCCGCCGGCCCAGAGGAAATGCCCCTGCAATGAGGACGCCGGCTCAGAATTGAGCCGGCGTAGTTGCAGGGGTGCGACGGGTGCAGTTGCACCCGTCGCGTATTTCAATGTCTGCAAGGCAGACACTGAAATACTTTGCGGGGCCCTCTTACGGGGGCCCCTGCCGTGCCCATGCCATTGGCATTGCCATTGGCATGGGCACGGCAGGGGCCCCCAGGGGCCCCGCGGCACCCCCCTACCGCCATCCTGTTCATGGCGGGTTTCCCGCCATGAACAGGATGGCGGTAGGGGCTGTCAGAATCCTCATGGCGGCGGAGCGCGCTCCGCCGCCATGGAGGATTCCCCCGAGCAGCGGTAAGTCGGCGGGAGCCCGCCGACTTGCCGCTTCTGACCGCGGCTGAACCGCCGTGGTCAGAATGCTCGTGGGAGCACCGCCAGCCTGTTGGCGGTGCTCCCGTGGTCGGTGGCCAGAATGACCCCCTAAGTCAGTTTTATCAATCATGGGAGAATATAACAACAGACACTTGGGTCTTAGCAATTATCCAACATGGTTATTGCATAGAATTTCTACAAATCCCTCCAAATATCCCACCCAAAACACAAAAAATTTCAAAACAGCATTTAGACCTTCTAGAAATAGAAGTTCAAGCACTACTGCAAAAAGAAGCAATAGAACTGGTACCATGTACAGAAATAAACACAGGAGTCTATTCACTGTATTTTCTAATACCCAAAAAGGACAAAACACTGAGGCCAATCTTAGATCTCAGAATACTAAACACCTACATCAAATCAGACCACTTTCACATGGTCGCGCTACAAGAAGTGTTACCACTGCTAAAGCAACAAGATTACATGACAACCTTAGATCTCAATGACGTGTATTTCCACACACCGATACATCCTTCGCACAGGAAATGCCTAAGGTTTGTATTCAAGGGAATACACTATCAATTCAAAGTCTTACCGTTCGGTATAACAACCGCACCAAGGGTGTTTACCAAATGCCTAGCAGTAGTAGCCGCACACATCAGAAGGCAGCAAATACACGTATTCCCGTATCTAGACGATTGGCTAATCAAGACCAACCTGCTAACAAAGTGTTCACAACACACAGAGTATGTCATACAAACCCTCTACAAACTCGGGTTCTCCCTCAACTACACAAAATCAAACATTGTGCCGTGCAAAATACAGCACTACTTAAGAGCGGTAATCAACACAACAAAAGGATTAGCCACTCTGAGTCCACAAAGGGTTCAAAATTTTCACAAGGTCATACAGGCCATGTATCCAACACTAAAAATACAGGCAAAAGTGGTTTTAAAACTCCTAGGCATGATGTCCTCATGCATAGCCATTGTCCCAAACGCAAGACTGCACATGAGGCCCTTACAACAGTGCCTAGCATCACAATGGTCACATGCACAGGGTCACCTTCTAGATCTGGTGTTGATAGACCGCCAAACATACATCTCGCTTCTATGGTGGAACAGTACAAATTTAAACAAAGGGCGGCCGTTCCAAGACCCAGTGCCACAATACGTAATAACAACAGATGCTTCCATGACAGGGTGGGGAGCACACCTCGATCACCACAGCATCCAAGGACAATGGGACGTACATCAAACAAAACTGCATATAAATCACCTCGAATTACTAGCAGTATTCCTGGCGCTAAAAGCATTTCAACCCATCATAACCCACAAATACGTTCTTGTCAAAACAGACAACATGACAACAATGTATTACCTAAACAAGCAAGGGGGAACACACTCGACACAGCTATGTCTCCTAGCACAAAAGATATGGCAATGGGCAATTCACAACCACATTCGCCTAATAGCACAGTTTATTCCAGGGATCCAAAATCAACTAGCAGACAATCTCTCTCGAGATCACCAACAGGTCCACGAATGGGAGATTCCCCCCCAAATCCTAAACACTTACTTCAAAATTTGGGGTACACCGCAAATAGACCTATTTGCCACAAAGGAGAACACAAAATGCTGAGACTTCGCATCCAGGTACCCACACAGACAGTCTCAAGGCAATGCCCTATGGATGAACTGGTCAGGGATATTTGCATACGCTTTTCCCCCTCTCCCTCTCCTTCCATATCTAGTAAACAAATTGAGTCAAAACAAACTCTAACTCATATTAATAGCACCAACATGGGCAAGACAACCTTGGTACACAACACTACTAGACCTGTCAGTAGTACCACACGTCAAGTTACCCAACAGGCCAGATCTGTTAACACAACACAAACAGCAGATCAGGCATCCAAACCCAGCATCGCTCAATCTAGCAATCTGGCTCCTGAAATCCTAGAATTCGGACATTTAAACCTCACTCAAGAATGTATGGAAGTCATAAAACAAGCTAGAAGGCCATCCACTAGACACTGCTATGCAAGCAAATGGAAAAGGTTTGTTTGCTACTGCCATAATAATCAAGTTCATCCATTACACGCATCCCCAAAAGATGTAGTGGGATACTTACTACACTTACAAAAGTCAAATCTAGCCTTCTCTTCCATAAAAATACACCTTGCAGCAATATCTGCATATCTGCAGATTACTCATTCAACTTCACTGTTTAGGATACCCGTCATTAAAGCATTTATGGAGGGCCTAAGAAGAATAATACCACCAAGAACACCACCAGTTCCTTCGTGGAACCTTAACATCGTCTTGACAAGACTCATGGGGCCACCTTTTGAACCCATGCATTCTTGTAAAATGCAATTCTTAACCTGGAAAGCTGCATTTCTCATTGCCATCACTTCTCTAAGAAGAGTAAGTGAAATTCAGGCATTTACTATACAAGAACCTTTTATCCAAATACACAAAAATAAGGTTGTACTAAGAACCAATCCTAAATTCCTACCAAAGGTTATTTCACCGTTCCACTTAAATCAAACGGTAGAGTTACCAGTGTTCTTCCCACAGCCAGACTCAGTAGCTGAAAGGGCACTACATACATTAGATGTCAAAAGAGCACTAATGTACTACATCGACAGAACAAAGGAGGTTAGGAAAACAAAGCAACTGTTTATTGCATTTCAAAAACATCATACAGGAAACCCAATATCAAAACAAGGTATAGCCAGATGGATAGTTAAATGCATCCAAACCTGCTATCTTAAAGCAAAGAGACAACTGCCCATTACACCAAGGGCACACTCAACCAGGAAAAAAGGTGCTACCATGGCATTCCTAGGAAATATTCCAATGCACAAAATATGTAAGGCAGCCACATGGTCCACGCCTCACACATTTACTAAACACTACTGTGTAGACGTGCTATCTGCACAACAGTCCACAGTAGGTCAAGCCGTACTGAGAACTTTGTTTCAGACTACTTCCACTCCTACAGGCTGAGCCACCGCTTTTGGGGAGATAACTGCTTACTAGTCTATGCACAACATGTGTATCTGCAGCAACAGATGCCATCGAACTGAAAATGTCACTTACCCAGTGTACATCTGTTCGTGGCATTGGTCGCTGCAGATTCACATGTGCCCACCCGCCTCCCCGGGAGCCTGTAGCCGTCGGAAGTTATCTTCAACAACTGTACATTTGTATATATATATATTACTTAACCTTAATTTGTACATACTTATTCATTCCATTGCATGGGCACTATTACTAACACACACAACTACTACCTCACCCTCTGCGGGGAAAACAATCTAAGATGGAGCCGACGCCCATGCGCAATGGAAGCAAAGAGGAGGAGTCCCTCGGTCTCGTGACTCGAAAGACTTCTTCGAAGACAAACAACTTGTAACACTCCGACCCAACACCAGATGGCAGACTGTGCACAACATGTGAATCTGCAGCAACCAATGCCACGAACAGATGTACACTGGGTAAGTGACATTTTCATTACCAAACAATTGGGGGATAAAAGAGTTTGAGCCACCTAGTGAATGGGACAGTATACAGTTGCAGTATTTAGTCAGAAACCTCTTCTGATGTTGACGCACCAGTCAGTCTGTTAATCAGGCATGTGTTAACTGAAAACACTAAAAGCAATGTTTTGTACCCCATCCACTGATATTGTCACCACCCAAGGTATACTCGCTAACCATAGTCATGCCACCCCAAAGACCCTTTACGTTTTTTAAGATAGTGTCACATTTGCTCACTGTCAGTGTCAGGAGTCATCAATGTAAATGACAATGAGGTTCTGATCTGCAGCTGGCACAGGTTCCACAGGTATTTGTATTATACCCTTGGTGAAAAGAGGACACAAGACACAACCTTCTTATAATAGTCAATTAAAAAAACTTCTAGTCATGATAGTTAGAAAGTTGTACTCAAAGTATACAGGGATAATTTTCTGGTAATCATACCACAATTGGTACAATATGCTCATTGTGATCATTGCACATTGTTCTTTGTCTTTCCTTCTGTTTTAATTTTCAATGCACCAGTATCCCTCAGGGATTCTTTTCGAGGTACATAGTCTGACTCAACAGATTTATGCAGATGTTTAAACGTTAATTGCTTAGTCTGGTCAAAATTATTATTATTATTGTTATCCCACATCCTGACCAAGAAATATAGAAAGTAGGATGTCATTCAGAACATTAAAATTTAATGTCAAAAAGCCAGATGTGGAAGTTTCCCAAATAATAAGGAGTAGAGTGTTCCATTGCTTAGCCACTAAAACAAAGTGTGGCTGCCTTGGAACCCTCTTGAGATCTTGAAAACTATCAGTAAATTGGCCATTGATGACCAGATAGCTTGAGTGAATAGATTGACAGAGAAAGTTTCTGGAGAAAAGCAATAATTTGAACATGTAGGTCCTTACTGTTGATACAGAGGTCCATTCTAGCTTGATCAGAATGCCAAAAACAGAGATCCAGTGTACGAAGATGCCTCTTTTTGACATGGCTACTCCCCACTTTAGGCCTGGTATCTGATGTGATTTTGACTGAAAGTGCACTGGGTTCCTGCTAACTAGGTTCCCAGTGTCGGATCTCTTTCCCAAAACTGCACAGTTTTTTCCCCAATTGGCAAAACCTCTAGTGCCCTCTGTAAGTCCCTAGTAATTAGTACCCTAGGGCCTGGGGAACTAAAGAGGGTCCATAAGGGCAGCAGCACGAAATGATGCCACCCTAAGGGACTCCTCACCAAGCACATGACAGACTGCCATTGCAGGCTGCATCTTGGTGCAGACAAAAGTGAAAACACGACATGGCACACAGTCTGTGTGCCATGTCCCTTAACACTGTATGCAATATATGTAAGCCACCTCTTCTGCAGGCCATACAGCCCTAAGGCAGAGTGTATTATATTACATGTGAGGGCATATCTGCATAGGCAGATATGCCCCTGCTATGTCTTTGTCAATTCTCAGACATAGTAAGTGACCAGGAAAGCCATTTTAAATGCATGCGCTGGACACTGGTCAATACAAGCTCCCCAGCTACATGATGGCTTCACTGAAGATAGGAATGTTTGGTATGAAACATCCTGTTTTGGTGAACCCACAATAATACCAGTGTTGACTTTACCAATACATGCACACCTTAGAAGGGCCCCCTGTGACCCTACAAGGCTCTGGTGTGCTTACAGACTGGTTTCTGCCAGTCTGCCACAGAGACACCGTTGTGGCCCCCTAGGGTGAGAGCCTTCTGCTCTCAGGAGGCCAGTTTTATATTTACCAATACATGCGCAAGGGCACCTTAGAGGTGCCCCCTAAAACCCTACCAGCCTCTGGTGTGCTCACTAACTGGTTTCTGCCAGCCTGCCACCTGAGACACCGTTCTGGCCCCCTAGGGTGTGAGCCTTCTGCTCTCAGGAGGCCCAAAACAAAAGAAGGTCCAGGAAGAGGGTGTAACACCCCCTCCAAACAGGATAATCTGCTGGTTAGCCTTTCTAAAGCAGCAAGCTTCAAAGGGCTGCCGCCTTTGAAATGCAAAACTGTCTCTCCTCACAGGACAGGAAGCCACCCACCCCCATCCAGAGCCCGTTTGGCACCTGGACAGGTGGAAAAATTAGCTAGTCAGGTAGGCGTGCCACCTCCAGACTAGTACAACACCTAAGGTGGGCTACTGTGAGGTGGACACAATTTTTCAGAGGTAGCCATCTTTGAGATGTCATACCTAGGAATTCTGGGACAGCGTTATGCTCACGTCCCACAGGATGTGATCATATATGGGGCAACACAGGAAGTAGTCATATGTGGCGTAGTGACCCCAAGGTTCAGTAGCCCATTGGCTACTACCCTACACACCCCTAATTTCAGTATTTAGGGGAGCCCCTGGCACCAGAGAAGTAGATCCTGACAACCTAAGAAGACCAAGGACACCGAAGAGCCACAACAGCAGAAGAGGAGAAAATAAGCAGCTGACCTGGTGCCAACCTCTCCAGCCTGTCTGCACCCCTTGTCAAAATCTGCATCAAAGGGGACTCGTCCTGCAGCTGTGACTCTAGAAGCCCAGGAGGGCTTCCTGACTTCGAAAAAGTCAAAGCCTTCCCTGAACAGCTGACCTGTTCTCCAACAACCTCCAAAGAAGGGATTATGAAGCCTCTGGAACCACCAAAAACGGTAACCTGAAGTCACCACCGCACCCGCTGTCGATCACTGAGTTAAAGTGGACCACCACTGCCAACAAGGTTTCCCAGCCGTCCAGAGTCGGAGTCCATTATGGTCTCACCCCTCCTGGACTCCCCAATGACGCCTGCAGTCTCTGCACTCAGCCCCCCCACTACAGCGACCGCTCTGGTAGGAAAAACACAACACATATGCACCCATTGCCCCTGAGCTGTGGAGAAGAAGACCAAAGGTGCCTACCTGCGCCCAAGCATCCTGAGGCCTGAGCTCTGCTGTTGGTTCAGCCCAACTGGCCTCCTGGCCAGAACCTGCAGCCTCTTCACAGTGACTGTTCTCCATAGGAATGCATTGGGTGCCTAACGCTGGTTTGCACTCAGCACCCGGCTTCCCCTGTGCCGCTGAGAGTGTACTGTGGGTGCTGTCATAGACCTTGCCCACTACTCACCTTAATCACAGGAGATTGGTCTTGTCAGTCGCTGTTCTCAACCTTTTTGCAGAACTTGTTTTTCCTCCCATAGGATAACATTGCAGAACTCAGAAATTGCAGTGTCCACTTTTTAAAGTGAAAAGAATTCCTATTTAAAAACGTACTCACCTGAACAATTTTTACATGATGCCTAAACATATATAAAGGTACCTGCTATTTTTATAAATTGGTGTGGATCTCCTTCTTGAGACATGTGTCCCATTTATTGACTAATGTGTGTGTTTGTAGATGTCTTACACTCCTAGGTTAAGCCTAAAGCTGCTTGACCAAACTACCCCTAAACAGAGCACTTTGGGAATGCATAGCAAGCCCTGTCTACTCACTGGGAAACCCCTGGATCCTTTACACAGTATTAACATACCACATAAAGGGCCGGCTTCCTACACCCAGATTGATGAGCAACTGATTAGATTAGCAACTACAAGGTGGACAGTTCACTGTCGATTCTCTCAGAGTAAAGCTTTAGAGGATTCTCTTTCATTCAGTTTGCAAACTCAGACATAAGGTTCTGGAGGTTAGTTTGGTCAGATTCTAAATTGCCATCCATCCTCAGGATAGTTTGAGTGCCAACTGCACAAGCCATGAAAGAGAGACTGAATTATCTGATGAGGGTAGTCAGAGGGGACACATATACATTAAACTGGGTCTGACTGAGGAAGGAGCTCAGTTGGACAAGAAATTTGGATCTGATTTTGGCCTCATAAAGCCAGGAGAGAGGTGTTGCAAGATCTAGCAGGACCAGACCGGTATCTCCACCCTAAGTAATAACAATTCTTAACTGATCTGGGAGGGAAATGAACAACCTAATTTCCATGCATGCTATGGAAAGCTGTCTGGGAAGAATCCAGCATGCAATAGAAAATAACAGAGAGAATTGCCAATATACCTCTTTTGTTCGCCTTCACAGCAAATTATATTGACATTATTGACTGAAAATTGCTAAAGATAGTGGGGTCAGGCTGTGGTTTTTATGGTCTGGCTTAATAGTGCATTTGTCACCAGAGAATTATGTGAGAATTACCAGGAGAGCGCCTTCGGCTTTGCCACATATTGCGAGCCAGAAATACAGTTTTGATTGGACAGAAATTATGTGTGCTCACAAAAAAGTGCTTGCCCTCCACATAACTGTTATCGTTTTCCTGAGTTAAGCTTTAAGGGGCACACACATGCCACCGTAAAGCTATTAAAGTGTCTTAGATAACTAGATAATTTGTGGCATTTTTTTTCCTGGCAGCTGCACAGGTGGGAGGAAGAAAGTCATTAACGTACATGGATTTTGGGGTCGGGATTGACAGTACATTCATAAGCATGACCTATTGGCATTACCAGTGCTTCTTTAGTAAAGAAATTTGAAGAGTCATCAGGACTGAAACACAGTTGAAAGAGTATTGACAAGATCCTTTAAAACGAGGAGCAATAACATTGGCTGCAAGATGCTTAGTGTGTGCTGGACTGGGATCTGTTGTCGACTCCCAAAGTTTTTTTTTTTCTTTCAATAATTCTTTTTATGCCATACACGATGTAGGAAGTTGGCTCTGTATGTGCTATTTCAAAGTAAGGAATAGCATGCACAGAGTCCAAGGGTTCCCCTTAGAGGTAAAATAGTGGTAAAAATAGATAATACTAATGCTCTATTTTGTGGTAGTGTGGTCGAGCAGTAGGCTTATCCAAGGAGTAGTGTTAAGCATTTGTTGTACATACACATAGACAATAAATGAGGTACACACACTCAGAGACAAATCCAGCCAATAGGTTTTTATATAGAAAAATATCTTTTCTTAGTTTATTTTAAGAACCACAGGTTCAAATTCTACATGTAATATCTCATTCGAAAGGTATTGCAGGTAAGTACTTTAGGAACTTCAAATCATCAAAATTGCATGTATACTTTTCAAGTTATTGACAAATAGCTGTTTTAAAAGTGGACACAGTGCAATTTTCACAGTTCCTAGGGGAGGTAAGTTTTGATTAGTTTTACCAGGTAAGTAAGACACTTACAGGGTTCAGTTCTTGGTCCAAGGTAGCCCACCGTTGGGGGTTCAGAGCAACCCCAAAGTCACCACACCAGCAGCTCAGGGCCGGTCAGGTGCAGAGTTCAAAGTGGTGCCCAAACCACATAGGCTAGAATGGAGAGAAGGGGGTGCCCCGGTTCCGGTCTGCTTGCAGGTAAGTACCCGCGTCTTCGGAGGGCAGACCAGGGGGGTTTTGTAGGGCACCGGGGGGGACACAAGTCCACACAGAAATTTCACCCTCAGCAGCGCGGGGGCGGCCGGGTGCAGTGTAGAAACAAGCGTCGGGTTTGTAATGGAAGTCAATGGGAGATCTAGGGATCTCTTCAGCGCTGCAGGCAGGCAAGGGGGGGGTTCCTCGGGGAAACCTCCACTTGGTCAAGGGAGAGGGACTCCTGGGGGTCACTCCTCCAGTGAAAGTCCGGTCCTTCAGGTCCTGGGGGCTGCGGGTGCAGGGTCTCTCCCAGGTGTCGGGACTTAGGATTCAAAGAGTCGCGGTCAGGGGAAGCCTCGGGATTCCCTCTGCAGGCGGCGCTGTGGGGGCTCAGGGGGGACAGGTTTTTGTACTCACAGTCTTAGAGTAGTCCTGGGGTCCCTCCTGAGGTGTTGGATCGCCACCAGCCGAGTCGGGGTCGCCGGGTGCAGTGTTGCAAGTCTCACGCTTCTTGCGGGGAGCTTGCAGGGTTCTTTAAAGCTGCTGGAAACAAAGTTGCAGCTTTTCTTGGAGCAGGTCCGCTGTCCTCGGGAGTTTCTTGTCTTTTCGAAGCAGGGGCAGTCCTCAGAGGTTGTCGAGGTCGCTGGTCCCTTTGGAAGGCGTCGCTGGAGCAGGATCTTTGGAAGGCAGGAGACAGGCCGGTGAGTTTCTGGAGCCAAGGCAGTTGTCGTCTTCTGGTCTTCCTCTGCAGGGGTTTTCAGCTAGGCAGTCCTTCTTCTTGTAGTTGCAGGAATCTGATTTTCTAGGGTTCAGGGTAGCCCTTAAATACTAAATTTAAGGGCGTGTTTAGGTCTGGGGGGTTAGTAGCCAATGGCTACTAGCCCTGAGGGTGGGTACACCCTCTTTGTGCCTCCTCCCAAGGGGAGGGGGTCACAATCCTAACCCTATTGGGGGAATCCTCCATCTGCAAGATGGAGGATTTCTAAAAGTTAGAGTCACTTCAGCTCAGGACACCTTAGGGGCTGTCCTGACTGGCCAGTGACTCCTCCTTGTTTTTCTCATTATTTTCTCCGGCCTTGCCGCCAAAAGTGGGGCCTGGCCGGAGGGGGCGGGCAACTCCACTAGCTGGAGTGTCCTGCTGGGTTGGCACAAAGGAGGTGAGCCTTTGAGGCTCACCGCCAGGTGTGACAATTCCTGCCTGGGGGAGGTGTTAGCATCTCCACCCAGTGCAGGCTTTGTTACTGGCCTTAGAGTGACAAAGGCACTCTCCCCATGGGGCCAGCAACATGTCTCGGTTTGTGGCAGGCTGCTAAAACTAGTCAGCCTACACAGATAGTCGGTTAAGTTTCAGGGGGCACCTCTAAGGTGCCCTCTGGGGTGTATTTTACAATAAAATGTACACTGGCATCAGTGTGCATTTATTGTGCTGAGAAGTTTGATACCAAACTTCCCAGTTTTCAGTGTAGCCATTATGGTGCTGTGGAGTTCGTGCTGGACAGACTCCCAGACCATATACTCTTATGGCTACCCTGCACTTACAATGTCTAAGGTTTTGTTTAGACACTGTAGGGGTACCATGCTCATGCACTGGTACCCTCACCTATGGTATAGTGCACCCTGCCTTAGGGCTGTAAGGCCTGCTAGAGGGGTGGCTTACCTATACTGCATAGGCAGTGAGAGGCTGGCATGGCACCCTGAGGGGAGTGCCATGTCGACTTACTCGTTTTGTCCTCACTAGCACACACAAGCTGGCAAGCAGTGTGTCTGTGCTGAGTGAGAGGTCTCCAGGGTGGCATAAGACATGCTGCAGCCCTTAGAGACCTTCCTTGGCATCAGGGCCCTTGGTACTAGAAGTACCAGTTACAAGGGACTTATCTGGATGCCAGGGTCTGCCAATTGTGGATACAAAAGTACAGGTTAGGGAAAGAACACTGGTGCTGGGGCCTGGTTAGCAGGCCTCAGCACACTTTCAATTGTAAACATAGCATCAGCAAAGGCAAAAAGTCAGGGGGCAACCATGCCAAGGAGGCATTTCCTTACACAACCCCCCCCCAAACGAAAGAGGATGAGACTAACCTTTCCCAAGAGAGTCTTCATTTTCTAAGTGGAAGAACCTGGAAAGGCCATCTGCATTGGCATGGGCAGTCCCAGGTCTGTGTTCCACTATAAAGTCCATTCCCTGTAGGGAGATGGACCACCTCAACAGTTTAGGATTTTCACCTTTCATTTGCATCAGCCATCTGAGAGGTCTGTGGTCAGTTTGAACTAGGAAGTGAGTCCCAAAGAGGTATGGTCTCAGCTTCTTCAGGGACCAAACCACAGCAAAGGCCTCCCTCTCAATGGCACTCCAACGCTGCTCCCTGGGGAGTAACCTCCTGCTAATGAAAGCAACAGGCTGGTCAAGGCCATCATCATTTGTTTGGGACAAAACTGCCCCTATCCCATGTTCAGAGGCATCAGTCTGCACAATGAACTGCTTAGAATAATCTGGAGCTTTTAGAACTGGTGCTGAGCACATTGCCTGTTTCAGGGTGTCAAAGGCCTGTTGGCATTCCACAGTCCAGTTCACTTTCTTGGGCATTTTCTTGGAGGTGAGTTCAGTGAGGGCTGTCACAATGGATCCATACCCCTTCACAAACCTCCTGTAGTACCCAGTCAAGCCAAGGAATGCCCTGACTTGAGTCTGGGTTTTTGGAGCTACCCAGTCCAGAATAGTCTGGATCTTGGGTTGGAGTGGCTGAACTTGGCCTCCACCTACAAGGTGTCCCAAGTAAACCACAGTTCCCTGCCCTATCTGGCATTTGGATGCCTTGATAGAGAGGCCTGCAGATTGCAGAGCCTTCAAAACCTTCTTCAGGTGGACCAGGTGATCCTGCCAGGTGGAGCTAAAGACAGCAATATCATCAAGATAAGCTGTGCTAAAGGACTCCAAGCCAGCAAGGACTTGATTCACCAACCTTTGGAAGGTGGCAGGGGCATTCTTTAAACCAAAGGGCATAACAGTAAACTGATAATGCCCATCAGGTGTGGAGAATGCTGTCTTTTCTTTTGCTCCAGGTGCCATTTTTATTTGCCAGTACCCTGCTGTCAAGTCAAAGGTACTTAGAAATTTGGCAGCACCTAATTTATCAATGAGCTCATCAGCTCTTGGAATTGGATGGGCATCTGTCTTGGTGACAGAATTGAGCCCTCTGTAGTCCACACAAAACCTCATCTCTTTCTTTCCATCTTTGGTGTGAGGTTTGGGGACTAAGACCACTGGGCTAGCCCAGGGGCTGTCAGAGCGCTCAATCACTCCCAATTCCAGCATCTTGTGGACTTCCACCTTGATGCTTTCCTTAACATGGTCAGACTGTCTGAAGATTTTGTTCTTGACAGGCATGCTGTCTCCTGTGTCCACATCATGGGTACACAGGTGTGTCTGACCAGGGGTTAGGGAGAAAAGCTCAGGAAACTGTTGTAGGACTCTCCTACAATCAGCCTGCTGTTGGCCAGAGAGGGTGTCTGAGTAGATCACTCCATCTACTGTGCCATCGTTTGGGTCTGATGACAGAAGATCAGGGAGAGGTTCACTCTCTGCCTCCTGATCCTCATCTGTTACCATCAACAGATTCACATCAGCCCTGTCATGGAAGAGTTTAAGGCGGTTTACATGGATCACCCTCTTGGGGCTCCTGCTTGTGCCCAGGTCCACCAGGTAGGTGACCTGACTCTTCCTTTCTAGCACTGGGTAAGGGCCACTCCATTTGTCCTGGAGTGCCCTGGGAGCCACAGGCTCCAGAACCCAGACTTTCTGCCCTGGTTGGAACTCAACCAGTGCAGCCTTTTGGTCATACCAAAACTTCTGGAGTTGTTGGCTGGCCTCAAGGTTTTTGGTTGCCTTTTCCATGTACTCTGCCATTCTAGAGCGAAGGCCAAGTACATAGTCCACTATGTCCTGTTTAGGCTCATGGAGAGGCCTCTCCCAGCCTTCTTTAACAAGGGCAAGTGGTCCCCTTACAGGATGACCAAACAGAAGTTCAAAGGGTGAGAACCCTACTCCCTTCTGTGGTACCTCCCTGTAAGCGAAAAGCAGACATGGCAGGAGGACATCCCATCTCCTTTTGAGTTTTTCTGGGAGCCCCATGATCATGCCCTTTAATGTCTTGTTGAATCTCTCAACTAAGCCATTAGTTTGTGGATGGTAAGGTGTAGTGAATTTATAAGTCACTCCACACTCATTCCACATGTGCTTTAGGTATGCTGACATGAAGTTGGTACCTCTGTCAGACACCACCTCCTTAGGGAAACCCACTCTGGTAAAAATACCAATGAGGGCCTTGGCTACTGCAGGGGCAGTAGTCGACCTAAGGGGAATAGCTTCAGGATACCTGGTAGCATGATCCACTACTACCAGGATATACAGATTTCCTGAGGCTGTGGGAGGTTCTAGTGGACCAACTATGTCCACACCCACTCTTTCAAAGGGCACCCCCACCACTGGAAGTGGAATGAGGGGGGCCTTTGGATGCCCACCTGTCTTACCACTGGCTTGACAGGTGGGGCAGGAGAGGCAAAACTCCTTAACCATGTTGGACATATTGGGCCAGTAGAAGTGGTTGACTAGCCTCTCCCACGTCTTGGTTTGTCCCAAATGTCCAGCAAGGGGAATGTCATGGGCCAATGTTAGGATGAACTCTCTGAACAGCTGAGGCACTACCACTCTCCTAGTGGCACCAGGTTTGGGGTCTCTGGCCTCAGTGTACAGGAGTCCATCTTCCCAATAGACCCTATGCGTTCCATTTTTCTTGCCTTTGGACTCTTCAGCAGCTTGCTGCCTAAGGCCTTCAAGAGAGGGACAGGTTTCTTGTCCCTTACACAGCTCCTCCCTTGAGGGTCCCCCTGGGCCTAAGAGCTCAACCTGGTAAGGTTCAAGCTCCAAAGGCTCAGTTCCCTCAGAGGGCAGAACTTCTTCCTGAGAAGAGAGGTTCCCTTTCTTTGGCTGTGTTGCAGTTGGTTTCCCAACTGACTTTCCTGTTCTCTTGGTAGGCTGGGCCATTTTTCCAGACTCCAGCTCTACTTTTTCACCCTGTGCCTTGCATTGTGCTCTTGTTTTCACACACACCAGTTCAGGGATACCCAGCATTGCTGCATGGGTTTTTAGTTCTACCTCAGCCCATGCTGAGGACTCCAGGTCATTTCCAAGCAGACAGTCCACTGGGATATTTGAGGAGACCACCACCTGTTTCAGGCCGTTGACCCCTCCCCATTCTAAAGTAACCATTGCCATGGGATGTACTTTTCTCTGATTGTCAGCGTTGGTGACTGTGTAAGTTTTTCCAGTCAGGTATTGGCCAGGGGAAACCAGTTTCTCTGTCACCATGGTGACACTGGCACCTGTATCCCTCAGGCCCTCTATTCTAGTCCCATTAATTAAGAGTTGCTGTCTGTATTTTTGCATGTTAGGCGGCCAGACAGCTAGTGTGGCTAAATCCACCCCACCCTCAGAAACTAGAGTAGCTTCAGTGTGGACCCTGATTTGCTCTGGGCACACTGTTGATCCCACTTGGAGACTAGCCATACCAGTGTTACCTGGATGGGAGTTTGGAGTGGAACCTTTCTTGGGACAGGCCTTGTCTCCAGTTTGGTGTCCATGCTGTTTACAGCTATGACACCAGGCCTTTTTGGGATCAAAGTTTTTACCCTTGTACCCATTGTTTTGTGAAGAGGCTCTGGGCCCACCCTCCTGTGCAGGTTTTTGGGGGCCTGTAGAAGACTCTTTACTATTTTTAGTTTTGGTTGTCTCATCACCCTTCCCCTGGGGAGCCTTTGTGACCCCTTTCTTTTGGTCACCCCCTGTTGAAGTCTTGGACACCCTTGTCTTGACCCAATGGTCCGCCTTCTTTCCCAATTCTTGGGGAGAAATTGGTCCCAGGTCTACCAGATGCTGATGCAGTTTATCATTGAAACAATTACTTAACAGGTGTTCTTTCACAAATAAATTGTACAGCCCATCATAATTACTTACACCACTGCCTTGAATCCAACCATCTAGTGTTTTCACTGAGTAGTCTACAAAGTCAACCCAGGTCTGGCTCGAGGATTTTTGAGCCCCCCTGAATCTAATCCTATACTCCTCAGTGGAGAATCCAAAGCCCTCAATCAGGGTACCCTTCATGAGGTCATAAGATTCTGCATCTTGTCCAGAGAGTGTGAGGAGTCTATCCCTACACTTTCCTGTGAACATTTCCCAAAGGAGAGCACCCCAGTGAGATCTGTTCACTTTTCTGGTTACACAAGCCCTCTCAAAAGCTGTGAACCATTTGGTGATGTCATCACCATCTTCATATTTAGTTACAATCCCTTTAGGGATTTTCAACATGTCAGGAGAATCTCTGACCCTATTTATGTTGCTGCCACCATTGATGGGTCCTAGGCCCATCTCTTGTCTTTCCCTCTCTATGGCTAGGATCTGTCTTTCCAAAGCCAACCTTTTGGCCATCCTGGCTAACTGGATGTCCTCTTCACTGGGGCTATCCTCAGTGATTTCAGAGGTGTTGGTCTCTCCTGTGAGGGAACCAGCATCTCTGACTATTATTTTTGGAGTCAGGGTTTGAGGGACCCTGTTTTCCCTAGATAGGATTGGTAGGGGGGAATTGTCCTCCAAGTCACTATCCTCTTCCTCTGAGTTGCCACCCTCAGAGGGGTTGGCCTTTTCAAACTCTGCCAAAAGCTCCTGGAGCTGTATTTTGGTAGGTTTGGGGCCCATTGTTATTTTCTTTATCTTACAGAGTGACCTTAGCTCCCTCATCTTAAGATGGAGGTAAGGTGTGGTGTCGAGTTCCACCACAGTCACATCTGTGCTAGACATTTTGCTTCTAAAAGTTGGAATACTTTTTAAGAATCTACAACTGGTTCTAGAATCTAATTCAAACTTTTACAAACTTTTAAACTTTAAAAGAAATGCTAAACAGGATCTAACACAAGGCCCTAGCAGGTCTTTTAAGAATTTAGAAAACTTTTCAAATTGCAAAAATCAATTTCTAATGACAATTTTGGAATTTGTCGTGTGATCAGGTATTGGCTGAGTAGTCCAGCAAATGCAAAGTCTTGTACCCCACCGCTGATCCACCAATGTAGGAAGTTGGCTCTGTATGTGCTATTTCAAAGTAAGGAATAGCATGCACAGAGTCCAAGGGTTCCCCTTAGAGGTAAAATAGTGGTAAAAATAGATAATACTAATGCTCTATTTTGTGGTAGTGTGGTCGAGCAGTAGGCTTATCCAAGGAGTAGTGTTAAGCATTTGTTGTACATACACATAGACAATAAATGAGGTACACACACTCAGAGACAAATCCAGCCAATAGGTTTTTATATAGAAAAATATCTTTTCTTAGTTTATTTTAAGAACCACAGGTTCAAATTCTACATGTAATATCTCATTCGAAAGGTATTGCAGGTAAGTACTTTAGGAACTTCAAATCATCAAAATTGCATGTATACTTTTCAAGTTATTGACAAATAGCTGTTTTAAAAGTGGACACAGTGCAATTTTCACAGTTCCTAGGGGAGGTAAGTTTTGATTAGTTTTACCAGGTAAGTAAGACACTTACAGGGTTCAGTTCTTGGTCCAAGGTAGCCCACCGTTGGGGGTTCAGAGCAACCCCAAAGTCACCACACCAGCAGCTCAGGGCCGGTCAGGTGCAGAGTTCAAAGTGGTGCCCAAACCACATAGGCTAGAATGGAGAGAAGGGGGTGCCCCGGTTCCGGTCTGCTTGCAGGTAAGTACCCGCGTCTTCGGAGGGCAGACCAGGGGGGTTTTGTAGGGCACCGGGGGGGACACAAGTCCACACAGAAATTTCACCCTCAGCAGCGCGGGGGCGGCCGGGTGCAGTGTAGAAACAAGCGTCGGGTTTGTAATGGAAGTCAATGGGAGATCTAGGGATCTCTTCAGCGCTGCAGGCAGGCAAGGGGGGGGTTCCTCGGGGAAACCTCCACTTGGTCAAGGGAGAGGGACTCCTGGGGGTCACTCCTCCAGTGAAAGTCCGGTCCTTCAGGTCCTGGGGGCTGCGGGTGCAGGGTCTCTCCCAGGTGTCGGGACTTAGGATTCAAAGAGTCGCGGTCAGGGGAAGCCTCGGGATTCCCTCTGCAGGCGGCGCTGTGGGGGCTCAGGGGGGACAGGTTTTTGTACTCACAGTCTTAGAGTAGTCCTGGGGTCCCTCCTGAGGTGTTGGATCGCCACCAGCCGAGTCGGGGTCGCCGGGTGCAGTGTTGCAAGTCTCACGCTTCTTGCGGGGAGCTTGCAGGGTTCTTTAAAGCTGCTGGAAACAAAGTTGCAGCTTTTCTTGGAGCAGGTCCGCTGTCCTCGGGAGTTTCTTGTCTTTTCGAAGCAGGGGCAGTCCTCAGAGGTTGTCGAGGTCGCTGGTCCCTTTGGAAGGCGTCGCTGGAGCAGGATCTTTGGAAGGCAGGAGACAGGCCGGTGAGTTTCTGGAGCCAAGGCAGTTGTCGTCTTCTGGTCTTCCTCTGCAGGGGTTTTCAGCTAGGCAGTCCTTCTTCTTGTAGTTGCAGGAATCTGATTTTCTAGGGTTCAGGGTAGCCCTTAAATACTAAATTTAAGGGCGTGTTTAGGTCTGGGGGGTTAGTAGCCAATGGCTACTAGCCCTGAGGGTGGGTACACCCTCTTTGTGCCTCCTCCCAAGGGGAGGGGGTCACAATCCTAACCCTATTGGGGGAATCCTCCATCTGCAAGATGGAGGATTTCTAAAAGTTAGAGTCACTTCAGCTCAGGACACCTTAGGGGCTGTCCTGACTGGCCAGTGACTCCTCCTTGTTTTTCTCATTATTTTCTCCGGCCTTGCCGCCAAAAGTGGGGCCTGGCCGGAGGGGGCGGGCAACTCCACTAGCTGGAGTGTCCTGCTGGGTTGGCACAAAGGAGGTGAGCCTTTGAGGCTCACCGCCAGGTGTGACAATTCCTGCCTGGGGGAGGTGTTAGCATCTCCACCCAGTGCAGGCTTTGTTACTGGCCTTAGAGTGACAAAGGCACTCTCCCCATGGGGCCAGCAACATGTCTCGGTTTGTGGCAGGCTGCTAAAACTAGTCAGCCTACACAGATAGTCGGTTAAGTTTCAGGGGGCACCTCTAAGGTGCCCTCTGGGGTGTATTTTACAATAAAATGTACACTGGCATCAGTGTGCATTTATTGTGCTGAGAAGTTTGATACCAAACTTCCCAGTTTTCAGTGTAGCCATTATGGTGCTGTGGAGTTCGTGCTGGACAGACTCCCAGACCATATACTCTTATGGCTACCCTGCACTTACAATGTCTAAGGTTTTGTTTAGACACTGTAGGGGTACCATGCTCATGCACTGGTACCCTCACCTATGGTATAGTGCACCCTGCCTTAGGGCTGTAAGGCCTGCTAGAGGGGTGGCTTACCTATACTGCATAGGCAGTGAGAGGCTGGCATGGCACCCTGAGGGGAGTGCCATGTCGACTTACTCGTTTTGTCCTCACTAGCACACACAAGCTGGCAAGCAGTGTGTCTGTGCTGAGTGAGAGGTCTCCAGGGTGGCATAAGACATGCTGCAGCCCTTAGAGACCTTCCTTGGCATCAGGGCCCTTGGTACTAGAAGTACCAGTTACAAGGGACTTATCTGGATGCCAGGGTCTGCCAATTGTGGATACAAAAGTACAGGTTAGGGAAAGAACACTGGTGCTGGGGCCTGGTTAGCAGGCCTCAGCACACTTTCAATTGTAAACATAGCATCAGCAAAGGCAAAAAGTCAGGGGGCAACCATGCCAAGGAGGCATTTCCTTACACACGAGTTACAAGAAACCAAATGAACAGATACATACAGTATAGGTTGCATATAAATGTGTTTTGTAAGAATATACGGTAATGTCCTCACAAGCCAATCAGGGCAGTTGAAGTTGCAGAATATGCTAAATATCCCAATTCTATATGAACAGGGGTATGACAGTAATTCTCATAATACCATACTCATAATACCATAGAGAACATAGAAAACCCGTCAGAAATAACAGTGTTTAAGGCAAGTGTTAGTATTGAAACACATACTGTGCATACTCCTGCCATCTAGTGTAGGGTCCAGAAAACTGAATTTGTTTTTTAAAGACATTTTTTGAGTCACAAGGTTCGGTGACTCCTCCTCTTGCTGTTAATGTACATGCGCATTGAGTCCATTGTAAGATTGTTATCTTCTGCTGTCAATTTGAGCATGTGCTCCCATGCTCCAATTATAGACCTTTGTCTGTAATTTCTCTGTTCCCATAGGTTACACCCACCCTCCGATGGTATCAGAGGGTCCTCTAAATGCTTACTTTAGTGGGTGTTAAGTGGATTGAAGGGTATTAGCCACTGGGCTACTAACCCTTGGGGTCACTACACTCCTTAGATGACCACTTCGTGAGGGAAGTGGCATCACCCTGTCCAGAGTTCCTAAATTCCACTACACAGAATGCTGGTCAGGCTGCTCCCCCTATGGGTGTGTTTAGCCTGAACACAACCCCTGCATAGCTAATTTTCCCGCCTGTCCAGGTGCCAGAAGGGCCCTAGGGCAGGGGGTTGGCATCCTCCTCGAGTAGAGCCAGTTCTGCATACCAGAGGCAGTGGGCTTCTTTGAAGCCTCCTGCCTTGGAATGCAGATTTGTGGGTCATCCTTTTGGGATGGATGTGTTAACACCCCTGTCAGAGCAGGCTTTGTTTCTGATCTCCAGAGAGGAAAGACTTTCACCCTTGGGGGTCAGATGTTTGTCTTTTTGGTGGCAGAATGGCTAGCACTAGTCAGCAAGCCCACCAGCAGTTAGTAGGTTTTCAGGGGACATATCTAAGGAGCCCTCTAGGTGCATGTATTAATAAATCCATCACTAGAATCAGTGAGGGTTTATTAATATGAGATGTTTGATACCAAACATCCCTAGTTTCAGTGAAGCCATTGTGTTGCTTGGGAACTCATATTGACCAGTGTCCAGCACATGAATTTAAATTGGCTTCACTGCACCCTTCCTATGTCAAATAATTGACAAAGACATAGCAGGGACATATATGCTCTTGCAGATATGCCCAAGCATGTAATATAATGCACCCTGTCTTAGGGCTGCAAGGCCCACCTCATGCAGTGTATAAGGGACGTGGCAGACATGCTGTGTGTCAGGTCGTGTTTTCACTTTTGGGTGCACTGTCAAGCAGCCTGCAATGGCAGTCTGCCTGAGGTTGTGCTGGGTCCCTTAGATTGGCACAAGTTATGCTGCAGCTCTTAGAGACCCTCTTTAGTTCCTAGGCACCAGGCCTAACATTTATTACAGCTTTTCAGAGGTGCTAAAGGGGCCTGGCCACTTGGGGATCAATCAGGGAAGGAACTTTGGCACTGATTTGACCTGATTAGCTGAAACCTAGTGCGCTTCAGTCAAAGTTACCTCAAAAACCTGGCAAAAGGTGGGTGGAGGGGTACTGCCACCAGAATCCAACATCCTACACCCACCAGTTCCGTCATGGAACCTCGATATTATACTCACAAGATGTCTGGATCCCCCTTTTAGTTCTCTCTCCACCTATGTCCCCTTCCATTCCTGTCCTGGAAGGTGACTTTTTTAAGTCAGTTCTCTATGCATGTCGATGAGCTCCATGTACTAACCCTAGAAGAGCCTTTCCTCCAGGTACCCAGGGATACTTTTGTCCTTCATACTAACCCTAGATTTCTTCCTAAAGTGGTTTCACAGTTCACCTGAACCAGACTATAGAACTCCCTGTATTCTTCCATCAACAAGACTGTGAGGTAGAAAGGGTTCTTAACACTCTGGAGATCAAATTAGGCCTTATGTATAACATACAGGGGAAGAAACCTTTTAGAAAGACTCAGAAACTATTTGTTGCTTTCTCCAAACCCAATAAAGGGAGGGAATCTCCAAATCAGGCTTGCATTTGCCAGGTGGCTGGCCAAATGTATCAAAACCTCCTACACAACAGCCAGGGGAACCTAACCTGTCCCTCCTAGAGGCTACTCTACATTCAAAGGGGAGCCACCATGGCCTTCTCGGTTATTGTTCCATTATCTGACATCTGCAAAACAGCTACCTGGTCCACACACCTTTATAAAACACTAAGGGGCTGATTCTAACCCCGGCGGTCTTTGACCGCCGGGGCGAGGGTCGGTGGGAGCACCGCCGACAGGCCGGCGGTGCCCCGCAGGGCATTCTGACCGCGGCGCTTTGGCCGCGGTCAGAAAGGGTAAACCGGCGGTAAACCTCCGCCGCCCGCCAGAATTAGAATCACCCCCTAATTGTGGATGTCCTAGCCCACCAACAAGCCACCTTTGGCCAGACAGTACTTTGTACACTTTTCAAAACTACTGCTACACCCACTGGTTAGCATCTACTTTTGGAGGACCGCTTTACAGTGTATGCACAGCAGGTATATCTACAGCCACACATGCCTCGAACATAAAATGTTAGTTACCTAGGAAACATCTGTTTGTGGCATGTAGTGCTATAGATTCGCATACGACCATACTCCTCCTCAGACAACTGTGGCCTTTGCAGTTTTTAAATCATTCTGTATTTGTTTTTCACTTTGCATGGACATCAGTACACCACTTTGCTTTACATTCCATCCTCACCCACCTTATGGGGAAAACAAACTAACAATGTACTCAATGCCCATGTGCATTTCCAACAAGAGGAGGAGTCACCAAACCTTGTGACTTGAAAGACTTCTTTGAAGAAAAACAACCTGCATACATCCGGACCCAACACTAGTTGACAGAAGTATGCACAGCATTTGAATCTACAACAGTACATGCCACAAACTGATGTCTACTGGGTAGGTAACATGTTGTTTAAGTTTATAGTCAGGCATAGTATAGGCGTAGCTATCAAGGTTATATCACTCAGTAGGGGACAGTATCCACAACAGAAAGGTAACGAGGTGAACTAGGGAATCCAGGGGGTCATCCTATGAGGGTGGCGTAAAATTGGTTGCTATATGTGTGGTCTTTTCTAGCACTATATAGAAGTAACAAAGAAAAAATAATCAGCAGGTTTGAGATGTGTAAATGCAGGTGACCCCAACTTGACTGAAAGAATGGCAGATCTGGTCTCTTCTAACCATTTCGTAAGGAGGGCAGTGATATTGCTCAAACTGGGTAAGATTTCATCAGATGAACCAGATTCAGATGTAATAAGTATTAAAAGAGGCACATGTACACTCAGTTTTGGTGATGAAAACATTTGTGCTAGACTGACTAAGGGCTTTGAAAGGAGGAATAATGCAATAGCACCAGACTAGCTGCATAAATTTCTTGATTTACCAAGAATATACCAAGAATTGCCAGCTTTGGCAATAAGGAATGCAACAAAGCTGGTATGGGTTAATCCAACTTCCTTTTTGTAGGATTCAATAGCACATGAAAAGAGCATATTTGGCGAGCTAGAATAGTGAGAGAGCACACTGCATTGAAGCACTATAAAGTCTTATTTGTACACAAATAGCTCTTCAGTCTACCAAGGAGCAGGTTGGAATTGTTAAGGAGAAGTATTTCCAAAAGGAGCAATATCAAGAACAACCATTATCCAAGAATTGAAATTTGAAGAACTGTGGTCCAAGTCAGCACCCAGTTCAACTTGCGGCGTAGTCTTAATAGTTGACCAGACTTTGGTAAATTATATTTCTGCATTTGTACTCTACTTATCAGTTCTGGTTTAAGTAAACTAAGGCCCTCATTTCAATAATGGCGGTATTGACCGCCTACCGCCACGGCGACGGCCGCCAACATACTGCCACCGTGGCTACAAGCCGTCTACTGATATCATGACCGCCGGCGGTATTCCGCCAGTAATCTGGCAGCGGATGGCGGTAAGGCAGCGCTGCTGACAGCAGCACCACCACGCCAGCAAAACACTGCTGACCGTATCACAAGCAATGAATGAGTGATTGTGAGTGTTGTGTGTAGTGAATGCATGTGTGTGACAAGTTATGTTGGTGTGTGTTGCGGCGTGTGGGTATGTATGTGTGCATGCATGGGTGGTGGTGGGTATGCGTGTGTGCATGTGTGTATATGGATGCGTGTGTGTATATGTGGGGGGCAGGAGAGGGAGGGGGATGGTGGGGGAGGAATCTGGGGAGGGGGTGGGGGGCGGGCCAGACCCCTATCAGTGCCAGGGAAGGCAAATATACCGCCACAAAAACCATGGCGGTAGGCTGGGTCACAATCCAGAGGGTGGGTTTGTGGCAGCCGCCGGGCTGGAGACCGAAGTCTCCAGCCCAGCTGCCGTTACCACCCTGGCAATCGGTGTGTTAAAGTGGCGGATTTGGATGGCAGTAACCGTCATGGTCCAAATTCCATTTTTTTACTGCTGGCCTGTGGGCGGTATTACCGCCGCTTTAACACCGACTGCCAGGGTTGTAATGAGGGCCTAAGTCTCTTGATGGATGCCCCCGGGCTGGCTGCCACAAGCAGCTTGCTTGACTTCTGCTCAACATTCAGCCTTAAGCAAAGGGTCATGAGGGCCACTGCCTTAACTCTTCATCTGCTGGATTTGGTTCTTACATCTTCTAATTTTATAACAAACCCTCATATCATGTTTGGAGCTGTTCTCTATTTTATTCTCCTTTTTTTTACTCTACTCTACCTATTCCTTCTTTCAGCACCTTCAATAGAATCAGAAAAAAGACAATTCTTTCATTGAGCTTTATGCTCCATATGACAGTACAAATGCTAAACATAAGAAGCAGTGTGTCATTTCTAAGTAGATGAGATTCATCCAGTTTCACCAAGGCTTTGTACTTGTTATTTAGGTCCAAATCAAATGAGATGGAGGTTTAATTGAGGTTTAGCATAAGCACTCTTCTTATATTTAATTTACATTAATATAGTGCTAAAATTCCACCAGGTTTCTGGATAATCTAGTTCCTGAAGCCCATAGTTTGGTCTGTAGAAGGTCCATGTTGAGTTGCTACTATGGAGAGTGTGCAGAGGCATCAATGGTGAATTCTTTAAAGGATTGTCCCTAATAATAACAAGTGTTGTGGTGTTCTAATGTTAGGTTAATATTGATATGGTGCAGCTAGCTGCTGTGTATTTTATGCGTCACAGTGTATAGCAAATGAACAGGTCAGCCTTTTCATTGATAGCATCTCATTTAGGGCCAGATGTAGCAAAAAGCCAATTTGCGACTTGCAAATTGCGAGTCCCTGCGACTCGCAATTTGCAACTCGCAAATTGGTATGCAGAACGGTGTCTCAGACACCGTCTGCGAGTCGCTATGGGGTCGCAATGACCCACTTCATTAATATTAATGAGGTGGGTCGCAAATTGCGGCCCCATAGCGAGTCTAGGCACTCGCAAACATGGAGGCCTGCTGTAGTCAGCAGACCTCCATGTTCGTGACTGCTTTTAAATAAAGCAGTTTTTTTTTTTTTTAAGTGTAGCCCGTTTTCCTTAAAGGAAAACGAGCTGCACTTAAAAAAAAAAAACGAAACCTTTAGTTTCGGTATTTTTTCAGGGCAGGTAGTGGTCCCTTGGACCACTACCTGCCCTGAAAAAAAAGTTTTGGGTCCGTTCACAAAGTGGAAGGGGTCCCATGGGGACCCCTTCCAATTTGCGAGTGGGTTACCATCCCCTTGAAGTGGATGGTAACTGCGATGCGGTCGCAAATGGTATTGCATACCACTCCGAATCGCAAATAGGAAGGGAACACCCCTTCCTATTTGCGATTCTGAAATGTGACTCGCAATATGCATTTCTGCATTGGAAACTGGAATTTGCGACTCGCAAACGGCATTTTTTGCTGTTTGCGACTCGCAAATAGTTTCCTGCATCTGGCCCCTATTTAGGTAGCATGAACATTTCACCTTGGGGTCAGACCTTCATGAACCCAAGCTCTAGAGTGTTGCTACTCTTCCACATCTTTTTTTTGCAAGATTTAGAAGTTGTTTATGATGCAGAATCTTTCCATGTGGTCCTATCACATTGTTCTGTTGGATAGCTCTGATGAAATTTATAGTACCTTCATCCATCTTATCTATAAGAATGCTTGCTGTAGATACTTCTCTGGATTTTAGAAGACTGGCAGAAAGGACTGAACGCATGCTTCAGTTATGCATAGTGAGGTGGATGGAACTGTGTTTTGAGAGTCATCAAATCGTAGGTGAACCTGTTGCTTAACAAGAATTGTATTTTTCTTCTTGAAAGTAAAACTTAGACCTTATTTTTTTTAAAAATGTATTTTCAGAGCACTAGTATGTAGCATTATTTTTGAAAGGTAAAAAGAACTACAGGATGTTTAAAGCTAGGTGAGCAATATTTTTTTCTAGAAATATAGGGAGTATTTTGTAGGTTGTAGTGATGTAAATAAGGCACGTGATCAAAAATGTCAAGTGAAGGTAAATGCATAGCTGTTTCTGACACTACCAGCCATTCTTTAATGGATTTCAGAACTTCAAGTTAACCATTATTTTTCAGACTGGCCATTTATAATACAACCTTTAATACTTATCTAAAATTGCCTTCACCTTTAGCAACTGGAAAAAGAGCTGTTGGAGCAAAGGCCTCAAGTTAACTCACTCCAAGAAATCACAAAATACCTGCTTTTTAAAACTGACAACGAAGATTATATTGAAGCAGAAGAAAGGGTGGATGTGATTGGAAATAAACTAAAGCAACTTCTGGAGCAAGTTTCACAAGACTTGAAAACATCACAAGAAAGACTGGTGAGTTGCGGGTTAAAGGTAACTATACAACATTATAGAAACATAGAAAACGTTTTGCACTATCACAAGCGTACCTCTTATTACAAGGGAGTAGTGAGACTAATAAAGGAAGAATTATATCACTAGAAGTGGGTAGAGGTGTTCTTATTTCTAAACACCATTGATAGAGCGGAAAATTACAGTATTCCCATCAACAAAATAAAACCTGACTGTTTACTGTACTTGGTTCAGGATGGCCTCTAGAAAATGCTCTTAATATCCCCATTCATGTCTCGTTGTAGTAGGCATTTTGTTGCTGGGTGTAGCACAAACAAAAGGTACTGCAGCAGTCTGGCTTCTGCAAGCTGTTTTTATTACATAAACACTAGGTACTAGTAGAGAAGAAAATATTCAAGAAGTAAAGTAAGAGAAACTACTTCCCTCACTCCACCTACGGTTTCCACCATTCTTTGAAGCTCACAGCATTGCCGGTTCCTTTAGGACCAGCCTTCTCTACATTTTCAAAGACACATTTAAGTCAAAACACAGCCTTCTTTATGTATCTTTAGTTTCATAGTTTAACCCAGTAATGGTTGCAGAAGATTACAGGGCCAGTCTGAATACCTACAACTGAAGCATATGCGCTGTGCGTAGAACGGTTACAATACATGCAACACATTATTAAATTTACATTTGGAATCTACTTTTTTTAAACCTTACACAAACTAGACACATTAAGGATATTTCTCATTCAGATGTAGCTTAGATTTTTTCACGTTTTTATGTCAATGACAGTGACATCACTTGATATACTGTTCTTTGCCTTATTATATAATAATATAAAGTTGCTGTTTTGTGTTATCTGTTTCTGATTAACCCCGCTTTGATAGTTGTAAATGTGATTTTAGCTACCTTCTGTAGCCCTCCATAACAGATCCTTTTACGTAACTTTAGGTGAAATACTAAGTAAACTGTCCAGTAACTAGTACAGTGTTTTGGGCCTATCCTTGACCTTGTCATTGTTGTTATAAAATAGCTGTATGTCTCCTGATGTCCTTAAAGTGAGGATGTATTCCTCAGAAACATCATTTGTGCTAGGTGCTTTGTTCAAAACTTGATGATGTATGATACAGAATGTCTGTTGAATCTTAATCTCTTTTAATTAGGTTTGTATATACAGGGGTCGGTGATTTCAGTTTACTCACAAAGGTGAACTACTATTTCGTGTTTATACTGTAAGATTGTAGATTTTTTTAAATGCCTATCAACCCTTCCATTGTATGCCATCTACTCAGTCTGTGAAAGAAAATATGTTCTTTTTACTATTGCTTATTCTCTCTTTGTTATGTGGCAGAAAAGTGCTTCATCCATTGGACTTGCTGGAGACAGCTTTAGCTGTTCAACAGATCATTTGTCTTGATTTTTAGATTGAGTTTACCAGACAGCGCAAGCATACAAAATTAATTTGCTTCTAACTCTAGTATTTTCATTTACAGCTCTCCATTACGTTACAACTATTCAAGGAATAGCCCCTTTTTCTCCACCATTTCATCTTCAAATACTTCCTGATTATTTTTTTATTCTTAGCTAAATCATTATTGTGCTCTTAGCTCACATCTCAATTATGATGTTATTTAGTGGCACTATGTATTTTGATATTTCACTGGGTTTGAGTTTTGATTTTTGTAGGCATTGCTCTAGGTCATAGTACTAGAACAAAGACACATTACATTTTCAGTGATAGCAAGTTTGAGCAGTGCCTAGAAATGTCAGTGGAACAAGAAACATGGTCAGTAATCTTGGGTATACCCACATTGCAGTTTGTTTTTGGCACATTGGGAGGGTCTAGAACTGAATCACATTCACATACTTAAGATCAGTTGACCCACCTCAAAGACGGAGTCGGGCAGCTGATGCACCCTGAGTGTTAGGTGAGATTGTTGCTGTGCACTGTGGAATAAATTTAGCCACCAAGGAAATATCTATGCTCCCAACAATGGGCTGCAATTCCTGAGGCTTCTGTGTGTTAGATCCCCCATCATTTGCTCTGCATCTGACACTGGGTAGGTTGGGAATGCCTTGTTCAGTATGATCCCTGTATCCGTTGGGCGCAGAGAGTAGACGTCTGCTGTGCCCTGCGCTTAGTTCACTTTCCTGCACCCACATGCTCTGAACACATAGTTCATCATTGTTCATACCTTCTGCCCACACACCTATTTTTCTTGTGGGATTCACTGATGCAAATTTGAGCTAGTGAATTTTGAGGGTAGACCCACATTTTTTTAAACAATTAAATATGTTTTTTTAACTACCGGAAAAAAATCACCGTACAACTGAGTGGCAAAGAACTTGTACAGTGAGGATCCAGCAGTTGGTGTACTGTCCCAGGAGATAGCTGTGCAAGAACAAGGACCAAGTGCAGCTGGTTTACTGGCATGAGGCAGGCACATGGCCTAGACACATGCCCATCGCAGGCGCAACTGGTTCCAGAGCGCAAAGGATGCCATAATGTCTGCACCTAAAAGAAATCTCTACACTCAGGTTAGGACAGCAAAGGTTTGGCATGTGGGAGGTTGGCCACAGGATGTGGCTAAAAGTGAGCTGATGTGCCCAACCCTCCTTTGTAGTGCCAAAACATTGCACTAGGAGAGTTGGATGCGTTATATGCTAGGCTCTGCAGCCAACCCACACTGACTGTGTTAGAAATACGGAAGGTTGGCCTCAGACCAGACCCTGTGGCCAGTCCCTTCTGCACGATAGTGGTTGAATGCATGCAAGTTTGGAAGGGTATGGTGGGGGCGCAAGTTATGGTTTGAGAAGCTAACCTTAAATCACCTGTATTAGGAGGTTTCAATTTTATTTAAGTACCATGACCTCTCTTTAATTGTTGTACTTCAAAAGAAATAAATACTATGAATGCAGCTGAACAGAGCGTAATATGGTATTTATTACCATTTTTTTGTCTGAATGTGGCAATGGGTCATGACTCACAAGGTTAAGCCTTGAATGTGTCATGCTGGTCCTCTCATGCCGTTGCATTGGTAATAACTTACTGATTATGCTCTGCATATCTACATACATGGTTTATGCTAAAAGATCCAAAAGCATGATGATAAAGAAGATCTAGAAGCTGCCCTTTACTATGATAATGACAAGGGATTGGGCTTTTAACTGTGGGAAGAAGTGTCTGAATCTGGGTTTGTTATTACACTTGCTCTAAATAATGTGTTTTATTAGACCGCATGTAGGAAGTTGGCTCTGTATGTGCTATTTCAAAGTAAGGAATAGCATGCACAGAGTCCAAGGGTTCCCCTTAGAGGTAAAATAGTGGTAAAAATAGATAATACTAATGCTCTATTTTGTGGTAGTGTGGTCGAGCAGTAGGCTTATCCAAGGAGTAGTGTTAAGCATTTGTTGTACATACACATAGACAATAAATGAGGTACACACACTCAGAGACAAATCCAGCCAATAGGTTTTGTTATAGAAAAATATCTTTTCTTAGTTTATTTTAAGAACCACAGGTTCAAATTTAACATGTAATATCTTGTTTGAAAGGTATTGCAGGTAAGTACATTAGGAACTTTGAATCATTTCAATTGCATGTATACTTTTCAAGTTATTGACAAATAGCTACTTTAAAAGTGGACACTTAGTGCAATTTTCACAGTTCCTGGGGGAGGTAAGTTTTTGTTAGTTTTACCAGGTAAGTAAGACACTTACAGGGTTCAGTTCTTGGTCCAAGGTAGCCCACCGTTGGGGGTTCAGAGCAACCCCAAAGTCACCACACCAGCAGCTCAGGGCCGGTCAGGTGCAGAGTTCAAAGTGGTGCCCAAAACGCATAGGCTAGAATGGAGAGAAGGGGGTGCCCCGGTTCCGGTCTGCTTGCAGGTAAGTACCCGCGTCTTCGGAGGGCAGACCAGGGGGGTTTTGTAGGGCACCGGGGGGGACACAAGCCCACACAGAAATTTCACCCTCAGCGGCGCGGGGCGGCCGGGTGCAGTGTTAGAACAAGCGTCGGGTTCGCAATGTTAGTCAATGAGAGATCAAGGGATCTCTTTAGCGCTGCAGGCAGGCAAGGGGGGGCTTCCTCGGGGAAACCTCCACTTGGGCAAGGGAGAGGGACTCCTGGGGGTCACTTCTCCAGTGAAAGTCCGGTCCTTCAGGTCCTGGGGGCTGCGGGTGCAGGGTCTTTTCCAGGCGTCGGGACTTAGGTTTCAGAGAGTCGCGGTCAGGGGAAGCCTCGGGATTCCCTCTGCAGGCGGCGCTGTGGGGGCTCAGGGGGGACAGGTTTTGGTACTCACAGTCGGAGAGTAGTCCGGGGGTCCTCCCTGAGGTGTTGGTTCTCCACCAGCCGAGTCGGGGTCGCCGGGTGCAGTGTTGCAAGTCTCACGCTTCTTGCGGGGAGTTGCAGGGTTCTTTAAAGCTGCTTCTTGAAACAAAGTTGCAGTCTTTTTGGAGCAGGTCCGCTGTCCTCGGGAGTTTCTTGTCGTCGTCGAAGCAGGGCAGTCCTCAGAGGATTCAGAGGTCGCTGGTCCCTTTGGAAGGCGTCGCTGGAGCAGAGTTCTTTGGAAGGCAGGAGACAGGCCGGTGAGTTTCTGGAGCCAAGGCAGTTGTTGTCTTCTGGTCTTCCTCTGCAGGGGTTTTCAGCTAGGCAGTCCTTCTTCTTGTAGTTGCAGGAATCTAAATCTTTAGGTTCAGGGAAGCCCTTAAATACTAAATTTAAGGGCGTGTTTAGGTCTGGGGGGTTAGTAGCCAATGGCTACTAGCCCTGAGGGTGGGTACACCCTCTTTGTGCCTCCTCCCAAGGGGAGGGGGTCACATTCCTATCCCTATTGGGGGAATCCTCCTTCTTCAAGATGGAGGATTTCTAAAAGTCAGAGGCACCTCAGCTCAGGACACCTTAGGGGCTGTCCTGACTGGCCAGTGACTCCTCCTTGTTTTTCTCATTATCTCTCCTGGACTTGCCGCCAAAAGTGGGGGCTGGGTCCAGGAGGCGGGCATCTCCACTAGCTGGAGTGCCCTGGGGCATTGTAACACGAAGCTTGAGCCTTTGAAGCTCACTGCTAGGTGTTACAGTTCCTGCAGGGGGGAGGTGTGAAGCACCTCCACCCAGAGCAGGCTTTGTTTCTGTCCTCAGAGAGCACAAAGGCTCTCACCGCATGAGGTCAGACACTCGTCTCTCAGCAGCAGGCTGGCACAGACCAGTCAGTCCTGCACTGAACAATTGGGTAAAATACAGGGGGTATCTCTAAGATGCCCTCTGTGTGCATTTTTTAATAAATCCAACACTGGCATCAGTGTGGGTTTATTATTCTGAGAAGTTTGATACTAAACTTCCCAGTATTCAGTGTAGCCATTATGGAGCTGTGGAGTTCGTTTTTGACAGACTCCCAGCCCATATACTCTTATGGCTACCCTGCACTTACAATGTCTAAGGTTTTGCTTAGACACTGTAGGGGCATAGTGCTCATGCACATATGCCCTCACCTGTGGTATAGTGCACCCTGCCTTAGGGCTGTAAGGCCTACTAGAGGGGTGACTTACCTATGCCACAGGCAGTGGGAGGTTGGCATGGCACCCTGAGGGGAGTGCCATGTCGACTTAGTCATTTTCTCCCCATCAGCACACACAAGCTGGCAAGCAGTGTGTCTGTGCTGAGTGAGGGGTCCCTAGGGTGGCATAAGACATGCTGCAGCCCTTAGAGACCTTCCCTGGCATCAGGGCCCTTGGTACCAGGGGTACCAGTTACAAGGGACTTACCTAGGTGCCAGGGTTGTGCCAATTGTGGAAACAATGGTACATTTTAGGTGAAAGAACACTGGTGCTGGGGCCTGGTTAGCAGGGTCCCAGCACACTTCTCAGTCAAGTCAGCATCAGTATCAGGCAAAAAGTGGGGGGTAACTGCAACAGGGAGCCATTTCTTTACACCGCACTACTATATTTTACTGTTTAATGTGTGTGTGTGTGTATGTATGTGTGTGTGTGTATATATATATATATATATATATATATATATATATATATATATATATATATATATATATATATATATGTTCGGTGGCATGTGTAGCTGCAGATACACATGTTGTGCATAGTCCGCCGTCTGGTGTTGGGTCGGAGTGTTACAAGTTGTTTTTGTTCGAAGAAGTCTTTTCGAGTCCCGAGACCGAGGGACTCCTCCTCCTTTGTTCCATTGCGCATGGGCGTCAACTCCATGTTAGATTGTTTTTTTTCCGCCATCGGGTTCGGACGTGTTCCTTTTCGCTCCGGGTTTCGGGACAAGGAAGAAACGTGTGAGGCCTGTCGTGCGTTTCGGTCCCGAAAAACGCTCCGTGACCGGCGAGCCAGAAGATTGCAGATGGCGTCCACGCCGACAGCACACCGAGAGTTCGAGGGACAAGGAGAAGAAGAGGAAGCCTTCTCCATCCATGAATCGGACTCGGAGGAATTCGACGTCGAAGAAACCGTGAGTAAGACGTCGAAGCAAGCACCACACAAGAAAACAGAGAAGGCACAGGGGACGCCACTGCCAACAGGCCATGGCTCAACCCATAAAGTAGGTGACCGTCCATCGGCACCGAAAAAGGCCGAACTGGTGCTGAGATCGTCCGACTCGGGTCGAGACACAGGCACGCAGCAATCTCGGGACCGAGAAAGTGCTGCCGAAAAAGATCGACGCCGAGACAGCGGAACCGAAGCTGCTCGACGCAGAGACAGCGGCACCGAGGAAGATCGACGCCGAGAAAGCTCGACGCCGAAAAATAAAAAATTCGCCTCGGAGCCGAAAACAAGCAGAGACACAGTTTCGGTGCCAAAACGACCAGCAACCGAACCAACTGCCAGCTCATATACAGAGGAACAATCACTGTCCTCTCAAATGCGCAAACACAGATTTGAAGAAGAGTTACAGACCACTGATGTAGACCACACACAAAAGCGGATCTTCATACAAAGTGGGACAGGGAAGATTAGCACTCTTCCCCCAATCAGGAGAAAAAGGAGACTCGAGTTCCAAACACAAGAACAAACACCACAAAAAATGGTGAAGAAGGTAACTCCGCCACCCTCTCCTCCACCTGTAACTCACACATCACCGGCACAGACTCCGTCACATTCACCGGCTCATACCACCATGAGCCAAGACGACCAGGACGCTTGGGACCTATATGACGCCCCAGTATCAGACAATAGTCCTGAGTCGTACCCTACCAAGCCCTCACCACCTGAGGACAGCACAGCATATGCACAGGTGGTAGCTAGGGCAGCAGAATTCCACAAAGTGTCGTTACACGCAGAACCTGTCGAGGATGACTTCCTTTTCAACACCCTCTCCTCCACCCATAGCTCCTACCAAAGCCTACCTATGCTTCCAGGAATGCTAAGGCACGCAAAGCAGATCTTCAAAGAACCTGTCAAAAGTAGAGCGATTACTCCAAGGGTGGAGAAAAAATATAAAGCACCGCCCACGGACCCTGCTTTTATCACCTCACAACTGCCACCAGATTCAGTCGTGGTAGGGGCAGCTCGCAAGAGAGCCAACTCGCACACATCAGGCGACTCACCACCTCCAGATAAAGAGAGCCGCAAGTTCGACGCAGCTGGGAAAAGGGTCGCAGTACAAGCTGCAAACCAGTGGTGCATCGCGAACTCTCAGGCGCTCCTAGCGCCATATGATAGAGCCCATTGGGACGAGATGCAGCATCTCATCGAGCATCTACCCAAAGAATTTCAAAAACGGGCAAAACAAGTGGTTGAGGAGGGACAAAACATCTCCAATAACCAAATACGCTCCTCTATGGACGCAGCGGACACAGCGGCAAGAACAATAAATACCGCAGTAACCATAAGAAGGCACGCATGGTTGCGCACATCTGGCTTTAAACCGGAAATACAGCAAGCGGTGCTCAATATGCCGTTCAATGAACAACAATTGTTTGGACCCGAAGTGGACACGGCAATTGAGAAATTGAAAAAGGACACGGACACAGCCAAGGCCATGGGCGCACTCTATTCCCCGCAGGGCAGAGGCACTTTCGGCACCTTCCGCAAAACAACCTTCAGAGGGGGGTTTCAGGGTCAAGCCACACAAGCCAGCACCTCACAATCTACACCCTCTACCTACCAGGGACAGTACCAAAGGGGAGGCTTTTGGGCCAGTACAGAGGAGGACAATTCCCTAGAAACCGGGGAAAATTTCAAAGTACAAAAACCCCTGCAACCAAACAGTGACTCACAAGTCACTCAACCCCTTCACACAACATCAGTGGGGGGAAGACTAAGTCAGTTTTACAAATCTTGGGAGGAGATAACAACAGACACTTGGGTCTTAGCAATTATCCGACATGGTTATTGCATAGAATTTCTCCAACTCCCTCCAAATGTCCCACCAAAAACACAGAATATGTCAAAACAGCATTTAGACCTTCTAGAACTAGAAGTTCAAGCATTACTGCTAAAGGACGCAATAGAATTGGTACCATGTACACAAATAAACACAGGAGTTTACTCACTGTACTTTCTAATACCAAAAAAGGACAAAACACTGAGACCAATCCTAGATCTCAGAACACTAAACACCTACATCAAATCAGAACACTTTCACATGGTCACGCTACAAGACGTGTTACCACTGCTAAAGCAACAAGACTACATGACAACCTTAGATCTAAAGGACGCATATTTCCATATACCGATACATCCCTCGCACAGGAAATACCTAAGGTTCGTATTCAAGGGAATACATTACCAATTCAAAGTGTTGCCGTTCGGTATCACAACCGCACCAAGAGTATTTACAAAATGCCTAGCAATAGTAGCTGCACACATCAGAAGGCAGCATATACACGTATTCCCGTACCTAGACGATTGGCTAATCAAGACCAACTCCCTCACAAAGTGTGCACCACACAGATTATGTCATACAAACCCTCTACAAACTCGGTTTCTCCATCAACTATACAAAATCTCACATTCTGCCATGCAAAACACAGCAATACTTAGGAGCGACAATCAACACAACAAAGGGAATAGCCACTCCAAGTCCACAAAGGGTTCGAAATTTTCACAAGGTTATACAAGCCATGTATCCAACACAAAAGATACAGGCAAAGACGGTATTAAAACTCCTAGGCATGATGTCCCATTGTCCCAAACGCAAGACTGCACATGAGGCCCTTACAACAGTGCCTAGCATCACAGTGGTCACATGCACAGGGTCACCTTCTAGATCTGGTGTTGATAGACCGCCAAACATACATCTCGCTTCTATGGTGGAACAGTATAAATTTAAACAAGGGGCGGCCTTTCCAAGACCCAGTGCCACAATACGTGATAACAACAGATGCTTCCATGACAGGGTGGGGAGCACACCTCAATCAACACAGCATCCAAGGACAATGGAACGTACATCAAACAAAGCTGCATATAAATCACCTCAAATTGTTAGCAGTATTCCTAGCGTTGAAAGCATTTCAAGCCATCATAACCCACAAATACATTCTTGTCAAAACAGACAACATGACAACAATGTATTATCTAAACAAACAGGGGGGAACACACTCGACACAGCTGTGCCTCCTGGCACAAAAGATATGGCAATGGGCAATTCACAACCACATTCGCCTAATAGCACAATTTATTCCAGGGATCCAAAATCAACTAGCAGACAATCTCTCTCGAGATCACCAACAGGTACACGAATGGGAGATTCACCCCCAAATTCTAAACACTTACTTCAAAATTTGGGGGACACCTCAAATAGACCTATTTGCAACAAAGGAGAACGCAAAATGCCAAAACTTCGCATCCAGGTACCCACACAGGCAGTCTCAAGGCAATGCTCTATGGATGAACTGGTCAGGGATATTTGCGTACACTTTTCCCCCTCTCCCTCTCCTTCCATATCTAGTAAACAAATTGAGTCAAAACAAACTCAAACACATACTAATAGCACCAACATGGGCAAGACAACCTTGGTACACAACACTACTAGACCTGTCAGTAGTACCCCATGTCAGGTTGCCCAACAGACCAGATCTGTTAACACAACACAAACAACAGATCAGGCATCCAAACCCAGCATCGCTGAATCTAGCAATCTGGCTCCTGAGATCCTAGAATTCGGACATTTAAACCTCACCCAAGAATGTATGGAAGTCATAAAACAAGCTAGAAGACCATCCACTAGACACTGCTATGCAAGCAAATGGAAAAGGTTTGTTTGCTACTGCCATAATAATCAAGTTCATCCATTACACGCATCCCCAAAAGATGTAGTGGGATACTTACTACACTTACAAAAGTCAAATCTAGCCTTCTCTTCCATAAAAATACACCTTTTCAACATCTACATGATATCTTTACCAGAACTGATCAATGATTTCCATCTCACATGCTACAACTATGCAGATGACACACAGATACTACTTAAATTAGAAGACCCCAATTATGACCCTCTGTGCGTCTGGCCTGACTATCTTGGACCACCTCCTCAATTATTCAAGGAAGTTAAAAACCTAGGAATCACCATGGATTCCAAGTTAACTATGAATGCCCAAGTAGACAAATTAGCACGCACAAGCTTCATCACCTTAAAGACTTTACGACGCATCTTCCCCCACCTCGGATTTCCACACAAGGTGCAAGCTACTATCTCGCTTGTACTATCCAAACTGGATTATGCCAATAGCTTCTACCATGGATCATCTCTATCTGTTATGAAAAAAACTACAACGTATCCAGAATTCCGCAGCCAGGCTACTACTACATATAAAGCAGCAAGCCCACATCTCCCCTGCCGTTGCCAGAAGATGCACTTTCAAGCTGCTTTGTATCACCCACAAAGCTATACATGGAACAGGACTGCTTTTTATCAGAAAGAAACTTACCAAATACATCCAACAAAGAACCCTCCGCTCAAGATTGGCACCCCGCCTTAGAACACCACCATACAAGAAAAAGACTATAGGTGGTACATCCATCTCCGTCCAAGCAGCCAAACTATGGAATTCATTACCCCCAACTATAAGAGCCACAGATAACTTTCTTGTCTTCAGAAAACTACTCAAGAGTTGGCTCTTTCCTTCATAACCACCTTTTTCAAACAACTATGAACTGCATATGCCTATGTGGATAAATATTTTTTTCAGATTATATGTATATTTCTATTTATTTATAGATTCTTTGGAAAATATGTATTGCTACTATGTCATAACAATAAAATACACACACACTCTTTAAACCTGTCTGACTAAGTATTTTTTACCCATGATTCTAATTATGTATTGTATGTGCATGTGTGTGTATTCGTGTGTGTGTGTGTGTGTGTGTATATATATATATATATATATATATATATATATATATATATATATATATATATATGTATGTGTATATGTTGTTTCTGTGCTTGGCATGTTCGTGGATCATTGCATGGCTCCTGGTTCTTTGGGTTGTTATACTAGATATCTATGAATTCCTGCTCTCATCTTATCACACTTTTCTACTCATCACTCTTATGTCATGTCTCTATCAAACTATCCTCCATTCTCACTCTGACTCATCCCAAATCCCTTCTACCACTTTCATCTCCTAAATATCTCTGTCTAAGCTCTTCCCTCCACCTCCACATCTAACTCACCAAACCTCACTCTACCTCTGTGACCTCCCACACAACCCTACTAAATTCTCCTGCATTCATCTCACCCTGCTACTATGCTCTCCCTAACCCTTCCACATACTCTTCCCTCTCCGCCCCCCTTTACTCATCCCAAGCCTTTGGGTTGAGTAAATGAAGGATATACTCCTAATTAACACTTCTGGATTTCTTTCCTCCTCCACCCCTCCATTACTCCAGTCAATCTAACTAACAAACTCTCATATCCGCGGCTCAAATTAACTCATAATAATACTAAAACTGTACTCATTATTTAATGATACTAATCCATCACTAATTCTTGTTGGGTTCCAGAGTAGCGTGCTACTCATCGAAAAGCGCTTCGACGCCTCGTCAGGGGTAGTAAGCGCTATATAAATACGATTACAATACAATACAATACAAATGGAAAAGATTTGTTTGCTACTGCCATAATAATCAAGTTAAACCATTACATGCATCTCCAAAGGATATAGTGGGATACTTGCTACATTTACAAAAATCAAATCTAGCCTTCTCTTCCATAAAGATACACCTCGCAGCAATATCTGCATACCTGCAAATTACCTATTCAACTTCACTATTTAGGATACCTGTCATTAAAGCGTTTATGGAAGGCCTGAAAAGAATTATACCACCAAGAATACCACCTGTTCCTTCATGGAACCTCAACATCGTCTTAACAAGACTCATGGGCCCACCTTTTGAACCCATGCACTCTTGCGAAATGCAATTCTTAACGTGGAAGGTTGCATTTCTCATTGCCATCACATCTTTAAGAAGAGTAAGTGAAATTCAGGCGTTTACTATACAAGAACCTTTTATTCAAATACACAAAAATAAGGTAGTCCTAAGAACCAATCCAAAATGTTTACCAAAAGTTATTTCACCGTTCCACTTAAATCAAACGGTAAAACTACCAGTGTTCTTCCCACAGCCAGACTCAGTAGCTGAAAGGGCACTACATACATTAGACATCAGAAGAGCACTAATGTACTACATTGACAGAACAAAAGAAATTAGGAAAACAAACCAACTGTTTATTGCATTTCAAAAACCTCATACAGGAAACCCAATATCAAAACAAGGTATAGCCAGATGGATAGTTAAGTGCATCCAAACCTGCTACCTTAAAGCAAAGAGAGAACTGCCCATTACACCAAGGGCACATTCAACCAGAAAGAAAGGCGCTACCATGGCCTTCCTAGGAAACATTCCAATGAACGAGATATGTAAGGCAGCCACATGGTCTACGCCTCACACATTTACTAAGCACTACTGTGTAGATGTGCTATCCGCACAACAAGCCACAGTAGGTCAAGCCGTACTAAGAACTTTATTTCAGACTACTTCCACTCCTACAGGCTGAGCCACCGCTTTTGGGGAGATAACTGCTTACTAGTCTATGCACAACATGTGTATCTGCAGCTACACATGCCACCGAACTGAAAATGTCACTTACCCAGTGTACATCTGTTCGTGGCATTAGTCGCTGCAGATTCACATGTGCCCACCCGCCTCCCCAGGAGCCTGTAGCCGTTTGGAAGTTATCTTCAACATTTGTACATTTGTAAATATATTACTTAAACCTTAGTTGGTACATACTTATTCATTCCATTGCATGGGCACTATTACTAACATACACAACTCCTACCTCACCCTCTGCGGGGAAAACAATCTAACATGGAGTCGACGCACATGCGCAATGGAACAAAGGAGGAGGAGTCCCTCGGTCTCGGGACTCGAAAAGACTTCTTCGAACAAAAACAACTTGTAACACTCCGACCCAACACCAGACGGCGGACTATGCACAACATGTGAATCTGCAGCGACTAATGCCACGAACAGATGTACACTGGGTAAGTGACATTTTCAATATATATATATATATAAATAAATAAATATATATATTTGTTCGATGGCATTTGTAGCTGTAGATACACATGCTCTGCATACTCCTGCCATCTAGTGTTTGGTCCAGAGTGTTGCAAGTTGTTTTTCCTCAAAGAAGTATTTTCAAGTCACTGGATCAAGTGACAACTCCTTCTCGGTGATGCTGCACATGGGCATCGAGTCCCTTGTTAGATTGTTTTGTGTCCGCCGTCTGGTTCGGACGTGTGTATCTTCCCTCCATGTTCGGCTTGCTCCAGGTTTAAACTTTTCTACATTATTGTTCTCTCGATCGCAAAATTCCACCTTTGCGTTTGTTGTTTCCAATCGTCGGGCCAAGTACCGACCGAATGCCTTTCGGGGCGATCACGCCCGTTTTCGGGCCTGCCTCCAGGTGGGCCCAAAGACAATGCTGAGCTGATGGTCTTAGTTCCTTCATCCGAGCTATTTCCAGCAAACCTTCAGCACCAAGCACCTTGACTCCGAGCCGACCAGCCTCAGCAGCTGCTAAGTATCAACAAAGGGTCACCGACTGAAACCATCAGTGCCGAAAACAAGAGAGCCAACTCCTTTGGAGCACATCGACTCAAGTCAGTCATCCATTATGCCATCTCCAATTGAGCCTATATTGGAAAATATGGATGCTAAACAGCACTGCCTCCATATCAAGGAATGTACAGGGTGTATTATTGCTTTCACCCTTGTCACTTTCAAGAAGAATATATCCTTCCGAGAGGCTTTGCACACTTCTCCACCTCCAAAAAAAGGCCTCTATGGACAAGGCTATAAATACTTCACCTAAGCCTTTGTCTCCTCCTCCTGCTGAACCACCTTCTGCACCACCTCCACTTCTTGCTTCTCTTTCCCCTCCTCATTCTCCAGCCTCTTACTGCCAGAGACCTTAGGGCTCACCTTTATATAAAGGGGACGATTTGGCTGGAAGACATCATGACCAGGACCCATGGGATTCATATGACCTCCATCCCATGATAAATACGGACCCAGATTTGTACCCTGTAAGCCATTCCCTGCCAGAGGACTCTACTAGTTATCAGCAGGTCTTAGCAAGGGCATCTGCCTTTCATAATATTCAGGTCCTTAGGGATCCATTAGAACAGGATTTTCTCTTTGACACCTTAACTACCGCAAGTAGGGATACCAAGTTCCTTCCTATGCTCTCTGATATGATTTGTCATGCAGATGATATCTTTAAGGAGCCAGTCCGCTCTAGAATTAGCACCCCTAGAGCGGATAAAAAGTATAAACCTGCTCCTTCTGATCCACTATATGTCAGGTCTCGGGTCCCACCAGATTCTATAGTGGCCACTCCTCAAGAAAGAAAGCCAACAGCCAGGCCACAAGGGGTGCATTGCCAATTCACAGGCCTTGTTATCAAGTTATGATTGGGCTCACTGAGAGGAAATGGAGGAGCTCCTCCAAAATCTCCTGGATGAACACTGCAAACAAGGCCAGCAAATTGTTACAGAAGGACAAGTAATCTCCAAGAATTTTATCTGTTGTGCCCTAGATGCCGCAAACACAGCTTCTCGCAGTATAAACACTAGGATACTGTTGAGGAGTCATGCCTGGCTTAGATGTTCTGCCTTCAAGCCAGAGGTGTTATTTAAGACTGAAAGGTGTGTACACTTCCTACCGATGCTCAGGAGCGTGATAAAGTACACAGCAGATCATTTCAAACAGACAGTTAAGGTCCGGGTGGTCACATCCAAAGTGGAGCGAATATGCAAGCGGGCTCTTGATGACACTATCTCTGTCAGGGGCCATATACCTCTGTACTCATTTATTGTCCACATAGCTTGCAAAAGAGCATTCATATAAGGTACAGGAGATCCACTGCCCTCCGTCAAAACTGCAAAATTGACACAGCTGGAAAGCATGTTGCTCTGAGGGTGGCAACACAGTGGTGTAAAGCCAGTTCTGTTGAACTCCTCCCAAGGTGTGACAGATACCACTGGGAGGAGACGGAGCAGGTAGTCAGTCATCATCCTGAGACACACCTCAAACTCAGCAGGGGGGGTAGTGCAGGATAGAAAGATCATCTTGAAAGCCAACATCTGCTGCACTCTAAACACAGCTGAATTTACAATGCCTCCAGGGAAGTGAAAACCAGCATCATCCCCTGTAGGCGTGCATGGCTGAAGTTCTCTGAGTTCATTGCAGAGGCCCAACATCATGTCCTTTAATGGTGAACAACTCTTCTGACTTCAGGTGGACACAATGTTGGAAGAGATAAAATAAATACTGATGCTGCAGAAGCCATGGAAGCCCTCCAAACGCAGCCCGTCAGGCCTGGGCTTCATGCTAGCAGACAGGAGGGAATGCAAAAGCTGCAACAACACTGCAGCATTCCAGGGTTCAGCATTAGCCTTTCCAGGAGAGACGGGTCCAGGATCCCTATACCTAAGAAGATTTCTGGGGCAATGGTCAAGTATACAGTAGAGGCTGCACTGGAAAGGGCTCCTCTGCCACCAAGCAGTGAATTCCCTACCAATCCTCCAGATCATACAACACCCTTTATCGAGGAATAGGGTTACATTTTCCCCAGTGGGAAGGAAATGACCTCAGATAAGTGGGTCCTGGCCATAGTACATAAAGGGTACTGCTCGGGGTTACACACAACCAACTATCCCATCTTACCGTCATGTAATCCTCTGGCAGTAGCCCCAGCTGGTGCAAGAGGAAGTACAAGTGTTTCTCAGCAAAGGTACCATTGAAATGGTTTCCCCTAAACCTGGGTCACAGGGTGTAATCCTGGAACTTCCTCATCCAAAGGAGGAGGTTAGCTTGCAGCTTATCCTCAACCTCGGGCTACTAAACCACTACATCCTGTTGGAGTATTCCAAGGTGGCAACCCTGTAGGACATCATTCCACTACTATGCATAGAAAATCACATGGTGACACTCAATCTTAAGAATGTCTACTCTCCTCTCTGTTCATTCTGCACACCACTGCTAGCTGACATTTATGGTAAGTGGGCCACAGCACGAATTTCTTTGGGGTCAGAACAACCTCAAGGCGGTGGTCTCAGCACATCTTCGCCGAAATCCATTCATGTCTTTCCCTATCTAGATAGTTAGCTAACAAAGAGCAGCAGCCATCAGCACCGCCTAGCACACATTCAGGTTGCCATGTCATTCCTGCAAATGCTACAATTTACAGTTACTGCCAAAAAGTCCTATCTCTGCCTTCAGCAAATTCAGTGCTTCTTTATGGGCATTTATAAACTCTGACACGCAAAGCTTATACCAAAGGCTGCTTCCTATTTTTCTTTCATAGTTTTTCTTAACAGTGAGACTGATTTTAAAAGTGTTCAGCATGATCGCCATAATTCACAAGCTTGGCTGCAAACATGTCCACTTTAGAAGTGTCTGTCAAGGCAGTGGTCACAAGTAATGGGTCAGTTGTCTAGTGTTCATAGAACCCAGAGTTCAAAAAAGTCTTAAATGATGGAACAACAAGAACTTGTTATTGGGCAGACTGTGTCTGGATCCTCAGCCACAGGTGAGCATTGCCACAGAGGCCATACTTATAGGATGGCTTGCACCTCTAAATGACATTACTGTTCAGGGTACCTGGAAGTAGGAACAACCAAGGAGTCATACCAACTATTTAGAACTAACAATGGTCCAGTTGACGCTCAGAGCATTTTATACTCTTATTTGATTTAAGACAGTCCTAATGAGAACAGACAACATGACTCCCAGGCAGGTTTCCATGACATTCATTCACATCATGCAGATGTGGACAAGGCAGCCTTAGTACTCAGTGCCATTGGAAATGTCTATCCACCCATGCAACTAGTTTCCTTTCAGAGCATACCTCTTAACTCAACTTCAGGGCCAAATACTACATCATACTCTCAGGGAAATTAACCTTGGGATTTGGCAACTTAGGTCTTAGAGTTTGGCTATTTAGGGTTACCGATGGAGTGTATGCACATTTTGCACGAGACTTGCAAATAATGCAAGCTTGTAATACACAAACTAACAAAACCCCTAAAAGTGTTGGTTCAAAACATAATATGCTATTTGTTAAACCTTCGAAATGCAGGCTTGGCAGACACATCCGTTAGGCTTCATTGTGCAGCAGTTTCTGGTTACATTAAAAAAAGTCGACATACAGCCTTATTCAAAATCCCAGCCATTCCTCCAGTGACATCAGTTCCAATGTGGGATTTCAATATCATCCTCAGTGAACTCATAGTAACTCTGTTTCAGCCATTCATTTCTTGTGAAAGGCAATATCTTTCTCGGAAGGTAACATCCTTGGAGGTGCTCATTTTCATTCACAGGCAAAGTGAGTTGCAAGTTTTCACAGTAGAGGGTCGTTTTATCCAGGTTCACAAGGATTGAGTTGTCCTGAAGTGAAATTCTTACTTTCTTACAAAGATGGTCTGCCTAGTTCATGCCAGTGAAACCACTGATTTATCAATGTTTTTCCATACCTTGACACAGTGGATGAAAGAATATTACCCAGATTAGATGTCAAAAGGATTCTAATGTATTATATTGGTCAGACTAAGGGCATGATTTAGATCCTGGTGGGGGGAATATTCCATCACAAACATGGATGATATCCCATCTGCCATATTACGATCTCCATAGGATATAATATGATCATAATACAACAGACGGGATGTCCGTCACATTTGAGATGGAGTAATCCCCTCTGCCAGGATCTAAATTCAGGCCTTAAATCCATTCACCAAACGAAGCAACTCTCTGTTCCATTTGCAGGACCCCACTACATGGTCGACACCACAAGCTTTCACCAGTTATTCCTATGTGGCCATTTTGGCCCAGCAAGAAGCACAAGCTGGTCAAGAGGTACTTAAAAGTTTATTCCAAGCATCTTCTTTATTTGCTCGACAGCCACTGCTTTAGGCGGAGTGCACTTTCTTAACAGACCATGAAGAACATGCGACCTACAGCAACTGTAACTATCAGTTGGTATCTTGTAGTGCTGTAGATTCACATGCACCCTCCAGGCTCCTTGAATGCAAGGTCATGCTTCCAAAGTTTTTATGTTACATACTTACATTTTTATTCACAGTGCACCTGTATACCTCTACTGTTCTGCACCTTTTTACTCCAGTTATCTTACTTACCTACTGGGGGTGAGCAGGGGTGGGTTAATCTGATTTGTAATCCCTTTTCTGGTGATCTGTGGGTTTCGGGACGGTTCTAGAGTTATTTTGAAACCAAAACCTATACTTCTCAAAAAAACAGTTCCAAAACGTTGTGCCCAACACTAGATGGCAAGTTTGTGCAAAGCATGTGACTCCACAGCACTACAAGCTACAGACTGATAGTTACAGCGTAAATAACATTTTCCTATCTGTATTTAAAGTAGTTTGGTCTTTTTTCTATTTTCTCTAACATTGTTAATTACATTTCAGGACACACATACTTTTGCTACATTGGATGAAATAGATTCCGACAGTCACTTTTCTACAGTTGCTGCCACTCCTCCTCTTCGTGAGAAGAAGGTAAAATGAATATGTCATTGACTCTGTCATTTTGCTATGCTGTTAGTGTAGAAATGCCTTTATATGAGTAATGATTCCTCATAGAAATTAACTCTCAAATATTAAATGTTCTTGGATGAAATATTTGACTATGAGACCTGGGCATTAGCCTGCTTAGAACCTCTTAACTGAATTGAAAATTACCACAGCATAGGATATGCTACCCACTCATCACAGGTTTGTGCTTTCTGTAATGGGGACCAATTCAGTTCTTGATAAAGCTACAAATAGACACCAATTGTTTTTGATACCTCGCGCTGAGAGGAGTGGAGGAATTGGTACTACTAGGGAGAGCCAAATGTCCCAAACTACAGGAACATGCTTTTTCTCCTATGTTGGCAATTAAAGAGAGGTCAACTGCACCACAGTTCCATTCTTCCTTTTGAATTATGGCTGGAGACAGCATTTCATAGAGCCTGTGACCTAGAAAAAGATGCCATTATGGTCTACTCTGCTTAATCTTAGATTATTGTAAGTGCTATTTTTCAGTCATTGATGGTTGTAACTGACACACATGAGGTTTGTAGTTTTATGTTGCCCAGTTGCAAATCATTATTGTAAGGGTCTCTCAGCAAGTCCAGTTCATAAGAGGCAGCATATACAGGGCCACCAGTTTCCCTAGCTGCTCGTTAGAGACCCCTTCCATATTGATGTTTCTCCTGCGAAGTCTGGTGTCAATCCGATGGGGGCACTCACAGAGTCCCATCATGGGTGTTCCCAGCTCCATTATCCTAGACCTTCAGAAGCCCTGCTGCCACCTGCATTACTTCCGACTTTGCAGTACCAATGCTGTTACTCAGAACAGCATGCTACCCAGGTTCCCTCCTGTTTCACCGCAGGCTGGGACAGATAACCACAGATAAAATTCAAGAATTGTAAAATCGAATGTTGACAACAAATTAAAACAGCAAGCATTAATTCTAGCATGCATTTGGCGTTTTAGGTCTCTCTAGTGACTGTGTTCACTCTTTCAAATAGTTCTAGTCATCTAAACTAATCAGCATCGTGGTCCATCCCTTTAGGCATGGGGGGTTTCATTCATCAGCTCCTGTATTAGGCATTGGTTGATTGTACTTGTCATTCGTAATGATTGGAGCTTTTTCATTGTACAACCACAATAGGAAATCTAAGCTCCGGGGAAATGACAGAATTTCTTGACAGGCTTGTGTCTCTAAAAAGCCAGTTGGACGGACAGGGAACATTACATGCCGTTGCACCTCTAAATTGATCGGTAGGATTAGGATGAAGCCATTCACATATGTTGTGGAGTAGAATCAGTCACATGCTAGACACACCTAAAGGTCAGGTGAGGTGGTGTCATATGTCGGTCGGTGTAGCTTGGTGGGCAGATAGGGCTGAGCAAGAGTCAATCACTCTTGGCCACTTCTCTAAAAGAGCAATAGACAGAGACAGTGAGTCATGTGAGGCACACACACTCAGTCACATGCCCTGTGCACCTCTGACAAGCTAGTAGAGCTGGTTAAATGCCTCCAATTTGCTGGGCACATACTTCACAGACAGATGACAGGGACAAATGGCATACCACTGATACATTGGTTGGGCTGAGGCAAAGTCAGTTACATGTCAAGCAAGCTGAGCCTACAGGAAATCTACCGCCCATAAAAGTCTGTCCTTCTGTACTGAAAGATTAGCCTAACCCTTTAAGAAAGGCTTGTGTATGGAAGTACAGAACAACATTCAAAGAGGGATTCAACCATACACACATTTCCTAACTGTTAGAAATGGGGTTTTTGGTTGGCAGTCAGATTACCCCCTGTCCAAGCAAAAGCCCTCTCTCTAGTCAGGGTAAGTCACACACAATCCAAGATTATCCTGTGCCCACCCTCTGGTAGCTTGGCACGAGCAGTCAGGCTTAACTTAGAAGGCAATGTGTAAAGTATTTGTGCAATAAATCATACAATCCCACCATATAGCACCACAAAAATACACCACACAGTGTTTAGAAAAATATATAATATTTATCAGGATAATTGTAGGTCAAAAAGAATAAAGTTGCAATGGGAAATTGTAGAGATATCACTGAAAAGTGTCTTAAGTCTTTAGAATATAAACAAAGTCTCTTTCAAGCACAAGTACCTGGTGTAGCATGGAAAAATCTCCTCAGAGGGCCACAAAAGAAGAGGTGCGTGGAAAAAGGGTGTGTGCGTCGATTTCTTCTCAGCACACACAGACTTGCGTCGTTATTTTCCACGCAGGGAAGTCGTGCGTCGTTTTCCGGTGCGCGGACAGTCTCTTTTCGTGAATCGCGGGGATTACCAGATGTCCCGGGTCTGTGCGTGGATTTTCCTGCTTGTTTTCCGGCTGCGCGTCATTCTGTGGGGCTGTGCGTCGAAATTATGATCCCACGGCAGGCGTCGTGTCGATTTCTCCTCTAGAGGTCGGGCGGCGTTGTCCTTGCGAAGCCGTGCGTCGGATTTTCGGTCGTCCCAAGAGCGTCGCTTCGTTCAGCGTCGGTGTGCGGCGTTTTTCTCGCCGCGGAACAAGCTGTGCGTCGAAATTTTCGGTGCACGGAGCGTCCAGGCGAAAGAGGGAAGTCTTTTTGGTCCTGAGACTTCAAGGAACAGGAGGCAAGCTCTATCCAAGCCCTTGGAGAGCACTTTCACAGCCAGACAAGAGTTCAGCAAGGCAGCAGGCCAACAGCAAGGCAGCAGTCCTTTGTAGAAAGCAGACAGGTGAGTCCTTTGAGCAGCCAGGCAGTTCTTCTTGGCAGGATGTAGTTTCTGGTTCAGGTTTCTTCTCCAGCAAGTGTCTGATGAGGTAGGGCAGAGGCCCTGTTTTATACCCAAATGTGCCTTTGAAGTGGGGGAGACTTCAAAGAGTGGCTAAGAAGTGCACCAGGTCCCCTTTCAGTTCAATCCTGTCTGCCAGGGTCCCAGTAGGGGGTGTGGCAGTCCTTTGTGTGAGAGCAGGCCCTCCACCCTCCCAGCCCAGGAAGACCCATTCAAAATGCAGATGTATGCAAGTGAGGCTGAGTACCCTGTGTTTGGGGTGGGTCTGAGTGAATGCACAAGGAGCTGTCAACCAAGCCCAGCCAGATGTGGATTGTAAGGCACAGAAAGATTTAAGTGCAAATAAATGCTCACTTTCTAAAAGTGGCATTTCTAGCATAGTAATATTAAATCCGACTTCACCAGTCAGCAGATTTTGTATTACCATTCTGGCCATACTAAATATGACCTTCCTGCTCCTTTCAGATCAGCAGCTGCCACTTCAACAGTGTATGAGGGCAGCCCCAATGTTAGCCTATGAAGGGAGCAGGCCTCACAGTAGTGTAAAAACGAATTTAGGAGTTTCACACTACCAGGACATATAACTACACAGGTACATGTCCTGCCTTTTGCCCACACAGCACCCTGCTCTAGGGGTTACCTAGGGTACACATTAAGGGTGACTTATATGTAGAAAAAGGGGAGTTCCAGCCTTGGCAAGTACTTTTAAATGCCAAGTCGAGGTGGCAGTGAAACTGCACACACAGGCCTTGCAATGGCAGGCCTGAGACAAGGAAAAGGGGCTACTTAAGTGGGTGGCACAACCAGTGCTGCTGGCCCACTAGTAGCATTTAATTTACCAGCCCTATGCACATAAAGTGCACCTTACTAGGGACTTAAAAGTAAATTAATAGTCCAATCAGGTATGATTCAAGGTTACCATGTTTTAAGGGAGAGAGCATATGTACTTTAGCACTGGTTAGCAGTGGTAAAGTGCGCAGAGTCTAAAAAACAGCAAAACTGAGGTCAGAAAAAGAAAAGGAGGAAGGCAAAAAGTTTGGGGATGACCCTGTCAAAAAGCCAGGTCCAACACTAACACTCATACAGGCATCCATGCACAACTACACGCCTAATGCACACCTGTTTGTGCAAGGGAAACTTGGTGAAGCCCATGTGGTGGTCTATTTGTTTTATTTGTGTGTATGTGTGCAGTTGCAGTTCTACCTGTGCTGTTTTTGTGTGCCTGTGTGTTGGTGGGGGGGTTTGGGGGGAAAATGCACTGCTGCTGTCCATGCTTTACGTGTCACAGTGTAATATATATATATGTTCGATGGCATGTGTAGCTGAAGATACACGTGCTGTGCACTGTTCCTGCCATCTAGTGTTGGGCTCGGAGTGTTACAACTTGTTTTTCTTCGAAGAAGTCTTTTCGAGTCACGGGACCGAGTGGCTCCTCCCTTTCGGCTCCATTGCGCATGGGCGTCGACTCCATCTTAGATTGTTTTCTTTCCGCCATCGGGTTCAGACGTGTTCCTTCTCGTTCCGTATTTCGAATCGGGAAACTTAGAAAAGAATCGAAAAATCGTCGGTATTGTTTACGTTCGGCACCGGTTTAGTTTATTGTATCAGCACCGACATCAAGACCGCTTCGGCGGCCCTTCGGGGCTTCCGCACTTTGACAAGGCCTGGTCGGCCCGACCAAACCCGTTGTCCAAGACTAATGGACCGGACCCCCTTCCGTTTCTGTCCTAAGTGTCACACCAAGTATCCTTGTACAGACCAGCACTGGGTCTGTAACCTGTGTTTGTCGCCCGAACACAGAGAGGATACTTGTGAAGCTTGCCGAGCGTTTCGATCCAAGAAGACCTTAAGAGATCGACGCGCAAGACGACTACAAATGGCGTTCGACGTTGAGGAAGAAGAGAGAGAATTTCCATCCTAGAATCGGACTCGGATGAATCCGACGGTGATCGACCCTCGACGGCACAGAAAACAGTGAGTACACCTGCCCCGTCGCACACCCAGAGTCACACCAAAAAACTCAAGGCCACGGGGATGCCACCGCCAGCAGGCCATGGCTCAACCCACAGAAAAGAAGGTGACCAAATAACATCGGCACCGAAAAAGGCCAAAGATTTGCAGAAGACTTCCGACTCCGGTCGAGAATCCGGCACCGAAAAAGGTCGGCATCGAGTCGGGCAAGCCTCGAAAGAGCTTATCGGAACCGAAAATGACAATATCGTTGGGAATTTCGGTACCGAAAAAAAACGGCTTCGGAGATTAAACGCTCTTCCTACACTGAGGAACAAGGGCTTTCTTTACAGCTCAAAGAACGGCACAGATTTGAGCAAGATCTGGATTTAGAAGAATATGACCAAACACAACAAAGGTTAGAAATCCAGAATGACAGAGGGAAGATACAAACCATCCCTCCACTCAAATCTAAAAGAAAACTAGCTTTTCAAGAGAGTGAAATGCAACCGAAAGCCAAAGTGGTTAGAGACAAGTCACCACCACCACAGTTCTCACCACAACCATCCCCACTGCAATCACCACACTTGTCACCAGTGGGTACACCGATGGCGCAGTCACCCACACATACTGGGATGACTCAAGATGATGCAGATCCCTGGGATCTATACGACCCACCTATATCGGACAACAGCCCAGAGTGTTATCCAACCAAGCCTTCACCACCAGAGGACAGTACAGCATATACGCAAGTACTAGCCAGGGCAGCTACGTTCCACAACGTAACAGTGCACTCGGAACCGGTGGAGGATGACTTCCTGTTCAACACTCCGGCATCCAAGCACACATCCTACCAGACTTTACCAATGCTACCGGGCATGCTCAAACACGCACAACAGGTCTGCCAAGAGCCTGTAAAAGGGAGGGCCATCACACCAAGGGCCGAAAAGAAATATAAACCGCCCCCATCAGACCCAGTGTTTATTACCCAACAACTCCCTCCGGACTCAGTAGTTGTGGGGGCTGCAAGAAAAAGGGCGAATTCACAATCATCAGGGGATGCCCCACCCCCTTATAAAGAGAGTTGGAAATTCAATACAGCGGGGAAAAGAGTGGCATCGCAAGCAGCCAATCAATGGCGAATTGCAAACTCACAAGCCCTACTTGCACGCTACGACAGGGCGCACTGGGACGAAATGCAAGACATCATCCAGCATTTGCCCAAGGAACACCAAAAACGTGCCCAACAAGTGGTTTAAGAGGGACAGGCCATATCAAACAACCAAATACGGTCTGCCCTAAACTCTGCAGATACAGCAGCATGGACTGTAAACACAGCTGTAACAATTCGAAGGCATGCATGGCTGCGAAGTTCTGGATTCAAACCAGAAATACAACAGGCGGTACTGAATATGCCGTTTAATCAACTTCAGTTGTTTGGGCCAGAAGTGGATACCGCATCCGAGAAAATGAAAAAAGACACGGCCAAAGCCATGGGCGCGCTCTACTCTTCACAATACAGAGGAACATTTAGGAAACCACAATTTAATGGGGGTTTAGACAATAGACATCAGAACCATCAGAACTCCCAAACAAAACCCACCTACCAGTCGCAGTACCAGTGAGGGGGTTTTTGTGGTTCCTACAGAGGACAATTCCAAGAGGAAGAGGGAAATTCCAGCCCTCCAAACCAAGCCCTAGCAAACAGTGACTTCGATGTCACACTTCCCCAACACTTATCACCAGTGGGGGGGAGGCTAACCAAATACAACCACAATTGGACACACATTACCACAGACACGTGGGTCCTATCAATTATCCAACATGGTTATTGCATAGAATTCACAACATTCCCTCCAGATGTTCCACCAAAACCGCACAGATTGTCTCCACAACACTTAGACCTATTACAAATAGAGGTCCAAGCACTGCTACAAAAACAAGCCATAGAGCAAATACCCTATTACCAGAAAGGAACAGGAGTTTACTCCCTGTATTTCCTTATCCCAAAAAAAGACAAAACGCTAACGCCTATCTTAGATCTCAGAACACTGAATCTCTTCATCAAATCAGATCATTTCCACATGGTAACACTTCAGGATTTAGTTCCCTTACTTAAAAAGGGGGAATACATGACAACACTGGATCTCAAGGATTTGTATTTTCACATACCCATCCATCCATCTCACAGGAAATACCTCAGGTTTGTAATACAAGGCAAACATTATCAATTCAAAGTGCTACAGGTTGGAATAACAACAGCCCCCAGAGTATTTACAAAATGCCTAGCCGTAGTAGCAGCTCATATGAGGAGACAGCACATGCACGTACCCATATCTAGATCATTGGCTAATAAAAGCCAACACACAGCAACAATGTCAATTTCACACACAATACGTCATAGATATTCTACACAAAATAGGGTTTTCTTTAAATTACCAAAAATCACATTTACAACCATCACAAATACAACAATACTTGGGAGCAACACTCAACACACAAAGAGCAATTGCCACTCCAAGTATACAAAGAGTTCAGTCTTTTCAAAATATAAGATCAAGCATGTAACCAAACCAACAATACACGGTATGTTTTGTGATGAAACTACTAGGCATGATGTCCTCATGCATAGCTATTGTCCCAAACGCAAGGCTACACATGCAGCCCTTACAGCAGTGCCTAGCAAAACAATGGACGCAGGCACAGGGTCAACTCCAAGATCTAGTGTTGATAGACCGCCAAACACACTCTTCGCTTCAAAGGTGGAACCCTGTAAATTTAAACAAAGGGCGGCCTTTTCAAGACCCAGTGCCTCACGTCATTATCACAACAGACACTTCCATGATTGGGTGGGGAGCACACCTCAACAGTCACAGCATATAAGGTCAATGGGACAATCAACAAAAACTACTTCACTTAAATCACTTGGAACTGCTAGCGGTATTTCTAGCATTAAAAGCGTTTCAACCACTTCTAGCCCACAAACACATTCTTGTCAAGACAGACAATATGACAATAATGTATTATCTAAACAAACAAGGTGGGACACACTCGTCACAGCTGTGTCTCTTAGCACAAAACAATTGGCATTGGGCAATTCACAACAACATTTGCCTGATAGCACAATAGATACCAGACATTCAAAATCAGTTGTCCGACAATCTCAGTCGAGATCAACAACAAACTCACGAATGGGAAATACATCCCCAGATTCTACAAGATCACTTCTACCGCTGGGGGACACCAAACATAGATCTATTTGCAACAAAAGAAAACGCAAAATGCCAAAACTTCGCGTCCAGGTACCCACACCCTCAGTCCAAGGGCAATGCTCTATGGATCAGCTGGTCAGGGATATTTGCTTACGCTTTTCCCCCTCTCCCGCTCATTCCTTATCTGGTCAACAAACTGAGTCAAAACAAACACAAACTAATACTTATAGCACCAACGTGGGCTCGCCAACCGTGATACACCACACTGTTGGACCTATCTGTGGTACCTCACATCAAACTACCAAACAGACCAGATCTGTTAACACAACACAAACAACAGATCAGACACCCGAATCCAGCATCGCTCAACCTAGCAATCTGGCTCCTGAAGTCTTAGAATTTGGATATCTAAACCTTTCCCAAGAGTGTATGGAGGTCATTAAACAAGCAAGAAAACCCACAACCAGACATTGTTACGCTAACAAATGGAAAAGATTTGTTTGTTACTGCCAGGCTAATCAGATTACGCCACTAGACGCCTCCACACAAAACATTGTAAGTTATTTACTACACTTACAAAAGTCCAATCTAGCCTTTTCTTCCATTAAAATACATCTCACTGAAATATCTGCTTATCTGCAGATTAAACATACAAAATCGCTTTTTAGAATCCCAGTTATTAAAGCCTTTATGGAAGGACTAAAAAGAATCATACCCCCAAGGACACCACCAGTACCTTCGTGGAATCTTAATATTGTATTAACATGACTCATGGGCCCACCATTTGAACCCATGCATTCTTGTCAAATCCAATTTTTAACTTGGAAAGTAGCCTTTCTAATAGCCATCACTTCACTTAGAAGAGTTAGCGAAATACAGGCGTTTACTATTCAAGAACCCTTTATACAAATACATCAACATAAGGTGGTTCTCCGTACAAATCCACAATTCTTACCAAAAGTAATATCACTGTTTCATCTAAACCAAACGGTAGAACTCCCAGTCTTCTTCCCAATGCCAGACTCAGTAGCAGAAAGGGCATTACATACGTTAGACATAAAAAGAGCGCTAATGTATTATATTGACAGAACAAAACAATTTTGTAAAACAAAACAATTGTTCGTAGCTTTCCAAAAACCACATGCAGGTAACCCTATATCCAAACAGGGCATTGCCAGATGGATAGTCAAATGCATACAACCCTGTTACCTAAAAGCTAAAAGAGAATTACCCATTAATCCAAGGGCACACTCCACTAGAAAGAAAGGCGCCACAATGGCTTTTCTTGGTAATATACCAATGACAGAGATTTGTAAGGCAGCCACTTGGTCTACGCCTCATACATTTCCTAAGCATTACTGTGTAGATGTGTTAGCAGCACAACAAGCCACAGTAGGTCAGGCTGTACTAAGAACATTATTTCAGACAACTTCAACTCCTACAGGCTAACCACCGCTTTTGGGGAGATTACTGCTTTCTAGTTTATGCACAGCATATGTATCTGCAGCTACACATGCCATCGAACGGAAAATGTCACTTACCCAGTGTACATCTGTTCGTGGCATGTTGCGCTGCAGATTCACATGCGCCCTCCCACCTTCCCGGGAGCTTGTAGCCGTTTTAGTTGCATGAAAATTATAAATTGTAAATATATAAATAAATATTCCTTTACTACACAATATGTACATACAAGTATACTCCACTGCATGGGCACTTCTAGTATCCTTACTTCATCAACTCCTACCTCACCCTTTGGGGGGAAAACAATCTAAGATGGAGTCGACGCCCATGTGCAATGGAGCCGAAAGGGAGGAGTCACTCGGTCCCGTGACTCGAAAAGACTTCTTCGAAGAAAAACAACTTGTAACACTCCGAGCCCAACACTAGATGGCAGGAATAGTGCACAGCATGTGAATCTGCAGCGCAACATGCCACGAACAGATGTACACTGGGTAAGTGACATTTTCCATATATATATATGTTCGATGGCACGTGTAGCTGCAGATACACATGCTGTGCATACGGATTCCGACATCTAGTGTTGGGCTTGGAGTATTACAAGTTGTTTTTCTTCTAAGAAGTCTTTTAGAGTCACAGGATCGAGTGACTCTTCCTCTTCGGTTCCATTGCGCATGGGCATCGACTCCATTGTTAGATTGTTTTCTTCCCGCCGTCGGGTTCGGACGTATTTCTTCTTGCTCCGAGATTTCGATTTGGAAAACTTTGTAAAACCTTCGGTATTGTATCGATCACGTTAATAATCTTCCATCGACACAGCAGTACCGTCGGGAAACAACTTTGTTCGCCCTTCGGGGCGTACCCGCCGAGCACGGGCCACGCGAAGTACCCATACACAGACCTGCATCTGTTTTACAAACTCTGCCTTTCTCCAGACCATCAGGAGGAAAACTGTGAGGCCTGTACATCCTTCCGATCGAAAAAGACTCTAAGAGACAGAAGAGCAAGAAGGCTCGAAATGGCGTTGAAAAGTGGAGAACATTTCAACGTAGAAGAAGAACTATTGCAGACAGCGGTCTCAGTCCGGGATTCGGAGTCAGAGCAAGAATCTGAGGAAGACAGACCCGTCACAGCCGGCCAGCATGTGAGTACGTCTGCCCCTGCACCCTCACATAAGAAAAAACAGAAGGCCTTGGGTACGCCACTGCCGGAAGGCCATGGCTCGGCCCGAAAAAAGACCGTCGGTGACCAACCCTCCAGTTCGGCACCGAAAAAGGCCACCCCTCCGAACACCTCGGAGTCGACAAAAAGCTCCATTTCAGACTCCAGTAAACAGCAAATTTGAGAGTCGAAAATAAGAAAACCTGTTTCCAAGCCGAGACCCTCCTCATCATTTTCGATCCCGAAAAAACACATTTCGGAGCCGAAAATACGGCATATACAGAGGAGCACGGACTTTCTGAAAGACTTAAAGAAAGTCACAAAACCTCTAAGGAGGAGTCAGAGGTCGAACTAGTACTTATGGATGAGAGGCAGTCCAGGATCCACATCCATAAAGAAACAGGGAGAATTATCACAGCACCTCCTTTAAAAACAAAGAGGAAGCTCGCATTTCAGGAGTAATTGGACACTATGCAGTCCCCAGATAAAGTACCAAACCCGAAAGAGAAGCCAGCATCTCCACACCTACCTACCTCTCCTCACACCAGCCCTACACCAATGCATTCTCCAACTCATTCCTGTGACTCACAACAGGACTCTGTTGATCCATGGGATTTTTATGCCCCTGATCCCATCCCAAGCAACGATCCAGACAGCTACCCCTCTAAACCATTGCCACCTGAGGATACTACTGTATATAACCAGGTCATAGCTAGGGCTGCAGCCTATCATGGGGTTACAATGCATACAGAACCACTAGAAGAGGATTTTTATTGAACACAATATCCTCAACTCATTCTAGAAACCAATGCCTCCCAATGCTCCCAGGCATGGTAAAACATGCAGATAACATTTTTAACGAGCCGGTGAAAGCACGCATTATAACACCTAGAATCGAAAAACAGTGCAAACCTGCACCTTCTGACCCTGATTATATCACCCATCAGGTACCACCTGATTCAATTGTGGTTAGTGCTGCCAGGAAGAGAGTAAATAGTCAGTCCTCAGGAGATGCACCCCCTCCTGATAAGGAAAGCAGAAGATTTGATGCTGCGGGGAAAAGGGTTGCTTCACAAGCAGCAAACCAATGGGGAATAGCAAATTCACAAGCACTACTAGCTCGTTATGATAGAGCCCATTGGGACGAGATGCAAGATATAATACAGCATCTCCCCAAAGAACACCAAAAAAGGGCTCAACAGGTAGTGGAAGAAGGGCAAGCTATTACAAATAACCAAATAAGATCTGCCCTAGATGCAGCAGATACCGCTGCACGGAGTGTCAACACAGCAGTCACTATTGGTAGACATGCATGGCTCCGATCTTCTGGATTCAAGCCAGAAATACAACAGGCTGTGTTAAACATGCCCTTTGATAAAAAACATATTTTGGGGCCAGAAGTAGACACAGCAATAGAAAAGCTACAAAAAGACTCCGACACAGCTAAGGCAATGGGTGCACTCTATTCTACACCATATAGAGGGTCTTTTTGTAAAACTCAATTTCGAGGTAGTTTCAGAACACAGCTTTCAGAGGCATCAACCTCCCAAACAAAACCACCCTACCAAACACAGTACCACCGAGGTGGATTTAGAGGCACATATAGAGGACAATGCTCTAAAAATAGAGGAAAATTCCACACCTCTAAGCAGCCTGCAACACACCCAAAACAGTGACTTCCTTCACTACCTTCCACTCCACACCTCTCCTGTGTGGGGAAGAATACAGCAGTTCCACACACACATTGGCAAAATATCACAACAGACAACTGGGTGCTATCAATTATCCGCAATGGTTATTGCCTAGAATTAATAAACACTCCTCCAAATATTCCACCAAGGTTTCACAACCTAACCACAGAACACACAATTCTGTTACAAGAAGAGGTCCAATCTCTACTACTCACACAAGCAATAGAGTTAGTTCCATGGTCTCAGATAGGAACAGGAGTTTATTCACTACACTTTCTAATTCCCAAAAGAGATGGCACCCTCAGGCCAATATTAGACCTCAGACCCCTTCAATCTTTACATCCTGTAAGAACATTTTCACATGGTCACTTTACAGGATGTTATCCCACTGCTACAAAAAAAGATTTTATGACAGCTTTAGACCTCAAAGATGCGTATTTCCACATACCCATCCATCCTGACCACAGAAATACCTCAGGTTTGTCATTCAGGGAAAACACTACCATATAAATGTCTTTCCATATCTAAACGATTGGCTAATAAACTCATCAGTCGTACACAATGCCAAAATCATACATGGTATGTAATACAAACCTTACACACACTAGGTTTCTCAATAAACTACCAAAAATCACACCATCAACCAGCACAACTACAACCGTATTTAGGTGAAATACTAAATACTCAACAAGCCCTAGCGTATCCAATCACACAAAGGATACAAGCTTTCCAAAATCTAATTCCACAACCAAATCAACAATACACTGTAAGATTTGTCATGAAAATTCTAGGAATGATGGCATCCTGCATTGCAATTGTTCCACATGCAAGATTAAACATGCGGCCCGTACAACAGAGCCTTGCACAGCAATGGTCACAGGCACACGGTCAACTCCAAGATCTAGTGTTGATAGACCGCCAAACATATATGTCCCTTCAGTGGTGGAATTCTACCAATCTAATCAAGGGGCGGTCATTTCAAGACCCTGTGCCTCAGATCATAATTACAACAGATGCATCGATGATTGGTTGGGGAGCTCACCTAAACAATCACTACATTCAAGGACAATGGGATGTCAAACAGAAACAGCTACACATAAACCACTTGGAGTTATTAGCTGTCTTTCTAGCCCTCAAACCTTTTCAACCTCTTCTCACACAGAAGAATGTTCTTATCAAAACAGATAACATGACAACCATGTATTATCTCAACAAACAGGGAGGGACATATTCCTCCCAACTGTCCCTTCTAGCCCAAACATTTGGAAAAGTGCAATCCACAACCAAATTCATCTATTAGCACAGTACATCCCAGGGATAGACAATCAGTTGGCAGATATTCTCAGCAGAAATCACCAACAAACTCATGAACGGGAGATTCATCCTCATGTACTTCAAAAGTACTTTCAAAAGTGGGGAACACCAAACATAGACCTGTTCGTAATAAGCAAAAACACAAAATGTCAAAACTTCACATCCAGACACCCACATCCCCTATCCAAGGGCAATGCTCTATGGATCAATTGGTAAGGGATATTTTTGTACGCTTCTCACCCTCTCCCACTCCTTCCATTTCTAGTCAACAAGTTGCGTCAAAGTTTACTCAGCATGATACTCATAGCACCAACATGGGCATGTCAGCCGTGGTACACAACATTACTAGATCTATCTGTACTACCACACTCCAAACCCCCATGCAGACCAGATCTGTTGACACAAAACAGAGGTCAAATCAGCCATCCAAATCCCTAAGCTCTCAATCTAGCAATTTGGCTCCTGAGGTAATAGAATTTGGATATTTACAACTCCCATCAAAATGTATGGAAGTTATTAAACAAGCAAGAAAACTCACTACTAGACAGTGCTATGCAAACAAATGGAAAAGCTTTGTATATTACTGGCAATCTAAAAATATAGACCCTCTTATAGGATCAATACAAGATATTGTATGCTATTTACTTCATTTACAAAAATCAAATTTAGCATTTTGTTCAATAAAAATACATCTTACTGCAATTTCTGCATATTTACAAAATATACAACCTAGCTCTTTACTTAGAGTTCCTGTCATTAAAGCTTTCATGGAAGGCTTAAAACGCATCATTCCACCCAGAACACCACCAGTTCCATCTTGGAATCTAAGAATGTAGTGCTTTCAAGACTTAAGGGTCCACCATTTGAGCCAATGCACTTGTGTCAAATTCAATTTCTAACATGGAAAGCCGCCTTGCTAGTGGCAATTACCTCTTTAAGAAGAGTAAGTGAAATCCAAGCCTTTACTCTTGAGGAACCTTTCTTCCAAGTACACAAACATAAAGTTGCACTAAGAACAAATCCAAAGTTTCAACCAAACGTTGTATCACCATTTCATATTAATCAAACAGTGGAACTGCCAGTCTTCTTTCCACAGCCAGATTATTTGGCAGAAAGAGCTCTAGATACATTAGACATCAAAAGAGCTTTAATGTACTATGTAGACAGAACTAAACCATTTAGAAAGACTAAACAACTCTTTGTAGCTTTCCAACAACCACACAGGCTATCCTATATCAAAACAAGGTTTAGCAAGATGGATTGTAAAGTGCATCCAAACATGCTATATCAAAGCAAAAAGACAGCTTTTAATTACTCCCAAAGCACATTCTACATGAAAGAAAGGTGCAACAATGGCTTTTTTAGGGAACATACCAATAGCTGAGATATGTAAAGCAGCTACATGGTCAACACCCCATACATTCACCAAACACTACTGTGTAGACGTATTATCACAACAACAAGCCACAGTAGGTCAAGCTGTTCTAAGAATATTATTTCAAACAACTTCAACAGGCTAGCCACCGCTATTTTTTGAGAGGGCAAACTCCTTTGTAGTCCATGCACAGCATGTGTATCTGCAGCTACACATGCCATCGAATGGAAAATGTCAGTTACCCAGTGTACATCTGTTCATGGCATGTTCTGCTGCAGATTCCCATGCACCCTCCCTCCCCGGAAACCTGTAGTTGTTTAAGTTAACACATTTGTACATACATTTACACTTGCATGGACATCTCTTACTTTATACCTATAAACTCCATCACTCCTTCCTTTACCCTCTGTGGGAAAACAATCTAACAATGGAGTCGATGTCCATGCGCAAAGGAACCGAAGAGGAGGAGTCACTCGATCCCGTGACTCTAAAAGACTTCTTCGAAGAAAAACAACTTGTAACGCTCCAAGCCCAACACTAGATGTCAGAATCCATATGTGCATAGATGGCAGGACCTGTGCATAGCATGTGAATCTGCAGCGGAACATGCCACGAACAGATGTACACTGGGTAAGTGACATTTTCCATATAGTTATATGTGTGTGTTAGATAATTCCATTTCTTGTTGGCAGCCTACAACACCAGCACAATGCTCTGGGATGCATATGGTGCTCATATGTGCATGGAAATATGTCATGAGTGCCTACATGGTAGCTGGGATAGCTTTAAAAAGAACAAATCAACAGAGGACAAAGCACATCCATCAGGACTAACTTTTGATGAACATTGTGAATTGGGTCATCCGTTGATCTCTTTATCACTTGAAAGTCTGTTTGGTGCTTGTTGACATTGTATACCTTAGCATTACATAATGGTAACGTACATTTGGAAGACGTTATTGATACCTACTTTGAACTGTAGGTGGGAAAAATGTGTACCTTGGCAGAAAAGGTTAAATTGTTGTTGTGCTCCCTGGAATATAGTATTGTGCATTCTGCTTGATTTTATTCCACTGGTGCTGTGACACCCTTGTGAGTCTGCTTAACATGCTAATCACTCTCTGGATGGAGATTTGACACCTTAATTTCTTCAGAAAATACAGTGATCTGTTCTTAAAAATTGTGAAACGTACAAAAGGCAGGCGTTATCTGCATTCATTTGTTTTGTTCCTTCTACCATAGCAGAGCGTTGCACCAATAGCTATTTTAAAGCATAGACAAACAATTACCAATGCTAGCAATGTATTACAAATACATGACAAAACATCAATTTGCTTTATTGATTTTATATTGTTATACAAATGCAATAACATTTCTAAAAATATTTCCTCTCTAACAAGAAATCTTTTTCGTCAACAGATTGAAAAAGAAAAACTTTCACAAGGGAAGAATTGGGATCACAGCAGGTAAACATTTCTATTTTTTGGTTCTCATTTGTGAACAAGTAATTTGGCGAAGAGGAAAAATAAGGAAATGCCATTTCTTTATATGTTGAGCAAAGTTGTTTCTTTTAGTAGATTGTCCAGTGGTCATAATTGATAATTGCCATTACAAGAAATATCCCCGCCCCCCAAGATTAGCTGCTCTGCTGGAGTTTGTTCTGAGATCTTTATATTTTATTGCCCCCATTTCCTCCCTTGTGGAGACCCAAACTGAATCAAAATCTACATTTATCACTATTTCTACGAGACGTAGTGAAATGATGATGTAGGTCTATTTTCGTCAGTGACATACTACTCTGAGTTGACCACACAACAGAAATGACATGTTTTGTGAAATTTAAAATGCTCCTGCAGAGTTTCCCAGAGGTTTCATTGACAGTCAGTTTTGAAGAGAGTGGTTAGACACTGATCAGTAGACTCCCCAGAGTGTGCAGAATATCAAGTTATGTTTTGCTTTGTGCCCTTTGTAGTACTCAAACTGATATCTGTCTCCAGAGAGAAGCTCTAAAATTAGCCTGAGGTGTTTGTGTTTGCTTCCGTTGCAGACTTATTGAAATGCTACATACATATGATATCTGCACTCAGAAGATTTGAGGGGATGCAGAAGGACCATCAAGGTCATCTTTCCTTACTGAATCTCAATTCAAAGGGAACCAGAGGGAAATTTCAGATTTGAGATTTCTAGAAAGAGAACAAAGTAGATGAGAAGTGTGTTTGGATCTGTAGGCTATGGACACTAATACCCCCTCCCAACCCTTCGTGGTGTTGCATCTATAGATTTTTCTTTAAGCTCCTTTTCCAGACCATATGAATTTATTTAGCTCTCTCTTTGCTCCTCAGGTCATTGATTTATTTACATATGACTGAGCGCCTTCCGTTCACACTCCGGTGCATCATTGTAGTTCCATGGACAACGACAATAGTAAAAAAAGGTTTCTGATATAGATTTCTAACCACAGATTTTTTTGTCTTTTTAATATTTCCCCAGACTGGATTTGGAAACTTTTGAAGAGTACCTCTGCGTTCCAGTAGGTGGTACTGTGCAGCTCCACATTTACACCATTAAGTTCTGGAAATGATGTGGAGGGCCTATATAGGTGCCACTGTCATGCACTGATGTCTGTTCTTCTCTTTCTGCAAGATTCATATCTAGAACTACCTTTCGTCTCTTTCAGACAACTTTTCAATCTAAAAAGTTTCTGTGTGCAAGGGACAGGATTCAAACACTATAAGGACTGTCACAAATAAACGCCTGCCACAGATCCTCAACAGGTTGCTTGTGGTTCCAGGGTGTCGTGCCACAAGTCTAAGGCCTACAGTGACTGCTTCGATGATTCCGAAGGCTATACAAGACCATGAGTCCCCAGAGCCTCAACACCAATAGTGACTTCATCAATGCCAGTGGATGAGAAGCACTCTGACTTTAAGTAACTGCCACTATGACCTCATCCAAGGCTTGTCTTGGTTTCCTTTGAAGTGTCACCTCCCCCACTAGACTTGCCACCCACCCAAGAAAGAACTCATATATTGCATTTCTTATACGGCACGGACTTGGACAAATGCGGATGATGAACTAGGGCAACCATATCGTGAGAAAAATTTACTTGATGACCTTCAAAAAGCCAGTGACCTTGATACTTCTCTTGAATCGAGCCTCCTCTCATACCTTGATCGTGACACTGAGGAGGACGCTTCTTACGCAATGGCCATGCACAGGGCAGCCAAAGATCTTTACCTCCACCTCCTGTCCTTAGAGGTCAACCAATGTCTTGACAGAAGTGCTCCAGCTGGGTCAAAGAAAGACTGAGCCCCTCCTGCCCTTCAATGAGGCAATTACAGATATGCTTTTGGGGCCTGTGCAAACCTTGCTCTGGCCACCTGGTCAGTCACCAGATTGCAAGACACCACCATCCTGCCTTAGCCGACCATACTTTTTTGTCTCAGCTCCCCTCCTTCGAACATTTGTCGGTGTAGGCATCTGCAAGTTTGACAAACCAGAATACCTTCCTGACTAGTCCCCCGATAAGGAGCCAAAACATTTGGCAACCTTTGGGAATAGGGTATTTTCTTTCACCAACTAGGCCCTCGTATCTGTAAATGCCAGCTGTCTCCAGGGCTGCTGGTACCACGTTTTTTGGGATTCATTTGCCCAGACCTTCCCAGGTGCTGTCCTGTTCTGACCCAAACCATCCAGCCAAGTTCAAAATTTGAGTTGTTCACCAGCACTACTACCCGCCACACCTAGCTGCAGCCAACTTGTTTTCAGGTAGTGTCCAGTCACCCCTTGTGGACATGTCCTTAAAGAGGGCTCACCTGTTTGGGGACAAAGCAGATTCTGCTCTGGAGTGGTTCAAGGAGAACAGAGCCACAGCATGCTCACAAGGCTTATCTGCCCTGCCTCACCAGGTGGATCAACCCTACTGTTCTTTTTGCAGCTTTGACAGAGGTACGCCATACATTAGCCAGTTCAACTCCAGCAACGTGCTTATGAGTTTCGCACCACAGCATCCACCTCTAACCCCTTCCCCCAACCCTAAAACACCTGTACCACACAGCCCCTTCTGCCAAACCCCTTTAGCTTGCCCTTAATGAACCACAGCCACCTAGTTCGAGGCAATATCCGATGATTCTTGCCAGATTGGCAGACCATCAAATGAGGCAGGTGGGTCCTGCAGACAGGCTGGAAGTTGTACACCTTGCCCTTCATTGACATTCCAGTGCACCTTCCACCACCCCCAGAGTAGCTGACGGAGGACTATCTGTCCATCTTACGGAAGAAAGTGCAAGCCCTTTTCACCAAAGGGACTATAGAGAGGATGCCTGTCACAAAAGTAGGTTGTGGTTGTTTGTCCCACTACTTTCTGGTGCTTAAGATGGATTGGGGGTTTTGTTTTATTTTACGTCTGCATACTCGGAATGCTTCCTCTGGAAGAAAAAATTGGAGATGCTCACACTGGCCTAGGCATTGGCTGGCCTCGAGCCTAGAGACTGGATGGTGACGTTAGACCTTCAGGATACACTTTTCCATATACCTGTTTGGATGGGCCATTGGTGATGCCTTTGGTATAGTGTGTGACACCAGCAATTTCAATTTGCTGTGCTTCCCTTTGGTCTTACCAGTGCTCCTCAAGTGTTCACGATGATGGTGGTGGTAGCAGCACATCTTCAGAGGACAGATGTCTCAGTCTTTCCCTACCTCGATGACTGTCTATTGTAATCAGGCTTGCACCATGCACCTGTCTTCCACCTCCAGAATTTGGCGACCCACTTTTCACCTTTCGAGGTCACTGTCGTGTGTCAAAGTCACACCTGACTTCTGCTCAGACACTCCTTCTTCTGAGTCATTCTGGACACAGTTTGGTTTCCCGCCTTTCTCCTGTAAAGAAGGCTCCAGGACATTGTCTGTGATCCAGATTTTTCATCACCTGCCCTGGATATAAGTGAAGTTGACTACTGGGGCTGGTCCCCTCCTGCATCCGACTGGTCAAGCATGCCAGGTGGTCTGTGCTGGCTCAGTAGTGAGATAGGAAGTCTCAGTGGGCCCAACATCTCAGGGACCTCTCCAATGACATCCGGTTTTCGTAGGAGTCTGTGAAAGATCTCCAGCAGTGGTTACTAGACCAAGACTGGGTCAGCTGCAAATCCTTCTCTCACCTCTCCTAGAGTTGACTGTGGTACCAATGTGTCCCTTCTGGGTTAGAGAAGCCACCTGGTAGAGGTAGAGGTTTGTCCTTTGGTCTCGGGCAAGGGCCCGGCTCCAAATCAGCCTCCATAAGCTAAGGGCAATCCACTTAGTGTTGAAAGCTTTCCTTCCATCTATCAAAGGGAGACTGGTGCAAATGCATACGAGCAATGGAACTAATACTTCTGAAGCGAACTTCCCAAAGGAAGTTAGTAAGCTTGGAGATAGTATACACTCCTTTACAGAAGAATGGGAGCAATTGCTTAAGTAAGTTTAATCAAAGTAATCCATGTGTACCATTGTTAAGTACCTCCTTTACCTCCATGTGTTATTGCTACAAGCAAGGCAGTGTGGGTTACTAGACCCTGATCCAAAAGACTGTATGCCTCGGGAAATGGTTGGACAATCAATATATCTTGCTCATGGTGAGCCACTTGGCAGGATGTTTGAATGCCATGGCAGACAAGCTCAGCCATTAACACCCAGCAGATCACAATGGCAGGTTCACCAAGACGTGGCACAAGGTCTCTTCCATGAATGGGGAGTATGTTGATTTAATCTGTTTGCCACTGCAGAGAATGCACAATGTCAGCAGTTTGTTCGTTGGAGTTTCCAAGGCACATTCTGCTATGGTACCCATTTTGCCTAGAGTGGACCTCCTGACTCCTATATGCTTTCCTGCTGATACCACTCCTAATGCGAGTTCTGAAGAACATCAGGAAGGACCAGGCCAGGTCAACCTAGTGACCCAAGATTGGGCGCTAAGAGTATGGTATCTAAAACTCTTGGGCTTGAGCATTTGTCCTCCGATCAGGCTGCCCCTCTGGGGGAACTTGTTGTTGCAACAATAGCGCAAGGTTCTGCACCCGGGGCATTAGCAATCTCTACCTTCATGCATGGAGACTAAGTGGAAACAACGGAATGCTTTTGACCCTCCTACAGATGTTGCTAATGTCATCCTGGCAGCCAGGCATCTCTAAAACAAAAAGTGTATGCGTCTGTGGTTGGGAGAGATTTGTGGTTTAGTGCAGCACATCCCAGACTGATCTTCCTCAAGGCCAAGTTCTGATGTTGTGCAGTTTGTCTTGTCTCTTGCCTGGCAAGACTGTGCTTTGGACACAGTTAAGGAGTACCCTTCTGCTCTTTCAGCTTTTTTTATGGTTACCAGCCCTCATAATTTTAGTCATTGGTTGTGATGTGTTTTTTTAAAGGTCTCCAACACGTTTTCCTCCCTCTCCTTTTGTCATACTTCAGTGGGGCATTAACTTGTTCCTTCAATATTTGATTTGAGATTGAGGTCCTGCTCAAACGTTTCCGGGTCCAATCTGATGTTTGGGGAAATATTCAGAAGGTGAGAAACCTGCAGTTAGGTTCAGTCTTTACCTAAAAGACCGTTACTGAAGGTAAGTAACGTGTTCTTTATAACCTGTAAGAAATAAATATAGCAAACTAAGGTGTAACTTAACAGCACTGCTGACGCATCCCTGAAGAATTGACCATTCCAGGTACTTGAAAAGTTAGACATTGATTACTTTGAATAAAATAATTCAAGCCATTTTTCTTATTGTTTTGTAAAGGGGTATATACTACATCCAAGTTTAGTAACTTCCTTTGGGAACTTCACTTGGGCTTTTTTAGGTCCCTTTTCCCCTTTCTTGAAGGGACGTAGAGCTGCCCCGATGCTACGACTTGTTTCATAAAGTGTACTTCATCCAAGGTATTGGATAAGTTCTGCAAACGAGGCTGACCTTATCTTTCTACAGCTAAATGTAAAAAAGATCTTTCAGTTGCTTTTGAAAACGCAATAGATTTCAAAGCCAGAAGAGTGGTACTTCATAAACTGCAAATCCACGGCCTAATAAGCTATTAGCTGAAATAATTATTGCCACCTCATTGTCACCTGCCGAAATTGCAACACTAAAATAGATCATCAAGAGACAGCTGCATACAATTATCTAGTTCACTAGGATCTTGTGAAACTGTAGCACTCACTAGGAAATCAAAAATAACATAAATGGAAAAAACGGCTACAGACCGAAAATGTGCAACCAGCCTCATTCCTAAAGGATCATTGATCCAGCAAGAAAGCTAAATGTTCTAATATAAGAAGTATTGACATCTCCTGTGCAGAATCTATTGGGTGAAGTCCATGTTTAGTTTATCAGACACATGCAGAATGTTAGCCTGTCAATTCTATCGGCTACTGGGGTCATACCTATCAGTACTGAGGAGCTATCCATGATCATCGGGCATCTCTAACTAAACTCATACTATTCCCCTCAGGATATAATCTCATCCATGCATCCCTCGAACATGGGATTTCCCCAGCGCTCTGAAATGGAGGCGAATCACCCATTGTTAAAAATATATATATCTCAACCCAGAGGTCTTGATGAACTACCGTCCCACATCCAACTTCCCATGTTTCGAGAACACAATGGAAAATGTGTGCACAGAGCTAACTGATTACATCATCGTGTACAATCTCCTTTCACCAGTTTGGTGCACAGATAGGATAACGAATTGACGCTTGCTTACTAAAAATGCTAGATTATGTTCTTTGAATGCTGGATGAGAGTGACACCTTCTTAGTACTTCTAGATCTTACAGCAGCATTTGACACTATTAATCCTAGTTGTCTTCTGACCATTATTCGAACAGCAGTTCGGAATTCAGGTACCAGTTCTAAGCTAATTCCCCTTTTTTATCCAAATGGTCACGAATACTGAAGAGTGAAATTATTATCTCTGATGTTGTCACGGGACTCTACCTTTACCCCAATTATTTTCTACTTGTATCAGGAACCACTGTTCAAAGTGTGCGAGTGAATAGGAATCAAAATCCACCAGTCTGCCGACCACACACATATGCTCCTAAAAAACACTTCACTTTTTGATATCTACATCCACCAATCCATGCTATTTAAAGGAAAATAGTAGATGATTGAAAGTCTACTAACATTACATCTTCAAAGAACTGAATTAACATATTTTTTCAGCAAAGTACAAAAAAAGCCTCTAAGAAATGTGATCACGTCACCCTGATTCTCATTGGCCTACGCAAGTTATGTGTTGAGACAAGAATAGAGTTTACATTAGGTTGTCTAAATACAAAGTAGTTTGTATTAACTCACCACCTACCTCTGCCACCTACTCAGATTATCAGGAAGCCTGAGAGGGCACCAAAGTAAAGACAGCTTCCTACTTTAAAACGTATGCTTCAGAACAATGCATGTGCTCCGCAGCACTAGCAACCCTCCTATGGAACTCTCCTCTAGCAGATATTAGAACCAAACCCATCTTTCTGTCATTCCGGCCTCTCCTAAAGACTCATTTATTCAGCCTCAATGTAACAAAAAAGTCCAGTTTGTTCCCTAGCTATTCTCTTCCATCCGATGAATATGTTCCCCTGAGTGTTCAGTTCTGAAACTGTTTTTCTGTCTTTCTCTCTTCTGTGCCCATGTCTCCCGAGACTCCTCTTTAACGACTTAATCTGTCCTGCCTCTCTGTTATCCTGCTTCCTTACATTGTCGTTATCCCCCGGTGGCTGTTTGTGTCTTTCACCATGCAGACGCCTCATTCAGCTTGCAGGCAGCGATGAAATCCATTTTATGTCCTCACCAATGCTTCTAGACCTATTCTATTCCTCTTGCAATCAATCAAGGTCAGACAGGACCTGCTTCTTCTTCTGCCTGATCTGTTGTTAATAGAACTACCACAACTTCGATCAAACTCTTCACTGTATTACATCTTTTTCTGCTGTCAGATACTTGAAATCATTCTTTAGTGGTGTACTTTCAGTGTAATGTTTCATGTTACTATTTATAATAAATAATTTCTCCTGCTTTCAGTCGAAGCCCCTAACTTAGCCCCAGTGCTATCTAATGCCTCACCTATTCTATTGATCATCATCTTTTCCATTACTAATACCTTTTCCTTCTGATACGCTGCTAACTGGACTATCACACCTTGGATTAAATTATAAAGATTCTAGTACCTTAGCTCAAACGTCTGACTCTTTTCTAGAGTGATGCTGTTTTCAGTGTAATTGTTACTGTTTATTATAAAGCACCCACATTTTTTTACAATACATGAACGAGCACTGTACAAAACTGTCAAAATAAATAAAAAACAATACGTAAATCTCTTCAAGTGTAGATTGGCTTGCAATTCTGAGGCTATGTCTTTAGGCTATTCAGTGAGGGTCTCCTCTTCTCGCATGAGAAATAATTGGAACGTATTTAGCTGTCTGTCATTCTTTTGTAACATGGCAGTATATTGCATCCTGGTCTGTGCACTCACTGAGCGAATTAGTGTATGCAGGCAAAACCTCTGACCGGGTCGATGAAATAGGTCCAAAATATGGCGAGCGTTCAGAGTTTCTCTGTGAGCAATAGAAGCTGCTAAAAATTGCAGGCGTTTATGCATGTTTCTGGTCCTATGGAATGATCATAAATTGCATGTTAGATGGTGCAGTGAGAAGTGTTCCAGATCACACAGACAACTTCTTCAGCTGGTGTTGAAAAAACTGTTCATGTAATAACGTAATCACATTGGAGTACGAGGTTCTCACAGGGGAGACGAGTTTGCATCTAGATGAACGAAAGAGGTGAAAAGAACGCGTGTGTTGTCCAGAGAGTCCTTTTTGGCTAAAAGAAACAGGCCCTGGCTACATGTAGTACATTCAGTTGGGATGTAGAAACAATAATTTGACACACTAGAGGAATTAAAAAGTTGGCCAATGCTTGTAAATGAGCAGGTAGGGAACACATTTGAGAACACCCAAACTGTATTTGTATTCGCAGAGCAGCCAGTATATACTGGGTCTCTAATTCTGTCATGTAGAGTAGATTAGCACATCAGTTGCTCTCTGCATACTGCTATAGAACACCAGGGCGGTAAGACTCCTGGGTACTCTGAGATTCAGAAGTGATACCCTTGTATACGTTGTTACATATGTTTAAAATCAGTGATGTCACTTGTTTGACATGTCATGAGGGATGTAACGTGAGGTCACAAGCAGTGCATGGCGGAGCCGCCAGTTACAGGTAGTTTACTAAACTATAACTAGCAGTGGTTATTTGATTTTAATCTCATTTCATCACTTTAACCTTCCCTTTTTCAGTGAATTTGTATTTTTTTTTTATAATGTAAACTAAGATCTTATTATCATAATTAAATATAACACCACTTAAACTTTTGTTTTTTTTTCAGGGAGTTTCTGTTATTTTTTTATCATATTCAAATGTGAGCATATGCCTAACTCACTAGGGCAACCTGCGCCCAACGCCCGTCCTCACTCGGCATGGCCTTTGGCCAGTGTGGAGCTGGAGAATCGGTGCAGGTCATGGATGGAGGCACAACACACGCGGTTTTTCACAGTCTAGTTTCTCTAGGGTGTCATTGCCTGCTGAAGGCCAAGCCTTGGAAGATCTTGAAGGGCCTCTGTATTGTCTTTATATGTGATCACTCTAATATATCAACACCTGTAAAGCTTGTATCTTTGGACTGGACGAATATCTCTTTACACTTTTAAAGGTATTAGAAATCTAAAGCTGCATAGACTTCCTGAAAGCTTATTTTGTAGGTTCGTTGCAGCATATTCTGTGACATGCTTCCAGGTCCAGAAACTGGTCCCCATATCCACGTCCTAACTCTTACAATAGCAGTGACTTTAAGGAGATTCTAAGGAAGGCCCAAACAAGATGATGTCGTATCTAGCCAGTGTTCACTTACTACGGTCATTGGTGGTACAAGTAAAGTTGTTGGTGGTAGCAGAAACCCCTTAGCTGGATAATATTGATCATGTGAATGTCCCTGGGGCATGGATTGGGTGTGCACATGGGCCTTCTAAAGTTATCCATTATCTTGTTGCATAACCTCAGAGTGATAATCCCTAAATGCACCATTTGGTAATTGTTATGGGCCTTAAGTGTCATTGGGGTGGTTTTATCCACCTATGCATGCTAAACCTGGGGGTCATTCTCACAGTGCGTCTGTAAGCCCTCTGGTTCTGCAGCCCAGGACTCTTATGCAGAAAGTGCTTTAGGTCCTTACAGTCCTTCTCATAATGTGAAAACCTCCTAGCACATGCTGATTCTATGTTCTTGGTGTTCTCTCTGTCTGGGATCATTCTTCTGCTTCAGCGATACAGTGCTGCAAATCAGGAAGCCTCGTCCCAGTCGCCATCCTTTTTGTGAGCTACAAACTCTAAGCTAGGTACTTCCCTTTTTTCCTTTCTGCTTTTCCATTCCAAGCTTGAATAAAGATCGAAATCGGTGATAAAGAAAGGTGTAATTGGAAAACAGAAGATGGTTCATGTTATGGAATGAAAGTTGCTTACCTTAAGACGCATCCACAGGCAACCATCTTTTAATGGATTTTAGTAAAAGCAGTAAGACATATGCACAGCCATTTTAGAAGAGTCTTTGACCAAAAATAATTGTTTACTTGCAATCTGCTAATGTAAACAGACACCAATGACCCGGTAGCACTGTTCGAAGAGCTGCAGAGGCTTGCCAAAGAAAATAAATAAATGCAGAACTAATAATAAAGCAAACATTGAGCCCTGCCAAAGAAGTGCACTACCTTGTATCTTTGTATGTGGGTGACTACTTTGTGCTTTGGCGGAGTGCCATCACGCATAGGCATTAAAGTAGCGCAGTGCCTGCCGGAAAGAATTGTATCTCCAGTGAGCTGTGATACAGGCTAGAATTATGTGAAAACATCAGAACGTAGTATTGGGGTTCACTTCATGTGTACTGCCAATACAGATGGGTGACCAAAACCATCAGTTGTGTCAGGGTGACATGTATGCTGTGGAGATGTCATCTAAAGCCTGTTTCCGCCTACAAAGTACCAAGCATGCCTGAGGCCAGAACCTCTGGCAAGTCACTTGGCGAAAGGCCTGGGTAGTATTACATCATCACTGAGTGTTGTGCACTCCCAATAAAGTAAATATGGTTAGAGCTGTGCTCCGAAGTTTAGCCTTAGCTCACACAAGGCAGTACAGCAAGTCATTCAAGACCTTCTGAGTTAGCCGCTGTTTAACTATTTAGGGTAGCAGTAACGTGCAGATTCCAGGTGAGACTTAATCTGATGTACAATTACTGCACACCACAGTTGACAGAGCAGCCACGTCTCTGCTCACTGAGTGAAAAAAGAACGTTTCTTGACATAAGTCATAAAAGCTACTCAATGTACACATCACCCTGCTCATACTCAGGTGAAAGTGAACCTCTGTTTTAACTTTATTACTGCCATTTCCGTTAAAAAACGTAACTCTATTGGATGGCCCTTCCGGCTTCCCTTCAATGAATTGCGAGCAGTGATTATGGTGGTTGTTTCGGTCTTGGTGAGTGTAGGAAACTATATCCATCCTGTAGTAAAGCCAAGTGTTTCCTTCTGCAGGTTTAGGTTTTATAAAATAAATATATATATATATATAGAGTGGTGTTGTGCCTTAACAGTCCTTGATAGGTTTCCTGTTTGCATCGACCCTCTTCCTCCCTGTTGCATGTGTGACCCTTCTTCAAGTTAGTCTCCATTAGACATGGCTACTGCACCCACTATTCTCAAATAGAATGAAGCTGTGTGTGCTACATTCAAACTCCCATAGTCGTGTGTGGACTGTTGACACTCCCACTTAAGATGTCCACTAACCTGATGGGGGAGGAGGCCTCACCTCTTTTCAGTCTCTTAATGCTGTTTCAATAAAATGACCAATGAATACATGAATCTGTGTGTCACGCCTGAGTTACAATCAACCAATGTCAATGCGTGTACGTGGTTCATTATGTGAATGGCACACCACCCAACAACTGAGGGGGTTGACAGAATTTCTCTTTTACTTTGTAGATAGTTGTAGCTCTTGCGAGACAGCTGGAGCTATCTCCTATAAGCTTAAAAAGAAATATCAACATATTCCTAAGAATCGCAAGCCATCCACACCATTGAGTAGTTAAATAGTAGCAATGGCATCCTGTTTGATGAAAATACATGTTTCCAACGGGATGTTGGGACAATAGAACATGGCGTAAATGCAAGCCTAACTAGTAATAAAATATAATACAGTAAAAAATTTTATTAATTACAAATCACGTCATTCATTTGAAAGAGGTCCATTTTGGAAGATTAGACTGTCATTTGTATATACTGCGTGTGTTTTGGAAAAACGCTTGAGACTGGTGTCCAGGATGATCCGGAGGTTCCTGGCATGGTCCTCGGGTGGGTTGGGGTTGCAAGTTCGAAGGACTATCAAGAGGTGTCCCAGGGAGAGTGGTTGTTGCTGAGGATAAGGACTTCAGTTTTGTCTGTGTTGAGTTTGAGGCCTCTAAAGTTATATTTGGGGTGCCGATATTTGTCTGTTTTCCTGCAATTAGGTGTCTATAGATTAGTGCACCATAAAGAGAGTTTCTGCCATGTTGTAATGACATGCCCAGTTCGATTTGGGACATTAGTCTAGTTGGTGCCAGGATGTATTGGCATGTGAGCAAAATGACCGGTCTTTTCTGTTTGAGAGTTAAAAACACCTTCACAAGTTAATCCCCCATTCAATGAACATATCTGCAGAAGAGAGTGAATATGAAAAAGCATTGTTGTGCTAAAAAGATTTATGTTGTTTGTGTTAAGTCAGTATCTGCAAACCGTATTTTCATCATTTTTTCGTTTTGTTGTGATTCTGTTTACAAATAATAATACAATTTTTTTTAACAGAACTGCAGGCCAGTCTGACGTCACAGAGGAGGGCTCCAGACCCCGGTCATTATTTTACCGTGTGATGAGAGCGGCTCTGCCCCTCCAGTTGTTATTGCTCCTACTTCTGCTTCTGGCATGCCTCATTCCATTCTCAGAAGAAGACTACAGCTGTGCTAATTCAAACAATTTCAAGAGATCCTTCTACCCCATGCTCCGATACACTAATGGACCGCCACCAACATAGGACTTACTGGGGAACCACAGGGATACCAGTACTGATTTCTAAAATCCTAAATGAATGCATCAGAGCTGTTAGGAAAACACTATCTAATATTTGTGAATGCCGGACGCAGGCCTATATTTTCAAGAGGGGTTTGTGGATTTGCATTGCAATCAACTCTGAAAAATATGAAGCGAGAGTGAAGATTGATATGTACATGTGAGCACACAGATAATTATACACCTGCAGGACAGTTATTACATTTTTAACTCAAATGGATTTTTGCTATAGCAGAAAGATTTCAATATAAATTCTAGAAATTTCTGAAAAGATAGATATAACTAGCAAAATACCGTTGTTTAAATTGTCTGCCTGAAAGCAAACTTTCATCCTCTAAACTGCTGTGTAGCTTGAAACATGACCGCAGACATGTTTACAGAAATTGCTGTATTTAAAACTACTGCACTTGTTTTGGAACTTTGACGTTTCATTTGCTGAAGATAAAGCTTTAGGGGGAGATGCATTGCATGCACATAAGTACTTTTTCATATCACTGGTGATGGCTTCCAATCATATGCACCTTTGTAGTACGGAATGCAGTTAACAGAAAAAGTAAAGAGTATAATTGTGTTGTTCTCATCTTACTCCTTTTTTAAATATATTATTTTTCGATTTGAAATTGTAATTTTGTGTGTTTTAAAGGTTGACTTTATATATCTATGTGAAATACGGCATATATATATATATATACATATTAATATATGTACTTGTAAATTGCAACAGCTTTTCTATGAACTATTTTAGGGCAGTCTTAAATGTTGTACAGTATTCTGAAAGAAAATTTCAGACAATTTTATATGGTACCTTTTTTAAAAATCTTTTACATTGAATGTATGAACGTATATTTTCATCCTGTAGCTAATTAATGAAATCCACTGTTCAAAATCAGCTGATTATTTCTGTAGATGTATGATTAATTGATCTAGTCTTCCAATCAAGCTCTGTAGGTTTTGAAAAATAATTTCACAGCATCAATAAACTACAATATTTCATCACGTCAGTTAAGTGGTTAAACATTTCTGTGCTTATGAATCCTCTCTTTCTCAGCTGGAAATGTTAACCTGTGTTTTCTTACACTTTACATCCTCCATAATACAAATTTGATGTTTTTCACGTGTAGCAATTTCGAGCTCCAAAAAAGTTAACACTTGTGTAATTCAACCCAGCACCATCACAACGGTCTAACATTGACCTGTACATTTTCAAGATCGTTGTATAATTCACAAAAATTTGATGAAATTACAATTAGCTTCTTCGGTAAGTATGTGAAATCAGTATTTTCAGTTCAAATCATTGTCACTTTGTTCCAAAATTTCACCTGGTACACAAAAATCAAAACATCGTCCTGATGTTTTCAAATGGGGTGACATTTTTTTAGTGCAGCAGAAAATATGATCCTGTGTTTTTTTATTGTTCGATTTGGAACTTTGGAGATTTTTATGTTTCATAATGGGTACCTGCATGGATTGTATTTTACAGTTTTTATTCAGGACCGAATGCATCTGAAAATAAATTGAACACTGAACATTTTAAATCTTGAATCCATGGAATCCTATTTGTATAGAATGGCAAAGTAAATGATTCTAAGATTGTCAATAATATTGTGATTGTTTTTGTAGATGTGGTTAAAAACCTGAATATGTATTTCATTTCCGACAGTGTTTAAAACATGATCAGTCCAGTACTTTTTCAATAAACTACGATGGCAATAACAACTGTGTCCAAGTATGATATTTTAACAAATTTCTCTGTACCACTGTGCATTTCTTTTGATGGCGCCACTGTTATATTGTATGTCAAAGAACTCCAACATCTGCAAATGTGGAGCTGTGAAAGTTCTATAAAGATGATCCATTATCTAAGGAGAGACAGAGGGAAATGGACCATTTTATTTCTTGAAATATAACTTGGCAGCTCCTACAATACGAAGATTCATGACCCTTGGGGTTATTCAGTTTGGTGAATGTGTGACAGTTCCCAAAAAGTGGCAGAAGGCCTGTTCACTGACGCATTAGGAGATCTGTGAAGTGCTAGGTGTCTACCTGCCAAACCTCAGCTGGCTCCTCCCACAGAAATCTTTGACCAATTGCCCATCCACCACAGGGTGGGCCTTCTACCATAAATTATTCCTGTTAGGGAGTGCCTGGGGCTCCGAACACGAAACAACAAAAAAATAACCCTGCACGTTATGAGAGAAAACTCACATCACATTAGGGCTACTGCTATTTTTGTTTTCAGAACTCACCCCCACTTTGGTTCTTTTTTTTTTTAAACAGGCATTGGCATGGCCCATAGCTCTCACATATGCAAGAGCTATTGGCTTTGCCAATTTGTTTTAGCCATGTTTCACACAAGTGTGGCTGCTGTTCAGCATGGCCAAAAGTGGCATGGAAGAGAGTAGGGTAGAGTGGAATGTCATGTAGTGTTGTGGAGTGGAGTGGCATAGAGGGGAAAAGAGCCATAGAGTGGAGCAAAATTGTGGAGTGGTGTGGCCTAGAATGAAGTGGCATAGAGTGGAGTAGAGTGTCATGGAATGGAGTGGTGTAGGGTGAAGTCAAGTGGAGTAGAATGTCATAGAGTGGAGGGGCGGGGAGTAAAGTAGATTGGAGTGCCATATAGTGAAATGGTGTAGAGGTGAGTGGCATAGCGTTAAGTGGAGTAAATTGGCATGGATTGTTGTAGAATAGTCTAATGTGAAGTGGCAAAGAGGGCATAGAGTGTGGTAGAGTGTCGTAGGCGAGTGGCTTAGAGCAGAGTAGGGTTTTGTAGAGTGGAGTGGCATAGTGTGGAGTATGCATGGGGTGTAGTACACTGCCACTAAGACAACACATTTTCAATTGAAATGACAATTACTTCTGCATATACAGCTTTAGTGCTAAAACTATACATCATACAAACGATAATGTGTGGAAATAGGATAACCTAGTGTAGTGATTTGTTTTGATAGTGTTAAAATATTTGTTTCCACCACACTTTTGAAATACAAAATATGTGCTTAACTTGTGCTTTCGTAATTTTGATATATTCTAAAATATTTGCAGTTATTTACCGACATTCGAGTTTGGTTGTGTGCTAGAAAAAGAAATATTTATTTCCCAGTACCTGACAATTTTGTCACATAAATCCTCTCACTTTGAAGTCAGATAATGAAAAGTAAACACCAAGCTTCTGAAAGTCAAAGTCTGAAATTTGGCCTTTCTCATAAATACACAGCAAATGTGACAAGATAAGTACAAAATTTAAAGGCCTGTTTACAGAAAGATAAGACTCATAGAAGTACACAAGGAGTGATGGTGAACAAGGTTTGCTCCATGGGAGTGACGAAGGCATGATAGACAACCTAAAAGGAAGCCAGTAAATAGAAAGCCAGAAAATTTGTTACAAACCGCAAAGCCAATGGTAATTCCTAGGGAAGCTTTCAGAAAGCCCACAAACAGTATTTTCGCAACCAGACAGCTATGCTATCTTGTAGGCTTTGACCTAGAAAAAGCAGAGCATCTGTCATGCATGGTAGCTGGCTGACATTTCGTTTGTCAAAATGGCTTATGCCACAGTGGTGGAAGCACTTTTGTCAAAACGATCCTCCATTGTGGTGGGGATCTCCCAATTTGGCAGGCAGTCTTCCATCCAGAAGGTGGTGGCGATGGTCTCTGCCCGCCTTCCAGACTGCTCTTGATTTTATATAAACACATATGAGAGCTTCAGAGAAAATACTTCTTTACATCATGACACTGTGAACACCATTGTAAAACCTGACTGAACAATTTTTATATTTACCATAAGTGTTTGCGCATGCACAGCTGTAATGATATGTGAATTTTGACCACTGAGTCCACGTTGCACTTAGCCTAGCACTACACTGTCACATTAGTGACCACCAGCTTCATTTTGCTTATTGACTTTATCTTAGCATTAGACACTGCTACATTAAAAGCTGCACGTAGTTTTCCACATTGTACAATGTGCACATTTTTATTCTTCATGTTTTTTCCCACAAGGGTGTAGGCTGATAAGAATGTAAGCAGACGGCAGGGAACGGACTTGTTTTGAAATGGCACCTTGGGGTTGTGGCCACGTCCCGATGTGTTATTTGTAAGGCAGGCCTAAAGCAATTAGCATTTTTTGAATAAATAAACTTCTGCATGGAGAGGAAAGTTCCAGACTTTTCCTTTCTTGTTTGTTCAAAGTGTAAGAGGCTGAGACCAGATGGACCGGGGCCAGAGAGTGTTTGCAGATCTCAGGCACATTCAGGATGCTGGAGTGTGCCATTCTTCCCTTGAGGATAATTGATCTCTCTCTCTCCTCGATCGATTCTGGGATCTGGAGATCTGATGCTGAATAGGAGGGAGATGAAGCGGTGATGCCCTTTTCTCATGGTGATGCATATTTTTTAAATCATTATTTGCTTTGCATTATAATATTGATACATATATTTGCTGTGTATATTGCAGTGGAGAATCATTTATACATTATTTCATTTCATAGCTACGACCATTTTTAAACGAGTGCTTTCAGCAAGGTAATCTCCTTTTAGGAACCTTGCGTAGTGAAATAATAAATGCTTTCTTAGGACTAAAGCGCATTCCAGAGATTTTTGTCAGTGTAGGAGTGTTTCAGCTTGGTCATTAGTGAAGCAAAACAAAAGCATGCAAGTGTTTTCTCTTAACACCGTCAATGATTGTTTTACAAAGAATGCTTTTTTTCCTCAGCCAAAATCTTTCAATAACTCCCAATCGAATTAAACAGTGATAAGCTTGAACCATCACTATTTTTCGTGATTTGAGATTGAGATGAAAAACCTTGAGGGTTGGTCATGTCTAAATGTTATTTTGTGGAAGATATCCGTGGAGAAAGTGGTGGTAGGCAATGCAGGGTGGCACAACGTTTTTGATGAACCCAGTGGGCAAGCGCCAACAGTAAAGGTTTTAAAAAGTATATGTACTAATCTGCTCCTGTGAACATCCTGGATATTTGCTCCTTTTCATGTTAGTCTGTTCATTATACATACAGTAAGCATATTAATACAGAAGATAGGGCTGAAGAGGAGTAGAGTGTGCACACTGGCCTTTTAATTAAGTAAATCCCTTTATGAAAAATAATATTATTAAAAAAGTAAATGTAGTTAAAAGCTGCGTCAGGCTACTACACACTTTCATTCCCCACAGTGCTAAGGCAACAAGTATAAAGGCTTATCCACAAACTGCACTTTATAATATGTTTAACAGTACTGCAATAGTACTATTTAAGTACTACAAAATGCTGTTCATAAACCTACATGCCAAGACCACTACCTCTCAAGTCTTTTCTATGCGAAATTTGGAGCACCCTGGAGAAGTGAGTGGAGGACAGTATACTTATTCCTAATTGAAAGGACATTACTGAGGGGCAAGAATGGGTTTACTGAGGGGTAAGAGGAAGTTTCGGAAGGATTTGCAAATTTAAACAGCCATCCACCAAAAAGTATGCCCATCGCTATTCACAGACTGTACTTCTAAGGTTACTACAGCCACAAAGTACCCACAACAGTAGTAAACATGGTTGCATTTAGTTATTTTTTGTACTTTTGTTTTTTTGCAGATTTATATAGGTCAAACTTGGCTCAAGGGCTTTTGAGAGCTTTATTTGAACACCGGATTGCATTACACAAGGTCAGATTATTATTTTCTTTTAGGCACAGGGAAATTAAGTGATGTGCCCACAATCGTAGACTGTTGACCAGACAGTCAGGCCCAGAGCTATCAAGGCCTTTCATTGCCCTTGTGTAACGCAAGGCAACGCAGGCCCTTTAGTCAGATTTACCATGCCCCACAGAGTCACTGTGTGTGGCTCTGCGTGTCATTGTAAATCTGGAGTAACACAAGACAGAGCAAGTTAATGGTTTGTGTTACTCTTCATGTGGAAGGTGCAGCATGGGTGTTCCTACACATCCTCCCATGGTTGTTGGGTCATTTCCAGATTTACAAAGACTGGTAAACCTTAGAATGTGTCGGAATACTATGCCTACCCAGGTGAGGCGCAACCAGGAGAAATTATTTCCTCTTTCTACGTGTGAATGCATTCTGCAGCAATTTAGAATTGGGAAAATGCTTCTGTCCCTTCCTGTTCCAAATCAATTCTTTCTGTAATGCAGGCACCCTTGCACAATGGCACAAGTGTGTCTGTGTTGGTACTTGGCATCCAAAAGTACACATAGTCAGAGAAGATATGCACCATATGCTAGTAGTTATCTGCAATCTCCATTTGACAGAGCACATTGCAGCAAGTTGTCTTACTGTGTTGCACCGAATGTTGACAAATCTGGGACCGGGGATCAAACCTAGCTCTGTAGTTCCAAAGCCACAACGCCACATCTCCTTCCAACTCCTGCTTCTTACTGCAGATTTCTCACAAAATCATGCAAGGAGTGTACCCAGATGTGATACCTGAATGGGAATTGAAACTGTATGTCACCAAACACAAGAAGTCACATGCCTGACCTCAGTCCCACTTCCTCTCCTAGTACAGGGCCCGAAACTTCTCTCCCTCCTGAAGTCATTGCCATGACAGATTTTCTTTGTAGAGAAAGTCCTCTATTGAGTCAAAGTCCAAACAAAAACATAAGAAAGTGAAGTGAGACGGAACCCTAATCCAATGCTCTGTCCCAAAAAAATATGCAAGGGTGTCAAGGTGTGTCAGTCTCACTCCCGTTATATGGTTGTGGAAAACATCCAGTCCCTCTGGGCCCATTTGGGCTCCAGGGATCTGCAGGGAGCCTCATTTGGCTCACTGCCGGCAGATCTCATCTCACCTCCATCTGAACTCATTGGGCCCATCACAGGCTCTGCATCATGTCTAGTGCAGACTTATACCCAGTACCATGACCTGTGTTGGTCCCTCCTTCATTGCAACCGGGTCTACAACCATGGCACCGCAGGAGAATCCAGATCTGACTCCAGTATCCATACCTAAGCTGGCTTCAACTCGACCCTGACCGATGTTGCATCCAATTTTACTCCAGCAGACTCAGTTATCATAAGGCCTTAGTCTAATGCCATGCTTCCACTACCACAGAAACATTTTCATTGTCTTTTTGGCTTCAACTGACCAGTGCTTGCCACCACTCAGAGATGATAGTGATGGGAATGGGGAGGATTTACCCCAACATTAGGAGATGACAGTTTGTACATTAAACTATACTGATACTTTTGAGGAATAACTATTGGTCTAATAAATTCAAAAAGATAAACAGGGCTGACAAATAACCTTTAACAATGACTACTGCAAGTCTTTGCTGGGCTAAAGACAGAACTAACAGTAACACTTCCAAAAGTTTAGCTTGCACCAGATCCGTGTTATGGGTGCCACACCTAGTCTCAAACTTGTCCCTGTGTCTGGTAAAACCAGGTTTTGTAGAAGCATGCCTGGCCACCAGGATGACATCCACTATTTCAGGTGGTAGATTAGATGGAGAACTGCTGCTGCTCCGTCTCCATGCATAGAGATGGAGGTTGCACAGGCCTTGGTGCAAGATCCTGCCCTGCTGCTGTGACAGAAGATCCTCTCGAAGTGGCAGTTTGCTCGGAGGACAGATGCTTATGCCCAGTGTTTACAGATACCACACTGACCTGGCCCAGTCCACAGCCAGTAAGGTAACGTGGACCCAGGTCACTCCTGGTCCTCAGAGCTTGTCAAATATACAATGAAAGTGGTATATAGCAGGGACAAATATAATTCATATTGCGAAAACTTGAAATGATCACTGGTATTTTCACCAATTACTTTACTCAGTGTGAGTCCCAAATATGACTGAATATGTTTCTGATTTGGAGATGTTTGTGATGGCGATGCTCGGGCGAACACAATTATAGTTCTTGAAGGTTCCCCAGCACATGGAGCCTTACTCAGATAAGTTCCTTCATCCAGACTTGGGTACTTCACTCTTCCACTGTCCTGAGGGGGCCCATACTTGACAGGGACCAAACATGTCAACACCTTTGTCGGAGACGTTCTCTAAATCAGAAACATATCCAATCAGATTTGGGACTCACACTGAGTAATGGAGGACAGGAGTGTCCTCGTTGTGGTTTGTGTTTGAACTATATCTTATGTGGACTGGTCTTGAAAGGAAGCTTACTGCCACATTATGTTAATCATACTGGAAGACTGGAGTAATAAATACTGTGTTCGCCATAACTTGCTACTTTAGCCAAGCGTCTGACTTGTATATTGTTTTCTGTGGTCTTTTATGTCTGTTACATGGTTGTGGAATTTAAAGTGACTATATAAAATCCCGTGTGTTAACATACTGAGTAGGTTATTGTGCTATTCAACAGAATAAAATATATTTTTTCATCGAAAGTAATTGGTGAAAATACCAGTGATCAATTTAAGTTTTTGCTGATGTAACAATTTGTATTATATTTGTCCCTATTACATACCACTTTCATTGTATATTTGGTTGGCTTGACCAGGTATAGTGGGGACACACAGGCATACCCCTAATGTGGATACCTACCTCTTCAGAGCTTGAGCCATGATCCTTTTCAGAGCTTGAGCCATTAGATGAAGGGGTGGGAAGGCGTACAGGAGTCCTGGCCTCCACTCAGAGGAATGCGTCTCCATGAGAGATCCTTCTTAGGAACTCAAGTGCACAAAAGTATTGGCATGCAGTGGCAAAGAGACCAAGCCAGAATTCCCCCCATTGCTGGATGACACTCTGCACCACTTCTGGGTATAACTGCCATTCGTGATCCACCAAGTGTTGTCCGCTGACTTCATCCACGCTGGTGTTTAAACATTCCTCCATGTGGCTCATGACCAGAGAAATGCCCTGCTGATTAAGCAAGTTCCAGAAGCGTACAGCCTCTTGCCACAGGACCCAAAACCACTCTACGCTCTGCTTGTTGTGGGTTGGGTGTGTTGTGCATGGGAACCTGTACTAGCCTGACTTTGATGATTGGCAGGTAGCCCTTCAATGCAAAGCAGATCGCCCTCAACTCAAAAGGTTCATGTCAAGTCTATTTTTCCACCAGAGACCCAGAGTCCTCTGCTCTCCACTTCTCCTACATGGACTCCCAAACCATCTAAGAAGTCAGGTGTGACTTTGGTGTGTTGATAGAGAGCGTAGCTTATATAATCTAAATTAACATGAAATGTTTATGAATCAATGTGTGATAATGCTGCATAGAAACTATAATGATAGTAATTTTGCTTAGACGTGCACTTGAATTGTAACCACGGGGAGTGGCCACCAATGTATACGTAGATTAATAATAATGACCAAAATGTTTATATTATGTTTAAATAAGTTTATACTAATGATTGCGTTATTGAATCTGTACTGAAATCCTCATAGGCCCTAAGTTAGCATGAGCCGAAGCTTAGCTGCCTTGGCTCTCATATTAAATGCATTTTTCTATTTTTCAGAATGCTGACTCACAAAGGGACATGACCCTGCGTGTTCTTTTTCTTCAAATTAGAAGACAAATGTAACCATGTTAGATCCGTTCACACAGCCTTTGCAGAATAAATGTTAAAAGTAAATTGAAACAGTGTAGATTAATGTTATGTACAAGGTCATTCAAACCGGTGAAGACAATGGAACTGCTGACCAAAAGATGTGCAAAGAATTACAGAAAGATGAAATCATAGCGGATGTGCCACCTCTGAAGACGTCAATTACGAAGACCAATCAAAGACTTGTAAAACAATATGGGGTGAAGAGTTGGGTTACCTAATGTGTTTTCTGATAGGTTAAAAATAGTGGGGTATAGCAAATGTCCAATAGAATTTTGGGGGAATGTATAATGGAAAAGGGATAAAAACCCATGTCACGGGAAGTCATTGGGAATTAGGTAGGGAATGCTATTGATTTTATCCAGAAACTTTGTCAGTCTATTTGGTGACTTGGTGGTTTACTTAAAACCATCCTCGCCCTTAGATTTGTCCATGTTACATTTTACCTCCTTATGAGGAAAGTGCCCTTTTTGCCCCGGAGCTGAGTTCTGACCGATGGCGATTTGACTGATGTCCTGAAGACGAAGACTGAACCTGTGCGCTGACCTAAACCTTGGAGGGTAATTATGACAATGCGATTGTGATTTGTCTGTTTGCTTTTCCTTTCTAGGTGCCAACTGCTTACTTTGACAGAGACCATAGTTAGATGTTTTCCAAATTGGTGTTCTAAATTGTTTTGCATGAAGCCCAACATGCTAATGCTAATCAGTGGTTAGGACAGGTGCTCACTAAACTGACGCAAATAGACAAACGACCGAGGCTATGCTTTGTTGAACTGACGCGTTATTGACACTCTGCTAATCCTGATCTATGTTCACGCCGTGTTATGTTCTGATGTTTGTGATTCTCGCTTTAATTAAATCTTACTAAAGTTGCCATATCGTGACTATGCTATTATGTTTCTTGGCTTTGAGATTGACGTATCTGATATTAGAATTGTAAACAATAGGGAATAAAACTCATAAAATTCTACTAAACAAGGTGTGGTTATTCATGGCTGGAAGGTCATGGTAGTGTCTTTGAATTGATTAATGACTTTGACTAAGGTGAAATGCATTGTCGTGATAAATATTGATGACATTATTGATGTATTGATTGACATATTGATTAGCTATCTCGTCCTAAGGTGTCTCTCAACTGGGTCAAAAGATTCATTGGCCTAAAACGAGTCCTGATGTGTAATAAATTATCATAAAGGGACGCGTTAGCAGTTCTGGTAGCAGAGCAACGGTTTGGCCCTTTGGGGGCCCTAGGACGGAGAATCATTGTTTAAATTGTTTTTCTGAGATAATGCAAATTGGAGGTATGATGTGTTTCTAAATTCACCATGACTTTCCCGGGATCTCGGAGCCTGCCTAAGTGAGTTGGGAATGTTTTCGGCGTCATAATATGTGTGGTATAGGGTTTGCGCTTGCTCAGCTTATGCATTTTTGCAGGTGATTTGTGAAGTTTGTGTGTATTTAGGCCAGGTAAATGTTGTTTTAGTAGGAGTGGGTGTACTCCGCAGTATGAGAGTAGGGAAGTCGGCGTACTTCATATAAATGTGGCTCTTTGTGCTCAAAGTTATCCACGTGGTTGGTTGTTCATGTACGGACCCGTCGTGGTCTAAGACTCCGGAGTATATTGACAAGTGTAGGGGACACTTGGGTTTATGTTGTAATTTGTGCGGTTTAATAGGTCATTCGGGCGTGGTTGACAAGTCGAGTTTGAGTCAAATTGTATGTTTGAAACCTTAGATGGAGATTTGGCAAGTTCTAAAGTGCACTAGGACGAACCATTGACAAGTCGAGAGTAGGATTTGCGGGTCGAATTCTGCTTGCGGGTGCAGGAACTGAGAAGGAGAAAGTAGCGGCCGAGGCTTCAAGTGAAATCTCTGTAAAGTTCTGAAGCTAAGGTGTTACCCTTCCTGTAGTAAACCGGCAAATTTGTGTTGTTGTTAAAGGTGATCGCAGTAATTTTGCATTAGTTTGGTGTGAATCCAGTGAGGGGCGGACGAGCCGCAAGACTTTGTCAGCTACAGTGTGTGAGTGTGACGTCAGTGGTGCCGCGCTGAGACAGGTCAGTTGTCGAGAGGGGTCGCGCACGGATTGGCTGCCGTGAGAGGCAATAGGTTGAGAAAGGTGGGTGAAGAGTGTCCTGGGAATTAAAGTAACTTTTTGATTAAATACAACAAAAGGAAAAGACACAAAGATGAATTTTGTTAAAGCTTTTAAGAGTGCTCTGAAAGGAGATGCATACATTATGGTGAGTGAAGGGGAGCCTACACTGCCTGAGGGAACTTTAGCTTACATAGTTATGGAGGAAAAAGGTGTGGTGCCTTGCTTATGGATGAAACAGTGGCGCAAATTGACAGAAAAAGAGGGATGTTTGGCGTTCCCAGAACATGGGACGTTCAATACGAGAGTTCTAGAAAATTTAAGGTGGATGTTAAGTGTACAGAAACCACCTCCAAGGCCAGCTCAGTATGAGGCATTAGCGATTTGGGATTTAATGGCTCTTAAACAGAGACAAGAAAAATTCCAAAGAAGAATAAAAAGGGCAGAAAAGACATATGCGGAAGCTAGGTGGGATAATGAAAGCAAAATGTGGAGACGGGGAATAGTTGATGGATTAAAATTGTTCCCAGCAATAACACAGGGAGATGAGACGCAGGGAAAGAAAGCCACATGTAAAACAGACAAAGGGGGTCATTCTGACCCCGGCGGTCTGAGACAGCCGGGGCCAGGGTCGGCGGGAGCACCGCCGACAGACCGGCGGTGCCCCGCAGGGCATTCTGACTGCGGCGGTTCGGCCGCGGTGAGATGCGGGAAACCGGCGGTCTCCCGCCGGTTTCCCGCTGCCCTGCAGAATCCTCCTGACACCCCCTACCGCCATCCTGTTCCTGGCGGGACTCCCGCCAGGAACAGGATGGCGGTAGGGGGTGCCGCGGGGCCCCTGGGGGCCCCTGCAGTGCCCATGCCAATGGCATGGGCACTGCAGGGGCCCCCGTAAGAGGGCCCCACAAATTATTTCAGTGTCTGCTATGCAGACACTGAAATACGCGACGGGTGCCACTGCACCCGTCGCACCTTCCCACTACGCCGGCTCAATTCTGAGCCGGCGTCCTCATGGGAAGGCTGATTTGCCCTGGGCTGGCGGGCGGCCTTTTGGCGGTCGCCCGCCAGCCCAGGGCAAATCCCAAAATACCCTCAGCGGTCTTTCGACCGCGGAGCAGTATTTTGGTGGGGGAACTTCGGCGTGCGGCCTCCGCCGCCCGCCGAAGTTAGAATCACCCCCAAAGACTCTAGTAAGCCTAAGGAAACTAAGAGATCTTGGGAAGAAGAAGATGATTCAGACGATGAAGAATTTATGGATCGGATATTACATGATCGCCCGCCACCTTATGCGGTAAGTGACAATGTCCCGAGCACTAGCACAGGTCCTGGGAACCAGACGCAGGAGAAGGGAGTTACTGATACAGTACAGACTAGTGATACAGGTTCGATACAGAATGGTGTCAGTGTACCCACTGTGCCAGACATGCAGATACAGTTGCAACCTCCACCGCAGATACAGAGGCCCATATTTATACTTTTTTAGTGCCGCATTTGCGCCGCTTTTTGATGCAAAAACGGTGCAAACTTGGAAAATACAATTGGATTTTGCAAGTTTGCGCCTTTTTTGCGTCAAAAAGCGGCGCAAATGCGGCGCTAAAAAAGTATAAATATGGGCCAGAGAATCTACCCAGACGTCGCGGTACTAGAGACTACTACAAACCTGATAGTGCCGCCAGATCCGAAATATACAAAATCGAGCATAGTGCTGATTGAGTCAACTCCTCAATTGCTGCCCCAGCCGCAGCCACAACTGATACCGGGGTATAATCCAGCAGCAGGTCCTCCATTAATACCTGCCCCGGCTTCAGAAAATCAGACCTTTGGAGTTGCTGCTCCACGAGGTTTGGGACCAGGTCAGACACCAGCTGCAATATCATTGCCAATTACTGTTGGTCCACCGGTGCCATTGTATGCACAAGGTAAGTCTGGTGTATGTGATCAGGGAGTAATGACCCAAGATGTAATAAGAGGAGGGTCCATAGGAACCCCCTCAGTTAATGGCCCCAGGCGAGCAAGCGGTTGAAAAACCAAGGTCTTTGATAGACCTTAGCCCAGTTGAAGCACCGTTGGAAGCAATGAGACAGGCAGGGCTAGGAGTGTTAACCCCACAAACAATAAGTACGAATGCTTCACAGTCGCCGATGATGCATGCAGGGAACATTTCATTGCAAGGTTTTATGGTACAACAGTTGAATGAGTGGTTAGAGAAGACCTTTACTACGCAAAAGACTACAGTAACTGCAGTGGAACCGGATAGGTCAGAGAAAGATGATTACTTGAACTTTGTGAGACTGGGCGCGGAAGCTGCTCAATTAGTGGACGGAACAATGGGGGTAAACAGATTAGACTCATACACCGAAGCAGAATTAAGATATCTGTGCCCTAAAATCACTAAGGAAGTAGGCAAGGTACATCAGAAATTAGCAAACCTGGCAGACAAATACAATATCGACATTGAGAATACTAAACATTTGAAAAGAAGTTACAGATTAGACTTTGATTCAAAAGACTTCGAGCACATGAGGTCTGCCGGAATAAAAGCACATTTAAAAGAAATATTACAAAGTGCGCAAATCTGGGGAGCATTAGAAAAGTGGGAAGGCAGATGGGCTAAGAAAAGAGACAAGGAGAAAGGTGACAGCCCAGGAACAAGTAAAGCTAAAACTACACCAGATACGGAATCTGTAAAAATGCTACCAATGAGAGAGACAGCTGGTGGGGTTTTAATTCATGTACTGTGGTCCAGAGGAGACATCCTATCTTTTACAAATGATTATCCCAGGTTGAGGGAGAAACCGATCGAGTGGTACCAACAAACAGATAGGTTTGTGAAGCTTGCAAAGTGTCTCTGGGAAGACTTGAATACCTTGTTTGAAATCATTGTTACGCCCTATTTATGGCTTGAGTGCAAGAGAGGGGTAGACTGGCCGACACAGGAACCGGCAAGGGATAAGGTGACCGGAGCACCCTCTGAGAAGGTGATGAAGTACTATCATAAAGTGATTGCGTTTTTTAAGCAGAAAGTGTCGCCGAAGGTGACTGATTGGCAGAAAATCGACCGGACCTCACAGGAGGTTAAGGAATCAATACATGCTTACTATGAGAGGTTGTTGAAGGCATTCAAACATTACAGTGGTACTGAGACAATTGAGCCGAAAGACATGAACCATCTTGTGTTCAGATTTGTTGAAGGTTTGAGACCAGAGGTTAGCCAGATTATTAAGAATCATTTGATCTGTTGGCAAGCAAAGCCGATTGATGAGGTGTTGCAGTATGCAAAATACTGTAGTGATGAGATTGTGCTGAAGCAGAAAAAGTTGAAGGAGAAAGTGATGGTGATGCAGATAAGGGCTGCACAGGCAGGAATGCAGGGAAATGGGATTCATCAGATGATACAGCAGCAACCGCAAGGGAATGGTGTGTTTCAGACACAGCCGAGAGGCCGAGGTCGAGGTTTTGTGAATCGCGGTCCAGACTTGAATACTGTTGTAGTCCAAAATGATGTACAAGGAATGAAAAAGATGTCACCATGTCACGCGTGCGGGGGCATGGGGCATTGGAAGCGGGAATGCCCAAATGTGGTGCATGATGGTGTCGTTCAACAAAGCACTAATGTCGGTACATTGCAAAATATGAGAGGACCAAAATTGAGGAATCAAAATCCAAACTTCCAAAATAACATGGTTCAGATGCAAGGGTTACAGCCCATGCAGCAAATGCAAATGCCGCGTGTTCAGCCAGCGCAAATGCAGCAAGTACAACAGCAGGTTCGCATGGTACCTAGACAGCAAATGCAACTACCAATGGCTCCAATGGGACAGCATCAGGTGATGCTTCCTCAGCAGGTCACAGGTCAAGTGATGGGCCAAAATAATACAGTACAGCAATTCCCATTGCGTGGTGAAGATGGAATGAATGAGGAATGGTCGGATGACAGTTCAGATAATGAAGAGTGCAGGCTTGCAGCGTCCCTAGAGGTAGATCAGAGGGGACCCTATGTAGAGGGAAAGGTAATGGGTCACAAGGTCTCATTCTTGGTTGATACCGGAGCTACACACTCTACAGTCAGAAGTGCAGAGGTTCCGAAATTGCCACTTTCGGGGCATACCATAAGACTGGTCGGAGTAGCTAACCAGTACTTGACGAATCCAATTACAGATCCAGTGCAAGTTGAGATTGACAACTTTCAGGGACTGCATAAGTTTGTAGTCTGTGATTCAAGTCCGGTATCCTTACTGGGAAGAGACTTAGGGCCAGATGTAGGAAACTAAAATTTTGCGACTTGCAAATTGCGAGTCTGACCGACTCGCAATTTGCAACACGCAAAATTGGATGCAGAAAGGTGTCTCAGACACCTTCTGCGACTCGCTATGGGGTCTCAAAAACCCACCTCATCAATATTCATGAGGTGGGTCGCAGTTTGCGACCCCATAGCGAGTCCCTGCACTCACAGGGATGGTGGCCTGCTGTAGTCAGCAGACCTCCATGTCTGTGACTACTTTTGCAATAAAGCAGTTTTTTTTTTCTCACTTTGCAGCCCGTTTTCCTTAAAGGAAAACGAGCTGCAAAATGAAAACTAAACCAAAACCATTTGGTTTCGTTTTTTTCAGAGTAGGCAGGGGTCCATAGTACCACTGCCTGCGCTGAAAAAATATTTTTTTCGTCATTCACAAAGGGGAAGGGGTCCCGTGGAGACCCCTTCCCTTTTGCGAATGTGTTACCACCAGTGTGACACTGGTGGTAACTGCGAGTTGGTTTGCGACCGCATTCGTGGTCCCAAAGCAACTCTGAATGGCGATGCGGTCACAAATAGGAAGGGAACACCCCTTCCTATTTGCGAGTCGCATCCCCAAATTGCGAGTCGGTACCGACTCGCAATTTGGGGATGAGCATCGCGTTCGGCCTTTTGCATGCCGCAAACTGCATTTTTCGCAGTTTGCGACATGCAAAAGGCTTCGTACATCTGGCCCTTACTGTGCAAAACGAAATGCTCGATTACCTGTTCTAATGATGGAATTGAGGTGCAGACAAACAGTGATGATGAAGGGGATGATGGTCAGTTCTCAGAGTTAGAGACAGAAACCGAAAATGAAGATTACCCTTTGATAACATTATTCCCAATGCTTACAGTGACTGATTTACCGGCTGAATTACAGGGAACAGTGATGGAGAAAGTGTGGGATTTGACAGGAAAGAAGTAGGACTGATAAAAGGAGTGGAACCAGTTAAAGTACAAGTATAGCCAAACGCAGTGTTCCCCCAGGTGCCGCAGTACCATATGGCACAAGATGTCCTTATTCAGGTGTCGCTAATAATTGCAGACTTTGTGAAACAAGGAGTCTTGAAAGAAGTATTGAGCAGCCCATGTAATTCACCGATAATGGGTTTGAAAAAGTTTTGTGGGAAGGTTCGAATTGTGCAGAACCTGAGAAAAATAAACAAGATTTTGGTAAAGTGTTGCCCTATAGTGCCCAATCCAGCAGTGATTATGTTTCAGGTCCCGTGTGATGCTGAATGGTTCACTGTTGTAGACCTGTCACAAGCTTTCTTTTCGATACCTCTTCATGAGGACAGCCGGTTTTTATTCAGTTTCAAATTCCTGGACAAGGTGTACAGTTGGTGCAGAATTCCTCAAGGGTTTTCTGAATCACCGTCCATCTTCAATCAGATATTGAAAAAGGACTTAGAATCCCTAGTACTGCCTTTCAATTCGACTCTAGTACAGTACATTGATGACTTGCTGATTGCGTCCAGGACAAAAGATGACTGTAAATATGACACAATTGCCTTACTGAATCATTTGGGAAAGAACGGACATAAAGTTTCACCCAAGAAGCTGCAGTACTGCCAGAAAGAGGTGAAGTACTTAGGACATTTGATTGAAAGGGGGTCTAGGAGAATATCAAAGGAAAGGGTAACTGCTATTTTGCAACAAAGAGAGATGTCAGGATGTTTTTGGGAATGGTGGGGTACTGTCGCCAGTGGATACCCAACTTCTCAATTATCTCAAAACCCTTGATAAAGCTGACAGGCAAAGAGATTAAGGATGAGCCGTATACCATAGCTTTATCAAAGGAAGAGCTTGAGTCATTCATGGAATTGAGAGAGTGCATGTGCAGGGCACCAGCTTTGGGTATGCCTGATTACACAAAACCTTTTCTACTGTTTTGTCATGAACGTGATGCTTGTTCTTTGTCTGTCTCAACACAGGTCCATGGAGGTGCAAACCGCCCTATAGCATATTTTTCAGCTACCTTGGACCCCGTCGCAGCAGCCTTACCGGGTTGTTTGCGCGCAGTTGCAGCAGATGGTCAAAGCCTCACGCAGTGTGAAGGCATAGTGATGGGCCATCCCTTGACAGTAATGGTTCCCCATTCAGTTGAAATTTTGTTGACTCAAACCAAAACTCAGCACATGACAAATGCACGACTTACCAGATATGAGACAATTATATTGGGGTCACCTTATGTTTCACTGAAGCGATGTACTGTATTAAACCCGGCAACTCTGCTTCCTGTTGAGAATACCGAGATTAATAATGAAGAGGAAATGGAGCATGATTGTCTTGAGGTAACAGAACTTTGTACCAAGCCCCGACCTGATATTCAAGATACGCAGTTAAAAGAAAATGACTGCATTATGTTTGTTGATGGATCCTGTTTGAGAGACTCAGTCGGAATGCTGAGAGCCAGTTACGCTGTATGTACCATAGCTGGGATCATCGAAGCTTCCTGGCTCGAGAGAGTGTATTCCGCACAAGTGGCAGAGCTAATTGCCCTTACTAAGGCATGCCACGCAGCTGAAAATCTGAGGGTCACTATCTATACTGACAGCAGATACGGATTCGGAATTGTACATGATTTTGGCCAATTGTGCTCACAGAGAGATTTCATGACCTCTTCTGGTTCTCCTGTGAAAAATGGTGAACAAATTAAGGATTTGTTATGCGATTCAGTTACCTCTTGAAATTGCCGTGGTGAAATGCAATTCTCATGTTAAGTCGCAAGACTTTGTGTCCATGGAAAACGGTTATGCAGATCAAGTCGCAAGATTTTGTGCATTGAACTGTATATCGTTCAAGGATCAGCGGGAATTATTACCACAAAGTGAAAATGACACATGTTTGAACCTTGCATTAAGGATGGTTGATACTTTAGATGAGCTAAAAACACTACAGGCTCGTGCTAGCAAAGAGGAGAAACGCTCCTGGCACAGAATGCAAAGGGCTGATGACTTGTGGGTCTCAGAGGAGGGGAAATTGGTTTTGCCAAACAGTCTTCTGTCACAATTGTGAGGCTCTACCATGGACAGGCACACCTTGGGAGAGATGCAATGATCAGGTCATTCAAGATTGACTGGTTTAACCCAAAATTCAGACATGCCGCAGAGGTTACTTGTCACAGGTGCATCATCTGTCAACAGATGAATGCTGGAAAGGGGACTGTGGTAACTTTGAGCCACATAGGGAGAGCTGGTGGTCCATTTAGCAACATGCAAATGGATTTCATTGAAATGCCTGTTTGTGGAGGATTGAAGTATGTGTTGGTGATTGTGTGTGTTTTCAGCCACTGGATTGAACCTTACCCCACACGTAGAAACAACAGTCTCACAGTCGCAAAGCTGCTGCTCAGGGAACTAATACCCAGGTTCGGGTTCCCGGTCTCTATAGAATCAGATAGGGGCAGACACTTCGACAATGAGGTGATTAAGCTCTTGTCTGCCGCATTAGACATTGAACAGAAGCTGCATTGTAGCTACCGCCCTGAAGCATCAGGACTAGTAGAACAAATGGCGAGAATGGCGAAGATGTGCGCAGCTACCAATATGAAATGGCCAGATGCATTGCCCTTAGTGCTGATGTCGATGAGGAACACCCCTGATAAGAAGACAGGACTATCACCCCACGAGATCCTTATGGGTAGAGCTATGAGGCTGCCCGCAGTACCTGTAAATGCTCTTGTGAATATCACGGATGATATGGTGTTGGACTACTGCAAAGGTTTGGCTGATGTGGTTCGCTCTTTTTCTCACCAGGTGGAAGCTAACACATTGCCACCGATCAGTGATCCAGGTCACACTCTGCAAGCCGGTGACTGGGTGGTTGTCAAGAAGCACGTGAGGAAGTCGTGTTTGGAGCCGCGCTTGAAGGGGCCATATCAAGTAATATTGACAACAACCACTGCTGTGAAATGTGCAGGCGTTCCAAACTGGATACATGCCAGTCACACGAAGAAGGTAACGTGTCCAACTGATGAGGAACTTGAAGTCTCTGACTCAACAGTTCCAGAGAGGGAAGTCTCAGGGCCAGAAAGTAGCCAAGGGGGAACTGAGACTGCAGGAGAGCCCACTGAGAACAGCCTTATCATCATTTCATCATTTAACTTTATTTTGGTAAGTAAAAAACATACCATAAAAGTACAGTAAAAACATCATAAATGTTGAATTTTTTAAAAATTAATCGAACACTAAAAAATATAAGCACAATAAGAAAAATTTAAAAACGATTATAAGGAGTTAAAATCCAAACAAAATGATCAAAATATACGTCTCCTAGATTTAGAATATACCACGCAGCAAGGACCCTATTCCCTATGCCCATAAGTGTTCAATAATACAATAGGAGAGTATCTTTGTCCTGAGAATTAAATACTAAAATCAGACATCAAAAAGTCAATAAATATACATACATAGATCTAAAAGTTTGTTACCCAGTCTTATTCTTTAAAATAGCTAATTTAAGGCGCCAGATTGATTCGAGAAATTTTGCCACTGGTAAAACTACCTGAGCAGATGGATCAGATTTTAAAATTCTCTCAACATGAAGATAGGACCTGGTGCCTATAGATTTGCAGAGCGGGATGATCCAAAAAGCTCTTTGTTTGTGATATGCATGACAGTAAAAAAAGACATGTGAAATAGACTCTTCACGTTGGCAGCCCATCTGACAAAGCTTGGATCTATTAGTAGTACAATGCCATTTGTACGTTAGAGAACACAGAGGGAGGGACCCAATTCTGAATCTAACAAAAAGAGCTCGCGCAAATGGAGATAATGCTATATCCATATAAGGCTCAAATTCGTAGTGGCATTTAATTGAAAAATAATTGTCAGACATAGACAGCGGGTCAATCTTAGTAAATTGCACAATCTGAACGTTATGCCAAAAAGCATCCTTCAGTAACTGCACAGCATTTTTGGGAATGGAAAGTGGGTCCAACCAACAGGACCCTAAACCTAGATGGGATAAGGACTCTTTAACATAGGCACACCATTTCGTTTTGCTAATAGTGTTGCAGCCCACCAGTTTGAGATGCCCACAGCGAAATGGAGAAAGGGCATCTGTTATCCAAAGCCGGATCCAATATAATAGAGGCCTTAAAGCGGCAATCTGTGAGATCGAAAAAAGATTTAAATCCATAAGGATGGGCAGGGATGGAGTACTAGTAGGAACTTTTAATAATGATTTCAAAAATAGATTTTCCGCCCTTGCCAAATCCACCAGGTTACAATGGCCCCAAAGTTCGGAACCGTATAGGGCCCCCCCCGGGCTTGAGATTTGTATATTTCGAGGGTGGAGGACATCGCAAATTTAGGAGATCTAGAAGCAAATCTTACGATGCCACCCGCCCTTTGCTTCAGGCACAATAAAGATTTCTGGCGGTGTGCGTGCCAAAAGTGTGAGTCTTCCAATTTAATACATAAGTAGTCAAAAGTGCCCACTCTTTCCAAGGGGGCGCCATCTAGGTATACCGGTCTCTTCATTTTGCACCTATTGTCCCCAAAGACCATATATTTAGTTTTTACTGAGTTGATTTCCAACCCATGATCCTTGCAAAATTCCCAAAATCGTGATAGCACTCTGGAAAGGCCCGTGGCAGTTCGCGAGAGTAGCAGGGTGTCGTCTGCAAACAAAAGACAGGGGAACTTCTGGCCACCCAGATTCGGGGCATCACCATGGCAGTCTGAGAGGTATGGGATACAAGCATTAATAAACAATAGGAATAGGGTGGGCGCAAGAACGCACCCCTGCCTCACACCTCGCGTTGTGGAAAAAGCTGGGGTCAGGTCGCCAGCCGAACCCCAGCGAACTCTGGCATAGTTATCAGAATAAAGGTCTTTGATAATATTAATCAGAGAACCCGGAACTCCAATATTGCTCAAGACCTCCCAAAGCTTGGCACGCCTAACAAGGTCAAACGCAGATTTCAAATCGACAAAGGCCACAAATAAATGGCCGTTGTCTGCATCTACGGTCTTCCACTTGATGGTAGTAAATCAGAAGACCTGGCCGATGGTACTGACCTTGTCCCGGAAACCAGCCTGGAGATGGCTTAAAACTTGTTTTTTTGTTATCCAGTATTTTAATCTGGATAACAACTGGACGGAGAATATCTTTTGCAAGTTGTCTAATAGACTAATCGGTCTATAGTTCCCAGGGGAACTCTTATCTCCTTTTTTATGTATAGGGACAATAATAGCCACCTTCCACGTATCTGGGTAAGATCGAGTTGTCAGAACAATATTCGATAACCTATTAATGTACTGGGTCCAAACAGGTAAGTCTGATTTATACAGGTCCGAGGGAACACTGTCTAGGCCAGGAGCCTTCCCTTCTTTGAGCACGGATTGCCAACTCAGTTTCCTTTAAGGTAAAGGGCGACACAGGAGAAAACCATAATGAAGAATCAGTAGGAGTGTTGTGCAAGTCGGAACAGGATCCATAAAGTTCCAGAAAATGGGAAAGCCAAGATTCTGCATCAATATGGCATTCAGGAGTGATTGAAAGGGCGGGGTCTCTACGTGAGACCAAGGTCCAGAAAAGTTTAAGATCACGGGCATTAGCCGCCTCCATCAAACCCTCCCACAATTTTTCCTCGTATTTACATTTAGATGACTTACAAATTGAAGCATAGTTCCTTCTTGCATGTATAATAACATCCCAGCTCATTTGCTTTAGGGCTTTGGACAAAAGGCTCTTGGCCTCCCGACATTCCTTATCAAACCATTTGCGATTAGGCAAGGAAGAATTGTTTTGAGTTAAGGGAGGTTTAGTAAAGAGCCCCTTAAGATCCATAAAAAAAGTCGCATGAGAGGACATAACTTCTGAAGGAGATAAAACAACAGAGTCATCAAAAAGCTGATGGCAAGAAACTAAATCGCAGAGCTTATCTTTGAGCAGGTTAGATTTCAAAAACGAAGACCATCTCAGCATGCGCCTACTGCTGGATAATTCCAGCCGGTCGTTGGGAGCATCCAAAACGTGAGAGTGTGCCCTAAAAAAAAGTTGCATTATATTCAATTTGTAAGGGGGCATGATCACTAATGCACCGAGAACCCACCTCTACATTGACTATAAGATGTCAGACTCGCAGATCAAAAATAACATAGTCCAGAGTGCTACTATAATGGCCTCTGTAGAAGGTGGGTCTAAAATTGTCATTTTGGAAATCGCCCATTTCCAAAACGAAGGCCATAAGTTACTACAAGGTCTATTATCTGCATAACCCTGGGGGAAGGAGTACATGACACTGGTCGGATTAAAAACGGGGGAAGATTCCATGCTTCATCTTCGGCCTGGATAGACTCAGCAAAGGCTGAATCAAATTCAATTTGGGCATTGAGATCACCTGCAATGATGACACAGTATTTAGAATAAAGGTCAGATAAAAGTTTATACAACAGATGAATGGTACCAGACTGGTGGTTAGAGGGGCCTGGCCTATTATAAATATTAATACATAGCACCGGAATACCTGTGATAGGCCATATTACTATTGCAAGAATATCGCAAGAGTCAACAGTGATTTCCTTCACCCTACCCACCTCGGTCAACTTAACCCAAGTGCATATACCCCCGCTCGCCCTTCCCCTAGAAGACTGAATCGCCTTTTTAGTAACACAACAATAGCCTTGCCTGAACACACAATCCATAGACCAAGGGGCATATTTATACTCCGTTTGCGCCGAATATGCGTCGTTTTTTTCGACGCAAATTCGACGCAAAACTAACTCCATATTTATACTTTGGCGTTAGACGCGTCTAGCGCCAAAGTTCATGGAGTTAGCGTCATTTTTTGGCGTGAACACCTTCCTTGCGTTAATGATATGCAAGGTAGGCGTTCACGTCTTAAAAAATGACTCCGATGCATATGCGTGGGATTTATACTCCCGGGCAAAAATCACGCCCGGGAGTGGGCGGGTCTAAAAAACCCGCATTAGCGCCGGATTTTAACGCCTGGGTCAGGGCAGGCGTTAAGGGACCTGTGGGCTCAGATTGAGCCCAGAGGTGCCCCCCCATGCCCCCAGGGACACCCCCTGTCACCCATGCCCACCCCAGGAGGACACCCAAGGCAGGAGGGACCCATCCCAGGGACATTAAGGTAAGTTCAGGTAAGTATTTTTTTTTTTTTTTAAATTGTGACATAGGGGGGCCTGATTTGTGCCCCCCTACATGCCACTATGCCCAATGACCATGCCCAGGGGACAGAAGTCCCCTGGGCATGGCCATTGGGCAAGGGGGCATGACTCCTGTCTTTGCTGAGACAGGAGTCATTTCAATGGGGGTTGGGAGTGAAAAGAAAATGGCGCAAATCGGGTTGAGGCGATTTTTTTGCCTCAGCCTGACTTGCACCATTTGTGGACGCCCATACACCATTTTCCCCCTACGCCGGCGCTGCCTGGTGTACGTGTTTTTTTTTAACGCACACCAGACAGCGCCGGCGGCTAACGCCGGCTAACGTCATTCAATAAATACGGCACCCACATGGCGCTTCAGAATGGCGTTAGCCGGCGCTAATTTTTTTTACGCAAAACTGCGTTGGCGCAGTTTTGCGTCAAAAAGTATAAATATGGGCCCAAGTTTCCTGAAACATACATATGGAAAAAGTTTCAACATAAGCCCCCCAGTCCGGATCAGATAATTTGCTCTTGATGCCAGCCACATTCCAGGACAATATTTTCCTTGTTGTAATGCTACAAACTGTCCTGCAAGAGTCGGCATCAGGAGCTGAATTCGAAATCCCGTTAGTAATGCAGGGTAGAGCCCTCATAGTGTTAGCACCCAAACCAAATGAAGATCTTTGGGGTAACGCTGCCCGGGCGTGTGGAACGTTGTGTTTGCAGGAATTAGGATGGCGTAGTCAATCCACATCTGATGTGTCCCCTGAGGTAGCAGGGTCTCGTGTGAAAGTACCTTTGTTATAAACAAGAGCAGCCCCATCGCCAAAAAAAGGCAACGAGCCAGGGGAGACAATTGAAGCAGAAGCATTTCGAGGAATTGGGTTGACTCTAGATGGACGAAAGGGCATAGGCCCTCATTCTGACCTTGGCGGTCGGCGGGGAGGCGGCGGTCGGACCGCGAACAGACCGGCGGTCAAAAAAATGGCATTCTGACCGCGGCGGTCACCGCCGCGATCGACCGCCACTTCCCCACTCCGACAGCCACGGCGGTCATGACCGACGGGCTGGAGTCTGCGCACTCCGGTCCGGCGGTCGACCCAAGACCGCCAACGGTATCATGACCCTGCTTACCGCCGCGTTTCTGGCGGTCGGGAACCGCCATGCGAACCATGGCGGTAGGCACTATCGGGGCCAGGGAATTCCTTCCCTGGCACTGATAGGGGTCTCCCCCACCCCCCACTGCCCCCCCGAGTCCTCCCCCCACACCCTCCACCCCCCTGCCACCCCCCAGAGGTGGTACGAACCCCCTCCCCACCCCCACCCCGACATGCACATACACGCACCCCGACATGCACACACCCCCAACATGCACATATACACACCCCCTACACACACACATACACAACGGGGACACATACCCGCACACATACATGCCGACATGCGCACCCGCCGAACTACACACATTGCCCATAGGCACAGCAGCACTCCCCGCCCGCATGCATGCACTCACACACCCCCTCTACACACTCACACGCACACCCCCATGCACGCACACATCACACAACACCCCCCCACCCCCTCCCCTCACGGACGATCAACTTACCTTGTGCGTTGGTCCTCCGGGAGGCGACAGGAGCCATGGGGAGGTGACCGCCAACAGAAGACCGCCAACAGAAGACCGCCACACAGAAATGTGGGTCGTAATTCTGTGGGCGGTGTTCTGCTGGCGTGGCGGTGGAGGTTGACCAGTCTCCACTTTCCCGCCGACCGCCAGTGTGGCTGCTGGCGGTTTTCCGGCGGAACGCTCCCAGCGGTCGGAATGCGCACAGCGGCATACCGCCGCGGTCGGCGGTCTTCACCGCAGCAGTAACTCGGCGGTCTTGCGAAAAGACCGCCAAGGTCAGAATGACCCCCATAATCTTGTGACCCATAGCAGGCAAGCTTTCTCTAAAAAATATGTCAGAGTCAGATCTTGGTAAATTGCGAGCTTCCATCTGCAAAATCCCCTTAACTAAAGCGGGGCTGGCGAGATGAAGTTTGATAGTGTCCCGCCCACCAGGGCCTCGCACACGAGAAGCAAAGACAATATCCGCGTGGATGATAGAACCACAACCCCTAGTGTGGCGAATCCAATATGACACCCTGTTGATAAGAGAAGAAGTATCTTCCCTCGTGTGAAGTGAAAGTTGAGGGACATTACACATGTCAATGCAATTTTGGTTGGGTACACGAATAGAATGGGTCACAGATTGACCCGAATTTAAAAAAAAGAGGAGGTGAATTCGCTTGAGCTGAAGTCAAATGATTTCCATGTTGATGTCTATGACTAAAGCCTTTGACTGATTCCCTTGGCAATGGGGAGTCTACTGGTGAAGCAACAGGAACCAATGGCCGAGAAACTTGTGCTATGACTGGATTCTGGATGCACTGAGGAGTTAGGTCAGATTTTTAAAGAAGTTTAAGGACCTCAAATAAAAGACTCTTCAATTCCCCGACTTCATGCTTTAGACTGGATATCAGAGCTAAGGCGTCGTCACTAGGTGGAATAAGAATAGGTTTAAAAGGCACAGAAAGCAGAGGCTGTGTAGCACTCGCCAATTCTGGTTGGTCCAAAACAGAAAACCGATTTGTACATGGAATCTCATTGATAATGGAAACAGAAGGGATTACATCCAAATTGTGACCAATACCAGGCGAAAGTGAAGAATTAGCCAAACCAGTCGAGCTGAGAGAGACAGCAACATGAGGTGAAGTTTTCTGAGGCTGTATATCAGTAGGTTTGGTGGAGCCGATTGTTAAAAATGGAAGTAAAGATCCTGATTTCAGTTTCTTGCGGCATTGCCCTCTTTTTCCTTAAGGATTGATTTCACTTCCTCAATTAAGTTATCAATTTCTCTGGAAACGCAATTGGAATGGATTTGCGTTGCTTTGTTGGGTTTAGAGATTTTAGGTTTGGATGTAGCCGGGTCAGGGCTAGAGCGAATCTTGCGTTTTCCCACGACAAAATAGGGAGTAGAGAGGAAGAGAAAGAGAAAAGAAAAACACTTACTCAGCCCTCCTGGTCAGCACAATGGAAAAACAACAAAATGAAGGAGTGTGGCCCAGCCCAGCCTCTTCCGGGCGCTGACGGCAGGAGCGCGAGGTAAATTTAAAGGGCTCCTGCCCCACGTCACAGCTCCAAGCACCAGCAACGCGCTTCCCTCAAACAGTAAACGAGTTCGAGAGAGGTGACAGTGTGCCTATCTCAGTAGAGGCAGCAGGAGAAGTAAATCAAGGAGAGGTTCTCCCAGAAGCAGACAGATATGGGTTAGAGCTTGAACCCGTTAGAGATCCAGAAGAAGAAGAAGAAGGGGAAATAGTAGAAAGAGAACAAAGTACACCGGCATCCACTGAGCCAGTTGCAGGTCCATCAAGAGAAAACACCGCAGCACAAGAGGAGGGTGCTGGTCAGCGTCCTGAAAGGACAATCAGGAAAAAGACGCATAAGGGAAATAACTGGCCAGAGAAGCAGGCTGCAAAAGAAAAGGTCGTACCAGGTGAAACAATAATAGAAGAAACCGATACAATAAGGACAGAAGATCTAAGTGAAGGAGAATTGCAAGGCGAACGCAGATTGAAAAGAAAGATAATCGCAAATAGAAGGTACGCAGGTCCTGAATGGGCATATGCAACAACATCTGAATGGCAACAAGAATTCTTAGCATTCTGTTTTGATCGAGAAGTACCAGGCCAGTACTACGGTACCTGAAAGCAATCAGGGAAAGAGACTGTGTTGGAACTAAAATATTGAAATTGGAAGGTTGAGAAATCGACTTATAAATTACCGGATGCAACACTGATAACCTGAATTGACTTTGAAAACCTGATTGTGACAAGCTGGTAACCTGATTTGACAAAAGGGTCCTGGAGTGAGTGAAACGCTGTAAATACACGCAGAAAGAAAGAGACTTTTGCATCAAGAAAAAAAAAAAATCTTTATCATCCTCAAGTTGATTATTGTTCTGCTATCTGATTCTTTACAGACATGGCTTATAATAGAGGTAGTAACAAAAAGGGTAAGGTGTGTGGGTGGTTGAGTCTTATATTAGGTATTGTGTGTGCAATAATAATTGTGGGAGTGATTGTTGGAATGCCGTGGTTGGATAAGAAAGTGACTAACAATGCTTCAAAACCTGAGACTACAACATTAACACCGTGGGAAAAGTTTGAGCAAGATGCAAGACACTTGCATGAGGGAACTAACTCAAAGGGGGAACTTTCTACTAATGTTTTCTATTGCTTGCTGAATGAGTACGTTGAGACCATGGATGCGAAAAACTGTTATGTGTGCACAAAGATTCCTTCATCAGTGCAAGAAGGGGTCACCTATCATAGCCTTCCACTAACTTACGGGATAAGTTGTAGCTTGCTATTAACAAGATTCTATAATCAGGAGCATGTGCAATATTTTTATTCAAGTTTGGATGTGGTGTTTTCTTTTGTGCCTGTGATTGAGTTTCTGAACAAGTTAACCAAAAAGCACAGTATAAAACTAGTTAGAGGTTTCTTTGAGCTGATGCTTACATTTGGGACAGCTTATGCACACCGCAACAATCTGACCTGCTTATTGACACCTGTAGAGAAAAGCTGATGATAGACGCAAAGCATTGAAAGAAAGATTAGAAAAAGGGTTAGAGAAACGCACATATGCAAATGATTATGCTTACACCACAATAAAGACACAAGGCAAATTAGCTATAGATGCATTACATGTAGGAAGGCTTTGTATATATAGGCCGAAATCTGAACATGACACTTTATTTGTGGGAACGAGTGAATGCAGGCATGTGTTTTTGTTTCAGAGTAAATGGATGTAGGAAGTTGGCTCTGTATGCACTATTTCAAAGTAAGAAATAGTATGCACAGAGTCCAAGGGTTCCCCTTAGAGGTAAGAAAGTGGCAAAAAGAGATAATACTAATGCTCTATTTTGTGGTAGTGTGGTCGAGCAGTAGGCTTATCAAAGGAGTAGTGTTAAGCATTTGTTGTACATACACACAGGCAATAATTGAGGAACACACACTCAGAGACAATTCCAGGCCAATAGGTTTTTGTATAGAAAAATATATTTTCTTAGTTTATTTTAAGAACCACGGGTTCAAATTCTACATGTAATATCTCATTTGAAAGGTATTGCAGGTAAGTACTCTAGGAACTTTGAACAATCACAATAGTATATATACTTTTTACATAAAACACATTTAGCTGTTTTAAAAGTGGACACAGTGCAATTTTCCCAGTTCCTGGGGGAGGTAAAGTAATGTTAGTTCTTGCAGGTAAGTAAACCACCTACGGGGTTCAAATTGGGGTCCAAGGTAGCCCACTGTTGGGGGTTCAGAGCAACCCCAAAGTCACCACACCAGCAGCTCAGGGCCGGTCAGGTGCAGAGTTCAAAATGGTGCCCAAAACACGTAGGCTTCAATGGAGAGAAGGGGGTGCCCCGGTTCCAGTCTGCCAGCAGGTAAGTACCCGCGTCTTCGGAGGGCAGACCAGGGGGGTTTTGTAGGGCACCGGGGGGGACACAAGTCCACACAGAAAGTACACCCTCAGCAGCGCGGGGGCGGCCGGGTGCAGTGTGCAAACAAGCGTCGGGTTTCCAATGGATTTCAATGGGAGACCAAGGGGTCTCTTCAGCGGTGCAGACAGGCAAGGGGGGGGCTCCTCGGGGTAGCCACCACCTGGGCAAGGGAGAGGGCCTCCTGGGGGTCACTCCCGCACCGGAGTTCCGATCCTTCAGGTCCTGGGGGCTGCGGGTGCAGGGTCTTTTCCAGGCGTCGGGATTTCAGAGTCAGGCAGTCGCGGTCAGGGGGAGCCTCGGGATTCCCTCTGCAGGCGTCGCTGTGGGGGCTCAGGGGGGACAACTTTGGTTACTCACGGTCTCGGAGTCGCCGGAGGGTCCTCCCTGAGGTGTTGGTTCTCCACCAGTTGAGTCGGGGTCGCCGGGTGCAGTGTTGCAAGTCTCACGCTTCTTGCGGGGATTGCAGGGGTCTTTAAATCTGCTCCTCTGGATACAAAGTTGCAGTCTTTGTTGAACAGAGCCGCTCTTCTCGGGAGTTTCTTGGTCTCTTGGAAGCAGGGGAGTCCTCTGAGGATTCAGAGGTCGCTGGTCCCAGGGAAAGCGTCGCTGGAGCAGGTTTCTTCTGAAGGAGGGAGACAGGCCGGTAGGGCTGGGGCCAAAACAGTTGGTGTCTTCTTCTTCTCTGCAGGGTTTTTCAGCTCAGCAGTCCTCTTCTTCTGTAAGTTGCAGGAATCTAAATTCTTAGGTTCAGGGAAGCCCTTAAATACTAAATTTAAGGGCGTGTTTAGGTCTGGGGGTTAGTAGCCAATGGCTACTAGCCCTGAGGGTGGGTACACCCTCTTTGTGCCTCCTCCCAAGGGGAGGGGGTCACATTCCTATCCCTATTGGGGGGATCCTCCATCTGCAAGATGGAGGATTCCTAAAAGTCAGAGTCACTTCAGCTCAGGTTGCCTTAGGGGCTGTCCTGACTGGCCAGTGACTCCTCCTTGTTTTTCTCATTATCTCCTCCGGCCTTGCCGCCAAAAGTGGGGCCGTGGCCAGAGGGGGCGGGCAACTGCACTAGCTGGAATGCCCTGTGGCGCTGGAACAAAGGGGGTGAGCCTTTGAGGCTCACCGCCAGGTGTTACAGCTCCTGCAAGGGGGAGGTGATAGCATCTCCACCCAATGCAGGCTTTGTTACTAGCCATAGAGTGACAAAGGCACTCTCCCCATGTGGCCAGCAACATGTCTCGAGTGTGGCAGGCTGCTAAAACCAGTCAGCCTACACAGGTAGTTGGTTAAGGTTTCAGGGGGCACCTCTAAGGTGCCCTCTGGGGTGTATTTCACAATAAAATGTACACTGGCATCAGTGTGCATTTATTGTGCTGAGAAGTTTGATACCAAACTTCCCAGTTTTCAGTGTAGCCATTATGGTGCTGTGGAGTTTGTGTTTGACAGACTCCCAGACCATATACTCTTATGGCTACCCTGCATTTACAATGTCTAAGGTTTTGCTTAGACACTGTAGGGGCACAGTGCTCATGCACTGGTGCCCTCACCTATGGTATAGTGCACCCTGCCTTAGGGCTGTAAGGCCTGCTAGAGGGGTGACTTATCTATAATGCATAGGCAGTGTGAGGTTGGCATGGCACCCTGAGGGGAGTGCCATGTCGACTTACTCGTTTTGTCCTCACCAGCACACAAGCTGGCAAGCAGTGTGTCTGTGCTGAGTGAGGGGTCCCCAGGGCGGCATAAGCTATGCTGCAGCCCTTAGAGACCTTCCCTGGCATCAGGGCCCTTGGTACCAGGGGTACCAGTTACAAGGGACTTACCTGGATGCCAGGGTGTGCCAATTGTGTAAAACAAAAGTACAGGTTAGGGAAAGAACACTGGTGCTGGGGCCTGGTTAGCAGGCCTCAGCACACTTTCAAATCAAAACATACCATCAGCAAAGGCAAAAGGTCAGGGGGTAACCATGCCAAGGAGGCATTTCCTTACACAACCCCCCCCCCCAAACGAAAGAGGATGAGACTAACCTTTCCCAAGAGAGTCTTCATTTTCTAAGTGGAAGAACCTGGAAAGGCCATCTGCATTGGCATGGGCAGTCCCAGGTCTGTGTTCCACTATAAAGTCCATTCCCTGTAGGGAGATGGACCACCTCAACAGTTTTGGATTTTCACCTTTCATTTGCATCAGCCATCTGAGAGGTCTGTGGTCAGTTTGAACTACAAAGTGAGTACCAAAGAGGTATGGTCTCAGCTTCTTCAGGGACCAAGCCACAGCAAAGGCCTCCCTCTCAATGGCACTCCAACGCTGCTCCCTGGGGAGTAACCTCCTGCTAATGAAAGCAACAGGCTGGTCAAGGCCATCATCATTTGTTTGGGACAAAACTGCCACTAACCTATGTTCAGAGGCATCTGTCTGCACAATGAACTGCTTGGAGTAATCTGGAGCTTTTAGAACTGGTGCTGTGCACATTGCTTGTTTCAGCGTGTCAAAGGCCTGTTGGCATTCTACAGTCCAGTTTACCTTCTTGGGCATTTTCTTGGAGGTGAGTTCTGTAAGGGCTGTCACTATGGATCCATATCCCTTCACAAACCTCCTATAGTACCCAGTCAAGCCAAGGAATGCCCTGACTTGAGTCTGGGTTTTTGGAGCTGCCCAGTCCAGAATAGTCTGGATCTTAGGCTGGAGTGGCTGAACTTGGCCTCCACCTACAAGGTGTCCCAAGTAAACCACAGTTCCCTGCCCTATCTGGCATTTGGATGCCTTGATAGAGAGGCCTGCTGATTGCAGAGCCTTCAAAACCTTCTTCAGGTGGACCAGGTGATCCTGTCAGCTGGAGCTAAAGACAGCAATATCATCAAGATAAGCTGCACTAAAGGACTCCAAACCAGCAAGGACTTGATTCACCAACCTTTGGAAGGTGGCAGGGGCATTCTTTAAACCAAAGGGCATAACAGTAAACTGATAATGCCCATTGGGTGTGGAGAATGCTGTCTTTTCTTTTGCTCCAGGTGCCATTTTGATTTGCCAGTACCCTGCTGTTAAGTCAAAGGTACTTAAGAATTTGGCAGCACCTAATTTGTCTATCAGTTCATCAGCTCTAGGAATGGGATGGGCATCTGTCTTGGTGACAGAATTGAGTCCTCTGTAGTCCACACAAAACCTCATCTCTCTCTTTCCATCTTTGGTGTGAGGTTTGGGGACTAAGATCACTGGGCTAGCCCAGGGGCTGTCAGAGTGCTCAATTACTCCCAACTCCAGCATCTTGTGGACTTCCACCTTGATGCTTTCCTTAACTTGGTCAGACTGTCTGAAAATTTTGTTTTTGACAGGCATGCTGTCTCCTGTGTCCACATCATGGGTACACAGGTGTGTCTGACCAGGGGTTAGGGAAAAGATCTCAGCAAACTGTTGCAGGACCTTCCTACAGTCAGATTGCTGTTGGTCAGAGAGGGTGTCTGAATAGACCACTCCATCAACTGAGCCATCTTTAGGGTTTGATGAGAGAAGATCAGGGAGAGGTTCACTCTCAGCTTCCTGATCCTCATCTGTTACCATCAACAGATTCACATCAGCCCTGTCATGGAAGAGCTTGAGGCGGTTCACATGGATCACCCTCTTGGGGCTCCTGCTAGTGCCTAGGTCCACCAGGTAGGTCACCTGACTCTTCTTCTCTAGAACTGGGTAAGGGCCACTCCATCTGTCCTGGAGTGCCCTGGGAGCCACAGGCTCCAGAACCCAGACTTTCTGCCCTGGTTGAAATTCAACCAGTGCAGCCTTTTGGTCATACCAAAACTTCTGGAGCTGTTGGCTGGCCTCAAGGTTTTTACTTGCCTTTTCCATGTACTCTGCCATCCTTGAGCGAAGGCCAAGTACATAGTCCATTATGTCTTGTTTAGGCTCATGAAGAGGTCTCTCCCAGCCTTCTTTCACAAGAGCTAGTGGTCCCCTTACAGGGTGGCCAAACAGAAGTTCAACGGGTGAGAACCCTACTCCCTTCTGAGGCACCTCTCTGTAAGCGAAAAGCAGACATGGCAAGAGGACATCCCATCTCCTTTTGAGTTTTTCTGGGAGCCCCATGATCATGCCCTTTAATGTCTTGTTGAATCTCTCAACAAGGCCATTAGTTTGTGGATGATAGGGTGTAGTGAATTTATAAGTCACTCCACACTCATTCCACATGTGTTTCAGGTATGCTGACATGAAGTTGGTACCTCTGTCAGACACCACCTCCTTAGGGAAGCCCACTCTGGTAAAGATACCAATGAGGGCCTTGGCTACTGCAGGGGCAGTAGTCGACCTAAGGGGAATAGCTTCAGGATACCCAGTAGCATGATCCACTACTACTAGTATGTACATATTTCCTGAGGCTGTGGGAGGTTCAAGTGGACCCACTATGTCCACAGACCACTCTTTCAAAGGGGACCCCCACCACTGGAAGTGGAATGAGGGGGGCCTTTGGATGTCCACCTGTCTTACCACTGGCTTGACAGGTGGTACAGGAGACACAAAACTCCTTAACTTTCTGGGACATGTTGGGCCAGTAGAAGTGGTTGAATAGTCTCTCCCACGTCTTGGTTTGTCCCAAATGCCCAGCAAGGGGAATATCAAGGGGTAAGGTCAGTATGAACTCTCTGAACGCCTGAGGCACTACCACTCTCCTAGTGGCACCAGGTTTGGGATCTCTTGCCTCAGTGTACAGGAGCCCATCTTCCCAATAGACCCTATGTGTTCCAGTTTTCTTGGCATTGGACTCTTCAGCAGCTTGCTGCCTAAGGCCTTCAAGAGAGGGACAGGTTTCTTGCCCCTTACACAACTGCTCCCTTGAGGGTCCCCCTGGGCCTAAGAGCTCAACCTGATAAGGTTCTAACTCCAGAGGCTCAGTTCCCTCAGAGGGCAGAACTTCTTCCTGAGAAGAGAGGTTCTCTTTTTGTTGTTGTGTTGCAGCTGGTTTCCCAGCTGGCTTTCCTTTTCTCTTGGTAGGCTGGGCCCTTTTTCCAGACTTCAGCTCTACTTTTTCACCCTGAGCCTTGCACTGTGCCCTTGTCTTGACACACACCAGTTCAGGGATACCCAGCATGGCTGCATGGGTTTTCAGTTCTACCTCAGCCCATGCTGATTACTCCAGGTCATTTCCAAACAAACAGTCTACTGGGATATTTGAGGAGACCACCACCTGTTTCAGGCCATTGACCCCTCCCCACTCTAATGTTACCATAGCCATGGGATGTACTTTAGTCTGATTGTCAGCGTTGGTGACTGGATAAGTTTGTCCAGCCAGGTATTGACCAGGGGAAACCAGTTTCTCTGTCACCATGGTGACACTGGCACCTGTATCCCTCAGGCCTTCTACACTTGTCCCATTAATTAAGTGCTGCTGCCTGTATTTTTGCATGTTAGGAGGCCAGGCAGCCAATCCACCCCACCCTCAGAGACTAATGTAGCTTCAGTGTGACACCTGATTTGCTCTGGGCACACTGTTGATCCCACTTGGAGACTAGCCATTCCAGTGTTAGCTGGAGTGGAGTTAGAAGTGGTACTTTTCTTGGGACAGGCCTTGTCTCCAGTTTGGTGTCCAGGCTGATTACAGCTACGACACCAGGCCTTTTTGGGATCAAAGTTTTTACCCTTGTACCCAAAATTGTTTTGTGAAGAGGTTCTGGGCCCACCCTCCTGTGCAGGTTTTTGGGGGCCTGAAGAAGACTCTTTACTATTTTTGTTTTTGGATGTCTCAACACTCTTCCCCTGGGGAGGCTTTGTGACCCCTTTCTTTTGGTCACCCCCTGTGGTAGTCTTGGTCACCCTAGTCTTGACCCAATGGTCCGCCTTCTTTCCCAATTCTTGGGGAGAAATTGGTCCTAGGTCTACCAGATGCTGATGCAGTTTATCATTTGAACAATTACTTAACAGGTGTTCTTTCACAAATAAATTGTACAGCCCATCATAATTATTAACACCACTGCCTTGAATCCAACCATCCAGTGTTTTCACTGAGTAGTCCACAAAATCAATCCAGGTCTGGCTCGAGGTTTTTTGAGCCCCCCTGAATCTAATTCTATACTCCTCAGTGGAGAATCCAAAGCCCTCAATAAGGGTTCCCTTCATGAGGTCATAAGATTCTGCATCATTTCCAGAGAGTGTGAGGAGTCTATCCCTACACTTTCCAGTGAACATTTCCCAAAGGAGAGCACCCTAGTGAGATTTTTTCACCTTTCTGGTTACACAAGCCCTCTCAAAAGCTGTGAACCATTTGGTGATGTCATCACCATCTTCATATTTAGTTACAATCCCTTTAGGGATTTTCAACATGTCAGGAGAATCTCTGACCCTAGTTATGTTGCTGCCACCATTGATGGGTCCTAGGCCCATCTCTTGTCTTTCCCTTTCTATGGCTAGGATCTGTCTTTCCAAAGCCAATCTTTTGGCCTTCCTGGCTAACTGGATGTCCTCTTCACTGGGATTATCCTCAGTGATTTCAAAGAGGTTGGTCCCTCCTGTGAGGGAACCAGCATCTCTGACTATTATGTTTGGAGACAGGGCTTGAGAGGCCCTGTTCTCCCTAGTTAGGACTGGTAGGGGGGACTTTTCCTCCAAGTCACTATCTTCATCCTCTGTGTTGCCATCCTCAGAGGGGTTGGCCTTTTCACACTCTGCCAAAAGCTCCTGGAGCTGTAGTTTGGAAGGTCTGGGGCCCATTGTTATTTTCTTTATTTTACAGAGTGACCTTAGCTCCCTCATCTTAAGATGGAGGTAAGGGGTGGTGTCGAGTTCCAACACATTCATCTCTGTACTAGACATTTTGCTTCTAAAAGTTGGAATACTTTTTAAGAATCTAAAACTAGTTCTAGGTTCAAACTTTCACAAAACTTTTAAACTCTAAAAGGAAATGCTAAACAGGGACCAACACAAGGCCCTAGCAGGACTTTTAAGAATTTAGAAAAATAGCTCAAATTGCAAAAATCTATTTCTAATGACAATTTTTGGAATTTGTCGTGTGATCAGGTATTGGCTGAGTAGTCCAGCAAATGCAAAATCTTGTACCCCACCGCTGATCCACCAATGTAGGAAGTTGGCTCTGTATGCACTATTTCAAAGTAAGGAATAGTATGCACAGAGTCCAAGGGTTCCCCTTAGAGGTAAGATAGTGGCAAAAAGAGATAATACTAATGCTCTATTTTGTGGTAGTGTGGTCGAGCAGTAGGCTTATCAAAGGAGTAGTGTTAAGCATTTGTTGTACATACACACAGGCAATAAATGAGGAACACACACTCAGAGACAATTCCAGGCCAATAGGTTTTTGTATAGAAAAATATATTTTCTTAGTTTATTTTAAGAACCACAGGTTCAAATTCTACATGTAATATCTAATTTGAAAGGTATTGCAGGTAAGTACTCTAGGAACTTTGAACAATCACAATAGCATATATACTTTTTACATAAAACACATTTAGCTGTTTTAAAAGTGGACACAGTGCAATTTTCACAGTTACTGGGGGAGGTAAAGTAATGTTAGTTCTTGCAGGTAAGTAAACCACCTACGGGGTTCAAATTGGGGTCCAAGGTAGCCCACCGTTGGGGGTTCAGAGCAACCCCAAAGTCACCACACGAGCAGCTCAGGGCCGGTCAGGTGCAGAGTTCAAAGTGGTGCCCAAAACGCATAGGCTTCAATGGAGAGAAGGGGGTGCCCAGGTTCTAGTCTGCCAGTAGGTAAGTACCTGCGTCTTCGGAGGGCAGACCAGGGGGGTTTTGTAGGGCACCGAGGGGGACACAAGTCCACACAGAAAGTACACCCTCAGCAGCGCGGGGGCGGCCGGGTGCAGTGTGCAAACAAGTGTCGGGTTTCCAATGGATTTCAATGGGAGACCAAGGGGTCTCTTCAGCGGTGCAGGCAGGCAAGGGGGGTCTCCTCGGGGTAGCCACCACCTGGGCAAGGGAGAGGGCCTCCTGGGGGTCACTCCTGCACTGGAGTTCCGATCCTTCAGGTCCTGGGGGCTGCGGGTGCAGGGTCTTTTCCAGGCGTCGGGATTTCAGAGTCAGGCAGTCGCGGTCAGGGGGAGCCTCGGGATTCCCTCTGCAGGCGTCGCTGTGGGGGCTCCGGGGGGACAACTTTGGTTACTCACGGTCTCGGAGTCGCCGGAGGGTCCTCCCTGAGGTGTTGGTTCTCCACCAGTTGAGTCGGGGTCGCCGGGTGCAGTGTTGCAAGTCTCACGCTTCTTGCTAGGATTGCAGGGGTCTTTAAATCTGCTCCTCTGGATACAAAGTTGCAGTCTTTGTTGAACAGAGCCGCTGTTCTCGGGAGTTTCTTGGTCTCTTGGAAGCAGGGCAGTCCTCTGAGGATTCAGAGGTCGCTGCTCCCAGGGAAAGCGTCGCTGGAGCAGGTTTCTTCTGAAGGAGGGAGACAGGCCTGTAGGGCTGGGGCCAAAGCAGTTGGTGTCTTCTTCTTCTCTGCAGGGCTTTTCAGATCAGCAGTCCTCTTCTTCTGTAAGTTGCAGGAATCAAAATTCTTAGGTTCAGGGAAGCCCTTAAATACTAAATTTAAGGGCGTGTTTAGTTCTGGGGGGTTAGTAGCCAATGGCTACTAGCCCTGAGGGTGGGTACACCCTCTTTGTGCCTCCTCCCAAGGGGAGGGGGTCACATTCCTATCCCTATTGGGGGGATCCTCCATCTGCAAGATGGAGGATTCCTAAAAGTCAGAGTCACTTCAGCTCAGGTTGCCTTAGGGGCTGTCCTGACTGGCCAGTGACTCCTCCTTGTTTTTCTCATTATCTCCTCCGGCCTTGCCGCCAAAAGTGGGGCCGTGGCCAGAGGGGGCGGGCAACTCCACTAGCTGGAATGCCCTGTGGCGCTGGAACAAAGGGGGTGAGCCTTTGAGGCTCACCGCCAGGTGTTACAGCTCCTGCAAGGGGGAGGTGATAGCATCTCCACCCAGTGCAGGCTTTGTTACTAGCCACAGAGTGACAAAGGCACTCTCCCCATGTGGCCAGCAACATGTCTCGAGTGTGGCAGGCTGCTAAAACCAGTCAGCCTACACAGGTAGTTGGTTAAGGTTTCAGGGGGCACCTCTAAGGTGCCCTCTGGGGTGTATTTCACAATAAAATGTACACTGGCATCAGTGTGCATTTATTGTGCTGAGAAGTTTGGTACCAAACTTCCCAGTTTTCAGTGTAGCCATTATGGTGCTGTGGAGTTCGTGTTTGACAGACTCCCAGACCATATACTCTTATGGCTACCCTGCACTTACAATGTCTAAGGTTTTGCTTAGACACTGTAGGGGCACAGTGCTCATGCACTGGTGCCCTCACCTATGGTATAGTGCACCCTGCCTTAGGGCTGTAAGGCCTGCTAGAGGGGTGACTTATCTATACTGCATAGGTAGTGTGAGGTTGGCATGGCACCCTGAGGGGAGTGCCATGTCGACTTACTCGTTTTGTCCTCACCAGCACACACAAGCTGGCAAGCAGTGTGTCTGTGCTGAGTGAGGGGTCCCCAGGGTGGCATAAGCTATGCTGCAGCCCTTAGAGACCTTCCCTGGCATCAGGGCTCTTGGTACCAGGGGTACCAGTTACAAGGGACTTACCTGGATGCCAGGGTGTGCCAATTGTGTAAAACAAAAGTACAGGTTAGGGAAAGAACACTGGTGCTGGGGCCTGGTTAGCAGGCCTCAGCACACTTTCAAATCAAAACATAGCATCAGCAAAGGCAAAAAGTCAGGGGGTAACCATGCCAAGGAGGCATTTCCTTACAATGGACATTCATGTTAAATGGACAGGATCCAGCGATCCCTGGGATCTATTATATCTGTGGACTTAATGCTTATTACCGTCTCCCTAAGGGATGGTATGGGACATGTTATTTGGGAATAGTTTTCCCAAAGATTTACCAGATTGATGACTTAAAGCGAATACCTAAAACGTCTGAATTACAACATGCTAGACAAAAACGAGAGACAGCGGCTGCTGTCGTTGGAGACATATTTGGAGCCATAATTCCTTCAGTAGGGGTTATCTTAAACTCCATAAAGATTCAAAAGTTGTCTACTATTGTGGATAACATGCTGACAAATTTTACAGGGGCTATACTCCTGATGGATACTGAACTTGCTGCGGAGAGAGCTATGACTCTTCAAAATCGGCTTGCTTTAGACATTCTTTTAGCAAAAAGTGGCGGAGTCTGCAAGATGCTCAACGAGGGTCATTGTTGCTCATATATACCTGACAGTAGTAAAAAAATTAGAGGTATGCTTACTAACCTAACTAAAGATAGTACAGATCTGAAGGATTTGAAGGAACCTGGGGGCATATTTATACTCCGTTTGCGCCGAATTTGCGTCGTTTTTTTCAACGCAAATTCGACGCAAAACTAACTCCATATTTATACTTTGGCGTTAGACGCGTCTAGCGCCAAAGTTCATGGAGTTTGCGTCATTTTTTGGCGTGAACACCTTCCTTGCGTTAATGAGATGCAAGGTAGGCGTTCCCGTCTTAAAAAATGACTCCCAGGCATGTGCGTGGTATTTATACTCCCGGGCAAAAATGACGCCCGGGAGTGGGCGGGGCAAAAAAACCCGCATTTGCGCCTCTTTTTAACGCCTGGGTCAGGGCAGGCGTTAAGGGACCTGTGGGCTCAGAATGAGCCCAGAGGTGCCCTCCCCTGCCCCCAGGGACACCCCCTGCCACCCTTGCCCACCCCAGGAGGACACCCAAGGATGGAGGGACCCATCCCAGGGAAGAAAAGGTAAGTTGTGGTAAGTATTTTTTTTTATTTTTTTTTGCGGCATAGGGGGGCCTGATTTGTGCCCCCCTACATGCCACTATGCCCAATGACCATGCCCAGGGGACATAAGTCCCCTGGGCATGGCCATTGGGCAAGGGGGCATGACTCCTGTCTTTGCTAAGACAGGAGTCATGTTAATGGCGTCTGGGCGCCAAAACAAAATGGCGCAAATCGGGTTAAGACGATTTTTTTGCCTCAGCCTGACTTGCCCCATTTTTGGACGCCCAAACACCATTTTTCCCTACGCCGGCGCTGCCTGGTGTACGTCGTTTTTTTTCACGCACACCAGGCAGCGCCGGTCGGCTAACGCCGGCTAACGCCATTCAATAAATACGGCGCCCGCATGGCGCTTCAGAATGGCGTTAGCCGGCGCTAATTTTAGTGGCGCAAAACTGCGTTAGCGCAGTTTTGCGTCAAAAAGTATAAATATGGCCCCTGGAGTGTGGGGAAAATTAGGAAAAGGAATTGCCAGAGTAGGGAGCTGGTTAAGCAATATTTGGAATGGGGTACTTGCAAAAATATTAGGGGGTTTATTAATTGTTCTGGCCTGTCTATTAGGATTATGGGGAGCATGCAAAATTAATGATAAAATTAAAAGAAATTGGACAAAGAGAAACAAGAGAAATGAGGAAAGTGAAAGGGAGAAAATGTTTAATGAAATTTGGGAGAGTTCACACAAGGGACAAGATGTTGAAATGCGCATTACGCGTAAAGTGAAAAATTAAGGTGAAAGGTCGAAGGGAAAGGTTTGTGTGATGACGAACGTCATCAGAGGAGGGACTGAGAGAGCGTAGCTTATATAATCTATATTAACATGAAATGTTTATGAATCAATGTGTGATAATGCTGCATAGAAACTATAATGATAGTAATTTTGCTTAGACGTTCACTTGAATTGTGACCACGGGGAGTGGCCACCAATGTATACGTAGACTAATAATAATGACCAAAATGTTTATATTATGTTTAAATAAGTTTATACTAATGATTGCGTTATTGAATCTGTACTGAAATCCTCATAGGCCCTAAGTTAGCATGAGCCGAAGCTTAGCTGCCTTGGCTCTCATATTGAAAGCATTTTTCTATTTTTCAGTATGCTAACTCACAAAGGGACATGACCTTGCGTGTTCTTTTTCTTCAAATTAGAAGACGAATGTAACCATGTTAGATCCGTTCACACAGCCTTTGCAGAATAAATGTTAAAAGTCAATTGAAACAGTGTAGATTAATGTTATGTACAAGGTCATTCAAACCGGTGAAGACAATGGAACTGCTGACCAAAAGATGTGCAAAGAATTACAGAAAGATTAAATCATACCGGACGTGCCACCTCTGAAGACGTCAATTAGGAAGACCAATCAAAGACTTGTAAAACAATATGGGGTGAAGAGTTGGGTTACCTAATGTGTTTTCTGATAGGTTAAAAATAGTGGGGTATAGCAAATGTCCAATAGAATTTTGGGGGAATGTATAATGGAAAAGGGATAAAATCCCATGTCACGGGAAGTCATTGGGAATTAGGTAGGGAATGCTATTGATTTTATCCAGAAAATTTGTCAGTCTGTTTGGTGACTTGGTGGTTTACTTAAATCCATCCTCGCCTTTAGATTTGTCCATGTTACATTTTACCTCCTTATGAGGAAAGTGCCCTTTTTGCCTCGGAGCTGAGTTCTGACCGATGGCGACTTGACTGATGTCCTGAAGACGAGGACTGAACCTGTGCGCTAACCTAAACCTTGGAGGGTAATTATGACAATGCAATTGTGATTTGTCTGTTTGCTTTTCCTTTCTAGGTACCAACTGCTTACTTTGACAGAGCCCATAGTTAGATGTTTTCCAAATTGGTGTTCTAAATTGTTTTGCATGAAGCCCAACATGCTAATGCTAATCAGTGGTTAGGACAGGTGCTCACTAAACTGACGCAAATAGACAAACGACCGAGACTATGCTTTGTTGAACTGACGTGTTATTGACACTCTGCTAATCCTGATCTATGTTCACGCCGTGTTATGTTCTGATGTTTGTGATTCTCGCTTTAATGAAATCTTACCAAAGTTGCCATATCGTGACTATGCTATTATGTTTCGTGGCTTTGAGATTGACGTATCTGACGTAAACAATAGGGAATAAAACTCATAAAATTCTACTAAACAAGGTGTGGTTATTCCTGGCTGAAAGGTCATGGTAGTGTCTTTGAATTGATTAATGACTTTGACTAAGGTGTAATGCATTGTCGTGATAAATATTGATGACATTATTGATGTATTGATTGACATATTGATTAGCTATCTCGTCCTAAGGTGTCTCTCAACTGGGTCAAAAGATTAATTGGCCTAAAAGGAGTCCTGATGTGTAATAAATTATCATAAAGGGAGGCGTTAGCAATAGTGAACCCTAAAGATGTTAGAAGGTTCGTTGCTGTATAGATCAAGTGACTGCCTGGCGTGTCTGCCTCTAACAGTCCGTCGCCAAGGTAGAGGAAGACAGGAATATCAAACATCTGAAGATGTGCTGTGACCACCGCCATCACTTTTGTGAGCACCCGAAGGGCACTGGTGAGGCCAAAAGGGAGCACCCCAAACTGAAGATGATTCTGGTCCACTGTAACCCACAGATAACGCCAATGGGCCTACAGGACAGAAATATGGAAATAAGGGGCTCATTTACAAGCCCCTTGTGCTGCCATAGTGTCATTTTTGTACTCTATGGCAGCGCAGAACAGTCCAGCACCCAGTGCCATATTTACAAACTGCGGCAATGGAAGCATTGCCCCAGTTAGTAAACCCTTATGCCACATTATACCGGCACCAGGTATAATGTATGCAAGCGAGGCGTTCCCCCACTAGGAGGCCCAGAGGAATGGCGCAGTGAAATCTACAAGATTTTGCTGCATCATTATAGAGTCCGTTTTTCACACCTGCTCAGGGCAGGCGTTAAAGGTAAGCTAGGCTGTTTCAAATGGGCCTCTCCAAGCTTTGCTGGACTAGTGTCAATGTTTTTTACACTAGTCCAGGAAAGCACCACATCTGTGTCAGAAATTCTGATGCAGCTGTGCTAACAAGCTCTGTGGTGTGCTGTATTGTAAATACACTACTACCATGGTGTCATTAGGGAGGGGGCAGAGCACCACAAGCAAACTAGCTCATCATGATCGATGCACTAGTTTGTTGTAAATGAGGCCCTTAATATCTTGCATGTCTAGTGCTAACATCTAGGATAGAACCTGGGCTAATGTGAGCATATTGAGTTTGTCTTTTTGGAGGAAAGCCTTGATAGGGCAAAGGTCTAAAATAGGACTAAAACTTCTATCCTTCTTCAGCACAAGGAAGTAGTGGGAGTAACTCACAGTTCCTACTTCTGTGGCAAAAACCATCTGTATGGCCCCTTCAGACAAAAGAGCTTCTACTTCCTGCTGTAAAACGGACTTGTGGTCCTCTGTCAGCCCCCCTGAGGGTGGAAGGTGTAGTGGAGTAGAAACAAATGAGATGGCATAGCCCATTTTACAATTTGGAGGTAATGACGGATCCTGCCTCAGCAGGGAGGGTGTGCACTGGAAAGAACATATTGAGGTGGGTTTGAAGTTGTGGTTGCTGAAAGGGGGGGGCCTGAGCTGTTCATTGTTGCTGATGTCCTGGACGTTGTCTCTGGGAGCCAGAGCCCTGGCCTTGAAATGACTGAGTGGCTTGTTGTAATGGCAGTTGGTCGGGCATTGTCTATGGGTCAAACCCATAGCATAACCTCAAAAGGGAGGAAATTATTGGGGAAATTAACTGGCAGCTGTGGAAAGACCTAAAGTACAAGCTGTGGCATGACTCTCTTTGACCGATTCAAAGGACGAGTCAACCTGCTCACTGAAGATATGCCTGGAAATTCCCTGGGAAGTGCATAGACCTCATCCAAGGATGGTGCTGAAGCACCACACTCTTACAAAATGCCTGATGCAAGCAATCCATCATATCCAGTCCAAATCTGATGCCAAATATGGTCACATCCCAGCCATTATTTTGTTGTGGTTAAAGATGCCTGTAAGTTATCAGGGACCGCCAGTAAGATCTGACTGACTATGTCCCATAGTGCATAGGTATGGCGCGGAAGGAGGCACTTGAGAAGAGGGCAAGACTAACAGAGGAAACCATGCATTTGCTGAGCGTATTGATGTGCTTGGATTGGCAGTCTGGGGGGATTGTAGGAAAAGCTTTAGGGTTTACTTTGCTGGTTGATGCCTGCACCACCAAGCTCTCCAGAGCAGGGTGTTGCGTAACAAAGACAGGGTCACCTGTACTGAACAGAGGGCCGAACATGGTTTTGCGCAAGTGCCCAAAACCATACCTGTAAGGGCATCATTAAGTGGAGAAGAGGTTCAGTAGGTACCTCCGTAAGAACATTAGTATTAACCTTCATAGTGTGAAGCTGTTGGTCAAGAGCCTCTGAAGCTCGTCTGATCACTATTGCATATGATGCAATCTAGTCCACGGCTGGACCAGGAGAGGAGAGTAATCCACTCATTGGGGAGGTGTCCAGGCCACTGTTGTCCAGTATTTCCTTGTACTAATTTTTATAGTCATATTGAAGGCCAGATTTGTCATGGATGTCACAAAAGTCTAACTATGGTATGAATCTGAGCCGAAATCTGAGGTAGTGTGTTAACATTTGTCAGCCTTATGGTGGTCTTCCACCAAACCTTTGGATTTCTCCCTTCCTGTTTTGCTGAACTAATTTTTGTTGGCCTTGAAACTCTGTTGCGTTATTCCCACTAACTAGTGTTAAAGTGCTTGTGGTCACTCCCTAAAACATGGTAAAATTGGCTTACACCTCATTCACCTCTTTAATTCCTAGTAGCAGGTAAAGTATTATACCATTTATCCAGGGCCGATAAATGAAGTGATACTAGTGGCATGCAGCACTTACTGTGCCACCCAATTAAGTAACCCTTTAAAACATGCCTCAGTCCTGCAATTGCAGCCTGTGTGCAGTTTTGAACTGCAAATTCAACTTAGCAAAGTAAACCTATTGCCAATCCTAAAACTCAGTTTATACATCGATATGTCACTCCAAAGGGTAGGACCTAAACCGCCGATAGGGTAGGGTGCATTGTATTTAGAAAATTGGACATGTAGTTTTAAATCTGTCATGTCCTAGTTGTGAAAAACTCACAAATTTGTTTTCACTACTGTCAGCCCTACTTCTCCCATTGGATTACATTGGGTTTCCTTATTACATTTTATGAATGATAAGACTTGTTTGGGAAGAAGAAGAAATCTCATGTTTGATGTCTAAAGAATTATAATTTAAAAAATCAAATTTTCTTGTCCTAACAGTTTGGTGCCTGCAGCCCATATCCTCTGTTACATGACTATATAAGTTGGCCCTTTGCATTCATCCTAGACGGTAACACCAAGGGGGACTAGATATTGGCACGATGAGCTATCCTGACTGGATGAGAGAGGCAGAACTCTGCACAGCCCCATTTGCCTTTAAGAGAAGCTACCTCAACACACAGGCAAAGGGCTTCACACTAGCCTTTTATCACCCCTGACACCCTCGAATCAGGGCAGGGAGGAAGGAGATTCCAGAATCATCGGTGGGGTGAAAATTCCAGAAGTCATTTTTTTACTTCAAAGCAAGCACTAGGTATACAATTGTACCCTCTGACACACTGTTCAGTTCCTCCTTGCACCTGCAAAGGACTCTTAGAGGACTGCCATGCTGCTGAAGACCTGCTCTGCATGAACCCAGCACCACTGGAGTGACTTCAAGGGCTAGTTTGCTGGCCTCCTGTTTAGAACTACAGGGACACAAAGAGCTCTACCAACTTTCAAAGTGCACCTTGACCCAGCCTGTGGTGAGTTCTGACCCTCCAAGTGGTGACCCCCAGTTCTGGGTGCATGGAAGTGGTGCTAAAGGTGCCCAACGAGCTGAAATCCAAAACTTAGGACAAAACATTTTCTGCCAAAAAGTGCTCTGAGAAGCAAGAACATGTTCTGCCAAGCTGAGAGGAGACCGGGACCTACCTGCTCGCTGACCCGCCCACAATGTATCGCCAGTCGGCCTGACTTAGCCATAGCTCCGCTATATTATCCGCAGCAGCGAATCCTGTTCAATGGCCCCTCTATGAAAAGTTATCCAGTCTCCTGGAGCCCTCGTCATAATACAGCGTGCAGCTTCATTCCCTTGGAGATTTTCAGCTTCCAAAAAAGAGACCAAGGGGCATATTTATACTCCGTTTGCGCCGAATTAGCGTCGTTTTTTTCGACGCAAATTCGGCGCAAAACTAACGCCATATTTATACTTTGGCGTTAGACGCGTCTAGCGCCAAAGTATGAGGAATGAGCGTCATTTTTTTGCGTGAACGCCTTCCTTGCGTTAATGAGATGCAAGGTAGGCGTTCCCGTCTAAAAAAATGACTGCAACGCAAATGCGTCGTATTTATACTCCCGGGCAAAAATCACGCCCGGGAGTGGGCGGGGCAAAAAACCCCACATTTGCGCCTCTTTTTAACGCCTGGGTCAGGGCAGGCGTTAAGGGACCTGTGGGCTCAAAATGAGCCCACAGCTGCCCTCCCATGCCCCCAGGGACCCCCCCTGCCACCCTTGCCCACCCCAGGAGGACACCCAAGGATGGAGGGACCCATCCCAGGGACATTCAGGTAAGTTCAGGTAAGTATAATTATTTTTTTTTTTATATTTTTTTGGGCATAGGGGGGCCTGATTTGTGCCCCCCTACATGCCACAATGCCCAATGACCATGCCCAGGGGACATAAGTCCCCTGGGCATGGCCATTGGGCAAGGGGGCATGACTCCTGTCTTTACTAAGGCAGGAGTCATGTAAATGGCGTCTGGGCGTCGTTAAAAATGGCGCAAATCGGGTGGAGGCGATTTTTTTGCCTCAACCTGACTTGCCCCATTTTAAGACGCCCTAACGCCATTTTTCCCAACGCCGGCGCTGCCTGGTGTACGTGGTTTTTTTCCACGCACACCAGGCAGCGCCGGTCTGCTAGCGCCGGCTAACGCCATTCAATAAATACGGCGCCCGCATGGCGCTTCAGAATGGCGTTAGCCGGCGCTAAACTTTTTGACGCTAAACTGCGTTAGCGCAGTTTAGCGTCAAAAAGTATAAATACGGGCCTAAAGGTCATATTTATGGCCAAGTTACGCATCACAGCAAGTCACCTTGCCACGCTGCACTGAGCGACAGGAAAAGGGCAGGAATACACCATATTTAAAAGAATATGGCATATTCCTGCCTTTCTCCCTGTGCTGGCACTGTTTTGGTAGCCTAGCGCCAACGCAGGCACCCTTGCACCATGGTGCACAAGAGCCTCCGTTGTAAGGAGGATTGTTTTGTGCAGGAAAGGACACCTTCCTGCACAAGCACAATCCCCTGAGACTTATTCCTCTTTCTATGTGTGCTGCAAAAGGCACACATAGAAAGAGGAAGTAACAAGGAGAAATAAAGATATTTCTCTTCGTTGCACCTCCCCTGGGAAGGTAAAGCACTTTGGCACATTCCTAGGTTTACCAGTCCTGGTAAATCTGGGAATGTATCAAAATCCCTGTGAGTTGCTCAGGAACACCCACACAATTCCCAGGAATGCTTTCACAATGCAATGATTTGCACTGTGTTGCGTTACTCCAGATTTAGGAAGCCACCATGGGAGAAAGCGGCTGACAAGGGAACTTCGGCAACCTTTCCCACCAACCAGATTTGGGTGTGCCCTTCTGCCAAGCCAACTGTGGTGGTGCTACCTCCACACCACAGTTGGCAGATTGGGGGGAGGGCAATGAGGCAAAATCCTGAAGTTTTTCCTGATTCCGCTCCCATTTTCGAATAGACGTGACTGGACAAGACCTTCCATCGCTGCTGCCACTGTACGACAGAGAAAACACAACCCCCCCTGTCATCAGACTTGAAGGTAGGGAATCCGCATTGCCAGTCTACGTTGTGTGGTCCCTGCACATGAGCTCAGGACCACTGCAGTCATATGCATTTCACAGTCATTTTTTTAATTTACTGTGACATGCATACGTCAGGGATACAATTGTGTCGGACATGGATGTGGACACACTGGTACAAGGGACATATCACACATACACAGATGCCACCTTGGTGTCAGTATTTATTGCCAAATTAATACTGGCGTGGCAATGATGTAACATTCACACTTGTCAACTATGTCCAGATGTGCACATGGCAAGAAGACCTGTACCTCCAGCTGTGTATGTGGGTCAGTACATTTATGTTTGTGTGTGATTGGCTTGGCTGGTTGTTTGGAGGGAGCTGGAGTGGGTGATGTGGTTGTGTCAGATTGTGTGCTACATGCATATGGGTATGATGTTGTGTATGTTTGGTTGTATTTTGTGTTGCTGTGTGTAACATTCAGGTGGGTGTCATTGTTGTGTGGTGGTCATTGTGATGTGTGTAGTTGTGTTTCTGTGTGCGTGTCTTTGTGTAGATGAGCGTGTAGTTGTATTGATTTTCGTGGTTGTGTTGTGTGTGGGTGTAGTGTCAATAGTGTGTGTATGTTGTGTCATAGATGTATGCAATGTGTGTTTTCGGCATGAACGGTTTGTGTTGTGGTGGAATGGCACTGGATAATAGTGTGTATGTGGTGTGTAATGAGTGTGCAGTGCGGGACACACATATGGCTGAGGTACAGTGTGTGTAACTTACCTCTTTTCCATGTTGACTGCCATTGTACGATTTCCATTGGGTACCCACGACAGCCTCCCTCCGTCAGCAATCTGCTGTCAGTACACTGCCTGCAGGACTGTAACATCTAAATATGATCAGTGGGAACTTGCCAGACTGACAGCTCGAAAGAGCAGTCCGTCGTGGCAGTCAGCGGCTCAGCTACAATACATCTAAATAGGGCGATTGGGAACACCGTCTACTTGATGGCGTACTCGGGTCCTCAGCGCATTGGTGGTAATATTGTCAAAATCTAAATCAGGCCCATAGTTTCTTTGTGCAACTGAGTGGTAAAGACAGTGTGTCGGAGTCAGAAGGATTGCCTATTTGCCCCACCACAGTGGGGTCAGGGCAGCCTTAACCAAGGACAAAACAAGTCAGAAGCACTGTAGGTAGTAGATCCTCATCCGAAACAGGTGTTAATGTTGAAGAGACCTGTGCAGATTATGGCGCTGGAGCCAAAGTTGCCACTAAAACTGGTGCACAACCTGAAAGCAGTGGTTCAAAGAGCACAGACAATGCTGAGGGTGAAACCCTATATTAATACGCAATTGGTCAAAAGGCCGGGATAGATTACTCTATTTTCTGACAAGAGAAGTGATGAATACTTTCTTTGGGAAATTATTTCTTTTTCATATTTATTCATATATAATCAAGCAGGACGAAGGGAATAATCATAGAGACGAACTGTCCCAATTAAACTGGAACATAACACCAGGAATAGCATTTACACAAAATTACCAATTATACAACATGTAAGAGAATGCAAACAAATCATGAAAAATGACAAAAATTAAACAAACGGAATCATCTGGAAATTGTCCCAACTAAATCTACTCCTTTGGAGTTGGTGGTACGTAAAGTACTTAAAGAAGTAATCCACTCAAGAGCTGTGGTTGTGGTTCGTTCTACCTACAGATGCTGTACCCAGATCAATTACTTCCTGGGGTTCCTTGCACTGTGCGATGTACTTCTGGGGGGTCAATTATGCTTTCTACCCAACCTTGCCGCAATCCAGAAGGTGTTGATGGGTTTCAGCCCCTTCATTTCTGGGCCTCATCAGGACTACAATGGGAGAACTTTACCTTGATTGTGCCTATAACTTGTTGCAGTCAAGAGGATCTTCGTCCAAGTAGGCCTTTAGAAGAAGATTGACCAGGTTCCTCAAGCTATCACGAGTCTGCGATCTGCGTGAAGCACTGCCAGTTGCTTAAATGGAAAATTCTGTAGATCAGGCGTCGGGGTGAAATCCGCCTTGCAATCGTCAGACAGTTATAAACTGATTATGTATGAATAAATATGACAAAGAAATAATTTCCTAAAGAAAGTATTCATCACTTCTGTTGTCAGAAAATTGAGTAATCAATCCTGGCCTTTTGACCAATTGCGTATTAATATATGTTTCCTTACCCAGGTCAGGTAGGGTTGTTGGTTAAACCTCTTCTTTATTATGAGGGTGAAACTCTATGCAGTCGGCCAACTGGAGTTCCTTTAGGATCCTCCATGGTTAAAAAGCATGCCATAGAAAGTAGGCAGCTTGTCAAAAATACTCTGCCTCCCTAGAGTTCTCAATTTACTGCAATGTTCTGAATGGACACGGAAAGTAGGGTGCATTGGGACCAGACTCTGAATTGACTACTCAGGAGATCATGAGTGAGACCGTGCAGCACATTGACGCCCTTGTGCCTTTCCTGGAGATTGAGAATGGTGTGAGGGGGCCAATTCCCACTTGGATTTATTGTGCTTTCTCTTTGCCTTACCCAAAACCTTCAACTACAATGAAGATCTGGTGCGGAAGCAACTTCGGAAATGGGACCATGTTTTCAACTTTGATCGGTAATGGCATGGTGTCTTGCAGTGACATAGACTTTCGGTTTGTAATCTCGTTTGGTCTTAGAATTCATCTGGGCACAATCGTCGTCGGTTTTAAAGTGGTGATCCTGACCCTAGCCACTAGAGGCACACCTTGTGCAAATCTATCACAAAAATTTCTTTGCAATAGACCCTACACGGTTTGAATTCTGCCATTTTCGGTGGGACATTTCCCTTTTCCACTGGAAAAAACTTTGAGAACTTTTTTGGGAAAAAAATCTCATCAGAGACAAAGGGCCTGATTACAACTTTGGAGGAGGGTGTTAATCCCTCCCAAATATGAATCCATAGGTTATAATGGACTCGTAATACGTTGGGTGGTATATCCGTCACATTTGGGACGGATTAACACCCTCCTCCAAAATTGTAATCAGGCCCAAAATGTGTAAAGCAACACATCTGCGTTTGAAGGTGCAGAAAGAAAGCAACTCATGTCAGTTTGCATTGGGGGTGCTTATCTGCAGCTCCATTTGTCATTTCTGAAGTGGAACGAAGTCTGCGTGGAGCCATATGGCGCAACCTACTGGCATCCAGACGTAGTGCTTTAGATTTTTTTTGTATCTTGTCTGACATCTGGTGAAAATTCTCAAAGTGAGGAATCTACATTGAAATATCCATCAAAAAAGCGTACACAATTTGCACCTATGTAACCTACATTAACTGTTTGGCATGCACAACTCCAGCATAAACTGTGCAACTCCCTCCACAAAAAGTAATTCTGCTCCCTTGTACCTTTCACAGAATTCAAATGACAGAACGCAGCTGGTGCCTAATAACTGAATCAAGATATTTCTCTGTCTGCCACATCACCATTTACGAGCGATTGGCTGTTCTTGCTTAAGACACTCTTTTAACATATTGTAGACATTGCATCATATGCATTTGAATGCGGAAGTACCACATTTAAAGGAGGCATGGTTTATCCTCATTATCACTGAAGTAGCCTCATAAAGTCAAAGGTAATAGAGATTTTTTTTAATCCAGTTTATGCAGTTGATACTCAAGCGGGCCACACAGACAGCTTCCCTCTCCGAGTCCAGTAATAACATTCTTTCAAAGGCTCCAAAGGCTCAACCTTGAGAGCATTCGGCGTAACGGCCAAAGCTGCCGATTTCAGAACTACGCAAACCAGATTCAAGTCTCGGCGTCCACTCAACATCTTATGATTCTGGGCAAATCACTTGGGCCCATATTTATACTTTTTGACGCAAAACTGCGCTAACGCAGTTTTGCGTCAAAAAAGTTTGCGCCGTCTAACGCCATTTGGATGCGCCGTGCGGGCGTCAAATTTATACTTTGACGTACGGCGGCGCAACCAACAGGTGGGCGTCAGGATATTGTGACGCACACAGCGGCGTCAAGTCGTAAGGAAAAACCACGTAAAGGCGACGCACATCACCGTGGGCCGATTTACGACAGCGCAATCGTGAAAGCGCTGGTTTTTCTCACGCAATTGCGTCAAATTCTAGCGCGAAAACTGCAGTGTTACCAGAGAGCCAACATGGATCCCAGTGGACACAACAGAGCCCAGGATGATGACAGCAGACCAGGAACCAGCCAAGAGGTCCCACAAACAAACCAGGATAACCAAAAAAAGAAAAGAAAGTGTCGCTTCAGTGAAGAGGAGCAGGAAATCCTGGTGAGAGAGGTGACGGAACACCAGCACCAACTTTTCATTACATCCAAATTGCCACTCAGTAGGAGAGAGGCCATATGGAAGCAAATAGTGGACAAGATCAACAGTGTGGCTGAAGAACGCCGCACAGTCACTGAGTGTAAGAAACGCTGGCATGACTGTAAACGCAGGACCAAAGAGAAAATGGCCAGGAACAGGAAGGCAGCAATGCAGACTGGAGGTGGGAGTCCAGCACAACAGGAGGCCCTGGACCACATGGAGGAGATGGTTGCAGCCGCCATCCCCGAGGAGATCGTCACAGGGATTCAAGGGCGGGACAGTGCAGACTACCAAGACACAATGCACATGCAGGGTAAGTCGCATGGGGAATTATAATGCACTAATGTTAACTGCAACCAGGGGGGGAATACCTACTACACAATGCATGTAAGTCAGCATATACATAGAGTGGCATGGGTAAAGGAGCACAGTAGGGGGGCATGCCTAGCACACACTGAAGCTGGGGCACCACCAAACACAGCAACAAGTACAGCCCCATGGGGACATCCTGTAAGTACAACAATAGAGCCAAGGGAAAGCAGCGACAGGTAGGAAGGCCACTACAGCAAACTCACATCCAGGCACTTGTTTTGTAAAATCTATCCTACAGCAACTAGGTCCCTATCAGTAACCCAGTAGGCAAAGCAACAACTGCAATGTAACTGCCACAACACCTTACAATAACGCCTCTCATCTCTGTGCAGCTACAGTACCAAATGGCAGCAACCTCCCCATGGAATATACATACACAAATTAGGGGGTGACATTGACATCCGCAACAAGTCAGTGTAAAAATACAAACGCACCAGTACACTCAAATGCCCAATGTCCATACCTGACACATACATAAGCCAAAGTAAACAGCAATAGGACCCACACAGCACCAACCACACACACATGCTGCATACGTCAGGGTCCCTCACATGCCTGGATAACAAGGCTACATCACTAATGTCATACTGCTCAGACAACACCTGAGGAGGAGACATAGGCAACTGGTCACTCAAACACACCTGCAAAGTCTGACAAACAAATCGGACCTTCATACGATAAACAGGCTTATACAATCAAACACACATGACCCACCTTCATCTTCAAACATCAACAATGTTTACATCCACACCACATCCAAACATGAACATGCATAGGAAATGGCACGGAACATGTACACTGCATGCAATGTGAATCAAAAGTGAATGGGGCAGGTCCTGAGAGGCAAGTGTGTTGGCAGGGCACTCACAACACCCACAGTCAGTCAATGTGTATTCTGGCAAGTGTAATGTATACTTTGCGCATTATCCTCAGGCTGTAGGCCTTTCTGCACCTTACCCTGAACGTACTCTTACGCATATGCTCACATCTAAGAGCCTCTGAGCACTTTGCACTACATGCTTCTCATTGGCCTTCCTATCAGGAAATATACCAAATAGCCAGTCCTAGGGTGTTGTTAATAAGTCCAATCACACTGTTTTGCCTACATCTGCACTGGAGTGTGCCAGAACAGATACACTCTGTGCCCCAGTCAAGGATACAGTCTGGTACTTTGCGGATAGATGGGGTAGGGGTTCTGATTTGCCATTCCTGCGTAGGGAAACTATCTCATCACCATGACTTATGACTTATAAAATCACTTCCTTGTCCCAAGACACACAAGAGGGAGTCTCCAAACAGAGAAACACCAGACGCTGCCTGCCTTGCTGCAGATGCAAAACCAGATCACAGGCCATTGCTCAGATATGACGGATGAAGTCTCCCCAGTGATTCAGACAGGCAGGCTAGAAGCTTAACATGCTGTGCTATAAATAGAACAAGCAGAGGGAGAGTACAAACTGTTAGGCACCATGATAGCTTTCGACCAATGTCTTACTCTCCTGCTGACTATTTCAAGTCTACCATGTTGAAGTATTTGGGTTATTGTGGCTCACACCTAAATATAGACAAGTCAGTTGTTCAAAGAGATCATCATATGAAACAAATACTGTCTTTGACTTTTGTGTATGAGTTCATACTGGAAAAGAGTGAAGATGTTGGGATCTGAGTGACCACAACTTCCCTGAAAAGTTCCAAAGATGTCATGCGCTCGGATGTATAATCATTCCTTTGCTGTGGGAGACATGAGCCAATGCTAGTTAGCTAGAGCAAAATGAAAGAATCAGGGTGACAGAGTCAATTAAAAGTGGGTCATTCTCAGTCCATCACACCATTAGCTATCCTGCTGCCTCGTAAGCAAGTCAGCTCAGGTCGGATAATGAGAACACACCCTCGAAAATGTCTCTACATAAGAATAGTTAATCACGGAGGGACTAGTAGGACACAAAGATGCCTATTCACAAAATGTTACAAAGCAACACCTAGCGGCAATTAGGCAGACAAGTCTGGTAGCTCCACATCACACATGTGACACACAGGTGGGCCATAGGCCTACAACAATGCCCATATGAAGGACAGCAGATACCCAGAAAAAAACAGACACCAAAGATAAGGCATCCAAACGCCTGTAACTGTTTGCAAACTTGTTACAACACAGACACACTAATTGTACCCTGTTTCATTGCAGAGGAACATGGATCTCCTGCCGATATGCCTGACCCTGATTTCCCTGATGACATCGATGACGACCCCATCAACCTCTCCCCACAAACCCTCAACATGGTCTTAGGAAGCCTCCAAACCCCACCTTCAGTCCCAAGGAGGAGCCCAGAAGAAGCAGCCACCCCAGTAGACCCACCTGCCACCCCAAATGTAATACCTGCCAGCTCCAACACAGCTGAGGACTCCGACGACACTGGAACCAGCTTTGAAAGAACCGTCGTTGGGGTCCAGCGGGAGCTGGCCAAGGAGGTGCGGGTGGGGATGCAAACTATGGCAGCCAGCCTTGAGGGGGTGCGTTCGTGCATGATCCCTCCTGCTGATCAGACAGCTGTGATGCAAGCACTAACATCGCACATGCAGGAACTTGTAGAAACACAAAAGCAAATCGCCACAGCTGTCATCCAGTTGACGGAACAACTAAGAATGCAAGCCAGTCAACGGGTGCACGAATGCAACATCGAACCCCTCAGGGCTGACCTGGCTGCCTACCATCGGGATGTGGCTGCCATTCTGAGAAACCAGCAGGCCCTCCTTGCTGCAGTATTGCCCTTCCTAAGTCCACAGGGACTAGCCCCCGGGATGTCTGCCTCCATGTCTTCTAACACTGAGGTGTGTGTTGCCCCTTCACAACCAACAACAACAAGGACAGAGGAGGCAACACACACATCAGAAGAAGAAGACGTGGAACAGATAACCTTCACACGGAGGAGTACCCGGAAGCCCTAGTCCCTGCACCATGGCCTACTCTGACCAAGGTCCTGCGTTTAGTCAAAGCCCAGTTTCTGAACACCTACACTCAATGACTGTTTGGCAATCCACTGTTTGACTTGTCCACATTGCCAGTGAATGTCTCTCTCCTACAATTTGGTAATCCTGTCCCTCTGCACTGACACCTTCTATAGGCTCACCAAGAAATGATGCCCCAGAACGGACTCAGCCAAAATGTTGAATGGACAATTTGCACTACAACACCTGTAAAAAAATCGCACTTGCTCACCTATTGTGTCTCTGTGTCATTTCACACTTCAACTGTGCAGTACCTAGCTCCAAAGTGGCTGTGTGGCAACCCTGTTGAATCTCTATACTACTGTCCTGATGTCATATATTCAGATCCATCTGTGCATTGGCCAGGATTGCATCATAGCCCTACCATACTGAGGGAAATAACTGAGGAAGGAACTAAGCACACACAATCATGCTGTGTTGGTCAGAATGATGCACCATCTATCGCTATTCCAGAGAGCAAATGGTGGCTGGGAAATGTAGGCTCCATGCAAGACTTAAATAAGAATGGATGCCGCTTAATGTAATGAATCGTGTACAAATCACACTGCATTAACTTCCCTTACAGAGTAGGCTTCCATGAAGGAAATTCATGCTGCTTCAGTACACACATGATGTAGCTCAGCAATGAAAGCAGCAATACATGAGTGTGAACAACTCCTCATCTACAAAGATCTCCCTGAGCTTCACACTGCTGTCCGACCCAACAATTAACCCACATTGACATGTAATGAAGCACTCTTTGTGAAGTAGGATACATATCATAACAAAACCTTGGTGTACAATGCACACTACCAATGGGGAGTCTCCCAATTTGAGGATACTTAACAAGTGAGCACACGGGTAGATGGGATGTTAAACATCCATTCCCAGGGGATGCTGAGCATAGGACACAAATGTCACACTAAATCATTCTGCAACATGGATGTCAAGGCCATGATAAAGTAGCACCTAACGCATCAAGTAAAGGGTTAACAAAATATTTATTTATATCTAGTACTACAAGAGGCAACTAAGGGAAAGGTACACCTACACTAATCTAACCTGACTACTAATAACCCACAACTGTCCCTATCTAACCTAAGCTAAACTTACTCTACACATGTAACGAAACGATCTAAACATCAACCCCCCACCCACCATTATGAGACAGGACACATGCAGGACAAAACATACTAACCTACACACATACTACACTATCCTAAACAAGCAGATATATATATATATATATATTTTTTTTAATTTTTTTTAAAAATTTTTTTTTAATTAAACATGAATCCCAACATTGCCCCCCACCCACCCACCCACACACAAATATTTGAGAAAAATAACAAGGACCCCCCACCCTCTTCCCTAACACTAACTAAGCTACATACCTATCCTAATCCTAATACTAATCCCCAAAGCCCAACTAACAGGAGAAAAAAAGGAAAGAGGTGAGAGGGGAGGGATAAAAGTTTAAGAGGGCAAACGAACTAGACGTTTGCACTCCTTAGTGTGCGCCTGATGTCGCGGACCCGGGTCTTTACATAGTTCATGTCATCAGTCAGGTTGTCCACCTTCCTCAAAAGTTTGTCCACTTTCTGGGACAATGCCTGGAAGGCTGCAGGGTCCACGGGAGGGTCTGTGGGGAGGGTTTGTGTGCCAGCAGAGGTCGAGCTAGTGGCAGCTGTTGGTGGGACATGTGACTGTCCTGGTGCCAGCACACGGCTGGGTCCAGGTCGTGCTGCATGCGGCGGGTCCATGGCAGCCGAAGTAGATGGGACCACTGGGCCAGACCTGGTGGCTGTGTCGTTGGTGGCTGTAGGTGGCACACTTGTTGGAGGCTGTGGTGTGGCCCACCACGCCCCGGAGGCCCTTTCGGAGTGATACCTGCGGCCCATCCGCCGATACCCAGACTGCACCTGCAGGATGTGCCTGTAACGGATGGCACGCCGCTCAAAATGGATGCGATCGGCCGCCCTCATGTTAGCAGCTGTGAAGAGAAAAGGCAGATATTTACCTTTGGCTTTGCATTGGGTGGGATAGCACAATGGGTTATTTGTACATTACTAGAAATGTATAGGTTGCAGCAATTGTCACAACATAGTTCACAGAAGGGCTCAGAGGAAGTACATGTGAAGCATGCATACATAAGGGCATATCACACCTAGAATATCCAGGTCTCTACATGATGGATGACATCACCCTACACTACTCATCCTAATCATCCCTACGGTTTTGTACATCATGGCTGCACCTCTTCCGCATACTTACTTCACTACATATGTCACTATATGTGATAACTATCACACTCCTCACTCTAAGCCATCTGGAATTGGTTGTGTGCTAAGATTGAACCAATGGGCTATAACCCAATGTCTACACTAGGGACCAGATGTAGGAAGATGGGAAATGGGACGAACAATCTGCAATGCAGAATGGGGTATCTGACACCGTCTGTGAGTTGCTATGGGGTTGCTAAGAGCCACCTCATTTACATCAATGATATGGGTTGCAAGTTGCTCCACCTTTGCAACTATGGGCACTCACGGGGATGGAGGCCTGCTGGGAACAGCAGACCTCCATGTCCGTGACCGCTTGGAAATAACGCAGAACATGTTCCCCAAGTGTAGGCCGTTTACCTCAACGGGAAATGAGCAGCACTTAGAAATAAATTACGACAATTTCAATATTGAATAATTTAAGGCACTTAGGCCCGTATTTATATTTGTTGTTGCGCCGCATTTGCGTCACTTGTTGACGCAAAAGCCGCGCAAACTTGCAAATTCCAATTGTAATTTGTAAGTTTGCGCCTTTTTGGCGTCAAAAAGCTGCGCAAATGTGTTGCAAAAAAATTATAAATACGGGCCGCAGTGGTCCCTTGGACCACTGCCTGTTTTGTACAGGATTATTTTGGTACACTCGGAAAGGTGATGGGTTACAATGGGGACCCCTTACAGCTAGCAAGTGGGTTACCATCCACTTCAAGTGGATGATAACTGCGACTCACTTAGCAACCACAAACTCCATTGCAAATGGACTTGCATACCACTGTCAGTTGCAAATAGGACTGGAAAAAGCCTTCATATTTAGGATTAGGAATAAAATCTCCCATATATTTTCATGATCACCTAATACATTTCGGAATAGGAAACAGATGTTTGCAACTCACACACAATAATTATGAGTTTATCAACTTGTACACAGTTTGGCACATCTGGCCCTAGGTTCTGACTCACGACACAAAAGGTGTCAAGTAAGTGTGAGATACTGGTTGCTACAGTCCAAGGTAGCCTGTTTCACATTAACATCCCAGTCGTTGAGGGTGGTGTGGGAAGAACAACCACCAATCCCATGTGAAATGCACACCCAGGAGTGTATTGAACGTTCACCAAGTATGTGCCTTCACACACAAGACCTATGAATGGCTAGCAACACGTTGGACTTAGGCAAACATTGTGACATCCATGGACCACACATGTCACAATGATATGACTTTTGCCAACATGACATACTATCAGTGAGGCATGTTTTACTACACACACAGAGGAGGTGGAACACCCATTCTCATGATTCAACAGAACACATAGGCCATTGCACTCAAGTCACACACACTCCTAGTTCAGCTTGTGTAAGTACATGCCCCCGGAAGATCCAACCTACAGTGTGCACAGTCCATCCTCAACTAGGAAGATGCACTTTTCATCACAGCCATGTGCCTAAGCTATATGGGAGAATGTCAGTCTGATATGCAGACTCAGTTCATGTCAAGTCCCCGACCAAGTCTTACTTTGACCAGTGTATTCTAAGTAACTCATCCCATTCCCCATTGCGGCCCCACTGTAATGTCCTACAGCCCCTCAATCTCAGAGATGGCTAGGTGTTGCTTAGCAGAAACATAAGTCCAATTTGATATCACACTAACACGACAATGGCAATGAACGGCCAGCGCATCACATCATGATTTCTCTTGAACACACAGTAGTCCATTTTGCGTCATTGGCAAATAAATATATCAAATAGCACTCAGGCAACACTCACTGTAGGTATCGGGGTCGTCGAAGTGTGCCACCTCTCCCACGGTGTAAGGCTCTGGTCCACCTGTAAAGCATGACAGGAAGAATGTACTCAGACTGGGTGGACTGACAAAATAATTCTGTTACAATGACACTGTGAGAATATGACATGGTAATGATACACTTTCACACATGCTCATACTGCATGGATGAGTTTGTATTCAACATTAACATTGGATGATTCTCCTGCTACAGTTACACACCCTACTACACACATGCAGTGGCCAGGACAGTCAGGTGTCGTCCAAGTTTACTCACAATAATTATGCCCCGACAATATTGTTATCCAAACATCTCAGCATGTGCATTCCAGAGAGACATCCAGACACTTGTTCCATGAGGACTGCATGACCACTCACAGTCAAACAGCCTATGTGGACATGTTCAACACACAGCAACCACACACACATGTGACATATCTGTGGAAAACATATCTGACTTCATGTGACGTGTATAAAACACACATGTATATCATCATCATGGGATTCAAATCAGATTTCGAGCGATGGGGTCTACATATGTAGGTATGTTGTTTCGACATGACTTACTCATTGCCCATTATGACATGTAGAGTACAAATAGAGCCATTAACGTGTTGCTTGTCTGACACAAATGCTACACTACATTACATACAGCTACAGCCATCTGGTATGTGTAGAACAACTGAGCCATCTGACTGCTAGCATAGGTCTTCATACACATTGTGCAACACGTACACATTAGGGCACATATGTAAACATTAGTAAGGCAGCATTTGCATCATTGCATCACGCAGAGATGGGCCACACCTGCCAAATACAGATATATGTATTAAGTTTCTGCTGTTTGAGGGAGAAAAAGTGTAGCCAATTTGGGGATATCAATATATATTGACAAGGGCCTAGGTTTCCCTAGCATTACACATAGGCAGCTCCTTATCTAGCAGATTGGGTAACATTCATCACATGTTCACACACAGATTACTATCATGTCCATGTAATTGATTGCTACTCACCAACATGGCCACCAATCCTGACTCCCAGGTGGTCCAGCAGGTCCTGTTCCCTCGTGATCAGATCGGCCCAGCGGTGTTTCAACTGATGGACATTCCGCATGGTCCCATGGACCCGGACCATGTGATGGCGCACCTTCTCCCAGCGAATTTTCCGGGCCTCCGTGTGATACCCCTGTATCACACGGCCCCCAGCCTCCAGCATCAGCGGGAGGAAATGGCACACTAGCCAGATAAATCCCCCCAATTCATCTTCGCCCATCCTGGACAGGCGAGGCCTCCCTGACATTATGACTGATGACTAACAGAAAAAATAAAGTAGGAAATGGGGAAAGGTAGAGGTGTGAAGTTAAGAAAAGGAGAAAATAGCCCAACTAACCCCAATAACTACCCTAGCCACAACAGACTCCCACAGACAATACAAACAAATACAGGAATGGACAAAACTAGACTTAACAGACTGAGACAATGATACACAACAATATTAGACTGAACAAAGTACAAAAGACAAGCTACACAGGACAACAAAGCAGTAATTCACAGGACAACACTCTTCACTGAACCACACAGTCTAGAAAAATCTGAGACTGAAAAGTGAAAGTGAAAGTCAACTTCCAATACAGATTTGGCAAACAGGATATCCTATTACATCACTTCCTGCATAAAATGGCCGCCGTTTTTTAATCGCGGTTTGCGTCGTATTTTCACGCATACATAATTTCGCGTCATTTTTTATGACGCATAATATTGCACATGCTGCTGAGTGTAAAAATATGATATGAATATTAATATTTATTTACTGTACGAGATGTCCAAAAATATGTGCATGTTGCGTCATTTTTTCCGACGCATACATGATGGGCGTCATATTTTATCCACCTACAGGAGTGCTAATGCTGCTGAGTGAAAAAATATGATATGAATATTAATATTCATTTACTGTACGAGATGTACGAAAATATGTGCATGTTGCGTCATTTTTTCCGACGCATACATGATGGGCGTCATATTTTTGAAACGTACAGGAATGCACATGCTGCTGAGTCAAATCTGAAATATGATGTAACTTATATTTTGCTGTCTAAATCTGTGAAATTTTTGTATACATTCAGATTTGACTCTGCATTCTGTGCACTCATGTACGTGACCAAAATATGACACCCATGCTGTATGCGTAGAATTATGATCAAATCTTTTTGTTACGTCTTCATGTTTTTAACTTGGGGAAGGTGATTTGTCAGGGTCAAACGGGGCAATGTGATACACATTTGTGTTTGGATATGCCACATGTCCATTGTTGTATGTATGGCAGGCATTCACACAGTAATGGTGTGGATACGTTACATAATGTCTTTTCCATATTTGTCAACATATTTGTGGCAATTGCTGATGGCTGTTTGGAAATGATGGATGGGATACCATGATGTATTCCTTCTCCAAATTTGGTCCACACTTATGATGGTGATGCTTTTATCTGGAGTCCTAACAGGGAGTGCAATGGTCACTTACAGTTATTATGGGGCTAACCATGTCCTAGCCTCATTTTGTGTTTGTGCTTTGTGTTCTACTCTTGACATGTAGGCCACACATGTACCTTATGCATGTGTTTGGCTCACAAGTACAGGATTTGTGTATGTTTGTGGGACCGTAGAAGTGGACTTAGGCCCCCAGCACCCTAGGATTTGACCATCCTGATTAGTTACAGTATCCATGGCTTGGCTTAATATTTTATGGGAAACCTGCAGCAGCAGGCTAATGTAAGGCCATATGGTATGTATGACTGTTGACCATTCATTCATCTCATTAGCCCATTAGAAGTTTGCAGTAATGATGATTTTGAGCTGACATGCCTACCATTTCCCAATGACTATGTTTGGAAGACTCTGAGCGTTCCTGATGTTCTGGGGAATATTCTTTAGTGGGTGTCTGTGTCCCTTTCTGCATTAACTGGTTAAGTGGCATGTCACATTCTTCCTGCTAGGTTCAAACTGGGACCCGACTGTGATGGTCTACTTTCAATAATTTGGTTGATTGTATGACATATGTGTACATGTGTGTTGGTATGTGGATCCACTATCACCTGTCTGGGTGTATGTTGTCACTGTGACATCCAGGTCTCCTCCTGAGTTAGTGGCAGCTAATGTTGTCCCAATTGTGTTTTGCTCATATAACCCACTGGAGAGAAGCCATTGATGACATGGTGACGTACACATGGATGGTCCCACCCTGTCTCTGACCACATGTGATGTGACTTTCACATGATCTACTTTTTTTGTCTGGGTGCAAGACTGTCTCAGGTGTTTTGATGTAGCATGTGGATTTGCCACATTTGTACTCATGTGGGCCTCTGTGTATGGCAATGTATCATGTCACATCCTACCCTCTGTGCATACAATTGAAATGTTCTTTTTTGTTGTGATGATTGTTATGGCATTGTTGGTCAAGGAGACCACATTCTTCGTCAGCATTTTATAAGTAAAGGTGCTCAGTAATGCATGGACCAAAGCATGATGTGGTGTTTGATATCTGTGTTTATTTACAATAGTGTAATACAGGTGATTATTATACATTAAGCAAAAAAATTATTTACAAGCTGCTGGCGCCTACGCTGTCCTGCTGCCGTGTTGGGTTGTCCCCCCTCCTGTTGCGGCCCAGCATCCTCCTCTTCGTCATCCTCAGGCATGCCTGGGTCCAGTTCAAGGAGGGGAATGTTCCTCTGGACACATATATTGTGCAATATGGCACAAGTGAGGATGATTTTGCACACCATCTCTGGGGAATAGAGTAGGCTCCCGCCAGTGATGTCAAGGCAGCGGAACCTAGACTTTAGGATCCCAAAGGTCCTCTCCACAATGCTGCGGGTCCTCTTGTGGGCGTCATTGTATGCCCGCTCTGCAGCAGTGATTGGGTTCCCGAATGGTGTCATCACCCAAGGCTGGATGCCATACCCCTGATCAGCTGAAAGAGAAAGAGAATGGATTGAATTAGATGTAGGAGGCAGTGTTGTACGGATCTTTGATGGCTGTAGTTGTCTTGTGTTGTCTGTGACTCTTTTGTGTACTAATGTTCCAACCTATGGTTGTTATTGAAAACTTTGCTTTGATATATTTTCCCTTGGCTGAGCAAGTGTTTGTTGGCTAACCGTTTGTCAGAAGGACTGTTTTTGTTGTTGCAGTAGAGTGTTCCCTCCCTAGCATTGTGACTAGTGATACAGTTGTCTGTGTGTCCTCACTGGGGGTGTGATGTTAGTTCCATGCCGAGTTAAAACGTGAAAGTGTATTTGACACCTTCATGTGTATGAGCCCAGGCCATCCCATACCTTTTGACTTATGCATTGTATTAGTGTACAGGTTATTTTGAGACTTCCAATCTGTAAAGTGACATTTGGCCAACCACACTCATTGATGTCTTCACATTAGGCTGTGGATTAAATTCCAATGTGTGACAGGTTAAATGTTGACTTCTGACACATGGCTAGTGATGTGAGTACCTCAGTGTGTTCCTGGCTAGGTGTTGCTATTGTGGTGTATGTGTTGTTTGTCCTAGAGGGTTTGTGTGCGGTGTGTGTATGGGTTTGTTTTTTGTCCTTACCAACAAGTAGTCCATTGCCATAGCGTCCATCCTGGAAGTGTTGGTTGATGGTGGAGTGACGGAAGATGAATGCGTCATGTACACTCCCAGGATATTTGGCCACGATGTTGGTGATCAGTCCTTGGTGATCGACTATGGCCTGCACGTTGATTGAATGTGTGTGCTTCCTGTTGCGGTAGAGGTGTTCTGAATCAGCAGGTGGCACAAGGCGTACGTGTGTGCAGTCGATTGCACCAAGGACGTGCGGGAAGCCACTGATGGCGTAGAACCCCTGTTTAATTTCCTGCTGCTTCTGCAGTGTGTTAGGGAAGCAGATGTGGCGGGGTGTCAGGCGAATGATGGCATCCAGGACTTTAGGCAGGAATGCAGAGAATGATGGTTGGGATATTCCACCAACCAGGGCACCAGTTGTCTGAAAGGAGCCACTTGCCAGCAGGTGTAGTACGGCAAGCAGCTTTGTTTCAGTTGGGATAGTGCGGGGTGTCACTAAAGTGGGGGCCAACTGTTCGATATTTGCCAGCAGCTGCTGAATGGCCTGCCAGTTCAACCGGTACCTCTGGATGATGTCCCGTTCCCTGAGGCCATGCAGGGTTGTTCTTGGGCGGAATATCCTGTCCTGCCTTCTGCGCTGTCTTTGGGGTCCCTGCTGTTGTTGTTGTAGCTGCTGTTGTTGCTGCAGGGCTCTGCGTCTACGTGCACGTTGAAGAAAAAGCACCTCCATAGCTCCCTGTTGCTGCTCTGCTGCTCTGTTGTTTGTTCTGTGTGTTCTGCTTAAGTACAGGTGTGTTTGCCCCATTTTAACGCCTGCCCTGACCCAGGCGTTAAAATTTAACGCTATTCGTGCTTTGCGTAATTTTTTTGCGCCGCCTACGGCCCGGGAGACATTTTTGCCCGGAAGCATAAATACGACGCACCGCTGTATGCGTGGGTTTTTGGACGGGAACGCCTACCCTGCATGTCATTAACGCAGGGCGGGGTGCCGCTTCCAAAAACTCACGCACATAGCGCCATTCCCCTTGTGCGCCACATCGGGCGTCAGGGTATAAATATGGGGCATCGTTTGCGCTGAATGTGCGTCAAAATTTTTGACGCACATTCGGCGCAACCGGAGTATAAATATGGCCCTGGATCTCCCCCAGCCTGCCATTCAGCTCCTTGAAACCCTCAGGGGTGATTTTCTGCGCTTTACAGATCCTGGATTCGTTTCGAGACACACTCTCATTCCACTTAACAACTAATATCCTCACCCACACTTACAAAACAGCAATTCATTCTCATACATCGGACATATCCATCAAAATTAAGAACAGGAATGTGACCCTTTCTCCTTTCAGCTAATGCAGCAGGTTCTTTTCAGCCTACATCAGTCAGTGAATCAAAATACATATTTATTCGTAATTTGATTTTTTTGTGGTGATTTCCTAAACTCTACATGCCACAACCAAGCCCCTTCAGCATGTCTGAAATATCTGGGACCTCCCCGGCAAATAGTCATATGCAATGTCCCATCTACAGGCAGAATGGATGTTCAGAAATGTACAGCATGAACACTTCTGGTAAGGTAGTAATGTAAATTCCATGACTGCAGATGATATACTGGTGCATGAATGTAGTAAACCATATAATCTAAATTAATCTGGTTCCCTCAGCAAGTGGTGACAGAAATAGCAAGCACTGGCAAAGCGAATAGGTCTCGTCTTTTGGACTTATTTGCTTTGTCATTGCTGTTGGGGGTTTGCATAGGGAAAGTACACAGGGGGGAAAACACGAAGTACAGGGAGGCTGAGGGGCATATTTATACTCCGTTTGCGCTGGAATTGCGTCGTTTTTTTTTACGCAATTCCGACGCAAAACTAACTCCATATTTATACTTTGCCGTTAGACGCGTCTAGCGCCAAAGTCCATGGAGTTAGCGTCATTTTTTAGCGTGGACACCTACTTTGCGTTAATTATATGCAAGGTAGGCGTTCCCGTCTAAAAAATCGACTCCGAGGCATGTGCGTCGGATTTATACTCCCGGGCAAAATTCACGCCCGGGAGTGGGCGGGTCAAAAAAAATGACATACGGCCGCTTTTGCGCCGTTTTTTAGCGCCTGCAAAAGGCAGGCGTTAAAGGACCTGTGGGCTCTGAAGGAGCCCAGAGGTGCCCTCCCATGCCCCCAGGGACACCCCCTGTCACCCTTGCCCACCCCAGGAGGACACCCAAGGCTGGAGGGACCCATCCCAGGGACATTAAGGTAAGTTCAGGTAAGTTTTATTTTTTATTTTTTTGTGGCATAGGGGGGCCTGATTTGTGCCCCCCTACATGCCACTATGCCCAATGACCATGCCCAGGGGACAGAAGTCCCCTGGGTATGGCCATTGGGCAAGGGGGCATGACTCCTGTCTTTGCTAAGACAGGAGTCATTTCTATGGGGGTTGGGAGTCGTAAAAAATGGCGCAAATCGGGTTGAGGCGAAAAAATTGCCTCAACCTGACTTGCCCCATTTCTTGACGCCCAAGCCCCATATCCCCCTACGCCGACGCTGCCTGGTGTACGTCGTTTTTTTTAACGCACACCAGACGGCGCCGGCGGCTAACGCAGGCTAACGTCATTCAATAAATACGGCGCCCGCATGGCGCTTCAGAATGGCGTTAGCCGGCGCTAATTTTTTTGACGCAAAACTACGTTGGCGCAGTTTTGCGTCAAAAAGTATAAATATGGGCCAGAGTGTTTTCTGGAAGGCACACAATGGAAGGAGCAACACTGACTGTGGGGACTGGGATGGTTGTAGCGTGAAGCACACAAGGGAAAGAGTAACATGGAGCACAGGGGTTGAGATGAAAGCACACAAGGGAGAAAGTAGCAGATCGTAGGCTGTTTTCAGGCGGCAGGAGCACAAGAGGAGAGAAACATAGAGTATGGGAGAGGGAAGAGTCTGCATGGGGAAAGCACACGAGGGAGAGGTCTGAGGCACTGAAAGCTGGAGGTCTTTTGCAACGGGAAGAAGCACACAAAGGAGGGAACAACGCTAGCACAGGGAAAGGGGACGCACGTGAAGGAGAGAGCGACCAGAAGCATGTGGGGCAGATGTTTGCCTGGGAGCACAAAATGAAAAAGCAACATGGATCGTGCTGACAGTGAGTGCTTTGTGGATGGGGAAGCACATGACTGAGAGAACACAGAGTGGGGAAGCACACAAGTGGGTTTCAGGGTGAGAAGCACATGTTGGAGAGAGTACCATGGAGGGCAGGTGGCTTGCAATCAGAAAGCACATGAGAAACAACGCAGAGCACAAGTTGCGTTTTGAATGCAGTGAAATAACACAGCAGCATAGAGCACGGGCAGAAAGCATGAAATGGAGAGAGCTGTAAAACACATGAAGGGGCATATTTATACTCTGTTTGCGCCAAATGTGCATAAAAAAATTTGACGCACATTCGGTGCAAACCGTGCACCATATTTAAACTTTGCCACCCACGGACGTCAAAATTCCTCCCTGTGAGTCATTTTTGGGATGTGGGAAACTGCCTTGCATTAATGAAATGCAAGGTAGGAGTTCCCGCCCAAAAAATTACTTTAAGGCCTGTGCGCCTTATTTATACTTCCGTGTCATTTTGATACACAGGAGAGGCCAGGCCTTAAAAAACGGCGCACAGCCTGATGTGCACCGTTTTTTAACGCCTGGGTCAGGACAGGCGTTAATGGACCTGTGGGCTCACATCCATGGCGCTGGTTTGCGTCTAAATATGGGCCGAAGTCTCATGGAGTGCTTAATCAAAAAGAAAATAGGAGTTCCCTAAAAGTGACCAGTGGAAGGATACAAGTCTGCCACACAAAAGGATGGTACAGCGGGCATACTCTGGGGGGGGATGAGCACAACATGGACAAGGGGGGCTTAGGAAAGCCATTGAATAAGAAGCATGCAAATAAAGAGTCACAATTCTGTCAAGGGGAGTAGTGGGTGGGATGTAAGCCACTGTAAGTTTACAATAGGTCTTTCACAACTAGACAGCTTGCACTGTATGGTAGGTGAGACTTACAAATCACAGAAAGAAATATGGGTTCTGATGGATACTTCAGCTTGCAGAGTCCTTACCTCTTGAATCTCTTCCAGGCACAATATGGAATCCAAAAAAGCTGGTTCTAATTGGAAGTGCATAGAATCTTTCAATCTGACCAGAAGTGTTCGGCAGCGAGGTGTCCTGTGTCCCTCCTTATTTACACTGGTTATTAGTGATGTGGACTTCTCTTTGGTTTTTACGGATCAGGACATGCCCTGGAAGCGTATTAGATTCATTCCTGGGCTCCTTGGCGCTGACAATGCTATCCTTATGGCACAAACTGCAGATTGCTTAAAAAACCTAAAATAACATATTGCTGGTTTTGTTTCTTTCATGAACGACAGAGATTTGAGCACCAACATTTCCAAAGCCTTTATTATAAATCCTAAATCTACCAAATTCAGAACATTTGTAGCCGGCAAACATATTCCTTCTGAAATTGAGGCCTTTTCCTATTTCAGTGTTGTGTTTGACAATACAAGGTGCTAGTCATCATCATCATCTTCAAATGTACTTTATTCGGCTACTTCAAGCCATAAAAGTACATATCAAAGATAAAATACATTGTTAAAATTAAAACAATAAAGCACAACAGATGAAATACATGCACTTAAACAAAGACAATATAAAAACTTACAAAGGTTAATATAAAGTGTATGTTGTGACCTAAAGTGCAGCAAATTTAGTTTATTTTGGTTAATTTGCCAACCAGATTTCTTAATCTGACCGCAGCCGATATATACTTATGAACCATTATACAAGTCAATTAACTTTGCAAAAGTTGTAAATGCAACAGCGAGGAAAACATTTCTGACAGGTAAGAGTCTTCAGTAAAGAGTATGAACAATTTCCTTTGCAGTGTGTATAGTTTGCAAAAGAACAGAAAATGAAGCATCCACTGTGAGGTAACAGAATCACAGGGACAGGGTATTAACTCTGAGTCACTATGCACTGCTTTGGGATAGGAGAGTAGAAAATGGCTGTTAAAACGAAATATCACCAAATAAAATCGTATTTAACAAGGCAAAATAACTGCCTTTAACGGACACTTTACTAGCAGAGTTGATGCTCTCTGGGTTCTCAAAAAAATGCAGATTTCCAATTAAAGCATCACTATATTTTCTAAGCATTAGCCACATTTGCGGTGTTATTTTCTTTTCTTTATCTATTTGTTCCTTTGCCTAGGAAAGCATCATGTTCTTAGCATTGCACTTTGTGCTTTCCTCAAGGCTGCAGTCAGAAAGGGTTGCCGGAAAAAGTGGTACGTTGTGTCTCCAACATTCACGGAAACGTACACATCCTTACGTGTGGACATTTTCCTAGAACATCCATTGTTTCATTATAAAACACTTCTCTGTCCTGTACACGTTAGAGGGAATTGCAGCCAGATGACCAGGACTGCATGCTGATTGCTGATCGTCTTTGCTACAGCTGCTTGCGTAGGCTACCGAATCCCTGGCCTACATGGGAACGGTGGCTTGTTAGACAACAGGCTTCCTTGCTCAGGTATGGGAGATGATGTCTTCCCAGGGGCGGAAACCTGAAGTTTGGATTAGGCTTATTATCTCTGCTCTACCATAGCCTAGTTAGGAGAACTATATATCACTCCTAGTCACAGTATGGTGGGACTGTTTTTGTGTTTCACTCTCCCTGTCACAATCTTGCTTTTATTGTGTTTTATCGTCCTAGTGTTTGCAATACATGCCATTTTATCTTAAATGCAATTACTTCAATAAACCCTTATTGAACTATATTCTGCCTTTGTTTGTCTTTGCCTGTGTGAGACTAATGTAATTAAGAGAAAGGGGCAAGATATGATTGACCACGATTCCTCTGAGGAGTCTTTCCTGTCATGTGCCCAGTTCCCACAATCATCCCTGCTCTTGGGTGGAGATGAGGTGCTGCTAGTTAGCCGGAAAAACCCAGATTAGGCCAACAGGTGTCACATGGTGTGGAATTGTACTTAGTACCCCACAATCTATGCGATTATGCCGCCCAAATCCTGTAGTCTCATTAGGATAATGAGAACCTATGTGACAGAATTAGGGCCTTATTTAGATCCACTCAGATGGACTTCCATTTACCAGCATGATGGATGACTTAATGATATCCGCCACCCTGATGGATGGTAGTCTGTCTTATTTAGACATGACCTCCAACCCCGTGGTCATTTCTGTATGTTGAAAGGAGCCCTTCAAGGTACAAAACGTTTAGTCGACAGCCGTTTTCAATTTATTTTGATTGCCGTACACCAAACATTAAAAAAAAAAAATTAAAAGTGGGAGTTTGTTATTGAAAAGCAAAAAACTAATGACCCACGCACCCTAGGATTTTTTTCCGTCCCTCAGCAATAGGTTTTTCCTTGAGGTGCAGGACAGAAAAAACCCATTAGACTGTCCACTCTAAATAGAGTGGGTAGTGTGGTGTCTTTGATCTGAAGGTCCCCTTCTCCGTCAACTGTCAAAGGTAGCTTTCCATTCCATTTCTGTAGCCAACAAGATCTCTGCCAACAGAAAGTTAACGGTCCACCTGATTCTAAACCTACAGGTCCTGGAACACTTAAGCCTAGATTTATGGGCTTTTGACTCAGAGCACTGCAAGTTACCTTTCTGCACTGCTCTGCATCAAAGGGAAAGGGCAGGAATGTGCTGTGTCTATGGCATACAGCGCATTCCTATCCTTTCCCACAGCGCTGGTGCCATTTGGCAGCCTAGCGCCAGAGCAGACACCCTTGCACCGTGGTGCAAGGGTGCCTGCATTGCATGCAGGATTATTTTTGAGCAAGAAGAGACACCTTCCTGCACATAAACAATCCTGAGAGGCTTTTTCCTCTTTTTATGTGTGCTGCAGAATGCAGCACAGATAGAAAGACGAAAAAACTAGGAGAAATAAAGATATTCCTCCTCATTGTGCCTTCTCTAGGAAGGTGTACGTTTTTGGCGCATCACCAGGTTTACATGGTCTTGCAAATTTGGATATGTGTCAAAATCCATGGGTGCTACGTGGGAACACCCACCGCAACGCCCAATGGAATGCCTCTCTAGCATAGAGTAAGGCAATGCAGCAATTTGCTCTTCCTTGCCTTACTCCATATCTATGAGGCCATTCAAAGCCATGCAAAGTGGCTTTGCGTGGCCTCGTAGATATGATTTCAAGGTTTGTGCCGCCATTGCATCACAAAAAGTAATACAACAGTGGAACAAGAGGCTCATAAAAATGCCCTAAAGTTTAGTTAAAAAGACAGCTAGAAATGTAAGAAGCTAAATGCCACAGACAATGGAGAAACCCAGAAAGGGGGCTCATGTTTTTTAAAGCAAATCTCAGTGGCCAAGCAAACAATGGAAAAAGGAGTGTCAATTTAAGTCCATAAGACGTGTAGGCATCTGAAAAAAGTGCAACCCTTCACATTACATTTTGCATTGTAACCCTGAGACCTAGGGTCATATTTATACTTTTTGACGCACAACTTCGCCAACGCAGTTGTGTGTCAAAAAATTTAACGCCGGCTAACGCCATTCCAAAGCGCCATGCGGGCGCCTTATTTATGGAATGACGTTAGCCAGCGCAGCTGACCGGTGTGCGTAAAAAAAAATGACCCACACCAGGCAGCGCCGGCGTAGGGGAAAATGGAGCTTGGGCATCAAAAAATGGGGCAAGTCAGGTCTGAGGCAAAATATTGGCCTCAACCCGATTTACGCAATTTTTTTTGACTCCCAACCCCCATTGAAATGACTCCTGTCTTAGCACAGACAGGAGTCATGCCCCCGTGCCCAATGGCCATGCCCAGGGGACTTATGTCCCCTGGGCATGGTCATTGGGCATAGTGGCATGTAGGGGGGCACAAATCAGGCCCCCCTATGCCACAAAAAAATAAAATAAAAATTACTTACCTGAACTTACCTTAAGTTCCCTGGGATGGGTCCCTCCATCCTTGGGCGTCCTCCTGGGGTGGGCAAGGGTGGCAGGGGGTGTCCATGGGGGCATGGGAGGGCACCTCTGGGCTCCTTCCGAGCCCACAGGTCCCTTAATGCCTGCCCTGACCAGGCGTTAAAAAATGACGCAAAAGTGGCTGGACGTCATTTTTTTTGACCCGCCCACTCCCGACGCAATTCCGGCGCAAAACAGAGTATAAATATGCCCCCTAGTTAGACTGATACACGTGTAAAGTCTATCAAATTGATGTGCTATGAGTTCCTCTAAGTTTAAACCTTCAGACTTCTAACCGTTGATAAAAGACAATTTATTCCCTGCAAGTACCCTCAGTACAACTGAGAGCCTGCGCACCACTAGAGGATTCTTTCAGGCGCGGCCCGTCCTTTAGGGCAGAGGGGCCACCCCGCCCCCCCCACCTTTTGCCCCTCACGAAGAGTGTCTGTCAGGCTCTTCATGTTCAGGCCAGGCAGCCAGGAGCAGACATGTGCAATTTGCAGAGACTCCTGGCTGCCTGAGCTGAACCTTGCTGGGCTGAGGTGGTCACAGCTCCTATGGGCATGACCTCCTCAGCTCAGCAAAGGTGCCTCAAGGCCTTTCCCTGGGTGACGAGGAAAGCATCACCCATTGACTTCGACCTGGGTGCTTCAGGTTTAAGCCCTGAAGCACCCAGGGCGAGTGTCAATCAGTGACACCTCGTCACAGAGTGGGGTTGGGACAGCAGTCTCACTGACCCCATCCCATTCTGTGAAGAGGTTGGGACTGCTGCCTTCCCTGAGGGAAGGCAGCAGTCCCAACCCTCCTGGGACCTCTGAGGCTGAAGGTAAGTGTGTGTGATCTTTTAAAATGAACGTTTGGTGGGTGCGTGCATGTTTGAATGTTATGAGTGTTGTTGATGGATGTGCGTCCATGCATGCGTGTGTGTGTGAAACAAAGAGTGTGTGTGTGTGATCTTTTAAAATGAATGTTTGGTGCGTGCGTGCATGTTTGAATGTTATAAGTGTTGTTAATGGATGTGTGTGCGTGTGTGTGTGAAAGAATGAGTGTGTGTTTGTGATCTTTAAAATGAATGTTTGGTGCGTGTGTGCATGTTTGAATGTTATGAGTCTTGTTAATGGATGTGCGTGTGTGTGTGAAAAAATGAGTGTGTGTGATCTTTTAAATGTCAGTGTGTGTGTGCTTCCCGCCCACCCCTCTCCCTCCTAAAGCTGCAGGCCGCCACTGGATTCTTTATCTAGTGTGGGTACGCAATTGTAGAAAAGTATCCTCTTTCTTGGCATGGTTACCCCCTTTTTCTGCCTGATGTCAGTGTGCTTGACTGTGTTCACTGGGATCCTGCCACCCAGGACCCAAGTGATTATGCTTTCTCTCCCAAAACTCTGTATTTCACCCATAATTGGCACACTGGTGCCCCCTTATAAGTCCCTAGTATATGGTACCTAGGTACCCAGGGCATTGCGGTTCCAGTAGATCCCTATGGAATGTATATTTTGCCACTCATAGGGAGCCCATGCAAATGCATCCGCACCCTTTCACTGCCATTTTTCACTACACCAGGTCACTTATAAGTCACCTCTATGGTAGGCCTTCTAGCCCAGAGAGCAGGGTGCAAAGTACCTGTTTATGAGGGCACCCCTACATTAGCAGAGGTGCCCCCATGAACTCCAAGCCCATTTTCCCAGACTTTGTGAGTGCGGGATGGCATTTTACGCATGTACTGAACATAGGTCACTATCTATGTCCAACTACATAATGGTAACTCCGAACATAGGTACGTTTGGTATCAAATATGTTGGAGTCATACCCCAAGGCTTTTGTAAGCATTGGTTGTATGATTCCATGTACTCTCGGGGCTCCTTAGAGGACTCCCAGCATTGCCATTACAGCCTTCTGAGTGTTCCCAGGCAGCCCAATTTTCTGCCACCTCCCAGACAGGATTCTGCCCTCCTGTTGCTTGCAAAGTTCAAGCCCAGGAAGGCAGAACAAAGTAGCCTCCCCAAGCCACTGGAAATGCTTTGAAGGGAACATTTGGTGCCGCCTTGCATAAACCAGTCTACATCAGTTCAGGGACCCCCAGTCCCTGCTCTGGCGTGAAACTGGACAAAGGAAAGGGGAGTGACCACTCCCTTGTCCATCACCACCACAGGGGTGGTGCTCAGAGCTCCTCCCGAGGGTCCCTGGGTTTTGCCATCTTGGATTCAAGGTTGGCAGGGAATTCTGGGAGCATCTGAGTGGCCAGTGCCAGCAGGTGACGTCAGAGCCCCCTCCTGATTGGTGGTCACCCAGCTAGGTGACCAATCCCCCTTTCAGGGCTATTTAGGGTCTCTCCTTTGGGTGGTTCCTCAGATTCACATTGCAAGACTCCAGCTGGAATACTCTGACCGAAGAAACTGCATCCGGACACTTAAGGACCCTACAAGCTGCAATAAAGAAGCAAGATGCCTTCTGCAACATTGTATCTCCGGCTCCTTCCAGCAACTGCAACATTTCCCCGGTCATGCATCCTCTGAGGACAGTCCGTCTTCAGTCTGCTTCAGAAGAAAGAAGGAGTGAAGGAGTCACTCCCCTGCTTCTGCAGGCACCAACTGCAATGACGACTGGCTGCGTGGATCCCCTATCCTGCTGAACTGCGTGGATCCTGCATTAAGGGTGGTCCCAATAGTCCTCTCTTCCAACTGTCCAACTTGGGTGAAGGTAAGCCCTTGCCTGCCCACACAGGACAGTACCCCTGTGCACCACGTCATTTGCAGATACCAAGGCTTGTTGGCATCCTTCCTCCAAGATCTTCATGTGTCTTGAAGCTCCAGCCCCCAGTACTCCGTTCTGCGAAGCACAGCTCCCTGAGTGGTTCTCCGATGGCGTGGGAGCCTTTCTCATAGTGCTGCGTGGGCCTCTTCTGCGACTTTCCTGTCCCCATCCTGTGGGACACTTGTGGGTGCTGCCTGGACTTCTGTGGGCTCCCTGAGTTGCTGAGGTCCCCCTCTGATTCCCCCTCCTGGGTAGAGTCCACCTGGTCCTTCCTGGTCCCCGGCAGCGCCATTTCCAGCAAACAGCACGCTTTGCATGTGCCAAGGGTTGTTGGTGGACTCTGATGACGCAAACCCAACTACAATCCTCCATCTAGCGTGGGACATCACCTGCATCCTCCAGGAACTCAACTTCATCTTCTTGGGTGAAGTGCTGACTCTTCTTCTTCACCGGTGGTTCACTTTTGCCCATACATCCGGGTTGGTAAGAGCTCCTGTCCTTCCTGGACTTTTCTGTGCTTCTGTGCTGCACTGTTGGTGTCTTGCAGTTTCTTCTGGGTTTTGCAATATTCCTCTTTAATTCTCTGTGTGTGCTCTGGGAAACTCAGGCCATATTTGTACTCTTTTAGCGCCACATTTGCACCGCTTTTTGGCAAACTTACAAAATGCAATTGTATTTTGTAAGTTTGTGCCGTTTTTGAGTAAAAAAGCGGCGCAAATGTGGCGCTAAAAAAGTATAAATATGGGCCTTACTGTGATTTTCTCCTGTTTTCCTGGTCACTGGGGTGGGTTGTGGTACTTACCTTTGGGCTTACCTAGTACTCCCAGCTCCCCTCTACACACTAGACTTACCTAGGTCGGGGACCGACTTCCTCATTCCACTTTCTTAGTATATGGTTTGTGGGCCCCCTCTGCCCATTTCTAACCATTGTGATTTTCACTATTTGCACTGTTTTCTAACTGGTTTTATGCCTATTTCTGCATACTAGTGTAAATAATTTGTATATTACTTACCTCCTAAGGGAGTGCAGGTTCTATGGTATTTTTGGTATTTGTGTCACCAAAATAAAGTGCCTTTATTTTTTGAGGCCCATATTTATACTCTGCGTCGAATTAGTGGCATTTTTTTGATGCTAATTTGACGCAAACCTAACTCTATATTTATACTTTGGCACTAGACCCGTCTAGCTCCAAAGTTATGGAGTTAGCATAATTTTTTTACCATGAAAACCTACCTTGCATCATTGAGGTGCAAGGTAGGCGTTTCCGGGCCAAAATTTACTCAAAGGCCCTAGTGCCTTATTTATCCTCCTGTGCACAAATCAAGCTCGGGAGGAAGAGGGCCTTTTAACGCCTGGCTCAGGGCAGGTGTTAGGGGACCTTTGTGCCCATGGAAACAGACCACAGGTGCCCTTCCCTGCCCCAAGGGACACCCCCACCCACCCTCACCCGCCCTCACCCACACCTGGAGAACACCTAAGGATGAAAGGAACCTATCCCAGTTAAGTCCTGTAGGTGTTTTTAATTTTTTAGTCAAAGTGCCGTAGGGGCCTAACTTGGGCCCCCCTACATGGCACTGTGCCCAGTGGCCATGCCCAGGGGACCTAAGTCCCCTGGGCATGGCCACTGGTCTGTGGGACATGACTCCTGCCTTTACTAAGACAGGAGTCATGTCCATGGGGGTTGTGTGCCAAAAAAATGACGCTAGTCAGGTTAGAGTAATTATTTTGGCTCTAACCTGACTAGCGCCATTCTTTGCCGAACAACCTCCAGTTCTCCCTACGCCTCTCCAACCCACTTAACGTCATGTATTTTGACGCTAACTGGGCCTTAGCACCGGCTTGCGCCATTCCTTAAGTATAGCGCCCGAATGGTGTCCAGGAATGACGCTAGCCAGCGCTATACTTTTTGGCACAAACCTGCGCTAACGCAGGTTTGCGTCAGAAAGTATAAATATGGGCCTGAGTGTTTCTTTCATGGGTATAAGTACTAAGGGGCAGATTTATGGAAAGTGGCGCTGCACTGAGTGCAGCGCCTCTTTCCCTACACCCCTTAGCACCCCCCTACTGCCACCATGTCTGTGCCGTATTTAAAATACAGCGCACCATGGCGCAGGGTAGGGGGCAAAAGCATAATCTTTCATGACACTATTGATGTACTCTGCAGGAGTAGTGCCAAAATATTGGTGGCACTCATGCATAGCACATAGGGCCCCATTCTAAAGAATTGAAGGCCCATTTCAATGCCTGCTCTTGAGCAGGCGGTAAAACGCTGTAAAAAATGTTGTAAGGAGAACTCATAGATTTCTTTATTCAATTTTGCCGGCTCCCTTACCAGGGAAATGGCCCTTTTGTACACATTAAGCATAATGTAGTGCAAAAGGTTACAGGGTGGCACAATGCATGTATTGTGCCACCCTGTAAATACGGCGCAGGGAATTTGGCCACGTTGGGCCACATTAACGTCAGAGTAAATGCCGTTAATGTGGCGCAAGGTGACGCTAGGGCCTATAAGTGTGTCCCTAAGTGTGACTACTGTGGTATTGCATGAGCTTTGCATGCCTCCTAGATAAGCCTTGGCTGCTCATCCACAGCTACCACTAGAGAGCCTGGCTTCTAGACACTGACTACACTGCACTAATAAGGGATACCTGGGATTAGGTGTAAGTACCATAGGTACCCACAACACACCAGGCCAGCCTCCTACATTGGTGGTGCAAAGGTGGGATAAGTACTTGCAATTGCCTTATCACTCTGTCACCTGGTGCTTTCCACAGGAAAGATAACTCCATACCTAGAGACACACATAGGCCCTGATTTATACTTTTTGCCGCAAAACTGCACTAAGGCAGTTTTGGGTCAAAAAGGTTAGCGCCGACTAGCACATTTTTTAATGCCACTTGGGCATCAAATTGATACTTTGACGCTGGGTGGCGCAAAAAAATGTTTAGAGTAATTTTTTCCCCACATTAACCATTGAGCCTCGTCATAAGGCAAAATGACGTTAACGGAGAAAGAATGACTCTAATCCGGTTTACGACATGGAAACACGTCGCAAAATGGAAATGCACCATTTTTGCCTGCAATAGCATCAAAAACAGACGCTAACAGAGCAAACAGTACAAAGGAGCCCCAAAATGGATCCCAGAAGCCAGGAGAGACCCCAGGGAAATCCCATTCAACCAGGAAGTAGCCAGCAGGACACAGACAAGACCCAGGGGAGGGAGAAAAAAAGAGGAAGTGTCGTTTCAGAGCAGAGGAGCATGAAATACTAGTGAGAGAGGTGACGGAGCATCACAATCAACTCTTCGTCATCCAAACTGCCAATTGGAAGGAGAGAGGCAATCTGGCAGCAGATTGTGGATAAAATCAAAAGTGTGGCAGATGTTAGGAGAACTGTGACTGAGTGCAAGAAACACTGGCATGACTGCAAGAGAAGGACCAAGGGAAAATGGCACGGAACAGGAAGGCAGCACTGCAAACCGGAGGTGGGAGTCCAGCACCGCAAGAGGACATGGAAGAGATGGAGGAGATGGTTGCAGCAGTCATCCCAGAAGAAATCATCACAGGGATACAAGGATAGCATAGCGTAGAATACCAGGAAACACCACAAATGCAGGGTAAGTTGCCTGGGGGAAATATATGCATACATTTCAAGTGCAAGAAGGGGGAGGCACATAGGACTCACACAATGTATGTCAATGGAGCCCAGAGGGATACAATGCACATTAAGCACGTTTCACCATGCCAACGTAAGCTTACCCACGTACCCATGCCTTTGGAGTGCCATGCACCATTGAAACATACACAACCTGGACATATTAAGAACACCAGGCCTAAATACCCACATGTACACATGCAGCATATGGGATGGATGGCATGTATCATCACTGTGCCACTGGTTGTGACATCACGATATACCATGCATGTAGTCACATCAACACCACTAACACGACCAAGACATCAGAGACCAGATAATCAGTCAACACAATGCCTGGGGTAACTACATAGTGGTGTCCCTTGCTGTAACATTTTGCAACAGCATTGCCTCATTGCCCAAACATATGTGTGCTGCATCTCACAGCACACTAGTCATTGCAGCTGTCCCAACAGTACCCAGGCATGTGCCGGTAGCACCACCACACTTAGACAACACATCCACATGAGGCAGCCATCCCTACATCACGCAGTCAAGGTGTCCCCTGGGTGCACAGAACACTTACCTTAACAGGTGCTGGGGGAATAGCAGGCTGGACATGTATCATTGGTAACATGCCACTACCCAGAACAACTAAACTGAAGTTGTGTTCAACCACACATCTTGATGCTGAACTGAAATGTGCCACTACAGAAAATATGTACCACAGATAGCAAACAATAGGTCACAACAGTCACGGGCTGAGCCAACAACTGTTTGGACACAACCATGTCAGACACATGGGAAAGGGGAAATAAACACACACATACAACACATGGGGTATGGCTGTTACATAATGGTGGTTAATTCCACATCAACGGGCTGGAATGGTGCATGGGCAAGCCGGTCTTGGTAAGACTGCCAGTGCAGTGTACCAATTGCACTTTGGCAGTATGAGTCACACTATGGGACGGCGGCTGCTAATATGTATGCACATGGTTGCTCTGTGGGGCACTTACTAGACGTTATAGAGGGATCAAATAGAGTCAGTGCCAGTTGTGGCCTGCATTGGGTGTAACAAGACACTCTGCACTCAGCCCTGCAAATCATGCAGTGGAAAGAGCAAAGGGTCAAGGTTTGGGAAACCCTGCACTGACACCAAGGGCCACACCACACCACCTCACCAACAACTATTTCATGGGGGTTACACCGCCATGCAGACTGGAGGAAATGGGAAATATACCTGGAGGGTAGTGTTGAACGTATCACTGGTCTGGTGTCACAGGACAAATGCCATAGTTAGTCTGTCAGCTGCTGGTAACCTGCCATGTCCAGGCCATTGGTCCATGGGGCATTACACATTGACAACAGTTGCCACTACCACCTGTGCTGTAGGGGCTGAACAATTACACAATGGCAGTCTGGTGCCCCTTGGACTGAGCACATGAAATATGAACCTACCTCAGGCCCTGAAGTACAACTCCTCTGAATTGGCAACGTCCATTGACACATTTACCATCAGGCACTGTCACATACAGAATGATATAAACAGCAGAATTTTCATACCCATATTGCCCATCCCTGGGTTCAACCTTGCGCTTTTGTCACATAAACTGTACTGTGATCACGCTGCACTCATGTATCATAGTGCAAGGAGGGCTGCATTGAGGGGGAGAACATAGGTTTTTAGTAAGGTAAACTACCTACACTGACAGGAGTTGAAACATTACTCTGCCAGGTCCATGAGTGCTATGCAAAGTAGCACACAAACACAAATGACAATATGAGGAGACATCAATGGCAACAAGAACACTTTCATTGATGCTCCTGTGGCACTAAGCACTTTGCTGTATTGACAAGGTAGCGTTAAGCCACTTTTTTTGGCATTACGTCACATTGTTAATATGTAGCCACCTGATCATGACTGTGCGTGGAAGGTGGTGCAATGGGTGTTGCTGTGGGTGTGCCACAGCAACACACATTACATTTCGATGCTGCCTCAGATAAATGGAATATTGTAAACTTGAGGTAGGGCCAAACTTATTATGCCAGCCCCAGGGGTGGCATTAGCAGGGTGCAACGAGGAGGAATACATTTATACCTCCTTCATTTCAGATTTTCCAATGTATGCTGCATTCTGCAGCATGGACAAGAAGAGAAAAATGCCAGAAATGATTGTTTATGAGCGTGAAGGTGTTCCTTCATGCACATAAACAATCATATGTAAATGACGATTTGGCTCTTCCAAGTGAGCTGCACTCTACAGCTCACACAGAAGTGCCAAAGTGCCATTGATGATTGTTAATGTGCATGAAGGGACACTTTCACGCACATAAACAGTCACACCCCTTACGCATACATCCTTGCACGATGGTGCAAGAATGCCTGCTATGACGCTGGCAGCTGAATCTTGCACCAGCATGGGGGACAACACAGGGGTACCCCATATTCACTTACATACAGTGCATTCTTTTGTCACCAAAGTGAATCAGTGTAGCGTTGATTATTATTGCAAGGCACCATGTTGCACCACATTTACATCAACTTGACTTGTCAACTGCCACTACACAGAGAGACTGATTTTACACCATCGCTTTGCAGAGGGTGATGGCTCTCCTGAGGATCTGCCTGTCCTGGTTTACTCTGATGACCTAGATGACCAGCTGGCAACTATCAGCCAAGAGACTCTCCAAGAAGTCCTTGTGAACACGCAGACACCACCTCCAGTTGCAAGGAGTGTTAAATTAGCAGACATCCCACAGGCCCCACTTAGCACCCCAAGAGTACGACCTGCCAGCACCAATACAGCAGAGGACTCCGAGGACACAGGTACCAGCTTTGAGAGGACAGTGGTAGGAGTCCAGCGGGAGCTGGCCAAGGAGGTGCAGGTTTGAATGCAAACAATGGCAGCCAGCCTTGAGGGGATGCGGACATGAATGGTCAAGACAACAGAACAGACTGCAGGCAACCGACGTACATACTCCCCAATGCGTGGAGTCCAAGAGCGTCTGAGGGACATAGTTGCTGCTGTGAGGGAAAGACCACAACAACTGCCCTCCCAAACTGGCAGCAGTGTGCCTGAGGACAATAAGGACTCTATGCACTGGTAATTGGTCTTCCTCAGGGAAGACATGGATGCCTTCTAGAGGGATATTGCAGCTATACTAAAAAAACAGCAGCTCCTCCCTGCTGCAGTGATGCCATATGTAGTACCACAGATGGCAGCTGCTGGGAATTGGGAGTCCACATCTGCAGCCAATGAGGTGTGTGTGGCCCCCTCTATTTCCCCACTACCACCATCAAGGGTAGAGGAGGTACCATACACATCAGAGGATGAAGATGTGGAACAGATCATCTTCACCCGTAGGAGTTTCTGGTAGCACCAACCCATGCCACATGGGCAGTGTTTACCTTTGTCCTGTGCTTGACATCATGCCAGTGTTGGCACTCTGACAGATATGCACTCATCCTCAACAAACTGTTGACTTTTCTACTATGGACTGCTATGGTCCCTAACTTTCCATTTGGCAATTTATGTTCTCCTGCACTGAAACACACTTTACCCAAGCATGTCCCATGATATGTCCCTCAACCCTGGACTTGTGTAGTGTCCCAGTTGGATGGATTCCACTAATGGGGTCACAGACCTGGACATTGTATATACTTAGCACTGTTACATTTGTAAATAAACATCACCTACACAATTAACATGTTTATGTGTGTTGTGACACTTCTACTATGTCTAGTGTTTGTGATGTCTGTAACATGTCTCAAGTCACAGAGTGTCAGTACAAGAGTGCATGAATATGTGGGCACATATCTATGCACATGGTACCTACATGTTGTACGTCGATGTTGGCCTCATCCCCTACAAGCAAATCACTGAATATGTGATACATGTTGAACACATGTATGCTACACCCACTACATACTGCAAGAATGGGTGTCAAACAGTAATCGGGCAATATAGTCAGCTGGGAGTACCAGTGGAACACATTGGTGTGAAACAGAGGTACTCAAACTCATCCATTATTGCCACTGCTCAGTTCAGTAGGATAGGAATGATATGTAGGCTATTGTAATATGTCACAGTGCCCAAGATTCCAAAACAAAACCCATATAATGTCAGCTGAATTCACACACCTATCCTGTACTATACATAGTAAACATAGTCAGGTTGAGTGGTGGGAACACTGAATTGCAGGTGCACAGGTAAGTAGATGTGTTGTAGCTGCCAATGTGACAGCTCAGTTGTATGGAGGTGCTGAACATGTCAAGAGAGGGATTTAGATGCAGGACGGCATCCCCAGGACAACACACAATTTGCACTGTACACCCATGGGAAGACCCTGAGACCCAAGCATATGACACATGAAGTAAGGGAGTACCCAATAATTTTTATCATGATTATTAAATCAAAAAATAATAGTAATTAACACCTATCCTAATCTAACCTATCCTAACTATACATAACCCACAACAGACCCTAACTACTCTATGCTACACTTACCTTATACATTTAACTGCACACTCTAAACATTTGCCCCACTTATATTACAGGACACATGCAGGACAACATACACTAAACTAAACATTTACTAACTATGACTAAACAATATACTTTGTTGTATTTTTTTCCCAAAACTTTTGTTTGTATTTTTTTTATTTTTATGAACACATAAAAGCCCCATCACCCACCCACCCACATAGTAAAACATTAAGGCCCATTTTTAGACTTTTTTAGCGCCGCATTTACAACATTTTTGACCCAATAGTGGCGCAAACTTGCAAAATACAATCTTATTTTGTAAGTTAGCCCCGTTTTTGCATCAAAAAATGACGCAAATGCAGCACTAAAAAAGTATAAATATGGGCCAAAGATTAGACAACCCACCCCCAAACCTACTTCTCCTAACTAACCCACTAACCTATACTAACCTACAACTAACCCCCCCTAATAACCCCAAAAAAACTAGAAAAAGAGGAGGAAGGGGAGTGAACTTGGGAGGAGTGACATAATGCCATTCAGAGGTTGGCCCTTTTCAGTCTTTTCTTTATATTCTTGAGGGCCTTGCTATTCTTGGCCACCTCTTTCTCAATGGAGTCCAACTTTTGGAGGACCTGTTGTACATCCCTCTTAATATATGTAATGGCACTCATGTCTATGGCAGCAGATGTGGTTGGTTGTGTGATGGTAATTGTAGGTGCTGCAGCTAGAGCAAAATTCATGTTGGCAGCTGTGGGCCCCTGCACAGCTGTGGTGCTTGGTCCGGCCTGTGTGGGTGCCCTTTGGCTGAATGCCCGCCACTCACCAGTGGATCTCTTTGAGCGAGCGGCGTGCCATTTTCCTGAACCCAGATTCCACTGCCAATATGTGCCTATAGCGCACTGCCCTCTTCTGACAGGCACGGAGTCGGTCGTTATTCATGTTGGCAGCTGTTAAAATGAGACAGGCACCATCAGTGTCAGCATTGAGTGGAGTGTGTACAGTAAATTAGCTTACTATATACATCGAATATCACATGCACTCCTACTCACAATCCAGATGATACAAAGGCCCTGATGGATGAAACAACAACGCTAGCACCATTTCCCTTACACCATAGCCATCCACAACAAGATTAAGTAACTTTAGATCTGCTTAGACTGCACTGTGTGTGAAAATGCTGAGGCAGCGTCAAAGTCACATTGATGAGGGCCACTATTCCTCTTCATAAGTGTCACATTTTCTAACATACATCACCTGAAACTTGATGCTGTTATTGGGAGTATGGGATGCTGTTGTTTACCATAAGGGTTCAGTGTTGATGGATACACATGCAAGACTGATCAAAATGACTGTCACCTACACTGTGAGCATCACATCTACCTACACATTTGTTAATCCCACCCCGTGCCTCAGGTGGTATGGCCATGCAGATCAACATCTCAATTGTCCAGATCATCCACCAATGCATGCCCACTGGTACATGGAGTCAGGGAGTCAACCATAATTTAGCTGATGACAACAGTGAAGCTGGTATACATAGTTCTATCACTTCTACATCCATGTGTCCATGTGTAGACACCCATCAATACCTGATCAGACAATACCATTCCTCACACACCCATAACCAAGCCAGCACACAATTGGACTTGACCTGCATGCACGCCTATTACATTCCATATAGTTGTCACGTAAGTGGACAACTAAATTATTGGCACCATGCTGGGGGACAAATGCCCACGCAATCCTACATGTACATTACAATACAGGGGTGCACCAATTTGTGTAAAAAATGGTGCATCACTGTGTTGTGGGAATGATGGTGTGTTCCAGTGCCATTATATACACAACGGTGCACATCTAAGTCACGTATGGAGCTACATGTTGCTTGTCATCACCTTGTTTACACAATGCTGGCCATTGAGCGCCAGAAGCCTTACAAGATATGACTCTCTGCACGTGCATGGGGAACCACTTAAATGTGACACAGTGTCACCATCCAGCCTACTTTTAATTCTGATCATTTTACAGCTCATCACTTCTAGCATTGGGCGCTGAACTCATGACTCACTCACACTAAACATTTCAACACTACACAGGACAGACAATATCATACCTACTGGATACATCTGGGTCCTCAAATCTTGCCACCTCGCCTATGGTGTAGGGGGAGGTCCACCTGAAATATATGGATAGAAAACCATGGTTAGTATCACATCACTGTCACTACTAGAGGACAACATATAGCTGTATGTACTATTTCAGAAGAGTGAGGAAATCATCCAGGTTGTGGACAGTGCAACAGACACACCACTGCAAACTCAAAATGAGACTGTTACTCTGGTAAATCAGAGCAATACATCTGCACTCTTACATTGCGCCTGAGACTCATGAAGTGCTACACCTTGCAAAAACCATGTGTGGCCAATCTGTAAAAGATGGAACTCCATAGAATGAGGGAGAGTTGTGTGACAGATAAATGACACAACCCTAGTGCTCTGCAAGATAACTGCTTCATGTATTCTGGCTTGTCCTACAAGGCACACAGAGGCACTTTATGGAGGATAAGCAGCTAAATAGTCTGCAATTTTCATGCATTGAGTAATCCATGACTGATGTGTCACAGTTGGGTGATGGCATCAAATGGCCTATTGCCAGTGCCCCCTAAGGCAGGTATTCCCCCTTTGTAAACATAATGGCAGGGATGATGGATATGAAAATCTGACATTATTGCACCATACATGGATTGTCTTACCTATTTATCACAATCCACTTACAAATGGTATGCTGGAGGCGTCTTGGCTTATCATACATGACACAATGCTGGGGCACAGATGTTGCCATGGCCCCTGAAATGTGTGACTTAGTGATAATGTGCTTGACTCTCCTAACTTCTGACTTGCATTGGTAAAATGTTAGGATATGTGAAGCCCATGTCTACACTGGCACAGTGCCACTTCACTCTGGTTGCATGCAACCTGTCCACAAGCATGCAGCAAGCAAACACATCTGCTACTGTCATTCAAGTGCAGTGAACAATAATTAGTTAGCCAATGGGATACTCACTAACAGGACCACCAATCACCACACCAAGATGGTCCAGAAAATCCTGCTCCCTGGCCACAAGAACAGCCTAGTGATGCTTCAACTTATGGTCATTGAGACTGCTGTGGTACATCCTCTTCAGGTGGTGGAGCACCTTTCCCCACCACAGCCACATTGCCTCCGTACGGTAGCCCAGGTTCACACGGCCACCCATCTCTAGCATCTATGGGAGGTAGTGGGCTACCAGCAAAATAAAGCCTCCCAGCTCCCCCCCCCCATTCTGGTCCGCCTCCCCCTGCCAAACATTGCACTGGGGTACAGGTAGAAAAAATGTAAAACAATAGTATTGAGAAACAGAAATCATGAAAAGAAACTTAACAGACAAAAATTCACTAACCCAACTAACCCACCTATAGAACTAATCCAGACAGACACCCCACAGCACAAGTACAAGGTAAAATACACTAGCCACACAAATTCACAGACACTGGGACAAACAACAATCAAATACAACAGTAATACAACAGGAGGGACACCACAAGAGACACTAAATAGCAAGAAGACACCACCGACTCCAAAACACAACCACACAGTCAAAAGAGGCACAGATTGTAAAGAGAAAGTGAAAGTACACCGCTGTACCTTGCCTGTAAACAGGATATAACATCACATCACTTCCTGTGCCCTTGCAATACGTTTTCTGTCATGCATGTATTTTTTGACGCATCTGATGTTTGTGTGAGTATTTCTGACGCATTACTTACGTGCGTTTATTTACATTGACATATTACCCTTATCTGTCGATTTAACAGTAAATCAGCATTGTGATGGGTGCAATGGTGGAAAACACGCTAAGGGCCTATTGGTCATGTACTTTGCGTTTGTGGATATTTTCGACGCATTTGCATCTTTTTTTTTACTCTAATCCTGATTGCGTGATTTTGACATTTGTTAATGTGTGCACCCTGTATCAACATAAAAAATGTATGTGCTGGGCTGCATTATGGCATTTTATGTATGGCCACATGTGGTAGTCCATTGTACAATGTGATTTGTGTGTGATTGGTCTGTTACACCAATGTGTGTGTTACAGAATCGACAGGATGCAAATGTATGCACGTCATGCATATGTCTGTATGTGTGACAACTGTGTATCCACATATGTATGGCAGTCAGTGCTATGCAAGCGTCATGGTATGTGATTGTGATTTGTGTTCACCTATGTGCCGTGTGTAGTTGTCTTACAGAGCATCACATTTCATACAACATTCACAGCTCAGGGATTGTTGATGATGGCTGATGAGTGCTATTTGGCAAATGTTACCTGACAAATGTCTCCATATGTGGATCTTGAGTATATGGATTTTTTTAAAACTTTGTTTATTGGTATTTTTCGTTGAGGAATTGCAATCATTTTAGTGTTGTGCCCTTCAGTTCAGGGCACCAATTCAAGCATATACATTAAAAGTGGTTTATATACAGTACCATAATTGTGTCATAGCTCTGCCAGGCATAATACAGGTGACAAACATATACAGTACATAAGGTTATGATTGCCTGGTCGTACAGCCATCGTTCCACTTTGGTCTTACAGCATTTACTATCATCCTATGTGTTACCTTTTAAACTGTTAACACAACTAATGTGAATATGAAAACAGTGCGCTGTAGGGGCAGTTCTATATTGTGGTGTGAGTGGGGCATGCACGTGCATTTGAGCTTACTCATTCAGGGGGTCTGTATGGTAACTTCAGCCTCAGTCCTTCCCTCATTCCAGTGTATTGATGGGGTCCACTCCGGGTGAGTGCCTTTTTCATCCCCAGCATGTTCGCCTAGGCTTGGCTTATAGGTTGGTGTCGGTGCAGCGGGTCCCGACTTCCCGCCCCGTACATCAGATTATCAAGACTTCCCCATGACTTGTTGTAGCTTTTATTCATAATCCCAACATCCCTTCTCCCCGATAAGCGGTGCCATTGTCCACCACTGGCAGGATTTTGTCCTCTCCAAGCTCCCACGCCCCCCCTACTTCTGTACAGGGACATATTTATACTTTTTGATGCAAAACTGCGCTAACGCAGTTTTGCGTCAAAAAAATTAGCGCCGGCTAACGCCATTCTGAAGCGCCATGGGGGCGCCGTATTTATTCAATGACGTTAGCCGGCGTTAGCCGCCGGCGCTGCCTGGTGTGCGTGAAAAAAAATGACGTACACCAGGCAGCGCCGGCGTAGGGGAATATTGAGCTTGGGCGCCAAAAAATGGGGCAAGTCAGGCTGAGGCAAATTTTTCGCCTCAACCCGATTTGCGCCATTTTTTTCGACTCCCAACCCCCATTGAAATGACTCCTGTCTTAGCAAAGACAGGAGTCATGCCCCCTTGCCCAATGGCCATGCCCAGGGGACTTCTGTCCCCTGGGCATGGTCATTGGGCATAGTGGCATGTAGGGGGGCACAAATCAGGCCCCCCTATGCCACAAAAAAATAAAAAAAAATACTTACCTGAACTTACCCTAATGTCCCTGGGATGGGTTTCTCCATCCTTGGGTGTCCTCCTGGGGTGGGCAAGGGTGGCAGGGGGTGTCCCTGGGGGCATGGGAGGGCACCTCTGGGCTCCTTCCGAGCCCACAGGTCCCTTAGCGCCTGCCTTGTCCAGGCGCTAAAAAACGGCGCAAAAGCGGCTGGATGTCATTTTTTTTGACCCGCCCACTTCCAGGCGTGAGTTTTGCCCAGGAGTGTAAATACGGCGCACATGCCTCGGAGTCAATTTTTTAGACGGGAACGCCTACCTTGCATATCATTAACGCAAAGTAGGTGTCCACGCTAAAAAATGACGCAAACTCCATGGACTTTGGCGCTAGACGCGTCTAACGCCAAAGTATAAATATGGAGTTCGTTTTGCGTCGGAATTGCGTCAAAAAAAACAACGCAATTCCGGCGCAAACAGAGTATAAATATGCCCCTCAGTTCCCTAAACCAGCTCACCGGTATAGTCACCGGGAGGTTAGTAAAGTAGTATAAGAGGCGGGGTACCATAAACATTTTGGATAATGACACTCAGACCATCATAGAGAGCCTAAGGAGTGCCAAAATGCCATGCATGACCTTAAGGACCGGAGTGCTGCACCTAGACTCCCGTCGCAAAAATCTCGTAGATCGTGAAATACCTGTATGCCCAGATATCTGAAAGTGCGGGAGGACCATGGGATAGCAATAGGACCGTGCCCGCAGTCAGTGAAAAGATGTATGTCTTTTTCCTGTTTACTCGGAGGCCAGACGGACCATCAAATTCCTCAAGCAGAGTGAGCGCCCAGGGGATTCCCGATGTGCTGTCCAGTAGATAAATTAGCAGGTCGTCAGCATAGAGCGATATGACATGTTCCACCTGTCCCCATTGCACCCCACTACCACGCCACTCCATTCGAAACTGTGGTGCAAGAAGCTCGATAGCAAGAGCGAACAGCAGAGTTGAAAGGGAGCATCCCTGCCTTTGCCTCGGAATATGGGATGAGTAGCCGACACCACCCGTCCGCTCCCCCTTGCCACTGGTTGACAGTACAGCAGTTTGATCCATTGTATCCATTTGTCCCCTAAGCCCATTCGAGTCATCTCTGACTGCAGATAATCCCACCTTAATGAGTCAAATACTTTCTCAAGTTCTACAGAGAGAAGGATTGCCCCAGGGTGTCGCTCCTCACGTGGTATGTGTAGAAGTGTGAACAGCCATCTCAGGTTCGGGGAGGTATTACGCTCAGGTATAAAACCATTCTGGTCTTCGTGTATGAGGTGGGGTACATGTGGCAACAACCTATTAGCCAGGGCTTTACTCAGAATCTTGAAGTCACAGTTCAAGATCTTGAGTATATGGATGACTTGTGTGGACTACACATATGTCTGACATGTGTACATATTTGCTACATACACTCTGCCTACATTCCAACCATATCATGTATTGAACACAAAGGACAGTTGAAAATCATAACATTTTGCTTTGTAATTACAATTACTTTGTGATGGACCATTCTGATGTGCACCCATAGACATGTCCGTGCAAAGTATGAGGTCATGTGTACCCTGTGACAGGATTGGGCCCCATGGCAGTCGCAGAAGTGATTTCCATGGATGCACTGCGCATACTCCATATCTTGTCATACCTGGGCTAATCATGTTGAGCATTGTCACCAATGATGTCCCCACCTTGTCACACATGCTCCATGCAGCCATTGCAACTCTCACACTGAGTTGTGTTAGTGGTCTGTTCAAACATTACAGTCTCACCATATTTTGACATCCACTGTCTCCTGTGTAGGCCCCTTATTTGGGTCGTTTTTGGACATGTAGTTGTTGTGTGTGATGAGCTATTGTTATACAAGTTAGCAATGTGGATGTAATTAATATGTTGTGGTCCATAAACTGAGTCCTTCAGTTGTCACATTCAAGTGATGAGGCTAATTGCGATGTGTGTGATGGTAGCAGTTCACTCTTACAGTTCACAGGTGATGTTGCTACAGTACTCTTCAGATTTGTATTTGTGACATGCTCCCTGAGGTTAGACTCATAATCCTAAAGTATATGTTTAAGAGATTGAAGACACCAAAGCCAGATTGTGTGAATGAGTGATATGTTTATTGACAAAATTCACAAAGTTCTGTACAATGCACAATTGTATTTTGTAAGTTTGCGCCGCTTTTGCGTAAAAAAATTATGCAAATGCAGCGCAAAAAAAGTATAAATATGGGCCTAAGTGCAACTAGAGTGGTATTGTATGAGCTTTGCATGTCTCCTAGAGAACCCTTGTCTGCTTATCCACAGCTATCTCTAGACCCTGGCTTCTAGACACTGACTACACTACACTAATAAGGGATACCTGGACCTGGTATGAGGTGTAAGTACCATAGGTACCCACCACACAGCTGGCCAGCCTCCTACAGCAACGATGAAGCATGACACCTAGAGGGAATGTGTCAGGTCATCCTGTAAATTGTAGGAGTATCCAAGGGTCCTGTGTTTGTTGACACTAAGGACATATTGGTATCCATAGCAATAGGGTATTGCCCAGGATCAGGAACGCAGAGGCACCAGTACTGAGCCTCTAGAGTGATATGTTTCTTTTTTGTGATAGTAGTAGTTATTGAGAGAATTGACCATAGTCAGGCTTCCCTTCCTCTGGTTTGCTCTACCATCCCTAATTGGTAGGGGTATTATTGTGATATGTCCAGTCCACTGTCCACGCTCTTTTTGCTCCATGCAGCTTTCAGGATAAAGAAGGTAGGTTCACCAGCAGACAAGTGGTTACCGGCAACCCCCAACAAAGACTCCAAGGTCCTCTAGCATGCTTCTTCCCAGAAAGTAGAGATTTTTCTACCTCTTTAATTTTTCAGGTTCCAAGCGGTGTATGCCTAGATGACATGTAACATACTATTAGTGGGTACCCCAAATACTGTTTTGTCTTTTATTTGTCCAAATATCCCTTTTGCAGGTGTGATGTATGTCCACGTTTGTGCGACTTGGCATATGGTTAATATAACCCTCCAACATTTACCTATAAAATAATTTCCTATAAAATTCAAATGACGAACACCTCTCTTGTAGTGTCAGATTTCTGCTGGAAGTAGTAAAGTCAATGTGAAGAAATGTTCTTTCCACATTCCCAGTTTCTTGTTTGGCACAGAAAATCCTCTCCCCTCAAATCCATCTATTGTCCAAGACATCTTTGTAGCCGAGAGAACAGTCACATCTGCATACACTAATTGTTTTCTATCTTTAGTCTGGAGGTGTGAATAGCTAGAAGAAGTATAAAACAGTAAACATCTCATCACAAAATCGTAATAAATGTGTGAAAAAAGGATTTTAGATTAGGTTTGTTTTGACTCAAATACATACATTTTTAAGATATTATTTCAGTTTTGTTGCCAGACATTCGAAGTGAATTTAGGTCAAAATGCATTTGTAGGATAGGTACTGCTGTAGCAACAAACAGCCTGCTAACTTTCTAGGTGGCACACAAACACCAAATTAGACATATTTAACTGTGGAAAAATATCTTGTTCCATAGTAACCTAATAAAACACATGAATAACTGAACAGTGGTGGTAACATATAAAGTGCTGGTTATTTGATGTTTAAAACATTCCACTTGCCTAGTACAGTGCCCGCTACACGGTAAGTCAAGCAATGAAACCATCTTAGATGTAATACTTGTCGCTGAAACTTGGTCAGTCGGCTTCAGACTACAGCAAAAGTCAAAATCAGAGGGACAAACAGTGACATTGCCAGTTTAGTTTTACAGATGTACTATTGATTGTCAAAACAATATGTAAAACCAATTTGGCATTTCTGGACTTTTTGATGAAGGTATCATATATGGATGTCTGTCAAACCAATATACTTGTATCATACTCACTGTTTTCACATTTCTTGGTTATGGTATATCACTTGGGTCTTGTGCACTTTCAACTGCATCTTGTTTCTCTTTAATCTTGCCTAACACCTTATGTGGTTCAACATGAAATAAATTATATTGGCACAAATTATACTGAATAGAGCATGCTGGTTTGTTTCAGATTAGGTCATAGCAGTTCCACGTGCATGTCAGTGTAAGCTGCTTTTAGAATGTTTGTATTTTTCTGCCCTTAGCCAGTTTGTGCCTATAGCTTGGCCTTGGTCTCATGACTGGGTGTAACTGACAGCTAGACTTTGTGAATTTCTCCCACACAGTCACACAATAGAGCCATTGGGTGTGCCTCAGTGGGCCATCTGCTGCAGCATGGGGGTGAGTTGGGGTGGCGGAGCTGACCACAGCCTCACTTGCAGCTGAATAGCCTGTGCTCTCCCTTCACACAAAAGGCCTAATGGCCTGACATTGTCACTGCAGCCAGCTTGGAGCCAGAGCAAGGGAGTCAGGTAAATTCCATGCACTTCAAAGCCAATGCCTAGAAGCTTCTCCCACCTTCCAGAACCAGGGCATCAGGGTATGAAAGTAGCACCTCAGACACCAACTCTTCAGTTCACTACCGGACCTGCAGAAGGACTCTCGGAGGACTGCCTGCTCTTCTGACCTCCTATGCACTCTGCCACATTGCTGCTGTACCTGGAAGGACTTTTTGGAGCCTGCCTTGAATCCTCTGAGGCCAGCCCTGCTAATGAGCCCTACTTCTTCACCTGCACCCAGGACTGCCAGAAGTGAATCCAAAGGCTAATTTGCTGACCTCCTGTTCAGAGTCAGAGGGACATAAAAGGCTTCTACCATCTTGAACCCACACCTGGACCCTGTCTGAGTGAATCATGAACCCCCAAGAGAAATCCCACTAGCCCCAACCCTTGGTTGTGGATGGTTGTGGAGTGAAAGAAGCCCAGATGGTCAACTCACAAAACTAAGAACTTCAACAAATGTTGGTCAAAAACTGCTCTGAGAACCAAGAGGAGACCGGGACAAACCTGCTAGCCTATCTGCCCAAGGTGCATCGCCAGTCTGATTACCCTTGCAGCTTTTCCTCCTATGTGCTTCTCCACAGCAGCAGATCCTTTTCAGCAGTCCATCACCTTAGGGGTATCTGACTTCGTGGAACTGGAGATTTTTGACTTCCCTTTCGGACAACTCTTTGGCCCAAGGCCATCCAACAATGAATCTCCCTCCTCAGACAACTCCTGGAGCTCTCTACGTTCTCAGACACTTTGGGGCATATTTATACTCCGTTTGCGCCGAATTTGCGTCGTTTTTTCCGATGCAAATTCGACGCAAAACTAACTCCATATTTATACTTTGGCGTTAGACGCGTCTAGCGCCAAAGTTCATGGAGTTAGCGTCATTTTTTTGCGTGAACACCTTCCTTGCGTTAATGAGATGCAAGGTAGGCGTTCCCGTCTTAAAAAATGACTCCCAGGCATGTGCGTGGTATTTATACTCCTGGGCAAAAATGACGCCCGGGAGTGGGTGGGGCAAAAAACCCCGCATTTGCGCCTCTTTTTAACACCTGGGTCAGGGCAGGCGTTAAGGGACCTGTGGGCTCAGAATGAGCCCAGAGGTGCCCTCCCCTGCCCCCAGGGACACCCCCTGCCACCCTTGCCCACCCCAGGAGGACACCCAAGGATGGAGGGACCCACCCCAGGGAAGAAAAGGTAAGTTGTGGTAAGTATTATTTATTTATTTTTTTTGTGGCAAAGGGGGGCCTGATTTGTGCCCCCCTACATGCCACTATGCCCAATGACCATGCCCAGGGGACATAAGTCCCCTGGGCATGGCCATTGGGCAAGGGGGCATGACTCCTGTCTTTGCTAAGACAGGAGTCATGTTAATGGCGTCTGGGCGCCTAAAAAAAATGGCGCAAATCGGGTTAAGACGATTTTTTTGCCTCAGCCTGACTTGCCCCATTTTTGGATGCCCAAACGCCATTTTTCCCTACGCCGGCGCTGCCTGGTGTACGTCGTTTTTTTTCACGCACACCAGGCAGCGCCGGTCGGCTAACGCCGGCTAACGCCATTCAATAAATACGGCGCCCGCATGGCGCTTCAGAATGGCGTTAGCCGGCGCTAATTGTTTTGGCGCAAAACTGCATTAGCGCAGTTTTTGCGTCAAAAAGTATAAATATGGCCATTATCCCAGAATTTCTTCAAAGTTTTGTTTTGAAAACATACTCTATTTTTATAAGTTGGAATGGGATTTTTAATTGTGTTGTGTTTTCACTTTATTATTGTATGTGTGCTGTACAAATACTTTACACATTGCCTCTAAGTTAAGCCTGACTGTGTTTTGTGCCACGCTACCCAGGGTAAATCACAGGTTAATTTACTGACTTTTTGTGGTTCACCCTGCAAGGGATTTTGGCTGTTGCTTGACTAGGGCTCACACCCCAGTCAACCAGAAACCCAATTTCTCACAGGGGTGTAGAACTGCCAAATTCTCAAGGCTTCTCAGCATAATGGACTTTCTGATATTTCCGTTGTGAAGGAGACTTTGTCAGGTCTCAGGTGAGCCAGGCCAGCATGAGGAGAATGACAGATCTGTCCTGTAGGGAAGGACCGTACCTTGATTCCCTAGAAGCAAGAGTGGACTTGTCTTTGGCAGAGTTTGGGCGAAGTAGAGACATCTAAGGAAGGGTACCATTAGCCTTAGGAGTTGATCATTGTACAAGGCCCTCTTCAGGAATTCTGACAGTGATGCAAATGAATGGCACAGGAATTAGGTCACACTGTAAAATAATTTAGGCAGGAAAAGTGCAATAACCTTAGCTTGATCCATCTAGGAGTTGTCACCAATCATAGCTAAGTTCACATTTTAGAAGCTGCTGAAAAACACTATCATGGAAGACAGGTAATCAGCACACAAAAAAATGAATAGAGACTTACCTCCACGCTTCATCTTTGCTGGAAGAATTCTCATTGATGTAGTGAACAGTACAAATAGAATTTATTCAGCTTTACCTTGAACCTCTGGACTTGGAAGCCTGCTGAAAAGGCTAATAAAGATGCCCTGATAGACAAATTATTTTATAGTTTAAGGGTCTGACATGCCCTACTCAGTTATGACTCACAATGACATTATGCACCTGATCACACTGACATCAAAGCTAGATACTTCAACATGCATAGTGTCCTGATTTGCAACCTACAGGATGCACTGCAAAATTATGCTGGTTCTTAGGGAGCTAATTACTATGTGGACTGAGATGAAACCTCAATATACTGTAGACAGCTTTCCATACAATTTAGTTTAGACTCATATCAATTTAAATATGATGTAGGGTGTACTATCACTGATATAGATTATTTCCCATGGTTTGATATGAAGCCCTGCCACATTACAACTGTATTGGGAGGGAGTGCTGAATTGGATGCTGTTAGACTTGGCATCCTTGGTGTGGTCACCCCTAACGTTTTGCCTCTGTATCCCAGGTTGTTGATGTGTGCTGGACTCTCTTTTTGCTGTTTTTGTTACTCTGGGCACTTTGACACTGCTATCCAGTGCTAAAGTGCAGGTGCTCCTATACAAAATGTGTATGTGATTGGTTTATCCATGATTGGCATATTTGATTTACTGGTAAGTCCCTAGTACAGTGCACTAGAGGTGCCAAGGGCCTGTAAATCAAATGCTACTAGTGGGCCTGCAGCACTGGTTGTAGCACCCACAATAGTAGCTCTGTAAATATGGCTAAGACCTGCCCCTGCAGTGTCTGTGTGTGCACTTTTAAACTGCCAATTCGATTTGGCAAGTGTACCCACTTGCTAGGCCTAAACCTTCCCTTTTCTTACATGTAAAGCACCCTAAGGTAGGCCCTAGATAGCCCCAGGGGCTTGTTGCAGTGTATGTTTAAGGTAGGACATATACTAATGTGTTTTATATGTCCTAACAGTGAAATACTGCTAAATTCTGTTTTCACTGTTGCAAGGCCTATCCCTCTCATAGGTTAACATGGGGGCTGCCTTTAAATATGATTAAAGCATAAATTCCCTTTGGGAGCGGAGAGACATGTGGAGTTTGGGGTCTCTGAGCTCACAATTTAAAAATACATCTTTTAGAAAAGTTGATTTTGAGATTGTGCTTTTGAAAATGCCACTTTTAAAAAGTGAGCATTTTCATGCTTAAACCATTCTGTGACTCTGCCTGTTTGTAGATTCCTCGTCTTGGTCAGTTTGACAGTTAGGCTGTTTGCACCTCTCTCTAGACAGTGACACAAAGGGAGCTGGGGTGTAGCCTGCATATCCTGATGAGCCATCTGTGCTAGGAAGGAGGAGAGGAGTGGTCACTCACACCTGAAAGGGCTGTGCCTGCCCTCACTCAGTGCAGTCTCCAACCCCCTGGTGTGCATCTGGGGCCTTGCCTGGACAAGCCAGGATTTCACAAACAAGAGAGACTTTTCTTTGAAGTAAGTCTACTTCAAAGGCAAAATGGGTATAAGAAGGGCACCCAAAACCACAGACTTTAGATCACTTCTGGACATCAAGAGGAACCTCTGCCTGGAGAAGAGCTGGAGAGCTGAAGAGAAGTGCTGCCCTGCCTGTGACAGTTGCTGCTTCTGCCTGGTGAAAGGGGACAAAGACTGGACTTTGTTGTGCATTCCTGCTTATGAAGAAATTTCCAAGGGCTTGTCCTGTGCTTGCCTCCTGTTGTTGAAGTCGCAAGGCCACCAAAGGCTTCCATTGCTAGCACCTGGACTCTCTGTTGAGACTCCTGCACTGCCAGGTGGTGCCCTATCCAGTTCCTGGGGCCTTGACAGGTGAACCTGGCAGACCAAGATTGAAAATCATCGCGCAGACCACCTTGCAGGGAAATTTTCAATGCAATCTCCGAGACGCGGCTGAAGAAACGACACATCGCGGGCTCCGCAGCTGAAATTGACGCATCACTTGCAAAGAGGCTGGGAGATCGACACTCGCGGCTGGAGAAATGACGTGCCGCATCGCTGACGGAGGCTGGTAACTTTGCAACCCACACAGCGTGGTTTTGCTATCCCCGTGCAGCAGGATTTTCAACGCAAACCTTGCTGGGTGCGGAAAAACGAGGCGACGCCTGCCCGGACCCGAGTGCATGCCGACCCAACCGGAGAAAGAGAAACTACGCACGGTCTCACATGTGGGTGAGAAATCCACACACGCTTACCTTTTTTGACGCACACTCACCCGTGCGTGTTATTTTGAAGCTACTGAGGTACTTTTCAACGCTAACAGTGTTTTACTTGTTTACAAAAGGATTTAAGACTCTTTTTGCTTTTTAATTAATAACTTGACTTGTGTCTGTTGGATTTTTGTCGTTTTGGTCTTGTTTTGTTTAGATAAATATTTTCTATTTTTCTAAACCTGTGTTGTGTCATTTTGTAGTGTTTTCATTAGGTTACTGTGTGTGTTGGTACAAATACTTTACACCTAGCGCTCTGAAGTTAAGCCTGCCTGCTTGTGCCAAGCTACCAAGGAGGTGAGCGGGGGTTAGCTGAGGATGATTCTCCTTTACCCTGACTAGAGTGATGGTCCTTGCTTGGACAGGGGGTAACCTGACTGCCAACCAAAGACCCCAATTCTAACAGATATAATCCTGGAAGAAGTACATTTGTACCTCTGTATAGTCCTACTGGGTATTGAGGGAGAGATGTACATACCTAAACTTAATAGGATGCTAGTCACAATGTGTATAATGCCAGCCTATAGGGGTTTGCATGTGAGTGGGGTAGCACAAATATCCTGGCTACTGATACATGGAAAAGTGGGATGCCAAGGCATATCTCTACAGAAACATCAATGTGTGCAGTAAGAGATTGCTGAAGGAAAATATAGGCATCATGGAGGAAAGCCTAAAAAAAAGGCAAATTGGAGGTGTCCATTGGGTTAACTATGGGTGAGCTAAGGACTCTTCTGAGTCCCACTCTGATTTCCAGATGTATGAGCCATAAATTCACTCCAAGGGCTGCGTTGCCTCAGGCTGTTCATGTCTAAAACTTCGGTCTTCATTTACATGGCCCTAGTGGCACACTGCGCCACCAGAGCATCCTTTTTTGTTTTTATGCTTCTGTAGTGCAGTGTGCCAGCCCATATTTACATGGCCATGCAAGCCATCTTGTATGGCTTTTCATGGCCTTGTAAATATGGACCACTTTCATGCATAACACTGCATGAAAGGGGCGTTCCATGGGTTGTTTCCACGCAACACTCATGGAACTGGAAGGAATCTGACGCATTCCCTGCTTTACAAGTCTGGGAATGCGTCAGATTCCTATGCCACCTCAGAGCTGGCGTGAGAATGACGCAACGGGAGAAATATCTTTATTTCTCTCAGTTTTTTCCTCTTTCTATGTGTGCTGCATGCTGAATTTTTTCTGCCCTCCACAATGCGGGAACGCTCACTTGTATACATTATGCCTGGCGTGGGCGTAATGTGGCACAAGGAATAACAAAGTGGTGCAATGCATGCATTGCGCCACTTTGTAAATATGGCGTGGTGATTTTGACCTCGTTGGGCCACATTAGCATTAAAAAATGATGTTAATGTGTTGCATGGAGGTGCTGGGGGCTCCTAAATATTCCCCTTACTGTTGTACCTTTTCCTCTAGAGTTGGAATATATAGAAGGTCCTGGAGACAAAGAACGCAAGGGCATATTTATGGGGAAATGGCATAGGGCGGGGCTGCAGGTCTTCTTGCTGCACTGCCCTACACCGATGTGAAAGGGCAGAAATGCACCATATTTATGAAATACTGTGCATTTCTGTCCTTTTTCCCTGCACCGGTGCACAATTGGCTGCCTAGCGCCAATGCAGGCACCCTTACACATTGGTGCAAGGAAGGGTTCCTAAGTTGCATGAAGCCTTGTTTTTGTAAAGGAAGGGACACCTCCCTGCACAAAAACAATCCCCAGAGGCGTTTTCCTCTTTCTATGTATGCACATGGAAAGAGGAAAAAACGAGGATAAATTAAAATATTTCTCCTCGTTACACCTGCTCTGGCGAGGCTTAAGGTTTTGGCGCTGCCCCTGGTTTACGTTATTAAGTAGATTTGGGGCAGAGTCAAAATCCATGGGTGTTGCATGGTAAAACCCACCGAAACGCCCATAGAACGATTCAGAGTAAGGCAAAGCAGTGACTTGCACTGCTTTTTCTTACTCCATATCTATGAGGCCATGAAAGTGGCTTTTCGTGGCCTCATGGATATAGTTGAGAGGCTTGCACCGCAGGAGCATCAAAAAAAGTGACACTCCAGCGGTGGAAGCCTCTCGTAAATATGCTCCTTTGTGTAAGAAATCCTGCTGAGGACTTGAGTGAAAGTCGTGAGTAGCCTTTCCACAACATGAATCCGTGGCATGGTGTTCAGCCAGAGTTTACTAAAGGTTTGGAGACTTCTAGAGCACCGAGAAAGAAGTTACTTTACTTTTCCAAACGCTGGTATTTTTTTTTCTGGAAGACTGTGTAAAGGTAGTAAGCTTTTCAAAGCAACCTCAGCAAATACATGTTGCTGCTTTGTTGCACCCAGAACTTTAAACTGCAAAATGTGATGTTCTCTGTGAGCTGTACAAAAGAGGTGTTTGGACTTTTGTATCCTGCTCTGTCCCAGCTCCCGAACATACCCCTGCTGACTATTTAAAATGTTTCCAAGTGTTCCAAAACTCTTGAATGGGATGAACCTATACCTGGTATCGAGTGTTGCACCATCTCTCAACAGCCTTTGAGGATCGTGGTCCCGCGACGACAAACGCCGTCAAGTTTTTGGCCACTAATAGCGAATAATAGTGAATAAGATATTATTCACTATTAGTGTAATAAAAATTGAGTACAATGAGCTGTAATATGCTCTTCCATGGCAGCTGAAGTAAGTTAAAAATGATTTTAAATTAATGTTGTGTGCGTGCTTATGGGTGAGAGTGTGTTTATGTGAGAGACTGTAAGGGGCATATTTATACTCCGTTTGCGCCGAATTAGCGTCGTTTTTTTCGACGCAAATTCGGCGCAAAACTAACGCCATATTTATACTTTGGCGTTAGACGCGTCTAGCGCCAAAGTATGAGTAAAGAGCGTCATTTTTTTGCGTGAACGCCTTCCTTGCGTTAATGAGATGCAAGGAAGGCGTTCCCGTCTAAAAAAATGACGGCGACGCAAATGCGTCGTATTTATACTCCCGGGCAAAAATCACGCCCGGGAGGTGGCGGGTCAAAAAACCCCGCATTTGCGCCACTATTTAACGCCTGGGTCAGGGTAGGCGTTAAGGGGCCTGTGGGCTCAAAATGAGCCCACAGGTGCCCTCCCCTGCCCCCAGGGACCCCCCCTGCCACCCCTGCCCACCCCAGGAGGACACCCAAGGATGGAGGGACCCACCCCAGGGACATTCAGGTAAGTTCAGGTAAGTATAATTTTTTATCTTTTTTAATTTTTTTTGTGTGGCATAGGGGGGCCTTATTTGTGCCCCCCTACATGCCACTATGCCCAATGACCATGCCCAGGGGACATAAGTCCCCTGGGCATGGCCATTGGGCAAGGGGGCATGACTCCTGTCTTTACTAAGACAGGAGTCATTTAAATGGCGTCTGGGCGTCGAAAATAATGGCGCAAATCGGGTTGAGGCGATTTTTTTGCCTCAACCTGACTTGCCCCATTTTAAGACGCCCAAACGCCATTTTCCCCCTACGCCGGCGCTGCCTGGTCTACGTGGTTTTTTTCCACGCACACCAGGCAGCGCCGGTCTGCTTGCACCTGCTAACGCCATTCCATAAATACGGCGCCCGCATGGCGCTTCAGAATGGCGTTAGACAGCGCTAAATTTTTTGACGCTAAACTGCGTTAGCGCAGTTTAGCGTCAAAAAGTATAAATATGGGCCTAAATGTGTATTTCTGTGTATGTGTAAGTATGTACATATTTGCGTGAAAGTGGAGGTCAAAGGGCTTGTGATGTCACTTGCACTACCTCTGGCATTTTGGTGAATTGACATTCCTGGACTGTTTGCGCTGTTCTTACCCTGTGATGCCACGTCTGAATAAATGAATGAAGGTTTGGTACTTTGAGATGCATAGTGATTTTTGATGCTGCACTTACAGCAGCTATTGAGGCAAAAAGTTGACTGGTGCAGCTGTTTGTTGTTGTTTTGACCTGTGGTGCATCGTTCAAGCAATCTGCAGAGACGTAGTAAATCTTGGCCATAATCTGTAGAAACGTCACTATGATACAGTGATCTCTGTATAGAGCACATTTAGAATTCACATTTGGCTATATAGGAGGGGAAGGCCTTAACCAGTCGGACTGCCTTTCTTTTAAAAGTAAGCATGCCTGTGGCTTCTTCTAATTCTGGTAGGAGGGTATTTGTGCCAGTATCAATCAATCTTTATTGACACACTGAAGCCTCTAATTTTCCATAAGGTACAATGGCTATCATTAGGGCTGAAGAGTGTGCATACTAGGAACTGGGGAGTATTTGGGAGTCCAGTGCCGTTTGATATTACTGCCGCCACCCCTATGCTTTTTGGAAAATGATACCACTGTTCATCAATGTTAGCATTAAACTTGGCAATGGTAAGAATTTCAGTCCAATAAAATGAAACAAAAGACAGTAACAATCCTGTCATGGTCATCACCATTTTTTGTAAACACTTTAGAAAAAAATAAGAACTTTTGCTTCTGTTGATGTTTTCAGTTTTATACTCTTGCCAGAAACAATTTTGCAGGCGCTGCATAGAGGAAAATGTATGAAAATAAAAAATATATAAATATCGTTATGTTATCCTCTTACTCAGCCTAGATTGACCTCTCATTTATATGAAGCCCCTCTCAGAAAAATGGTGTGGCAAATCCATACATCCATACATCTTGTGGTTACTGGTATACAGCTCTGTTACTCCCTGCCTGAGGTTTGTATATATATTTGTCCTCAATTGTAGTCAACACCGATGTAAACATGTCTGTAGATTATAGCAGTAAAATGTATCAAAATAATCACAGCGGCACCTCTACACATATAGACACATAGACATGTATTTTTGCATATCAATCACCAGTCTCTGCCCAAAAGATAATCACTTTGCGGATCTTGTACAAACTATACATCACGCTGAAACTGTATGAAGTTTATTTTAGATAAAAATGTACATCCGGATGCAAAAACCTGAAAACTTTACATTGTAGTCCTCGCCATGAAGAAAGTGTTTCATTTGATCGTTTTTCCCCAAACAATTTTACTTGGCAATGAAGGAAATATTGAAAATTCTCAGGTTTCAAAGATTACCAAAAATATTTACATGGACATGCACCTTCTCAAGAATAATAAGTTATGCTTTTATTTTGACTGCCATTTTCAATACAAAGTTCAGTATAAGACATTTTTACACAAAATCTACACCTCAGATTGCAATTGGATCTCAGTTACCGTAGAAACGTGTTTGGTTGAGCGGCTCTGGTGCAGGAGGCTAACGTTGACCTTGGGTCATGCCATGACTGTATTTTGAATAGGGGTTCATTGCTCTCAAAATAGACATACATAGAGAGATGCATTAACGCTTGTAGTTTTCGCAAGGCACGAGCCTAAGTTGCCTGCAGATCTTGCAGTCATGTAGCATCCGCACAGTGGCTGGAGTGACTTAGGGTTATCAGGTCCCCGGTTAATTGCAGATGCCCTTATGTACACACTCTTATGGACAAACGGAGCACAAATACCTCTCTGTCCCCTGCCTTGTCAGTCATGGCTTCCAAGTGCACAAGTTCCAGAAAATCTCAAAATGGTCGCTGACTTGGTCCCTGTCGGTGCTGTCTGCTTCACGTCTGCCACGCCGTCAAGTCACTGAGTTGTCACACACGAGTCCCTCTTTTCATACTCCTTCGATGGGCTACTAGAAGAGCCAGTGTTTGTGGGCTTCTTGTTTTCTCTAAGGGTGTGAGCGTTCAGCATCTCCAGCAACAAGTCATAGACTGGTACAACATTTTTACACTTCATGCTGAGAAGGTGTTCCATGCCTTTGTTGCTGTAAATAGAAACAGAGACGCGTGTGATTTCTCTCTGCTTTCATTTGGGAAGTCACATAAGACTGAAGCAAGCATTATAATTTGTTAGGGGGCATAAAATCATTGCTTGTAATGCTAGTCTAATCTTGACCCCGTTTTTCACATTACTTCATACGATCTGTTTTACTTACATGTTTAGTTTTAAGTGCAGGTACTCTGTGTCGGAGTACCTGCTTGCTTCTGAGAAGTGCTGGTACTCTCCAATTGAAAGAATTACGGGGCATATTTATACTCTGTCTGCGGCGAATGTGCGTCAAAAGTTTTGACGCACATTCAGCGCAAACCTTGACCCATATTTATACTATGACGCCCGACCCCGCGGACGTAAAAAATCTCCTTCTGTGTCATATTTTGGATGCGGGAAACCGCCTTGTGTTAATGACATGCAGGGTAGAGGTTCCTGTCCAAAAATTAACTTTAAGGCCTGTGTGCCTTATTTATTCTCCTGCATCATTTTGACGCACAGGAGGGGGTGGGCCTTAAAAAATGGCACACAGCCTGATGTGTGCCATTTTTTAACACCTTGGTGAGGGCAGGCTTAAGGGACCGGTGGGATCACTTCAATGGTCTCTGATCATGGAAGCAGTACAGAGGTGCCCTTCCCTGCCCCCAGGGACACCCCCTGCCACCATAGCCCACCCCTGGAAGACACCCATGGATCGGGGGACCCATCCCAGGTAAGTACAGGTAAGTTGAGGTAAGTATAATTTTTTTATTTTTTTAAAGTGGCATGGGGGTCTAATTTGGGACCCCCTACATGCCACTGTGCCCAATGGCCATGTCCAGGGGACAGAAGAATGGCAATTGGGCAAGGGGGCATGACTCCTGTCTTTGCTAAGACAGGAGTCATTTCAATGGGGGATGTGTGTCAAAAAATGGCGCAAGTCCGGTTTGAGCCATGATTTTTTACTCAAAACTGATTTGCACCATTTTTTGATGCACAACCCCCATTTTTCCGTACACCGGCGCTGCCTGGTTTGAGTAATTTTTTTTTACTCTGACCAGCCCGCAGCGCCGGCTAACGTCAATCCTTAAATAAGGCTCCCGCCTGGCGCGTAGGAATGGCGTTAGCCAGCGGTAAATTTGTTGACGCAAACCAGAGCTGGCCGCTGGTTTGTGTCAAAAAGTATAAATATGGGCCTACTTTTTTTCTTGAGATGTGCCGGTACTCTCCCTCTCAAAATAAAAAAGTGCCGGTACTCAGTACCGGAGAGTACTGGCCAATTTAAAGCACTGGTTTCACTGAATACAAGTAGAGAAAGGCATAGTTTGTCTGTTAATGCGTGTAACCGGAAAACAGCCTAAACCATGACTCCAAAACAATGAGGTGCGTTGTCCACAAAAGCGGAAAAACGCGTTTTGTGAACAATGACTGTTTTATTCTGCCTTAACCATGCATGTCCTGAACAACAAACATGTGTGGTTAAGGCAGAGGAAAACAGACTCAGGACCAGGAGAGGACACGGTCAGGTAAGTGGGGCAGGAGTGGGGTTGGGGGCTTGTTTTGCGGCGGGGGAGGGGGTAGTGTTAGTTTTTAAGGGCAGGGGTGGGGAGTTGGGGTAGTTTTACTTTTTTAGTTGCCGGGGTGGGGGTAGTTTTAAGTGTTAGGGGCGGGGGATCGGGGTAAGTTTTGGGGGCGGCGTGGGGGGTTGCAGTAGTTTTAGGGGCAGGGGTGGGAGGTCTGGCTAATTTTCATTTTTTGGGGTTGGGGTGGGGGTTGGGGTACTTTTAGGTTTTAGGGACAGGTGTTGGGGGTCATGGTAGTTTTAGGTGCGGGTGGGGGGTTGGGGTAATTTTAGTTTTTAGGGGTGGGGGTTCGGGGTAGTTTAACTTTTACAGGTGGGGGTGGGGGGTTGAAGTAGTTTTAGGGGTGGGGGTGTGGGTTTGGGTTAATTTGAGTTTTTAGGGGCATGGTGGGGGGTTGGGGTAGTTTAAGGTGCAGCGGTCTGAGTAGTTTTAGGGGCAGGTGTAGTTTAAGTTTTAGGGGTGGGGTGTCGGGGTCAGGGTAATTTTAATTTTTAGCGGCGGCGTGGGGGGTCAGGGTAGTTTAAGTTTTAGAGGTGGGGGTTAGATAGTTTTAGTTTTTAGGGGTGGGGGTGGCAGTAGTTTTAGGGGCAGGGGTCAGGGAAAGTCTACTTTTTAAGGGTGGGGGCAGGGTAGTTTTCGTTTTTAGGGGCGGGTGGGGGGGTCAGGGTAGGATTGTTTTTAGGAGTCGGGATAGGATTGTTTTAGGGGTGGGGCAGGGGATCAGGCGGGTCGCATGCTGGAACCACACATGCCGTTCCACGCATGCCTTTACTAGGCATGCCTTTACAACCAAAAATCGTTGTTAAGGCATTCGCAGTAAAGACATTGGTGGTAATAACACAGTCGTTGTTCCAACCTCGTTGTTCAGGCAAGCGTGGTTCCAGCATGCATTGTTCTGGTGTATATTCCATGTAAACAGTACACGTGCTTGTATGCCCTTGCACAAGAAAGCCAGATCTAGGCCCTCATTACGACTTCGGCGGTCTTTTCCAAAGACCGCCTCAGCCGCCTCTGCCAACAGACCGCCAGTGCTGGCGGTCTGCTGACCGCCATATTTGGAGTTGGTGGAGGACTTCTGCCCATTTATGGGCGGTAGTCTGACTCCGTCGGTCTGGCCAATGGAGTTGGAGAGGGGTGTGCATCGCCAGCACTGCCACTGCAGCAAGACTCTGCCTGCTGTATTACAAGCCGTAATACGGCTTGGCAGAGTCTTGCTGGTGTGGTGGAGCTGGTGGTGCAAAACCGCCAGGACCCATCCCCTCCCGGACGACCAGCTTTCCGGAAAAGTTAAGGTGATCGTCCGAAAGAGTGGGGGTGGGGAGTGTTGTTTGCATGTGTGTGGTGTGTGTGTGTGTATGTGAGCAAGTGAGTGGGGGTGTCTGTGTGCAAGTGTGTGGATGAGAGGGGTGCGTACGTGTGAGTGCGGGTGTGTGTATGGATGTGTACGGTTGGGGAGATGTTTGGTGGTGCGTGTATGCGGTGCAGGGGGGTTTCTGTGTGTGTGTGTCTGCCTGCGTGAGTGCGAGTATGCGGAGGGGTGTAGTATGAGTGTGAGTATGTGGAGGAGGGTGTAGTTGGAGTGCAAGTATGCGGAGGGGGTTGTGAATACACATGTCTGCAAATTAATGCGAATGTGTGCGTGTGTGAGCGTGAATGGGGATATTCGTGTGCACGTTTGCATGGGTGTGCCTGAGTGCGTGAATGCGTGTTTCAGTGTGCGACCGCTACAGTGAGGCTGGCGGTCTGGTGACTGCCAGCCTCATACTGAGGACCCTAGTGTCTTTGCCAATGCTTGTTTTCTCCTTTATTGCTTTTATGTTTTGACTGTAAACATATCCTATGAGATTATAAGAAAGGCTCATTTTGGATTTGCCTTTTTATTTGAACTTAGCTTAGGAAAAAGAAACATTGGAGATGCTGGGAAATTGAACTTCAGATCTCATATGTGCATTACAAACACCTTACCACTGAGCCTCATTGCTGGGACACAACACCAATGGAAGGATAGAGGGGCGGGGGTTACGCAAATGTAAAGGCACAATTGTCTCCATTGAAACAAAGGAATGTAGAAAACTAAAAAGAAAAAAACTCAACAGGGGTTACGTCTATATACATATCTGACGCTGAAAAATGACCCATAATGTTCCAAAAAAGGCAGAGCTTGATCTTGACTTGCCTGCAAGGAATAAATAATCCTAAATCCACAAACGTAACGGAAAATGTGCAAAATACATTTTTAAGACCCACTGAGTTAAAGCCACATTGCCGTGATATGGATGAGTTGTAATGAGTAGTAAACAGAGAGGCAGGTGCATAATGAAATTGTTAAAGAAGGAGGAGAATGGAAGACAGGATGGCAGGGCGATGTTGGAAGAATTTGCATGTAAACGGTCAACCATCCTTCCTGAAACAACTGAATATAGAAAATTCCATTTAGCAAACCACTCAATAATACCTGCTTTTACACTCCTGTTTAACTGTGAAAAGTGTCACAGTTCAACAAAGGCAAAACATTTATCTGCCATGGTGGCTGTAAGAAATTAATAAAATACAAAGGCCCAGATTTATCAAACTTTCACAGAACTCAACAGAGCAAGACACTTGGGTCATATTTATGAGTAGTTTGGACCATGCTTGAACCACGCAACATGGAACATGCGTGGTGCAAATCACTTAGTCATATTTTTGAAACCACACAAAGCCACTTCGCATGCTGTTGAATGGCTTCCAAAGTAGGGAGTAAGGCAAGGCAACGCACACCGATGTGGAAGAGAGGCTTCCATGAGCATTGCAGTGGGTCTTTCCATGTAACTCCCATGGTTTGTGACACATTTCCAGATGTACCAAACCTGGTAAGCCTGGGAATGTGCCGAAAAGATACACTTCCCCAGGAGAAAGTAACAAGGAGAAATATTATTTATCCCCTATTTTTCCACCTTTTAAGAATGCTGAATTTTGAAGCACATGTAGAAAGAAGAAAAAGCCTCTCAGGAATGTTTTTGTGCAGGACGGTGTTCCTCCTGCACAAACACAATCCTGCATGCAAAGCAGGCACCCTTTCAGCATGGTGTAAGGGTTCCTGCATTGGTGCTAGGCTGCCAAAAGGGCATCAGAGCAGGGGAAAGGACAGGAATGCACCATAGTGGATAAATGTGGCACATTCCTGCCCTTTCCCAGTGATGCAGGGCAGTGCAGCAAGGTGACTTGCTGCGCTGTCCTGCACCACAAAACCCATAGATATGGGCCTTAGCTGCCATTCTCTGTGAAATGGCAGAAGTGCACGATATTTAACATGATATGGTGCATCCCTGTCTCCTCCATGAGCTGGCGCGTAATGTGCTGCCTGGTGCCAATGCAGGCATCTTTGCGCCATGGTGCAAGGGTGCCTGCGTTGTAGGTAGAAATGTTTTATGCAGGAAGGGAAACCTTCCTGCATAAAAACAGTCCTTAGAGGCCTCTTCTTCTTTCTACCGGTGCTGCAGAATGCAGCAGTCTTAGAAGGAGGAAAAATGGAGGAGAAGTAAACTTATTTCTCCTTGTTAGGCCTCCCCTGGGAAAGCTTAGCATTTTGACACATTCCCAGGTTTACCACTCATGATGAATCTGGGAATGCACCAACATTAATGGGTGGGTGTGTGGAAACACCCATTCTCCACCCATTGAACACCTGCCTGGGGCAGAGTAATATGAGGCAGTGACATGTGCTGCCCTGCATTACTCCGGATTTACCATGCACCCCAGGGCCACGCATGGTGACCTTGCGTTGCTTGGCAAATATGACTTTAGTGTTGCATTTCCCTTGCATTACCTTGCGTAATGCAAGGGCAATGGAACACTATGCTAAATCTGCTGCTGAATTTAGAAACATGATTAAAAAATCAAGAACTGATATTAGCAAATAACGAATTTAGGAAATCATATATGAAGTGCTCTATCCAAGTATTTGAGATACAACAACCTTGGTGCTTCACGGTAAAGACTGAATTTTTTGCTGTAGCCGAAGTCTCCTTTTATGTAGTGGTATTAGGCAGCACAGAAAACCAGCTCCCAGGTGGGAGGGTCTGTGATGAAATGTGCAGGTGTGCTAAGACGAACTCCTCAGTCTCTCAGAGCACACCCTATCTTGCGACTGACGGAGATGTAATGAGGCAAAATGTTGTGACTCACAATTCCTGATACTACAAACACTGAAAGGCTACCTTGTAGATTAGTCTAAAATGTGGATGATGCAAAAACAATGTTTGAGGGAGGTGACCCATTCCGCACTCTAATTATGCTTTTCTGTTGCTGAGTAAAATTGTGAAATGGCACTAAAAGCGAGCAATGGCTTTAGGAGGCTGACCCCAAGCCCATCTCTGCATATTAATATTTAAGATGATCTGATATCTAGAGTAATTATATGATACCTAAGGTTCAATAAGACAGATAACACTGTTGTGCCAGACCTAAATAAGAAGTGTTATGTCTCATTAATAAGATCATCTGGTAGAGTATGACACATATTACACAAGATTCTCTGAAAAAGTCAGTCAATCGTTTGTTACGATCACAATTTAAAATCTAAAACCTGCTGAAATTGTCTAGTTATGGTTAGCTATGCAACACCCCTTATACATTACTGACAACCTCTCAAATTGACATTACAGATTACCTTACAAATTACACAAATGAAGATATCACTTGACAACACATACAACATCACCAATGACTTAATTAGTCACACCATTGATGTGGCATCACACATGGCATGTTTTACCTCAAGAAGAAAGACTGCAGTCCAACTGAAAAGACTGAAATACAACTGAAAGGCAAAATAGAAATTCCATGTACAACAAAGGCTTTAGATCCACTAGCAACCAAACGGTGGCATCTCTTGGCTTACACAGGCAAGAATACTACAGTTCCACTGACAGCAAAGCAAGTCCTTTCAGAATCAACCAGGGCATTTGCCGTCACTAGGGGGCATATTTACTCGAAGGGTTCTGTTGCCCTTGCTCCATGAAAGGTAACACAGGGTGATGCAAAGCATAGAATGAGATTTACCAGACCACGCAACACCAACTTGCACGACCCTGCATGGCTTGGTAAATCTGGAATAACGCAAGTCAGTGTAAGTCACTTCCTTGTGTTAGTCTGCCCCAGGGAGGAGTTCCACGGGCGGAGTGTGGGTGGTCCCACACATCCACCCATGGATTTTGGCGCTTTTTCAGATTTACGATAAAAGGTAGACCTGGAAATGCGTCAAATGCTATGACTTCCCAGGTGAGGCATAACAAGGAGGAAGATCTTTATTTTTCCTTGTTTTTTTTTCTTTCCACAGCACACATAGAAAGAGGAAAAAACCTCAAATTATTGTTTTTGTGCAGGAAGGTGTCCCTTCCTACACAAAAACAAATATGGCTGCAACGCAGGCACCCTTGTACCATAGTGCAAGGCTGGCTGCATAGTGCTTTAGTATGCCTCCTAAAGGAGACAACAGGAATGCTCAATATATGTTAAATATGGTGCATATCTGAACTCTCCCTTTCAAGCAACGTGTCTTGGTGCTTTGCATACAAAAGTATAAATATGACCCCAGGGAAATTGCTGACTGTTAGAAATGAAGTCTCTGGTTGGCAGTCAGTTTGCACTCTGTCCAAGCAGGGACCCTCATTCTAGTCAGGGTAAGGGAGATATACAGCTCAGGTAACCCCTGCTCACCCCTTTGATAGCTTGGCACAAGCAGTCAGGCCTATCTCAGGGGCAATGTGTAAAGTTTTTGTACCAACACACACAGTAACAAAGTGAAAACACAACAAAAGCACTCAACACCACTTTAGGAAAAAAGCCAATATTTATTTGAGTAAAACAAGATCAAAATGACAAAAATCCAACATATACAAGTGATTTGGTGTTATCACCGCATCGTGATGTAGTCTTTTCCAACAATCTGACACCACTGGTGCCAGTCACAGAGTCACACGGACCCCCAGGTAGAGTACCTTTTGAAAAGTGAGGCAACAAGCCAGTGCACGGAGTCAGAGAAGTAAGGCGTCGCTGGATCCAGGGCAGTGCTGGCTCCAGTGCTGCACAGCAGTGGAACGGAGGTGTAAACGTGTGAAGCATCAGGTCCTTGCTTCATGGGAAATGAGGTGGCGTCAGTGCGAAGGGTTAGGTCCTAAAGCTACGGCAGGGTCGACGTCCAGCGGGTCAAGATGCGGTAGGGTGACCTCACGGTGTCGCAGTCATGCCACTGGTCTGCAGGCAGTGCGGCGGAGTCGGGTGTCATGGACGTCGTGGCACAGCACTCGGTACTCACAAAGTCACAGGACGTTAGCGGGGCTGCGGCGGCATCAGTCCTGCGATATCAGTCAGGTTCATTAAGCTCCAGTGGGGAACACAGCTTTGGTTGCAGGCAGCATTGTGGGGTCAGGCAGCAGCATTTAATCCGGGCATTGTCCAGTGTCGGTGCACTTGGTGTTTCTTGGTTTTCAACCAGCTTTCACTCCCTCTGGCCCAGAAACTGGACTAGGCACCACCCGGTGAGTTAGGGTCCACAGCAAGTGAACCCAAAGGCTGGTAGGTGCTGCCTCTGGAACTTCTTAACAGGAGGCAAGCTCAGTCCAAGCCACTGGAGAAACTTCACAAGCAGGATGCACAGTAAAGTCCAGTCTTAGTCCTCTCTAAGGCAGAAGCAGCAACTGTAGGCCAATCCAGCAAAGCACACATAGCAGAGGGGCAGTACTCCTTCTCCAGCTCTTCAGCACTTCTCCTTTCCAGCAGTTCCTCTTGATTCAGAAGTGTTCTAAAAGTCTGGAGTTTTGGGTCCACTACTTATACTCATTTCTGACTTTGAAGTAAGCAAACATCAAAGGAAAGTCTCTGTTGATGACAATATCCTGCCCTGCCCAGGCCAGGCCCTCAACACAATTTAGGGGGTCAGAGACTGCATTCTGTTAAGACATGCACAGCCCTTTCAGGTGAAGGTGTCAGCTCCTCCCTCCCCATTTTGGCCCAGGAGACTCATCAGGATATGCAGGACACTCCCCAGCTCCCTATGTGTTACTGCTTAGAGGGAATTCACAAACAACTCAAATGTCAGACTCACCCAGATGTGGATTCCACAGGCAGCCAGAGGCACAAAATGGTTAAGCAAGAAAAAGCCCACTTTGTAAAAGTGGCATTTTCAAAAAAACAATCTAAAAACCAAGGCCCTGATTTATACTTTTTGGTGCAAAACTGCACTAACGCAGTTTTGCACCAAAACGTTTAGCACCAGCTTGCACCATTTCTGAGCACCATCTGTACACCATATTTATGGAATGTTGCAAGCCGGTGCGAAGGGTAGGCTAGTGTAAATAAAAAAAATAGGTTAGCCGGGTGGGGCTGGCAGGAGTGGAAGAAGGGGATTTTGCACCAAAAAATAATGTTAGGCAGGTTAGAGTAAAAAAAAATTACTCTAACCAGACTAGCGTCATTTTCTGACGCAAAACCATCCATACCCCATGACTCCATGTCTTAGAAAAGACAAGAGTCATGCCCACTACCCCAATGGCCAGAACAGGGGACCAGGGTCCCTTGGGCATGGCCATTGCACTCAGTGTCATGTATGGAGGCCCATTTCAGGGCCACCAATGGCACTTAAAAAAAATACTTACCTGTACTTACCTATATCACCTGGGATGGGGTCCCACATTCTCCGCTGTCCCTCTGGTGTGGGTGGGGGTGTCACTGGGGCCTGGGGAGGGCACTTGTGGGCCTGTTTCCATGGTGTTCCACCATGGAAATAGGCCCACAGGTCCCCTAACGCCTGCCCTGACTCAGGCATTAAAGCACAGGGCGATAAATATGGCGTAAGGCCATAGAGTCCTTTTTTTGCACAGGAACACCTACTTTGCATCTCATTGATGCAAAATAGGTTTCCATGTCTAAAAATGACTTTAACTCCATAAATTTGGTGCTAGACGGGTCTAGCGACAAAGTATAAATATGAGGTTAGTTTAGCACCGATTTTGTATAAAAGAAATTATGCAAATTCGGCACAAAACAATTATAAAATTGCCCCCAAGTCAAAAGCAAAACAAAAGATGTATTTTTAAATTGTGAGTTCAGAGACAGCAAACTCCATATTTCTATCTGCTCCCAATGGGAAATTGCACTTAAGAGGGATTTAAATGCAATCCCCATGTTAACCAATAGGAAGGACAGGCCTTACAATAGTGAAAACTGAATTTGGCAGGATTTCACTATCAGGACGTGTAAAACACAACATTACATGTCCTACCTTTTAAATACACTGCACCATGCCCAGGGTCTACCTAGGGCCTATCTTAGGGGTGCCTTCCATGTACAAAAAGGGAAGGTTTGGCCCTGGCAAGCAGGTATACTTGTCAGGTTGAAATGGCAGTGCAGCAAGTCTGCCCACACAGACACTGCAGTGGCAGGTCTGAGACATGTTTACAGGACTACTAATGTAGGTGGCACAATCAGTGCTGCAGGCCCACTAGTAGCATTTGATTTACAGGCCCTAGGCACCTCTAGTGCACTGTACTAGGGACTTGTTAGTAAATCAAATAGGCTAATCATGAAAAAGCCAATTACAAATACAGTTAACACAGAGAGCACCTGCACTTTAGCACTGGTCAGAAGTGGTAACGTCTCAGAGTTCAAAACCCAGCAAAAACGAAGTACAGCACACAGTCAAAATTACAGGAAGCAGAGGCAAAAAGGTAGGGGAAACCACGCCAAGGATTACAGGTCTAACACTGACCATTTTAAGGACTCTGAAGTTGGGAGAGATGATAGGTTTCAGTGCAATCAGATGTGGGGCCACATTTACCAAGATTGCTGCAGTCTAACACAGTGTGAAAATGAGATGTGTTGCAAAACCTTTCACGTTTAGCCTATTGTCATATTTACTTAGTGAAGCAATGGTGAAGTTGCCCTTATGCACACAAAGAACACCTTGCTATGCAAAGTATATGCCACACAAATACTAAATAGCTTGGGAAGATGGTGTCAAAAGCAACAAACCCAGAAAAATGCTGGTAAGTGGATTCAGCATTCGAAAACACAATCATGTTATTGCTTCTTAATTTTTTGGGAAAAATTGTATATCCCTTAACAGTGGTCCAAACTGCTTTTATGCGCGGGTCAAATTAGTATGATCACCTATACTGAAGTGCTCTACATTCTTCATATACGTTAGGCGATTATAAACCGGAACTTCCTATTAATAATTTTATTCATACATATCTGAAGACATAGCAGCATATTTACAAAAGAGTGGCGCAGTGCAGTAAGCAAAGTTGCTGCACTGCGTTTCATCACCTGGCGGGAGAAAAACTGCTCGATATCTTGAAAGAAATAGCAGAGTTGCGCTCTTTCCATACACTGGCACACTTGTGACATCCTAGTGTGGATACAAGCACCCTAGCTCCATAGTGCAAGGACGCCTGTGTTATGCTCAGGGTAGTTTTTGTGCTGGAGGAGGTATCTGCGGGCTTAAAAATATACTTGGAGGCTTTTTCCCCTTTGTATGTGTGCTGCAGAATGGAGCATATGTGCAGAGCAAGTAAAAAGGAGAAATAAAGATATTTTTCTTTGTTACACCACCCTCAGGCAAGCACATCTTTGTTTCTCAAAACAATTTCTGTAACTCTTTGAAAATATGGGTTTGCATCAAAATCAATCAGTGAATGCACAGGAACGCCCATGCACCATTTTTTTAATATCCCCCTGATGCAAAGTAGGACAGGCAGTGCAATGCGCTTTCTTGTGGTATTTGTTTTAAACAAAGTAGCACAAATCAAAATTTGTGTTGTTGCTTTGTAAATACCAAAATAGATTTTGTGTGGGGTCTGCATAAAAAAAGTGACACAAACCTGACACAATCTTTGTAAATCTGGGTCTTCGTAAGTATCTTGAGATGCAAAGACAAATTGTGCATCATCCATTTTAAAATAAATTATATAGTTGTTTGACTTTAATCCTAGGATTAACGTTTCAAGATATATGCCTCATAAGGCAGTGGACCGACAGCACGTTTTTGCGCCGTTTGCGCCGAATTTGCGTCATTTTTTTCGACGCAAATTTGGCGCAAAACTAACGCCATATTTATACTTTGGCGTTAGACGCGTCTAGCGCCAAAGTATGGGCAAATAGCGTCATTTTTTTGCGTGAACGCCTTCCTTGCGTTAATGAGATGCAAGGAAGGCGTTCCCGTCTAAAAAAATGACGGCGACGCAAATGCGTCGTATTTATACTCCCGGGCAAAAATCACGCCCGGGAGTGGTCGGGTCAAAAAACCCTGCATTTGCGCCACTTTTTAACGCCTGGGTCAGGGTAGGCGTTAAGGGGCCTGTGGGCTCAAAATGAGCCCACAGGTGCCCTCCCCTGCCCCCAGGGACCCCCCCTGCCACCCTTGCTCACCCCAGGAGGACACCCAAGGATGGAGGGACCCACCCCAGGGACATTCAGGTAAGTTCAGGTAAGTATAATTTTTTTTTTTTTTATATATTTTTTTTGGCATAGGGGGGCCTGATTTGTGCCCCCCTACATGCCACAATGCCCAATGACCATGCCCAGGGGACAGAAGTCCCCTGGGCATGGCCATTGGGCAAGGGGGCATGACTCCTGTCTTTACTAAGACAGGAGTCATGTAAATGGCGTCTGGGCGTCGTTTAAAATGGCGCAAATCGGGTTAAGACGATTTTTTTGCGTCAACCTGACTTGCGCCATTTTTAAGACGCCCTAACGCCATTTTTCCCTACGCTGCCTGGTGTATGTGTTTTTTTTCCACGCACACCAGGCAGCGCCGGTCTGCTTGCGCCGGCTAACGCCATTCAATAAATACGGCGCCCGCATGGCGCTTCAGAATGGCGTTAGCCGGCGCAGAATTTTTTGACGCTAAACTGCGTTAGCGCAGTTTAGCGTCAAAAAGTATAAATACGGGCCCTATTGCCTTCAACATACCAGTGACTTTCAATTAAAATCCACTTTTTGGGCCAAAGTTTTGTGAATCCACGTAGCTCCCCTTGAACAATCTGTACGCATCTATCCGATCAAACTCAGATTAGAATATGTTATAAAGTTTGCTGTAGATTCTTAATGAAGGCAAGATTATAAATAATCAAATAAATGCATTGTCGGTGGCTGTATTCAATGCCGACATTTGCCTGCACCAACTGTCATTGGGTACAAAACATAGCTGAAGGACAACGGCTGTGTGTAATATAATGTGATTCTGGTCCACGGCTAGTGTTAGAATAATAAGTTAAAGGAACGGTTGGAATAGAAAAATGAGCATTTTGCCTTGCAATTGAAAACTCGGATTCACTGACCTGCAGCCAAATATAGCCTTTTTTTTTTTAAATGACACTTTCCCGTCCTCTCCGTTTGTCCCCATCTTTCCAGGGCTGCGTGTGCCCACTACTCCCAAATTCTACCTCTTGTTCTTTTGTTCTTCTAGACCTATCCGAATAATGGATTTAACTTTGAAACCCAATTTAAGACTTAAACTGCTAGAAATGCTCCTTTTGTGGATATTTTGAAACTGCTAGACGAATTTCCACCGAACTACAAAAAGCAATCAGTGTGCATTGTCCTCTTGTAGGTTTGGTGTGATTTCATCATGTGGTTTCTGGGCTATTCTGGAAGTAGTGAACATTTTGGGTTCGAGTCAGTGCATTCATTGTTTAATTAGTAAAAAACAATTTTAAAAAGGAAATGCCAGGGCTTACAGTTTTTCTTAGGAGGTGAGCGCCTGCTCAATCTGTAGCTCATGCTTGAGATATCAACAGCCCTACAAGTTGTGTGGTTTCTAATTGTGTGAATTATTAAGTGTGGTTGTGGTTAATACTATAGTGCTTCGGAAGTGCACATTTGTGCTGTTCATTTCATACCATTCGTCACTGTGTCAGCGATTGACGAAGAAACACAATAAGAGGTGAGAGGTATAGCAGTTGCTCGGGGTTTGTTAACTGCTGTTCGGCGTTTAGCCGGCAAGTCGCATGTAACAACCTGGCAGAATGATTCAGCATTTTATCCTCCGATGTTAAAATTAATAGTTTTGAGTTATTTTGTTATAACAATCACAGTGAAGCACCAAAGGACAATTTAGTTTGGAGAGTGGGTAGGTCTGCCAAGGGTCACACCTTGCATGTGATACTAGTGCAAACTGGAATTCTCCCTGCAGTGTAGTGGTTAAGTTACACACATTTATCAGGTTTTTATAACTGATCTCCCTTGGTGGGATATGCGTCAGCAGTGTGGATTTGCCAGTGAGAAATGTGTCTCAGCTGCCCTTTCTGACTTTGTGTCTCGCTCTTATTTTCCATATAAATTAAAAGTTTCTGTATTTAGGGCTATCCAATATATAAATGGTTACAAGTCTGTTTTTAAATCTGATTCAAACATTGGTCTTTGCACAGAGATGGTTCAAAGCATGGGAAAAGTGGACAATTGCCTAGGGCCACCACCTTCCAAGTGGACCCCTGAGAAAAATTATTTTCCCTGTATTTGAAAGATGTCTTCTATATTTCTAATCCTCTCTACCCAACTCTACCTCTCGCTCTGTCTCTCTGGTGACACTCTATTTTTCACTTTGGCTAATATATGTAAATAATTCAGATTATGGGGCCGATTACAAGTTTGGCAGTCCCAACGCAAGACTGCCAAAATTGTTGGGCAGAAGCCACTGCCATGGCGGTGGCATCCCCGCCACCCTATGTCAAGATTTCCACCAGTCTGACCTGGCTGACTGGCAGAAACCTTGAAATAGTGTTCCCGCCGGTGAGACTGGCAGGAACAGTGGTACGAGATCCGTCACTATACATCTACACACACAAGTCCGCCAGCCCAAAGGTCAGTGATAAACTGGGGGTAGCAAAACCCACACCGTTATGCCAACAGAAATACGCCCACAGCATTATGACCCACGAATCACTGCAGTGGACATTCAACTGCGGTAAACCATTGGCGGAACATACCGATGCGCTCAAAATACACACAACCTAACAAAACAACACTACATTGGACAATTCAAACTACACACACCTGACACACATACACACCACACCCACACACCCACACCAATATAAAACAAACACATACAACCCATAACAGCTCAAAAAAATTGACAACAGAGAGAGAAAGAGACACCAAGAGCACCCACAGAACCAGAGCCACAGAACACCATCACCCATACAATACACAAAATGGTGTGGGGTGTAACTGGAAGGAACTGGACTATTAGGCCCTGTTCAGGAGGCGCTAGTTGGGTGTGTATTTTCCAGGTAGGAATGGGTGTAAGAAGTGGCTGTGTCTTTTGAGGGAGTTCCCTTTTACGGACTAGGTGGTCTCACACTCATTATAGTCCACAGTGCACCACCAATGTATGGATATCACTCACAGCCCTGCATGGACAGCCATCACTAAAGCATGCACATTAGAGAGAATCACCTAGCCCACAAAATCACTTCTCACACAAGGCAAAGTTGACAGGGCAATCACAACCATACAGGGCAACACACCCATGCACAAGATGTCACACGCAGAAACAATAATACTGCATGTACATCCCCACAGGTCCCCCACACAACGTCACTGGAGTGGAGGTGCCAGCAACATCCAGTACCCCCACAGAAGAGGCCCACAATGATGACAGCAGCTCTGGACACCTGGATCTGGATGACCAACCTGGCCCATCAGGGATCTCCGGACAGTCGGTTACCAAGGCACAGTCCCATACCACCACAGAGCCTCCCCCTCAGGAAATACCAGCATAGCACCCACCCAATGGACCCATACCTCTGTCCATAGGACACATCAATCAGCAGTGTGTCCACTACTACAGGGACCCCAGGAAACCCCACAAACACAGGACAATCAGGGACCTGGGGTCAGTGGCAGTGGGCACATGGCTCAGGGGACAGAGGCACAGGACAACAGGGAAGCTGGGAGGACTGCTGTGCGACAGGGGGAGAACAGGCCCAGGGACCCGACTCTCCAGGAGGCACTCACCAACATTCTGGGAGCATACCACCATTCCCAGGAGACGATGGGCCAGATACTGGACAAGTTGCAGGAGACCCTGCGGATGCAGGAGGGACGGTACCTGGGGATCAGGGAGGACATCCACACCACCCTGGTCACCATTGCAGGGGTGCTGGCAGACATGGCCAACACCATGAGGGAGGCAGTGGCACACCACCAGGCCCCTGACACTAGCCACACCGATAAAAAGCCCTCCATCTCCACTGCCACTAGTGGACAGGAGGCCCTGCCACGGGAACAACAGGCCACCAGACCTCTCCCCCTGTAGAAGGAGAAACACCCCGCAAACTGTCCCTGCGATCCAGGCAGAAGCCAGAGAAGATTGCCAAGATCCCCGCCAGGAAATAAGACTCTCCTGATTGTCACCCTTGTGTCCTACTCTGCCACCCTGTCCACCTTGAACTGCCATTGCTCCCTTTCCTATTCTTTCTTGAACAATGCACCTGTGATACAAATAGACTTGACTCTATCCTGGACATTCCTCCACCATCAACCCAGCCCATTCCACTACCCCCTCTACTTCTTAGCACTTAAATAAACACCATTGAACAAAAAAAACAATTATGGAGTCTGTCAAATGATTGAACAAAGTGTTTGTTTAACAAGCTTTTAACACTGAAATAGAACTGTACAGGAATAAATACATAGGAATGGCCTGTAGTAGACTACACCAGGAGCCAGAGTGGGGCACAGATATCTGAGAATAGAGATGCCAAAGGATACAGTAAGTGGCCATAGAATTGGGAGAATCTGCCTGCCATGTACAATGTCAAACACAAAACTGTCAATGCAAAGTGAAGTTACAGTGTCTTACCTGTGTGTCACTGGAAGTACTGTCGTATAATAGCTGTTCTGTTGTCCTCATCCTCATCCTCTGCCTCCTCTTCTTCACTGTCCACAGGGCCACTGCTGCCACACGGCCATCACAAGCCTCCTCCTCCTGCAGAAAAGGCACCTGGCGTCTCAAGGCAAGGTTATGCAACATGCAACAATTATCTTGCAGACCTTCTTGGGTGAGTAGCACTGGGATCCACCAGTTAGATGGAGGCAACAAAACCTGGCCTTTAGGAGGTCAAATGCCCTTTCTATGATTCTTCTTCTTCGCCCATGTGCCTCATTGTAACGTTCCTCTGCTCTTGTCCTGGAATTCCTCACAGGGGTCAGTAGGCATGACAGGTTGGGGTAACCTGAGTCACCTGCAAATATCGAGGGATACCTGTTAGCCAAACACTAACCCTTATGGCCAACACCATACCCATACACCAACATACACTGGGTGGGAACCAGGGCTCACCTATTAGCCATACCCGGTGCCTCTGGAGTTGACCCATCACATATGGGATGCTACTATTCCTCAGGACATAAGCATCATGCACCGACCCAGGATACTTTGCATTGACATGGGAGATGTACTGGTTCGCCAGGCACACTATCTGCACATTCATGGAGTGAAAGCTCTTTCGATTTCTGAACACCTGCTCATTTCTCCGGAGGGGGGGATAAATGCTATATATGGACCATCAATAGCCCCAATAATGTTGGGGATATGTCCCATTGCATAGAAGTCAGCTTTCACTGTGGCCAAATCCTCCACCTGGGAGAAAACAATGCAGCTGCGCATGTGTTTAATCAGGGCAGACAACACTCTGTTTAGCACTATTGAGAACATTGGCTGGGGCATTCCTGCTGCCAAGCCCACTGTCACTTGGAAGGAGCCAGTTGCCAAGAAATGGAGCACAGATAGGACTTGCACAAGAGGGGTGGATCAAAGTGGGGTGACGGATAGCAGATATCAGGTCAAACTCCAATTGGGCACACAGCTCTGTGATTGTGGCCCTGTCCAGTCTATACGTGAGGTTAATGTGCCTGTCCTCCATTGTTGCCAAGTATACCAGGGGTCTGTACACAGGGGATGTCTCCATCTCCTATTCCTAAGCAGCAGTTGTAATCTAGGGGGCAAAATGGTGAGCAACTGGTCAGTATTCCACGTTTCCAAACACAACACTGCATTGCATGACTGTAACAGTATGCTGTTGGATAGGCCCAAATGGTGCCTAGGTGTACTGTGACGCAGTTAGGTGCCATAGCCTGCCCCCCCTGAAATGCCGTCCACCTGTCCTGTGTGGATGGACATGTGGAAATTAGGTAATGCCGCTGATGTTGTGTGCCGTTGCAGAAGGTGGTTTGAGTACCGCCGTGCAACTCCTCATTGGTTGTCACTGGGCCCTATGGGTTACAGTGGCCAATGGTGATGTACGCCAGTGGTGACGATATGCACTGCCGTGGAGGTCACTGCCATTTCCTATCTGGTCACTCACTTGCTACCTGACCTTCAACAGGAGAGGACCTACACTGCAAGTGCTGCTGTGACCAGTGTCTGGAACCGACCATGGCTCGTGTCACTGGGGAAAGGGCCCCTGCCTTCACCGCTGCGGAGTTGGAGAGACTGGTGGATGGGGTCCTATCCCAGTACCGAATGCTGTATGGGCCTCCAGGCCAACAGGTGAGTACACTGTGAGCACGATGCATTGAATGCATAGAGTGCTGTGTGTGAGGGCCTCGTGTAGGGGGGTTGGTGGAAGGGTTCTGGGCAGTGTGATGCATGTATAGTGGGCACTGTCGGTGTTTAAGGGGATGTGAGGGCTATGGTGGGCCATGAGTGTAACAGGCCGGATGGTTTGACTGATACCTTTTTCTATGTTTCATTTTCTGCAGGTCAGCGCCCATCAGAAAAGGGCACCATCACCATGGACGAGCAGTCCCTGGGGGTCTACGGCAGGCAGAGCACCCACTGTCGCAGACGCTGGGCAAGGGATATGACGGAGGCCCAGCTGGGGATGGCCTCCCTACGAGGAAGGGGTGCCCGTCGAACCCTGACCCCCCAGATTGCCCGCATATTGGTGGTGGTCTATCCGGAGCTGGATGGGCACTTGAGGGCATCACAGCAGCCACAAGGGGGTGAGTACAGTTTCCCAATATACTACTTGCAGGTGGTGGGGTGGTCTCCAGGTGTGAGATGTGGGCCTCTGGATGCCTCTAGGCCAGGCCGGACATTTCAGGGTAGGTCCCATGTTGGGCAGGGGCTGATGAACACCACATCCTACTAAGCTAGTAGGCATCCACTACTGGGGAGGGGTCTGTGGGTGCCAGGTATGCTGCTGTTGGTGTTAGGTATTCCTGTCCATGGCCTGGTGACTAGCATCGTGACTGGTAGTGCTTTGCCAAGTGCGTAGGGCTGTTCCCTGTGTGTGTGTCGTGTACACCAACGGTGGTGTTGTTGCCGCCATTGACAAATTGTATCCTTTGTCTCTTCTTTCCCCTTTTTGTTTTGTCACCCTGTCCTTATGTGCATTAGCATCATCTGGCGGAGGAGCAGGGGCACCGGCGACGGAGAAGTGTGGAGAAGTGTGGCACAATGGTTAGACCCTGATGCAGAGATCTGGCCCAGGACCAGGGTTCAATTCCCACCTTGGTGGGTCTTCGGCTGAATTCCCTTGGACCAGATAATTCTCACCTCAGTGCCTAATCTAATTAATGGGTCCCACTATGTAACTCTGGGCAATAGCTTGCTTAATCTCCACAACAGCCCTCACAGCGCTTGGATGCCTGGCTTCACCCTGGGGCTGTCCAGGAGTGGGCGCCTCACAGGGTAAAGCCAGGAGGGGTTCCACAGCGGTATGCGTACAGCACCTTGAGACCCTAACGGGTGAGTAGTGTGCTATACAAGTGCGAAGTTTACAGGAAGCTGCATCCCACAGGGCCCATGAGGCCGAATCCACCGACAGTGAGGGCCCCAGTGGGACGGAGGACGAGGGGAGCACCACGGCGGAGAAAGGAGGGGTCAGTTCGGACAGTGATACCTCCTCCGATGGAAGCTCCCTGGTGGTGGTGGACACCTCTGTGACCACCCCCACTACAGCCGCTACCCCCGTACCAGCACCGCCCTCTCAGTTGCCACTCAGCGTGTTTCCTGTGCCCGCTCACCCAGGAGGGTGGGCATCTCCTTCGCCCCAGGCACCTCAGGCCCTGGCCCAGCAGCCCTGCTGCCCTGAGTAAGGAGGCTATTGACCTCCTGCAATCCATCTCTGTTGGGCAGTCAACCATTGTGAATGCCATCCAAGGGCTGACAGCCCATTTGCATCAAAAAAATGCATTACTGGAGGGCATTCACTCTGGCATGGGGGCCCTCTTTAGATCAATCCAGGTTCTGGTCTCCTCCCTGATGGCAGCCATTGTCCCTGTTTCTAGCCTCCCCCCTCCAACTTCCTCTACCCAGTCCCATTCCCCTCAACCCCAACCTATTCCAAGCACACATTCAGACCAGCATGTACCGAAGACAACACACAGGAGTGGCTCAGGCAAACACAAGCACCACACATCATCCCACAGGCACAAATACCATCCAGATGCAGACATACCAACATCCACTGCCTCCACTGTGTCCCCCTCCTCCTTCTCCTCGTCCCCCACCACCCTCCCAGTAGCGTCTCCACTCATACCTGCAAGGACTACATCCTCATACACTAACTCCATCACCCTCACGACTATCACTACACACACCTCACTGGCAGTCACCACCCCCATATCCATGCACACGTCCCCTATGACCTCTCCCACTGTGTCTGTGCCCCCTCCTCCCAAAGTACACAAACGCAAGCACTCAGACACCCACTAGCCGTCCACTTCACAACAGGATCCAGCCCATGCACCTGCTCCCAAACTCAGCAGACACACACCTCCTACAACCACTCCCTCTTCCTCTACTCCCAAACCTTCACCCTCTTCCCGCCCCAATGTCCCTAAGAAGCTTTACCTTTCCACCGTTGACCTCTTCCCTACCTCTCCCACTCCCCCTCTTCATGGCGTGCCAGGGTGGTCAGAACCCAAGCGAGCACCTCAGCCACCCTGTCCACGGCAACAGTAGGGTCGACAGCTACTGCAGGTGGGAGAGGCTCCAGGGAACCAGCCATCAGCAGTGAAAGTGTGCTTGCACCAGTTGCCAAAGGGAAGGGCGAGGAGGCACCACCAGCTGCCAAGGGGAAGGGCAAGGAGGCACCACCAGCTGTGAAAGGGAAGGGCAAGGGGCCTGCAGGCAGGAAGGACAGGAGGCCTGGTGCTGGGACTGATTCTGTGCCCCCACCACCAACCATGGCGGTTCAGCTTTCCCAGGCTACAGGGGAAGGGTTGGAGCCTCCCCCCACCACTGCCTGCAGGGCCACCAGCAGCAGCAGCCCCAGTGGGCAGCCGTCCGAGGCTGCAGGGGAAGGGCTGGAGCCTCCCCCCACCACTGTCTGCACCGCCACTAGCACTGCCACCAGCACCAGCAGCCCCAGCAGGCAGCCGTCCGAGGCTACAGGGGAAGGGCTGGAGCCTCCCCCCACCACTGCCTGCACCGCCACCAGCACCAGCACCGCCACCAGCAGCAGCAGCCCCAGTGGGCAGCTGTCTGAGGCTGCTGGGGAAGGGCTGGAGCCTCCCCCCACCACTGCCTGCACTGCCCCATCACCACTGCTAGCAGCAGCAGCCCCAGTGGGCAGCCATCCGAGGCTGCCGGGGAAGGGCTGGTGCCTCCCCCAACCACTGGCATCCCCGACACCAGCACTGCCACTACTGAGCAGCTGTCACCACCGTCTGGGACCCTGAAAATCCTGTAGGTGTGACACCCAGGTGAGAGACTGTGACCTTGCACTCCCCAACTGCTGCATCACAGGGCACAAGGCCCCCTCCAGAACCAGTGGAAGAAGCCATCCACTCACCCCCTCCTTGCCAGGATGAAGCACACTGGGCACAAGCCCCACTCCGGAGCCAGTGGAGTAGCCATCCACTAGAGAGACTGTGGCCTTGCACTCCCCAGGACCAAGCAGTGAGCAAAGCACCCACTTGAGAGACTGTGGCCTTGCACTTCCCAGGACCAAACAGTGGGCAAAGCACCCACTTGAGAGACTGTGGCCTTGCACTCCCCAGGACATCGCACAGGGCACGCCGCCCCCTCCAGGACCAGTGGTGTTGTACCATCTTCCGGCTGAGGTGCCCCCCCCATTCCCTGTCCCCCTGAGGTGCCTGTGTATTTTCGACCTGATGCCCCTGCAGTGTTCTCTCCATGTTGTTGCAGGAGTGAGGTGGGGCATTGGCCTATGTGATGGGGCCCTGTGGCCCACGTACATTGAGGACTGGGCAGTGTCCCTCGATTTGTATATATGTATATACTGTTTTGATATAGAAGCACGTATTTCTACTAATGCATCTTATTACACTCACTTTAATCAATTCCTTTTGTCCTTGCATTATTCCTGAGGGTTACGGGGTAGATATGTAATGTTATTGCATCTGTTTGTGTGTGTAGTGTTAAGGGTGTTGCATCTGTGTGTCACTCTCTTTTTCCTCCCCCCTCCTTTGTGTGCTAGGCATCAGTACTCACCGTGGTTGTCTTTGCCGGCGTTGATGTTTATAATGCATGAAGAGGTATACAAGCATGGAAGAAGATGTGCAACTCGGGCTCCATGACGGCATGGTTCTTCCTTGAGTCTCCAGAGGTGAGTCCTTTGCCTTCTGTGTACTGTTTCCCCCGTGCTTTAGATGTCATTGGTACCGCCCCGGAAAAGGTGGTGGATAGGCTTGTCTTTATACAGTGGGCGGAACATTGTCTTCCGCCTGGCTGTTGGCGGTTACCGCCGTGGTGTTTGTTGCTACCGCCGTGGAGATCAGTGTGTTAAAGTGGCTGTCTGTGTGGGCGGTTTCCGTCGTGGTCGTAATTCCATTTATTTACTGCCGGCCTGTATTACCGCTGCTTTATCACTGACCGCCAGGGTTGTAATGAGGGCCAAAGTGTCCGACGCCCAAGAAGGCATATCAGTGCTCAGCATGAGCAAATACCGGCAAAAATTAAGCACTGCACATGATACCTATAGATTGATATAATCTTTGCTTTAAAAAGAAAAAATTGGGCATGTTGTCCATGGACCATTTTGTGAATGTTGTCCTAGTTTAATTAGTATAGGAGGAAGGTGACAGTGTGACAATATTTTAATTTACCTCTGAACAATATAACTATGTATAAATAGGGCCACCCTTTATTTTACATGGTAATCGTGTGGACTAGAAAGACAAAACAATGCTCACTCAAGATTGATTGATTGTATAAATTGATATAATTAAAGGGAAAGAAAGTCACAGTAGCAATTATAGTGTAAGTAGGAATATTTAAAAAAATGGCGTGAGGCGCCTGTTAAAGAAAAGAACATATTTTATACAATATTAAACAAAAGTAAGAAAATTGGTGGCAAAACAATAGTGAAGAAGATGTTGTGATCAGTTTGTACAAATGAGAACCAATAGTGAAGACGATGCAGTGATCAGTTTTTACAAATGAGAAACAATGTATTAAGGTGTATAGGAATAACCACAACACAAAATGGAGCGTTTGATTGGGTTATCAACAGGACCTAATGAAATTCCAGACCATCAGTGGATTCTGGGAGAAAGGCAACATAAATAGGTAATAACACAAATATTTGAATAAATGTGAATACAATTATATTATATTAGTTATATTTCAACATAGTCTCATAGGGGCATATTTATACATTTTGTGGCAAAGGGCAGCGCATCAAGTAAACTTGCTGCGCAGCCCGGGGTCACAGGGAAAGGAATGCACTCTATTTATCCAATACGATGTAATCCTGTCCTTTCCCCTTGTGCTATGCAGAATGCAGCACACATAGACGGAGGACAAACCAGAAGAAATAAAAATATTTCTCCTCGTTATGCCTCTCCTGGGTAGGTATAAGATTTTTGCGCATTTTCATGTTTACAAATCCTTGTAAATATGGGAATACGTCAAAATCCATGGGAGTTTAGAGGGAAACACCCACTGCCACGTCCATGGAATGCCTACCCAGGGCAGAGTAAGACAACACAGCAATTTGCACAGCGCTGCCTTACTCCATAATTTTGAAACCATTCAAAGCCATGCAAAGTAGGCCCCAGGTAGCTCCATGGGCAGGGTGCAGTGTATGTTTAAGGTAGGACATATACTTGTGTGTTTGAAAATGCCACTTTTAGAAAGTGGGCATTTTTTTGCTTAAACCATTCTGTGACTCTGCCTGTTTGTGGATTCCCTGTCCGGGTTAGTTTGACTGTTGGGCTGTTTGCACCTCTCTCTAGACAGTGACACAAAGGGAGCTGGGGTGTAGCCTGCATATCCTGATGAACCATCTGTGCTAGGAGGGAAGGGAGGAGTGGTCACTTACACCTAAAAGGGCTGTGTCTGCCTTCACACAATGCAGTCTCTAACCCCCTGGTGTGTGTCTGGGGCCTGGCCTGGACAAGGCAGGACATCACAAACAAGAGAGACTTTCCTTTGAAGTAAGCCTACTTCAAAGGCCAAAATGGGTATAAGAAGGGCACCCAAAACCACAGACTTTAGATCCCTTCTGGAAATCAAGAGGCACCTCTGCCTGGAGAAGAACTGCAGGGCGGAGGAAAAGTGCTGCCCTGCCTGTGACTGTGCTTTGAGGAGCTATTGTGCAGTTGCTGCTTCTGCCTGTGCAAGGGGACAACAACTGGACTTTGTTGTGCATTCCTGCTTGTGAAGAAATCTCAAAGAGCTTCTCTTGAGCTTGCCTCCTATTGTTGAAGTCTCAGGGCCATCAAAGACTTCTCCTGCCAGCACCTGGACTCTCTGCTGAGACTCCTGCCCTGCCAAGTGGTGCCCTATCCAGTTCCTGGGTCCTTGGAAGGTGAAGCTGTCTGACGAAGACTGAAAATCCACTCACAGACCGCCGTGCAGGGAAAATATTGATGCACCTTCCAAGACACGGCTGAAAAATGACGCGCCGCTGGCGTCATGGCAGAAATCAATGCTCCACCGGCATCGCAGCTAGAAAATTGATGCACGCAGCTGGAGAAATGACATGCAACACCTGCTGACTGAGGATGATAACGTCGCAACCCACATTGCGCAGTTTTGCTGATATTGTGCGGCAGGATTGTCGACGCAAACTTTGCTGTGCTCGGGAAAACAATGCAATGCCAGCCCGGACCCGAGTGCTTGCCCAGATAGACGCATCTCTCTCCTGCGGAGAGGAAAAACAACGCACACCGAACCGACTGGAGAAGGAGAAACGTCGCATGGTCTCACTTGTGGGTAGGAATTCAAAACATCTCTAGCCTTTTTTGATTCACACTCGCCCGTGCGTGTTATTTTGACGCTGCCCAGGTACCTTTCAACGCTAACAGTGTTTTTACTGTTCACTAAAGGATTTAAGACTCTTTTTGCTTTTAAAATTAATAACTGGACTGGTGTATGATGGATGGATTTTTGTTGTTTTGGTCTTGTTTTGTTTACATAAGTATTACCTAGTTTTTTAAACCTGTGTTGTGTCAGTTTGTAGTGTTTTCACTGAGTTAGTGTGTGTTGGTACAAGTACTTTACACCTAGACTCTGAAGTTAAGCCTGCCTGCTTGTGCCAAGCTATCAAGGGGGTGGGCGTGGGCTCCTGTACCCTGATTAGAGTGGGGGTCCTTGCTTGGAAAGGGGGTAACCTGACCGCCAACCAAAGACCCCATTTCTAACGGGCAGGAAAGCACCCTATCTATGTGATGTGGTGTATTCCTGTCCCTTTTAACTGCACTGGTGCCGCTTTCGCCATTTTTGGCACAGCCAGATCACTGGAGAAATGATGGACTGCGGATGAGATGGCACTTCAGGATTGGTTATGTTGAGGCTGTTCACAGTGAGGGCAAGAACATAAGGGTATAACCCCACAAATAAGGGTGTTTGGAGTCTCTTTCTCCATAAAACCACTTTCTCATGGGTGATGCGTTGTAAATGTTTCTTCTACATAGAGACTTTTTGGAAGATGTATCAAATTCTTACTGCCAAAATTCAGTCACAAAACAGAGACAAATTTAACCGCCATTCCCCGTGTAGGAAAGTACCATCTTTCTTGGCACTTTACCCTCATTTTTACCTGTATGTCAGTATGTTTTTTTCGGTCTCACTGGGATCCTGCTTGTCAGGACCCCAGTGCTGCTAGTTTATGGCCTAATGTGTGTGTCTGTACGGTGCTTGACTGTGTCACTGAGGCTCTGCTAATCAGAACCTCAGTGCTTACGCTCTCTTTGCTTTTAAATTTGTCACTATAGGCTAGTGACTTCATTTACCAATTTCAATTGGCACACTGGACCCCCCCCTTATAAGTCCCTAGTATATGGTACCTAGGTACCCAGGGCATTGGGGTTCCAGGAGATCCTTATGGGCTGCAGCATTTCTTTTGCCACACATATGGAGCTCAGACAAACCCTTTCACAGGACTGCCACTGCAGACTGCGTACAATAATGCATACGTTATTTCACAGCCCTTACGTTATTTTCACCTCACTTAAGTAACTTATAATTCACCTATATGTCTAATCTTCACTTGCTGAAGGTTAGGTACAAAGTTACTAAGTTTGAGGGCACCCTTGCACTAGCAAAGGTGCCCCCACATAGTTCAGGGCCATTTCCCGGGACTTTGTGAGTGCTGGGATGCCATTACACATGTGCACTACATATAGGTCAATACCTATATGTAGCTTCACAATGGTAACCCGAGTATGGCCATGTAAGGTGTCTAAGATCATGGAATTGTTCCCCCATTCCAAATCTGGTATTGGGGAGCCAATTCCATGCATCCTGGGGGCTCCACCATGGACCCCCAGTACTGCCAAACCAGCTCTCCGAGGCTTACACTGCAGCTACAGCTGCTGCCACCTCATAGGCAGGATTCTGCCCTCCTGGGGATGAGCAGCTCAGTCCTAGAAAGGCAGGACTAAGCATATCCTTTGAAAATAGGTGTTACAGGCTGGGAAGGGGTAGCCTCCCCCAGCCTCTGGAAATGCTTTGAAAGGCACAGATGGTGCCCTCCTTGCATAAGCCAGTCTACACCGGTTCAGGGACCTCTTGTTCCCTGCTCTGGCACGACACTGGACAACGGAAAGGGGAGTGACCACTCCCCTGTCCATCACCACCCTAGGGGTGGTACCCAGAGCTCCTCCAGTGTGTCCCAGACTTCATCCATCTTGCTTTGCAAGGTGTGGGGACACTCTGGAGGGCTCTGAGTGGCCAGTGCCAGCATGTGACATCAGAGACCCCTCCTGATAGGTCTTTACCTGATAAGGGAGCCAATCGCCCTGTCAGGGCTATTTAGGGTCTCTCATGTGGGTTCTCTTCAGATTCTACTTGCAAGTTTCCAGCAGGAATCCTCTGCAACTACTACTTCATCTTCTGACCTCGGATCAACCGCAATCTGCTCCAGGAACCGCTGTAACAGCAACAAAGTATCCACAAGGGATACGTTTCTTCTGCAACTTCAGCTCCAGCCAGCAAATGCAACAGTTTCCACAGTGTGCACGCTCTGAGGACTCCCTGTCTTCACCCTGCACCAGAAGGACCGAAGAAATCTCCAGTGGGGTGATGGAGTCACTCCCCTGCTCACGCAGGCACCTTCCAAGTCGACGACCGGTTCTCTTGGTCTCCTCTCACAGCGACAGGTGTGCTTCTTTGAACACAGAGGGTGGACCACATCGACACAGACTATCCTGAGATCCTGCTGTAACAATTTGGAAGAGGTAAGACCTTGCCTCCCCCCAGAACGACAGTACCCTTGTGCACCAGGTCTTCTTCACCTCCTGAGACCTCTGTGCACTATTTGCAAAATTCCTTCATGCACAGTCTGGCCTAGGTCCCTAGCACTCTACCCTGCGTCGCTCATCCTGCTGAGTTGTTCTCCGGAGGTGTGGGACCTTCCTGTGTAGTGCTGCACCAACCGCATTTTGCACCTCCTTTGTCCCCGAGGGTGCTATCTGGTGCTCCAAGGGCTCTCTGAAGTGCTCACTCTTCCTCCTCACACAGAGTTGAGGCACCAGTTCCATCATGGTTCCAAATAGTGCCTAGTTGACGCAAAACGTGACTTTGCCGGAACCAAGGAATCCTGTGCCAAAACTCACCTGCATCCAACTTCAGGAAGTGGGACATCCTTTACATCATGCAGGCACCCTCTGGCATCTTCCTAGGGTGCATTTCTGCAGTCTTTGTCCAACCGGGGACTCTTCTTTTGCACCCTCTTCATGGTTGGCAGGGGCTCCTGTCCTTCCTGGAACTTCTTTCGACTTCTGGACTTGGTCTCCTTCTTTTGCAGGTCTTCAGGTCCAGGAATCCACTGTTTGTTGTTTGCAGACTTGGTTGGTTCTTGCAATAATTCAAATCACGAGGTGTAGTGTGTCCTAAGGAAACCTTCAGTACTTTACACCTGCTTTTTTGGGCTCTGGGGTGGGGTAATTTGCTTACCTTTACTGTATTCTTACTCTCCCAGTGATTCTACACACACTACACTTGTCTTGGGGGGAATTTGTGACTCGCATTCCACTTTCTTAGTATATGGTTTGTTTTGCACCTAATTTCTCCCATTGCATTCTATAGCATTTCCTAACGTTTGCACTATCCTATGTGTAATTACTTACCTTATTTTGGTGTCTAGTGTATATATTGTGTATAATACTTACCTCCAGAAGGATTATTCCCTCTAAGAGCTTTGCATGTCTCCTAGTTCAGCCTAAGCTGCTCTGCTATAGCTACCTCTATCAGCCTAAGCTGCTAGAACACTACTACATTTTGCTGAGAAGGGAGAACTGGACCTGGTATAAGGCGTAAGTACCCAAGGTACCCTCTACAAACCAGGCCAGCCTCCTACACCCCCTACCCCACCCACTCCCCGAGCTAGGGTTGTAAGCCATTTTTAAAAGGGAAGGGACCTTTTGTGATTTAATATAAAAAAGGTAGATAGTGGTCCAACACTGCTCCATTTCATTTAAGGGAAAGGACTGATTTAAACAAACAAAAAACCTGTATTTAATTGGACCTACAGACATCGGTGACCCCAGCAGGCCACCATTCCTGTGATGGCATCCAATCAGATTAAGTTTCAAATTGCAACCTACTTAGTTGAAATTCATGAGGCAAATCAGATTGTGAGCCACTCAAATTGGGAATTTTATATATATCATTTTATATATATGTATATTACACCATAGGCACCACTGCCTGCTCTGAAACAATGTTTGCACCCCAGTCACAAAGGGTAAGGGGCCCCTTGTGGACCCTTTCCCATTTGCAAATGGGTTACCACCAATTTGAAGTGGGTGGTAGCTGCGATTGTTTTGCGGCCGCATTCACAGTCGCAAAGCTATCTTACATGCCGCTGTGACTAGCTTTTTGGAATGGACACTCTCGTCACACACTTCCAAATAGTGACTAACATACCTATTTTGTGATTCCGTACATTGATTACCGAATCGCAAAATAGGGTTTTTCCCTACCAAAATGCTATTCTTCTTGTCGCAAACAGCCCGATTCGCAGAATTGGCCATGTGCAACAAGAAAAAGCTACGTAAACCTGGCACTTAGTCACCTCTGGCCTAATGGTTAAGGTCTTGTGCTGTCAACGAGCAGGCTGAAGATAGAAATCCTAGTATCACTTGGCAGTGTGTTTGTTTATTTACTGATGTTTTGACTGTTAAACCTTCCTAGTGATGAAACATTCACATTTCTTTCAAATCACATGCATGGGTTGAAAGTCACAGTTATGTTTGGAAGCATCACAATAAGGAGTCACACTTGGTGTTAAGGTTCTACTCCAGGTGTTGCCATGGTCATTTTCCTTCTTTAATTTCTTTTAAACTTCAAAATTTTAAGGTTCATACTGAAAGATGATCTAACTCTTTTTAATTGACAAATACATTTTTCTTTTCAATGTTTCCAGAAATATCTCATTCTAAGTATATCAATCATTAAAGCCCCTAAAAAACTGTCTCTCTCTCTTTCTCTCACTCTTTCTTTCTCTCTCTTTCAATCTCTTTCTTCCACTCAGACCCTTACACACCCACTCACAGACCCACTCAGACTCTCCTACACCCACTCACAGACCCACTCAGACCTTCATGCATTCCCTCACAGACCCTCTCAGATTCTCACTCACCCACTCACAGACCTTCTCAGAGTCTCACACACCCACTCACAGACCCACTGAAACCCTCTCACTCACAGACCCACACAGACACTGACACACAATCACATACCCACTAAGACACTAACGCACCCGCTCTCACACCCAGCCACTCTCACAGCCACTCTCACACCCAGATACACCCTGTCACACCTATTCTCAGACGCAGAGTAACGGGCTGCGGCCAACTCCCGCTGTGCATGGCCAAAAGCCGTGTGCAGCATGGGGTAGGATGTTTAGGGGGGTTGGTCACGGTGTCTGGCTGTAGGCCAGGCCAGGTGGACAATCCTCACTGCACATGGCTGAAGGCTGTGTGCAGCATGGATTTAGGTGATTATAGGGGTTGGGGGCAGGGCCTGGCTGCAGGACGTTATAATTAGGAAATAGAATTTAAAAAAAAATAGAAATTCACTTAAAACAAAAAAGGTTACAGGGACGTTATAATTAGGCTCACATTTTAAACGTACAAAACCATAGAAATTCACCTGTTTCAGTTTGAGGTATCTCAAGGAACCATAAATTGTACCCTAAGGTAACTATAAATCGCCCCCTCACCATGCACTGCTAATTACCCCACAAATTGCGGCACTCATGACATCTTTGATAACATCATTGATAATATCGATATAATATTTGCAGTAAACTTTATGATGAAAAAACTGTGCAGTGGCGGGGGCATGAATTATAGTTACCTTAGGGCAAGAGCTATGGTTAATTGGGATAACTCTAACTATAACAGGTGACTTTCTATGGTCTTGTACGTTTAAAATGTGAGCCTAACTGTAACGTCCCTGTAACCTTAGGATCTTTAAATGAATGTATATATATATAAACATATATATATATTTAATATTTATTTGCTTTAAAATATATATTCTTCTTGATTTGTAATATAGAACTAATGGTTCGAAATAACCTGTCCTTCATTAACTGAAGAAGAAAGCTTTTAAATTAGATCTGTCATCTGGTCAGTTTGGACACCCTTTTAAGTGGTAAGAATTTTCACACAGTACAAACGTATGACAACTACATAGACGTGTTTGTAGTTTGTAGATAGCAATGATACTTTTGGACATCTATATAAAAGCCTTTATCCTTTTAAAGACATTTTTATAATATCTAGTTGAGTGATAGTGCACATTTTGGGGGTCATTCTGACTCCTGCCGGGCGCGGTCACCGCGCGCCCGGCGGGAGCCGCCAAAATACCGTACCGCGGTCGGAAGACCGCGGCGGGTATTTTGAGTTTTCCCCTGGGCTGGCGGGCGGCCTTCAAAAGGCCGCCCGCCAGCCCAGGGGAAAACGACCTTCCCACCATGAAGCCGGCTCGTAATCGAGCCGGCGGAGTGGGAAGGTGCGACGGGTGCTACTGCACCCGTCGCGTATTTCACTGTCTGCTATGCAGACAGTGAAATACAAGCGGGGCCCTCTTACGGGGGCCCCTGCAGTGCCCATGCCATTGGCATGGGCACTGCAGGGGCCCCCAGGGGCCCCGCGACACCCCCTACCGCCATCCTGTTCCTGGCGGGCGAACCGCCAGGAACAGGATGGCGGTAGGGGGTGTCAGAATCCCCAAGGCGGCGCAGCAAGCTGCGCCGCCTTGGAGGATTCTGACGGGCAGCGGAAAACCGGCGGGAGACCGCCGGTTTTCCTGCACTGACCGCGGCCAAAGCGCCGCGGTCAGAATGCCCTGCGGGGCACCGCCGGTCTGTCGGCGGTGCTCCCGCCGAATGACCCCCTTTGTGTTTGGGCAGCATACGGCATTTGATACATCGGCTTAAAACATGACCGAGGCTTCTTTTAGTATCTGCATCAAGAATTGTATAACTATAGTCTCCTGAGAGCAATTTACTGTGGACAGATTAATAAAAAAGTCCATCAAGCACTCAACTAAATTCAAGCCGCTGACGCATTTACAGCTTGACCTAACCTCCCCACAGTAGAAGGGGCATATTGAGCAGATGTTAGCGGACTGCTTTTTGTTGAGGGGAAGTTGGAAATGTACGATGGATTAGCAAAGATTTGCTGATGTGGATTTGACCGATCTTGCAGTCACCAACCTATTTAACACAGAAACTTAATGATGGAGATCTGCCTATGACACAAGGGAGACACGTGGAAAATTGGCGAGGTTTAGGGAGAAACGGGCAAGAGTAGACATGAGCATACTTGACATCTGCTGCTGTCAGCGTTCAATAAGTGTTACAGGGATTTTAATTGAGAATGCCTCAGAATGGCTGTGAATTTAGAAAAGTGCACACAAGTGCCATCAACCTCTTTTCAGAACTCTTATCTTTTTGCCCTCAACGAGCACACAGATCTGGTGATGGTATTCAGGACAGCTGATCATGGTGGGCTAGAAGTGAGGTGAGATAATGGCTGCCCTCCACCCTTTATTTTGTTGTGGTGATCTGCCGCAGATTAGAAAGTTAATTGAAAAGAAAATCAACTGTTTAGTTTGAACAGTTTTTCCAAAACTATTGTTGAAAACGTCCCTGCGTGTTTTTGGTCTTCCTCTTGACCTACACCTTTACCTGACCCATCACCTTGAACTGAACCTGCAAGCATTCTACCAATCACTATAATTCTGCTGCAACCAGCCAGAAAGTTCCCAGAAAGTGTGAAGTGTCAGTAACCCACCTTCATACAATCAGCTCCAATACCTAAAGTTTAGGTAAGTCCCTTGAGGGACATCCTAGTTCTAGTTTTAGAGTGCTGTGTTCATTCTCTTCTTACCCTTTTCATGAAGGTTCTTAGGAGCATATTTATACTTTTTGGTGCAAAACTGCACTAATGTAGTTTTGTACCAAAATGTTTATCACTGGCTTGCTCCATTCCTGCGCACCAGAAAGGCGCCATATTTATGGAATGGCACAAGCGGGTGCAAAGGGTGGGCTTGCATGAAAAAATGACATTAGCAGAGTGAGGCTCACCGTATGGGAGAAGAGGGTTTTGCACCAAAAAATGACATCAGGCTGGTTAGAGTAAAAAAAGATGACTCTGATAACGCATCCCAATCTGATTAATTTATTCACTCTGGGACTCATTTTAGGCCAATTTATCTTTTGACCCTGATTGAAGACACCTTAGGACGAGATAGCTGATTAACATATCAATCAATAGGTCAATAACGTCATCAATATTTACCATAATAAGACAATTCAGATTAGTCAAAGACATTAATAAAACTCAGAAACCACCATGACCTTTTAGTCATAAATAACCACACCAGTTTAGTACAATTTTGTGATGTTTATTCCCTATTGATTACAATTCTACTAGTAAGTTTATTAGTCTCAAAACCAAGAAACACATTAACATAGTCACAATATGGCAACTCTGATAAGATTTCATCAAAGCAAGAATCACGAATATAAGAACATAACACGGCGTCAACATAGGTTATCCTTAGCAGAGTATCATTAACGCATCATTCAACAAAGCATTGAACCAGTCATTTGTCTATTTGCGTCTGTTTAGTGATGGCAACTCTGATAAGATTTCATCAAAGCAATAATCACTAATATTATAACATAACATGATGTCAACATAGGTTATCCTTAGCAGAGTATCATTAACGCATCATTCAACAAAGCATTGAACCAGTCATTTGTCTATTTGCGTCTGTTTAGTGATGGCAACTCTGATAAGATTTCATCAAAGCAAGAATCACGAATATTATAACATAACATGATGTCAACATAGGTTATCCTTAGCAGAGTATCATTAACGCATCATTCAACAAAGCATTGAACCAGTCATTTGTCTATTTGCGTCTGTTTAGTGAACCCCTCATCTAACCTTGAATTAGCATTGGCATGCTGGGCTTCATGCAAAACACTTTAGCAACACCAATTTAGAAAACATCTAGCTATGGTCTCTGTCAAAAGAAACAGTTGGTACCTAGAAAGGAAAAGCAAACAGACAATTACAATTTCATTGTCATATAGTTACCCTCTGTATCGGGTCAGCATACAGATTCACTCTTCGTCCTCAGGACATCAGTTGATTCACCATCCATCAGGAAATTCAGCAAGAACGGGTAGGAAGGGACACTTCTCTCATAAGGAGGAAAAGTATATAACGGGCAAGGAAAGGACAAGGTTGGTTTGAAGAACCAAACAGCAAAGTCTCTATGCAGAGTGACAAAGTTTCTGGGTCACAGAAAAGTTTGCAACGGCATCCCCCCTCCTCTATCTAAATGGCTCCCCGTGTCATAGGTTTTCATCCCTTTTCTATCGTACAGTCCCCTAATTGATTGGTTGGGGTCGGCACCCCACTATCTCCCTCCAATAGGTTTTCAACGACTTCATCAAAATTGTCACCCCATAACAGTTCTCACGTAGTTTATTGGTCCTTATGATTGACGTCTCCAGCGGGTAGAATGTCCGGTATGATTTCATACTCTCGTGGTCCTCTTGCATCTTCAGTCAGTAGGTCCATTGTCTGTACCGGTTCAGGCGACCTTGTACCTGCTATCAGTCTACAGTGTTGCATTCAGCAAAAATGTTTCTTCTAACAAGTCGAATTTCATGAGAACGGATCTACTACGGTTACACTTCATCCTTTAGCTTTGGAAAAATACGAGTTCATGTCCTTCAGCAAGTCAGCGCACTGCACGTTAGAAAAACACATTTAATATGAAAACCGGGCAGCTAGGCCTCGACTCATGCTAACTAAAGCCTAATGATTTATTAGCAGAACTTTAACATATAACCTTTTATATTAGTGCAAAATCATATTTTAACAAAACATTTCATCATTATTAGTCAGTTTCGTTAGTCCCCAGATATATTGGCGGCCACTCCCCGTGGGCACATTTCAAGCGCACTTTTTAGCAAAATACATTAATACATTTTCTATGCAGCATTATTAAACATTAGTTCATAAACATGTCATGTTAATTTTGAGTATAAGTGCTACGCTCTCTCAGTCCCTCCTCTGATGACACTTGTCATCACACAAAACCTTTCCCTTCACAACTTTTCATGTTTCTCAATACGCGCATTTCGACTTCTTCCCCCCATGTGATTTTTCCCAAATTTCTTTAAACATTTTCTCCTTTTCCTTTTCCACTTTCCTTTTATTGCGTTTTGCCACATTTCTTTTAATTCTTTTACTAATTTTGCATGATAACCAGAGTCCGAATAAACAAGTTAGAACACTCAATATACCCCCTAATATTTTTGCAAGTAATCCATTCCAAATACAACTAAACCAATTCCCTACTTTAGCAATTCCTTTTCCAACCCTTTCTCAGACTCCAGGTTCCTTCAGCTCCTTCAAATCTGCACTATCTCTTGTTAGGTTAGTAAGCATACCTCCAATCTTTTTGCTATTGTCAGGAATGAATGCACCACAATGGCGCTCATTAAGCATCTTACAGACTCCGCCACTCTTTGCTAAAAGAATGTCTAAAGCAAGCCGGTTTTGAAGAGTCATAGCTCTCTCTGCAGCAAGTTCAGTATCCATGAGGAGTATAGCCCCTGTAAAGTTTGTCAGCATGTTATCCATAATAGTAGACAACTTTTGAATCTTTATGGAGTTTAAGATAACCCCTACTGAAGGAATTATGGCTCCAAATATGTCACCAAAGACAGCAGCCGCCGTCTCTCTCTTTTGTCTAGTATGCTGTAATTCAGACATTTTAGGAATTTGCTTTAAGTCATCAATTTGACAGATCTTTGGGAAAACTATTCCCAAATAACATGTCCCATACCATCCCTTTGGAGACGGTAATAAGCATTAAGCTCACATATATAATTGATCCCAGGGTCCATTTAACATGAACGTCCATTTACTCTGAAACAAAAACACATGCCTGCATTCACTCGTTCCCACAAATATGCCCATGGTGTTAGTGTAACAGTTTCAGGATTTGAAGCATTGTTAGTCACTTTCTTATCCATCAATGGCATTCCCACAATCACACCTATAATTATTATTGCACATACAATACCCAAAATAACACTCAACCAACCAAGCATCCTACCCTTATCATTATTTCTAGGGTTACTCATGATCTATAAAGAATCAGAGAGCACAATAGGATAAAACAAAACAATCAAACAATCAACCTTGAGGTAGACTAAAAGCTCTTTTTCTTTTCTTTGTGCAAAGTCTCTTTCTCTGAGCAAGTATTTACAGCGTTTCACTCACTCCCAGGACCCTTTGTCAAATCCGGTTAGCAGCTTGTCATAATCGTTTTTTCAGAGTCAATTCAGGTTATCAGTGTCACATCCGGTAATTTATCAGTCTCTTTTCTCAGCTTTTCAGCTCTGAATTTCAATTTCAATTTAACACAGTCTCTTTCTATGGTTGTATGCAGGTGCAGTAGTATTGACCTGGAATTTCTCGATCAAAACAGAACGCCAAGAATTTTTGTTGCCATTCAGCTGATGTTGTGTACGCCCATTCAGGACCTGCGTACCTTCTGCCCTCAACTCTCTTTCTTTTCAGTTTGCGATCACCCTGCAATTCTCCTTCACTAAGATCTTCTTTCCTGGTTGTATCAACTTCTTCCTCTATTGTTTCATTAGGGATCAGTTTCTCCCCTGCAGCTTGTGATTCTGGCCAATTATCTCCTTTAAGTGTTTTCTTTCTGCTTGGCCTTTCAGGACGTTGAACAGCGCCCTCCTCTTGTGCTATGGTTTTTTCTCTTGATGGCTCTGCAAGTGGCTCAGGAAGAGTCAGAACACTTTTACCCCCTGCCACCTCACCTTCTTCGCCTTCAGGGTCTGTTATGGGCTCAATTTCAAACCCGTATCCGTCTGCTTTTGGGAGAACCTCTCTTTGTGTTGGTTCCCCTGTTGCCTCAGCTGAGATAGGCTCGCTGTCACTCCTCTGGATCTCATTTACTGTTTGAGTGATTAAGCCGTCCTCAGCGGGCTCTCCTTAAGTCTCAGTTCCCCTTTGAATACTCTCCGGCCCTGAGACTTCCTTCTCTGCAGCTGTTGTTTTGGACACTTCAAGTTCCTCATCAGTTGGACATTTCACCTTCTTTGTGTGACTGGCATGTGTCCAATTCGGAAGACCTGCACATTTCACAGCGGTAGTAGTTGTCAGTATTACTTATTACGGCCCCTTCCAACGTGGCTCCAAACACGACTTCCTCACGTGTTTCTTGACAACAACCCAGTCACCGGCTTTCAGGGTGTGACCTGGATCACTTATCGGTGGCAATGTGGTAGCCTCCACCTGGTGAGAGAAAGAGCGGACCACGTCAGCCAGACCCTTGCAGCAGTCCAACACCATATGATCTGTGATATTCACAAGAATATTTGCAGGCACTGCGGGCAATCTCATAGCTCGGCCGATAAGAATTTCATGAGGAGACAGTCCTGTTTTCCTGTCAGGTGTGTTTCTCATTGACATCAGCACTAAGGGCAATGCATCTGGCCAATTCAAATTGGTACCTGCGCACATCTTTGCCAATCTCGACTTTAAGGTACCATTCATCTGCTCCACTAGTCCTGATGCTTCAGGACGATAACTACAATGCAACTTCTACTCAATGTTTAATGCAGCACACAAGAGCTTAATCACCTCATTGTCGAAGTGTCTGTCCCTATCTGATTCTAAAGAGATCGGAAACCCGAAACGTGGTATCAGTTCCCTAAGCAGCAGCTTTGCTACTGTGAGGCTGTCATTCCTATGTGTAGGGTAAGCTTCAATCCAGTGGTTTAAAATACACACAATCACCAACACGTACCTTAATCCTCCACACACGGGCATTTCAATAAAATACATCTGCATTCTGCTAAATGGACCTCCTGCTCTCCCAATGTGGCTCAAATTCACCACAGTCCCTTTTCCTGCATTCATCTGCTGACAGATGATGCACCTGTGACAGATAACCTCTGCAGCTTGTCTGAATTTCGGATTGAACCAATCAATTTTGAACAACCTGATCATTGTGTCTCCCCCAACATGTGCTTGACCATGGTAAAACCTTGTAAACTGTGACAAAAGACTGTTTGGCAAAAACATTTTCCCCTCATCTGAAACCCATAAGTCATCAGAGCTCTGTATGCATTGCATTCTCTGCCAGGAACGTTTCTCCTCTTTGCTGGCACGTCCCTGCAAGGATTTTAGTTCATCTAATGTGTCTACCAGCCTTAATGCATGTTTCATTTTCAGTTTCAGGTAACAATTCCCACTGATCTCGAAACGATATACAGTTCAATGCACAAAACCTTGCGACTTGATCTGCATATCCATTTCCCATTGACACAATGTCTTGTGACTTAACATGAGCATTGCATTTTACCACGGCAATTTCAAGAGGTAACTGAATCGCGTGCAACAAGTCCTTAATTTTCTTGCCATTTTTCACTAGAGAACCAGAAGAGGTCATGAAACCCCTCTGTGACCATAGTTGGCCAAAATCATGTACAATTCCAAATCTGTATCTGCGGTCAGTATAGATAGTGACTTTCAGGTATTCAGCTGTGTGGCATGCCCTAGTAAGAGCAATTAATTCAACCACTTGAGCAGAGTATACTCTTTCGAGCCAGGAAGCTTCTAAGATGCCAGTGATTGTTCACACGGCATATCCAGCTCTCAGTACTCCTACTGCATCTCTCAGGCATGAACCATCAACACAAATATTGTAATAATTTTCTTCCAGTTGGGTATCTTTAATATCAGGTTTTGGTTTGGTGCACAGATCTATTACCTCAAGACAATCATGTTCTACTTCCTCAGCATCATCAATTTCTGCATTTTCAATAGGAAGTAAAGTTGCTGGGTTCAATACAGTACATCTTTTAAGGGATACATTAGGTGACCCCAATATAATTGTCACATTTTTGTTAATCTTGCATTTGTCATATGCTGTGTTTTGGTTCGGGTCAACAGAATTTCAACTGAATGTGGGACCATTACTGTTAAAGGATGTCCCATCACTATTCCTTCACACTGTGTGAGGCTTTGACCAACTGCTGCAACTGCACGCAAACAACCCCGTAAGGCTGCTGCGACTGGGTTCAAAGTAGCTGAAAAATATGCTACTGGGCAGTTTGCACCTACATGGACCTGTGTCAGGACAGACAAAGAACAAGCATCTTGTTCATGACAAAACAGTACAAAAGGCTTTGTGTAATCAGGCATACCTAAAGCTGGTGCCCTGCACATGCTTTCCCTCAGTTCCATGAATGCCTTCATCTCTTTCTCGGACATGGTTATGGCACCCGGGCCATCCTGAACTTCTTTAACAGTCAGTCTCACCAATGGTTTAGAGATAATGAAGAAGTTGGGAATCCACTGACGACAGTAGCCCACCATTCCCAAAAACATCCTAACGTCTCTCTTGGTTGTCAGGGGATTCATCTGCAGTATGGCTGTCACTCTTTCTTTGGATATTTTTCTCGACCCTTTCTCCATCAGGTGACCTAAGTACTTCACCTCTTTCTGACAGTATTGCAGCTTCTATGGGGACACTTTATGTCCATTCTTTCCCAAATGGTTCAGAAAGGCAATTGTGTCATACCTGCAGTCATCTTTTGTTCTGGATGCAATTAACAAATCATCAATGTACTGTACTAAAGTCGAACTGAATGGCAACTCTAATGACTCCAAATCCTTCTTCAGTATCTGATTGAAGATGGAAGGCGACTCAGAAAACCCTTGAGGGATTCTGCACCAACTGTAAACCTTGTCCAGGAATTTGAAACTTAAGAGAAATTGGCTATCCTCATGAAGAGGCACCAAAAAGAATGCTTGAGACAGGTCCACAGCTGTGAACCACTCTGCATCACACGGAACCTGAAACATAATCACTGCTGGATTTGTCACTATGGGGCAACATTTTACCACAATCTTGTTTATTTTCCTCAAATCTTTCACAATTCAAACCTTCCCACAAGGCTTTTACAAACCCATTATTGGTGAATTGCACGGGCTACTCAGCACTTCTTTCAGAACCCCTTGCTTCACAAAGTCCACAATTATCTGCGCCACTTGTATGAGGACATCTTGTGCCATGTGGTACTGCGGTACCTGAGGAAACACTGCATTCGGCTTTACCTCTACTTTAACCGGTTCTACTTCTTTTATTAGTCCCACTTCTTTTCCTGTCAGGTCCCACACTTTCTCTGTCACTGTTCCCTGCAGTTCAGGTGGTAAGTCAGTCACTGTAAGCATCGGGAATAGGGTTATCAAAGGGTATTCCTCATTTGTGGTCTCCGTCTCTAACTCTGGAAACTGACCATCGTACCCTTCATCATCACTGTTTGTCTGCACCTCAATCCCTTCTTTGGAACAGGTAATCAAACACTTTGTTTTAAACAGTAAGCCTCTACCCAGTAAGGATACTGGACTCGAGTCACAGACTAAAAATCTGTGTAATCCCTGGAAGTTACCAATCTTAACTTGGACCAGATCTGTAATCAAATTTGTCAGGAACTGATTTGCTACTCCTACCACCCTTATGGTTCGCCCCGAAAGTGGCAATTTCTGAACCTCTGCACTTCTGACTGTAGAGCGTGTAGCTCCTTTATCAACTAGGAACAAAACCTTATGACCCATCACTTTTCCCTCTACATAGGGTCCCCTCTGGTCTACTTCTAGGGACGCTGCAAGCCTGCACTCCTCACTGTCTGAACAATCATCCGACCATTCATTGTTTATTCCATCCTCACCACGCAATGGGAATTGTTGTACTGTGTTATTTTGACTCATCGTTTGACCTGTGACCTGTTGAGGAAGCATCACCTGTTGCTGTCCCATTGGAGCTGATGGTATCTGCATTTGCTGTCTAGGTACCATGGGAATCTGCTGTTGTACCTGCTGCATCTGTGCTGGTTGAACACGTGGCATTTGTATTTGTTGCATGGGTTGGAGATCCTGCATCTGCACCATGTTATTCTGGAAATTCGGATTTTGACCCCTCACTTTTGGACCCCTCACATTTTGAAATGTACAGACATCATTGCTTTGTTGAACAACACCATCCTGCACCACCATTGGGCATTCCCACTTCTAGTGCCCCACGCCCCCGCACGTGTGACATGGTGACACCTTTTTCATACCCTGCACATCATTTTGAACCACAACAGTATTCATATATGGACCACGATTCACAAAACCTCCTCGACCTCGACCTCTTGGTTGTGCCTGAAACATTCCATTCCCTTGCTGTTGCTGCTGTGCCATCTGCTGTATTCCATTTCTCTGCATCCCTGCTTGCACTGCCTTAATTTGCATCACCATCACCTTCTCTTTCAACTTTCTCTGCTTTCATTCAATCTCGTCACTACAGTATTTTGCATTCTGCAACACCTCATCAATCGGTTTCGCTTGCCAACAGATTAAATGATTCTTAATCATCTGGCTAATCTCTGGTCTCAGTCCATCCAACAAACCTGAACACAAGATGATTCATGTCTTTCAGTTCTATGACCTCAGTGCCACTGTAGTGTTTAAATGCCTTCAACAACATCTCATAGTAAGCATGAATCGACTCTTTGCCCTCCTGTGACTATCAATCAATTTTCTGCCAATCAGTCACTTTCGGCGACACTTTCTGCTTCAAAAACTCAATCACTTTGTGATAATACCTCATCACCTCAGAAGACGGTGCTCCAGTAACCTTATCCCTTGCCGGCTCCTCTGTCGGCCAATCTACACCCCTCTTGCGCTCAAGTCATAAGTCAGCAGGAACTATAATCTCAAACAGGGTATTCAAGTCTTCCCAGAGACATTTCGCAAGCTTCACAAACCTGTCCGTCTGCTGGTACCACTCTATCGGCTTCTCCCTCAACCTGAGATAATCATTTGTGAATGACAGGATGTCACCCCTAGACCATGGTACATGGTCTAGAACCCCACCAGCTGTTTCTCTCATTGGTAACATCTTTATTGTCCCCGTGTCCGGTGCAGCTTTCGCCTGCTTTGTTTCTGGGCCATCACCTTTCTCTTTATCTCTTTTCTTTGCCCATCTGCCTTCCCATTTTTCTAATGCTCCCCAAATTTGAGCACTCTGTAGTATCTCTTTGAGGTGTCCCTTCATTCTAATAGATCACGTGTGATCGAAGTCTTTGGGTTCAAAGTCTAACCTGTAACTCCTTTTCAAATGCTTAGTACTTTCTATGTCTATGCCTATTTGTCCGCCAGGTTTGCCAACCTCTGATGCACCTTGCCCACTTCTTTGGTTATTTTGGGGCACAGATACCTCAATTCTGCTTCTGTGTATGATTCTAATCTGTTCACCCCCATTGTTACTTCCACTAAATCTGTAGCTTCTACACCCAGTCTTACAAAATTCAGGTATTCATCCCTCTCTGACCTCTCTGCGGTCACTGTAGTAGTCTGCGGAGTGTTGAGCTTATCTAACCACTCGTTCAATTGTTGCGCTGTTAAGCCTTGCAACGAAATATTTCCAGACTGCATCATTGGTGACTGTGTCATGTTTGTACTCATTACCTGTGGGGTTAGTGTTCCCAACCCTGCTTGCCTCATTGTCTCCAAAGGAACCCCAATCGGACTAAGTCTAACAAGGATCTAGACCTTTTGACTATCTGTTCTCCCTGCAAGTGTCCTGTGGACCCTCCTCTTATTGCCTCTTGGGTCATTACTCCCTGATCACATACGCCAGGCTTACCTTGCGCATACAGCGGTACTGGTGGACCAACAGTAATTGGCAATGAAATAGCAGCTGGTGACTGTCCAAGTCCCAAACCCTGTGGAGCATTAACTCCCATAGCCTGATTTATCATTGGTGCTGTAGCTACTGACTGTGGTCCTGCAACTGAAGTATAACTCGGAACAACCTGTTGCTGCGGTTGGGGCAGCAATTGCGGAGTTGGCTCAATCTGCACTAATTTTGATCTTTTGTATACCGGATCAGGGGGCACCATCAGACTCGTAGTTGTTTCTAATATGGGAACATCAGGATAAAGCCTCTGAATCTGTGGTGGCTGCAACTGTATCTGTGTGTCTGGCGCAAGTGGGTACACTGACACCATTCTGTATCAAAACTGTATCACTTGTCTGCCCTGTATTTGAGATTCCCTTATTTTGTGCCGGGTCTTCAGAACCCACAATAGTGCTCTGTACATTACCATTTATGGCATATGGTGGTGGGCGATCATGTAACAACTTATTAAGAAACTCTTCATCGTCTGAATCATCTGCGTCTGCCCAAGACCTCTGAGTCTTCTTTGGTTTATTAGAACCTTTGTCTGTCTTACAAGTAGCCTTCTTTCCCTGTGTCTCATCCTCTTGGGTTATTGCCGGAAACATCTTAAGTCCGTCAACTATTCCCCTTCTCCACATCTTAGTCTCATTATCCCATCTAGCCTCAGCTAAAGTCTTTTCTGCTCTTTTCATTCTCCTTTCAAATTTCTGGTGTCTCTGTCGTATGGCCATCAAATCCCAGATTGATAATACCTCATACTGAGCTGGTCTCGGAGGCGGTTTTTGCACACTTAACATCATTCGTAAATTCTCCAAAATTCTTACATTAAACGTTCCGTGTTCTGGAAACGCCAAACATCCCTCCTTCTCTGTCAATTTGCAGTACTGTCTTAACCAAAGACATGGCGCGACTCCCTTCTCCTCCATTACGATATAAGCTGGAGTACCCTCAGGCGGTGTAGGCTCCCCCACACTCGCTGTAATGTATGTATCCCCCCTCAAAGCACTCTTTAGAGCCTTGAAAAACGTCATCTTTGCGTCTTTTATTTTGTTTTAAATCTAATCAGGAAGTGACTTTAATTCCCAGAATACTCTTCACCCACTTTTCTCAACCTATTGCCTCTCACGGACGGCTGCCAATCCGTGCACGACCCCTCTTGGCAACTGACCTATCCCAGCGTGGCTCAAATGACGTCACACTCACACACACTCCAGCTGACAAAGTCTTGCGGCTTCTCCTCCTCACACAAAACGAATGCAAAAGATTGCGAGCACCTTTAACAACAAAAACCCCAAATTTGCCAGTTTATTACAGGAAGGGTAACACAATCGCTTCAGAACTTTACAGCGATTTCACTTGAAGCCTCGGCCGCTACTCTCTCCTTCTTAGCTCCTGCACTTGCAAGCATAATTTGACCCGCAAACCCTACTCTCGACTTGTCAATGGTTCGTTCTAGTGCACTTTAGAACTTGCCAAATCTCCATCGAAGGTTTCACTCACACAATTTAACTCAAACTTGACTTGTCAACCACGCCCGATTGACCTATTAAACCGCACAAATTACAACATACACCCAAGTGTCTCCTACAGTTGTCAATATACGCCGGAGTCTTAGACCACGACGGGTCCGTACATCACCAACAACCACGTGGACAATTTTTGAGCGCCACACTCACATGAAGTTTGCCGACTTCCCTACTCTCATACTGCGGAGTAGGCCCACTCCTACTAAAACACCATTACCCGGCCTAAAACCACACAATTCACAAATTTCACAAATCACCTGCAATATGAATAAGCTGAGCAAGCGCAATTTCTACACCACACATACTAGAACGCCAAGAACATACTCAACTCACTTAGGCAGGCTCCGAGATTCCGGGAAAGTCATTGGGAATTTAGAGACACATCATACCTCCAATTTGCATTATTTTGAAAAACAATTCTAAACAATGGTCCCCCGTCTTAGGGCCCCAAAGGGCCTAAACCATCGCTCTGCTACCAGAACTGGTAAGACGTCCCAATCTGATTAATTTATTCACTCTGGGACTCGTTTTAGGCCAATTAATCGTTTGACCCTGATTGAAGACACCTTAGGACGAGATAGCTGGTCAACATATCAATCAATAGGTCAATAACGTCATCAATATTTACCATAATAAGACAATTCAGATTAGTGAAACTCATTAATAAAACTCAGAAACTACTATGACCTTTGAGCCATGAATAACCACACCAGTTTAGTACGATTTTGTGATGTTTATTCCCTATTGATTACAATTCTACTAGTAAGTTTATTAGTCTCAAAACCAAGAAACACATTAACATAGTCACAATATGGCAAATCTGATATGATTTAATCAAAGCAAGAATCACGAATATCAGAACATAACACGACGTCAGCATAGGTTATCCTTAGCAGAGTATCATTAACGCATCATTCAACAAAGCATTGAACCAGTCATTTGTCTATTTGAGTCTGTTTAGTGATGGCAACTCTGATAAGATTTCATCAAAGCAAGAATCACGAATATTAGAACATAACACGACGTCAAAATAGTATATCCTTAACAGAGTATCATTAACGCATCATTCAACAAAGCATTGAACCACTCATTTGTCTATTTGCGTCTGTTAAGTGAACCCCTCATCTAACCTCGAATTAGCATTGGCATGTTGGGCTTCATGCAAAACAATTTAGCAACACCAATTTAGAAAACATCTAACTATGGTCTCTGTCAAAAGAAGCAGTTGTTACCTAGAAAGGAAAAGCAAACAGACAATTACAATTTCACTGTCATATAGTTACCCTCGGTATTGGGTCAGCATACAGATTCAGTCTTCGTCCTCAGGACATCATTTGATTCGCCATCTGTAGGAGGCTGGCCTGGCTTGTAGTGGGTACCAGAGGTACTTACACCTTGTGCCAGGTCCAGTTATCCCTTATTAGTGTAGAAGAGGTGTTTCTAGCAGCTTAGGCTGATAGAAGGTAGCTATGGCAAAGCAGCTTAGGCTGAACTAGGAGACATGTAAAGCTCCTACTATACCACTGGTGTCATATGCACAATATCATAAGAAAACACAATACAAAGAGTTACTAAAAATAAAGGTACTTTATTTTTATGACCATATGCTAAAAGTATATCAGTGAGTACCCTCAGTATGAGGATAAGATATATACACAAGATATGTGTACACAGACCAAAATTAGGTAAGTAATAGCAAGAAAAGTAATGCAAACAGTGTAGAATTACAATAGATTGCAATAGAAGCACATAGATATAGGGGCAACACAAACCATATACTCCAAAAGTGGAATGCGAACCACGAATGGACCCCAAACCTATGTGAGCTTGTAGAGGGTTGCTGGGACTGTAAGTAAACAGTGAGGGTTAGAAAAATAGCCCACCCGAAGACCCTGAAAGGGAGGTGTAAAGTGCATCTACTACCCCCAGAGAGCACAGAAGTCGTGATAGGGGGTTTCTGCAGGAAGAACAAACACCAGCAATGCAAGAATAGTGGATTTCGGACCTGAGGACTTGTAAGACAAGGGGACCAAGTCCAATAGTCACAACAGTGTCGAGAGTGGGCAGGAGCCCAGGAAATGCCAGCTGAGGGTGCAAGGAAGCTGCCACCGGATGGAAGAAGCTTTGAGTTCTGCAAGAAAAAAGAGAGCTAGGGACTTCTCCTTTAGAAGACGGATGTCCCACTTCGCGATGAAGCTTGCAGAGGTGTTCCCACGCAGAAGGATCGCAAACAAGCCTTGCCAGCAGTAAGGGTCGCAGTAGAGGTTTTTGGGTGCTGCTGTGGCCCAGGAGGGACCAGGATGTCGCCAATTGGAGGAGGAGACAGAGGGGGTGCCCAGCAACTCAGGGAGCCCTCACAGAAGCAGACAGCACCCGCAAAAGTACCCAAACAGGTACTTGGAAGGAAAGTGAACTGGAGTCCACATGAAGTCATAAAAGGGAGTCCCACAACACAGGAGGACAACTCAGAAGGTTGTGCAGTTCAGGAACGAGTGCCGGGGACCCAGGCTTGGCTGTGTATGAAGGAAATCCTGGAAGAGTGCACAGGAGCCGGAGCAGCTGCAAATCATGCGGTACCCAGCAATGCAGTCTAGCGTGGAGAGGCAAGGACTTACCTCCACCAAACTTGGACTGAAGAGTCACTGGACTGTGGGAGTCACTTGGACAGAGTTGCTGAGTTCCAGGGACCACGCTCGTCAGGATGAGAGGGGACCCAGAGGACCAGTGATGCAGTCTTTTGGTGCCTGCGTTAGCAGGGTGAAGATTCCATCAACCCACGGGAGATTTCTTCAGAGCTCCTGGTGCAGGGAGGAGGCAGGCTACCCCCAGAGCATGCACCACCTAGAATCAGTCGAGAAAGCCGGCAGGATGAGATGATACAATGTTGCTAGTAGTCGTCTTGCTACTTTGTTGCGGTATTGCAGGCATCCTGAGCAGTCAGCGGTCGATCCTTTGGTAGAAGGTGAAGAGGGAGATGCAGAAGAACTCTGATGAGCTCTTGCATTCGTTATCTAAAGAATTCCCCAAAGCAGAGATCCTAAATAGCCAGAAAAGGCTGTTTGGCTACCTAGGAAGGAGGATTGGCTACCAAGAGAGGTAAGAGCCTATCAGAAGGAGCCTCTGACGTCACCTGCTGGCACTGGCCACTCAGAGCAGTCCAGTGTGCCCCCAACACCTCTGTTTCCAAGATGGCAGAGGTCTGGGACACAATGGAGGAGCTCTGGGCACCTCCCCTGGGAGGTGCAGGTCAGGGGAGTGGTCACTCCCCTTTCCTTTGTCCAGTTTCGCGCCAGAGCAGGGCTGGGGATCCCTGAACCGGTGTAGACTGGCTTATGCAGAGATGGGCGCCATCTGTGCCCATCAAAGCATTTCCAGATGCTGGGGGAGGCTACTTCCTCCCCAGCCCTCACACCTATTTCCAAAGGGAGAGGGCGTTACACCCACTCTCAGAGGAAGTCCTTTGTTCTGCCTTCCTGGGCCAGGGCTGCCTGGACCCAGGAGGGCAGAAACCTGTCTGAGGGGTTGGCAGCAGCAGCAGCTGCAGTGGAGACCCCGGAAAGGCAGTTTGGCAGTACCCAGGTACTATGTTAGAGACCAGAGGGATCATGGAATTGTCCCCCCAATGCCCATGATCTTAGATATGTTACATGGCCATGTTCAGAGTTACCATTGTGACGCTATACATAGGTAGTGACCTATGTATAGTGCACACGTGTAATGGTGTCCCCACACTCACAAAGTCCGGGGAATTTGCCCTGAACAATGTGGGGGCATCTTGGCTAGTGCCAGGTTGCCCACACACTAACTAACTTTGCACCCAACCTTCACCAGGTGAAGGTTAGACATATAGGTGACTTATAAGTTACTTAAGTGCAGTGGTAAATGGCTGTGAAATAACGTGGACGTTATTTCACGTAGGCTGCAGTGGCAGACCTGTGTAAGAATTGTCAGAGCTCCCTATGGGTGGCAAAAGAAATGCTGCAGCCCATAGGGATCTCCTGGAACCCCAATACCCTGGGTACCTCAGTACCATATACTAGGGAATTATATGGGTGTACCAGTATGCCAATGTGAATTGGTAAATTTAGTCACTAGCCTGTTAGTGACAAATTTGGAAAGCAGAGAGAACATAACCACTGAGGTTCTGGTTAGCAGAGCCTCAGTGAGACAGTTAGGCATCACACAGGGAACACATACAGGGCACATACTTATGAGCACTGGGGCCCTGCCTGGCAGGGTCCCAGTGACACATAGACTAAAACAACATATATACAGTGAAATATGGGGGTAACATGCCAAGCAAGATGGTACTTTCCTACACCATCCGTCAGGAAATTCACAAGAACGGGTAGGAAGGGACACTTCCTTCATAAGGAGAAAAAGTATATAACGGGCAAGGTAAGGACACGGTTGGTTTGAAGAACCAAATAGCAAAGTCTCTATGCAGAGTGACAAAGGGGGTCATTACAACATTGGCGGTAAAAGCCGCTTACCGCCGTGCAGAAGACCGCCAACACACCGCCACGGCCGCGGAATTCCGCCACAGCTATTACGACCCACACCAAAGGTCAGTGATAAACTGACGAAAACAAAACCTCCACCGTCACGCCAACAGAAATACGCCCATGCTATCACGATCCACGAATTCACGCGGCGGTCTTTTGACCGCGGTATTCCATTGGCGTACACACCACTGCGCTCAAAATACACACACATCTCCAAAACACCACCACATTGGACAATTTAAAATACACACACCTGATACACATACACACACCACTCCCACACACCCAAAACAATATAAAACACACACCCACATCACCCACAAACCCCTACGACCTCCATTACAGAGAGAAGGCCAGAGAGAGACACCACCATCAACAAACTAGCAGCTATAGGCACACAACACCATCACCCACACAACTGCCACGCACAAAACACCACACACCACTACATATCACCACACTTATCACCACACACACCACCCCACACATCACCTACACCACCCCATGGCACGGCAAAGACACCCCAAGTTCTCGGAGGAGGAGCTCAGGGTCATGGTGGAGGAAATCGTCTGGGTAGAGCCACAGCTATTTGGATCACAGGTGCAGCACACCTCCATAGCTAGGAAGATGGAGCTATGGCGAAGAATAGTCGACAGTGTCAACGCAGTGGGACAGCACCCAAGAAATCAGGACGACATCAGGAAGAGGTGGAACGACCTATGGGGGAAGGTGCGTTCCGTGGTCTCAAGACACTACCTGGCGGTACAGCGGACTGGAGGCGGACCCCCACCTCCTCACCCACAACTAACAACATGGGAGGAGCAGGTCTTGGCTATTCTGCATCCTGAGGGCCTCGCAGGATTCGGTGGAGGAATGGACTCTGGTAAGTCAAATCTTAACTATCATATCCCCCACCCTACCTGCATGCTATCACAGACCCCCACCCTCGCCCCCTCCCCTATCACTCAAACTCCTCACAAATGTACTAATAACACAAACCACCCATCCCAACACTAAGCCCTGCATGACAAAACAAAGCATGGGCACCCATCACTAAAGCATGCCCACTGCACATACCCATAACACCCCCCTCAAACATCATCCCACAAGCCCCCACACAGGAATGCTAGCACTGGGGTACACGGTCACCCACCCATTGCACACCATGACACACACAGATACAATAATCATGTTTTCACACCCCTGTAGGACCACTACCCAACGTCTCCAGACAGGAGGGTCCAGACATCACCACCCACCCACAGAAGAGGCCCACAGTGATGACAGCAGCTCTGTCCAACTGGATTTAGATGACCAGCCCGGACCATCGTGGGTCTCAGGACAGTCGGTTCCCCTCACACAGGCACAGCCCACCACAGACCTTCCACCCTCTGGTAACACCAGCACAGCACCCACCCAGCGGGCCCATACCTCCGTCCCCAGGACACGTCAATCAGCTGTGTGTCCACCACTACAGGGAACCCAGGATAACCCACCACCCCAACAACAACAGGGACCTGGGGGCAGTGACAGTGGGCACACGGTACAGGGGACGGAGGCACAGGAACACAGGGGAAATGGGAGGGCTGTCGTGCGACAGGGGGCGGACAAGCCAAGGGAACCCACTCTCCACGAGGCCCTCTCCTCCATCATGGGAGCATACCACCACTCCCAGGAGACGATGGCAACGGTCCTGGCTAAGTTTCAGGAGACCCAGCGCATGCAGGAGGAACAGTATTTGGGGTTCAGGGAGGAACTCAGAACCATCAGCTCCGCCCTGGGCACCATCGTAGGGGTGCTGAAGGAAATACTTAACACCAGGAGGGACACTGTGGCACTCCAAGGGGCCCCTGACACTAGCATGGACGATGAACTGCCCACCACCTCCGCCAGCGCTAGTGGACAGGAGGTACTGCCACAGGACCACCACACCAGCACCCCACCCCCTGCTGACGGAGAACCACCCCGAAAGCGGTCCCTGAGATCCAGGAACAAGACAGAGCATGATGCCAAGACCCCCGCCAAGAAATGAGACCACCCTGATTGTCATCCTACTGTCCCACTTTGTAACCCTGTCCATATTGGAACTGCCCCAGCTCCACTTACTCTGCCCATATGGGCAATGCACCTGTGAGACTAATAGACTGGACTCTGCCATTGACATTCTTCCACCATCACCCCTCACCATTTTACAACCCCCCTCCAATATTTAGCACTTCAATAAACACCCTTGAAGCACAAAACAATCTGGGGTCACTCTGTGATTTCGAAAATGTGTATTAGCAATGACAGTGACAAAATGCGTTTTCAAATGTAATGTCAACATACCTATGTCACACATCTCAGGTCCATGAGGAATCTAAGCAGATGACACACGTTGGAAACCACACCTGTGAAACCGTAAGGGAAATGTACAACTCAGTGACCATATACTGCTTGAAATCGACAGACAGGATAGAGGTAGAAGTGTGAAAGTACTTGTAGTAGGCAGGAATATTTTCTCACCTGTGTGTCACTGGAAATATTGCTCGATAACTGAGTCCCTGTTGTCAATGTCTTCTTCCTCCGCTTCCTCCTCATCACTGTCCACAGTCCACAGGCTCCACAGCTGCCACAACACCGTCATCTGAACCATCCTCCTGCAGAAAAGGAAAAGTTGTTGCAAAGCCAAGTTGTGAAGCATGCAGCAGGCCACGATGATCTGGCACACCTTCTTTGGTGAGTAGAATAGGGAACCACCTGTCATATGGAGGCACCTGAACCTGGCCTATGGGCCTCATTGTAGCGTTCCTCTGCCCTGGTCCTAGGATTCCTCACTTGGGTCAGTAGCCATGACATGTTGGGGTAACCAGAGTCCCCTAATAGCCACACACGGTGCCTCTGGAGTTGACCCATCACATAAGGGATGCTGCTATTCCGCAGGATGTAGGCATCATGCACAGAGCCAGGGAACATAGCATTTACCTTGGAGATGCATGCCAAACATACCATCTGTACAATCATCGAATGATAACTCTTCCGGTTCCTGTACACCTGTTCACTCCTGCGGGGGGGGACCAGAGCTACATGGGTCCCATCAATGGCACCTATGATAATGGGGATATGTCCAAGGGCATAGAAGTCACCTTTCACTGTAGGCAAATCCTCCACCTGAGGGAAAACGATGTAGCTCCGCATGTGTTTCAGCAGGGCAGACAACACTCTGGACAACACGTTGGAAAACATAGGCTGGGACATCCCTGATGCCATGGCCACTGTTGGTTGAAATGACCCACTTGCAAGGAAATGGAGCACTGATAGCACCTGCACTTGAGGGGGGATTCCTGTGGGATGGTGGATTGCTGACATCAGGTCAGGCTCCAACTGGGCACACAGTTCCTGGATTGTGGCATGGTCAAACCTGTAGGTGATTATCAAATGTCTTTCCTCCATTGTCGACAGGTCCACCAGCGGTCGGTACACCGGAGGATTCCGCCATCTCCTCACATGTCCCAGTGGACGGTGCCTAGGAAGGACAACAGCGACCACAGAGTCAAACAACTCAGAGGTATGTACCCACAGTCTACACAGAACACCATTCATAAACAAAATGTGGCCTGTATTTGTGTTGTGAGACAAGGTCTAGGTCTGTGTGACGCAGTTGATAATTAGGCCATGTGGGCCCCTGAAATGGCGGCTGCCTGACCTCTAAAGTGGGACAATGGGATGTGAGGTAACTGCGCTGGCATTGTACACCGTCGCGGTAGGCAGTCAAAGACCGCGGCGCAATGCTTCATTGGTTAACATTGGACCCTATGGGTCCCAGAAGCCAATGACGATGTATGCTGGCGGTGATGGTATGCACTACCGCGGACGTGACCGCCGCGGACGTGACCGCCATTTTCTATCTGTTCAATCACTCGATACCTGATCTTCGACAGGCGAGGACCTACACTGCATGTGCTGCTGTGACCTCGGTCTGGAAGAGACAATGGCTCGTGCGTCTGGGAAAGGGCCACTGCCTTCACTACAGTTGGAGAAGCTAGTGGACGGGCTCCTCCCCCAGTACACGCTACTCTACAGTCCTCCAAACCAACAGGTAAGTACACAGGGAGCACGTTGTATGGGCTATGCCTGTGTGGATAGGGCTGGTTGTAAGAATGAAGGGGGCACAGTTCTGCGTGCATGAAGGATTGTGAATGCATGTGCCACATGGCAAGGGTAGGGATGTGGGCCACTCACTTAGACGGTGCAGTTGGTAATGACTTCTCTTCTTCCCCTGTACATGTCATGTAAGTCAGCGCCCACCAGAAGAAGGATATTTGGCGTGCCATTGCCAAGGACGTCTGGACCATGGGGGTCCACCACAGACTGAGCACCCACTGCCGGAAAAGATGGGAGGACATTCGCCGCTGGAGCAAGAAGACGGCGGAGGCTCAGCTGGGGATGGCCTCCCAACGTGAGAGGGGTGCCCGTCGAACCATGACCCCCCTGATGTTCCGGATCCTGGCGGTGGCCTACCCTGAGTTGGATGGGCGCTTGAGGGCATCACAGCAGAAACAAGGGGGTGAGTACGACATCATTCAACAGACTTTGTGCGCAGTGAAGGTGTCTGTGTGGGGGAGGAGGGCTGTGGGTTTCCCTAGGCCAGGGCGAGTTCCGTAGGCTAGGCCCCTCCGTAATGCAGGCCATGTGGCACCCCACCCCACCTCTGTAGAGTGCCAAGTACAGGTATTCATGCCCCTGTGTCATCTATGTGTGCAGATGTCGTCCAAAGCCATGTAGGCCATATCCCAGGAATTGCATCTGTAGAGCCCAACAGCGCGACGTAGTGCAGGGGGCTGCTGTGTCTGTATTGTCCGCCAACGGTAGCGGTAAGCCATGCACTCAACCAGTCTTTCTTCTGTCGTCCCCCCCCTTTTTGTGGTCTCCCTGTTCTTGTGTGCATCAGCATCATCAGGCGGAAGTACAGTGGCACCGGAGCACGAGGGAGCAGCATCCCACATGGCCATGGAGGGCCACACCATGGACTCATCGCCACCAGTGGGACGGAGGGCGAGGGGAGCACCACGGCGGTCACAGGATCTGCAACCAGCGACACGGACTCGTCCTCCGATGGGAGCTCTCTTGTGGTGGCGGCAAAATCTGTGCGCCCCACTTCTACAGGTACAGCCGCCACCCCCCCTAACAGCACCGCCCTCCAAGCAGCCCCTCAGCGTGTGCCCCGTGCCCGCTCACCCAGGAGGGTGGGCATCACCTTCGCCTCAGGCACCTCAGCCCCTGCCCCTGTCAACTCTGCTGCCCTCAGTGAGGAGGCCATTGACCTCCTCAGGTCCCTCACTGTTGGGCAGTCTACCATTTTGAATGCCATCCAGGGTGCAGAAAGGGAATTGTAACACACAAATGCATTCCTGGGGGGCATTCATTCTGGTCAGGCTGCCCTTCATCGAACCCTGCAAACTCTGGCCTCAGCACTGATGGCAGCCATTGTCCCTGTATCTAGCCTCCCCCCTCCAATTTCCTCCACCCAGACCCAATCCCCTGTACCCCAGCCTATCCCAAGCACACCATCAGACCAGCCTGCACACACCTCAACACACAAGGGAAGCTCAGGCAAACATAAGCACCACATATCCCACAGGCACTCATGCAAGCATCACACACATACAGACACACCAACATCCACTGCTTCCACTGTGTCCCCCTCCTCCTCGTCTCCCTCCTCCCTCCCAGTCTCGTCTACACTCACACCTGCATGCACTACCACTACAGCCACTACGTCCCGCACCAGCACACCCACCACCACACCCCGCTCACGTGCACTCACCACCCCCACTACCATTTACACATCCCCTGTGTCCTCTCCCAGTGTGTCTGCGCCGCCCCCTCCAAAGATACACACACGCAGTCACACAACCACCCAACAGCCATCCACCTCACAACAGCTTTCAGCCCATGCACTTGCACCCAAATAGACAAAAGTTACACCTCCTACAACCACCACCTCTTCCTCCACTCCCAAACCCCCTCCATCTACCCGTCCCAGTGTCTCCCAAAAACTTTTCCTGGGCCCCCTTAACCTATTTCCCACCCCCCCTTTCCGACTCATAGGTCCCGTACTAGCACCTCAGCCAAAAAATCCCCGGGACCAGTGGTGCCTGTTGTTACAGGTATGTGGAGTGCACCGGCCACCAGGACAGCCAGTGTGGCACGGAGCCACAGCACAGCCAGTCCCCCCCTGTGAAGCACCAGAAGTTGGACAGTGCCCGGCGGGAGAGGGGGAAGACTCCAGCTAGCAAAGCCGCTCGCAAGGGTCCCGGGGGGAGTGTCGACTCAGCTGTGACTCCTCCCAAGGTGGGGAAGGGGCAGAAGAAATCTCCAAAGTCTGGGAGGAGCAGCACGGCGGAGAAGACCGCCATCATCCCCGCTGCCCAGAGGCCAGCCCCATCGTCACTGGCCAGGAGGCCGACGCCAGAGTCACTGCCCAGGAGGCCAGCCCCATCGTCACTGGCCAGGAGGCCACCGCCAGCCACAGCCCAGCTGGCCAGGAGGGCCCCGCAAGCCACAGCCCAGCTGACCCATGAAGGACCGCCAACCACAGCCCTGCTGGGCAATGAAGGAACGCCTTGGCAAGCACCGCTGAACAGGCCAGGGAACGCTGAACAGAGCAAAGACCGCCATGGAATGCACCGCTGAACAGGTCTGACACTGGCAACTCAAGCACCGCTGAACAGGCCAGGGACCGCTGAACAGGGCAAAGACCGCCATGGAATGCACCGCTGAACAGGTCTGACACTGGCAACTCAAGCACCGCTGAACAGGCCAGGGACCGCTGAACAGGGCAAAGACCACAATGGAATGCACCGCTAGCCCATTTGCAGCAGGGGCAGTGACGCTACTGGGACCGTCACGGGGTGTGTGCTGCACTCTGGGCACCAGTCCCCCTCCAGAACCAGTGGAGACTTGCATCCACTCCGTCTGTCCTGCACAGGATGAAGCACTCTGGGCACAAAGCACCCTCCAGAACCAGTGGAGACTTGCATCCACTTGAGAGACTGTGGCTCTGCACTCCCCAGGATGGTACAGTGGGCAGCCCACCCACTGCAGAGACCTGAGAGACTGTGGCTTTGCACTCCCCAGGATGGTAGAGTGGGCAACCCACCCACTGCAGAGACTTGAGAGACTGTGGCTTTGCACTCCCCAGGATGGTACAGTGGGCAACCCACCCACTGCAGAGACTTGAGAGACTGTGGCTTTGCACTCCCCAGGATGATACAGTGGGCAACCCACCCACTGCAGAGACTTGAGAGACTGTGGCTTTGCACTCCCCAGGATGGTACAGTGGGCAACCCACCCACTGCAGAGACTTGAGAGACTGTGGCTTTGCACTCCCCAGGATGGTACAGTGGGCAACCCACCCACTGCAGAGACTTGAGAGACTGTGGCTCTGCACTCCCCAGGATACATCAATGGGCATGGAGCCCCCTCGTGGATCTGGCGTCGTGCACTCATCCGGCTGAGGTGCCCCCCCTTCCCTTCCCCCTGAGGTGCCTGTTGTATTTCTATCTGATGCCCCTGCAGTGTTCTCTCTGTTTTGATCGGGTATCTTGTGTGGGCCTCGCCCATGCATTTTGGACCCAGTGGTCCACGGACAATGAATGGTGCAATACCTGCACTACTAATCGTGGTGTATATTTAGTTTAATGTGTATATATATATATATATATATATATATATATATATATATATGTATATATTTGCTTACTGTAGTTTGAAATACTACAATGGTTCAACTCATTTCCTTTTGTCTTTGCATTCTTCCGGGGGGTTGGGGGTTGTTACTGTAATGTATAGATATGCATTGGTGTGTGTGTTGTAGTGGGTGAGGGTCGGGTGTGGGTTGGGATGTTGGTTGTGTGTGTCCCTGTGTTTTTGCCTCTCCCCTCCCCTATGTCGTAGGTGCAGTACTCACCGTGGTCTTCGCCGCCGGCGTTGATGATCCTCATATAGGAGCAGGAAGACTATCGCAGGGAGAATATGGAGTTCCGGCTCCATGGTGCCCTCGTTCCTCGTGGAGTGTGTAGAGGTGAGCGTTTTCTCTTTGAAATGGCTGTTTCTGCCTTGTTTTTATCCGCGGTGAATCCGCCCTGGAAAAGGTGGCGGATTGGTAGGTTGTGATACTATGGGCGGTACATTGTCCTCCGCCTGTCTGTTGACGGTGACCGCCGTGCTGTTTGTCTGTACCGCCGTGGCGTTCTGAGTGTTAAAGTGGCTGTCTTTGTTGGCGGTTTCCGCCATGGTCATAATTCCAATTTTTTTACCGCCGGCCTGTTGGCGGTTTTACCACCTCTTTAACACCGTCCGCCAGGGTTGTAATGACCACCAAAGTGTCTGGATCATAGCAAAGTTCGCAACGGCATCTCCCCCTCCTCTATCTAAATGGCTCCCCGTGTCATAGGTTTTTATCCCTTTTCTATCGTACAGTCCCCTAATTCTTGATTGGTTGGGGTCGGTACCCCACTATCTCCCTCCAATAGGTTTTCTATGACTTCATCAAAATTGTCACCCCATAACAGTTCTCACGTAGTTTATTGGTCCTTATGATTGACGTCTCCAGCGGGTAGAATGTCCAGTATGATTTCATACTCTTGTGGTCCTCTCGCATCTTCAGTCAGTAGGTCCATTGTCTGTACCAGTTCAGGCGACCTTGTACCTGCTATAAGTCTACAGCGTTGCATTCAGCAAAAATGTTTCTTCTAACAAGTCGAATTTCATGAGAACGGATCTACTACGGTTACACTTCATCCTTTAGCGTTGGAAAAATAAGAGTTCATGTCCTTCAGCAAGTCAGAACACTGCACATTAGAAAAACACATATAATATGAAAACTGGGCAGCTAGGCCTCGACTCATGCTAACTAAAGCCTGATGATTTATTAGCAGAACTTTAACATATAACCTTTTATATTAGTGCAAAATCATATTTTAACATAACATTTCATCATTATTAGTCAGTTTCATTAGTCTCCATATATATTGACGGCCACTCCCTGTGGTCACATTTCAAGCGCACGTTTTAGCAAAATACATTAATACATTTTCTATGCGGCATTCTTACACATTAGTTCATAAACATTTCATGTTAATTTTGAGTATAAGTGCTACGCTCTCCCAACTCTAAAAAGCCTAGTGTCATTTTCTGACGAAAAACCATCCATACCACATGACTCCTGTCTTATAAAAGACAGGAGTCATGCCCACCACCCCAATGGCCAGCAAAGGGGACCAGTATCCCCTGGACATGGCCATTGCACCCAGTGCCATGCAGAGGGCCTTAAGTTGGGCCCTCAATGGCACTTTAATAAAAAACTTAAAATATTTCTTACCAATACTTACTCCACTTACCTGAGACGGGGTCACCAATCCTCCAGTGTCCCTCTGGTGTGGGCGGGAGTGTGTTCCTGTGGCTTGAGGAGGGAACCTGTGGACCCATTCCATGGTGTTTAACCATTGAAATGGGTCCACAGGTCCTTAACTCCTGGTCTGAAGCAAGCTTTGCACCATTATTTAGGCCCTCCTCCCACCCATGCGTCATTTTAGCACGGGTAATAAATATGGGGCATTTTTTAGATGGGAACGCCTACCTTGCATCTCATTGACAAAAGGTAGGTTATTGCATCTAAAAAATGGTGCTAACTCCATTATTTTGACGTTAGATGGGTCTAACGTCAAAATATAAATATTTAGTTAGTTTTGCGCCGCATTTGCGCAAAGAAAATGACGCAAATTCGGCACAAATGGGGTATAAATATGCCCCTTAATGCTGAGGTGCCTGTCCTCACCCCCAGTAAGCTCAGACTCTAGTGCCAGCAGAGAAAATGAACCCATGACTGTTTGGGTAATACAGTAAAGCAATAATCAGCATTCAGTGGGTGCCCACGGCCTTTTGGCCCCAGTACCACTGCACCTGCTGAATAATGGAAAGGTCGATTACTGTTGACCCCATCAATTAGAGGAGCACCTTTTTCAAACAAGGGGCTTCTCTCTGATCTGTTGTTGATTGCAACTGTATCAGAAGTGGTTGGGACTCCAGCTGCTGGTCCTTCAAACTTCCATAATCATTTTATGGGGCATACTATGCAGGAATGTCACTTAATCGGCCTCAGCCTTTCTAATTATTTATGGTCTGCCAACAAGCAAAAAGTGTGAACTTACAACAGGAATTACTGCTTGGGCAAAAATACATATTAACATTGAGCACAGTATTACCCTTGTAAAAGAGGGTTGCAAAAGAAAAGAAAAGAAGGCGACAGAGATTGCAAAAAAAATGCTGAACTATTGGAAATTTTGCAATAGTGGCCCCTTTTGAAAATGAGCACTTTATAGAATTCACATTTAGCCCACACTATTTCCATCCTCTCTTTCACTCGCCTCAAGCTTTTCTATAAGTTGGAAGAAAAGCCTACAAACCTACTGACTAATTTGCGCACCATCTACACAAAGTCAAAGGAAACGCCACGATTCCCTAATATTCCCTAAGGAGGCAGCATCTAACAGCTGAAAAAACGTGTCATGAGTTGAACAAAACAAAAACTTATTTTTTTCTTTTAATTAGTTTATAAGTGGCCGTCACGCACGAATCAGAACAAAAAAAAAACACTGAACAAACCAAAGAGCAAAAATAAAGCATTGAAAAACTAACCTTGAACCCTGAAAGGGAGAACAGTACAGCGTAGCTGAGTAGTTTAAGTCCTTACTGCACCTGGGTTTTGTTACGATGAAGCGTACTGATGGTTTGCTAAATATATCTTGGGGACATTCATAAAGCTGACCTAGGAATGCATTCTACCCGTCGCTTACCATTGGGTTTGTGGTTTGTAACTCACATTTTCTGGCTTTCTATTTGCTGGCTTTTTTGCTTCAGATTGTCCAGCTTAAGTCCCCTCCCCCCCCCCCAACCACTGGACAAACCTTGTTTAATGTATTCTTTCACAATCTCACTTTCTGTAAACATGTTTTTAAATCTTGTTCTTATCTTGTCACATCCGCTGTGCATTTGAAGGTCAAATATCAAGCCTCCTCTCCCAGGAAAATTTGTATTCTTTCTCTGACTTCATAGTCAGAACATTTATGTGACAATCCTGCTTGGGTAGCCATGTAAGAGTAGAGGGTGTACAGTGTTTTTTCTTAGAAAAAATGAACTGTGCCGGTTTCAGAATATATATCTGAAGTAGTACAAGTGAAACATTTTGTGATTCTGAAGTGTGGGGGAAAAATATTTGAATATGTTCAAAACACATCAATATACTATGGGGCATATTTGAGAAAAGTGGTGCTGCACACAGTGCAGCGCCACTTGTCTTGCACCCCTTAGCGCCCCTTAATGCCACCATGTGTGACTGCGCACCATGGCAGTTCTTAGGGGACTAGCTTCAGAATTTTTGATGCTAGTCCGGCGCTTTGCAGCATTAGCGTCAAATATTTTGACGCTAATCCTGCAAAGCACCCAAAGGCCCATTGTAACCAATGTAAGCCTCCTTTTATTGCCTGTTCTGAGCAGGCCTTGAAAGTGCAGAGAACAATGTGCAAAGAAATCTCTTATATTTCTTTGCACCATGTTTTTGGCCCTGCTTACTCAGGAATGTCCCCTTTGCATACATTAAGCATGCATAATCTAGCGCAAAGGGTTACAAAGTGGTACAATGCCACTTCACTCTATGCCGGCCAATCCACACCACTTACTCCACTCCACTCTACCTCACTCTAGTCTATCCCACTTCACTCCAATCTATTCGACTCGAGTCCACTCCAAAGTACCCCAATCCATTCCACCCACTCCACTTTGCAACAATCTACTCCAATCTACTCCACTCCAATGTTCCCCACTCCATTCCACTCCATTCCACATCAATCTACCCCATCCCAATCTACCCCACTTCAATCAGCTTCACTCTAGCCCAGTCTACCACACTTTACTCCCTTTTACCCCAATCCACTTCATTATGATACACTCTACCCCTCTACACTACAATCTACCCCACCCTACTGTACCCCAATCTACCCACTCCACTCAAATCTACCCCACTTCACTCCACCTCAATCTCCCCCACTCCACTTAATCAACCCGATCAACTCCACCCTACAACAATCTACCCCGTCCCCATCCCCATCCACTGCACTACACTAAATTCCATCGCACTCTGCTCAAATTTTCCCAGTCTTTCTCACCAAACTCCAATCCACTCCAATCTACTCCACTCCAATCTAACCCAACCCACCCCACTCCAATGTACCCAACTCCAACATACTCCAATCCAGTCTACCCAACTCTACTCCAATCTACCCATTACACTTTACTCCACTCCATTCCAATCTACCCCAGTCCAATTTACCCCATTCTACTCTAATTTACTCCACTCCAAACTCCTCTGCAATCTATCAAACTCCCCTCTACTCGAATCTACCACATTCTACTCCAATCTACCCCACTCCAACCTACCACAACCTACCCCACTCCAATCTACCACAATCTACCACACTACAAACTACCACAATATACCCTACTCCACTCGAATCTACACACTCTAATCCACCCAATCTACCCCAGTCCACTCTAATTTACCCCACTCTACTCTACCACACTCCACTCCAATCATCCCCAATCAACCCCACTCCACTTCTTTCCAATCTACCCTACTCCAATCTACCACACTCCAGTCACATTTACCCCACTCAGCTCCAGTCTAACCCCCTCCAGCCCCCATCACTAGAATCTACCCCACGCCACTCCACCCCAATCTATCCTTCCCCAATCTATACCACCCCAATCTACGTCAATTTATCCCACTACACCCCATGCCACAGGAATCTACCCCACCTTCTCTATCCCACCCCACTCTTCCCCCCCTCCAATCCAACCCGCTTCACTCCAATCTACCCCACTCCAATCTCCCCTACTCAAATATAACCCACTCCATTCCAATCTCCCTAACTGTAATACACCCAGTCTAACCCACCTCACTCTAATGAGCCCCACTCCACTCCAGTCTACCCCATTTCACTCCACTGTTCTCCAGTCTATCTCACACCATTCCAATCTCTATTCCACTTGAATCTATCCTCCTCCACTCCAGCCCACTCCACTCCAATCCTCCCCACTCCATTGTAACCCAATACACCCCACTCCAATCCACCCAGTCTACCCAGATCCAGCCTACCACACTCCATTCTATGTACCCAATCTACCCCACTCCCCTTCACTCCAACCTACCACATACCCCCAAATCAACCCCAATCCACCACAATACACCTCACTCTGTCCCACTCAAATCTACCCTACCACCTTTTACCCCTGACTAACCTACTCCAATCTACCCCATCCAATCAGCCCCATACCAATCTACCCCACTCCAATCTACCACAATCTACTCCACTCTAATATATCTCACCCTAACCCAATCTAACCTACTGCAGTCTACCCCACCCCCTCCCAATCTACCCCATACCACTATATCCACCTCAACTCCAATCTACACCACTCCAATCTACCCCAGTCCACTCCGATCTACCCCACTCTTATCTATCTCGCTCCACTCCAATCCACCACATTTCACTCCAATGGATCCTACCACAATCCACCTAATTTATCACACTCCAATCTACCCCACTCCACTCTGACCCACTCCACCCTAATCAACCCCACTCTCCTCCACTCTATTCCACTCTACCCTGATCTTCCCCACTCCAATCTACCCTATTCCAATTTACCTCACTCAACTCCATTCTACCTCCCTCGGCTTCAATCAATGCCACTCCACCCAAATCTACCCCAATCTACTGCACTCCTCTCTTCCCCAATCTACCCACTCCATTCCAATCTAGCCCCATATATATTCCACTCCACTCTTCCCTGATCTTCCCCACTCAAATCTACCCCATTCCAATCTACCCCACACAACTCCAATATACCCCACTCCGCTCCAAACCACTCCACCTCTCCCAAGTTGTTGCCAATCCCATGCACTCCACTCTTCAACAATCTACCTCACTCCACTCCAATGTACCCTAATAGATCCCACTCCACTCTACTCCAATCTCCCCACTCTGATCTACACCACTCCACTCAATTCCAATCTATCCAACTCTAATCCACCCAATATACCCCACTCTACTCTACTACAATCTCCCCACTCTGATCTACCCCACTCCACTCCAATCTATCCAACTCTAATCCACCCATTATACCCACTCCACTGCACTCTAATCTACCCCACTACATTCCACTCCAATCTACCCCATTCCACTCCAATCTTCCCCAATCTATCCCACTCCACTCCAATCTCTACTCGACTCCAATTTATCCAACTCCACGCCAGTCCTCCCCACTCCACTCTACCCCAATCTATTCCACTTCAATCCACCTAATCTACCCCACTCTACTCTACCGCTGTCTGCTACACTAAATTCCACTCTACCCAATCTACCCCACTCCACTTCTTTCCAATCTACTAATATGCCACCCAAATCTACTCCATGCCACCCTAATCCACCCCACTCCATCCCCTCAAATATACCCTACCCCATTTCACACCAAACTACCCTACTCCAATCAACCCTATTCAAACACACCCACACAAACTACCCCACTCCAATCTACTCTACTCTAGTTCACTCTACTCCAATCCACCCACCTTAACCCAATGTACCCCAGTCCACTCCACATGTACCCCCACTTCACCCCAATGTACCCTACCATAATCCACCCAATCTATCCCACTCCAATCTACCCCACTCTACTCTAACCCACTCCACCATCATTTACCCCAACTCCAATCTACTCCTCTCCACTCCTATCTACATCACTGCAATCCACCCCACTCTAGCTACTCCAATCCCCTGCACTTCACTCTTCCCCAATCTACCCCACTCCAATCCAATCTACCCCAATATATACTCCACTATACTCTGCCCTGATCTATCCCACTCCAATCCACCCCACATCACCCCACTCTGCTCCACTTCACCCCAATCTGCCCCAATTCAATCTACACCACTCTCTTACTCCAATCTACCCCTCTCTAATCTACCCCAATCTACTCCACTTCTGATCTACCCCACTCTACCCTAATCTAACCCACTCTACCCCTATAAACCCCACTCTACCCCAATCTGCCCCACTCCATCCCACTCCATTCTATCCCATCCCAATCTACTTCACACCTATATGATCTACTCCACTCCTCTCATCTATCCTACTTCGCCCTAATCTACCCCACTACAAACTATCCCAATCTACTCCAACACCATTCCATTCTACCCTATTGTAATCCACCCAAGTTACCCCACTCCATTCAACCCCACTCCACTCCACTCTATCCCACTCCAGTCTACCCCACTCCACTCCAATGTACCCAAATCCACCCACTCCACCTATTCCTCAATCTACAATTTCCATATTCACCCCACTCCAATCTTCCCCCTTCTAATTTACCCAAATCTATTCCACTCCAATCTACCCTACTCCAGCCCAATTTACACCAATCCACCCCAATGCACTCCAGTGCAATCTACCCTACTCCAATCTATCACACAAATCTAGCCAACTCCCCCACCCCAATCTACCATATTGCACTCCAATCTACCCCAATGCACCTGTGATCAGGTGGCAGTTGGTCCAGGGACATCTAAGATGGGCGGCACACTTTTTCCATGCTATGAAGTGCTACACTGTTCTAGATGTAACTTTGTATCCGGAGGGCACATTGAACATCAAAGACAGCATCAGTACTTTGGGGGTCATCTGAGGTGCGGTAGCGGATCCTTGCTACAACAGTAATTGTGGGACAAGGCAGGACAACAGTTTCTAGGATGGAGAGTTGAGTGGAGATGCTGAGTATGGGAGTGCCATAGCCAGCACGGAAGAGGAGCCACTGCGGAGTGAAGACGCAGGCCAGAGAGAGAAAGAGGAAGAAGACCATTGTACACCACTGCCCAAGTGCCCAGTAATCCCTGAGAGGAGGTGGGTGCTGTGAGTCCCAATGCCACGACCCTGACGGGCCAAGGACTTAGGTAGTTACTTGAAATACATAGCTTCACTGTACGGAGGTGGTGCGATTAGGTACAGGGTTCACAGAGAGGTCATATGGGAACCGGGAATCACCACAAAGCAGTCGTATAACCCACTTGGTTCATGAGCACTGTGACAGGTGCAGTAGGGAAAGTTCATTAGCGCTGTATGTAGCAAAATTGATCTTATACTTTGTAATTTCCTTAAGGGGCATCCTACGCCCAATCTCTGCGCTGGAAGAGAAGTCAGAGAAGATGGGAGAAAGTTTAAAAAGGGAAACGTGAGACGTACCAACAGGAAGAATGACCACCTCATGTGAAGCATCGATTTCCTAGTGAATGTCTCCCCAGAAAATCTCCCAACAAACACAGCTTTCCTGTCCCTGGCCCGGAACCCCTCCCATCCGCACAGTTTCCTCAACTAACAGCTTCGTCATGAAAGAAAAACACAATTTTTACCAGCCAAAACATTATACGTCAAACCACAGGCAACAGCATGGTTTGCTAGGTCACATGATCAATCTTACACCGTTACTGTAGTGGAGCATTACAGATTCATACACAGCCATCCACACCAACAACAAGAGCTGTTCCTTAGCCCTTTTAGTGCATGTGCAATGGCTGACACGCACACCCTCCCCGGTGTGTCTGTTGGCCACTGGATGACACCAGGGAGGGTTTAATGGAAGATGCTGGGGAGACGCAGAATCGCTTCTGCGTTTCCCCCTGACTTCTGACATGAGCTCAGGTGCCTATAACTGCTGAATGTTTATGGTTTTGTATGAGTGAAACTGGGCCCAACTATAACACCCTTGCAACCTTTGTTTTTTTCAGTGCATTTCTATGGTGTTTCCATTCTATTTTATAAATATAATGTCCATGTAACCTTTTTTTAGTGAATGTCTATGTTTTTTTTTATTCTATTTCCTAACTATAACGTCCCTGTAACCTTCGGTTTTTCTAGTAAATCTATCTATCTATCTATCTATCTATCTATCTATCTATCTATCTATCTATCTATCTATCTATCTATCTATCTATCTATCTATCTATCTATCTATCTATCTATATTGACTGGTTACAGGGACATTATAGTTAGGCTCACATTTCACACATATAAAACCGGTGAAATTCAGCAGTAATAGCTAACTGAGCTAACTAGAACTTACGCCACCACAATGAACTGCTTATGACCTCACATATTACATGGTCAGACACATCACTGATGACATCATTGATGGCATCTCAATGACCTCACTGATGACATCATCCAGTGAGTGTGAGGGTTTTCTAAAAGTCTTTAACTGTTAAGCATATATACCACAGTGATACAAAAGTTAAAATAGTATACTTTCTGTACTACTAATGAGTGATACTATTTCTAACATATATTATGTGACTGGCAGTGTTACTGTGTGTATCCACATGTGAGTGAGCGTGTGAGTGCCTGTATGGGAGTATATGTAGGTATGTGAGTAGCTGTGTGGATGAGTGAGTGGCTGTGTGACTGACTATATTGGTTTGTGAGTCGGTGTGCAGTGGCTGCATGGAACAGTGAGTGGCTGTGTGAACGGCTGTATGAATGAATGACAGGCTGTGTAAGTGGCTCTATGGGCAAGTGAGTGGCTGTTTGGTTAAGTAAGTTGCTGTGTGAGTGGCTGTATTGTAGAGTAACTGTCTGTGTTACTGGATGTATGAGTGAGCAAGCAGATGGGTGAGTACTTGTATGGATGTGTGAATGGGTATGTAAGTGGTTGTGTGGGTATGTGAGTGAGCGTTTGAGTGCGTGTATGGTTGAGTGAGTGGCTGTGTTGAAAGGCTGTATGGGTGAGTGTGTGGGTGTGTGAGTGGATTTATAGGTGAGTATGTGGGTGTATAAGTAGCTGTATGGCTCAGTGTGTGGCTCTGTGAGTGGATGTATGGGGAAGGGTTTGGATGTATGAGTAGCTGTATGGGTTGGTGAGTGGTTGTGTGAGTGCCTGCATGAGTAAGTGAGTAGGTGTGTGTAGGTAGCTCTATGGATGAGTACTTGTATGGGTCTGTGAATGGGTATGTGAGTGATTGTAAGGGTGAGTAAATGGGTGTATGAGAGGTTGTATAGGGATCTGAGTGGGTGTGTGAGTGCCTCTGTGGAATATGTAATCAGTGATTCCATGTGCCATCAGTGATTTTTGTAATATGTGAGGTCATAAGCAGTGCATTTCGGGGGCATAAGTTATAGTTAGCTCAGGTAACTATAACAGCCGGATTTAACTTGTTTCGTACTAGTGAAATGTGACGCTAAGTACAACAACCCTGTTGCATTTGTTTTTTGTTCAGTGAATTTCTAAGGATTTTTTTATAAATTCTATTTTTTAACTATAAAGACCCTGTAACCTTTGGTGTTTTTTCAGTGAATTTCTAAGGATTTATGTATGTTGTTTCCTAACTATAACGTCCTTGTAGCATATGGTTTTTAAAGTGAATTTCTAAGGTTTTTAAAATTTTATTTTCTAACTGTAACCTCTGAGTAGGTCTGTCAGTGAGTGTGAGAGTGTCTGAGTGGGTGTGTGACTGGGTGTGTGAATGTCTGAGTAGGTCTGTGAGTGGGTGTATCAGTCTGTGAATGGGTCTATGGGTAGGTGCATGACTGTCTAAGTGGTTCTGTGAGTGTTTGAGTATCTGAAAGGTCTCTGAGTGACAGCATGAGTCTGAGTGCATCTGTGAGTGAGTGCATGAGTTTCTGAGTGGGTCTGTGAGTGGGTTCCTGAATGTCTGAGAGGGTCTGTGCTTGGGTGCGTGAATGTATGAGTGGGTCTGTGAGTGGTTGCATGAGTGCCTAGGTGGGTCTATGAGTGGATGCATGAGTGGGTCTGTGTTTGAGTACATGAGTCTCTGAGTGGGTGCGTGAGTGAGTGCATGAGTGCCTGAGTGAGTGTCTGAGTGCATCTGTGAGTGGGTGTGTGAGGTTCTGTGTGGGTGGGTCAATAGAGTGACTTGGCCACAAAGGAACCACACCTGACTCTTTATCCAACAAGAGTCCACAGTTTTGCACAAAATGTCTCCCCAGCTGAAGTACTTTCTCCTGGTTAGTTAGTAAGTGCTACCTTGTTGGGTAAATGTCCAGTATGTATTCTACAGTACAGCTTCGTAATGGACCAAGTTGAAATGTCTCTAGCGACGTTGTGTGCATTTGCCAATGTGATTGTTCCTTGTGCATCTTTCTCCAGAATTCTGTGAAAACATGAATCCTCCTAAAGAGAAGCCAACGAGACTACAACGATGTAAATCTCCTCTAAACCAGGGTCCTTCCTCTTAGCTATGTGACGTAAGTGCTTCTTTGTTTGGTGGAGATATCCTCATATTCCTCAGCATCAAGAAGGCACCACCAACATTGGTGGGAAATGCACAGGGGGGACACAATGATAAGCTTTCCATCATCCTGGCAAAAGGCTGGAAGACCTTTAACCACTGCTGAGGTTGGGCCAAGGAGGTGGCGCTTCCAGGTGATTTGCACATTTGCATACTGTTAGCAATTTAAAAGGAGAACCATGGACTCCCCTGTCACACGGAGAGGACCAAGAAAGAACCCATTCATCCCAGTCACATACTGATTGCGTTCCAATGGATGAAAGATGCATTCACCTCCATGAAGGATTTCAGATTGTTTTTCAATGTGGAATCTGGGAGTAAACACACTTGTTTTGCCTTCGCCAAGCAGAGGAGTTAGGGTAATTTGTCCTTTCCAGAACTGGAGCTTCAACTTGGGCACCTGCTACGTTTATGTTTGTAAGTGCTTCCTGTTGAGGTTTAATTTCTACGAAATAAGCATCATGGTCAGAACGGAAACTCACCTGCTTGTTTATCCAACAAGAGTCCACAGTTTTGCACAAAATGTCTATCCAACTGAAGTACTTTCTACTGGTTAGTTACTAAGGCCCTCATTATGACATTGGAGGTAAATCCCACTTACCGCCACGCTGACTGCCGCCAACGTACTGCTGTGGCAGCGGATATCCATTAACCATATTATGACACACACACACTAATCCATCAGTATTCAGCCACAGACACAAGTCTGCCACACCAAAGGTCAGTGATAAACCCACACCGTTAAGCCAAAAGAACTACGCCGATCACATTATGACCCACGAATCACCACGGTGGACATTCAATGGTGGCAAACCATTGGTGGTACATACCGCTGCGCTCAAAATACACACACACACATACAAAACAACATTACATTGGTCAGTTTAAATAACACACACCTGACACCCATACACACATCACACCCACACCACTATAAAACACACACCCACACTACCCACAACCCCTTACGAATACAAACCATTGGCACAAGACAGACACCACGACTACAGACAAAACCAGAGCCACACACCACCTACACCTATACACCACCCACGCATCCCACATCACACACCCCAACACATCACACTACAGACCCTTACCTACACACCTCACACAACACCAATGGCACCACAAAGACACCCCAGATTCTCAGAGGAGGAGCTAAGGGTCATGGTGGAGGAAATCATCAGGGTAGAGCCACAACTATTTGGAGCATAGGTGCAGCAGATATTGGTAGCTAGGAAGATGGAGCTATGGTGGAGAATCGTGGACAGGGTCAACACCGTGGGACAGCACCCCAGAACAAGGGACGACATCAGGAAGAGGTGGACCGACCTACGGGGAAGGTGTGTTCCATTGCAGCAAGACACCAACTCGCTGTACAGAGGACTGGTAGTGGACCCTCACCTCCTCCCCCACAACTAGCAACATGGGAGGAGAAAGTCTTGCCAAGCTTGCATCCTGAGGGCCTGGCCGGAGTAGCAGGAGGGCTGGACTCTGGTAAGTCAACTGTATACTGTTATCACCCTGCTACCTGCATGTCATCACATTCCCTCACCCTCACTCCCATCACTCTACCATCTCCCACACACCCCACCATCACATCCCACCCATCCCAATGGCAAGCCCTACATGCACCACCAATACATGGACATCACTCACAGACCTGCATGGACACCTATCACCAAAGCAAGCACACTAGAGAGAATTATCTAGCCCACCACATACCAACTTACACAAGTGAAAGCTGCCAGGGCAAATACAACCAAATAGTGCAACCCACCGATGCACAATATGTCACACACAGAAACAATAACACAGCATTTACACCCCCACAGGTATCCCAGCCAATGTCAGCGGAGAAGAGGTGCCAGCAACATCCAGTTCCCTAACTGAAGAGGCCCACAGCAATGACAGCAACTCTGTTCGCCTGCGTCAGGATGACAAAACATGGCCCATGAGGGACCACTAGACAGTCGGTTACCCAGACCCAGTCACACACCACCACAGAGCCTCCCCCATCTGGAAACTCCACCACAGCACCCACCCATCGTATCCATACCTCTGTCCCCAGGACACGCCAATCAGCAGCGTGTCCACCACTAAAAGGACCCCAGGGCACACCCCATACCCAAGACAATCAGGGACCTGAGGTCAGTGACAGTGGGCACACGGTTTAGGGGACAGAGGCACAGGCCACCAGAGACACTGGGAGGGCTGCTGTGTGCCAGGGGGAGGAAAGGCCCAGGGAACTGACTCTTGAGGAAGCACTGACCGAGATTCTGGGAGCCTACCAACATTCACAGGATACGCTGGGCCAGATCCTGGACAACGTGCAGGAGAACATGCGGCGGCAGGAGGGACAGTACCAGGCGATCAAGGAGGACTTGCACCCATCAACACCACCTTGGTCTCCATTGCAGGGGTGCTGGCAGACATGGCCAATATTATGAGGGAGGCAGTCTCACAACAGCGGGCCCCTGCCACTAGCCAGATATCGGAACTGCCTTCCACCTCTGCTGCCGCTAGTGTACAGGAGATCCCGCCACAGGACCAACATGCTACCAGCACTTCTCCCCCTGCAGAAGAAGAACCACCCCCCAACCATTCCCTGCAATCAAGGCAGAAGCCAGAGACTATTACCAAGACCCCCGCCAGGAAATTAGACTCTCCTGATTGATCCCCTTGTGCCCCACTCTGTCACCCTGTCCACCTTGAACTGCCATTGCTCCCCTTACTATGTCGCCTTGGACAATGCACCTGTGCTACAAAGAGACTGAAACAATACCCTGGACTTTCCTCTATCACCACCCCATCCCAATGCACTTGCCCCTCTTCTTCTTAGCATTTTAATAACCATCTTTGGAAATAATATTTTATGGGGTATGTACAATTTTTTAAGTATGCATTCATTTAACCAGGTTCAAACATTGCAATTCAACTGTACAGTAATGTACACATAGGAAAGACCTGTAGTTTCCTGCAGTGTTCACACCAGGAGTTGGGCACCAACTTCTGCAAAATTAATTGCCAGAGGGAACAGTAAGTGGGCATAGAAGTGGGAAATAGCATGCCAGTGCCACAGAAATGCAAACAAATGTCATTGAAATGTGAAGTAACACTGTCTTACCTTTGTGTCATTGGAAATATTGTGGTATCACTGCTGTTCTGTTGTCCTCATCCTCATCCTCTGCCTCCTCATCCTTACTGTCCACAGGGTCCACTGCTACCACACAGCCATCTCCACCCTCCTCCTCCTGCAGAAAAGGCAGATGGCGTCTCAAGGCAAGGTTGTGCAACAAGCAGCATGCCACGATTATCCGGCAGAGCTTCTTGGGTGAGTAGCACAGGGATCTACCTGTTAGATGGAGGCACTGAAACCTGCCCTTCAGGAGGCCAAAGGTCAGTTCGATTTTTCTTCTTGTTCGTCCATGTGCCTCATTGAAACGTTCTTCTGCCATTGTCCTGGCATTCCTCACAGGAGTCAGTAGCAATGATAGGTTGGGGTAACCTGAGTCACCTGCAAATAGCCACACACTATCCTATATGGCCCACACCATACCATACACCAACATATGCTGGGTGGGTGGGAACCAGGGCTCACCTATTAGCCACACCTGGTGCCTCTGTAGTTGGGCCATCACATTTGGGATGCTGCTATTCCACAGGAGAAAGGCATCATGCACAGACCCAGGATACTTAGCATTGACATGGGAGATGTCCTGGTCTGCTAAGCACACCATCTGTACATTCATGGAGTGAAAACTCCTATGATTTCTGAACACCTGTTCATTTGGCTGGGGGGGGGGAGATGCAATATGAGTTCCACCAATAGCCCCAATAATGTTGGGGATATGTCCCATTGCATAGAAGTCAGCCTTCACTGTGGTCAAATCCTCCACTTGGGGGAAAACAACGTAGCTGCACATGTGTTTAATCAGGGCAGACAACACTCTGGTCAGCACTATAGAGAACATTGGCTGTGACATTCCTTCTGCCAAGCCCACTGTTGCTTGGAAAGAACCTGTTGCCAAGAAATAGAGTACAGATAGGACTTGCACAAGAGGGCAGATCCCAGTGGGTTGACGGATAGCAGATATCAGGTCAGGCTCCAGTTGGGCAGACAGCTCTGTGATTGTGGCCCTGTCAAGTCTATAGGTGAGGATATTGTGCCTGTCCTCCATTATTGCCAAGTCCACCAGGGGTCTGTACACGGGGGTATGTCTCCATCTCCTATTCATCCATAGCGGTTGCAGTCTAAGGGACAAAAGAGTGAGGAGCCGGTCAACAGCTGAACATTGGAGCCACAACAGTACAATGCATGAATTAGTAAGGGTTAAGTGGGATTTGTCCTGTGTGTCCAGTTTTTAACTGTGACGCGGTTATTATCCAGGGCCTGTGCCGCCCTCCTTGAAATGGCATCTGCCTGTCCTGTGCGGAGGGACAGGTGGAAGTGAGGTAATTCCATTGACGTTGTGCGCCGTTGCGATAGGCGGTCGGGAACTGCTGTGCAACTCCTCATTGGTTAACATAGGGCCCTATGGGGTACAGTGGCCAATGGCAATGTACCCTGGTGGTGACAGTATGCACTGCCGTGGCCATGACTGCCATTTTCTATCTCAACACTCACTTGCTACCTGACCTTCAACAGGAGATGACCTACACTGCATGTGCTGCTGTGACTTGTGTCTGGAACCTACAATGGCCCGTGTGACATGGGAAAGGGCCCCTGCCTTCACCTCAGCGGAGCTGGAGAGACTGGTGGATGGGGTCCTACCCAAGTACGGACTCCTGTATGGGCCTCCAGACCAACAGGTGAGTATATTGTGGGTACGATGCATTTGGCATGAATGCATGGAGTGGCGTGTGTGAGGGCCTCGTTTTTGGGGGGTGGGTGGATGTCCCCTGGGCGGCGTACAGCTTGTGTGCTGAGCCATGTGTGTGCACATGGTGATGTGAAGGGGTACTGTGGACCATAAGTGTAACAAGCAGGACGGTCTGACCGATACTATTTTCCTGTGTGTATTTCCTCTGCAGGTCAGCGCCCATCAAAAGAAGGGTATATGACATGTCATCGCCAAGGACGTGCGGGCCCTGGGGGTCTATGACAGGTGGAGCACCCAGTGTCAGAAACGGTGGGAGGACCTGAGATGCTGGGCTTGGAAGACGGCAGAGGCCTAGCTGGGGATGGCCTCCCAAAGAGGAAGGGGTGCCCATCGATCCCTGACCCACCTGAGGGCCTGCATACTGGGAGTGGCCTTTCCTGAGCTGGATGGGCACTTGAGGGCATCACAGCAACCACACAGGGGTGAGTACAGTGCCCATCATTACTACTAATGTCTGGTGGGGAGGTATCCGGGTGGTGGATGTTTGTCAGTTGGTGCCCCTAGGCCAGACCTTAAATTGCCCCATGTTGGCGAGGGTTCTGAAGTGATAATCCTGCTACCTAGCTTGTAGGCATCCACAAATGGTCAGGCTGTGTGGGTCCCAGGTGTGCTGCATTTGGCAGTGTGTGCCCCTCCCCATGCCTTGGTGGCTAGCATTATAACTGGTAGTGCAATGCATAGTGTGTAGTGCTATTCCCTGTGTGTGAGGGTGGTGTGTACGCCAATGGTGGTGTTGGTGCAGCCATTGACCCAGTGTATCCTTTGTCTCTCCCCCCCTTTTGTTTTGTTTCCCTGTCCTTATGTGCATTAGCATCATCTGGCAGAGGAGCAGAGGCATCGGCAAAGGAGAGAGCTGCATCCCACAGGACCCAAGAGGCAGAGTCCACCAACGCTGAGGGCACCAGTGGGACGGAGGGTGTGGGGAGGACCTCGGCGGAGACTGGAGGGGACAGTTCTGACACAGATACCTCCTCCGATGGGAGCTCCCTGGTGGTGACGGACACCTCTTTGACCACCTCATCTACAGGTACATCGGCCACCCCCCATACCAGCACCGCCCTCCCAGCAGCCCCACATTGAGTTGCCCATGCCCGCTTACCCAGGAGGGTGGGCATCTCCTTCGCCCCAGGCACCTCAGGCCCTGCCCCAGTTAACACTGCTGCCCTGAGTGAGGAGGCTATTGACCTCCTGAGATCCATCTCTGTAGAGCAGTCATCCATTGTGAATGGCGTCCAGGGGCTGGCAGCCCAGATGCAAAAGACAAATGCATTCCTGGAGGGCATTCACATTGGCTTGGCAGCCCAACAGAGATCGATCCAGGCTCTGGCCTCCTCTCTGATGGCATTGTCCCAGTTTCCACCCTCCCCCCCAACTTCCTCTTCCCAATCCCTTTCCCCTCAACCCCAACCTACCACAAGCACACAGGCAGACGAGCATGCACACAAGAGAACACACAAAAGAGTGGCACAGGCAAACACAGGCACCCCACTTCATCCCACAGGCACTCACACAAAGTCCATCCAGATGCAGACATATCAACAGCCACAATTTCCACTGTGTCCCCTCCTCCACCTCCTCCACGTCCCTCCCAGTTCTGTCGACACTCACACCTGCATGCACTACATCCTCATCCACTACCAGCATCACCACCGCACCTAGCAGAACACACACCTTACTGACAGACACCTCCACAACAGCCATGCACACATCCCCTGTGTCCTCTCCCCCTGTGTCTGCCCCCCAAAAGGTGCACAAATGCAAGCACTCAGACACCCAACAGCCATCCACCTCACAACAGCATCCAGCCCATGCCCCTGTATCCAAACATAGCAGACAGACACCACCTACAACCACTCCCAAACCTTCTCCCACCTCCCGCCCCAATGTCCCTAAGAAGTTATTCCTCTCCACCATTGACCTCTTCCCTCCTCCTCCCCCCCGTCCTTCACATCTGGCCAGTGTGGCAAAAACCCAGGCAAGCACCTCAGCCAACCAGTCCACGGGCCCAGTAGTCTCCACACCCACCTGTGGTGGGAAAGGATCCAGGGCACCTGTGCAGAGGTTGAAGCAACCTGCACCAGGCAGCCTCAAAGAAAGGGTGCCTGCCCCAGCTGCTGCCAGGAAGGGCAAGGAGCCAGCCCCAGCTGCTCCTGCTGCCAGGAAGGCAAGGAGCCAGCCCTAGCTGCTGCCAGGAACGGCAAGGAGCCAGCCACAGCTGCAGCCAGGAAGGAAAAGGAGCCAGCTCCAGCTGCTGCCAGGAAGGGCAAGGAGCCAGCCCCAGCTGCTGCCAGGAAGGGTAAGGAGCCAGCACCAGCAAGCAGGAAGGACAAGGGGCCTGGGGCAGGAACTCTGACGGAGCCCCCACTACCAACCATGGTTGTGCAGCCATCCGAGGCTGCAGGGGATGGGCTGGAGCTCCCCCCCCCACCACCAGCAGCAGCAGCAGCTGCAGCACCACCACCAATGGGCAGCCATCTGAGGCTGCAGGGGATGGGCTGGAGCCTCCCCCCCACCACCACCATCAGCAACAGCAGCAGCAGCACCACCACCACCAGTGGGCAGCCATCCGAGGCTGCAGGGGATGGGCTGGATTCTCCCCCCACCAACAGCAGCAGCAGCACCACCACCAGTGGGCAGCCATCTGAGGCTGCAGGGGATAGGCTTGAGCCTCCCCCCACCAGCGGCTTTAGCAGTACCACTACCTCCATGGGCTGCTTTGCGGCCTGTCCCCAGGATCAAGAGCACAGGGCATGATGCCCCCTACAGAGCATGTGGGCAAGTCCCCCACTTGAGAGACTGTGGCCTTGCACTAGCCAGGATCAAGCAATGGGCATGTTGCCCCCTCCAGAGCATGTGGGCAAGTCACCCATTTGAGAGACTGTGGCCTTGCACTCCCCAGGACCAAGCACAGGGCATGTTGCCCCCCCCCCCAGAACCAATGGTCTTGTTCCATCTGCCCGCTGAGGTGCCCCCCCATCCCCATGAGGTGCCTGCCTATTTTCCAACTGATGCCCCTGCAGTGTTCTCTCCATGTTGCTGCAGGTGACAGGTGGGGCCTTGGACTTTGGCCTGTGTCCCTGTGGCCCACGCACAATGAGGGCTGGGCAGTGTCCCTTGAACTGTACATATGTATATACCAGTTAAATTGCATTTTTATATTTCTACTGTGTTGATCTTATTACACCCACTGAGACACATTCCAGTTGTCCTTTAATTATTCCTCTGGAGTATGGGGTAAATATGTTTTATTGCTGCAGCTGTATGTGTGTATGGTGTTGGAGGTGGGTGTGTGTGTTGTGCTTGTGTGTGTCACTCTCTCCTCCCCCCGTGTGCTAGGCAGCTGTACTCACCATGGTCGTCTGCGCAGTCATTGGTGTTTGTGGTGGAGAAGGACGGCAAAAATAATTGAAAATATTTGCAGCTAGGGCTCCATGGCGGCGTGGTTGTTCTCTGTGTCTCCAAAAGGTGAGTCCTTTCCCCTCTGAGGTCTGTTTCCGCTTTGGATGTCGTTGGTACTGTCCTGGAAAAGATGGCGGTTTCCTGTCATAATATGGTGGGCGGAACATTGGCTTCCGCCTGGCTGTTGGCAGTTACCGCCGTTGTGGCTGTTGTTTCTACTCTGCAGTCAGTGTGGTGAAGTGTCTGTCTGTCTGAGTTCTCACCGCCATGGTCATAATTTGGCAGTAGTTACCGCAAGCCTGTTGGCGGTATTAGTGCCACTTTATCACCGACCGCCAGGGTTGTAATGAGGGCCTAAGTGCTACCTTGTTGGGTAAATGGCATTGTCCATTAGGGGGGCAGTGCATCCTCCTCTCTGGGGACCCCATCCCCAGGGGCCCACTATCATTCAATGAGGGAAGAACCACGTGGCTCCCTCACTCCGGCTGATCTCAGCCCCAGGGACGCCATCCTTTGAGGCCTGGCCTTCATCAAATGAAGGAGGGGACTGCATGGTCCCGCTCCTCAGTCTGATTTTGACACCAGGGACCCCTCCTCTGGGGCCCCGCCATCTATCTGGGGTGCCCCCAGGGCAAACACTGTGCAATGGGACTATGGTGGAGCTTCACGGCCCCGCAGTCCCAGCTAGCTCCCTGCCTCCTGCGGGAACCAGTATTGCTTTTGCACACAGGGAGATGCTAAACATGCAGCTTCCTGCGTGCAAAAGCAATAGTTTCATCACTTTCCCTGCTTGCATCTCTGCAGGCAGGGAAAGAGATGAAACCTCTGCTTCCAGCAGGCGAGAGCACTTTGACTGCTCTCAACCACTGGAAGCAGAGTGTTTGCTCTGACTTGGCAGGAGCTGTCAAACCTCCTGCCAAGTCAGAGCAAACAGCTATGTGAGGCTGGGCACCCCAGGACATAGTAGAAGCTGGTCCTAGGGGGTTGCAGTCCCCAGGGCCATAATTGGCCTCCAAAAGGGGGGGCACCCACCATCATTAGAATTTAGCCTTGAAGAGGTAGTGGTCCCCGGGACTGGAGGTCCGCAACAGACCCCCTTCGTTATTTCTTTCTCAGCCCCAGGAGGTGGTGGTCTCTTGGGCTGCAGGGGGCTGCACAGCCACCCCTTTATCACAGAGGTGGCATTACCCAGGATTGTGGGGACTGTGCAGGGCTTATCCGCACAAATTCTCTATTTAGCCCCGGGGAGATAGCGGTTCCTAGGGCTGTGGGGGAAGCCTTACGGGCCTCCCCAACATAAAATTAAGATTTAGGTGGTCATTACAACTCTGGCGGACGGTGTTAAAGCGGCAGTAAGACCGCCAACAGACCGGCGGTAAAAATGTGGAATTACGACCGTGGCAGAAACCGCCAACAAAGACAGCCACTTTAATACTCAGACCGCCACGGCGGTACAAACAAACAGCACGGCGGGCACCGCCAACAGACAGGCGGAGGACAAAGCACCACCCACAGTATCACAACCTACCAATCCGCCACCTTTTCTGGGGCGGATTCACCGCGGACAAAAACACGGCGGAAACAGGACTATGAAGGGAAAACGCTCACCTCTACACACCCCACGAGGAATCCGGACGCCATGGAACAAGAGCTGCAGATCCTGCCAGCCCTTATCTTCTTGCTCCTCTACCAGGAGCACGAACGCCAGTGGCGAAGACAACGGTGAGTACTGCACCTACGACACAGGGGAGTGGGAGTGAAAAAACAGGGACAGGGACACACGCAACACCCCCACCCCCACCCACTACAACACACACACTAATACAGCATGATACATTATAGTTACACCCCCGACCCCCCCTGGAAGAATGCAAAGAGAAAAGGAAATGAGTGTAATCAATTTAAATATTAAAATCAAGTATGCAGAAATATATATATACACTATAAACAAAATATACACCAAGAATAGTAGTAAAGGTAGTGCTCCAATGAAGTCCGTGGAACACTGGGCCCACACGGTATGGGCGAGGCCCACACAAGATCCTCGACCATGACGGAGAGAACACTGCAGGGGCATCATAGAGCAAGAAAACAGGCACCTCAGGGGGAGGGAAAGGGGGGGCACCTCAGCCGGTTGAGCGCACGACGCCAAATCCACAAGAGGGCCACATGCCCACTGTTTAATCCTGGGGAGTGCAAAGCCACAGTCTCTCAAGTCTCTACAGTGGGTGGGTTGCCCACTGCTTTATCCTGGGGAGTACAAAGCCACAGTCTCACAAGTCTCTACAGTGGGTGGGTTGCCCACTGCCTTATCCTGGGCAGTGCAAAGCCATAGTCTCACAAGTCTTTTCAGTGGGTGGGTTGCCCACTGCCTTATCCTGGGGAGTGCAAAGTCACAGTCTCACAAGTCTCTACAGTGGGTGGGTTGCCCACTGCTTTATCCTGGGGAGTGCAAAGCCACAGTCTCACAAGTCTCTACAGTGGGTGGGTTGCCCACTGCCTTATCCTGGGGAGTGCAAAGCCACAGTCTCACAAGTCTTTTCAGTGGGTGGGTTGCCCACTGCCTTATCCTGGGGAGTGCAAAGCCTCAGTCTCACAAGTCTTTTCAGTGGGTGGGTTGCCCACTGCTTTATCCTGGGGAGTGCAAAGCCACAGTCTCACAAGTCTTTTCAGTGGGTGGGTTGCCCACTGCTTTATCCTGGGGAGTGCAAAGCCACAGTCTCTCAAGTGGATAACAGTCTCCACTAGTTCTGGAGGGGGCATGGTGCCCAGAGTGCTTCATCCTGCTAAGGACAGAGGTAGTGGATGTCTTTCTCCACTGGTTCTGGAGGGGGCTTTGTGCCCAGAGTGCTTCATCCTGCTAAGGACAGAGGTAGTGGATGTCTTTCTCCACTGGTTTTGGAGGGGGCATGGTGCCCAGAGTGCTTCATCCTGATAAGGATAGAGGTAGTGGATGTCTTTCTCCACTGGTTTTGGAGGGGGCTTTGTGCCCAGAGTGCTTCATCCTGCTAAGGACAGAGATAGTGGACGTCTTTCTCCACTGGCTCTGGAGGGGGCATGGTGCCCAGGGTGCTTCATCCTGCTGGTGGCAGCCTCAGTAGCATCAGTGCCCTTGGCGCTCATGGGCCAGCGGTTCTTGTGGCGGCGGTGCCCTGTTCAGCGGTGCTTGTGGCGGCAGTGCCCTGTTCAGCAGTGCTTATGGCGGCGGTGCCCTGTTCAGCGGTGCTTGTGGCGGCGGTGTCCTTTGCAGTGACTCAGTTGCTGGCGGTCCTTCATGGCCCAGCGGGGCTGGTGCTGGCAGTCCTCTCTGGCCCAGCGGGGCTGCTGGCGGTCCACTCTGGCCCAGCAGGGCTGGTGCTGGCGGTGGCCTCTTTAGCAGCAGGGCAGGTGCTGGTGGTGGCCTCTTGGGCAGCAGGGCAGTGGCTGGCGGAGGCCTCTTTGGCAGCAGGGCAGGTACTGGCGGTGGGCTCCTGTGCAGGGGGGATGATGGCGGTGGGCACCTGGGCAGTGGGGATGATGGCGGTGGGAACCTGGGCAGCGGGGATGATGGCGGTGGGCACCTGGGCAGCGGGGATGATGACGGTGGGCTCCTGGGCAGCGGGGATGATGGCGGTCTTCTCTGCCATGCTGCTCTTCCCAGACCTGCTGACTTTCTTGTGGCCCTTCCCCACCTTGGAAGGTGTCGCAGCTGACTCCACACTCCCACCTGTACCTCTGGGAGCGGCTTTGGTGGCTGGAGTCTTCCCCCTCTCCCGCCGGGCACTGGACAACTTTAGATGCTTCACAGGTGGGGGACTGTCCGTGCTGTGGCTCCGTGCCACACTGGCTTCCCTGGTGGCCAGTGCACTCCAGATTCCGGTGACTACAGGCACCACTGTACCCGGAGATGTTGTGGCTGAGGTGCTAGGTTGGGACCTGGAGAGTCGGGCCCTAGGAGGCAGGCGGGGTGGGGGAAGTGTGGGAAAGAAGTCAAGGTTGGACAGGAAAAGTTTTTTGGAAACACTGGGACGGGTAGCTGGAGGGGGTTTGGGAGTGGAGGAAGAGGTTGTGGTTGTAGGAGGTGTTGGTTTGGTGACTTTGGGTGAAGGTGCATGCGCTGGAGACTGTCATGAGGTGGATGGCTGTTGGGTGGGTGTGTGCCTGCGTTTGTGTATCTTGGGAGGTGGCATCACAGACACACTGGGAGAGGACACAGGGGACGTGTGAATGGTAGTGGGGGTGGTGACTGTACGTGAGCGGGGTGTGGTGGTGGGTGTGCTGGTGATGGAAGTAGTGCATGCAGGTGTGAATGTAGACAAGACTGGGAGGGAGGAGGGAGACAACGAGGAGGGGGACACAGTGAAGGCAGTGGATGTTGGTGTGTCTGCATGTGTGTGATGCTTGCGTGAGTGCCTGTGGGATATGTGGCGCTTATGTTTGCCAGAGCTTCCCTTGTGTGTTGAGGTGTGTGCACGCTGGTCTGAAGGTGTGCTTGGGATAGGCTGAGGTACAGGGGATTGGGTCTGGGTGGAGGAGGTTGGATGGGGGAGGCTAGACACAGGGACAATGGCTGCCATCAGTGCTGAGGCCAGAGTCTGAAAAGCTCGCTGAAGGGCCACCTGACCAGAATGAATGCCCTCTAGGAATGCATTGGTTTGTTGCAACTGCCTTTCTACACCCTGGATGGCATTCAAAATGGTAGACTGCCCAACAGTGAGGGACCAGAGGAGGTCAATGGCCTCATCACTGAGGGCAGCAGGGGTGACTGGGGCAGGGCCTGAGGTGCCTGGGGCAAAGGTGATGCCCACTCTCCTGGGTGAGCGGGCACAGAGCAAACGCTGAGGGGCTGCTGGGAGGGGTGGTGCTGGTAGGGGGGGTTGCGGCTGTACCTGTAGATGCGGGGGCACAGATGTTGCTGCCACCACAAGGGAGCTCCCATCAGAGGATGAGTCTGTGTCACTGGTGTCAGCTCCTGTCCCCGCCGTGGAGCTCCCCTCACCCTCCGTCCCACTGATGTACTCCGACTTCGTTGTCTCGCCCTCCAGGGCCATGTGGGATGCAGCTCCCTCCTGCTCTGTTGCCACTGCTCCTCTGCCTGATGATGCTAATGCACACAAGAACAGGGAGAACACAAAAAGGGGGACGACGACAGAAGAAAGACATGTTGAGTGCATGCATTACCGCTACCGTTGGCTGACACAACAGACACAGAAGCCCCCTGCACTACGCAGCGCACTTGGCCTCCACTGTTCAATCCCTGGGACATGGCCGACAAGGCTATGGACGACATCTGCGCACATTGATTTCACAGGAGCCTGACTAGGGATACTTCGCACTGTACACAGGTGGGGTGGGGTGCCACAGGCTCTGGCAGCACAAGTGGACCTTGCCTCCTAAACTTGCCCTGGCCTAGGGAAACCCACAGCCCACCTCCCCCACCCAGACACCTCCACTGCGTGCAAAATCAGCAGAATGAGAGTGTACTCACCCCCTTGTGGCTGCTGTGATGCCCCCAAGTGCCCATCCAACTCCAGGTACGCCACCGCCAGGATCCTGAACATCGGGGTTCATGGTACGACGGGCACCCCTCCCACGTTGGGAGGCCATCCCCAGCTGGGCCTGTGCCGTCTTCTTGCTCCAGCAGCGAATGTCCTCCAATCTTTTTCAGCAGTGAGTGCTCTGTCTGTGGTAGACCCCCAGGGTCCGGACGTCCTTGGCGATGGAACGCCAAATATCTTTTTTCTCGTGGGCGCTGACCTACATGAATTGTACAGGGGGAAAAGAAAAGTTATTACCAACTGCACCGTCACAGTCATTGGCCACCATCCCTACCCTTGACATGATGCACATGCACCCACTGTCGTTTCATACACTCCTCAATCTCCCCCCCCCCATCTTTCATCCACCCCACTCCACACAGGCATAGCCCATACAGCATGCTCCCACTGTATTTACCTGTTTGTCTGGAGGACCGTAGAGTAGCGTGTACTGGGGGAGGACCCCATCCATGAGTTTCTCCAACTCCTCCGACGTGAAGGCAGGGGCCCTTACCCCAGTCACACAAGCCATTGTCTCTTCCAGACCGAGGTTACAGCAGCACTTGCAGTGTAGGTCCTCTCCTGTCAAAGATCAGGTATCGAGTGATTGAACAGTTAGAAAATGGCGGTCCCGTCCGCGGCGGTGTGTACCGTCACCGCCGGCGTACATCGTCATTGGCTCCTGGGACCCGTAGGGTCCAATGTTAACCAATGCAGGATTGTGCCGCGGTCTTCGACCGCCTACCGCGATGGTGTACAACGCCAGTGCAGTTACCTCACATACCATTGTCCCACTTTACAGGTCAGGCAGCCGCCATTTCAGGGGCCCACATGGCTTAATTTTTAACTGTGTCACACATACCTAGGCCCAGCCTGAACACACATACAGGCCAAATATCGGATTATGATTCGTGTTCGGTGAAAGCTGTGCTTACTTACCTCTGAGTTGTTTGAGTCTGTGCTCGCTGTTGTCCTTCATAGGCACCGTCTGCTGGGACATGTGAGGAGATGGCGGCATCCCCTGGTGTACAGACCGCTGGTGGACCTGTCGACAATGGAAGAAAGACATGTGATCATCACCTACAGGCTTGACCGTGCCACAGTCCAGGAACCTTGTGTTGGAGCCAGATCTGATGTCAGCTATCCGCCATCCCACAGGAATCCCCCCTAAAGTGCAGGTGCTGTCAGTACTCCATTTCCTTGCAAGTGGGTCATTTCAAATAACAGTGGCCATAGCATCAGGGATGTCCCAGCCTATGTTTTCCAACGTGTTGTCCAGAGTGTTGTCTGCCCTGCTGAAACACATGTGGAGCTACATCGTTTTCCCTCAGGTGGAGGACTTGCCTACAGTGAAAGGAGACTTCTATGCCCTGGGACATATCCCCAACATCGTAGGTGCCATTGATGGGACACATGTGGCTTTGATCCCCCCCATAGGAGTGAACAGGTGTATAGAAACCGGAAGAGTTATCATTCCATGAATGTGCAGATGGTGTGTTTGGCAGACCAGTACATCGCCCATGTGAATGCCAAGTTCCCTGGCTCAGTGCATGACGCTTACATCCTGCGGAATAGCAGCATCCCTTATGTGATGGGTCAACTCCAGAGGCACTGTGTGTGGCTATTAGGTGAGCACCTGGAAGCAAGTCAGTGGGAATGGGTGTCTGGGTCTGGGGATATCACTCCAGGTTAGTGTGTGTCAACAGTTATCCCTCGCCATTTGCAGGTGACTCAGGTTACCCCAACCTGTCATGGCTACTGACCCCAGTGAGGAATCCCAGGACAAGGCAGAGGAACGCTACAATGAGGCCCATGGGCGAACATGGCGGATAATAGAGCGGACCTTCGCCTCCTGAAGGCCAGGTTCAGGTGCCTCCATATGACAGGTGGATCCCTATTCTACTCACCTAAGAAGGTGTGCCAGATCATCGTGGCCTGCTGTATGCTTCACAACTTAGCTTTGCGACGACAGGTGCCTTTTCTGTAGGAGGATGGTCCAGATGGCGGTGTTGTTGCAGCTGTGGAGCCTGTGGACAGTGAAGACGAGGAAGCAAAAGAAGAGGACATGGACAACAGGAACTCGGTGATCCTGCAATATTTCCAATGAGACACAGGTAAGAATACAAACCTGCCTACTACATGTACTTTAACACTACTACCTCTCTACTGTCTGTCGTTTTCACCCAGTGTATGGTCACTGAGTTGTCACTTTCCCTTACGATTTCACAGATGTGGGTCCCACTGTGTGACATCTGCTTTTATTCCTCATGGACTAGAGCTGTGTGACATAGGTATGTTGACTGTACAATTGTAAGAGCATTTTGCCACAGTAATTGCTAATACACTATTCCGAAATCACAGACTGACTCCAGATTGTTTTGTGCTTCAAGGGTGTTTATTTAAGTGCTCAATATTGGAAGGGGTTGCAAAATGGTGAGGGTTGATGGTGGAGGACTGTCCATGGAGGGTGAAGTCTATTAGTCTCACAGGTGCATTGCCCAAAAGGGCATAGGAAGTGGAGCTGGGGCAGTTTAAGGATGGACAGGGTGACAAAGTGGGACATAGGGATGACATTCAGGGTGGTCTCATTTCTTGGCGGCTTCTTGGCATTGTTCTCTGTCTTTGTCCTGGATCTCAGGGACAGTTTGCGGGTGGTTCTCCCTCTGCAGGGGGTGGGGTGCTGGTGTGGTGGTCCTGTGGCGGTGCCTCCTGTCCACTAGCGCTGGCGGATGTGGATCAACAGTTCATCGTCCATGCTAGTGTCAGGGGCCCCTTGTAGTGCCACAGTGTCCCTCCTGGTGTTGAGTACTTCCTTCAGCACCCCTACGATGGTGCCCAGGGTGGAATTGATATTTCTGAGTTCCTCCCTGAAGCCCAAATACTGTTCCTCCTGCAGGCGCTGGGTCTCCTGAAACTTGGCCAGTACTGTTCCCATCGTCTCCTGGGAGTGGTGGTAGGCTCCCATGATGGAGGAGAGGGCCTCGTGGATAGTGGGTTCCCTGGGCCTGTCCTCCCCCTGTCGCACAGCAGCCCTCCCAATTCCCCTGTGTTCCTGGGCCTCCGTCCCCTGGACCGTGTGCCCACTACCACTGCCCCCAAGTCCCTATTGTTGTTGGGGTGGTGGGGTAGCCTGGGTTCCCTGTAGTGGTGGACACACTGCTGCTTGATGTGTCCTGGGGACAGAGGTATGGGCCCGCTGGGTGGGTGCTGTGCTGGTGTTTCCAGAGGGGGGAAGCTCTGTGGTGGCCTGTGACTGTGTCAGGGGAACCGACTGTCCCGAGGTCCCTGATGGGAAGGGCTGGTCATCTAGATCCAGTTGGACAGAGCTGCTATCATCACTGTGGGCCTCTTCTGTTGGTGGTGTGGACATGTGTGGACCCTCCTGTCCGGTGACGTTGGGTAGAGGTCCTGCAGGGGTATAAAAGGATGTTTATTACATCTGTGTGTGCCATGGTGTGCAATGGGTGTGTGTCCGTGTACCCCAGTGCTTGCATTCCTGTGTAGGACCTTGTGTGATGATGGTTTAGGGGGGTGTATGGGTATGTGCAGTGGCCATGCTTTGGTGATGGGTGTCCATGCTTTGTTGTTGCATGCAGGGCTTGGTGTTGGGATGTGTGGGTTGTGATAGTGGAACATTTGTGAGGAGTAGGACTGATGGGGGTGAGGGTGAGGGTGGGGGTATGTGATGGCATGTAATAGTTAAGATCTGACTTACCCGAGTCCATTCCTCCATCTACTCCTGCGAGGCCCTCAGGATGCAGAATCGCCAAGACCTGCTCCTCCCATGTTGTTAGTTGTGGGGGAGGAGGTGGGGGTCTGCCGCCAGTCCGCTGAACCGCAATTTGGTGTCTTGAGACCACGGAATGCACCTTCCCCCGTAGGTCGTTCCACCTCTTCCTGATTTCTTGGGTGCTGTCCCACTGCGTTTACCCTGTCCACGATTCTTCGCCGTAGCTCCATCTCCCTTGCAATGGAGGTGTGCTGCACCTGTGATCCGAATAGCTGTGGCTCTACCCAGACGATTTCCTCCACCATGACCCTGAGCTCCTCCTCCGAGAACCTGGGGTGTCTTTGCCATGCCATGGGGTGGTGTGGGTGATGTGTGGGGTGGTGTGTGTGGTGATAGGTGGAGTGATATTTAGTGGTGTGTTGTATGAGGTGCGTGGAAGTTCTGTGGGTGATGGTATTGTGTGCCTGTGGATGCTTGTTAGTTGTTTGTGGTGTCTCTCTCTGGCCTTCGTTCGTGATTTTTGGTCGTAGGGGTTTGTGGGTGATGTGGGTGTGTGTTTTATATTGTATTGAGTGTGTGGGAGTGGTGTGTGTATGTGTATCAGGTGTGTGTATTTCGAATTGTCCAGTGTGGCTGTGTTTTGTAAATGTGTGTGTATTTTGAGTGTGGCGGTGTGTACCGCCAATGGAATACCACGGTTGAAAGACCGCCGTGTGGATTCGTGTGTCGTGATAGTGTGGGCATATTTCTGTTGGCGTGACAGTGGAGGATTTGTTTTCGCCAGTTTATCACTGACCTTTGGTGTGGCAGACTTGTGTGGGTGTCTGAATTTTGGCGGATTCCGAGCAGTGGGTCATAATGACCGTGGCGGGATTCTGCGGCCACGGCGGTGTGTTGGCGGTCTTCTGAATGGCGATAAGTGACTTTTACCGCCAATTTTGTAATGAGGGCCTTAGTCCAGGGAAGGTGGTTGTCCCTGGGACTGCCGGGCGCACGTTAGCCCCCCCCACATGCAAATTCTATATTTAGCCCTGAGGCGGTGGTGTTCCCCGGGGCTGTGGTGGAGTCCGTACAAGCCTCACCCATATAAAAAAATGAGTCCGTACTGGCCTCCCCCATATAAAATTGAGATTTTGCTCCAGAGAGGTGCTGGTCCCTGGGTTACGGGGTGCAACACCCCCGCACATTTTTAGTTAATGACACCACGGAGGTGGTGGTCCCTGGGGTTAATATAAGCACTAGGAGAGGGCCCCGTGAGGCCCCCTGCTTTTTCCATCTCCCAATGCCCCTGGAACATAAGATAAGGTAAAGTGACTTTGTTTGTGTTTACTGTTGCACAAATTACTCACGCACACACCCGCTGACTGTTTTAGAGCAACAAATTTGCCATGTACGTCCAATAGTGTTTTAGTAGGACGGTTTTAACCAGTAGGAGAGGTGGTGTGTCGGAGAGTTCCTGCTGCCCAAGTCCTAACTATGGTTTTGAAGGACAGCTCTGGGGCAGGATCAGAGACTGAGACAAGAGCTACTGAGACAGCATCTGAGAGAGGAATATGGAGCAGAATCCGGAAGTGATTTTTCAGTCGGCAGGGTCCCATCCAACGACTCATCTTGAGGCAACCTACGGGACATGATAATGGCAGTTGTGTTGTCCCTTCACAAGCGCAGTCTGTGCAGCAGGGTGACTGTAGCACGTTAGACCAACCCAGAGAGCTAGCAAGCGCGGCAGCAAGCACACACAAAGTGATCTCTTGGCAGCCCCTAATTCAGTTCAACCCCAGCTTCCGCCTGTCACCGGTAATGTCAGTATAGCCAATTTTGTGCCAATTGACTCTGTCCATCTCTTTTATGAGGTTGACTTGCTCAAGCAAATTGTGCAGCAAACAAACGTGTGTGGCAAACACTTTCTGAGGGACTATGGAGTCACTCTAGGGCCTCGTTGTAGGGACACCCACTTTGCTTGAGGATTTTAGATATTTTTGGGCCTTAGGCTCAAAATGGGGTTAGTGCAGAAACTAACCTCTCAGTCCAATTGGTCTGCTTACACGGTTTGGGTAACTCCTGTCTTTGCACCATAGAAGAGCAAAGATCATTTTTTGCTATTGCACCGCATGCTACATTTCAATAACAATTCCGCAGAATTGCCCTGGGATGATCTAGACCAAGACAGGGTGTTCAAAATTCAACCTGTTGTGGAACATTTGTCTGCCAGGTTTCCAGAGATCTGTACTCCTGGAAAGCAATATAGCCATCAATGAGTCCTTGATCCTGTACACAGGGCGGCTGCCGTTCAGGCAGTACATTGTGAGCAAAAGAGCTCGCTATGGTATCACGCTGTAAATGCTGTGTGGGAACTCTACTGGCTATGTCTACAGCTTGAGACTGTGTACAGGGAAGGACTACACTCTAAACCCTGTAGTTTGTCCTCCCACACTGGGAGTCACAGGAAAGGTTGAATTGGAGCTTATCCGCCCACTCTTTCACAAAGGTTATAAACTTTGGCCCTGATTTATGAAAAGTTATATAATTATATGTTGTACATTTGCAATACTTTTGAGTCAAAAGGGCAGTGCTAACTTTTCATAAATCAGGCCCTTTATGTGGAAAGTTTCTATACGGTCGTAGAGCTGTTCAGTGAGCTGTACAATGCTGCCAATAAGGACTGTGGTACAGTTTGTTGTCACCACAAATGAATCTCGCAGAAGAATGTTTGTATGATGCTCCAGAAATCCCAGAGCACTGTGTTGCATTCCAACAAACTGCTCGCAGTCAAGTTCTTGGATGTGTACACGCTTACTACAGTTCATGATGAGAGCCATTCCCTCGTCACGGTTTGGGGTCAGTTGGCTGAAGTTCACATGCCCACCTGTATACTTGATTACAACAAGTACATGGGCGGAGTGGATAAGAATGACCAGATTCTTCCGTCACACAATGCGATCCATAGAACTTGCACCTGGTACAAGAAACTACCCACCTGATCCAGATGCCAATATATAAAAGCGGATGTTGTTTATCATCAGACAACTACAAGAAGACTCATGTCTTTCCCTGACTTTCCGTTGACCATCATTCAGAGTCTTACTGCGCTGGAAGCAGCAGCCTCCACTTCATATAATCTGGAGGACGTGGCAAGGCTGCAGGAGGACACTTTCTGATTGCATTCCTGAAACACTTAAAAAGGGTCAACCATGTTGTCATAGTAAAGTCTGCTATAAGCAGTAAAAGAGGAAGGAGAGTTGTGTTTACTTTCCCCGGTGCCCATCTCAGCCAGCCCCGTGTTTTCCTACATGCGTATGTTGTATCATACAAAAGTGACTGAGGTGGAGCTGCTGTTAGGTAAACCTTTCAATGGCTTTTCATGGATACCAACCTTCCGTGGACCCCTTTTTCACTGGCCCAGAATTTTAGTTTGTCTACTATGAAAATATGGACTTCCTTATGGCATGCTTCACACCTTTATCTGCCATCAGAATGTGGTAGGTGTTTTGTTAGCCGAATGATAAGTGCATAATAGTCCCCATACTGCACATAATGGTGGATGGAACATATGCCATGTTGTCACGGAGTACCCTGTGTGGCAAAATGTTAAAGGCTTGACAAGAATTTGAATTGCTTTTTGGGAACTTATGTATAATACAAAAGGACCACTCTGATTGCCCACGAAAACCATAGTAAGGCCCATATTTATACTTTTTTAGTGCCGCATTTGCGTCATTTTTTTACGCAAAATCGGCGCAAACTTACAAAATACAATTGCACATGCGGTGCTAAAAAAGTATAAATATGGGCCTAAGTGTCAAACAAATGTCCTGTGGGATGTATTCATCAACATTTCCACTTGCTTTGAAAGTGTGCAAGCTCAGTTAGTAACTTCTATATTAACCAATGTTATTAAAAAAGGGTACAGGACACATTATCTTATATGATGATTGTTTTCAAACTTTAATCCAAGATGTGAAAACTATCATCATACAAGATATTGTGCCCTGTACCCTATGTCAATAACCCCGGGTACGATACAAGATACTAATTGAGTTTCCACGCTGTTAGCTCCTTCGCTGCCAGGCCTCCCCCCCCCCCCTCTTGTGACAGGCCTTTTTTTGGCTATTTGGGGGCGTTCGCGCTTAAACCCTCCTAACTTTTTGTCCACATAAGCTACCCTCACCAAATTTGCGTCCTTTTTTTCCCAACATCCTAGGGATTCTAGGGGTACCCAGAGTGTTTGCATTCCCCTGAAGGAGATCAATAACTTAGCCAAAATACAGTGAAAATTTAATTTTTAATTTTAAGAAAATGGGGAAAAAGGCCTGCAGAAGAAGGCTTGTGTTTTTTCCCCTGAAAATGGCATCAACAAAGGGTTTGCGGTGCTAAAATGTGTGTGAAACCAATGCTGGATCCCGGACAGCTAAATATTTCTGAAAAATAGATATAATTCTGAATTCAGCAAGGGGTCATTTGTGTAGATCCTATAAGGTTTTCCTGCAGAAAATAAGAGCTGAAATGAAAATATATTGAAAATAAGGTAAAAAAACAGCCATTTTTCTCCACGTTTTACTCTGTAACTTTTTCCTGCTATGTCAGATGTTTTAAAGCAATATACCGTTACATCTGTTGGACTATTCTGGTTGAGGTGATATATAGGGCTTGTAGGTTCATCAAGAACCCTATGTACCCAGTGCCAATAACGGAGCTGCACCTTGCAATGAGTTTTCATTCTATACCCGGTTTACAACAATTCATTTGCTGAAATATAAAGAGTGAAAAATAGGGATCGAAAAATGCTTTGTATTTCCATAATGGGCACATGATAAGGTGTTGAGAAGCAGTGGTTATTTGCACATCTCTGAATTCTGGGTGCCCATACTAGCATGTGTATTACAGGGCATTTCTCAAGTAGTTGTCTTTTTTACACACTGACTTACATTTGGAAGGAAGCAATGTAGAGAAAGAAAAGGGGCAATAACACTTGTCCTGCTATTCTGTGTTTCCCCAAGTCTCCCGATAAAAATGGTACCTCACTTGCGTGGGTAGGCCTAATGCCTGTGACAGGAAATGCAACATGGACACATCACATTTTTACATTGAAAACTGATGTGTTTTTTTGGAAAGTGCCTAGCTCTAGATTTTGATCTCTAGCTCAGCCGGCACCTAGGAAAACCTACCAAACCTGTGCATTTTTTAAAACTAGACACCTAGCGGAATCCAGGATTAGGTGACTTGTGGGGCTCTCACCAGGTTCTGTTACCCAGAATCCTTTGCATACCTCAAAATTGGCCCAAAAAACACTTTTTCCTCACATTTCGGTGGCAGAAAGTTCTGGAATCTGAGTGGAGCTACAAATTTCCTTACACCCAGCATTCCCCAAGGCTCCCGATAAAAATGGTACCTCACTTGCGTGGGTAGGCCTAATGCCTGTGACAGGAAATGCAACATGGACACATCACATTTTTACATTGAAAACTGATGTGTTTTTTTGGAAAGTGCCTAGCTCTAGATTTTGATCTCTAGCTCAGCCGGCACCTAGGAAAACCTACCAAACCTGTGCATTTTTGAAAACTAGACACCTAGCGGAATCCAGGATTAGGTGACTTGTGGGGCTCTCACCAGGTTCTGTTACCCAGAATCCTTTGCAAACCTCAAAATTGGCCCAAAAAACACTTTTTCCTCACATTTCGGTGGCAGAAAGTTCTGGAATCTGAGTGGAGCTACAAATTTCCTTACACCCAGCATTCCCACAAGTCTCCCAATAAAAATGGTACCTCACTTGCATGGGTAGGCCTAATGCCTGTGACAGGAAATGCAACATGGACACATCACATTTTTACATTGAAAACTGATGTGTTTTTTTGGAAAGTGCCTAGCTCTAGATTTTGATCTCTAGCTCGGCCGGCACCTAGGAAAACCTACCAAACCTGTGCATTTTTAAAAACTAGACACCTAGCGGAATCCAGGATTGGGTGACTTGTGGGGCTCTCACCAGGTTCTGTTACCCAGAATCCTTTGCAAACCTCAAAATTGGCCAAAAAACATTTTTCCTCACATTTCGGTGACAGAAAGTTCTGGAATCTGAGAGGAGCTACAAATTTCCTTCCACCCAGCATTCCCACAAGTCTCCCAATAAAAATGGTACCTCACTTGCGTGGGTAGGCCTAATGCCTGTGACAGGAAATGCAACATGGACACATCACATTTTTATATTGAAAACTGATGTGTTTTTTTGGAAAGTGCCTAGCTCTAGATTTTGATCTCTAGCTCAGCCGGCACCTAGGAAAACCTACCAAACCTGTGCATTTTTAAAAACTAGACACCTAGCGGAATTCAGGATTGGGTGACTTGTGGGGCTCTCACCAGGTTCTGTTACCCAGAATCCTTTGCAAACCTCAAAATTGGCCAAAAAACATTTTTCCTCACATTTCGGTAACAGAAAGTTCTGGAATTTGAGAGGAGCTACAAATTTCCTTCCACCCAGCATTCCCACAAGTCTCCCAATAAAAATGGTACCTCACTTGCATGGGTAGGCCTAATGCCTGCGACAGGAAATGCAACATGCACACATCACATTTTTACATTGAAACTGATGTGTTTTTTGGAAAGTGCCTAGCTCTGGATTTTGATCTGTAGCTCAGCCGTCACCTAGGAAAACCTACTAAACCTAGGAAAACTAGACACCTAGCGGAATCCAGGATGGGGTGACTTGTGGGGCTCTCACCAGGTTCTGTTACCCAGAATCCTTTGCAAACCTCAAAAAATGGCCAAAAAAACACTTTTTCCTCACATTTTGGTGACAGAAAGTGCTGGAATCAGAGAGGAGCCACAATTTTCCTTCCACCCACCATTCCCCCAAGTCTACGGATAAAAATGTACCTCACTTGTGTGGGTAGACCTAGTGCCCACAGCAGGAAATGCCCCAAAACACAACGTGGACACATCACATTTTCCCAAAGAAAACAGAGCTGTTTTTTGCAATGTGCCTAGCTGTGGACTTTGGCCTCTAGCTCAGCCAGCACCTAGGGAAACCTACCAAACATGTGCATTTTTGACTACTGGACACCTAGGGGAATCCAGGATGGGGAGACTTGTGGGGCTCTCCAGGTTCTGTAACACAGAATCCTTGGCAAAACCTAAATAGTTGGCCACAAAAACACTTTTTCCTCACATTTCGGTGATAGAAAGTTCTGGAATCTGAGAGGAGCCACAAATTTACTTCCACCTAGTGTTCCCCCAAGTCTCCCGATAAAAATGGTACCTCACTTGTGTGGGAGACCTAGTGCCCTCGACAGGAAAGGCCCCAAAACACTATGTGGACACATCAAAATTATCAAATACAAAACTACCTGTTTTTGCAAGGGGATGCACCTGCGTTTTTGGTCCTGGGCTCAGCAGCCATATAGGGAAACCTACCAAACCCAAACATTTTTGAAAACTAGACACCCCAGGGAGGGATGACTTACGTAGATCCCCCAGTGTTTTCTTACCCAGAATCCTCAGCAAACCTCAAATTTAGCTAAAAAAAACAAATTTTACCCACATTTCTATGTGAGATCACTGCACCAGGACAAATTTTCTACCTCAGTCTCCCGGTAAAAATGATACCTCACTTGTGTAGGTGGGCCAAGTGCCTGTAACAGGAAACAGCCAAAAACATGTCGAAATTGAGGGGAACCAAAGCAGGTTCGAAAGGGCAGTTTGAAAAAAAACATTTTTAGGCTGACAGGTGGGGCAGAATTTATATCGGTATAAATGAGACAATGCTGGGTGGTAGGAATTTTGGGGATTCCAGCAGATTCTGGAAGGTTCCATTACAAAAATGTGGGAAAATTGTGTGATTTCCAGCAACGTTGGAGGTTTGCAAGAAATTGTGGGTAAGGAAATGGTGCGGGTGCATGTGAAGCACACTACCCTGGACTCACCCAGTTGTTTATTTTTCAGATGTGTCTAGGTCTTGTGGATTTTTCTACATGCCAGCCTCCCAAAGTCCAAAAAGTGCAGCCCTCACCACACCAAGTGGGACGATTTTGAGAGTTAGACAAGCTCTCAAGGCCCAAATGTAAAATAAACATCCAAAATAATCAAATGCCCTCTTGCTTGTCTTGAGATAAGATGTTTTAGTGTGCTGGGGAGAGCTGAAAGACTGTTACCCCCTTCAGTTGGGTTGGGGGCATAACTATGACCCTACTGGTTGGTAGCTACCACCCCATTCCCAGGCATCTAGTAGGCTTTCTGCCCCCCAGGGAAGTTGATTTGGGGTATTTGCCCCTTCTGCCCACCGGTGGGCAGGACTACTTTGGCACCATTTATTTGGGGTGGGGTATGGCCATACCCCCACCCTCTTTTTATGAAAAACATATCTTCCCTGATCTCTGGTGGGCTTTCTGCCCCCCTTGGGGACAGATGGGCCTTCCAAAAATAGGCTGATCTGACCCCAAGGGGAGGCTGATATGGCCAACAGTAAGGTGCCCCCATGGGGAGTGACCTTTGCCCAAGGGGCTGCCCTCCAAAGAAAACAAACACATACACACACACCAATTTCTGGTGCCTAAGTGATTTCTGCCCCCCACTGGGGCAGATTGGCCTAATACAAATAGGCCAAGCCGCCTCCAAGGGGGGGCAGAAATGGCCTAAAATAAGTTTGCTCCCCCAGGGGAACGATCCTTGCCTGAGATGTTGCACACCTCGTGTGAAATTGATGCAAAAAAATCAAAATCCCTGGTGTCTAGTGGTTTCTGCCCGCTTGGGGGCAGATTGGCCTAATAAAAATAGGCCGATCTGCCCCTCAGGAGGGCCGAAATGGCCTAAAGTAAATTCTGCCTCAAGGGGAGCGACCCTTGCCTAAGGGGTCGCTCCCCACATATAAAAAAATACAATAATCCCTGGTGCCTAGAGGTTTCTCCCCCCGGGGGCAGATTGGCCTAATTACAATAGGCCGATCTGCCCCTGAGAGGGGCAGAAATGGCTTAAAACAAATTTGCCCCCCCAGGGAAGCGAACCTTGGCTAAGGGACACTCCCCTCATGTGAAAATGAGAAAAACAAAAAAATCCCTTGTGTCTAGTAGTTTCTGCCCCCCTTGGGGGCAGATTGGCCTAATAAAAGGGGGGCAGAATTGGCCTAGAGTTCATTTTCCCCCCAGGGGAGCGACCCTTGCCTAATGGGTCACTCCCCACATATAGAAATAAAAACACACAAAAAAAAAAGATCCCTGGTTTTTAGGGGTGTCTGTCCCCCCTTGGGAAAAGGCCTACAAAACTTTTGCCCTACTGGGGAGCGGCCCTTGCCCAACAGGCCACTCCCCTTATGTGAAAAAGTTCCCTTGTGTCTAGAGGCATTTCTGAGAGAGACATGAAAGGAGAGGAAAGGCCTTTCCCCTCCTTTCATACCTCTCTCGCCCCCCCACGTGATCGGAGGAGAAATGCTTTTGCGATTGCGCGCTGTCGTCATCAGATGCCTTGGGGGGTTTATAAGGGGGTGGCGGGGATGGATGGGGAAGTGATTCTCCTTCCATCCTTGCCCAGGGGAGGGGGGATGCTTGGCCCTTGGGGGGAGTCCTGCCCCCCCCAGAGGGCCCATAGCTGGACGAGCTGGTCTCGTCCTCAGCACTGGGCAACCGTTGCCGAGGGCGAGACCAGTTTGTCGTGGGCACCCAAGGGGTTAAAGCAAAAGGAGAAGTGTTGGTGAATGAGAACATTTATTTGGCTTATTAACATGTGGAACATAGGCAGTATTCCTCATCATGCTTGCCTTAGTTTCAATGGTAGAGATGCTAGCCTAGTTCGAGGAATAGGCCTCACGGGACATCCTCGGACACACCAAACTTACATTCACAAACTGGAAGGAGTTGGATTTAGCACAGTAAGGGGCATATTTATACTCTGTTTGCACCGAATGTGCGTCAAAAAAGTTTGACGCACATTCAGCACAAACCTTGCCCCATATTTAAACTATGACATCCGACCCCGCGGACGTCCCAAAACCTTTGTGTGCGTCATTTTTTGGATACAGGAAACCGCCTTGCGTTAATGACATGCAAGGTAGGCGTTTCCGTCCCAAAAATTACTTTAAGGCCCGTGTGCCTTATTTATACTCCTGTGTCATTTTGATGCACAGGAGGGGCGGGCCTTAAAAAACAGCGCACAGCCTGATGTGCGCCGTTTTTTAACGCCTGGGTGAGGGCTTGCGTAAAGGGCCCTGTGGGCTCACTTCTATGGCCTAAGACCATGGAAGCAGTCCAGAGGTGCCCTTCCCTGCCCCCAGGTACACCCCCTGCCACCGTAGCCCACCCCAGGAGGACACCCATGGATGGTGGGACCCATCCCAGGTAAGTACAGGTAAGTTGAGGTAAGTGTTATTTTGTATTTTTTAAAGTGGCATAGGGGGCCTAATTTGGGGCCTCCTACATGCCACTGTGCCCAATGGCCATGCCCAGGGGACAGAGGTCCCCCCTGGGCATGGCCATTGGGCAAGGGGGCATGACTCCTGTCTTTGCTAAGACAGGAGTCATTTCAATGGCTAAACAATGGCGCAAGTCCGGTTTCAGCCATGATTTTTTACTCAAACCTGACTTGCATCATTTTTTGACACAATCTCCATTTTCCCCTAAGCCGGCGCTGCCTGGTTTGAGTCATTATTTTACTCTGACCAGCCCACAGCGCCAGCTAAATTCAATCCTTAAATAAGGCGCCTGCATGGCGCTTAGGAGTGGCTTTAGCGCGCAGTTCATTTTTGGACGCAAACCAGTGCCGGCGCTGGTTTGCGTCAAAAAAATATAAATATGGGCCTAAGTGTGTTGATGGCGCCTGAAAGACAGGTTTTCTTGAGCTTCAAGTAGCTGGGGACAGAAGGCATTAATATAGGTTTACTTGGCAATTGTACAGGATTAGTCAGGACTCTGATGAGCACAGAAACATGAACGGTTAGGAAAAGCTTATGGTAGGTGTGCTTTTCCAGGGATATGGCATAGGTAGAAGGCAGATAGTAAAGATAGTGCAGATGCACATGCCAAGACTTCATCTTCACTTATGAATTTAAACCCATTGCTTCTGCACAAAATTCAGGCCAGGGCTCTAGGCAGCAAAAGAAAGCTGCTGTTTCAGGCCTCTTGTGCACGGCCTGCCCTTTGTGCTGTGCACACGGGTGCACAAGAGGCCTGAAACGGCATCTTTCACTGCCTACAGCCCTCCTGAATGTGCCCGATCTCTGAAGTGCTAAGCAGGGTCGGGCCTTGTCAGCCAGGCCGACCCTGCTCAGCGCTTCCGAGATAGGCGCATTCAGGAGGACTCTGCGGGTGCGAATTCCACTGAGGTTTTTTTCAACTCCACTGAATTCTGCGGAGCCGGGCTCCGTTTACTCCACCCAGGCCTAACCCTAAATTGCTATGTTGAGAGATAGGCAATAGAGGTAGGTGTGGTACTTGGGGGTCGTGCAGTGATGCCACCTATGCAATCCTACAAGCCACAGATGATTTTGAATACTAGACAACCAAGGGAGTCTGAGGCAGTGTGCCTTGTATGGATTCCGCAACGTTTTCTTACCCACAATGCTGTACAAACCCCAAACTCTGACTGAAATCACACATAGGCCTTCAATTTCTGTGATGGAAAGCTTTGGAATCTGCAGGAATCCACAAAACTCCTACCACTATGCTTTACTCCACTTGTGCTGATACATATGCATCCCCACTTGTGTGGCTGGGGCTAGTGCTGCTACTGGAAAGGTTCAAGCCAAGGTCAACAGGAGTCCTCACCAGGGGACTCCCATTGACCTTCGTTTGATTTGTTTCTGTCACGGGTACCAGGCCTACCCATACCAGTGAGGTACCATTTTTATCAGCATACTTGGGGAAATGCCGGATGGCTATAAATCTTGTATAAAGTGTCTTGTTTTAAAAAATTTGCAGGTTGGCTAAGTTTCCCTCGGTGCTGGCTGAGCTAGGATCCAAAATCTGGAGCTACCTACATTGGTAAAAAAAAGGGGTCAGTTTTTTGTGGAAAATTGTGATGGGTCCATGTTGTGTTTTGGGCTGTTTATTGTCACGAGGCCTACCGACACAAATGAGGTACCATTCTTATAGGGAGACTTGGGGGACTGCATGGTGGACAGAAGTTTGTGACTATCCTCAGACTCTAGAACTTTCCATCACTGAAATGAGGCAAATTAGTTTTTTTAGTCAAAGCGTGAAGTTTGAAAGAGGTTCTGGTTAAAAAAAAACTGGTAAGACCCACACAAGTAAGCCCACCCTTGATACCCCAGGTGTTTAGTTTTAAAACATTTACAGGTTGCCTAGGTTTCCATAGGTGCCGGCTGAGCTAGGGTCCAAAAACTAGAGCTACCCACATTCTTAAAAAAGGGGCAATTTTCAGTGAAAACATATGATGCATCCATGTTGCATTTTGGACCATCTCTTGTTGCAGGCACCAAGCCTACCCACACAAGTGTGGTACAGTTCTTTTCGGAAGTCTTGTGGGAGCATAGAATAGTAGAACATTTGTAATTACCAATTGGAATTCATTGTATTTATGCCTTTCAAGTGTAAGCAAGTGCATACAAAATATGACATTTAGAAAAATACCCTTTAAATCATACTCATACGGGTACTCACAAATTCAGAGATGTACAAATAACCTCTGCTCCTAAACTCCATGTCCTGTGCCCATTTCAGAAATACTTAGGCTTCCTTGATACCCATTTTTTACTCTGCCTATTTCACTATATGAATTGGTCTATACTTGGCACTCTTTGGGCCATATGTACGAACACATTTTCCCATAGACACAGAATGGGTAAAACCCTTTGCTACATCTGGCCCTTTGTGTGCTCCAGAATGCATCACAAGTAGACAAAAGAAAAACGAGGAGAAAAATGTGTTTCTCCTTTTTGCATCTCCCTTACACCTTCTGGGGAGAGGCCTTGGCTTCTGATGCATTCCCAGGTTTACGAAATCTCATAAATCTGGGAATGTGTCAAATGACACGGGTGTTTCATAGGAACACCCACTGTAACACCCATGGCACTCATCCATGTTGCAGTGTGAGGCAACGCAACGACTTGCGCTGCATTGCCTCAGTCCATATCTACAAATCCACGAAAAGCCACGCAGGCTGGCTTTAGGTGGCCTTGTATATATGGCCCTGCAGTGTGCGCGACAACCGACTCTAAAAGTGGCATTCCGGCAGGGTACAGGGGCTTGTATATAAGCCCCTCAAAATGACGTTATATTTTGCCCATTTTTTCCGTACCCTCCAGGAGAATCCACAAATCCTTGGTACCATTAAAATTCCCAGGATGCTGGAAAACATGTATGCAAATTTGTCATGGATATCCTATGTGGAAAAAAAGTTATGGAGCCATAAGCGTGACCTACCCCAAATAGCCAAATAGGGTTTAGCACTGGGGGCAGGGAGTGAAGGGCAAGCAGCTAGGAGGTCAAACATAAACACAAGTAAACTATTCCGGGGTTACATACATTAAAAGATGTAAGACAACAACTAAAATGGATGTACACTTTACCTGGCATGCCTAACGTGGGAAAGCAGCATCAACAAGTTCGCCAAGCGAGTCGACTGTTGCCGGAAAGGGATTCCACTCTTTGCAATAATCCACACCAATGCATCTGTGATTGCATTAAGCAACTGATGTATCTTTCTGTTGCTTTCTGGTTCTTCTGAAGAAGTAGCCACAGGAAACATATCTGTACAAGATAATACATGTCAATTAATGAGTTTGCCATAGAATCTAGCCACACTGTACTGAAAGTTGGCATTGCAAATGGTGGCTCCGCATCCAGAGGATTTCATTCAACCACCACACATTATGTTTATGCATTATAATTTAAGATGGTGATACAAAATATTGAGCTTTGTGACCAAAACTCTAGAAACTGGTGTGGTAGAGGAACCAGAAGATTTCAACTGTTTAAGATCTTAGCAGTGAGAAAAAATGTAATACATTACATGGTGTTAGCCTGCATTTTATCTTCTTAGTGTTTACTAAAGTACAACCCTTTAGCACAGTTCCATTACCACAATTAGGCCCATATTTATTTTTTCTTAACGCCGGCTAGAGTCATTCCTTAGCTCCATCCTAGTGCCATATTTATGAAATGACGTAGGATGGTGTTAAGGAAAAGATAGCGCAAAAACAATGGTGCTAACCGATGTGCAGTGCCGTAAGTAAAAATGACGTTAATGCTGCAAAAATGGTGCAACACATAAACATGTTACAAAAGGGCTGGTGCCATCTTAACACCGCATTAGCGTCAAAATAAAATGCAAAAGCAGGACAGAGTGCAATTGCACCATTAGATGGAATCAACAGGCCAGGAGAGACCCGAGGGAGACCCTCCAACACCCAAGTACTAGCCAGGAGGGTACAGAAAAATCACAGTAGACGGAGAAGAGAAAATGCAAGTGTCGCTTTAGTGAGGAGGAGCATGACATCCTCGACAGAGAAGTGACGAAGCACCAAGATCAGCTATTCGTCACCTCCAAATTGCCAGTTGGGAAGAGAGATGCAATATGGCAGCAAATAGTGGACAAAATAAACAGTGTCGTTGAGGTGAAGAGAACTGTCACTGAGTGCAAGAAGTGCTGGCATGATTGCAAGCGCAGAACTAAGGATAAACTTGCCAGGAACCGTAAGGCAGCACTGCAGACTGGAGGTGGAAGTCCTGAACCACAGGTGGACCTGGATGAGCTAGAGGAGATGGTTGCAGCGGTCATTCCGGAAGAACTGCTCACAGGAATTGCAGGACAGGACAGTGCAGACTACCAGGAACCAACACAAATGTAGGGTACGTTGCGGGGGAGGGGATATCTGAAATTCCACTAATGGCAGAAGGGGAATGCACATAGGACACACTAATTGCATGCTAAAGGGTTGCATCTGGACACTTAGGTTCTGAGTAAAGACGTACCATCCTCACCCAAGCCACATCTGTACTGATGTTGTGGTTGTGCTATGCACACCAACGTATAAACAATGTCAACATAGGCCAATCACTATGGCTATACTCCACCAAGTAAATATGCACCACATTGCCTGGTAAGCATGTGCTGATAGTGAGGCTGTGCCATCACAACACCCATTGCATATAGTCGAAGCCCCTGTACCTACACCATGTAGACATCAGAGACTAGGATGGAAGCCAATACCACTCCTGGTGGGGTGTCAGGCCAAAATGCTTCCCTACTTCAATTTTGCATTGCCCAGACTCATGTGTGCTGAACCTTGCAGCACACATTGAAATGCCATCTCCCCCAAAATTGCTTGTACGTGTGCAGGAAGGGACACATCCCTGCACATGAAAAATTCATTACTTCAAGGCAGCCACCCCGTCATCATGCTGCAACAATGCCAGTGTTGGTGCAGGGAGCACTAATCTGTGTAGGCACAGGGGGAATTGCAGGGCTGTACTGTATACAGTAAAATATGGCACATCACTGCGTACTGAAACTGCTGCAGTGTACTGCAACACATCTTGTAGCTGCCCTGAGCCATGCCAAATGAGTAAATATCTGGCCTAAAGCTTGTAACCTGTAGAACACAACCGATACAGGCTGAACCCAGAACAACTCACACACAACCATATGCGTCACATGGGAATGGCCACAGAATAAATGCATGCAACACATTTTGCATGCATGGGAACATCTTGTGTGAATCTGAGCAAGTGGCTTCAATCTCACCATTTGACAAGTTAGAGGGCTAGATCAAACAGAAAATGATGGTGTGTGCTGCTGTGCAAAATTAGGCAGCATCGCACATCGTAGTATTAAAAAGGCAGGTATGCACCATATACATTAGAATACATGCTCCCTTGTACACCTCCCTGCAGAAGTGATAATAAGGTGTTGTGCGTCAATGCAGCTACCCTTGCACCACAGTGTAAGGATGGCTGCTGTGAGGAGGAGAATATGTCTGTACTGAAAGGAACACCATCCTGCACAACAACAACCTGACAGTGTGATTTGTTGTTACTCTGTGTGCTGCATAATGCAGCACACATAGTAAAAGCAAGAAATTCAGTACAAATCTAAGCATCATTTCTAGATCATGACATCCAAAACCCATCTCTAGGCCGGTGTCAGAAATTGGGCCAGAGTCCGAAATACAAATAGTTAAAAATCTGAGGCAGTGTCAAAACACAACGGGTGTTGCTGTGGTTCACCCACTGCAACACCCATTGCATTTGGAGGCTGCCTCAGGTTTACGAGTATCAGTGAACATGTGGAAGTGCAGAAATGTAAGGCCATCCCAGGAGTGGTGCCAGCAAGGCCCAACGAGGAGGCATACATGTATTTCCCCCTTGTTTATTTGTTTCCATGTGTGCTGCAGAAGGAGCCAAATTGCCATGTATGTGCAGGAACGGATACATTCCCACACATAAACAATCAAACCTTACAATGCAGACATCCTTGCATGATGGTGCAAGGATGCCTGCATTGGCGCCAGGCAGCTTTATGTAGTGCCAGTGCAGGGGACAACACAGGAGTGCACTGTACACAAATGAATACGGCGCATTGACACAGCACAACACTGCCACTCTGAGCGCAGTGTTGTGTTCCGTCATATTCCATTACTAGTGAGCTTGACCTGTGCGTGATGCACAATGCTCCATATAAGGACAACCACAACTTTGGATCAGTGACATGTCAGTGAACCTCCGATGCAATACAATATTGATTTTACACTATCTCATTGCAGAGGATGATGGCTTACCTTCTGCCGACCTGCCTGTCCTGGATTTTCATGATTACATGGATGACCAGCTGCCAAGCCTCAATGAAAAAACCCTCCAGGATGTCCAAGGAGCACTCCAGGCACCACCTCCAGTTGCAGGGAGGAGACACAGAGTTGCGGGGTCTCCACAGTAACCATCCGGCCAACAATACACACCACCAGACAGTACTCACACAGTCCTGGACTCCGAGCACCCACAGATCAGCTCTCAGAGGACAGTGGTAGGAGGCCAGTGGGAGCTGGGAAAGCAGGTTCTGGTGGGGATCGAGACCGTGGCAAGCAGCCTAGAGGGAGTGCGGACGTGCCTCAGTCCAAATAAGGTCAACTCAGCTGCCATCTGAGGTACCCACTACCCGCTACGTGGAGTCCAACAGTCTCTGACGGACATAGCTGCTGTCATGAAGGAGAGGCTACGACAAATGCCCTCCCAAAGTGCCAGCAGCATGCAGAATAACCTAGACTCCATACAGCGGGAATTGGCCTCCCTCAGGGAGAAATTAGCAGGCTACCACCATGATGTTGTAGCAGTCTTGAAGAATCAGCACTTCCTCCTTGCAGCAGTGATGCCTTACGTGTTGCCACAAATGGCATCTGACAGGTCCTTTGACTCCACATCTCTATCCCCTGAAGTGTGTGTGTGGTCCCCTCTACCTCTACAACAGCATCAGCCATGACACAGGAGGCACCACACACATCAGAGGATGAAGATGTGGAAAGAATAACATTCACAAGGAAAAGCACCCAGTAGTACCAGTCTGTCCCACATGGACAGTTTCTCCTTAGTTCTGGGCTTAAGATCATGCCAGTGTTGTGACAGTATGAAATATGCACTCTTCACTTAACCAGTGTTCAAATGTCTGCTATGTGCTGTCATTGTCTCTACCATACCAAATGGCAATGTTAGACACTCCCCACTAATGCACAATACTCCAGGCCATGTCTCATGACATGTCCCTCAACCCTGGACTCCGATTGTGCTACATATGGAAAACATTCACTCATGGGATCTATGAAATAGAGATTGAATAGAAATCACCATAGCTATTGCACCTGTAAATAAAGCACCTTGTACACATGTAGCATTTCTACGTTTACTGTGATCCATCTACTCAGATAAAAGTTTGCATTGTGTCAATCTATGTCACTGTGTACAGAATATCAGTACATGAGTGCATGACTGTCAAACACTAAGCCACACACTAGGCCCCAAACAAAAATAAGCTGAATGATGGTGTTGTGGGAAACAACCAACTAACTGTGTTCACTAAATGCTTTGGAACCCATATCAGTTGAAGTAGACATACAGCATCTAGGGCTCATTACCCAATCATTTATGATTAACCCAGATGGGAGTACCAGTACAACTGATTTGTGTGTATCAAGAAAAGGTAACCTAATCAGTGATGGCCACCTGTCAAAGATGCAGAATACAGATCCCAAATTGGCAGTTGTCAGATGTACCACACTTACCAACATTTAAATAGCAGAACCTCGCCAATTGCAGGTGAATTCCCATGTTTACCTGTCCAGGATTACATACACATTGTGAATGGCTTAAACACAGGATGACAAATAGACAGTAGTAGACAGTATGTAGCTGCCATTCTGACAGCTCTTTGGTCATGGGGATGCATATGGGAAACCTGGGAATTCAAGACAGTAAAGAATACCCTAGTCCATTTCCCCAACTTGGCCAGTGCACTGATGAGAAGCCCCAGACTCAATCAATTACAAAACTAATTAGGCTTAGATAAGCAGTATTTAATGTCAAAACCATCAAGGAAATGAAACGTAAAACCTACCCTAATCTAAACTAACCCATACTAACTATCCTTAATTTATAACTACACCTATCTAACCCATTCTAAACTTATCTTACACATGTAACAACACACTCTAAACAATGCCCCCCACCCCTCTTAAGAGTTGAGATACAAGTAGGACAACATTAACTATGAATACACATGTACTAACCTAACCTATGCCTAAACAAATATATATATATATTTTTTTCATACATAAATACCCAAACATAACACCCCAGCCAACCACCTAACAATGAAAAAATGTAGAAAACCCCCCACCTTTAACCAAACTTATGTCTCCCCTACACTAACCTTACACTACACATCTAAAAACCCTGTATAAACCATACAAAACAGTAAAAGGGAGGGGAATGAACTGGGATGTTGTACCACAAGTTAATTGTTAATTTCTTGCTTTTTTCCAACTTTTTCTTTATGTACGTAAATAACTTGCTGTCCTCTGCAGCATCCTGCTCTAATTTGGTGAGTCTTGCCAAACTCTGGCCAATGTCCCTCCTCATGTCCTGCTTGAATTGATTGGGCACTACTGCTGCAGGTGGCTATGTTGTCACTGGTGCAGCTGTGGTCCAGCTGTGCCCCCTGCACCCCTGATGGCTTGACTACAGTGTCCTGTTGTGGCTGTCTTGGAGGTCCCGCATGGAGAATGGCACGCCATTCCCCTGATGCTTTTTACTAATGGAATCTCCTGCTCATTCGGCCGTATGCATCATTGACCTCCATAATGTGGCGGTATTGTTCGGCCCTCTTATGGAAGCCTCGGCTCTGTGCCTCAGTCATGTTGGCAGCTGAAACATAAGTAGAAGCAAGCATCAGTATCAGCATTGGGTGGAGGGTATACAGACATATTGGGCCTCATTATGAGTCTCGCTGTCTTCAGACTGCCAGACTCACGGTGGCAGTCGTGGCGGTCTGACCGCCACATTATGACTGAGGCGGAGCCTCCACAGTCCGACCACCAATAACTCCAGGTTGCTGCCAGGTTACCGCCAGGTTGCCGCCTGGGGGTCCTGGCTGTTTTAATCCACCAGGATGGCGCTGCATGCCCCTGGGGGCCCCTGCACTGCCCATGCCTATGGCATGGGCCTATGGGGCCCCCTGGCACAGCCCTACACAAAAGCGCGACGGGTGCAACTGCACCCTTTGCACGGCCACAACACCGACGGCTCCATTTGGAGCCGGCTCCCATGTTGCGGCCGACATCCCGCTGGGCCGGCGGGCAGAAACTCTGTTTCCACCCGCCGGCCCAGCGTTGATGTCATAATGGCCACCGCGGGAGTGCAGCCGCATTGGCGGCCGCACAGCTGTTACAACTTCCGCCAAAGTTGTAATGAGGGCCATAGTCTCAAATATAATGCAGACCAACATACCTACAAATTATCACTGTCCCTGACACACCTGTGGTGCTTCTCACTGCACCATTTATACATGGAATTGTCATGCAGGTGTCTGTTAGCTCTACACCTCCATGCCCATATGGGACTGCTTGAAACTGTATATTGCATCTGAAGGGTATGCAATGGTTGTTGCAGTGGCTGTACCATTGTGACACCCATATCAATTGGGGCTACCTCAGTATGTCGTAGACCTCTACCTCATTGTCACAGCAAACTGACAAACTACTGCCCAGGGGTTGTGTTGGTATTCCAGGGTGTTGAGGAATGATGTGATACATCCTTCAGTGAAGTTAGTAATGTGTGTGTGCCATCAGAAGGCAAACACATGAGCAATAATCTTATGGGAGTATACTAATGTGAAAATAGTTGTACCTAGCTCCACATTGACTGGTTGAAATCATGGATGTCTTACCAATAATGTGTGACCAGGCATTGTTACCATGGTATACCATTATTTGTTGAGGGAGGGGTAAGGACCTGGGCATAAAAAATGCCTCAACACTGAAACACTTGCCCTGTGGTGCAAGGAAGCATTTGTTGGTGCAGGTTACTGAGTGATGTGCCAATGAAGGAGCAGATGCAGGGTCGCCCCATACTGTCAGTCAGAGGCAGTAGGTCTGTGGAAGTGACTCTGCAAATGTGTGTGGTAATAGACATAGTATAGGGTGTATGTGATGCACAAGGAACTGGAACAGAGAAGTGCTAGTAGTCTGGACCCAGTGCATGGTCAAGCTCCCTTACATGGCCTTGGCCAATGATACAAAGGGGCCAATAGAACAACAGGGGTGCAGCACCAATTGCATTAATACAGTGCTTGTGGCCATTGGTGCACCCCTTACCCTCGCCATGTGTGCACCTAATGAGAATTAAGGCACAGCATGTTGCAGGTAGGGTCCAAATGGATCTATTTCTGTGTAGGTAAATGATGTACTCAGCAGGAGTTGCAACAGATCCTCATGACTTCTACTGAGTACAAATGGGGGCCCAGGTCATACATTTTCATCCCCTCATATTACACCTGCTCTCAGCAGCCCTTCAGAATGCCGGTATAATTGTACTAAGGGCTTTCCCAACTTACTCAGTGGCTTATACATGTCACCCATACAGGTTTTGGGATTGCCTTCCATGCATGATGCATGGAGCAGGCCTCATTTGGTGCTGCTCATCACTGTGTTGTCGCATGTATACATCACAATACTTTGTAATTGTTATGCAGTGAAAGTGGTACATCTGCCCATCATTAGCTTCATCATTGTTCATCTGACTTGCAGGCTTATGGTGACACTTGGACTCATCATACATGTCCACATCCACATGCATGACATGCAGCACTCAACCGTATCTGCAACTGTTATGCACATGCAAAAATAAGGAATGTATGGAAATGTGAGACTCACCAACTGCTCCACCAATCTCAATTCCAGATGGTCCAGCAGATCCCGCTCCCTTGTCACTAGATCTGCCCACCGATGTTTTAGTTGGTGGACGTTCCTTCCACTGGCGAATATCTTTTTGAGGTGGTGGAGCACCTTGCCCCATATCAGCCGCTGTGCCTCTGTGGGGTATCCAAGGATTACCCGGCCACCTAGTTGCAGCGTCATTGGGAGGTAGTGCTGTACGAGCGAGATGAACCCCCCAGCTCATCCTCGGTGATCCGCTGCATCCTCCCCTTCCCAGACATACTGCAAATGCAGGTCACCCTAAACAAAAAAATGAAAGTAAACCTAACTCATAACCCAAGTACCCCAACAACTATTCTACCCAAAACACCCCACAATACAGAGACAAAATACAGTACAATTACACTACAAAAGACAAGTTTAAAGACAACTAAGGACAACACATACAAGACACAGCACAGGAAACACTGCAAACACTCAAAAAAGCACCAATCCAACTCCAACAATATCTCTACACACCCTCACTCAGTCACAGACAATAAGGCTGTGAAGTGAAAGTGAAAGTGAACTCACTGAACCATGTTTGGAGGCAAGATGTCCTGTTTCATCACTTTCTGGGTGTGTGCTTCATGTTTCCAGTCATGCGTTGTTTTTTTGATGCATGATGGTCGTGCGTAGTTTTCCCACCATTAGCGTCAAAAGGCCTTTGGACGTGCGATAGATGCTCAGGTGCTAGGTGTCTTTTAGGTTAGAGGTATTGTATGGTATATGCGTATGCGCGAACATTGTTGACGCATGACAGTCATGTGTGGATTATACACTGGTGCGTTCAGAGGCAAGTGTACGTGTAATTTCCGCTCAGGGTCCAGGCGTAATTTTACAAACGTTGCAATGTGTGGTTTATGCGTTTGCATCAAACATGTTTGATGCATGATGAATTTGCATGGATTTTTGCATTGTAGGCCTTGAGTGCACTCTGATTAACTTAACTTGTTACATGGGCTGTGCAAGAATGTTGTATATGTGTTATGGCAGCATGTGTGTGTGCATGCCCAATACTGTCATTACAGTGACAATGGTATGTTGAACCTTGTTTATGAGTCTGCTGAATGCGACTACTCATACCTTGTGCAGATGTGCATGTGCAGCTACACTGAATCCACAAACATGTTGGCAAATGTGTGCTATGTGTGTACAAATGTGTATGGATACTAATTTGTGGGTGGACTACATTGTTATGTCACTGATACAAATGTACACATACCAACAACACAGTAAATATGGTGGCCTATGTCCAACACATGGTAAAACATGGGAAAACCATGGGTTTCTACTCACAGTATTCAGTGGACTTTGACTGCAATGACATCACGTAAACCCTGCCAATTTGCGTGTGCATGTGTGTCCACTCTGTGGTAAGTTGTTGGATTTTACTTTGTGTTGCTTAGCTACACATGTGCTATTTGGTCCCCCCTGCATCTTAGTTACAGGAGATGTTCTGTACACATGTGTTGGTGAAGACTGGTATATGCCGTGTGTGTATATTGGCATGTGTTTTGTGATATCTGTAACAAATCACAACAGTGGTGTGTTAATGGGATGTGAAACCTCATTTTACTATCTTCCTGCATGGACACATGTTGGCATTTGACAAATGCCTGTGTTGTCACATCAGTGACACCTATGTTTCCGCATGTCAGAACACATGTGAAGGTCATTTGTCACAGTCACTGATCTTGAGATACCTTTGCCCTTACTATTGTGCTAGGTGCCTTTTGCTCAGAATCCATACACATTGCCATGCCTAAGCCATTACAGTGGTACATGTGTGCTGTGAAATGTGGCATATGTGTGCATGCCATCAACTAGGCACTCACACTTGTCCACATCATGTTTGTTATGACAGTCACAAAGAATGGCATACCACTGTGTAACAGTTTTGCAGTCAGGCATAGATGGCAGCCTACTCATCATCACAACTGTGTGAGTTTGTATGGCAACACAAACCCATTGTTGCATGTGAAGGGGCAAGTTGATGAAGCTCCAGGTTACGCACATGCATCAGGGCCCTGACAATGTAATTCGATAAAGTAGCAAGAGCAGTGGTGTGTGTGTTTATTGAGCAGGGACCTAGCCTCTTCATGATTGCTACTCAGCAGAACTATGCACACTCCTCAGCAGACAGGCACATGCACATTTGTGGTTATACAGACCAGGATATTACATTTTCATCTGTGGTTCTTGATGTCAGCTTTCCTGTACAGAGCTCAGGTACTTGCACATTTGGGAGATGTGACATTATTTGATGTCCTTAGTTGTTTCCTTGGGTAGCTTGTTGGGCTTGTATATCTGTTGTGACGTCAATATTGGAAACGTGCCAGGGTACAGATGGTATTGTGTGTCACAGCCTCCTGTCATGTTGGCATGCGATGGGCAAATACATACTATGCTACTTCCCAACATGACTGGGTTTTGTACTGAGCTGTCCAACCTCTCTGTACATATGTGAAATATTGACATGTAGACATTGATGTATTGTACAGTCCGTGTTGGTCTATGTGTGTCCCCTCTCCATGTATTCCTGCACTACTGGTAAGGCATGTATTGCCATCTAGATTGCTCCCATTCTTTAGGCTGCCTGCACTTTGTACACATCTTCTACAGCAACATTGTCTGGTCATACATGGACATGATGCAACATGTGACTAGTGTAATTGGAAGATGTACACATTTCCATCTACTGGCTACTTGATAGTTAGGGGTCCATTGACATTATCTGTGAAATGTTATGAGTTCCATACACACATGACATTACTCCGGTCACAACACTTGTGTTGTCTCCATTTCACCTCCCGTGTTGTATTTGCAAGTATCAGTGGGTGTCTCAAAGCTGTCCATCCACAACCTCCATTGAACATGGGTATGCTTTTCTCCCAGCATGCCACAACCTAGGTAACTCTACCATGACTAAATGATATTGATGTGTGAAATAATCTCAGTGCTGTACAGTACATTTGCCAATTGCTACATATATGGCTAGGTCTATTCACACTCAGATTGGTTTTGTGTCTCAGACATTTTTCAAAAAGGCTGAACATAGTAGCACATCCCACACCTGATTGCGATGTTGAAGGCATTAACATGTATGAGACAATTTGTTACTGTTACTATCATGCACTTGTTCCTTCATGTGAGTGACAATGAGTGGTGTGTACTGCTTTATGCTGTGTGATGTATTCATACACAGCATACCAGGTATACATGCAGACATGTCATCAATTGTTGATACTGGCAAACCTGTTGCTATCTAGGATATACACCCGTACAGTTCAGTGTTCACATGTTTGTCTGGATTTGTTCTAGGCATGTGTCAAGACAGCAGATTTATGTGCCAAGTGTGTACCTCATGTACATAGTGAAAATTAGTCTGCCTACATTCAAGCCAGATGAAAATTTGTTTGTGCATTTTCCCAACAACTCCATGGACCGTGACTATGGGTCAGGTTTGGATAATAATTCTGCAGCATTAGCTGACAATTTAGTCAGGCAACCCATTGCGCTCTGCACAGCCAACATTTGTGTGCCATAAGTGAGGTACAGTCAAGCATGTGCCAGGGTTGTGCCCAATGGCAGTGCCAGGACACATTCCCATGTATACTGTGCAGGCTCAACATCGGACATTGGTTAAAATCCCTGGACATTTACTGAAGGAGCACAGTTAGCAATGATGTTCCACCATTGTCACACATGTACCATGCAGGCAAAGCTTCTGTCACCATAAGTTGTGACAGTGTTCAGTTCCTACATAACTTGATATGCATTTACTGACAGCCCCTACCTTATGTGTGCCCCCTTGCACGCATAGTGTTGTTGTGGTGAATGGGCTAGGTATTAGCACCTTGCCCACTTGACGGAACAAGACATGCAGTGGTGCATGGATCTAGACCTTCAGGAGTCACATGGCCACAAATTGTGTGTCACCAATATGTGAGATGGTGGCAGTAGACCCTCTTACATCACATATGATGTTGCTACCATACTGGTCACCTTTGTGTTACTAACCTGCTCACTGAGGTTTGAGTCACATTCCAATGGTATATGTAGTGGAGCATGAGTAGAGCAAGGAGATTCAGATGCAAAGTGATTTATTTGTGCTATTTACAATGTGATCTCTGTAGTATAGTGACTATGTGTAGAAGTTCTCCACAACGTGGAGTCTCTTACGAACTCCTGCAAGAGTGTTCATTTGTTCCCCCTCCACATTATCTGCTCCATCGTCATCCTCCTCCTCACTGGGAACATCACCCTGTTCATCCCAGGGGGTATTTGTCCAGACACAAATGTTGTGCAGGATTGCACATGCCACAATGATCTTGCAAACAAGTGGTGGAGCATACAAAATGCTTCCTCCTGTCAGGGCCAGGCACCTGGACCTTTATTTCAGGAGTCCAAATGTCCTCTCCACAACATTGCGAGATTTCCTGTGTCCTTTGTTGTAGGCCCACTCTTCCACCATTGTGGGATTGGAAAATGGGGTCATCACCCATAGCTGTGTGCCATACCCTTGATCAGCTGCAAAGGATAGAGAGAAGATGTGTTGGCAAGTGTTGATAGTGGTTTGGAACATATCATGGCAGTTGTACTTTTTGGTTAGACTGGTGACACAGACTTGCTTGTGCTATAGTGTATGTTACTGTTCTTGTAAAATGTTTTTTTTGGACTGTGTTGATGGACATGACAATCTTGGGTAGTGGCTCAAGGGCTTGGGTAAATGTATGTTGATCCCAAAATGTAGGTAATGATTTAGGTAAATGTGCTGTGTGGTCCATATTTGCAGCAGTGTTCTATTCTTAGATGAAACCTACCACCTCCTAGCACCACAATGGTGTCAGATGTTGAAATGCCATAGTTGCCCTACAAAGGCTAGGATGTGTGGGTCCCTTGGTACGGTGCATGTAAGGTAAGGTATGTCCTCTATACTCCTAAAAATTCCTAATATGACATCCATGATTGATAGTGTTGTTTGTACAGACTCAGCACCATGGTGGACTATTTCTGCTATTTGCAAGAAGCCATGGTGTTGTCAGGGGACATTAGGGGTGCATGTGAGGTAGAAATGGAGTAGGTGCTGCCCAATTTCTCATGGTTCACTGCCATAGTCTTCAATTGCATGTAATTTTGTATTTGTGTGTGTGCGACACAATGCAGCAGACAGGTGTATGTGCACACTAGAGGTATGTCAGGTATGTGTAGCTGACATTTATATTTGGTTATGGCACCACTTGGGTGGTATTTTATTTAGGTTCTGCGAGAGGTTTGCACACCATGGTTACATAAGACCGTGCCTATGTGTGACTTCCTCAAAGTGGCCATAGCTTATGCCATCGACATGCCTGTGCACTTTTTTGTTTGGTGTAATGTGTGTGTGAGATCTAGATTTAGTTGTCAACCTGTGGACACTTGAAGTGGTTTGTGAGCGGCTTCTGTATGCAAAGGGAACTTGGCTCCACCTGTCCATACATGGTGTGGAATTCAGGGTGGGGCTGTGTTATGAACCTTTGGGTGTATGTGACATGCAATGTATGCAGTGTAGTATGGTGTCACGTAGGCTCTCATTATTCTAATGAGACTACTGGATTTTTAGAGACTTAGTCCAACCCACTGCTGGTGACAACTGTCGCTCCAATCCGGGTTTTGCTCTGGCTAACTAACAGCGCCTCATCTCTACCCAAGGATAGGGATGACTGGGCAGCCGAGCGCATTACATATTTGGCTTCTCAGGGAAGTCGTGGTCACTCAGGTCCCATCCGGTTCTCTCACTTACAGTTCAGTCTCATATATAAATGACAAACAGAAGCAGTATATGTTTCAATAATGAGCTTTAATAAAACGACTGCATCTTAGATATCAAGGCGTGAGCTGCAATAACCAGGACAACACAACATGACAGTATTCAAATTGTGACGAGAAGAGTGAAGAATAAGAACAACGCTGTCACATTGTCACTATTGTCAATGGACTAATCCCTACCTAATCTAGGATACAGCACAGCATGTTAAGCTCTAAGTCTGCCCTTCAGGTTCCCATGGGAAGACATCTACCCCCATTCATGAGCAAAGGCCCGCGGTCTGCGTTAGCATCTGTAGCAAAGCATTCGGCAATCAGCATACAGTCGTGGTTCCCTGGCTGGAATCTCCCTCTAACGTGTAAGGGACAAGGAAGTGTTTTTATAATAACACAGCTGATATTCTGAGAAAGTGTCTGTTGTATCCAAAAGAAGGGAAAAACGGAGAAGGAATATTCCTGAACACGAAGTTTATTTCCACATCAACACCAACGTCCTCACAGCTGCAAGTACAGCAACTGACTACGGGAGCCGATGAAGTCATCAGAACTCCACGCACCCAGCCTTCCATAAAGGTATTCTGCCCACACCAAACAACGAATTACAATAGCACATTTTAAAACACAACACATCTTCCCCCTTAACAAACATAACAAATACAAACACTTATGCTACACATTCCCTACTATGCTACAATAAAATATACAAAAGATACATTGGAAATGAAAAATCCCAATAAACATTCTAAACATTCCATACATAGACTAAGAAGTGAAAAACAAGTTATACACAGGCTATAAAGGCAAGTTGTACATAAGCAATAAAGCCAATATCCCACTGCCTCCCTAAATACCTAATACGTCACAAACTGATTTAAATATTTGGGTCTAACAGCATTTCTTTTTGGCCTACCCATCACACCCTCCAGATTAACACCTTCCTCCAACCTTTTAACTTCACCTTCACCCATCACCCCAGCAGTATTTCCTATGCCAAAATTTCCACGACCGTCATGCATGTTATTTTCCCGTATGTCTTCTCCTGGCCCTCTTCCTAGATCACTAAATTGCCCAGAAAACACACATCCTCTTTCATGTGGAGAACTACCACACCCCACATTCTCACCTGATCCTCTAACTAAGGTAACCACTATCTTTCAACTCAACTTCAGCCCAAACACCTGAATGTTTTACCCCAGGGGCTACATCTGTCACTTTCACCACATTCCTCTTATTCCACCATTTGCCACCCTCAACCATAACAGAATGTTTGGATACTCTGACTACCTTGGCAGTGGGAAAAAAACTCGACAATCCCTTTCCCTTCCCCTGAGGTTTTTTTTACTCTAACTACATCACCCATACCAAATTGAACCTCCTTAACTCTTTTCAGATCGTCATATCTCAATTTGCTCTTGACCTGTTGCTTAATCACCTTGTCTTTCACCTGATTGATATCAGAAGCAACAACACCCCCTAAGGTTTCCTGTACAACCCACTCTGGAGACAGTTCATTGCAAGAATATCTACCCTTCAAAAGTACAAAAGGAGCAACACCAGTAGAAGAATGTGGCGTGTTGTGATAACACCATATCCTTTCTGCCACCATCTCCTGTATACTCTTCCCTGACCTGATGGCCAATTGAATAGTTTCCTTGAGTAATCTATTTACTCTCTCAACAAGCCCATTACCCTGCGGACTATACAATGCAGTTGTAAGATGCTTAATATTAAGTCTTTTCAGAAATTCAACCATCTGGTGCGATACAAATTGCACCCCGTTATCTGTGACCAAAAACCTGGGAATACCCTCCCAATTAAAGATCTCTTTTAAAAATCCAATCACATTGGTGGTATTAGGTTTTCTTAAAAACTTGTACGAAACCCATTTGGAATGCTAATCTACTGCAACCAACACATATTTCTTTCCGTCATTATAACCCCCAAGTGGACCAATGAAATCCAATCCCAATTTCTGCCAAGGTTTATCAGGAAACGGTACAGGACACAAAGGCACTTCTCTAGTATGCAAACCTTTATCTGCCCCCTTGCAAATGCTACAATTCTTAACTGCAAATTCCACCTCTGTGTCCATTCCACCTCTGTGTCCATACCCGGCTACCAATAATATAAACGGAACCTCTTCCTTGTGCCAGTGATTCCAACATGCCCATCATGAGCCATCTGTATCAACTTGTGCCTTAATTTATTAGGAGCTACCAAACGTTCCCCCCTCATGACAAGGTCGTCCTCCACGTTCAATTCCTCTCTAGCCGTTCAAAAAGGTTTTATTACTTCTAAAACACCATTCCCTGCCGGCCAACCCTCACAAATATATTTTTTAAGAAGCAATAGAGAATTGTCCTCGTTCATAGCTTCCGCCCAAACCTGCCTGGAAATGACTTCCCCAGAAACAAACACTCCATCTATCATTCCCACCATGACATCCTCATCCTCCATTTGCTTCCCCTCAATTGGATTGTGAACCGGACACCTGGAAAGAAAATCTGCTCTACCATTGTTCTCCCCAGGAATATGTTTCATTTTCATATTAAACTCGTACAGTTTAGCCAACAACCTGGTCAATATAGGACTAGTCTTATTGAAAATTTTGTCATTCCGTAGATAAACCAATGGCTTGTGATCTGTTACTAAAGTAAATTCTCTCCCGCAAACATACATTGAAAAATGGTTGACACCCCAAACACAAGCTAGTGCCTCCCTCTCAATTGTGCTATAATTCACCTCGGCCTCAGAAAGTCGTCTGGATGCAAAAGCAATGGTAAATTCCTTGCCTCCTATCATTTGATTTAAAACAGCTCCTAGGCCAATCCCACTCGCATCCACAGTAATGACAGAAGGTAAGTCTTCATTGAAAGGATGAAGAGCAGGAGCCTCAATTATGAGAGTCTTAAGAGTTAAGAAGGCTTGAGCCTGCTCATCCTGCCACTGAACTTTCTCACCCTTCCTCAACAACTTCCTTAATGGCTCTGTCAGATAAGCAAAATTGTGAATAAATCGCGAGTAGTACTCACAAAGACCCAAAAAGGATCTCAACTGCTCTTTATCATTAGGAGATGGAGCATTTCCAATAGCCCCTAATAAGTCCTTCTTGGGTAGGATTCCCTGTGCACAAATTGTGTGACCTAAATATTCAACCGTCTCAACCATTTCTCTTTTCTCACCGTTATCAAGTTTGTGTATGCGTTCCTGAATAGACTCTGAGCCTATCAGAATATCGTCCTGATACGCCAACACTCCGTGTACTTCCCCAAACAGTTGATACATTAGCTTCTGAAACACAGATGCTGCGGAAGCAAAACCAAAAGGCATCCGCAAAAATCTGTAAGCCACAAATGGAGTGACAAATGTTGTATGATAACGACACTCCCTACTCAACTCAACTTGATGATAGGCGGACTTGAGGTCAATCGTGGAGAACACTTTCATACCCCCAATCGTGCCAATAACTCCTGTATTTTGGGCAACGGGAAACAATCAACTAGAATATTTTTGTTCAAAGACCTCAAGTCCACACATAATCGCAAATCCCCCGTTTTCTTAACTGCAACCACAATCGGAGAAACCCATTGGGAGGAATTAGTCGATTCAATGACTCCATCAGCATATAGCTCACGTAGGTGCTCCTTTAACTTCCCTCTGATGCTCAAAGGCACAATACGCACCTTGTGTACCACAGGTATCGCATCAGGTTTGAGAATTATTTTATGCTCATAACATTTTACAGAGCCTAGCTTATCCCTGAAAATCACAGTATGCTTGTCTAGGACATCTTTAAGAGTATCAAGTTTTATGTCTACTTTCTCAATCAAGGTGATAGGTCGTTCAGTACCCGGTCTCAGAACCATCCCAAATTGTCCTTGATCTTTCCACCCCAGAATATTGTACCCTCTCTTGGCTACATATATTTTTGTACTAATAGTCTTCTGCTGATAACAAATCCTTTCTAAGAAATACCCCATCATATCAATTTCTTGACCATCAAAAGCTACTGTTTTTATGTCAGGAGCTGACAAGGGAAGGTTACTCCAATGTGAATGATAATTTGTATCAGATACAATTGATATAGGTGAGCCTGAATCCACAGTGACACTTAACTTGACTTCCCCAATTTTAACTTCACATACTGGATCCTTAGAAAATTTGCAATCAGAATTAATATCATCAACAATCAAAACACATCTTTTTGAAAAGTCCACCTCCCCTCCATCTGTCAGCATGTCAATGGCTTGCTGATGCTCAACTAACATTACTTTTTGCGATTGCTTGCATACACGAGCAAAATGACCAGACTTCCTGCATTTCATGCACACTTTCCCCAGTGCAGGACAATTTGAGGAATTGGCAACATGTGACTTAGAACCACATCTGAAGCATAGTGAACTTTTAGTATTATTTTTTTTCAAATCTGGAGTGCCCGACATAACTGTCTTAGACTTCTGTAAAACTATGTTCACATTTTCTGCCTGACTTACTTTCATTTTGCTTAACTCTCTGGAAGCTGTTACTGAACGCTAGATGCCTCTAGCAATTTCTAGTGTTTCACACAAAGTTGGATTTCTACAACATAAAACTTTTTCTTGGATTCTAGAATCATAACAGTTCACCACTAACTGATCTCTTGGGTACTGATCGAGGGGTCCTAAAAATTCACAAGTGGCTGCTAATACCCTATGCTCAGCTACAAAATTATCAATTGATTTGTGTTGGAATTGTTTTCGAGTAAAAAAATTGTGTCTTTCAACTATTATACTAAGGTCATCCTTAAAGTGATTTTCTAACCTCTTTACAGCTTCAGTAAAAACATCCCAACCATCACTGGATGAAGGTTTCACTTGGGGTTGATGATAAAAAATTCTCTGACCTTCTGTACCAAGGCAATTATACAAAATCGCCTTCTTTCGAACCACAGAAAAATTTACCCCATCTATCGCCACTAAGTAACTTTCAAAAGACTTGAACCAGTGTTGCCATTTTATCGTGGGAATACCGGGTTCAGGCAAAAATCCCAGTGGCAAATATGCTGTTTGCATAACGAGGAATAGACACTGTATGAACGTGTATATGACTAATAAGACACCACTAAAGATAAAAATTGAATAAGTGTGCGAATCACTGTACAAATCTGCAACCGCCTTCAATGCAGAGTAGTCGTGATACGTGCGTGAAATATTGCAAACAGATTCACAGGTCTGCTGATCCAGAAAAGCAGATGAATGTGCGAATCACTGTGCGCATAACATTTTAGGTCCACATGTCCATACAATTTGTATTTTCACAATAAATTCGCAGTCAGAATAGAAGTGTGCGAATCACTGAAAAGATCCGCAATTGCGTACAAATATCCTCCATTCAATAGCAACAGTGAGATAAATACCAGAATATGTACGAATCCGCAAGGTGCACTTAAAATGAAGAGTGCGCGAATTACTGTGCAGCTGTCCGCGTGATGGTGGATTCTTATTTTCTGGTGCAGAAAGTCCAGCACAGGTTCTCTTTGTTTATGTGTATAGACACAGTAGAGGCACACAGAATTCCTCCGTCGATTTGCAGATTTATATATCACTATTTGTAAACCAAAACCTAGAACATGCCCGGAACATAAACTACAGGAACCAGAATTTGCTCCACATTGTTTAAAAATATGTAGATTTCAATCTCTGTAAAGAAAATATTCTTGCATGTCTTAACCCAATGTCGCATTAACCACAGCAACAAAGAAGAGTTAAACCGGTTCCTCTGAGTAGAATGTTTGTTGATCAGGTGTAACTAGGCAACAGGAACTGAAACCAGAGGACTTTGACAGGCGCAAGCAAGCAAAGGCCCTTAACAAAATACCTGAACGAAGAAGGGTGAGGAACACAAACAGATTGTAATCTGCTTCAAAATAGATTTAAAAACACCGGCATACTCTGTCAGCTGAAAGATTTCCGCTTAATATAACAACAAAGTAAACGAGTGTGAGGACAAGAAATGAATATCATAACAGTTACGCATTCGGCAATCAGCATACAGTCGTGGTTCCCTGGCTGGAATCTCCCTCTAACGTGTAAGGGACAAGGAAGTGTTTTTATAATAACACAGCTGATATTCTGAGAAAGTGTCTGTTGTATCCAAAAGAAGGGAAAAACGGAGAAGGAATATTCCTGAACACGAAGTTTATTTCCACATCAACACCAACGTCCTCACAGCTCCAAGTACAGCAACTGACTACGGGAGCCGATGAAGTCATCAGAACTCCACGCACCCAGCCTTCCATAAAGGTACACTGCCCACACCAAACAACGAATTACAATAGCACATTTTAAAACACAACAGTGTCCCTATGTAAAGATGTGTATTTTCGACAAATTCTGGAGACTAAACTCCTACCACATTCACCAGCAATGTACTGTGCTGTAACCTTGGAAAAAGCAGAGAGTGACCAAGAATGTCTTGTTTGAGAACAGAGTGCTGGCCGAGGCAAAAACAGATAGACGGAAATAAAAGAAGACCGTAAAAATGGGTATTGTAACAATAATAAGACAAAGCTGGATAAAATATATCTAGGTTAAAGTGCACAGCGGCCTAGTGTGTTAAAATAACGTGCATGGAGCTATAACTAAAATGGCTACACAACAATGGCATGCTGCTTATGTGTTGTTGCCTGTAAATCTCTGTAGCCCTGTCCATGTGTAGTTAGTGTGGTGTTTGTCTTGTTTGTCCTAGATTGTTGGTGTGTTGTGTGTAACGACTGGTATGGTGGCTTAGCTATGAGTCGCTCATTGCCATATTGGCCATCCTGGAACCAATGGTTCATGGTGCAATGACAAAAGATGTATGCGGCATAGACACTGCCAGGATATTTTTGCCATGATGTTGCTGAAGAGGCCACGGTGATCCACGTTGGCCTGCACATTGATAGAATGTGTGTGCTTGCAGTTCCTGTATAGGTGTTCTGTTGTTGCAGCTGGCACCAGTTGTACATAGGTACAGTGTATTGCACCCAGCACATGCAGAAACCCAGCAATTTGATTGAAACCTTGTGTCGTCTCCTGCTGCAGATGCTGGGTGTTTGGGAAGCAGATATGGTGAGGTGTGAGACTTAGGATTGCGTCCAGGACTTTTGGGAGAAAAATGGAGAAGGATGACTGGGAGATGCCATCCACTTGTGCACTCGTTATCTGGAATGATCCAGACGCCATCATATGAAGGTCAGCATTGAGTTTTGTCATGGGTAGAATGTTATGGGGAGTTTGCACCCTTACCGTGATGTGTGGTGCAATATGGTGCAGCAAGAGTACAATGGATTCCCGATTGAGTCTGTACATCCAGACCACATCTAGGGGGTGATTCCAACCCTGGCGGTCCGAGACCTAACAGGGCCCCATTGAGATTTTCAGTGTCTGCTTGGCAGACACTGAAAATCGCGACGGGTGCAACTGCACCCGTCGCACACCAGCAACTCCGCTGGCTCCATTCGGAGCCGGCTTCCTCGTTGCTGGTGCTTTCCCGCTGGGCGGGCGGGTGGGCGGCCTTCTGGCAGTCGCCCGCCAGCCCAGAGGGAAGGTCAGAATGACCGCCGCGGTCATCTTCTGGCGGTTCCCGCTTGGTGGGCGGCGACCGCCGCCCGCCAATTTTGGAATCACCCCTATAGTTCCCTCATTCCAATGATGGTTGTCCTCTGTCTGAATATCCTCTCCCTCCTTCCTCACTGCCTTTGTAGCTACTGTGGTGGTGTTTGGGGTTGCTGCGGTGGTGATGGAGGGACCTGCTGTCTTCACATGCGTATGCGGTGTGTACCCAGCTGGACCAGTATGACTTTCATGTTTCCTGGACATTTCCAAAGCTCCTTCTGTGTTGTTTTCCTTGAGTGGTGGTGTGTGAGCCTATTTTTAAGGCATGGTCTGACCAGTTGTTACATTTTGATGCTAATCAGACTTAGCATCATTTTTTGAGTCCGCTAGACAGGTCTGGCTTCAAGATATAAGTATGGAGTTAGGTTAGTGCCATTTTAGCGCTAAAATAAATGGTGCTTAGGTGACGCTAACCATCCATAATTATGAGCCTTAATGCAATGAATCAGTACAATGCCTGTTACAGCAAATTATAACACTATTAAAACTTAATAAATGAGGTCTGGTTGGCTGTTTGAAAATAAAATATATTGGTCAAATGGAGAGTTGCATAGAACATGAGCTCTGTACACCCTCGGTGGCACACTGGATTATTGGACAGAGAATAAACACTTTTGATTACATATCAGTCTACACTAGCAAGCTGAGCTGGATCTCTGATTTACCATATAAAACAGGCCATTAAAACCATTTTAGCTGTAGTGTTGATTCCACAGTCTGGATATAATGGTATCTATTCCTTTCCCTTTCCACCAAGTTCGATCTAAGACAATTTGAGGTTTACAATTTTTGCTATATTGTTATGTACGAAATAAAGTATCCTCCATACCATACATACATTATAAAGATGTTGCAGGTCAATGAGGAGTTCCTTGAAAATATAGAGAAACCAGATAGAGAAGAGAGTATTTTTACAGTCATAAAAGTGGCTTGGAATCTAAGGGATGAGGTACCCCTGCCGTACATTATAAGGATCTTACAAGCCATTGAGGAGTTCAATAACCATACAGAGGAACACGTCCAAGTCCCTTTATAAGGTTATGGAACTCTATGGTGACTTGCATATTCTTATAATGTTCAGCTGGTGGTTCTTTACCCATACATGATAACAGTTTCACCTTTCTTTCAAACCACTTAAAACTTTGGTACATAACTCTTTCAGAAAGAGAGAGTATGATTGTAAACATGAAAAATAGAACCTCTAGTGCAAAATTAACTACATCAAAAATCTGTTAGATATTTGTTGCAAAAAGATATTAGAAATAGTCCAATTCAAATCTTTTTTGGAAAACAAATTCGGCATCAACTCAAAATGTGTAGGAACATGCTGAAACATTTTAACTTTTCTATAATTATCTAAGGAATGCAAAAAATAATAATGTTGTATCTGCTAGTCACTGTAAGCTAGAAAAAGAAAGCAGAAAAAAGAAAATCAACTTTAATTTTCCTTGCTTTAAACACCTACTCTGTGACTTGACCTTCCTTTCACCTCGGCTGCTGGCAGTAGGCATAGTGACATGGAACTCGACTGCAATAACTCGTCTTGATTTATACGGGGGCTGCGGAATCCCATGTACTATATCCTAATAACGCGATTGGATGGAATTTAAAACCTATTTAATACATGGTCACACCATCACTCTTCCTCGAGTCCTCTCTAAAATCATTGGCCTCTTAGTCATTCTTAAGAAAGAGAAACTGTGGTTGAAGACAAGTAGAATACATGAGTAAGTACACCAATATGAGCAGCTGGATGAAATATATTTTGAGCAGTTTAACAAAGGTCACTTTAAAACAGGTGTAGTTGTGAATGAATGGTAACATGCGGATAGATCGAAATTCGATCTTTCTTATAAAGAATTCCAGCGGTGCATTAAAGAAACATTTTCCCAGAAACAACTCGTTATTAGCTAATGACTGCAAATTTTCAGGGAAAATAGTCCACAAAACAGAGCTGAAGTGACAGTTGTCCCTTTCATAGTGACATGCCACAGGGGGAAGCAGAAATTAAAAAAATTAAATTAAAGCGAAACCTTGTGAGGATAAAGCAGTACTGCCTATTCTGTATCTCACACAAATAAGGTTGAATCCCTTTCTGTTAGGGAATTTGCCTTTACATTCAAACCAATAATTTGTGCAGGTTATCCACAGCTCGTACCGACCTCCTCCAAGCCACAATTTTCTCTTTCAAACTCTTTTTAGAAAAGGAACTACAGGTGTTAGGAGGGATGAACAACTCTGAAAGTCTGATATGCTCCAACATCGATTTAACATATGCAAGCCACTTGATATTAAGGGCCCCATCCAAGGCCAAACCGTCATTTATAATCAAACTATTCAAAGAAACAGTTGCTTTTGCCCAGATAGCCCACCCAGACAATAACTGAGCTAATTTAATTTTATCCTCAATATGGGGCATGCCCTGCTCCTCATGACACAAAAAAAATATGAAGCACCCTTGTGGCACCACTAGCACGCATCTGGTAAAGGAGTTTTTTAGCACTTTGAATCAGAACCAGCTCATCCATCCCCATAGCAGACCACTGAAACAGACAAACTCATAGACAGACAGGAACTCTTTAACTGGAGTTGCACCTAATTTCTTGCTAAAGCACTCTAGCCCCATTACAGATTTTTTTAACAGTGCTGCTCTATTTTCCACCTTCAGTTTCCATGCCACTCTGCTGTAAAATAAAATCCCCTGATAGGCAAAGGAAGGCATCTCTTCAATTCTAAAATTCTTAATATACAAACTTGGGGTCCTTTTTGGATGCTTCCCACAACTCATTATAAACGTCTTCTTCGCATTAACCTGAAGGTCAGGTTGATCCATAAAACTAACACAGTCGTCAGTTAGGCTCTGCAGGGCCCATAGTGTTGTAGCAATTAAAACAGCATCATCTGCATAGAGTAAAATCGGCAAGTGCTGGGTTCCACACGAGGGATATTTATGGGCCTTGAGGTAAGTACTGCCCCAATCTGTTTGTATACAAGGAGAAAAGAAACGGGGCCAGAACACAACCTTGCCTCACACCCCGCCTAATCTCAAAAGTGTCTGTGCACTGCCCGCCTCTGCCATAACATACAGAGGCTTTGGTCCCTAGATGTGCCAAGAGGATGGGCAGTCACACTTCTTTTTCTTTCTCTCACACTCCATCTAAGAGAAACTGCATGCTATCTACTAAAGATTCCAGCTACTTCTTTTTCAATCAGAGATTAGCTGGGTTAAGATTAAAAAAATAACCCAGACTAAAAGTATATCCAGGTCTTGTCCTGTCTGAACCAATGAAAGCTGGTAGCAATTTTTCTGCTGTAACTTCTACAGGTCCCGGAGTGTTCTACAGATTGGCTTTGGAGGTCCAATATTTATGACTGGTGCCAGCATTTGTGTGCAGGGACTCCCTGTTCTACCCCCACATCTGGTTCTGAAATGTTCTTCCCAGACTCTGGCAAGGCTCCGAACTGTCTGGAGGTGAAAAAGGCAGGACAGGCCTGGTTCTACGTGTGTGCAGGAGGTAAAGCTCTTTGAAGTGTAAGTGAGACCAGGTACAGCTCCTTCCCAGTCATTTGGCCTGCATCCAAACCCCCTTCTTGTTTCACTCTCTGTAAATAGTACAGTAACCCTAACAGCAGAGCCATTCACAGTCATGTGACCCAGGGCACTGGCAAAAGGCACAGATGGTTGGGACAAATTAATGCCAACTTTCTAAAAGTGACATTTTCAGAATTGTAACATAAAATCTGATTTCACCAACAAGGAGATTTTAAATTACAATTTATTTGACTGTAAAGAATATATTCTACCTGCTCTTAATCAAATGTTAACACTTACTAACTGTAATAAGGTAGCTCACTGTTATCCAATGGGAGAGATAGTGACAAACAACTTTAGGAGTTTTCCACTGTCAGGATATGTCAAACCTAAGTACACTTGTTTCATTTACAGGTCCTTGGTACATGTTGTACCATGTACTAGGGACTTACAAGTTTATTAAATGTACCAATTAGGTGTAGGCCAATTTTACCAACTTTTGAAGGTGAATGTACAAGTACATTAACACTGGTTAGCAGTGGTAAAGTGCACAGAGTCATAAAGCCAACAAAAAATTAATTCAGCAAAGCAGGAGGGGTGAAAGCAAACTGTTTGGGAAAACTTGCAGGGAAGGTAAATTCCAACACAAGCCCCCTCCAGCCTAAAGCCAGGGTAGACTATTCAATACCTTGATGGGCTTCCCTGCTCAAAGGATAGAGAGTAGACAATGGCCCTCTTCTTTAGAATACCTTTGCTCTTACGCTCTGTAAATCTAAGAGATATGGCACTGTGGGAAACAGCCACTCAGGAGGTGCATCAACTGACACTTAGGAAGTGGTTGACAGTTAGTGGACCTCAAGTGTGTCTCTGGAAGGTGCTACAGGGTCTCAGGAATCCCCAGGTGCTCCCTCACTGGCAAGTGTAGTCACACACTGCAACTACCTATGAGGACAGAAAGAGGAAATAATGAAGAGAAATAAACACATTTCCCCTTGTTATGGCTCTGTTGCGGTGGCGAACCATTTTGATGCATTCCAAGGTTTACTACCCTTAGTAAATCTGGGAATGCACCAAAATGCATGGGTGGGATGTGTGGGAACACCCACACTACACACCCATGGAACGCCTTCCCAACACAGAGTAATGCAAGGCAAGGATTTACCAAAACACGCAAGGTCATGCAAGGTGGCTTTTCAAGGTTTGTTCAATCTGACTTAAACCCTTGCAATGCCTTGTGTCACCTTCGGTGACGCAAGGGCAATGCAAGGGCTTAGCAAAGCTCGGCCTACATTTAATACATCAGAATTGTATGCTTTCTAACACATCAAACAATGGAAAGAGAACTCATCTCAATCACCCTCAAGGTCTAAATAATGCAATTTAGGAAAGGGTCTTACTTTTTTTTTTATTATGACAAATCCCCGAATTAGAACTCACCTGGAAATATATGATCAGAAATTCCCAAATCCCCTGCATTAAAAATGTTGAATAATTGATAAGGATAGGATACACCATATCAAAATGTTCCCATCATTGGTTAGATTTTCATCAGGAACCACAGTAACTGGGAAACACTATAGCAAACCTGCAATAAATCAAAGGCGAACTCTTCATGGACTCACTGGAGTTAAGAAGGATCAATGCTTTGAGACAAAGAAATTCTTTCTGTTGCAGCTTTAGTTCTCGGAGTCTTGAAGTTGCAGCCAGTAACATGTCAAAAATTTCATGAAGCCCTTCCACACATTTCCCTTCATCCCTGTAAAATATAAGTAAGAATTCTTATGTAAAAATGCAAATGCTAATTAAATTTACATCATCTTAGAAAAGTACCACGGTATGTTATGTAATTGAAACATTCAAACATTTGGTAATTCTCCTTTTAGGTGAATGGGAGATATCAATACAGTCAACCCTTTGGTTTGAGATACATATTAAATTGAAGAAAACAAATCCAAGCATAATTTACAGAAAAAGGTGGGACAGACAGCGAGACGTAAAATGATCAGGTATGTAGATGGGCCCTACACCAGAACTGGAACCAAAATATGTTTCCGTAGTGACACATAAAGAGAAAAACGGGCTTCTCATCAAAGACAAGGATTCCTTGGTGAATTGATGGTGTGTTAAGTTAAATAATCAACACAACTGAAAAATTTAATACACAAAATAACGCAAGGTCGACACTGAAAACGATGAGGATGTAGCAAGCTAAAATAGGTTAACCTTCAGCAGTTGGCTAACGAAGGTGTCATTCACATGTTGACCAGTCAGTATTCAGCAACCATTGGTTGACTTTAACTGTCAGTTATGACTTAGGGGGTGATTCTGATATTGGCGGGCGGCGGGAGCCGCCCGCCAAGCGGGAACCGCCAGAAGACCGTACCGCGGTCGAAAGACCGCGGCGGTCATTCTGGGTTTCCCACTGGGCTGGCGGGCAACCGCCAAAAGGCCGCCCGCCAGCCCAGTGGGAAACAGCCTTCCCACGAGGACGCCGGCTCAGAATTGAGCCGGCGGAGTGGGAAGGTGCGACGGGTGCAGTGGCACCCGTCGCGTATTTCAGTGTCTGCATAGCAGACACTGAAATACTTTGTGGGGCCCTCTTACGGGGGCCCCTGCAGTGCCCATGCCATTGGCATGGGCACTGCAGGGGCCCCCAGGGGCCCCGCGGCACCCCCTACCGCCATCCTGTTCGGTCAGAATCCGCATGCGGCGGAGCGCGCTACGCCGACATGGAGGATTCTCGAGGGCAGCGGAAAGTCGGCGGTACACCGCCGACTTTCCGTTTCTGGCTGCGGCTGAACCGCCGCGGTCAGAATGCCCAGCGGTGCACCGCCAGCCTGTTGGCGGTGCTACCGCGGTCATTCGCCCTGGCGGTTTTTACCGCCAGGGTTAGAATGACCACCTTAGTCTTTACCCATAGTATTACATTGGTTGGGCAGCTGTACGAATACACATAGAAAGGTGCAACTCAGTATGACACCACTCATCACCTGTACTTTCCCGAGGGTTTTGTAACATTCGAATGCTTTCCCAGCACATCTCAGGATGCTTCACATTGTGGACATTTTGCTTAAGTTGAGTAGCTTGGATAAAGTGCCTAAGCACACCTACATTACTGTTTGCTGCATTTTAAATTGAGGACGTCCCTATACATTTTTTAAAACATTTTTAACCTTTTGTTCATTGGCAATTTGTACTGCGAAGGGGGAAGAAAACTATGTACTTTGTTGTGTGTGCATTCACTGAGGACATAGGTGACTCGTGTGTAGAGGGGCAGCCATCTTTCCCTTTCTTGCCTGGCACTTGACCGGCAGCCATTCGCTGCTCATCTGTTGGGGAAGGGATAAAACCAAAGCCACTGTGCGACCGCTCTGAGTAAGCTCCTAAGCCACGCATTACCTTCGATCGTCGGACCTTCGTTATCTCCTATTCGCTGCATTTTAATGAGGACATCCTAAAGCATTTTTAAATCTATTCAACTAAGTTAAACCATTTGTAACATTTTTATCTTCATTTACAATTTGTATTGCATCAGTTAGGTGTGAAGAAAACTAGAGAAGGGGGCATCTTAATTCTGTATGTACTTTACTGCGTATGCTGTAACTGGTGACATAGATAACTCATGAAGCAGGACAGACATTTTTTTCCTCTCTTGCCTGCCCACATGTTGGGGCGGGGGTAAAAACAGAGATGCTGCGCACCTGCACAGCAGGCATGCTGTTGATGCACCTTAGGCAAGCTCAACTGTCTGCACCTGGTTGAGCCAGACACCAAGTAAGCCTTCTCAACTAAGATTCACAGGTGAGACTGACATATGCTCACTCCTTCTCTCTTTTAGGGGCATCCTTGGTGTGGTTTCCCCAGTCTGTTCGCCTCTGCTTCATGTATTTCTGACTGTGCTGGATTTCATTTTTTGCTGGTTTTTGCTACTCTGGGCACTTTACCACTTTGGACCAGTGCTAAAGTGCAAGTGCTCCCTGTGTAAATTGTGATTTTGATTGGTTATCCCTGATTGGCATATTTGATTTACTAGTAAGTCCCTAGTAAAATGCACTAGAGGTGCCCAAGGCCTGTAAATCAAATGCTGCAGCACTGATTGTGCCATGTGTAGCCCTGTACAAGTGTCTCAGACCTGCCACTGCAGTGTCTGTGTGTGAAGTTTTGCACTTCCAATTCGACCTGGAAAGTGTACCCACTTGCCAGGCCCAAACCTTCCCTTTTACTACATGCAAGTCACCCCTAAGGTAGGCGCTAGGTAGCCCCATGGAAAGGGAGCAGTGTATATAAAAGGTATGATATGTACTGGTGCATCTTACATGTCCCGATAGTGAAATACTGCCAAATTAATTTTTCACTACTTCAAGGCCTATCTCTCCAATGGGTTAACACAGGGATTGCCTTTAAATATATTGTAAGTGCAGTTTCCCATTGAGAGCAGATGGAGTTTGGGGTCTCTGAACTCACAGTTTAAAAATACATCTTTTCGTAAAGTTGGTTTTTAGATTGTCTGTTTGAAAATGCCACATTTAGTAAGTGGGCATTTTCTTGCTTAACCATTCTGCACCTCTGCTTGGCTGCTGAATACCCGCCTGGGTCAGACTGATAGTAGGGCTGTTTGTGAATCCACTCTAGACAGTGACAAAAAGGAATCTGAAGTGTATCCTGCATATCCTGATGAGTCTTCCTGGGCTAGAGTGGGAGGGAGGAGCTGACACCTGTACTTGAAAAGACTGTGCCTGCCCTCACACAATATAGTCTCCAACCCCCTAAAGTGTTTCTGGGGCAGGGCAAGGAAGAGGCAGGGTTGTGCCCACTACAACGACTTTGCTTTGAGGTTTTCCTGCTTCAAAGGCAGGAATGAGTATAATAGTGGACTGCTGACCACACAATTTTAGAACACTTCTGGATCAAGAGGAACCACTGCAAAGAAAAAGAGCTGACGAGCTGTGAGGAGGAATGCTGCCCCTTTGCTGTGTGTGCTGTGCTGGGTTGGTCTGCAGTTGCTGCTTCTGCTTTAGAGAGGACAAAGACTGGACTTTGCTGTGTATCCTGCTTGTGAAGATTCTCAAAGGGCTTGGATTGAGCTTGCCTCCTGTTAAGAAGTCTCTGGGACATCAAAGATTTCATCTGCCAGCACCTGGACTCTCTTTCTGAGACCCCCCTGATTTGCCAAGTTGTGCCAACTCCAGTCCCTGGGCCCCTGGAAGGAGAAGCTGGCAAAACCTGAGTGAAAATCCACACACTGGAGCCGAGCAGCATAAAAATCGATGCAGCGCCTGCACCGTGGCCGAAAAACCGATGCAGCACCGGTGAAATTGACGCATCGCCAGCTCAGCGCATATTTATTGCTGCTGTGCGTCTGGATTTTCCACGCATCACCCTGGGCATCAAATCTTCAACATCATCACATGGACCCAAGGCTGCTTGCCCAGAAATCAACGCATTGCTTGCCGGACAGAGAAAGAATTGCCGCACAACCTCACTTGTGAGTAAGGAATCGATGCATTGTTTGCTTTTGCAATGCATGCTCACCTGTGCACCATTTTTTTTTACGCATACCAGGTACTTTGTGCATCCGTTGTGTTCAATGGACTAAGACTCTTTTTGCTTTAAAAAATTAATATCTGTGCTAGTGTATGTTTGATTTTTGTCATTTTGGTCTTGTTTGATTTAGGTAAAAATTGGCTGTTGAGGAGCCCTTTTGTAGTGTTTTCACTGGGTTACTCTAAGTGTTTGTACAAATACTTTACACATTGCCTCTGAGAAAAGCCTGACTGCTCATGCCAAGCTACCAAGAGGATGAGCAGGGGTTATCTGAGCTGTGTATCTCACCTTAACCTGACTACAGTGAGGGTCACTACTCTACCTGACTGGCAACTAGAGACCCCCTTTCTAACATAAGGCCTCTCCTGTTACCACTAAAGGCCCTTTTCCTGCATGCACTGCAGGGACTTTTGTGGCCCCTATTCCAGCCAGGAAGTAGCTACCACCATCTTGGGGTCAATTAATAATTCTGAGTCATGTGACCTCTAGTCTAGCCATGGCCCTCCCTCCCCAGTGTAACACACACCTAAATATGATTTGTTGCTACTTTAATAAAGGATCTTTCTCAGCACAATATACAAGTGGGGGACACTATTCACAGCTCCACCCTAGATCTAAGCTTCAATAAGAAAAATAATCAATGCCTCAATAAGCTCATAAATTTCCATTGCCATACCATGGGGGTAAAAGGTTATTAGGCTGGATAGTCCTCACGAAATATACTGAGCTTTGCTCTTAACTTTGATAATAAATGCCAAAGTACTCAACTAGATAACATTTGCACCACCAGCTATGAAATTCTTCCATTTAGTATCTCTTTGTAGCAGGGGCGACCCCTTAACAATGGCAAAGGAGTATTGCCCACTTGGCTGAGCCAGCAGCAGAAAAATAAAACAATAGTTCACTATCGTTTTATTTTTCTGCTGCTGGTTCAATTATCATGTGAAGGGAGGGGTGGGACTTGGCTACGGGAGATGGGAGGCGAGGGGAAGAGAGAGTACTTAGGTAGTGTGTTTGACCAGCTGTCTAAGGCCGGCCAAACACATGTGCACACTTTAGTTTCTCCAACCTGGCTGTTCAATACAGCCAGGCTGGAGAAACTACACTGACCCCAGGGTTGTGTCTAAGCAGCAGTCCAAGCCGCTTAGACTAATCCTGATGCTGCTCTCACGCTAGCTTTAGCATGAAAGCAGCACCAAGTTTGCTGGGGAGCCTGTGCTGGTGTCCCAGTGAATGGAAGAGGAGCGACGAGTGATGCTGCAGTAGATGAAGGCATCGAGGTGAGAGGTAAGTTTTTTTTTTTTTTAATTTATTTTCATCCCCCCTCTGTCTCCGCCCCCCTAACGTTCCCCTTCAGACTTCCTACAGCCGCTGCTCCTTTATACCAATTGCCCCTCGTGAGTCGAGCTTTGATCTACAGACCCCCCTGGAATCTACAGACACTCTCTTTGCTTTTGTGAATGACAAAACTCCTGCCCGCCATGTTTGGTCAGGGCAGAGCTAAGAGAGGTGCATGACTTTTGTTGGACTTAGTCCAGTCTGCAGGGTCAGCCCTAGACCTTTTGCCTTCCTCTCCATTCTGAACCCGTTTCTGTTGGTGTTTAAGACTCTGTACATTTTACCACTGCTAACCAGTGCTAAAGTGCTTGTGCCCTCTCCTTAAAACATGGTAGAATTGGCTTGCACCCAATTGGCCTATTCTACTTATTTGTAAGTCCCTAGGAAAGTGGTACTACATGTGCCCAGGGGCTGTCAATTAAATGCTACTAATTGGCTAGCAGCACTGACTGTGTCACCCACTTAAATAGCTCATTAAGGGCCAGATGTATCCAATGATTTTACCCATTCTGTGTCTATGGGGAAATGCTTTAGTACATATGGCCCTAAAAGTCTCAAGCTTGCTATTGCTACCTGAGTGTGCAGTTTTTAAAATAAACCTTTTGCCAGAACCAAACCTTCCTTTTAAATACATATACATCACCCCCAGGGTAGGCCCTGAATAGTCAGTAGGGCATGGTGCAGTGTTTTTAAAAAGATGGGCATGTGTTTTACATGTCCTTGTAGTAAGAAAAACTCCTGAATTTGTTTTCAGTACTGCAAGTCAAACCTCTCCCGAAATAAAATACTGAGTTATGTTATTACATTAAATACATAATAACTTCCAATTGAAAGCAGGTAGACAAGTCAGGTTTGGTGTCTAAGGAATTGTAATTGTTAGAAATTGGGGTTTCTGGTTGGCAGTCAGTTTGCACTCTATCCAAGCAGGGAACCTCACTCTAGTGAGGGCAATGGAGATACACACTTAGGATAACCACTGCTCACCCCCTTGATAGCATGGCAGAAGCAGTCAGGTTTATCTCAAAGGCAATGTGTAAAGTATTTGTACCACACACACAGTAATACAGTGAATACACTACAGCATGGACACCACACCAGTTTCGAAAAATAGCAAATATTCATCTAAATCAAACAAAACCAGAACAACAAAAATCCAACATACACAAGTTAAGTTATGAATTTTTCAAAATAAAGAGTCTTACGCCATAGAAAACAAAGGAAACCTTTTTGTTAAACAAAGTACCTGGTTTGCATAAAAAGTAAAGCCGAGCGGGCATCGGAAAAGTTAGCAATGAGTCGATTCCTTACTCACAAGTGAGGCCGTGCATCGTTTCTTCTCCGGTCGGGTAGGTGATGTGTCATTTTTCTCTCCCGCAAGAGAGCGATGACTCGATTTCCAGACTGGGCACCTCGGTTAAGCACAGGTTCACGTTGATTTTGATGCCCAGCGATGATGTGTGCGAAATCTGGCGGCACAGTGATGGAAAACTGCACTGCCTGGGGGTTGCATTGTTTTCAGCAGCCACAAGAAGGTGTTGCCTTGTTTCTCCAGCCGTGCTGTAGGTGATGCCAATTTGTCCACTGCAATGCAGGTGGTGTGTTGATTTCTCAGCCGCGATGCAGGTGATGTTTCAAAATTATCCCCGCACGTCTCCTGTTCATGGATTTCCACCTTGGTTCTACCACCTTCACCTTTCAAGGGCCCAGTGACTGGATAAGTCACCACTAGGCAGGAGCAGGAGTCCCAACAGAGAGTCCAAGTGCTGGCAGAGGAAGTCTTTGATGGTCCTGAGACTTCAAAACAGGAGGCAAGCTCGGTCCAAGCCCTTCAAGACACCTCACAAGCAGGAATATACCACAAAGTCCAGTCTTTGTCCTCTTTCATGCAGAAGCAGCAACTGCAGACCAACCCAGCAATGCACAGTCACAGGCAAATGGGCAGTATGCCTCCTCCAGCTCTTCAGCTCTTCTCCTTGGTAGAGGTTCCTCTTGAGTCCGGAAGTAATCTAACAATCTGGGGGTTTGGGTCCACTACTTGTACCCCTTTCTGCCTTTGAAGTAGGCAAACTTCAAAGGAAAGTCTCTGTTGTTCACAAGATCCTTCCTTATCCAGGCATGGTTCAAGACTCACACCAGGGGGTTGGTGACTGCATTGTGTGAGGGCAGGCACAGCCCGTTCAGGTGTAAGTGACCACGTCTCCCTCCATTTTAGCCCAGATGGCCCATCAGGATATGCAGGCTACACCCCAGCACCCTTTGTGAGTTCAGAAACACCCAACTCCATATCTCCATCTGCTCCCAAAGGGAAACTGCACTTAAAAGTTATTTAAAGGCATATGAGAGTTGGCCTTGCACCAGTGAAAACCAAACTTGCCACTATTTCATTGTTAGGACACTGGGCCCTGCTCCTGGGGCTACCTAGGGCCTACCTTAGTGATGGCTTACATAAACAAAAAGGGAAGGTTTGGGCCTGGCAAGTGGGTACACTTGCCAGGTCGAACTGGTAGGTTCAAACTGCACACACAGATACTACAGTGGCAGGTCTGAGCGATGTTTACATGGCTACTCAGGTGGGGGACACAATCAGTGCTGCAGGCCTGCTAGTAGCATTTGATTTACAGGTTCTGGGCACCTCTATTTACTAGTAAATCAAATATGCCAATCATGGATAAGCCACTTACATATGCAATTTACACAGACAGCACTTGCACTTTAGCACTGGTCAGGAGTGGTAAAGTGCCCAGAGTACCAAAACAGCAAAAACAAAGTCCAGCACACAGTCAAAACACAGGAAGCAGAGGCAAAAAAAAGACAGGGGATACTACACCAAGGACGCCAGGTCTAACTAATTAATTAAAAGCCCTTTTTAATGGTAAAGCTGGATTTTTAGTCTCAATTCTGACAATGTCACTTTTAGAAAGTTGGCATTTTCTTGTCCTAGTCATTTTGTTCTGCAGTCTGATCTGGGTCACATGAGTTGCTGTAACTGTCATTTGGGCTTTGTGTATTGCTCCCAGACAGTGAGACAAAGGGAAGCTAGGTGTTGAAAAATGGGGCACTCTGAGTTGATCAGAGGGAAGAGCTGTCACCTACCAAACTTGCATATCACAAAGGCGCTTCCTGGGCACTATCACAAAGGGTGTGTGTTGGACCTGGCCCTTTTACAGGGTCATTCCCCAGACTTTTTGCTTTTGCCTCCTGATTTTTCTGACCTTTGTTGGCTGATATTTTGACTCTGAGCACTTTTTCACTGCTAACTAGTGCTAAAGTGCATTTGCTCTCTCTAACAAATTTGGTATGATTGGATTATACCTAATTGGCATATTTAATTTACCTATAAGTCCCTTGTAAAGTGGTATCCCTATACCCAGGGCCTGTAAATTAAATGCTACTAGTGGGCCTGCAGCGCTGCTTGCGCCACCCACTGAAGTAGCCTGTCAAACCTATCTAAGGCCTGCTAGCGCAGAGCCTGTGTGCGCAGTTTTCTGCCACAGGGACCTGGCATCTAAATTTACTTGCCAGGCCCAGAACTCCCCTTTTACTACATGTAAGTCACCCCTAAGGTACGCCCTAGCTGGCCCCCCCTGGTGCCATGTATGTAGAAGGCAGGACATGTGCCATGTTGCGTGGCCTGTCCTGGTAGTGACAAACAGCCTAACTTGGTGTCTCACTGCTGTAAGTGCTGCCCTCTCACAGGATTGCGTTGGAAATGCCCTGCCTTAGGTGTAAGGGGTATTGTCTGGTTTATGAGGGGTAGCGTAGGCATGTTTGGTAGTGTTGTGACAGTGGTAAGAAATGCTGCTTACTAGTGTAGGTGTATTTTTTATTACTATCACAGAAATGCCACTTCTACAATGTGCACATTTATCTGTGCTTATGACTTTGGTGTTTTTCAGCTTGTCTCCAATCAACGTCTGGGCAGACTGACAGTTGGGGCTTTGTGCATACTTCACAAACAGCCTGAACACAGGGAGGGTGGAGGTGACACAGAGGTGCATCTACATATTGTAAAGCCTTCCTGGGCTGAGAGAAGGGAGAGGCGGGGCACACCTGCATTTGTAAAGACTGTGCCCTGGCCTCACACAATAGGGTCGTTAACCCCCCACTGATGTTTGGAGCCTGTGCTGAAAGGAGAGAGGGGGCACTCCCAGAACCAGTTGTAACTGGCTGGAACCTTCTCTCCCTACCATTAAAGAACACTGTAAAAACTGACTATAAGTACAGGGGAATTTTCCCCACAATTTGAACACTCTTGGAACTTAAAACTGGACACAGAACGCTGATGAATGGACTTACCAGGAAACCACCTTGGACTGCTGCTGCTGTGCTGACCTGTGACCTGCCTGGTCACTAGAAGGACTGTCCACCCTCTGCAAACCTTGTGCTGGCCAGTAACTGGGCCCACCAGCCTGTGCTCCTCTTGTCTCCTGGTTGCTCCCAGGGGCAGGGTGCTGTGCCCCTGACCCCTGTAAGGCTCCCTGCAGGTCTGGACTAAGCGCTGGAAAAAGCGCTTACTTAGAATTCCAGGCCTGTGATCACCGTCGCAGCCCGGGCTTTCTACTTTGCCCCCCAGCGCTCTGAAAAGCGCTTTTTCTTCTACCCAAAACACTGCCACAGCCCGGGCTTATAGAAGTTCCCTCATGCTTGGAGGAGCACTTTTTAGCCGGGTACATCACCGCCTCGACCCGGGCGCCACGTCTCTGATCAGCGTGAGGACCGCGCTGTTCGTAGTGCCCCCGGGGCACTTCCTGAATCCAAAGAAAGGAGCTGGGCCGCTCCTATTGTGCCCCGGGTGACGCGCGCTTTACGGAGCGCCCCCGGGGCACACGACAGCCCGACTCTCAGAGCTGCCTCCCTCGAGGACGAGGGATGGCAGACGTGCGGCTCGTGCACCATATCGGGTGCAGCCGCTGAAGGGAGCAGACCAGGAGCCTCAACGGAGGCCCCTGCTCCCTCTACCCCCTTAGGGCAGCCACACCACGGAGAAGGGCGGCTGCCCCCCTTTTCACACAGGACATGGGGAGAAACAGGAGTTTCCTTCTCCCCGGTCACTGCCCGAGGGGCGCGATCGCCCCCCCCCTCTTTGTGGATCTTTTTGGTGCTTTGGGCCCCCCCATCTGAAAGGGCCACTAGAGGCCAGGGGGGCCCCACAAAGATCGCGAGTCCCCAGAGGGGCCCGTTCCTTTTCCCAGTAGGGAGGGTGCAGATCGCCCTCTCTCCCAGGAGACCGGCGAGGCCCCTGTTTTCCTTGCATAGGAGCGCCGGGGGCCCCCATACTCCTCCTTAGGCACTGGAAGTGCCTCTTCCACCATAAATCAGGTACTCTTTAGAAAATCTAGGCTCTAGGAGCCTAATACAAACTTACAGATGTTTGCTATTTCCTACCTGTTTACTGGTGATACATATATGTGCTAATGTTCCTTTTCTAGGCATGTCTAGCTGATATGTATGTATATGACTTGTGGTATATTCTTTAATGTTCCTTTTATGGGTATTTAGGAACTGTTCATGACAAGTGCATATAGCTTTTACTATAATTCCTGACTACTGCTTATGTTGCAGAATCCTGAGTACTTACGTGTACTAATTTGACAACTGCATATTCCTGCAGAGTATTAGTAACTTGTGTAACAGTCTGACAACTGCTAAGGTAGCAGGGTATTACTTTCGTGTAATGTTGGTCTAATTCTGTTTTGTGCAATACAGATTATTTTTACATAGCTCAGTGTTGTGTTTACTTTCTGGTGTACATTTTGCGCCACGTGTGTTGTGTGTTGTGCAAACATTTTACACATTGCCTCCAGGTTAAGCCTGACTGCTCGTGCCAAGCTACCAAGGGGGTGAGCAGGGGTTATCTTGGACGTGTAACTCCCAAGCCCTGACTAGAGTAGGTAGGTTCTGCCTGGCTGAGGTGCATACCCTAGCCAACCAGAAACCCCATTTCTAACAGTGTGATACTGGTCTTTTGTGACCCCAGACAAACTGAGGCCAGGACAGAGAGACAGGGGATTCCTGACACCTCAAGGGGTGGAAACCTCTTAAACTTTCTCTATTTCAAAGTGGGTACCAGGTTTAAATATTGGACCCTGAGACTCAACTTTTCAATATATTTCTGGACCTGTTGACTCTGCCAGGAAGAAGGACTCCTTTGCTGTTGAAAGGACTGCCGCTCTACTGGACTGCTGCCCGGAAGGACTGCTGCCCCACTGTACTGACAGCTGCCCTCTTGCTTGGTTGAGAAGGACTGGACCTGCAACTCTAAACCCAGGACGTCCAAGTGACTCCAAGGGCTACTTGACTGGCCTCCTGATCAGAAGCCTCAGGGACAAAACAGGTTTCCAACAATCTTAATCTAGCACCTGGACTCTGCAACCTGTGAGTCCTGTCCTCCCAATAGTGTCACCCCAGTCCTGAACCCTTAAAAGGGAACTTGAAGGTGCTCTTCCAGACCACTTGTGCATTCAGCAGAACTGATGCATCTCTTCTGTGGCATGGTGCACCTTCCGCAGAACTGGTGCATCGGCTCTGCTGTCTGATGCATCCCCCTTGGAAATGATGAATTGCCTCTGTTGCACAGATCTCCCCAACCCACAAACTGTGCTTTGCCCACAGCAGCCCACTGGAACAGTTGCTGTACAAAGTATCTCCTTGCTTGGACATCACCTCGCCCAATATACCCCATTAGAACTAGCGCTGCACGATGCATCTCTTCACAAGGACATTGCCTGCCCTAACGCAGCCCGTGGAACTGCCAATTGCATGACACATCTTCACACAATGACATCGCACTGCCCTTCACAGCTCTTGAGAACTGCTGCTGCACAACGTATCCTCGATGAAGAGCTCTGCTTCTTTTCACAACCAGGATTAAGGTAATGTGTTCAATGGACCAAAGTGGGTCGCAGTAGCTAGCCGCAATCTATTGCGGTTGGCCTGATTTTGTGACTTTGTAGCAGTCAAACACAACTAGTTAACCACAGTTAGAGCTTTATGCTTTTTGGTGCTATTGTCACTGAAATCTTTAAAATTGCACTTTGGTCTTGAGTTATTTATTAAAAGATACTCTATTTTTCTAATTTAGCGTGGGATTTTTCTTGCACTGTGTTTTCCCTTTATTACTGTTTGAAGTGCTGCATAAATATTATTACACTTTGCCTATATGTTAAGCCTGACTGCTCTGTGCCAAGCTGACAGAGGGTGGAGCACAGGTTAATTTGGAGTTTGCTTGTGACTTTGACCTAACAAGGACTGTTTTTGCTGCTTGAGTAGGGTTTCACCACTCCCACCCAGTTACCTAATATTTGTTCAGTGTAGTTGTGATGTCCCTATTAACTTAAAATACACAATGAAAAACAGAAGTTTCCCTCCACAGTGAAAAGTAAAGTCTGCAAAGTTGAAATACATGAAGAGATTTTCAGATTTTAAATATAAAGGGTGCTTTTAGATTTGACTTTGTTCAAATTATAGAAGGGCAATAAAGATCAAATAAAATTTGTCACCACCAATCTAAGTGCAACAAAATCTTTTTCGTGATAAAGACAGTCTCCATCAATTTAATAGTGGTGATTAGGATCCTGATGTTTGGGAAGGTGTTGTGTGTTTGTGTATGCGTGGGCCCGTCCAAGCAAGGATCCTCACTCTAGTCAGGGTAAAAGAGAATCACCCTCAGCTAACCCCCGCTGCCCCCCTTAGTAGCTTGGCACGAGCAGGCAGGCTTAACTTCAGAGTGCTAGGTGTAAAGTATTTGTACCAACACACACAGTAACTCAATGAAAACACTACAAAAAGACACAACACAGGTTTAGTCAAATGGAAAATATTTATCTAAACAAAACAAGACCAAAATGACAAAAATCCACAATACACAAGACAAGTTATCAATTAAAAAGCAAAAAGAGTCTTCATGTAATTTTAAACACAACGTTAATGCTATTGGTGTCAAAATGTACCCTGGTGTGTCAAAAATAACTCTGCACGGGTGAGTGTGTGTCAAAAAAGGGCTTGTAATGCGTCGATATCACTCACAAACGAGATCTTGTGTTGTTTCTCCTTCAGTCGAGTCAGAGTGCGTTGTTTCGTCTCTCCGCAGGAGAGCATTGCGTCGATTCGAACCGCACTCTTGGGTCCGGGCAGGCCTTGCGTCGTTTTTACACACCCAGCGATGTTTGTGTCGGAAATCCTGCTGCACGATGATCCGAAAACAACACAGGCACATTGTCAAGGGTCCATTCAAGCTCTATTGCTCCAGGTCCAGGTCTGCCTTCCAGGCACCTTCAAGTGGGGGGCCCATTTTCCTGATCCCAAGTCATTGAGGCACTCCCAAGCAGCAACCCAAGGGCTCACCACCCAACCGTGTCCAGTGAGTCCACCTGGGGCCCAGCCTCAGTCACGAGTCAACAGAAGTTTATCTGAGGGCCTTCCTATTTCCACTCACCACCTCATGCTCTCCACAGGGTCCAATTGTGAAAGGCCATCCAAGTCTTTCACCCCGCAGGCCCAGCAGTTCAACAGGTTTTTTGATTAGCCAGAACGAGCAGCCAGCGGGCCCATTCCTTGTAATGCAGAGGGAGAGACGGGCCTGCAGCAACATGGCCCCAATCTTCTTATAGGCCTGAATAGGTCTTGTGGTCCATCCGAGCGGGGGTAAGGGTGAAGGCTGCTGTTAGAAATGGGGTCTTTGGTTGGCAGTCAAGGGGTAGGTACAGATGTTGGCAAAAAAGTAGAGAGGCCAATTGTTCTCAGTCACGTACTCCTCCTATGCTAGGGGGTGGTTATATAGATTCCCCCTGGAGTTGCGTTTAAACACACTTTCTGTGAGGCAGATATGGAGGGCCATTATCTCCTACTTCAAGGGGTATTGTATGCTAAATAAATCACTTTTCTGAATGTCTATGCTCCCAACTTGGGTGACAGGCATTTTTGGACTGGATGCAAGGCCTGCTGGAGGGCAGTGTGTGGGCTCCAATGATTTGGGCAGTAGACTATAATTGTGTCCTTGAGGGGGACTGGGATCATTACCCACCTAAATAAGATACTAAACCTATGATGATCTCTACTCTCGACATGGTGATGAGCAATCTGGGATGTAGGGACTGCTGGTGTTCACTTAATCCAAGGGCCAGGGAATATACTTGCCACTCATTAACATAGGACACTTATGGTCGCCTGGATCACATACTGGTGGCTGGAATGGACATCTGAGGTGATTTCTATATGACCATGCACCAGTCCTGTTGCAAATGACTTGGACTGTTAGAAGCAGGGAGCGTACTTGGCATACCTCTTGTCAGACACAATGTGTCAGGAAACCTTGGCAATAAACCTCACCAGCTACTTACATACTAATTGGGGAACTACGCCCTCTCCAGGCATGAAACCTCAAACCCTTAAGGCAGCCATGAGAGGGCATGCATTGGAACCACGTCTGGGGTCTGCTGCCAATTGGAAGCAGAATTACTGGAGCAAGAATGTCACCTGGCTTCCATATAGTGCTCGGAGGCATCTTTGGTGGAGGTGCAGGTAGGAGCCCTTCAGACTCATCAGGCAATTCATAGGATTTGGTATTCACTAGAAAAATGCACCCTTTGAACATACAGACAGTGCCTACATAGGGTGGGAGATAAGGCAGGCTGGCTCGTTGCATGGATTCTTAAACGGGAGCAGTAAATTACTCCTATACTACATATTTGCACATTTAGGGGTACAATGGTAACTAGTCATCAGGTAATTTTGCGCGCCTTCACGGAACACTTTGAAGGGGTATATAGTGCAGTGGAGTTGAGCCCACCACGTATCCTATGGGAAATTTTGACAGGGGTTTGGTTACCCACTCGATCATCTGACACAGCGTGAGATCTAGAGAGTGAAATCTCTACTGAAAAGCTGGTTGAAGTGCTACTGGCTTTCCATAAATCCAAGGCCCCGGAGGGGATGGGTTTCCAGTGGAGGAGGTTTTACAGACATATTCATATGTGCTTAGGGAGAAACTACTAGAGGTCTTCAGCGAGGCTCGGGCATGGGGTACATTCCTGCCGACCATGCAAGAAGGAATTATGCCCCTCATTACAACATTGGTGGTAAATGCCGCCTGCCGCCGTGCTGAAGGCCGCCAACATACCGTGACCGTGGTGGTATTCCGCTACGGGTATTATGATCCACACCGAGAAATCCGCCTCTATACAGACACCCACACAAGTCCGCCACACCAAAGGTCAGTGATAAACTGGCGATAACAAAACCCACACCGTTACGCCAACAGGAATACGCCCACAGTATCACGACACGTGAATCACTGCGGCGGTCTTTCAAACGCGGTAAACCATTGGCGGTACACACCACCGTGCTCAAAATACACACACATTTACAACACACCACCACATTGGACAATTCAAGCTACACACACCTGACACATTTATACACACCACACCCACACACTCACACCACTATAAAACACACACCCACATTACCCACAAACCCTTACAGCAAAAAAAAATATAGCACACAGATAGAGACTAGCCAGGAGCACCCACTCAATCAGAGGCACAGAACACCATCACGCATACACCATCCAGGCACATCACAGCACACACCACAACACATCACCCACACATCACCCCACACATCCTCACACATTTCACGCACACCACATTCACGGCACCCCAAAGACACCCCAGGTTCTCAGAGGAGGAGCTAATGGCCATGGTGGAGGAAATCATCCCGGTAGAGCCACAACTTTTCGGATCACAGGTGCAGCAGACGTCCATAGCTAGGAAGATGGAGCTATGGCAGAGAATAGTGAACAGGGTCAACGCAGTGGGACAGCACCCCAAAACAAGGGATGACATCAGGTAGAGGTGGAACGACCTACGGGGGAAGGTGCGTTCTGTGGTTGCAATACACCAGGTAGCCGTACAGAGGACTGGCGGTGAACCCCCACCTCCTCCCCCACAACTAACAACATGGGAGGAGCAAGTCTTGGCGATCATGCATCCTGAGGGCCTCACAGGAGTAACAGGAGGACTGGACTCTGGTACGTCAAATCCTTGCTACTTCCCCCTACCTGCATGCCATCACAAACTCCTACCCCTACCCTCACCCCTATCACTCCACCACCTCACATATACCCCACCATCACAACCCATCCATCCCAATACCAGGCCGTGCATACAGCACTAATGCATGGATCCCCATCACTGACTTGCATGGACACCCATCACCACAGCATGCCCAGTAAATCACCACTCACACAAGGCCAAGCTGACAGTGAAATCACAATCTTAGAGGGAACCACACCCATGCACAAGATGGCACATGCAGATACAATAACACTGCATTTTTATCCCCACAGGACCCATAGTCAACGACCCCAGAGAGGAGGTGCCAGCTACATCCAGTCCCCCCACAGAAGAGGCCCACAGTGACAACAGCAGCTCTGCATGCCTGGATCTCGATGACCAACCTGGCCCAGCTGGGAGCTCTGGATAGTCGGGTACCCAGGCACAGTCCCAACCCACCACAGAGACTCCCCCCCTCGTGAAACACCAGCACAGCACCCACCCAGTGGGCCCATGCCACTGCCCCCAGGACACATCATTCAGCAGTGTGTCCACCACTACAGGGACCCCAGGCAACCCCACAAACCCAGGATGACCATGGACCTGGGGTCAGTGGGCACAAGGCTCAGGGGACAGAGGCAAAGGACAACAGGAAAGCTGGGAGGACTGCTGTGCGACAGGGGGAGGGCAGGCCCAGGGAACCCACTCTCCACGAGGCACTCTCCAACATCCTCGAGCATACCACCATTCCCAGGAAATGGTGGGCCAGATACTGACCAAGCTGCAGGAGACCCAGCGGCTGCAGGAGGGACAGTACCTGGGGATCAGGGAGGATCTAACAAAAATATACACCATGCAGACGACAGAGAACATTGCCAAGACCCCCGCCAGGAAATAAGACTCTCATGATTGTCACCTTTCTGTCCCACACTGTCACCCTGTCCACCTTGAACTGCCATTACTCCCCTTCTTATGCCCCATTGGACAATGCACCTGTGATACCAAGAGACTGGACTCTACCCTGAACTTTCGTCCACCATAAGCCCAGCCCCTTGCACCACCCCCTCTACTTATGAGCACCTAAATAAACACCCTTGAACAAATACCAATCTGGAGTCTGTCAAATGATTCAAATATGTATTTGTACAGCATCATCAAAGCATTGCAAATCAAATGTACAGTGAAATATACTTTAAGATGACCTCTGGTGGGCAGCAGTAAACATAACAGGAGCCAGAGTGGGGCACAGAGATCTGAAAATGGAGATGGCAAAGGGTACAGTTAGTAGCCATAGACATAGGGAAACAGGCTGCCTTATACAATGTCCAAAATATAACTGAAAGGTTAAGTGAAGTTACAGTGTCTTACCTGTGTGTCACTGGAAATACTGCCAAATAATATTGATTCTGTTGTCAACATCTTCTTCCTCTGCCTCCTCTTCCTCACTGTCCACAGGCTCCACCGCTGCCACAAGACCATCTCCAGACTCATCCTCCTGCAGAAAAGGCACCTGGTGTCTCAAGGCAAGGTTGTGCAACATGCAACATGCTACGATGATCTGGCACACCTTCTTGTGTGAGTAGGACAGGGATCCACCTGTCAGATGGAGGCACCAGAACCTGGCCTTCAGGAGGCTGAAGGTTTTTTCTATAATCCTTGTTCGCCCATGTGCCTCATTGTAATGTTCCTGTGCCCTTGTCCTGGCATTCCTTACTGAGGTCAGTAGCCATGAGAGGTTGGGGTAACCAGAGTCACCTGACAACATTGAGGGACAACTGTTTGACACACACTATCCCTTACGGACAACCCCATACCCAGACACTTACTCATACTGTGTGGGGACCTTTGGCTCACCTATTAGCCATACCGGTGCTTCCAGAGTTGGCCCATCACATATGGGATGCTGCTATTCCTCAATATATAGGCGTCATGCACAGAGCCAGGAAAATTGGCATTCATATGGGAGATGTACTGGTCCGCCAAACACACCATCTGCACATTCATTGAGTGATAGCTTTTTCCATTCCTGTAAACCTGTTCCTTTCTCCGTGGGGGGGGAGGGGGGGAATGTTACATGTTTACCATAAATGGCGATTAGGCAGCAAACCAATGGTCATAATAGACTGATGTAAGTGACTGACGTTACTTACCTGTTTTTTGACTGTCAAATTTGATATGTTAATAGCTTACTCAGCTTTTAGTAGGAGGAGTTTCTTTATACTAGGTCCTGAGGAAGCGTCATTGGATCCGTGTGGACCGCTAAGACGCGAAACATGTCGACCCGATTGTTGAGGTGGGTCTTGTAGTTTCTTGACCCCCATAATAAGACAGTTAGTCAGAGAGTGGCTGGTCATTATTTCTGTCCAACTCTCGTAACTAATATTTTAATCTTGGTCTCCACCCTATACAAATCGAATAAAGTGAAATATATAGCTAGGGTTCTGAACCAATTTTAGTTTCTTTTTTCAACCCTCCTCAGTGTCTTCCCCTTGATCTCCTTAGGGTGAGTGTGGCATCATCGAGAAAAGATCTCCGGCAAAGAGCCCCCCGTTGGGTGGTGCCCGTCAGACATTGCAGCGCCAGTCTGACGAGGAGCCTGTCCGATGATGAAGCATGACACCCAACTGGGTGTGTGAGGACTCGTGCTCCTAACTAATAGGACCCCATAACACGTGCCTTACAGTCCCCTGATATGTTTTCTTTCAGGAACAGTGTATCACTTTATTAGTACCATAAATGGCACCAATGATGTTGGGGATATGTCCCAGGGCATAAAAGTCAGCTTTCCCTGTGTCCAAATCCTCCACCTGTGGGAACACGATGTAGCTGCTCATGTATTTCAGCAGGGCAGACAACACTCTGGTCAACACGCTAGGGAACATTGGCTGAGACATCCCTGATGCCATGGCCACTGTTGTTTGGAAGGAACCACTTGCCAGGCAATGGAGCACTGACAGGACCTGCACTAGAGGGGGGATACCTGTGGGTTGGTGGATAGCAGACATCAGGTCTGGCTCCAATTGGGCACACAGTTCCTGGATTGTGGCACAATCAAGCCTGTAGGTAATGATAATGTGTCTGTCCTCCATTGTCGCTAGGTGCACCAGGGGTCTGTACACCAGAGGATTGCACCATCTCATAATCTGCCTCAGCGGTTGAAGCCTATGGAGGAGAACGGTGGGTCATATTCACACTTATATTGCACTAATGATGACTTGTTGACTTCACAGAAACAGTATGTGAACTTGAGAGTCCGTTGATGTGCCAATGTCTGCTGTGACGCAGTTAGGTGCCATGCCCTGTGCCACCCTGAAATGGGGGAGGGACAAGTGGAAATGAGGTAATTGTGCTGGCGTTGTGCGCCGTTGCGGTAGGCGGTCGATGACCGACGTGCAAATTTGCGTTGGTTATCATTGGCCCTATGGGTTCCTAGAGCCAATGACGATGTATGCCGGCGGTGACGGTATGCACCGCCGTGAACGTCACTGACATTTTGAATCTAATTACTCACTTGCTACCTGGCCTTCAACAGGAAAGGACCTACACTGCAAGTGCTGCTGTGACCTGTGTCTGGAAGCGACAATGGCTCATGTGTCTGGGGAAAGGCCCCTGTCTTCACTGCGGAGGAGTTGGAGAAACTGGTGGATGGGGTCCTATCCCAGTACACGTTTCTCTGTGGCCCTCCAGACAAACAGGTGAGTACACTGTGAGCATGATGCATGGGCCATGAATGTATGTACTGCTGTGCGTGTAAGTGGGGGGAGTATGTGTGCATGTATGTAAGGGGCGCGGGAGGAATGTTGTGGCCATGTGTGCATGTGTGTGTGAGTGAGTGAATGTGGATGTGTGCGTGTCTGTATGTATGTGTGGTATGTGAGTGTATGTATGTATGTGTGGTGTGTGCGTGCATGTATGCAAGAGTGGTGTGTGCGTGCATGGATGGGGGAGTGGGGTGTTGCTACTTTGGGGTCAGGGGGGCTTCTGATGGGGTCAGGGGGTGAGGGGGCTCTGACATGGAGAGGGGGGTTGTGTAGGAATGAGTATTCCTGTCACTAGTATCTTTACTGCCAGGGATTTTGTGGTGGGGCTGCCGCCACGGAATCCCTGGCAGTAAGGATACTCAAAATACCACAGGTGGTGTTAGGTGGACCACCGGGTCGAAGGTGGTCAACCTTCGGCCTGGCGGTCCTACCCTCCAGGCGGAACAGGTGGTGAACTGGCTGCAATGAAACCAGTTCAATTCTGTTGTCATAATTCAGAGGTCCTGCACTGCCACCCTATCTGCGGTCTGGTTGCCCCCGCCGCCGTAGTGGGGCAGGACCGCCAGGTCATAATGACCCTCTAAATGTGGATAGGGTGGTGAAGGGATTTGAGGGCTACATCTGCTTCTGGAAAACACTCCCTCTCTCTGTTATAGATCGGCTGCGTTGGCCAAAATGTTTTTTCTTCTCCGCTGCCTTTATCTCCTTCAAAACATGATGTTCCCTTTGGGTCCCCCCTACTTCCATAAACTCGACAGTCTTCTAATATTGCTTATATGAGACGGGAAAAATAGCAGAGTAGCCCCACCACTCTTAAGAGTGAAATGGAGCATGGGGACCCCGTCATCCCAGGTCTGCCCTTTTATTATTACACAGCAAATCTACAGCATGCCACATGTTGGTTAACTGATCATGATAACTGGGAGATGCAGTTTTACACATATATGCTGGAGATGACCCTCAGGCGTGTTCACTGAAGCCCGGTGGTAGATCAGATTGCTGCATCCCTTACCTGGATTGGCAGGTGGTAGTGCCCAGGGATGAAGTGGTGGGAGGGTGGTTCGCAGAGCTCCATTTAAGAGATAGCTTGAGCTCCGGGATATGGCCTCATTCAAATCACTGGAAGAAGGTATGTCCATGGATCTGTGGAGGATAGGGGGGTGTCAGGCGACTTATATCCTTATCACCTTTCAAGAGGGTGGGACTTGGCCAATTCCTTCATTATGCTGGATTGGAGTGAGTCACCAGAGATTCTCTGCAGCACCACAGCCCTCTAGGGTTCTGAGGGGTCTGATTTAGTGGGGACAGGGGAGACACCTGATCACCCTATTCAACAGGGCACATAGGGTTTGGGAAATTGGCAGTATCCATTATGGATGCAGATTGGGCACGAGGCTGTGAGTTGGTACTGACTGTATCCTGCAATCATTACTTTAAACTTCTTCATTTTTATTTATTGTACCGTACTTATGTGACCCTCAGCCACTTGGACAGGATTGACCCTTCTAGGGAAGCCAGATGTACACAATGCAGGGAACGGGGGCTACTTTCTTGCACTTAGCCTGGGCACGTATGGGGAGTCAGGCCTTTTGGGAGGATATGATACCCAAGATAACATGGGCCACCAGTGTACTGATACCCCTAACCCCCTTTGTCTGTTGGGAATGATAAAAAAAAGTTGAAAGGGCGGTAACTTTCATACAGATTTACCCAACTTGCTCTCTTATTGGCCAAACAGAGGGTGGACATCAATTGGATGATGGTGAGAATATCAGTACTATCTGTCTGGATGGAAGATCTTCTCGAGTGGGGAGTGCTGAAGAGGCACACACACAATTGTCTTGCATGGATGAACATGCTATGGATGAGATTGCCAGATGAGAGCTACTTCTTGACATCTTTAATGTTGCACAGCCTTCCAGCTCTGACGGGTACTCAAGTGATGAGGGATGATCGGGTTGGTATCTGTCTTAAGTATGTGATCATTATGTTGATTCAATGTATCCAGAAGGACTTCCTCACAAGGCGTCCATTCTCCTTGCAGTAGAGTCTATGCAGTACTGTAACCAGGGGGGCTCGGAATTATACTGTGCCCCCTACTCATTACTGTTCATAATGCTGTTTTCTGTGGTCATGCTCCCTTCTTTGTATTGTACTGGGGAACCTGCATAGCTTCATGTTTGCACAGTATAGTTTTGTTTGTTTATTTACAAAATGGAACAAATAAAAAAAAAAGACACAGCCCAATTGGGGACTTACACTGAAGACGAACTGCAATTTATGTGCAAAGTTACTCAACGTGCAGGACAGGATTATGAAACGTTAGCTGAAGTATCTGAGAAATCAAAGCCCTCAAAGAAGATTTACGAAAAGGAGTTTAGCAAAAAAGACATAGTGAACATGGGATCTCCTGGAATGAAACTGCATATGATAGAATTAATCACATACATTCTGAAATGGGGAGCTATAGCCAGATGGGAAGCTAGATGGATGAAGAACATAGATCAGATGAAAACAAAATGAAATGTGCCTCCTGGTACAAGCAGACAGAAAGGTTTGTGAAACTTTGAAAATGCCTGTGCGGAAATGTGAATACATTGACATTGTGGTTTCAAGTGATTTGTGGACTGAATGCAAAGTTAATGTTGATGGCCAGACAGCGAACCTCCAAGAGATCCAGTAGCAGGTGCGCCATCTTAAGAAGTGATGAAAAGGTAGTATAAGGTCATTGAGATCTTTAAAAACAAGGGCACAGATTTATGAAAAGTGGTGCTGCACCTAGTTCATCACCACTTTTCTTGCGCCCCTTAACACCCCCCTAACGCCACCATGTGTTTGCCATATTTAAAAAATGGCACCCCATGGAGGTAGTCAGGAGGACTAGCGTCATAATTATTGACAGTAGTCCAGCACTTTGCAAGACTAGCATCAAAATAGTTGACGCTAATCCTGCAAAGCATCAGGAGGCCCAATGGTAACAATGGGAGCCTCTTTTTAAAGCCTGCATGTAGCAGGCATTAAAAAATGCCAATAAAAATGGTGCAAAGGAATTTTTGAGATTCCTTTGCGCCATTTTTATAGCCCAGCCTAGCACTGGAATGCTCCCCTTGCATACATTATGCCTAGTGCAGACATAATATGGCACAAGGAATTACAAAGTGACGCAATGCAAGCATTGCGCCACTTTGTAAACATGGAGCAGAATTTCTCCCCTTCTATCGCCACATTAACCAAAATGACGCTAATGTTGCATTGGAGTGGTGCTAGGCCAACACAAATCTGGGCCAAGGTGAAAGACATTGATTGGCAGATGACTGACGGGATGACACAAGCAGCATTTGATTTGTTGGCAAAACAAACCTATTGATGAAATCCTGAGATACGCAAAGCATTGCAGTGATGAACCGGAATTGAACCAGAAAAAGTTGAAAGAGAAAGACATGGACATGCATTTGTAAGCTGCACAGCAAGCTAGTCAGAGCCCACAGATGATGGTGAACACTGGTGGTATGCAAGGAATGCAACATCAGGGAACTAATGTTATCCAGCCTAGAGGTAGAGGACGTGGTGTTCGGGTAGATTAGACTGGTGGTGTTGTTGATGTCCAGGCTTTGAAAAGAACTAGTACGTGCCATGCGTGCAGAAAATTGGGTCATTGGCAAAGGGAGTGTCCCTTGAATAATGTGAGTAATCAGGAACAGAATAATGGAACTGCTCAAGTTCAAGGCAATTCTCAAGTTCAAATGAAGAGAGTTCAAAGACCCTGAATGCAGAATGTAAATGTGCCCCAAAGACAGCAAATGCAGGTACAGCAAGCAGCAAAGACAGCAGATGTGTGACAAATGCATACATGCCTTCACAGAGCTAAGAGAAGGCCTACGTCATGCCCCAGCTCTGGTAATGCCTGATTGTAATAAATGTTTTTCTTTATATTGCCATGAGAGGGATAAATGTGGTCTCTCAGTTTTGACTCAGTTGCATGGAAATGTAAATATGCCTGTTGCCTATTTTTCTGCCACACTTGATCCTGTAGTTCCTGCACTGCCTGGTTGTCTGAAGGTGGTTGCAGCCCTCAGCATCAGCATTGATGAGTATTAAGGCATTGTTATGGGTCACCCTCTGAATGTGTTTGTTCCCCATTCCGTTGAAATATTGTTAACTCAAACCAAGACACAGTATCTCACCAGTGCACGTTTGACTTGTTACAAGCAGATCATCCTCACCGTACCTAAAGTAAATCTCAAGAGATGTACTGGTTTGAATCCTGCCACTGTGTTACCTGCCCCTGTTGAAAATGCCAATTGAATGTATGATGAGGTTGAGTATGACTATCTTAATGTAACTGAATTGTGCACCAAACCGAGATCTGATATTCAAGACATCCCCTTAACTGGATATGAATATGTCATGTTTGTTGATGGCTCTTTCAAAAAGAGGGTCCCTGAAAAACAATTCTTCAGAGGCAGCAAACCAGTGAAAAAAGCAGACAAGATGCCAAGCAAACTGCCTTAAGGCTATATAAAAATAGAAAGCTCTACTCTTATCTATATATAATAAGTCTCATTGAAGCAATATAGATAAAGAGGCAAACATATATTATAAACAATTTTTATTGATTCTTAGTCTTATCATCATTTTCAAAACTTCTCATATGCTACAACATTCTTAAATTTCACATATATATATCCAATATAGGGTCAATTTACTTAAATAACCAAATATTGTACCTCTGTATCTGGGTCACAGACAACACTCACTCTAAAAGGACTACAACATTCAGGCACTCTCACTCAGTTATACCAAAGACATCACAAAAACATAATTACATCAGAGCACAAATATTCTAAAACTGTTGAAGAAAAACAGGGGTATTATGAGGTTACTTGAGGCAGTCTAGTGGATCCGGCAGGAGGAACCCTTGGATCCTTGGGGTTGTCTACTTATTATAAGCTGTTCTTGCCCCCCTTATGAGTTAGCACTGTTTCAATGGAGGTATGGTGGCTATCTTTCTTGGGATTTAGTTGTCATCCTTTGTGGTGTGTTGAGTAGTAATACTCTCACTTTTGGGATGGACCTTACTCCACACAGAGGAGTGGGTTGTTTCATTTTCTGTTTCTGTGTCTTTTGTCTTTAATAGGATTTGGATTATCCTCTCTGATGTCTCATGTCCCTACATTAAGGTGCTGTGTGATTCCAGCAGTGCTCTTGAGTATATTGTATTGAGCATAAAGAGTTGTAATATGTTGTGTTTCTCCTAACGAGGGTAGGTCTACTGGGGTGGTGTGTATGGAACTTTTTTTGTTTGTGGCTAACACAACTAGATTCATGGTGATTATTTATGGGTGTATAGTCCCTCAATCTAGATTAACCACGCTGAGTCTTACTTTTTGTGGACATTGTGATCTGGGACAGCATTAGAGTTTTACCTGTAGTTATACCTGTGGCCTGTTTTTGGTTGTGGTATTTCACTCTAGACATATAAGATTGGTGCACTATGGTGTACACGCCTGGTTAGTGTGCGAGGTGATGGTTTCTTTCTATTCTGTCTCTACACAGTACATGGACCCTTTTGGATGTGGGTTCCCATCCTTCCTATTATCTTTCTTTTGATAGTTCCTGTATTGATACAATTGGGCACATTTTCATTGAAGCCTTCTGCATCTTGCTGTTCTTTTATGGATTTACCCTCATATCTTTTATCCAATAGATCAGTTCTAGGTTGCAGCTTTCTCAGACACTGTAACTGTATGAATTCTTGCACCCCTGAAGAAGGTGGCTCACGCAGTGCGGTCTCACTGAGATGGGCATTGGCGCAACAAAGGAGATGAAAGGATGACATCCTATATGCTGTGGAGCATTTATTTTGACATATATCAAATCAGGATTTAAATTTAGTGATATGTTGCAATCTCTCGTTGTTATTTCCATAAAGAAGCTATTATTTTTACAAAACCTGGATCAATGTTAGTGAGTTAAAGTTTTATATATATGAATTAGATCTATGCGTTGTTTAAGAAAAGTGACCTCACAGTAACCCTATTTTACATGCAACTGTTTTAGAATTTTTGTGGTATGATGTAATGTGTTTTTGTGATACATGTGGTATGACTGAGTTTGAGAGCCTGAATGTTTTAGCTCTTTTAGAGTGAGTATTGTCTTTGACCCAGATACATAGGCACACTATATGGTTCTTTGGTTAAATTGACTCTATATTATACATATATATATATATGTGACTTTTTAAAAAATATTGTACTACATGAGCCGTTTTAAATGTAATAAAATTGTTGGTAATCTAAAAATGCTGATCATAAAAAATGCTGATCATAATTAGTAGTCTAAATGAGACCTGTTAGGCCCTATATTTGTGAGAATGCAAAAAATGTTGTTTCTTTCTAAGGTGAGCTCTTCTTTTAGACTTCATTTTCATGAGAAAGCTAGCTCGGTAATAGACGTCTGTTGTCTTACACATACAGATTTTATTAATTTGTCCTTGAGTAAGGAACATCTAGGACTGTGGACTGCCAAAGCATACATAGGTTACAATCCTGCATGGATGAGTACAGATGGATTCCATTCTCTTGGAAAACCTGAGAACCTTAGTCTATGTTTCAAGTTTGAGTCACGTGATAGATTTCTATTGAATGTTACACCTCAACGTCAGTGTGAGCTGAAAAATTGATTAATTATTTTGCCCTATGAACTTTAATATACTAATTCCCAGTTGGATTAGGGAAGAAGATGCTAGATGACGAATTTGCACTCAACCTTGTAGTATCCTTTCTTTCATCCTATTCTGCATGCTGAACCTCTTTTACTCTGAGAGATATACAACTTGTTGTCCTTGCCCCTTTGAAGTGCTTTGCTGAGATTTAGAGACCTTTTCCCATGAACCCAAGAAGACTTTTGACTGAGTTCCTGAAATGTTGACGCCTTCTCTTCATATTTATTTTTGCTTATATTGCTTAGTGAGCTGATGCCCAAGATTTCCTTTTTCCTAATTCTTTTTGTCCTTTTTGTCTTTGGTCTCATCCGTTCCACCCAACCTGTTAATTCCTAATTGACTACTAAGTAGATTTCAGATGATTTAAATTGCCTTAATGCTTATTAGAGCAGAGCAACGCTTGTTTTCTGTACACCAGGTACTTTTGCTGAAGTTCTGTATGATTTTTTTAGAGTGCCTAGTTCGCCTAATGTTAGTTCACCTAAATCTGTTTTGTCGCCTTGGTCAACGCTTGGAATTCTGTACCTTTATAGTTTTGTCTTGAGAATTATCTACATGACTTTGATCCTGAGTTCATAATAAAACTCCTTTAACTTTATTCTTGACTAAAGCATTCCTTGTGTGGCCAAATTGGTCATATTGTGTAATTGATTTGACATCCATTGAAATGTTATGATGTATTCTGTACATCATTATGATTCCTTGACTTTGTCAAGCATTGATTCCTGCGAAGGAAGAAATGCGTTAGAAATAATAATGCACACTTCTGGCCTAGTGCTGGTCCTGGATTAACAGTGGTTATTCGTAGCCTACTGAGGGCATTCTTTCCATGATGTTGCTCACTGCTGTCATAATACCAGCATCAATGGTGCTAATGCGTCCCTTTATGAATATTTTTCTCACTTTGGGACTCGTTTTAGGCCAATGAATCTTTTGACCCTGATTGAAGACACCTTAGGACAAGAGAACTAATCAGCATGTCAATCAATATGTCAATAACGTCATCAATATTTACCATAATAAGACAATTCAGATTAGTCAAAGACATTAATAAAACTCAGAAACCACCATGAGCTTGTAGTCATGAATAACAACACCAGTTTAGTACTATTATATGAAGTTTATTCCCTATTGATTACAATTCTACTAATAAGTTTATTAGTCTCAAAACCAAGAAACACATTAGCATAGTCACAATATGGCAACTCTGATAAGATTTAATCAGAGCAAGAATCACGAATACTAGTATATAGCACGGCGTCAACATAGGTTATCCTCAGTAAAGTATCATTATCACGTTATTCAACCAAGCATAGATTCAGTCATTTGTCTATTTGCATATGTTTAGTGAACCACTCATCTAACCTCGAATAAGCATTGGCATGTTGGGCTTCATGCAAAACAATTTAGCAACACCAATTTGGAAAACATCTAACTATGGTCTCTGTCAAAAGAAGCAGTTGGTACCTAGAAAGGAAAAGCAAACAGACAATAACAATTTCATTGTCATATAGTTACCCTCCGTATTGGGTCAGCACACAGATTCGGTCTTCGTCCTTAGGACATCAGTTGATTCGCCATCAGCCAGGAATTCAGCAAGTCGAGTAAAGGGGCACTTCTCTCATAAGGAGGTAAAGTGTAAACAGGCAATATAGGCAAGGATGGTTTTAAGTACCAAACAGCAAAGTCTCTATGCAGAGTGACAAAGTGTCTGGATCATAGCAAATCGCAATAGCATCTCCCCCTCCTCTATCTCTTAGCCTCCTATTCTAATGTACTTCCTTGTGTCAAGGGTTTTTATCCCTTTTCTGTTGTACAGTTCCCTAATTCTTCATTGGTTGTGGGGTTGCACCCCACTATCTCCATCCAATAAGTTTTCAATGATCTCATCAAATTTGTCACCCCATAACTGTTCTCACGTAGTTTATTGATCCTTATGATTGACGTCTTCAGCGGGTAGAATGTCCGTTATGATTTCATACTCTTGTGGTCCTTTGCACATCTTCAGTCAGTGGCTCCATTGTCTGTACCGGGTCATTCGACCGTGTACCTGCGAGTAGTCTACACTGTTGCATTCAGCAAGAATGTTTCACTAAGCAAGTCGAATTTCATGAGAACGAATCTACTACAGTTACATTCATCTCCTAGCTTTGGAAAAACACGAGTGCATGTCCTTCAGTAAGTCAGCACACTGCACGTTAGAAAAACACATTTAATAGGAAACCAGGCAGCTAGGCCTCGACTCATGCTAACTAAGGCCTAATCATTCATTAGCAGAATTTTAGCAAATAACCTTTTAATATTAGTGCAAAATCATATTTTAACATAACATTTTATCATTATTAGTCAGTTTCATTAGTCATTGTATATACTGGTGGCCACTCCCCGTGGGCACATTTCAAGCGCACGTTTAGCAAAATACATTAATACATTTTCTATGCAGCATCATTACACATTAGTTCATAAACATTTCATGTTAATACTGAGTATATAAGCTACGCTCTCTCAGTCTCTCCTCTGATGACACTCGTCATCACACAAAACGCCTCCCTTCACAACCTTTCATTTTCTTTAAGTTGCGCATCTCAATTTCTTCCTCCCTATGTGATCTTTCCCAAATTTCTTTGAACATTTTCTCTTTTTCCTTTTCTTCTTTTCTTTTATTACGTTTTGCCAAATTTCTTTTGATTCTTTTATTAATTTTGCATGATAACCATAGTCCAAATAAACAAGTTAAAACAATCAATATACCCCCTAATATTTTTGCAAGAACCCCATTCCAAATACTACTAAACCAATTCCCTACTTTAGTAATTCCTTTCCCAACTTTTTCCCAAACTCCAGGCTCCTTCAGCTCCTTCAAATCTGCACCATCTCTTGTTAGGTTAGTAAGCATACCTCTAATCTTTTTGCTATTATCAGGAATGAATGCACAACAATGGCGCTCATTAAGCATCTTACAGACTACGCCACTCTTTGCTAAAAGAATGTCTGAAGCAAGCCGATTTTGAAGAGTCATAACTCTTTCCGCAGCAAGTTTAGTATCCATCAGGAGTATAGCCCCAGTGAAGTTTGTCAGCATGTTATCCACAATAGTAGACAACTTTAGAATCTTTATGGAGTTTAAGATAACCCCTACTGAAGGAATTATGGCTCCAAATATGTCACCAACGACAGCAGCCACTGCCTCTCTCTTTTGTCTAGTATGATGTTGATCAGTATGGAGAAAGGTGCGGAAGACATTGTGACGCAAAGGGTTAATTAGCTTGAGCAGTGTAGATGAGTGTAATGCCTGTTGAACCCCCCCCCCCCAAAACATCGTGGAAAAGTTCATGATATTATTTTCAAGCTTGTTTGTGTAGAAGACTCCGCTCAACCTTGAGAACGAGAGTACAGGGAGAAGATGGAATGAAAACAAAGGCTGGGGAAGTGCAAAGCAGCCAAGTACTGATAACATAGCTAGAAAATGCCAGAATGAGATAGAATCCAAGCTTCGAGTTATTTAAGCACTGAAGTGTGGGTGAGGGATTTGAAGCTCGCAGATGGCGTTGTGAAAGCTGCCATGGCCCAGCGCTGCCTCCCTGTTTGTTGACCATGATGCTTGAGGGGGAGAGAGGTCCAAGCAGGCGGTAGAGGGCTTCCCAGCATTTCGTGGACTAAGTTAAGTTCCACACAGGGATGAAAGGCCTTTGTTTCTCTGCTCTATTATTATGACTGATTATTTATGCTTGCACTTTGTTTATAACCTGAAGTATTCAGCTTGTTTATATTTTGCTTTCTAAACCTCGTAGTGTGAACCTGCTTTAATAACTGAAACATGCATTTTGGTGTGCAGTAAATCAAAGCTTATCTGAAGTATTCAGTTTGTTTATATTTTGCCTCCTGAACATCGTAGTGAGAGCCTGCTGCAGTAATTGAAACATGCATTTTGGTGTGCAGTAAATCAAAGCTTACCTGAAGTATTCAACTCATTTATATTCTGCTTCCTGAATATCGTAGTGTGATGCATTTTGGTATACAGTTAATCAAAACGTATATCTGTCAATGAACTCTTTGCTTATATATATATGCATAGATGCTCTTTGTAGTGTACTTATATATAAATAGATGCTTTTCATTGCTATTCTTATTCTACTATTGTTAATGTGCTAAATGCCTACATTTACCTGTAATTCTAGTAAAGCTAAATTGTATTTATAATTGGCATGTGGTCCTTCATTGAGCGTCCTTATTGACTTATACCGAACAGGTGGCAACCAGTCACCTGGATAAGACAGATGTAATTCAGACATTTTAGGAATTTGCTTTAAGTCATCAATTTGGTAAATCTTTGGGAAAACTATTCCCAAATAACATGTCCAATACCATCCTTTAGGAAGACGGTAATAAGCATTAAGCCCACATATATAATAGATCCCAGGGATCGGTGGATCCTGTCCATTTAACATGAAAGTCCATTTACTCTGAAACAAAAACACATGCCTGCATTCACTCGTTCCCACAAATAAAGTGTCATGCTCAGATTTCGGCCTATATATACAAAGCCTTCCTACGTGTAATGCATCTATAGCTAATTTGCCCTGTGTCTTTATTGCAGTGTAAGCATAATTATTAGCAAGCGTGCGTTTTTCTAATCTCTTTTCTAGCCTTTCCTTTAATGCCTTTCGTCTATCATCAGTGTGATCTAAGAAGCTCTTTTCTACAGGTGTTAGTAAGCAGGTTAGATTATTGCGGTGCGCATATGCTGTCCCAAATGTCAGTGTCGGCTCAAAGAAACCCCTAACTAATTTTATGCTGTGTTCTTTAGCTAACTTATTTAGAAACTCAATCACAGGCACAAAGGAAAACACTACATCTAAGTTAGAGTAGAAGTATTGAACATGTTCTTGATCATAGAATCTTGTTAACAGCAAACTACAGCTTATCCCGTAGGTTAGTGGCAGACTATGATCAGTAACCCCTTCTTGTACTGATGAATGAATCTTTGTGCACACATAGCAATTCTTCGCATCCATTGTGTCAACTTACTCATTCAGCAAGCGATAGAAGAAATTAGTAGATAGTTCCCCTTTTGAATTAGTTCCCTTATGCAAGTATTTTGTATCCTGCTCAAACTTCTCCCATGATCTTAGTGTAGCAGTCTCAGGATTTGAAGCGTTGTTAGTCACTTTCTTATCCACCAATGGCATTCCCACAATCACACTTATAATTATTATTGCATTCACAAAACCCAGAATAGCTCTCAACCAACCACACATCCTACCCTTATTACTATTATCTCTAGTGTAACTCATGATCTGTAAAGAATCAGAAAGTAGAATAATGCAAAGCAAACAATCAATATGAGGACGATATAAAAGCTCTTTTTTTTCAGTGCAAAGTCTCTCTTTCTTTCTGCGAGTATTTACAGCGTTTCACTCACTCCAGGACCACTTTGTCAAATCAGGTTAGCAGCTTGTCATGATCGTTTTTTCAGAATCAATTCAGTTTATCAGTGTCACATCCGGTAATTTATCAGTCTCTTTTCTCAGCTTTTCAGTTTTCAATTTCAATTTCAATTTAACACAGTCTCTTTCTCAAGTTGAATTCAGGTGCCGTAATATTGACCTGGAACCTCTCGATCAAAACAGAACGCCAAGAATTCTTGTTGCCATTCAGCTGATGTTGCATACGCCCATTCAGGACCTGCGTACCTTCTGTTTGCAACTCTTTTTCTTTTCATTTTGCGATCTCCTTGCAACTCTCCTTCACTAAGATCCTCTTTCCTGGTTGTGTCAACTTCTTCTTCTATTGTTTCATTAGGGATCACTTTCTCCCCTGCTGCTTGTGGCTCTGGCCAATTATCTCCTTTAAGTGTTTTCTTTCTGTTTGGCCTTTCAGGACGTTGAACAGCGCGCTCCTCTTGTGCTATGGTGTTTTCTCTTGATGGCTCTGCAAGCGGCTCAGGAGGAGTCAAAACACCTCAACTTCCTTCTTCCTCACTCCCTTCACCTTCAGGGTCTGTTACGGGCTCAACTTCAAACCTGTATCCGTCTGCTTCTGGGAGAACCTCTCTTTGTGTCGGTTCCCCTGTTACCTCAGCTGAGATAGGCTCACTGTCACCCCTCTGGAACTCGTTTTGAGTGATTAAGCCGCCCTCAGCGGGTTCTCCTTCAGTCTCAGTTCCCCTTTGAATACTCTCCGGCCCTGAGACTTCCTTCTCTGCAGCTGTTGTTTTGGACACTTCAAGTTCCTCATCAGTTGAACACGTCACCTTCTTTTTGTGACTGGCTTGTATCCAATTCGGAAGACCTGCACACTTCACAGCAGTAGTAGTTGTCAGTATTACTTGATATGGCCCCTTCCAACGTGGCTCCAAGCACGACTTCCTCACGTGTTTCTTGACAACAAACCAGTCACCGGCTTTCAGGGTGTGACCTGGATCACTTATCGTGGCAATGTAGTGGCCTCCACCTGGTGAGAGAAAGAGCGGACCACGTCAGCCAGACCCTTGCAGTAGTCCAACACCATATCATCCGTGATATTCACAAGAGCATTTGCAGGCACTGCGGGTAATCTCATAGCTCGGCCCATTAGAATTTCATGAGGAGACAGTCCTGTTTTCTTGTCAGGTGTGTTTCTCATTGACATCAGTACTAAGGGCAATGCATCTGGCCACTTCAAATTGGTAGCTGCGCACATTTTTGCCATTCTCGACTTCAAGGTACCATTCATCTGTTCCACTAGTCCTGATGCTTCAGGGCGATGGCTACAATGCAACTTCTGCTCAATGTTTAATGCAGCACACAAGAGCTTAATCACCTCATTGTCGGAATGTCTGCCCCTATCTGATTCTAAAGAGATCGGGAACCCGAAATGTGGTATTAACTCCCTAAGCAGCAGCTTTGCTACTGTGAGACTGTCATTCCTACGTGTAGGGTAAGCTCAATCCAGTGGCTAAAAATGCACACAATCACCAACACGTATCTCAGACCTCCACACACAGGCATCTCAATGAAATCCATCTGCATTCTGCTAAATGGACCTCCTGCTCTCCCGACGTGGCTCATATTCACCACAGTCCTTATTCCTGCATTCATCTGCTGACAGATGATGCACCTGTGACAGATAACCTCTGCAGCTTGTCTGAATTTTGGATTGAACCAATCGATTTTGAACAACCTGATCATCGCATCTCTCCCAACATGTGCTTGACCATGATAAAACCTCGCAAACTGTGACAAAAGACTGTTTGGCAAAACCATTTTCCCCTCTTCTGAAACCCAGAAGTCATAAGACCTCTGTACACTTTTCATTCTCTGCTAGGAGCGTTTCTCCTCTTCGCTGGCACGTCCCTGCAAGGATTTTAGCTCATCTAAAGTGTCAACCACCCTTAATGCAAAGTTTAAACATGTTTCATTTTCAGTTTCAGGTAACAATTCCCACTGGTCTCGAAACGATATACAGTTCAATGCACAAAACCTTGCGACTTGATCTGCATATCCATTTCCCATCGACACAAAGTCTAGTGACTTAACATGAGCATTGCATTTCACCACGGCAATTTCAAGAGGTAACTGAATCGCGTGCAACAAATCCTTAATCTTTTCGCCATTTTTCACTGGAGAACCAGAAGAGTTCATGAAACCCCTCTGTGACCATAACTGGCCAAAATCATGTACAATTACGAATCCGTATCTGCTGTCAGTATTGATAGTGACTTTCAGATTTTCAGCTGCGTGGCATGCCCTAGTAAGAGCAATGAATTCAGCCACTTGAGCAGAGTACACTCTTTCGAGCCAGGAAACTTCTAGAATACCAGTGATTGTACACACAGCATATCCAGCTCTCAGTACTCCTACTGCATCTCTCAGGCATGAACCATCAACAAAAATGATGTAATCATTTTCATCCAGTTGGGTATCTTTAATATCAGGTCTTGGTTTGGTGCACAGCTCTGTAACCTCAAGACAATCATGTTCTACTTCCTCAGCATCATCAATGTCTGCATTTACAATAGGAAGTAAAGTTGCCGGGTTCAATACAGTACATCTCTTAAGGGATACATTAGGTGACCCCAGTATAATTATCTTGTACTTTGTCAACCTCGCATTTGTCATATGCTGCGTCTTGGTTCGGGTTAATAGAATTTCAACTGAATGAGGGACCATTACTGTTAAAGGATGTCCCCTCTCTATGCCTTCACACTGAGTGAGGCTTTGACCAACTGCAGCAACTGCACGCAAACAACCCAGTAAGGCGGCTGCGACTGGGTCCAAAGTAGCTGCAAAATATGCTACTGGGGGGTTTGCACCTCCATGGACCTGTGTCAGGACAGATAAAGAACAAGCATCATGTTCATGACAAAACAGTACAAAAGGCTTCGTTTAATCAGGCATACCTAAAGCTGGTGCCCTGCACATGCTTTCCCTCAATTCCATGAATGCCCTCATATCTTTCTCGGACATGGTTATGGTACCCGGGTCATCCTGAACTTCCTTAACTGTCAATCTCACCAAAGGTTTAGAGATAATCGAGAAGTTGGGGATCCACTGACGACAGTATCCCACCATTCCCAGAAACATCCTAACGTCTCTCTTAGTTGTCGGAGGATTAATCTGCAGTGTGGCTGTCACCCTTTCCTTGGATATTTTTCTCGACCCTTTCTCAATCAGGTGACCTAAGTACTTTACCTCTTTCTGACAGTATTGCAGCTTCTTTGGGGACACTTTATGTCAGTTCTTTCCCAAATGGTTCAGTAAGGCAATTGTGTCATACCTGCGGTCATTTTTTGTCCTGGACGCAATTAACAAATCATCAATGTACTGTACTAAAGTCGAACTGAAAGGCAGTTCTAATTACTCCAAGTCCTTCTTCAATATCTGATTGAAGATGGAAGGTGACTCAGAAAACCCTTGAGGAATTCTGCACCAACTGTAAACCTTATCCAGGAATTTGAAACTGAAGAGAAATTGGCTATCCTCATGAAGAGGCACCAAAAAGAATGCTTGAGACAGGTCCACAACTGTGAACCACTCTGCATCACACGGAACCTCAAACATAATCACTGCTGGATTTGGCACTATGGGGCAACATTTTACCAAAATCTCGTTTATTTTCCTAAAATCTTGCACAATTCGAACCTTCCCACAAGGCTTTTTCAGACCCATTATTGGTGAATTACACGGGCTACTCAGCACTTCTTTCAGAACCTCTTGCTTCACAAAGTCCGCAATTATTTGCGCTACTTGAATGAGGACATCTTGTGCCATATGGTACTGTGGTACTTGGGGAAACACTGCATTCGGCTTTACCTGTACTTTAACTGGTTCTTCTCCTTTTATCAGTCCCACTTCTTTTCCTGTCAGGTCCCACACTTTCTCTGTCACTGTTCCCTGTAATTCAGGTGGTAAGTCATTTACTGTAAGCATCGGGAATAAGGTTATCAAAGGGTATTCCTCATTTGCGGTCTCCGTCTCTAATTCTGAGAACTGACCATCGTCCCCCTCATCATCACTGTTTGTCTGCACCTCATTGGAACAGGTAATTGAACACCTCGTTTTGCACTGTAAGTCTCTTCCCAGTAAGGATACAGGACTCGAATCACAGACTACAAATTTATGTAATCCCTGGAAGTTACCAATTTCAACTTGGATCGGATCTGTAATCGGATTTGTCAGGAACTGATTTGCTACTCCTACCACCCTTATGGTACGCTCCGAAAGTGGCAATTTCGGAACTTCTGCACTTCTGACTGTAGAGCATTTAGCTCCGGTATCAATTAGGAACAAAACCTTATGACCCATCACCTTTCCCTCTACGTAAGGTCCCCTCTGATCTACTTCTAGCGACGCTGCAAGCCTGCACTCCTCACTGTCTGAACAATCATCCGACCATTCATCATTTATTCCATCCTCAACAAGCAATGGGAACTGCTGTACTGTGTTATTTTGACTCATTGTTTGACCTTTGACCTGTTGAGGAAGCATCACCTGTTGCTGTCCCATCGGAGCTAATGGTATCTGCCTTTGCTGTCTAGGTACCATAGGAATTTGCTGATGTGCCTGCTGCATTTGTGCTGGTTGAACACGCGGCATTTGCATCTGTTGCACAGGTTGGAGACCCTGCATCGGCACCATGTTATTCTGAAAATTCTGATTTTGACCCTTCATTTTTGGACCCCTCACATTTTGAAATGTACCAACATCATTGCTTTGTTGAACAACACCATCCTGCACCACCATCAGATATTCCCGCTTCCAATGCCCCACTCCCCCGCCCGCGTGTCATGGTGACACCTTTTTCATCCCCTGCACATCATTTTGAACCACAACAGTATTCAAGTCTGGACCACGGTTCACAAAACCTCCTCGACCTCGACCTCTCGGTTGCGTCTGAAACATTCCATTCCCCTGTGGTTGCTGCTGTACCACCTGCTGTATTCCATTCCCCTGCATCCCTGCTTGCGCTGCCTTAATCTGCATCACCATCACCTTCACTTTCAACTTTCTCTCCATCAACTCAATCTCGTCACTACAATATTTCGCATACTGCAACACCTCATCAATCGGCTTTGCTTGCCAACAGGTCAAATGATTCTTAATCATCTGGCTAATCTCTGGTCTCAGCCCTTCAACAAACCTGAACACAAGATGATTCATGTCTTTCGGTTCTATGACCTCAGTGCCACTGTAGTGTTTGAATGCCTTCAACAATCTCTCATAGTAGGCGTGTATTGACTCTTTGGCCTCCTGTGATCAATTTTCTGCCAATCAGTAACTTTCAGCGACACTTTCTGTTTCAAAAACTCAATCACTTTGTGATAATACCTCATCACTTCTGCAGACGGTGCTCCAGTCACCTTATCCCTTGCAGGCTCCTCTGTCGGCCAATCTACGACCCTCTTGCACTCAAGCCATAAGTCAGGTGGAACTATAATTTCAAACAGGGTATTCAAGTCCTCCCAGAGACATTTTGCAAGCTTCACAAACCTGTCCGTCTGCTGGTACCGTTCTATTGGCTTTTCTCTCAACCTGGGATAATCATTTGTGAATGACAGGATATCACCCCTAGACCACGGTATATGGACTTGAACCCCTCCGGCTGTTTCTCTCATTGGTAACATTTTTATTGTCCCTGTGTCCAGTACGGCTTTAGCCTGCTTTGGTTCCGGACCATCACCCTTCTCTTTATCTCTCTTCTTTGCCCATCTGCCTTCCCATTTCTCTAAGGCTCCCCAAATTTGAGCACTTTGCAGTATTTCTTTAAGATGTGCTTTCATTCCGGTAGATCTCATGTGCTCAAAATCTTTAGGCTCAAAGTCTAATCTGTAGCTTCTTTTCAAATGTTTAGTACTCTCAATGTCTATGCCGTACTTATCCGCCAGGTTTGCCAACCTCTGATGCACCTTGCTCACTTCTTTAGTTATTTTGGGGTACAGATACCTCAATTCTGCTTCTGTGTATGACTCTAGTCTGTTCACCCCCATTGTTCCTTCCAATAGTTCCATGGCTTCTACACCTAGTCTCACAAAATTCTGATATTCGTCCCTCTCTGACCTTTCTGCGGTCATAGTAGTAGTCTGCGGAGTATTGAGCTGGTCTAACCACTCGTTCAATTGTTGCGCTGTCAAGCCTTGCAACAAAATATTTCCAGACTGCACCACTGGTGTTTGTGTCGTATTTGTACTCATTATCTGTGGGCTTAGTGCACCTACCCTGCTTGCCTCATTGTCTCCAAAGGAACCCCAATCGGACTAAATCTAACAAGGACCTAGATCTTTCAGCTGTCAGTTCTCCCTGCAAGTGTCCTGTGGACCCTCCTCTTATTGCCTCTTGGGTCATTACTCCCTGATCACATACGCCAGGCTTACCTTGCGCATACAGCGGTACTGGTGGACCAACATTAATTGGCAATGATATAGCAGCTGGTGCTTGACCAAGTCCCAAACCCTGTGGAGCATTAACTGCCATAGCTTGATACATCATGGGTGCTGTAGCTACTGACTGCGGTCCTACAACTAAAGTGTAACTCGGAACCAGTTGTTGCTGCGGCTGGGGCAGCAATTGCAGAGTTGGCTCAATCTGCACTAACTTTGATCTCGTGTATACCGGATCAGGCGGCACCATCAGACTCGTAGTTGTTTCCAATACTGGAACATCAGGATAAAGCCTCTGAATCTGTGGTGGCTGCAACTATATCTGCGTGTCTGGCGCAGTGGGTACACTGACACCATTTTGTATCAGAACTGTATCACTTGTCTGCACTGTATTTGAGATTCCCTTATTTTGTGCCAGGTGTTCAGAACTCACACTAGTGTTCTGTACGTTATCATTTATGGCATATGGTGGCGGGCGATCATGTAACAACTGATTAAGAAACTCTTCGTCGTCTGAATCATCTACCTCTACCCAAGACCTCTGAGTCTCCTTTGGCTTACTAGAGCCCTTGTCTGTCTTACAAGTGGCTTTCTTTCCTTGTGTCTCATCTTCTTGTGTTATTGCCGGAAACATTTTAAGTCCGTCAACTATTCCCCTTCTCCACATCCTGCTCTCAGTATCCCATCTAGCTTCAGCTAAAGTCTTTTCTGCTCTTTTCATTCTCCTTTCAAATTTCTGCTGTCTCTGTCGTACGGCCATCAAATCCCAGATTGCTAATGCCTCATACTGAGCTGGTCTCGGAGGCGGTTTTTGTACACTTAACATCATTTGCAAATTTTCCAAAATTCTTATATTAAACGTCCCGTATTCCGGAAACGCTAAACATCCCTCCTTCTCTGTTAATTTGCACCACTGTTTTAACCAAAGACATGGCGCGGCTCCCTTCTCCTCCATTACAAAATAAGCTGGAGTACCCTCAGGCGGTGTAGGCTCCCCCACACTCGCTGTAATGTATGTATCTCCCCTCAAAGCACTCTTTAGAGCCTTGAAAACCTTAATTTTCGTATCTTTTATTTTGTTTAGAATCTAATCAAGAAGTGGCTTTAATTCCCAGAACACTCTTCACCCACCTTTCTCAACCAATTGCCTCTCATGGACGGCTGCCAATCCATGCGCGACCCCTCTCAGCAACTGACCTATCCCAGCGCGGCACCACTGATGTCACACTCGCACACGCTGCAGCTGACAAAGTCTTGCGGCTTGTCCTCCTTACACAAAACTGATGCAAAATATTGCCAGCACCTTTAACACAAAACCCCAAACTTGCCGGTTTACTACAGGAAGGGTAACACAATCGCTTCAGAACTTTACAGAGATTTCACTTGAAGCCTCGGCCGCTACTCTCTCCTTCTCAGTTCCTGCATTGGCAAGCAGAATTCGGCCCGCAAATCCTACTCTCGACTTGTCAATGGTTCGTTCTAGTGCACTTTAGAACTTGCCAAATCTCCATCGAAGGTTTCACTCACACAATTTCACTCAAACTCGACTTGTCAATCACGCCCGATCGACCTATTAAACCACACAAATTACAACATAAACCCAAGTGTCTCCACCACTTGTCAATATACTCCAGAGTCTTAGACCACGACGGGTCCGTACATCACCAACAACCACGTGGACAATTTTTTAGCACAAAGCGCCACACTCACATGAGGTTCGCCGACTTCCCTACTCTCATACTGTGGAGTACGCCCACTCCTACTAAAACAACATTACCTGGCCTAAATCCACACAAACTTCACAAATCACCTGCAATATGCATAAGCTGAGCAAGCTCAAATCCTACATCACACATGCTAGAACGCCGAGAACATACCCAACTCACTTAGGCAGGTGATTCCGGGAAAGTCATGGGGAATTTAGAAGCACATCATACCTCCAATTTGCATTATCTCAAAAAACTTTTAAACAATGGTCCCTCGTCCAAGGGCCCCAAAGGGCCTAAACCATCCTCTGCTACCAGAACTGCTAACACGTCCCTTTATGACTATTTTTCTCACTTTGGGACTCGTTTTAGGCCAATAAATCTTTTGACCCTGATTGAAGACACCTTAGGACGAGATAACTAATCAGCATGTCAATCAATATGTCAATAACATCATCAATATTTACCATAATAAGACAATTCAGATTAGTCAAAGACATTAATAAAAGTCAGAAACCACCATGACCTTGCAGTCATGAATAACCACACCAGTTTAGTACTATTTTATGAAGTTTATTCCCTATTGATTACAATTCTACTAAGAAGTTTATTAGTCTCAAGACCAAGAAACACATTAGCATAGTCACAATATGGCAACTCTGATAAGATTTCATCAAAGCAAGAATCACGAATATTAGAATATAGCACAACGTCAACATATGTTATCCTCAGTAAAGTATCATTATCACGTTATTCAACAAAGCGTAGCTTCAGTCAATTGTCTATATGTGTATGTTTAGTGAACCCCTCATCTAATCTCGAATTAGCATTGGAATGGTGGGCTTCATGTAAAACAATTTAGCAACACCAGTTTGGAAAACATCTAACTATGGTCTCTGTCAAAAGAAGCAGTTGGTACCTAGAAAGGAAAAGCAAACAGACAATCACAATTTCATTGTCATATAGTTACCCTCCGTATTGGGTCAGCACACAGATCCGTTCTTCGTCCTCAGGACATCAGTTGATTCGCCATCAGCCAGGAATTCAGCAAGTCGGGCAAAGGGGCACTTACCTCATAAGGAGGTAAAGTGTAAACGGGCAATATAGGCAAGGATGATTTTAAGAACCAAACAGCAAAGTCTCTATGCAGAGTGACAAAGTGTCTGGATCACAGCAAATCGCAATAGCATCCCCCCCTCCTCTATCTCCTAGTCTCCTATTCTAATTTACTTCCTTGTGTCAAGGGTTTTTATCCCTTTTCTGTTGTACAGTCCCCTAATTCTTCATTGGTTGAGGGGTTGCACCCCACTATCTCCTTCCAATAGGTTTTGAATTATCTCATCAAATTTGTCACCCCATAACTGTTCTCACGTAGTTTATTGGTCATTATGATTGACGTCTTCAGCGGGTAGAATGTCTGGTATGATTTCATACTCTCGTGGTCCTTTGCACATCTTCAGTCAGTGGCTCCATTGTCTGTACCGATTCAGGCGACCTTGTACCTGCGAGTAGTCTACCCTGTTGCATTCAGCAAGAATGTTTCACTAAGCAAGTCGAATTTCATGAGAACGGATCTATTACAGTTACATTCATCTTCTAGCTTTGTAAAAACATGAGTTCATGTCCTTCAGTAAGTCAGCACATTGCACGTTAGAAAAACACATTTAATAGGAAACCATGCAGCTAGGCTTCGATATAACTAAGGCCTAATGATTAATTAGCAGAATTTTAACATATAACCTTTTAATGTTAGTGCAAAATCATATTTTAACATAATATTTTATCATTATTAGTCAGTTTCATTAGTCATTGTATATATTGGAGGCCACTCCCCGTGGGCACATTTCAAGCGCACGTTTAGCAAAATACATTAATACATTTTCTATGCAGCATTATTACACATTAGTTCATAAACATTTCATGTTAATACTGAGTATATAAGCTACGCTCTCTCAACGGCATCAAGATATCTACTTTTGGTATAATGCTAATGTCAGCATCAAGGTGGCAATTCTTGGTGTACTGTGGGCATCCTCATATATATTATCAGCTACAGTTAAGGAAAGATGTTGGTGATGGTATGCAGCAGTGCTTAATTTCAGCTGGTGTTTTCCGTGGGAAGCACCGGACTTATTTTTGGGGGTCAGCACTTATTTTTCTGCATCAGGCATTAACTGCGAGCAAAAGACACATATGAGAAAGACGGAGGAGGAGAAAGACGAAAAAGTGTCCCAAAGGGGGAAGGAAGAAAACTGCAAGAGTGAGCTAAAGGAGCAGGGAGTAGCTGTAAATGTATTAAAGCTGCCCGCGATGGCTTTAGGATTAATCTGCCTCAGTATTCTGAAATTGAAGAGCCGCATGTTTTAAAGAGAGCTTTGGGCACCTCCACATTCTTATCTACAAATTAAGTGCTGGTTTGCAGCAATGTTTAACAGGTTGTGAAAGTCAGACTGCTTGCATCTTATGCTTTAATAGCAAATCTACCCTACCAATAAGGCCACATAAATATTTCAAACAAGTCCCCTTTATCTATCTATGTAAACACTCAACCATCCATCCAAGCGCTTACTGCCTCCCATCTCCATGCTTTTATATACCCATGGACTCATTATTACATCCATTAACCCATTCTTCTATACTACCATGCAAACAAACTCGTCAATCAGTGAATACACGCGTCGAGTTACCATACAGCCAGACCAACGCTATATTTATAACCCAGAATAAAAGGGTTACAGACATAACATATAAATTATTATACGCATACAGTTCTTGTAAATAACTAAAGCCTGCTCTGAAACATGATATTTTTGGCAGAAAGGGGATGGCTGCAGAGCTCGGAGCCTGAACAAGCAGAAATGAATTATAACACTTCCACATCTCTCTTGCTTGTGTGGTTGCCTTCCCCTCTGTCCTCCCCTCCACCCCCACGCCCCATTAGTTCTTCACTCCTCACCCTTTCCCCCTACTTGATCCCGGCAAGTACAGGGACATTTCTTCATAGAACTGTTTGTACTGTAACTATGTCTGTCTAGCAATAATATATTGTCCAGAATAAAACAATTTATAGCTTTATTTTAGCGTTTTTCCATGTACTCTACAGCTTAAATCTGTAAAACGAGATTTATCTTTAAAAAATATTGTGGCCTTACACCCAGCCAACTGCTGGGCACCTGGAAAAACGTGAACTAGCTGCACTCAAAGGTTGCATTGTGGTGAATTTTCTAAGAACACAGATCTGGAAGCCATCTGACTTGTGTGCAGTGAAAATACACAAAGAAAGATTAAAGAAGTTACTAAAATGCTGAAATAAAAATTTCAATGCAAATAAAAGGATAATAGCAGTGCTCGATATTATATTCTTCTCTTATTTCTTCATTTAAATAAGGATGTTACAGGGCTGCACATGTTAAAAGAAACAATGGGAGATATTTTGTATCCACAATGTCATGGTGAGGATCCGATTCAACAGACCGTCAGCACTAAATACATATATTTAGACAATGCAACTAAAGTTGGACTTCATCTAATAGGGTACAGGCTACCGGTCGAGAAGCGAATCACCTTCAAGGTTCTCACCCACACGTACAAGGCCATACACAACGCAGGTCCAGCCTACCTGAACCACTAAGTCTCCTTTCACACCCCCACCAGATTCCTCTGCTCCGCCCAGATGGCCCTAGCCACCATCTCTCGCATCCGCAAAACCACGCCGGAAGACGATCTTTCACCTACACTGAAGCAAAGCTGGAACAACCTCCTCCTGCACCTCAGACAAAGCCGATTGCTCAACATCTTCAGGAAGAAACTCAATGCTTGGCTCTTCGGATGAGGTCCCCCCAGCGCCTTGAGAACCTCATGGGTGTGTAGCTGCGCTTTAAAAATGGTGAGGAAAGGTGCACACATATCTAAAGACATCCCATATTAGTCTCTTATCAGTAAAACGTTCAAGTGTTGCAGATTAGTTTCGGAAAGTAAGAAAAATTTTGTAAAGGACCAGATCACACTACATGCAGATATTTTCTGAATAAAGGGTAAACACATGAGTAAAACAAGTGTTAACAAAGTCGATAGGTTTGACTTTTGCATAGTACACGCCCCAGACACACTATTCCCCCCACACAGCTTGACATAGGTCAAACATGTATGCAAATATGCAGACCAACCAATATACTTACAGATATTCAACACACAGACCCGCACAGCTTCAAACATAAGCACGTGCAGACCAGCGAAAAAACAGTCCCTCATGATTGCGGAACGCCAGATACGCAGCACTCGAGCACACAGACGAGCAGGTATTTTATGTTTTGCTTGTAAACCATATATGACATCTCAAAGCGCTGCATGTAACATGAAGGCGAAAATGAGAGACCAAGAGAAGGAATGCAAAGGAGCATTGTGAATGAAATGATGTTGAAGGTATTCTGCGAAATGAAGCAGTAGTGAGCAGCTAACGTCAGACGATTCGTTGGCAATAAGAAAACAAGAGAAAAAGTAAGTGAGAGATGATGAAGCAGAAAATGAAGGTTTTCATTTATTAGCGCTTAAACGTAGTGTTGAAATAATCATGTGTGACTCTAACCGAACTAATAAAGATTGTACGGGGACAAAATGTGCCCTCAGAGTAGTTGCCAACATTTATAAGCGTGCTTTATATAACGTGGTGTATTAGAATTGCACTAATCCGACATAATCATAAACGTGTGCTATGATTTGCTTGCTTGAAATGCTTTAGCTTAGCATAACTTTAGCGGAGGCTTTGGCCTAGTTGCCTGGTCTCACGGTTTAGATGCTCGTATTTTTCCAATGTGCTATTAAACGTGTATTTTTGCTTGAAGCTGTACTTTTCCACTGAGACCGTTCACATGCTTATCTTAAAGTTTCGTGCCAGCCTGGCATATTTTCTCTTTACTCCAAGGTCGATCTGCAGGTGCGGACAATGGAGGCTCTGAAAGTGAGCTAATTGGTATAAAATGTTGCACCTTGCGTACCCATCTCCAAGGATAATGTATGCTTAAGTAAAAGCTTGAGAACTGTCGTTTTTGATTGGACAATTTGAAGCTAACCTATGAACCCTCCAATGGAAGACCCTACTGGATTTGAACTGTTGTCTATAAAACCCAGGTGCACGAGAAGAAATTAGGCCATTATTGGACATCCCGCCATTTTGCAGACTTCGTAGCTATTATGGCCCACTTTGCTGCGACGCCATTTTGAGAGATACTTTGATGTTTTCTCTAACTGAGAGAAAGAGACTTTAAATGATTCTTGCCCTAGAGACTTTAACTTTGATCCCTTTGCATGAAGTAGTAGTAATTTTACCTTGCCGCCGTGAGGCAATTGCCCCGTCCACCCCTGCCCCTTTGCCCCGTCCCATGCCGATCGAAACGGTACCCATGCTGATCGAGAAACGGTACCTGTGAGACGAAGACTTCCTTGTATGCTGATCGTAATTGGTAAATATGAAAGGAAATTGTAAAATTGCATTGTGTTTCTTTTAGGTAACCAACTGCTGATTTTGATAAGAGCCCTAGTTAGGAGTTTTCTAAATTTATGTTGCTAAATTGTTTTGCATGAAGTCCCACATGCCGATGCTAATTTGAGGTTAGACGAGGATTCCATATGTTGCACGATGCAATTTGAGACCTTATTATGCTGACTAAATGTATGCAATTAGTTCATTACAGATTATCGTATTAGTGATTTGCATAGCTATTATCGAATGCCTTGTGATTCAAATGCTACATAGATTGCACCTGTTTCGCCGTTATGGACAGCTATTAATGTTCATATATGTTTATCATTTGGTGTTGAGACACATTTATATTGTGCTAGCTTTGTTAATATAGGGAAATAAATTCACTAACTTTGCAATAAACTGGTGTGGTTATTCCTGACTGAAAGGTCAGGGTTCGCCGAAATGTATTCTGGATTAATTGTTAAGTGTTATGTTGAGCAGGGTATTGCTTATGTTCGTTATTGATTATTGATTTGATGCAATTGATCGATATAAGAGTACGGAGAGTTCCCACTTAGTCAAAAGATTCATCGGCCTAAAGAGCGTCCGAATACAGGCAAATTATTAGTACGGACCGCTCTATCAGTTGATGGTAGCAGAGGACGGTTCTGTCTTTTGGGACCCTGTACTCTTAAAGTACATGGTGTTGAATTAACGAGTACGCATTTTGAGACCCCACTCGAGAAGTTGAATTAGATTTTTCTTGGATAAAACTGATTGACAGAATGATGATGGGCTAGGTCCACCGCGACTTTCCCGGGATCTCGGAGCTTGCGAATGAAGAGAATGGAGGTGTGGAATCGGCGTTGGCGGTACTAGTGATGGTATGAGTGAAGTTAGGGTTTTGCGCTTGCACAGCTTATTGCCGCAGGGTGTGTGAAGAGGTTGCGAGGAATTTTTTTTCTTTATAGAGGATAGCGGAGGTGCGACTCCGAGTGTAGAAGTAGAGAAGTCGTCGAACTTCATAGAAATAGCGGAGGTGCGACTCCGAGTGTGAGAGTAGGGAAGTCGTCGAACTTCACGTGTATGTGGCGCTTTGTGCATAAAAAGGTCCACGTGGTTGTTGTTGTTGAGACGGGCCCTGCGAGGTCAAGAGACTCCGGAGTATGTTGATCCATGTTGTGGTCTGGGCGGTTTAGTAGGTTGATCGGGCGTGGTCAACAAGTCGGTACGTGTGTTAAGGGAGTGAAAGGAACTTCGACTTCGGGCTTTGACAAGATTCTAAGTGCACTAGAATAGATCATTGACAAGTTGAGAGTAGGTCTGCGGGTCAGATTTGCTTGCGAACGTGTGCGAACGTGGGGACCGAGAAAGACGGAATAGCGGCCGAGGCTAGTGAAAAGTCCCTAAGGTCCTGAAGCGACTGTGTTACCCTTCCTGTAGTAAACCGACAGATCTGTTTTATTTTTGTGCCAGAAGTTGTTACGAGAGGAGCTGAGTGAAGGAGGACTAGCCGCGAGGCTTTGTCAGCCGCAGTGTGTGTGAGTGTGACGTCACTAGGAGCCGCGCTGGGATAGGTTGGTTGCAGAGAAGGGTCGCGCACGGATTGGACGCAGTCCGTGGGGCACGTTTGGAAGGGGAAAGGCAAGCGAAGAGTATTCCGGGAATTAAAGTCACCTATTGATTACAAATTTTGTGAAATAAAAGACGAGAAAATGAAATTCTTTAAAGCATTCAGGAGTGCAATGAAGGGGGAGTCTTACATTAAAGCGAGCGTAGGAGAGGAGACGCCGCCCGAAGGTACACCAGCTTACATTGTAATGGAGGAAAAAGGGGTAGCTCCGTGCCTTTGGCTAAAGCAATGGCACAAGCTGACAGAGAAACATGGGAGCGTAGCGTTCCCGATTCATGGGACATTCAATATAAGGATTCTAGAAAATCTGAGATTCACGATGTACGACATGAAGGTGCCTCCAAGGCCAGCACAGTTTGAGGCTCTAGCGATTTGGGAACTGATGGCTAGACAGCAACAGCAAAATAAGTTCGAGAACAGGATAAGGAAGGTAGAAAAGACACTAGCGGACGCTAGGTGGGATAATGCACAGAAGGTGTGGAGGTCAGATGTACTGCAGGGGATAAAATTGTTTCCCGCAATTACTAAGGAAGAAGAGGAGACAGGTAAGAAAGCTACCTGTAAGACAGACAGGAAGTGTTCCAAGGATAAAGAGGATGAGGAGAAGTTGAGAAGAGAAGAGGAGCTAGAGGATGAGGAGTTAATCATGCAATTGCTGAACGACCGTCCACCACCTTATGCAGAGAGTGGACAAGGTCCAAGTACCAGTTCTGCCCCACCGGCATCGGTACAGAACGGTGAAACTCAGAGTTCAGGAGCATCATCGGGATCTAAGGACCCGAGTCTACTGTTCACCCCACAGATACCGCAGGTTAGGAGAATATATCCAGATGTGCCCATGTTGAAACCAGCAGAAAATTATCAGCCGCAGATCCCAGGGTACTACAGCAGTGACAACGGTGCAGGAATGATTCTAGATCCAACCGTAAGGGGAGTACAGAATGGTTACACTCCAACAATGGCACAAGCTGAACCAACTCAGTTTTTGATGCCTCAAAAGCAGATGCAGGGGGGAAATGCACATGCTCAGATGACGGGGAGTCAGATGGGCATGCCGGCAATGATGACCCATGGTGTGGGAATGAACATGCCTCAGAACATGGGGAATGGACAAAACCCAGATGTGATATCACTACCCATTACTGTAGGTCCACCGGTACCTCTGTACAGTCAGCCTAATTTAGGTATGAGCAGTCAGGGATCAATGCTGCAGAATGGGACAGAGAGGAGGTGCATAGAAAACACTCCAGGGATAACTCCGATAGCGGCTCAGCCAACAGGATCTGGGACCTTGATGGAGTTTAGTCCCATTTGTGCTCAGTCGACACTGGTGAGGTCGAGTCCCCCACTGATAATACCTCTGTCATCGAACACTGAAAAGTTGCCGCAACCATCAATGGCAGTCGATGTGAACGCTACACTGATGGGGTTGAATGCGCAACAGCTGACACAATGGTTCAACAGTCTAAATTCCACACAAAGCTCGGACAGTGGGAAGGGAGAAGATTATGTGAATAGGATGAGGTTGAACATGGAAGCACAAGAATTGGTGGAAGGGACTATGGGTGTGAATAGGTTAGAGTCCTACTCAGAAGAAGAGCTGAGGTATCTATGTCCCAGGATAACAAAAGAAGTGAACAAGGTACACAAAAGCTTGCAAGAAGTAGCTGACAAAAACGGGGTTGATATAGACAAGATGAAACACTTGAGCAGGAGCTATAGGTTGGATTTTGGGACCACAGATTTTGAACACATGAGGTCAGCAGGTATGAAGGCGCACCTTAGAGAATTGCTGCAGAGTGCACAAGTGTGGAGGTGCTTAGACAAGTGGGAAAGCAGATGGGTAAAGAGGAAGGAAAAGAGGAGGGACAGTGCTACAGAGCTCAATGAGAAAAGACCACAGAGTAGTGACACAGTAACCATGTTACCAATGAGGGAGACAGCAGGGGGAAAATTAATACATGTACCATGGCACAGAAGCGACATTCAGTCGTTTACGGATGATTTTCCCAAACTGAGAGAGAAGCCGATTGAGTGGTATCAACAGACTGACAGGTTTGTGAAGCTTGCAAAATGTCTCTGGGAAGACCTGAACACTCTCTTTGAGATTGTGGTTCCGGCAGATTTGTGGGAGGATTGCAAAAGAGCTGTAGGTTGGCCGACGAGTGAACCAGAGAGAGACAGGGAGACGGGTGCACCATCTCCTATGGTGATGAGCCTGTACTACAAGGTGATTGAGCATTTGAAGACGAAGGTTGCCGCGAAAAATGTGGATTGGCAGAAGATCGATCGAACGGCCCAAGAGGCTAAAGAGTCGATTCATAGTTACTATGAGAGGTTGTTGAAGGCGTTTAAGAACTACAGTGGCACGGAAACAATAGAGGCAAAGGACATGCTTCATTTTGTGTTCAGATTTGTGGAAGGGCTGAGACCAGAAATAAGTCAGATGATAAAGTCGCACTTGATTTGTTGGCAGTCGAAACCGATTGATGAGGTGTTGAATTATGCGAAATACTGTAGCGACGAAATTGAAGTGAAACAGAAAAAGTTGAAAGAGAAGGTGATGATGATGCAGCTTAAGGCAGCTCAGACAGGTCTGCAAGGTTTGCAAGGGATGCAAGGGTTCCAACAGCAGGTACCGCAACCGCAGCCGCAGTTGCAGGGAAACATGATGTTTCAGCCACAGGGCAGAGGCAGAGGCAGAGGAGGTTTTGTGAATAATGGTCCGGATTTGAACACTGTTGTGACTGGTGTGCAGGCAATGAAGAAGGTGATGCCGTGTCACGTGTGCGGAATCGTCGGTCATTGGAAACGCGAGTGCCCGATGGTGGTGCAGGAAGGTGCAGGTGCAGGTGCAGGTGCAGGTGTTGGTCAGCAAAACAATGATGTCAATGCATTTCAGACAATGAGGGGACCGAAAATGAGAGGTCCAAACCCAAATTTTCAGACCGTAAACCAGTTGCAGGGATTACAACCTATGCAGCCGCAGCAGATGCAGATGCCTCGTATGCAGATGACGCAAATGCAGCCAATGCAACAGCAGTTACCCATGGTACCTAATCAGCAAATGCAAATACCTTTGGCACCAATGAGTCAGCAGCAAGTGATGGTTCCTCCACAGGTCTCAGGTCAGGTAATGAGTACAAGTGGCACAGTACAGCAGTTCCCATTACACAGTGAGAGTGGAATAAACAATGTATGGGAGAGTGAAAGTTCAGAAGAAGAAGGAGATTGTGTGCTTGCAGCATCCTTGGAAGTTGATCAAAAGGGTCCGTACGTAGAGGGAAGAGTAATGGGTTATCGTGTTTCATTCCTGGTCGACACAGGAGCCACACGTTCGACTGTTAAGAGCAGTGAAGTACCAAATTTGCCACTCTCAGGGAGGACAGTTCAAGTGGTGGGAGTAGCAAACAGGCACCTGACGAACCCAATAACAGATCCGGTACCAGTCAGCATCGGTAACTATCAAGGGGTGCATCAGTTTGTGATATGTGACTCAAGCCCGATAGCACTGTTAGGGAGAGACCTATTGTGCAAATTGGGTTGTTCGATTATGTGTTCGAACGAAGGAATAACAATCCAGACGACCAGTGATGGGGAAGAAGAGGACAGTGTAGAGGGGGATGAGATGGAAACTGTTGATGAAGAGTATCCCCTGATTTGTCTTTTCCCGATGATAACTGAAGAAGATATTCCAGCTGAATTACGGGAAACAGTCGGAAAGGAAGTGTGGGTTATGACAGGGAAAGAGGTGGGATTGATGAAAGGAGTGGAACCAGTGAAAGTGACTGTAAAGCCCAATGCAATCTTTCCCCAGACCCCACAATACCACATGGCACAAGACACCCTCATGAAAGTTGCCCAACTTATTGACGAATTTGTAAAACAGGGGGTACTGAAAGAAGTGTTAAGCAGTCCATGTAATTCACCAATAATGGGACTAATAAAGCCAAGTGGAAAGGTCCGACTTGTGCAGGACTTGAGGAAAATAAATGACATCATAGTCAAGTGTTGCCCTGTCGTACCAAATCCAGCTGTGATAATGTTTCAAGTCCCTTGCGATGCCGAATGGTTCTCAGTCATCGACTTGTCACAAGCATTCTTTTCTGTGCCTCTTCATGAGGACAGCCAATTCCTCTTTTGTTTCAAATTCCTAGACAGAGTGTACAGTTGGTGTCGAATTCCTCAAGGGTTTTCTGAGTCACCGTCCATCTTCAATCAGATTCTAAAGAAAGATTTGGAAGCATTAGAATTGCCGTTCGAGTCAACCCTAGTACAGTACATTGACGACTTACTAGTTGCATCAAAGACAGAAAGTGGCTGCACAGCCGATACCATTGCTCTGTTGAACCATTTGGGAAGGAATGGACACAAGGTGTCTCCTTCCAAATTGCAGTTCTGTCAGAAGAAAGTGAAATACTTGGGTCACCAGATAGAGAAAGGGTCGCGGAGAATAATGAAGGAAAGAATAACGAGTGTACTTCAAATGAGTCCGCCCAAGACGAGAAAGGAGGTGAGGAAGTTTTTGGGAATGGTGGGCTATTGTCGCCAGTGGATTCCCAACTTCTCAACTCTAGCAAAGCCTTTACTGAAACTGACCCAGAAGGATGCCTTGGATCAAATTGAGCTGAAAGGAGATGAGATGGATGCTTTTGTTGAATTGAAAGAGTGCATGTGTAGGGCTCCAGCTTTAGGTATGCCTGATTACACAAAGCCTTTCACATTGTTTTGTCATGAACGTGATGCATGTTCTTTGTCTGTCTTGACTCAAGCCCATGGTGGCGTAAACAGACCAGTAGCGTATTTTTCAGCTACTTTGGATCCGGTCGCAGCAGCACTCCCAGGGTGTTTGCGCGCCGTAGCAGCAGTTGGTATCAGCCTCACTCAGAGTGAAGGAATAGTGATGGGACATCCAGTAACAGTCATGGTCCCTCACTCAGTTGAGATACTTTTGACCCGCTCCCGAACGCAACACATGACCGGAGCAAGACTCACAAGGTATGAAACGATAATTCTGGGCTCACCGAACGTGCAGCTGAAAAGGTGCACTACGTTGAATCCAGCAACCTTGCTTCCTGGAGAAAATGCTGAAATTGAGAACGCTGAAGACGTCGAGCATGACTGCCTTCAGGTGACTGAATTTTGCACAAAACCTCGACCTGACATTAAGGATACTAAACTTGATGAAAATGACCAGATTGTTTTTGTTGATGGTTCATGTCTAAGAGATGGGATGGGAATTTTGAAAGCAGGATATGCTGTATGTACTGTAACAGGTGTCTTGGAAGCGGCCTGGCTCCAAGGAGTCTATTCTGCACAAGTAGCAGAACTTGTAGCCCTTACAAGAGCATGTCAACTGTCTGCATTGATGAAAGTCACCATTTACACTGATAGTCAGTACGGGTTTGGGATTGTGCATGACTTTGGACAACTATGGTCACAGAGAGGTTTCTTGACTTCTTCAGGATCCCCAGTGAAAAACGGGGAGAGAATAAGGGAATTGTTACACGCCATTCAAATGCCAGCCGAAGTTGCAGTGGTAAAGTGTAGTGCTCATACGAAAGGACAGGACTATGTTTCTCTGGGAAATGCATATGCGGATCAAGTCGCAAGATTTTGTGCCTTGAACTGTATATTACTCAGGGATGAATGGAATTCGATAAGTGAGCCAGAACTAGAACCAGCTGAAGCATTTGCCTTAAAGGTTGTAGATACAATAGATGAACTAAAAGCATTGCAGAATAACGTCAGGGAGGATGAGAGAGATTCCTGGATTAAATCACAATGTATGAAGAGACCAGACGAGTTATGGGTTTCAAATGAGGGAAAATTTGTTTTGCCAAACAGTCTCTTATCACAGCTTGCGCGGTTCTATCATGGGCAAGCTCACCTAGGGAGAGATGCCATGATAAGATTGTTCAAAACTGATTGGTTTAACCCCAGATTTCGTCAAGCTGCAGAAGCAGTTTGCCATCGATGTGTCACTTGCCAGCAGATGAACCCAGGAAAGGGAACAGTTGTGAACGCCAGCCACATTGGCAGGGCCAGTGGGCCATTTAGTCGAATGCAGATAGATTTCATTGAGATGCCTGTGCATGGAGGTCTGAAGTATGTGTTGGTGATTGTGTGCATTTTTAGTCACTGGATTGAGGCATACCCCACACGTAGAAATGACAGCCTTACAGTTGCAAAACTATTGTTGAGGGAGTTGATACCACGTTTCGGATTCCCGATCTCTTTAGAATCAGATAGGGGAAGTCACTTCAATAACGAGGTGATAAAGTTACTTTGCGAAGCGCTGAACATTGAGCAAAAGCTACATTGTAGCTATCGCCCTGAAGCATCAGGACTGGTGGAGCAGATGAATGGTACACTAAAATTAAGAATGGCGAAAATATGTGCATCGACAAATTTGAAATGGCCTGACGCATTGCCCTTGGCGCTAATGTCAATGAGAAACACTCCTGATAGAAAGACTGGATTGTCTCCGCATGAAATTCTCATGGGCAGGGCTATGAGACTTCCTGCAGTTCCCGCAAACGCGCTTTTGAATATTACAGATGATATGGTGTTAGACTACTGCAAGGGTCTAGCTGACGTGGTTCGCTCTTTCTCTCACCAGGTGGAAGCGACCACCTTGCCACCGATCCAAGGTCCAGGACACGCACTGAAAGCAGGTGACTGGGTCGTGGTAAAGAAGCACGTGAGGAAGTCGTGCCTGGAACCCCGTTGGAAAGGCCCTTTCCAAGTGATCCTGACGACAACTACCGCTGTGAAGTGTGCGGGGGTTCCCAACTGGATCCACGCCAGTCACACAAAGAAGGTGTTGTGTCCCACTGATGAGGAAGTTGAAGTGCTGAAACTGCCAGTGCCTGATAAAACAGTGCTGAGTGCTGAGACAGAACAAAACCGAACTGGAAGCGAACAGGCAGAAGCAGGAGAGAGAGGGATATTATTGGAGGGCGAAGAGTCCGACTCACTTGGGGAAGACCAAGGAGAAAGTTCAGACAGCGACGAAGAAGCTGAAGGTGACAAAGAGCCTGAAGCAGCTGAGGGTAGCAAAAAGCCTGAAGCAGCTGAAGGTGACAAAGAACCTGAAGCAGCTGAAAGTGATACAGAGCCTGACGAAAGTAACGGTGACGAAGGGCTCGAAAAAGGTGAAAAAGCAGGAGAGCCTGTTTAGAGGAGGGCTTTCCCAGAAGCAGACGATACAGAAAAAGAAAAAGACAACGTGATCGATTCCCCAGAAGGAGGGGACAAGGCAGAACAGGACGAAAAGGTTCAAGCTTCCACAGAAAAGGTCGCAGGTCCAACGAATGGACATGGTGCAAAGAGGAGATTAAGTATATCACCAGTTAAACAAAGGACTGGAGAAGGTTTGAACGACGGAGAAAGGCCAAAAGTGAAAGAGAAAAGAAAGGAAGTGTCTGTCGTGGTACCAACCTCGAGTGAAGAAAAAGACTTGACAAAAGAGGAAAGTACCAGCGAGGCAGAATCGAAAAGGGAAGCAAAATTGAAAAGGAAAAGGATACCGAATAGGAGATATTCCGGTCCAGAGTGGGCATATGTAGCCAATGACGATTGGACTGACGAGTTTGTATCTCTAAGCATCGAGAACGAAGAAGAAGAGATACCAATAGAAAAGAAAAGTTTTATGGACTCTGTTGATTGAAAGGGTGATAAATGGTATCGCTTGCTACAATCTAACGTGAAATCAAACAACAAGCTGAGACATTGTTAAACCGGATGAGACATTTGCTAAACCGATAAAGACTGAGTTATTGCCGAATTGAGACAAATGCTGCTAACCGATAAGTGACTGGCCTCTTGAAGAAGACTGTGTGAACATTGCGCTCGTACAGCTTTGTAACTGAATTGCTAAAATAGTTTCATTTATAGGTGCTTCTAGCTCTCTGATTCTATACAGATCATGACGCAAAATAGTAGAAAGAAATATTGTAAATATGTGTGTATAGGCTTGATAATTGCATGTGTACTAATAATAATGGCAATTGTACTTGGAATGCATGGTAAGGGTGAGAATGAGAAAATTGATGCTTCTACTTTTGCTCCTGTTACTGTCACTGAACTAACCGCATTGAAGAGATTAGAAATAGATGAGAGACTCTTGCATGATAAGAAAGAACTTTCATATAATGTTTTCTATCGCTTGCTAACAGAATATGTTGAGACAATGGATGCGAAAGATTGTTATGTGTGTACACAGATACCGACATCAGTAAAGGAAGGGGTGACTTATCACCACATGCCTCTTACGTACAGGATTACATGTAGTATAGTAATGTCTAGGTTTTATGGTCAAACTAACATACAGTATTTTTATTCGAATTATGATGTTACCTTTGCATATGTTCCTATAATAGCGCAGCTAAGCCAGATTGCTAAAGATTGGGATGCTAAAATAATGAGGGAATTTTTCGAGCCAATGCTACCTTTTGAAACGGCTCACGCTCATAGGGAAAATCTTACCTGCTCGCTCTCTGCAGTACAAATAAGCTTTTTAGATCGCACAGATGATAGAAGGGCACAAATGAATGCGAAATTAGAAAAAGAGCTACATAAGAGGACTTCAGTAGATAATTATGATTTTGCCGCAATAAAGACACAAGGGAGAATAGCTTTAGATGCTTGGCATGTAGGGAAATTTTGTATATATCGAGGTGAATCTTATTATGATAACATTTTTGTAGGAGCGAGTGAGTGTAAACACACGTTTATCTTTAAGGCCAAATGGACATTCATGATGAACGGACTTGACCCTGTCATTCCAGGTGTATATTACATTTGTGGGTATAATGCCTATTATCGTCTTCCAAAGGGATGGTGGGGGAGATGTTATTTGGGTATAGTGTTCCCAAAGGTTTATCAACTGGATGACCTATCGATGATTCAAAAGACATCTGGATCCCATTGTATCCAGAAAAGAGAGACCGCAGCTGCTGTGGTAGGAGATATATTTGGAGCCATGATTCCTTCATTGGGAGTTGTGCTGAATTCCATCAAAATAAGAAAGTTGTCTACTATAGTGGATAACATGTTGACAAAGTTTTCAGGTGCTGTAATCCTGATAGATGCTGAACTTGCAGCGGAAAGAGCTATGACTCTTCAAAATAGGCTTGCTTTAGACATTCTTTTAGCAAAGGATGGAGGCGTTTGCAAAATGCTTGGTGCACGACACTGTTGTACTTATATTCCAGACAATAGTGTGAAAATCAAAACTATGCTTGCTAATCTAACAAAAGAAAGTGCAGATTTGAAAGAATTGAAAGAACCAGGAGTGTGGGAGAAAGTTGGAAAAGGACTTGCTTCAGTGGGACATTGGATTGGGGGAATTTGGAATGGAATATTACTAAAAATAATAGAGGGAATATTAATTGTAGTGATTTGCGTATTTGGAATTTGGGGAATAAAAAGGGGAATAATAATGATTATGGAAAGAATTAAAAGAAGAAAGGAAGAGAAAATAATGAAAAGAATGGCTGAAGAATACAAAGCGACAACCAGGGGGATTAAAAGGAAAAGAGAACTGACAGAATTTTAATGGAATAAAATTTGTGGGAATGATTTGTGTGATGACAAGTAGTCATCAGAGGAGGGATTGATGAAGCAGAAAATGAAGGTTTTCATTTATTAGCGCTTAAACGTAGTGTTGAAATAATCATGTGTGACTCTAACCGAACTAATAAAGATTGTACGGGGACAAAATGTGCCCTCAGAGTAGTTGCCAACATTTATAAGCGTGCTTTATATAACGTGGTGTATTAGAATTGCACTAATCCGACATAATCATAAACGTGTGCTATGATTTGCTTGCTTGAAATGCTTTAGCTTAGCATAACTTTAGCGGAGGCTTTGGCCTAGTTGCCTGGTCTCACGGTTTAGATGCTCGTATTTTTCCAATGTGCTATTAAACGTGTATTTTTGCTTGAAGCTGTACTTTTCCACTGAGACCGTTCACATGCTTATCTTAAAGTTTCGTGCCAGCCTGGCATATTTTCTCTTTACTCCAAGGTCGATCTGCAGGTGCGGACAATGGAGGCTCTGAAAGTGAGCTAATTGGTATAAAATGTTGCAACTTGCGTACCCATCTCCAAGGATAATGTATGCTTAAGTAAAAGCTTGAGAACTGTCGTTTTTGATTGGACAATTTGAAGCTAACCTATGAACCCTCCAATGGAAGACCCTACTGGATTTGAACTGTTGTCTATAAAACCCAGGTGCACGAGAAGAAATTAGGCCATTATTGGACATCCCGCCATTTTGCAGACTTCGTAGCTATTATGGCCCACTTTGCTGCGACGCCATTTTGAGAGATACTTTGATGCTTTCTCTAACCGAGAGAAAGAGACTTTAAATGATTCTTGCCCTAGAGACTTTAACTTTGATCCCTTTGCATGAAGTAGTAGTAATTTTACCTTGCCGCCGTGAGGCAATTGCCCCGTCCACCCCTGCCCCTTTGCCCCGTCCCATGCCGATCGAAACGGTACCCATGCTGATCGAGAAACGGTACCTGTGAGACGAAGACTTCCTTGTATGCTGATCGTAATTGGTAAATATGAAAGGAAATTGTAAAATTGCATTGTGTTTCTTTTAGGTAACCAACTGCTGATTTTGATAAGAGCCCTAGTTAGGAGTTTTCTAAATTTATGTTGCTAAATTGTTTTGCATGAAGTCCCACATGCCGATGCTAATTTGAGGTTAGACGAGGATTCCATATGTTGCACGATGCAATTTGAGACCTTGTTATGCTGACTAAATGTATGCAATTAGTTCATTACAGATTATCGTATTAGTGATTTGCATAGCTATTATCGAATGCCTTGTGATTCAAATGCTACATAGATTGCACCTGTTTCGCCGTTATGGACAGCTATTAATGTTCATATATGTTTATCATTTGGTGTTGAGACACATTTATATTGTGCTAGCTTTGTTAATATAGGGAAATAAATTCACTAACTTTGCAATAAACTGGTGTGGTTATTTCTGACTGAAAGGTCAGGGTTCGCCGAAATGTATTCTGGATTAATTGTTAAGTGTTATGTTGAGCAGGGTATTGCTTATGTTCGTTATTCGCTCAGAGCAGGAGTTCAAAGAGGGCTTCTATTATTTATAATGGGCCCCTTTGTACTCTGCAGGAATAGTGCCAAAATGTTGGCGCTACGCCTGCAGAGTACCTCAATAGCATGAAAAAAACAAGCATTTGCAATGCAACGGGTCTCGCGTTTGCTCATGTTAGAGCTGATAGAGTTGTAAACTCCTAACCTGACTTTTCACCTATCGGCAAAAGTGCATTTATGTACGTAACCCGAAAAAGTGCAATTAACTGTGTAAAGCGCTCGACTTCTGCCAAGCGAAATTGCGCTAAGAAAATAGAGAAAAAGTAGTCCACGAGCTGGACAGAAAACAGCGAGCCTCGCATGTTTGCTGTACTTGGTCGATGCGCTCGAGGAGGGCTAGCCACTGGAAAAGGCATGACGTATTCATGCCTTCGACTAATGAAAGCAAGCAGATTTTAATAGGCAAGCACACGAACCAATGAAAAACACTGACGTGACGTCGACAGGGCTCCGAGCCCTTTTCTAAAAGCGTCTCGCTGCGATACGCATGCGCGAGCGCATGCGACGCAGGCTCGACCCTAATGACGCTATTGACCCCTATTTAAAATACGGTGCACACATGGTAGCTGTAAAGGGGTTGTAAGGGGTGCAAGGAAAGTGGCGCTGCACTAGGAGCAGTGCCACTTTTTCTAAATCTGCCCCTTTGTGTGGTACATAAGAAATACTTTAAATAAGCACCTCATCCATCCAGTACTAGAGGCAACTGACCACTTGGTACTCAAGACGCATTTCACATTCTAAGTTCCATATGGCATAGCCAAATGACATCACATAGATACTGGCCCTAGCAGCAACTGCAGTGAAATATCACACCTTGAATTTGAAAGAGGACCGTATAAATATACACTGATATCTATAACCATAAATGCATGCCTCAAAGTGCTCTCAGTATTAACCCGTCCTTGGTGCAGAGGGTTTTTAAACTTTCTTTTTTTCCTCAAACTGTTTTAATTTTCTATTGATTAAACAAATGCAAAGGGGGTCTCTGCGATGTTGGTCGGTCAACATTATGCTATTGTACAACTCAGCATATCATTGTAATTGCATGTGAAAAGTGACCCTTCATATTATCCTAAGCATCTGCAGTGCATCAGCATTTGCAAATTAAGCAGAATTCGTACTGTACTCTACCTCCCCTCCCTCCCCAGCAATCAGTCAAGGAAGAACTCCTTCGAGAAAGTAGTAGAGAAGAGTTGTGTATGTAACCATCTCATAGTAGTATCACTTGTACAGATCCCAAGGTTTATTGTGGAAATCAAAGGAAATGCTGAATGGATAAGTCCATCTGTACTTTACCCGTTCCTGTTTCAGTTAATCCGTGACCGGCTTAAATTGCATTCTCCTCATCAGGGTGGCGGGTGCCACATCCTGAAATAAAGAGCATGTTGCACCCCGGAAGGAAATCGATTTGCGTTTGCGGGCTTCTAGGGCGGTCTCCTCCTTAACTTTGAAGGAATGCAGTTTGGCTAGAACATCTTGGCTTCAGCCCCCATCTCTCAGTCTTTGTGGGCCCACTCTGTGTACTATGTCCTCTTTTACTTCTGGCTGGTCGTCTCCCAACAGGTTGGAAAAAAGCGCAACCATGAATGCCTCCAAATCCAGCCCTTCTGCCCCTTCCTCCTGAAATAAAGAGCATGTTGCACCCCGGAAGGAAATCGATTTGCGTTTGCGGGCTTCTAGGGCGGTCTCCTCCTTAACTTTGAAGGAATGCAGTTTGGCTAGAACATCTTGGCTTCAGCCCCCATCTCTCAGTCTTTGTGGGCCCACTCTGTGTACTCTGTCCTCTTTTACTTCTGGCTGGTCGTCTCCCAACAGGTTGGAAAAAAGCGCAACCATGAATGCCTCCAAATCCAGCCCTTCTGCCCCTTCCTCCAGGCCTCTATTGCAAATGTTATCCTGTTGAGAACACTTAAGGATGGCAGCCTGTAGTTGGATGTGGATCTGTTCGATGTCCTGTTCCAGTGGTGCCACACGCTTTCCAAGCTCTGCGTAGTTAGCTTCCAAATTCATGGTGCGGGATCCGATTTCCTTAATGTCAGTCTGTATCATGGACAGCCGGGCCTTGATATCTGCTTTAAGGGTGTCTAGAGATGTAGTCATATCTGTTCGTAGCCCCTCACTAAGTTCTGTTTTAAAATCTTTGAGGGAGGTGAGAAGGTCCTCCCTGGTCAATGCCATTGCGTGCTCAGTCTCTCGGTTCCGCTGTGGTGGCTGGGCAAAGTAGCCAGTGGCTTTCTTGGACTGGTTTTTCTTCGAAGGCATAGGGAAATGGACTCGCTGGATGTTTGTCTATTGTCCACTACTCTATTTGGGGCCTAGTGCTGTGTTGCATTCTCACTGAGAAGGGGGGGGCTAGGGCTGCAGCGTAGTTCCAGTTAGTGGCCCAAATAACCCTACTTTGAGCCATTCGGGAAGTCAGGCTCTCCAGAGTCCGGGGCAGCTCTTTAAATCATGTTCAAGACTATCTCAAGGTGCAGCGTAGTGGTGGTGAACCCAATTATTATTTACAGTCTCACCGTCATTCCTTTCCTGACAACATACCGCTTCGATGTTCGAAGACCTCATGTGGTGCACCTGGGAGCCCAGGATGCACTGTCCCCAAGTGTCCCGGCTAGCCTCGTGGTTGAAGCAGGCCACGCTGTTACCCAGTGCCCCTCCGTCATACCGGGCCTCATCTGTTCCTATGCCTCTCCTGCCCTTGGTGAGCTCACGTGGTGTGCCAGGCGTTCCAGGGTAAGCTGCCCAGGCCCACTCCCCTCTCCGCGTGAGCAAATCAGTGCTTTCCAATTTTTTACACGGTCTGGGTTCCCGAGGCGGCCGCCATATTGGAGTCTGGCAGAATCGTACTCCTCTGTTTCTCCCTGTTTGCGCATCTCCTCACACATCTCCACGGGTGTACCACCTCGTCCTTGTTCTCGGGCAGTTGCATGTGTTGCTCCTGGCTATGGCTGATAGCTCCTCGCCCGAAGCAGGTGAGTCCCCATGTCCGCCATTTCCCACCGCCGGCCTCCTCTGATTCCCATCTCACATCTTCTTCAATTGGAGCAGTTTGGGCTGTTAGAGGCTTCCCCTCTGCTTCCGCTCTCCATCTGCAGACCGAGGGGGGCCGCATATGGAAGGAGCCTGCATCTCCGTTTGAGCAGTTTAATGTGGAGCTGCTCTGGATCACGTCCCGGCAGCCATGATGGTTGGCCACGCCACCCCCCTGGGTTTTTAACATTCCCGCAAGGCAACGCAACACAGCAAGGGAACTTGCTGCGCTGAATTTTCTGGAAGGGGGAGAACAGAAATGAGCCATAAGTACTATGATATGACCACTTCTGCTTTCTCCTTTTAGTAGGGCACTTGTGGCATCTTAGTGTGATGCAGGCACCCATGTGCCACAACGCAAGGGTCCCTGTGTTGTGGTCAGAATTGTTTTTGTGCGGGGAAGAATATCTTCCTGTACAAAAACTATCCTTTGAGGCTATTTCGTTCTTGTAGAAATTCTGCAGAATGCAGCATACATGCAAAGAGGAAGTAACAAGGAGAAATGAAGATCTTTTTCCTCATTAAATTGTCTATGCGACACTCTGAATGTTGTATAACCAAGACTAAAAAAAGGATTTCTACTGTGGTGAAATAATAATTTTACAAACAACAGTAGCTAATGCGATCAAATGTTGAATTGTGCTAGGAAAACGTAATACAGCATGATTAACATAAAACATGGCTGCTGTAGCAGAACACTTGAGCGATTGTCTAGGCCTCTCCACTAGAAAAGGTACAATACCTATCCACAGATACCTAATAATTGAACCAAAAGCAAAAATATGTGAGTGATGTGCACTGAATGATGGAATCATGTCTAGGGCACTCATAGATAATCCTTTCAGGTATTCTTGGTTTTACCAAGGAATAATACGTGAATGGTAAGGAAAAAGTCTATTGTGTTAAATTCGAACTAGTAAAACACATCCCAGTTATCCAAAATCCTACATATAGCAGGGTGCTGAGGGAAAAGTGGGAAAGCAAGCAAGCTGGCCCCACTGGCTGAAAAGATAGCTACAAGAGACTTTGTATTTGTGCTCGTACCTGCATCTCTGTACCCCTTTGATATTGTGCAGTCTAATGAGTTGCCCAGAAGTGTGCATATAGAGTGCAGAGGTGTCAAGAAAAAAAAAACATGGATTTGCCGGTGTAAAGCCACAAGGAGGCAGGGGTAAAAAACGTCAGAGTGATTCACACGTTTTGCAGAAGCCTTTAAGGTCGTCTGTAGGGTCTTCCTACAAAGGGGGGCAGTTACCATGGCCAAAGGGGGAAGAAAGAAGCACCAAATAAAACCCAGAGTCCAGAGGGAGCCCAGTAAGCAGCAAAGGTGACAAGGTCTCTAGTCAAGTACTTCAGGAGTGGTTCAGGAGTCACAGCAAGGAACTTAACTCCCAATACTAGGGGGGAATCAACAGCGAAGCCACACAGTGGCTGTTACGGGGGGCTCCACCTGTACAACTAACCACCTGCTTTCAGAACCTCAGTATAGAATACAGACCAAGTGAGGCTCAGCCTTGGAGACGAATTACAGAAGGCAAAACAGCAGAAGTAAGGAGATACAAGGGCCATGACCACATAGTATCCTCCTTGTGGGGCAGAAACAACAACCATCAATAAGAGCAAATGAGGGGCTCAGGACCACATGATGTGAGAGGCTGGCAAAAAAAAGTAACTAAAGGTAAAGGAGTATACTATAGAGCAAAAAGGATCAGTTTTCAACTCATCTTTTGTAATGTTGCAGGCATTGCATGTATCCTAAACAGTAAATCAGCTAAGAAAGAGTTGCAGGAGGCCAGAGCTATGTGTTAGCCAGGTTGCAAACATAACAGAAATGTCAGAGGATTGGGCAAGCCTAAAAGGGTGTATGTAGGGAAGCGTGGCATCAAAGTTGAGAAAGCCTGATCCATATCGTTGAGGACCTGATCCTAGAACTGACTGAGTTTCAAACAATGCCACAAGGAATTAATGTGCCCATGCAGCCCTGCCAGCATTCTTTAGTATGTTTAGAACACCAAGCACCAAGCCTGGCTGGGGTCAGATACTAGCACAAAACAATCCTGTACGTGCTCTGTGCTAGACATGTTGTGAGTAGAGTGTCATGCGTGATTACACTTTTCAGCCCACTCTGCATCGCTGAAGGTCCTGCTCAGTTCTGCCCCCCATCACCGCTGTCTAGCAGACCTATGGGTGTCTTCACCTGACCCAGGAGTGCATAAATGTCTGTAATAAGATGTTTGTCATTAGCCTTGCGAAGAAGAACGTTTCAAAGGGCGTCAAATGTCTTTGGGTGAACGGTCTCATGGAAAGTTGTAGCACCCAGTGTCTGAACTGTAGGTAGGGTAGCCGATCTGCCTCTACCAGGCCATAATCTTGTTTTAGTTGTTCGAAGGGAACTATACTCTGTTCATTGAGAATCCTGCCTGTTACAACCCCCAGCCTGCCATCGCAAAAAACTTTTGGGGTGCAAAACCGGCAAAAAAACAGGATTCCCCAGAAGAGGTATCATCGCTGAAGGGAAGGTAGTGAGTCTGCCTTTAGAAGCTACTGCATCCTACACTTTCAGGATCGATCCTGTAAATGTGGAGGTGTAAAGAACCCTGACTCTGTGGTGAGGCAAGAGCCATGGTTCGTTCCAGATATGTGATCTTGCCACTGCCTGGTCCATAAAGAACCAGTGCATTTCTGTAAGGTTTCTGCTCTACTCTACTAAGAAACTGGACCTGGGAGGCCTGATAGTAACACACCAAGGAAGGGACCGCAAGCCTAACCTCTTTTGTGGTTCAATAACTAATGGTCTTAGAAAGCCGGTGGCGCTTCCTGTCCCAGATAAATGTATAGATAGCCATTTGCATATGTTTGAGGTCCAAGTCTCCCCCATTTTGAAACGTCAGTCCTAATCTGCATGGTTAATTAAGCAAGAGACGTATCCAGTTGAAATCCCAAATAGGGAGTGGTGTCAGAAGCCCAGTCAAAAGGAAGTGTGGACCATAGTAGGGTTTCTGTGTGTGGTGTTACTGTGAAATTTAATAATTGGGATTTGAGCGTGTTGTCCTTAAAGCCCGAAAGGGACCCAAAATGCTGAAATTCACTGGATGAGGCTGGTAGAGCAACCAGAGGGTTCTCCACAGATAGGATTACATCAACTGCATACATATTAACGAGATGTTGCTCCCCACCAAACTGTACACCAGTGATCTCATGGCGTTCTCAGAGTCCTTGGGCAAGTGGCTCCATAAACAGGGCAAACAGAAATGGGGAAAGGGGACAACCCTGATGGGTACCACGACAAAAAAGGGAGGGTTTGGTAAAGGATACGATGCATCCCTACCACAGCCCTTGGTGTGCTATAGATACTTTAAATCCACTTAAGAAAGCAATCTCCAAAGCCAAATAGCTCTAGTGTTTTTAAAAGATAGGGCCAGCTTACCTGATCAAATGCTTTTTCTGTGTCGACTGCGAGTAAGAGGACTTTATTCTGAGATCAATAGGTCTTATCTAAAAGGTGGAAAATATGTCTTGTGTTATGCCAGCATTTACAGGAGGGTATAAGACCGTCCTGAGCCGGCTCCATCAAATCTGGCATATAAGGTTTGAGGCGGCTGGCCGGAATACTCGTTAACAATTTAGAATATTAGTTTAAGAGAGAAAAAGGTTGCTAGGAACTACAGAGTGAAAGATCTTTCCCGGGTTTGGGAATTACTGAAATAGAAGATTCCACCATGTATCCATAATAGAGCCTGAGTCCGCGAAAGAGTTAACTGGTTGCATAAGGACTGGGGCTAGTTCTTGGCAGAAAGTTTTAGAAAAAAATTGCAGTGAAGCCGTCAAGGCCAGGAGATTTCCTCAGCTCCAGCCGTGCAATAGTCAACATCACTTCTACGCAGCTAATGGGATTCTCGAGTAGGGAGGGGTGTGCGGGCATTTGGCTAAGTATGCGGATGTATCAGCTGGAGAGGTGGCATCAGCCGTGTGGAGGACACTATAGAACTGTTGGAATACGGATGCTTTTCCGAAATCAGTTTGGGCATCTGGGGATGGAGCCTGGCGGATTGAAGGGACGTGATAGTGTCAGTCTTGGCCCGCAGACAATGCGCCAGTAATCTTCTGCTATGGTTACTGCCTAGATAAAACGTATGTCTGAGTTGGACAAGGGCGTATTCAGACCTATCCAAGTTGACACACTGGAGAAGTTTACGTGTTTTCTCAAAATCCCTCCTGACCCGAGGGGCAACTGTCCTTTTATGAATAGCCTCAATTTCCAACACGTTCTTTTCAAGTTCTTGTTGCCTCTCCCATCTAACGTCGTTTTTAGACAAAATAGCAATAAAAACACCTCTCACCACCAACTTTAGGGCTTCCCATAACGATTCTAGTGCCACATGGCCTGTGTCATTAGCAATGAGGTAATCTGAGATTGTTTTCCTAATCGCTTCCACTGTAGATTGTGAATGTAGTAGGCTCTCCCACAGCCGCCACATCAAGGGCCTCGAACATAGGAAATCTACCTTCACCATTAGAGTCAGTGGAGCGTGGTCCGATAAGGATCTGGGGCCAATGGCAGAGTCGTGTATTAGAGACTGAAAGGTGGGGGTCGCTAAAAACATAGTCAATATGCACATAAATCTCGAGTGCTGCTGAAAAATATATATAATCCCATAACCTGGGATGTAGCGCCCTCCAAACATCTCTGAGGCCACAGCTGGCTAGCCACTGTAGGCCTCGCATTGACAGAGCCCCCTTTTGGTCACAGCAGTGTCCTGAGCGGTCCAACTCATTGTCCAGCACCAAGTTAAAGTCAGCCCCCAGCACCACGATAGCAGCATCAGGTGTCTGCAGAATCTGTGAGAGGGCGACAGTGAGGAATCTCTCTTGCTGTTCATTGGGGGCATACGCATTAGCTAAGGTAAAAGAAAAGGAGCTCAGGCGCATTCTATAGGCCAGCATACGTCCTTTAAATTCAGCTATTTTTGTTTTGATATTACTTCTGAAGTTCTTAGAAATCAAAATTGCTACCCTCCCACCTTTTATTTAGGTTCGAAGACTAATATTGCCTTGGAAACTAACTGTTGTGCTTGCGGTGTACATCTTATTGCAATAGGTAGGTCTCCTGAAGGAGGCAGATACCTCCCCCGAGCCCTCCAAAAGAGAGAGGATTGGCTTTCGTTTAATGGGACTATTGAAGCCTCTGACATTGAGGCTTAAGATGAGGAGATCAGAAGTAGTCATAACAGGGTCAATACGATATGGCTTTTGGGAGTACCTTAAAGGGGCGAGAGTCATTTACAGAACCTTGGAAGGATTTATCATTATCCAAAGAGTAGACGTACCTTGTTTGTGTTGTGTGTATGTGCATAACCCCCAACCCAACTACAACTTGCAACAAAAGGAAGTATCATACCAACAACCATACGATCAGTTGAAGTCCAATCAAATGGTAGTCTGGCAAACCGTTGTGGTCGTGGTTGGAGCAGTACTGAAGCAGTCCCCCGTAGCACGAAGTGCCCTCTGCCACCCGAGACCCCTGTTGATGCACAAAGAACATCAGATGTCAATAGCTGGCGTATAAGGTAGGAGGGGCCTCTTCTCAGTTTGGAGGCCAGGTGATCAAGGACCACCCACTGTTCACAGGCTCACTCCACTAGGCCTGGATGGGAGTGCTATCTCTTCTTCTCTGCATTTCGCCAAAATGCATTTGCAGGTGCAGACCTGGGGGGTGAGCCCCGTGAGTTAAGCGATGGCAACAGTGACTCAGTCGGTAGGACCAATATATTACAGGCGCCTCTTAAAGTTTCTGGTTGATGAAGTTGACCATTCCACTTGGAGATCAGCTGGAAGTGATGTCCCCAGCCAGCTCCTACTTGCACCTCCCAGCAGTAAGGCGGTAGTTGGCAGTCGACAATCCAGATCCGGCTCCTTGGCTGCAGCACTGGTCAGGGGACAACATGAAGTTTGTGTTCCCAGCCGATCGTTCTCCCAGCGATCGCCGCCATTCCCTGGGCCCAGTCTTTAATCCGCAGACCATCTGACTACTTCACAGCAGCCACAGACACCGCACTTGCAGGCGCAGCTGTGTGTTCTAGGGGTCTATTGAGTCTGGTGCCTTCAGAGGGGACCTTCGATTCCCATCCCTTGTCTGCTGGCCTGCATGGACCCCAAAAATAGGCTTCGGAGGGGCGCGGGTGGGGAGAGGCATGGAGCACATCTAACTCCTCTGCCATCTTGGTCATACCTCCAGATATAATTTATTTAAAGTGGAAATGAGTCTTAATCCATAGGAATCACTGATTGTATCTTTTAGCACAAACTACCTGGGAAGCATCAAAAACAAAGATGATGCGGGCCACAGGGGAGGTGAGGCATTGAAAAGCAAAGCAATGCATCGGTTCCTTATTGCACAGGGGAGGTGATGCATTAATTCTTTCCTCGCAGAAGATGTGCTGTGTTGATTCCTTACTGGTAGGAGAGGTGATGCATCAATTCTTTCCTCCGAAGAAAGGTGATGCTTTGATTCCTGGGCACGCAGCCTCAGTTCCTTACTGCAGAGCAGGGTCAATGAGAAATTGACGCCCCGGGGATGATGCATGGAAAATCCAGACGCGCTGTGTTGATGGAGCCATTGTGAAAGAGGTGCTGCTTTGATTCTGCAGCCACGAGGCAGGCTCTGCGTCGATTCTGCAGCTGTGGAACAGGCACTGCATTGATTTTTCTGCTGCGGCCTGTCCATGCATGGATTTTCTCTTTCACATCACCAGCTTACACTTCCAATGGCCCAGGGACTCGAGTTGACACCACTTTTGCAAGTCAGCAGAAGAGCCCAGGCACTGGCAGATGGTCTTGATGTCCTTAAGACTTCCTAGCAGCAGGCAAGCTCAGTTCAAATCCTTGGAGAATCTTGGAAAGCAGGATGTAGAAAGCAAAATCGGGTCCTTTCACTCCTAGGAAAGAAGCAGCAAGCAGCAGGCCAGAACAACCAAGCAACAGGCAGAGTGGCAGTCCATTCCTCAGCATCTAGCTCTTCTTCCTGGCAGATGTTCTCAGTACAGAAGTGTATTAACTTTGTGGTATCAGAGGGCAAGTACTTATACCAATTTCAGCCTTTGAAGTAGGCAAACGTCAAAGGAAAGCCTTTGTAGTGCACAGGATCCTGCCTTTCCTGCCCTGGCCCCAGGGGTTGGAGACTGCTTTGTGTAAGGACAGACACAGCCTTATTCAGGTGCAAGTGTAAGTTCATCCCACCACTCTAGCCCGGGAAGACCCTTCAGGATATGCAGGGCACACCTCAGCTCCTTTTGTGTGCCTGTCTAGAGTTAATTCACAAACAGCCCAACTGTCATCCTGACCCAGACTGTATTCTACAGTCTGGCAGAGGTACAGAATAGATAAGTAAGAAAATGTCCACTTTCTAAAAGTGGCATTTTCAAACTTACAATTTAGAAACCAACCACCTTAACCAAAATATGTATTCTCAGATTGTGAGGTCAGAGACCCTGAACTCCGTATCTCTATCTGCTCCTACTCTGAAAATTTCACTTAAAATATATTTCAAGGAAATCCCCATGTTAACCTATTGAGGGATAGGCCTTGCACAAGTGAAAACCGAATTCTGCAGTATTGCACTATCAGGATATGTAAAACACACAAGTACATGTCCCACCTTTTAAATATACTGCACCTTGCCCATGGGCCTTGGGCCTAGGTTAGAGGTGATTTACAAGTAGTAAAAGGGAAGGTTTGGGCCTGGCAAGTGGATGCACCTGCTAGGTCAAGCTGACAGTATAAAACTGCACACACAGACATTACAGTGGCTGGTCTGAGACATGTATACAGGGCTGGCTCCTCCTGTGGGTGGCACAACCAGTGATGCAGGCCCACTAGTAGTATTTGAGTTACAGACCCTGGGCACACATGGTGCACTATACTAAGGACTTACTAGTAAATCATATATGGCGTTCATGGATAAACCAATCACCAAAACCATTTAAACAGAGAGCACGTAAACGTTAGCACTGATCAGCAGTGGTAAAGTGTCCAGAGTCCTTAAACGGCAAAAATGAATGTCAGCATAGGATCAAAAACAGGAGGTCAGAAGCAAAAAGATAGGGGGAACACTGCAGGAAAGGCCATTTCCAACACAACCTCCTCCCAGCCTAAAGCCAGAGAAGGCCAATCAATACCATGCTGAACTTCCCTAGGGTGAAAGAACCTGGACAGTGGCCCACTACTGCAGGGACTCTTGATAGTTCTACGCCTCTCTAAACCCAGGTGGATCCCTATGGCTACACTCTAAGGGCCCACTTAATGACACAAGAGAAACCCTTCTCCTCATCTGTGGACTCCATCTGTGCAGCACTTAACCTTAGTTTGCTCACAGATGTCTGATGTCGGTTCCCAACCCAGGGAAAACTCTGACCTCAAGGACAACAACCAACAGAGGCCACTGACAGCTGTCAGAGTCAAAAGCCCGGCCCCAGGCTATCCCAGGGTCTCTAGCCTCTGTGGTTTCAATAAGTGGGGAGCAGTAGCCCCAGGTGCTTTGCACCCTTTTTCCACTTCACCTCTCACCAGTTCAGGGGTGGTATCCTGAGACTGGTTACTCAACCTAGGGTCTGTACCCTCAGGCTGAGCTCTCCCTCATCCTGTCCCTGTTGCTGGGGTCCTGTACCTTCTGTTTTGGAGTGGTAGCCTCAGAAAACTGAACTGCAGAGCACCTTTGGCAGCTGCCCTTCCCAGTTCCCCTGACACTGGGGGCAACTCACTCCATAGAATGCAGTCTATGGACATCTGGGGGATAACTATGACCCTTCTGTGGGTCACCTCACCACCCCCACCCCACTCTGGGGACACGAGAACCTTAGGGCCATAAAAGTCCTGCCCCGGGCTGGAGTCACCCTGCACACCTGACTGATGTACTGTTCTGGGGAAAATAGCCTTTCCACAACCATGGTCCGGCTAGCCCCAGTGTCCCTCAAAGCAGGGACTGGGACCCCCTCTACTTTCAGGGGTGGAAGTGAAGACTTCCACCGTCTGGGATCACTAACTAACCAACTAAGGGAGATTATGGTTTGGTCTATGACCTGCTCCTGGGGCTTATCTCCCCCTAAGCCCACATTAGCCATCGCTGTAGAGGGGCCACCAGTGGGTGTTTTCTTAGGGTAGGAAGAGTCCCTTTTCTTGTGTCCTAGCTAGGAACACTCAAAGCAACAGGGTTGAAAATGGGATGCTCTGGGCCACTGCCCACCAGAACCTTCCTCCTTCCTATCAGAAGGGACATGGGAACCTTTTTCTCCCCCCTTTTCCTGGGACCTGTCTATGTCTCCCTTGACCTCCCCCTCTTTCTTTTGTTGAGGAACCTGCCCACCCTTGGCTGAGTCTCCCACATACAGCTTCTTTTGGACTCTGCTGCTGACCCAGCAGTCCGTCTCCTTTGCAAGATTCCTGGGGTCAGTAAACTTGCTGTCAATCAAGTGCTTGCATATTGTTATCTTCATTGAAGTGGTGGGAGGGAGCAGAGATAGTTTAGCTAAATGATATAGCACACGCACCTTCTACACCATGACCACCTACTGTGGGAATGCATGGGGTGGATTTTAATACAGTGACTGCCTCCAAAGTGGTGGGATGGATTCCCCACCACTAAGCCAAATCATAAAGCACAAGCACTTTATATGTCAGGACCATCTAAATGTACCAGGTGGACTTTTGAGCCAGCTTTGTTTTCATTTCGATCTTAATGTGATGGAGCCATACGACAGGAAACATAGATGCATTGGTGCACTTTATCACCTTTTTCTTGTACTTTTAATCATATACATTTTTAATGTCACCTGCCTGTCTATGTGTGTACTTGCAATAATTTTATGTAATTATGCAATAAAATGTTTTCATTCATTCATTTATTGGTAAAGTCAGGTTTTAAGTCACAATTCGGAAAATGTAACTTTTAGAAAGTTGGCAATTGATGCCTGCAGCCTACTGGGTCACATGACTAGGTATATCAGGCAGTTTGCCTTTGTGTGTTGCTCCCAGTCAGTGAGACAAAGGGGGAGTGTGTTGGCAGGAAGTCTATCTCTACCTTGATAGAGGGGAGGAGCTGTCATATACTACACTTGCACATCACAAAGAGTCTGCCTCAACACACTCAAAAAGGGTTTCGCATTAGTCTTTTGTGCCCCAGACAGGATGGGGCCAGGGCAGGGAGGCAGGAAATTCCAAACATCTCTGGGTGTGGTAACCATCAGAACTTTTTTGTACTTCAAAGCTGGCACCATGTATACATATTGGATCTAGACCCAACACCTCTGGACCGGTGAAAGACTCAGAAGGACTGCTGTGTTTCTCTGCTGCAAGAAGGACTCTACTCTGAGCCTTGTTACTCTGCTGCCCTGCTTTCCTGCCTGAGTAAAAGGACTGGACCAACATCCTGAACTCAGAACCATCAGAGTGACTCTAAGGGCTAGGTGGCTGGCCTTCTGAGCAGAGACTCAAGGATAGAAAAGGCTCCAACCATCTTGAACCCTGCACCTGGATTATGTGTGCTGTGACTCTTGACCCCCCTAAGTGGTGTCACCCCAGTCCTGGACCCCTGGAAGTGGGCGTGAAGGTGCTCTGACAGCACAGCTGTGGTGTTTGGGCAGAACCAACGCGTCTCAATGCATCTTCTCGCAGCCTCTCAGATCCGAAGCTGTGCGATGCATCCCCAATACAGGGCTTTACATTGCAAGCATTTATCAATGGCATCCTCGATGGTGACACAGGACCTCACATCGTAAGCCTCATTAACGGCTTCTCTGGAACTGACTCTGTGAGATGCCTCCTCAACGTGGGATGTCACAACATTCTGCAACCAGGATTTAATGTACTTTCTTAGGCAGGCATAACCTGGACCCGAGCTCCATTGTGGTTGGCCTGAACTTGTGACTTTGTCCTGGTCTGGCAGATGATCACAGTAGGCGCTTTGTGCTTCTAGGCACTATTTTTACCTACATCTTTCAAATTTAACATCTTCAGTTGTACTGAATGGATTTTTGTCATTTTGGTTTCAAATACTTTGTAAAGTTTTTCTAAGTGGGTGTGTTTTTTTATGATGTGCTTTAACAACACTGTTTAAAGTGCTACATAAATACTTAAGCTTTTGTACCAAGCTATCATACAGGTAAGCACAGTTCAATTTGGAGTTCCTTGTGGTTTACCCTAAAAGAATTGTAGTTGCTTCTGGAGTAGGGTTTCACCCTCTCACCCAGTAACTCAAGTGCCTACACCTTCCATAACTTGGAGATAACACATTGAAAAGCCAGTCAGGATAAGAAGACCATCTGCATGTAGTGTGACTTTGAATGATAAAGGTCCTAAATAAAAGTTAGTTATCTTGCAATTAGCTCCAAAGCTTGCAGCCAAAGGTTTTCTAAACATATTGTGAACAATAAAGGAGAAAGCAAGCATATCTTTATTTGGAGCCCCACAATTTATCTCATAAGGTTAACTGGGCTGGCTTTAATCAGAACCATAGTGGTTGAATGGAGTACAATACCTTATTAGCATTAGTCACTCTCAAAACAAACGTAAACTGACAAAGACCACTGAAAAGATAACCCCAGTGAACTTGGTCAAAAGCCTTTTTCCCTTCCTCACATCAACGAGGATGGAGATCAAAGGGCTCAAATTAGAGGATGTCAAATTCATATTGTTCTCATATTCCCCAATATTACATTATAGCTTCTAATCTAATAAAACTCTATTGATTCTAACATAGCAGATTTTTAAACCCCATTAGTACATGGAATGCTTTTTTTTTAGCATAGATATTGACCCATATGAATAGTATAGCAATGGATCTTTGCCAGGAACATTGACATTTCCTACAGAAAAAGGTAAGTGGCTCTAATATCGGATGAGCCAACATCTTTCAAACATTTGGTAGACCATTTGGAACAGGGGCTTTCACATTCTATACTGCTCATAAAGAAATTTAATACTTTTCATTGAAGAATTCTTGACCACCATTTTCTCTTGTTCTTCATCAATCAGAAATGAAAAAGTTTTATCAGCTTCAAATGTTTCCCATTCTGTTGTACCTTCTTCACCAGGAACTGTACAAGAGTTTGTGAGGAATATCATAAATTCTTGGCTTATTGCTTCATCTCAATTGTAAGTAGTCTTATCCACTGTAGTCAGGTAAATATTGTTTTTTTTTCTGGTTGTTGCCACTTGTACTGCACACTGCAGCTCCCTATGTCTTGTTAGAGCTTCCAGTGCTGACTCTGACTTGAGGTATGTGGACTCAAGAAATATGATACCCACATGATAGGTTGATGGTCATGTCTACCTTAATTTATGCAACTATTATGTTGTATGGTTTCATTCCCTTTGGTCTGTGTGTGCATGGGTGTGTGTGTGGGGCAACAGGAGCATTGGAAGAGGCCAGTGGTGTCTTAGTCAGTAAAGGTGGTAGTCATGATATTAGTGTTAACATTCCTAGTCATGGTAGAAGGTTTTAGGGATTTCAGGGTAATAAACAATGTGGTGAAGTTGTGGAGGCTGACATTCGACAATTGGATCATGACTGCAGCCCTGCTCCGAGACATGTACCATATTTTATTTCCTGTCCCTGAATTGAAATGCAATATCACACATTTAAGCTCCATGTGTGAATTGCTTAAGGTGCATCAGCTCAGTGTGGTACCACATCCAGCGCTTGCTCTCTCCTTTGTGCATTGTCCCAGACAGTTGTCAGAGTGTGAGCTGAGCCCAGACTTGTTGCCATGGATACCATCAGTTGGGCTTCTTTATCTCAGGCATACAAACATTTATAGTAACAGAGGATGGCCAGGCTGCCTTCAACCTTCTCCTCAAGTGGAATCCAGCTCTGATTGGGTTTTGTGGCACTGCTGTATTGAAGTCATGGGCAATATTTATCTTCATGCTATCTAGACACTGGTGGCACCATGTAGCCCGGAATCCACTTTGAGTGCAGATCATCTTGTTGATGATGATTAATTTCCCATCAGTGACGGAAAAAACCATTAAGATAATCCACGTCAATGAAGCGGATCTTGTTTACATTTTACAGGTTTCTTTATCTTGTATTCCCAAAGAGTATATACTTTTTCCAGAGTTTATTTTCTGTAGTTTTTGTCCATAGCTTTTGTTGTTTTTGACTGTTGTATAGTGCATACTGTGAACAGAGATGACTTTAGTTCACTGGATGAGTTCAAGTTATGAGTGGGTGTTTGTTAGAGCTGCCATCCCTGCAGTGTCACCCAAACATTTTGCTTTCACCCCTCCTCCTTTGCTAAAATCATTGTTCTTAGTTTCATGATTCTGTGTATGCTATCACTGATAACCAGTGCTAAACTGCTTTCTCCCTAAATATTTGGTACAATTGGCCTACACCTACTTGGTACATTTAATTAACGTGTAAATCCCTACTATCTGGTACTACATGTACCCAAGGTCTAAAATTAAATGCTACTATTGGCCATGAGGCACTCATTCTGCCACCCAGTAGAGTAGGACTGTAAAATATGTTACAGTTCTACCATTGCATCTTTCAGTGCAGTTTTAACCTGCCATTTCAACTTGGCAAAATACAACTTTTACCAGGCCTAAACCTTCCTTTTTAATGTAAATACGTCACACCTAAAAAAGGATGCTAAAAGCTCATGGGGAAGGGTGCATTGTAATTAAAATTAGGACATGTGGGTTTCAGTCCTGGTAGGTAAGAACAATTAGTTCGTTTTTCACTACTGTAAGGCCTATCTCTCCCATTAACTAACACTGGGCTGCCTAATTACATTTAATAACAGCTAACTTTGGATAGGGAGAAGATAGCAATATCATGTTTAGACTTAAATGGGTTGTAATTTAAAATCCTCTTTGATGGTAAAGTTGGGTTTTAAGTCACAATTCTGAAAACACCACTGTCAGAAAGATGGCATTTTCTCATGCTAACAATTTTTGCCAGTGTCCTGAGTCACATGGCTGTGAATGGGTGTGCTGTTGGCCTTTGTGTATTTCTCCCAGACAGTGACACAAAGGGGATTTATTGTGGACAGGATGGACCATCCAGCCAGGATGGATGGGTGTAGATCTTTTCCGGGCCCCGCTGTTACTTTAAAGTGCCTTGCCTCCAGCACACACAAAGGAACCTGACACTACTCTTTTGTCACCCCAGACTTCTTGGAGTCTGGTCAGTGAAAGGGAAGAACTTTCCAGAGCCAGTTGTGGGGGCGGGACGGGTTGTACCTCACACATAAAGGCTTGTACCAGGGCTTAATATTGGGTCCTCAGAATACCTTTTAAGTATACTCCAGAACCTGTTGACCTTATAGAAGAAGGACTTCTCCACCAAAATATTGCTCTGCTGCCACCAGAGGACTGGTCTGCTGCTTGAGGACTGCCTTTTATTTTCTGGAGTGAGTTTCTTATCTCCAAGAGGTGCCTCCTCAGGTCCTAGACCTTTGGCTGGTATCAGATCTCAGCCTAACTGTGGGTTCTAGCAGAACCGATGCAATGTGCCACAACTCGACACAGGATCTTGCATCACAGCCCCTTGCAGCTCCTGATTGTGGGCCTCATCAGAGCCCAAGCAGCCCGACCAGCTTGATGCAGGACCTCGCATTACAGCTCCTTATCAACTGCCTCATCAAAACTGACGCAGTGCAATGCAAATCCTCGCATCAAGGACATAAGGTAAAATTCCCAGACGGACTAACTGGGCCCCTGTATCTGGCCCTCGCACCATCATGGTTGGCCTGAACTTTAGCTCTTGTGCTGGTCTAGTGCAACCAGATGTCGAGAGCTGACACTTTGTGCTTCTAAGAACTATTTTTACCTAGAACTTCAAAATTCTGTATCTATGTACTGATGGATTTTTGTTGTTATGGTATTATTTTATTTATTAAAATGTACTCTAGTTTTCTAAATTGATTTGGGATTTTTGGTGTGTTGTGTTTTACTTTATCACTGTTTTTAGTGTTGCATAAATACTTTGCACATTGCCTAAAAGTTAAGCCTGACTGTTTTTGGTCCAAGATACCAGAGGGTTGAACACAGGTTAATTTAGTGATTTAGTTGCTCATCCTGACAAGGATTGCAGTTGTTGTCCGAATGTTGCCTACAGCCCCTCAAAAAAATTACCCAATTTCTTACAGTGTTCATGACCGGGCATGAGTGCGAGCTTTGGAGTACAGGCTGACGGCAGTATGAGGTTCACGCAGTACCTGTTGGTGGGCTCATAATAGTAGTTGTTCATATTAAATGCACATTCAATCTTGTGCAGAGTGTACAGAGTGATGACTGTGAATGATGTGTGCACTGCTGTTGAAATTGTGGCAGCTCAAAAGGAAAAGAAAAAGTTGTATTCACAGATGAAGAAATAGAGAGTGAGTGGTGTGTGAGAATAAGAGCATGGTGAAAGGATGGCACAAGAAAGTGTGTGCAGAAGGCTAGAGTGGAAAGAGAGTTTCTATTTATTTATTTTCAAGGGAAATACGTATCAGTATAAGTTCACCCAAAAAAGTATAAATTCTATCTCTCACAATAAAAAATTCACTTGTAAAAAAAGCTCATAAGTTGTGTGATAAACCCCCATTGTTACTATCATTACAGCAGATTCACATAAGAAATGAAACCTTGCTTCAGCTGATCTCAGTGCACTTCATTAGTTACAGTGGAGCAAAGAGTAACAATTCAAGAAAGCCCTTTTGTCAACACAGGGTCATCATTGCAAATTACAGACACAAATACAGGTGATAAAAACAGACTTACTTTACTTTAAACAATCCTTATGTTTATGGATATGATTTCTGGCACCAAATGCACAAATCCAAAATCTGTACTTATGAAAATTAGTTGCAGCAAAAGAAATGCTCGGCCCTGGAAAAACACACTGATGTCCTGGAAGCACGGCCAACCATGAAAAATATGAAATGTAGGATGTGCTATCACTGAGCCACTTCTCAGAGAAACTCAAGTCCCTATATTATCAATATTTCAGTCAAGGGGACACAACAAGCCACCTTGCTACACTGCACTAAGTGAAAGGAAGAGGGCAGGAAAGTGCAGTATTTAACATTATACGGGTATCTTCCTGCACAAAAAAATCCTCAGAGGCATTTCCTTCTTTTAAGTGCGCTGCAGACTGCAGCACACTTCGAAAAAGAAAACAACATGAATAAATAAAGATATTTCTCCTCGTTGTGCCTCTGATGAGGAGGTGTACAATTCTACCACATTCTCAGGTCTACCTTGTTGATAAATCTAGAAATGTGGCAGAATGCAAGGGTGAATACATGGAAACACCCATGCTCCACCCATGGCATGCCTCCCTGCCGCACAGTAATGCCAAGGCAGCGATTTGTGCTGCCTTGCATTACTCTAGATTTATCAAGCCATGCAGGGCCACTCAAGTTTGCGTTGCATGGCTTGATAAATCTCATTTAGGTTTTGCGTCACCCTTGTGTCCCTTTGATAAATACGGGCCACGTGTTAAGAAGATGAACCCAAAATGCTCAAATTTGTGACAGTCAATGAAGATGCTGATTCTACAGAAAGGAAATAACAGGATTGTGAAGCAACACATATTGCTTCCTGCTTCCTTTTATCTAGCCCATGAAGGCTACCACTATTGGATAACTATTGACCTTGAAGACTTTCTTCTTTCAAGATGATCAAATTGTTCCTTTGTCTGTGCAGAAAAAGCAAGGTATTTCCTCACTAACTAATCTGATAATCCAGTTCATGACAGACTGATTGTGTTTAATGTCCAAAATAGGTTTTTGGTCATTATTTGAGTTTAAGATGTCTTGTCTAGGATAGTAGAAGTGTGAAGGAGGCTTTTGAATACAGAGCAGGTGACTCAGTGGGAACGGAAATCGTTCCCTAGATTTCCAGTGCTGGGCCCTATGGATTGAATGTGTTGAAAGGGTCACCCAACTTTATACATACTGGGCCCTCTGAGAGCCTCTTCGAGCTGCAACCACAGGTGTTCTGATTGCAAGGCTGTGAGTGGACAAGTGTGAATACACTCTCCAACGACGCTCATAGGTATCAAATGGAAAAAGATAATAAAGCCTCCATTCCATTTCTTCCCCTCCTTTTTCACCTTCCCCACAGAGACGAGCTGTAACAAAAAGCGGCAGCCCTCAGAAATGTTTTTTGGTTGTCAATGAGGGTGTAGATAGAAAAAATTAGGGTTGAAGAATTTAGACTGAGTAAGGGCCTGCTGTTAGAAATTGTGTTGCTGGTTGACTGGGGTGTAAACTTTACTTAAACAGCAATCACAGTTGTCATCAGGGTAAGTGTCAGGCAAACCCTAATTAACCTTTGCTCACCCTCTGGTAGCTTGGCACAGAGTAACTAGGCTTAACTTAGAGGGAGTGTATTTAGTATTTGTGTAACACTTCAAACAGTAAAACAGTAAAAACACCTTACAAAAATATTCCACATCAGTTTGGAAACATAGATCTGAATTTGTTAAATAAAACAAGACGAAAATGACGAAAATCTAATAAGCAGAATTGGAGATATTGAATTTTAAAGTTTCAAGTAAAAATAGTGCTAAGAAGCAATAAGCGCTAGTAGGGATATCTGGTCATACTGGATCGAGACAATGTCAAAAGTTCAGACGACTGCAATGGAGTTTTGGCTGGTTACAGGGCCCCTTTAGACCTGCTGAACCAAAGTACCTTGAATCCTGCGTGCAGAGCTACCTGGGTTTGGGTAAAAGATACATAGCGCTGCAGGATCCTAATGCATCTAGTCGAGGATCCTGTCGATGTGGCTTGCGGTGCGAAGACCAGTGTTGAGGATGTGGCACACAGTGAAGGCAATGTGTCGGTTCTGATGAGTGGGGGAAGCTGTGATGCAGATTTTCGGTGTCGTCATGGAGGCTGCCGTAGATGGAGGTCTGAGGACGTTTCGCCAAGAAAGGCGTTGCGCAGTTGAGGTTCCAAAGGCTATGTATTAATCCCAAGATGAGGGGTTACAGTAGAAATAGAAGTCTTTTTTGTGACGGGTCCTATCCACGCAACAGCGGTGATGCTTCAGTTCTCCTTGGGTATGCGCTGCTCAGCTGAGTAGATGTATCGGCTCGGCTTAGGGATGCGTCTCTCAGTAGAGCATGTGTTGGTTCCACTGGAGAATCATCTTAGGACTGCTTTCAAGGGTCCAGGACTGTGGTGGCACCACTTGACACACTCTCAGATGGCAGAGTCCAGGTGCAGCAGAAGGGTGGTTGGAAGTCATTTATGTCCTGAGACTTAAAACAGGAGGCCAGCCAGCTAGCCCTTGGAGTCACTCTGGGTTCAAGTGATGCAGGTTCAGTCCTTCTCACCCAGGCAGGGGGACAGCAGGCAGCCGGGCAGCACAGCAAGGCATGAGCACAGCAAAGCAGCAGTCCAGCAGAGTGGCAGTCTTTCTTCCCTGCAAAATATTCACAGTTCCAAAAGTGTACTGAAGTGGCTGTGTCAGAGGTCCAGTACCTATACCCAGTTGGGCCTTTGAAGTGTGGGTGACTTTAAAGACAGTACACAAAGGTCCTGCCCTTGCTGTCCTGGGTCAGGGCTCACTAGAGGGAATTATGCAGCCCTTTGTTTGGCAAGAACACAGCCTATTCCGATGTAAGTGAGGCTGGAGAAAGCTCCTTCCTTCCATCCTGCCAGGGTGGCCCATCAAGTCACATTTAGGCTCCCATTGTGTGTGGCTGTCTAGGGGGAATACACAAAGTCCAACTGTCACCCATCACAGGCAAGTGATCAGAGACAGGCAGCGGGCTGAAGCAAGAAAATGCAAACACTCTAAAAGTAGCATTTCCAGAATTACAATTTGAAATCTGATTTCACCATAAGTTGTGATTTTAAATTGTGATTCCAGAGACACCAAACTTGAAAAGTTTATCTCTTCCAGATTGTAAATTACACATATAAGAAGTAATAAGTTAATTCCAATGTTATTCTATGGGAGAGCAATAGTGAAAAACAATGTTGGGAGTTTTTCACTACAAGGACATGTAAAACCTTAACATACATGTCCTGCCTTTAAAGTGTACTGCACCATGCCCCCTGGGTTGTGCAGGGCCTATCTTAGGGATGACTGATATGTATAAAAAGGGAAGGTTTGAGCATGAAAAAAAGTTTATTTTGCCAGATCAATATGGCTATATAAAACTGCACATACCGGCTCTGCAATGACAGGCCTTCGACATGGTTAAAATGCTACTTAAGTGGGTGGCTTAATCAATGCTGCAGACCCACTAGTATCATTTAATTTATAGGCCCTTGGTACATATAGTATCACTTTATTAGGGACTTATTAGTAAATTAAATATGCCAATTGGGGATAAACCAATATAAGCATGTTTAGGGGAGAGAGCACAAACACTTTAGCACTGGTTAGGAGAGGTAAAGTTTTCAGAGTCCTGATACCATCAAAAACGAGGTCAGAAAAGTGGGGGAGGTTGGCAAAAAGTTGAGTCCGTGAGGTCCAGGATCTAGCTAGAGTGACTCCCACCCATGTCTTAGGTATATAAAGAATTGGATAATGTGAACTCATGTTGATGGTAAAAAACTCCTTTTTGTAAGGAAAGCACCTTTGATATTGAGCACTTCAAAACTTTACGAAGAGATTGATAGAATCTACAGATAAATACAACCCAAATGAGTGGATGGATTTTTTGAATTAGTGTTCAGAAGCCATGAAAGACCAGATGATATCTCTTAAAGATCCTCATGAGAAAGTGAGATATGAAAATAGCCATTTGAGGATTGTCCATACTGCACCACCTCCTCTATATTTATTTGTCCAAATGAGATGATCCAAGCTTTATAACTCTGGCAAAATATTCCTGGGTTGGATCACTGAGAGCACCCAGGAGCAGTGCAGCACCAATCCATAGGCACATGGGTTGGGTGCAGGGAGTGACCATACAATCAAGTTAAGTGAGCAGCTGCTTAGCAGCTGCAGCCTGTCTGACAGTAGTGCAACATGTACTAGAGCGAGACAAAAGGCTGACACAAAGACCCACCTTTGATACAAAATTGTTCCCTACCCCACTGATCTAAAATGCAGGCTCATAGCTGTCAAGATTGCTTTCAAGAATGGACTATACTGACATAACTCAATAAAAAGAAGTGTTAAAAAACTGAAAGCTATCAGACTATTACCCAGAATAGTATGAGACCCACAGGGGGATGAAGAGCTAGGGACGCACGTGGCATTGCTTGAAAGATAGTCCCCTTCACCTTCTGATGAGGGCAGTGATGATTCCAGTGATCTTTTGCACATGCATCTTAGTGCCCTCTTCCCCTTGCAAGCATTCCCTCGCAGCAAAGAATGGCTTATGTCAGTGTTCATGCCCGTTGGGCCCCACCCGACCTTCTGAATATCACCCAACAGTTCTTCAAGATACAGGATAATCCCCAGAGATTCAAAGAGGAATTGCAAACTGTTTTTGAATGTCATGATCTTGATCTGCATATTATTATCCCAGATGAGGTAAAAGAGTGGCGGGTGAGTAAAGCCACCTAGCCACCACAAATATTTGCAGTCAATTCTGCTTCAATCACTGTTAGAGATACCTTTCTGAAGGCTTTCCCTGAAGTGTGTCACACTAAACCGGATAATACCAGGATTGATAATTGTAAACAAAAAACAGACAAGCCCTACGGATTTCCTTGACCATATCAAATAAATATTGAATCCCTATTCTCGTATTACAAATGCCTTCAAAATGCCTCAAAAAAAGTAAGAGCTTCTTTCAGTCAGGGATGATTCCAAAGGTAGATGAGCAATTGAGAACTATATGTACTTGATGGCACAACAAAATTCTGCCTAAATTGTTTTTTTACAGTGAATCCCTGAGTAGTAGTTCAAATAGGTAAGAATCAATTGTATCTAAACTATGGCATTACAAACTAACTCCATTAAACAAAGGATGGAGGGAGGGGCCATTATGTAATATAGCCACTAAGAAGACCATAACCATCTCCATGAACTCGAAGTAAATATTTGGTGTAGCCCATGCCTTTGGGATCCTTTAGATGCAGCCAGACTTCCTCATTCCACAGTACCTATGTCAAATGTTTACTTGATGCCTTTCGATTGCCCCTGAAAAAATCAGTTGGGACCCCTTTTCGATGCAGTGAGCGATCCTCATTACATGGGTCCTATGTCAAATGTTTACTTGATGCCCTGCAAATGCCCCTGAAAGTAACTGTTGTTAAGTGAACTGCTCTTCAAGCCACTTAAACTGAGGTGTCCACATGTAATGCTTTGGCTGACTGCATTGCTAAAAATGCTGTGTTGCCCCCTCGTTTTGAAGTTACTGGACTGTGGAGACCGTATGCGCATTCAACAGAATCTGCAGAAGCAAAACGAATGCATGGACAAGGTATGAACATCAAAAGCATTTACATATTTTATGGCAAGACAGACGTGGTGAAGTGGTTGCCACATTGAATTACTTCTGAATCTCGCCTAGGTATATCATTATATTGCTGGTTTGTCGAGATGGTATGATCCGTGTCACTCCAAACCATTTTGCACCTTACTTTACAAAACCACTGCCATACATGTGCTATATATAAACGCTACAGGTTGAAGAAGAGAGCAATACCTCCTAAGTTGCATACCAATTGTCCTCATACAAATCAATTTCATCTAGGTTTGCTGGTGTTGTTGAAATGTTTATGTATTGATATTACATTTTCTGGGTGGAATTAGGCTTACCCAGGTACTCAGTATTAATGTAGCCAAGAGACTATTGCAGACTTTCTTCCATGGATTAGAAACTCACTTTGTGTCCTATGTAGTTCAGCAAAGCTGGCATAATTATGAAGCCCATCCAGAATCATCTTGAAAGGTAAAGTAGTACAACAGAAATTTGAAACACAAAGGGGCAAATTTAATAACCCCTAGCACCTCCTTGCACCCCATTAGCACCATTTTTTCCATGCTAATGTGGCCCAACAAGACCAAAATCAATGCACCAAATGTACAAAGTGGTGCAATGCATGCATTACACCACTCTGTGCCCCTTTGCACTACATTATGACAGCACCAGGCAAAATGTATGTAAAGGGGGTGTTTCCCCATTAGGGAGGCTGAAAAGTGGTGCAAAGAAATCTAAGCAATTCCTTTGTGTAATTGTTTTGGGCACTTTTAATGCCTGCTCATAGCAGGTGTTAAAAGGGGGCACACCATTGTTTACAATGGGCCTCAATGGGCTTTGCAGGATTAACGTCAAAAGTTTTTACGCTAATTCCGCAAGCTCCAAACTTGTGTCAAAAATTCTGATACTAGTTCCCTAATGACGATCATGGTGCACCGTCTCTTACATACGGCGTACACATGGTGGCATTAGGGGGGCCCTAAGGGGAGCAAGAAAAGTGCTGCTGCATTGGGTGCAGCACTGCATTTCTTATATCTGGTCCAGAATGCTTTAGATATGCAGAGGATCTGAGCTTAAGTGGTCTGAAACCATATCCTCAGAGCTCATGTCTAAAAGAGCCACTCCTATTGAGAGGACTAAGTTGAGTCTGTATGACATTTTAATTGGCAGACCTATGTTTCATTCTGCTAACCTTCCTGTGTCTCTAGATTTTGGTTAATTTGCATTTATACAAAGATATGTTTGTAGAATATTGCAAACAATTGATTCGCTGTCTTAATAACATCTGGTCTTAGATCAAAGCTTCACTGCCCACCAGCCCAATTGTAATCTGCCATGGTCTACAGCCTGGCGTCTAGATCCACATCAAGATGCACTAGCAGAAATTGGCACTCCCTCTTTCATGGAGAGACCCGTATCAAGTCCTGCTCATAACCAACACCACAGCCAAGTGTCATGGACTGACCATGTGTATACACGATTCTCCCTGAAAGCAGACCATGCAACCTAGAATTGTTCGGACCTACTGACCTAAACTCCTCCTACCCCAAAAAATAGATGATGAGGATGTTATCAGACTGCAGCTGGTCCATCTGCTTATGACTACAGTATGCGACCCCAGAAGTCGGAAGCCCCCCCGCTACCACATGTGGCTGGCAGTCTTTGCTACAAACGTGGTTGGATCATACTGTGGCATGCCATGTACGGGTGGGTGCTGAGCTGGAAGAAATAAACTGCACTAGGCACACAGCCTATTCTCAAAACAAATGCTCAATTTACAAAGATAATACATTTTTGCAAATTGTATATCAATGCAAGCAGAATCAGAACCGCTCTTCATGCTGGATGGGCTTCCATGTGCCCACTAACACTAATGGTGGAGTGCCAGTGATTCCAGTTACTTCGACTGGAAGGAACAGTGCCATGACTTACACCTATGAAGGCTTTTTATTTGTGAACGTAACAACAATACCACCTTGTTACTCTTACTTCTCTTGCCTGATCAAGAGCTTTGTATGCCGCTGTTCATCTTACAATGCTGCTCATGGATTGGTTTGGGAATTTAGATGCAGCAGCATTTATGTGGGGCATAGTGAGTACAATGTATCCTTTATTACATTTTCGGTCTTTACTTAAGATACAATCCTACAATTGTTCCTTTGTGCATACTCTTTAGTTCCAGTGGCACTGATGACCAGCCTGGAGCTTACTATGTTTGCAGGGACAGGGATTATAGCTAGCAGTTTTGGATCATTTTATCGTGTGTATATTGTGCCCTCTATTATATAGTTGCTATTTGAATACCTGTCCCACGTAGGTGACAAACCAAACTTTTTTTTATAGACTACTTGTTCCTTTGTCATTTTGATCCTAAGCTATGGAATGGGACTCTGCAAAAAAGAATAGCTCTTAATTTTGTCCTGGCTGCTAAGGGATGCGTTTGTGCTGTTTTTGAGGTTAAACACTTCACATCATGAACAGATTGGCAAAATATGTGACGACCATAGACGATGTGTGAGCTTTTAAATGGTGGGACATTTCGACAAGGTTGGCAAGTATTTTTGGAGGCTCGGGTATGAAAATACTCAAAGTTGTATTGAACATTTTCATGGCATGTTTTCAGATTAACATCTTTGTCCGAGTCTTTACTACCTCCTTGTTAAGCCTCCTTAGAGGCAATGGGACATCCTCGTCTTATCTGTTGACAGTCATGGATGCTAACAACAATTATGATGGGTGGAAATTTGATTATGGTACTTAAGAACATCATGAAATTGATGTTAGGCAAGATAAGGACCGAGTAATTACCATTGCAGTGTTGTGAATTGCACAACTGAAACTGTACAAGAGGGAGCGTTTGTGAAAGAAACTTTATATACATTTATTTGCATTAATATAAATGCAACCTGCCGTGGCTTACGCTCAGGTTAACACTGCAAACACGATGTGCCCATCTCTCATTCTGAGGCGCTTTGCATTTTATCTTTTGAGGTATGAAATTAATGAAGTATCTCACTCAGCTGAAAACTGTTTACATTTTTTTACTAGTGAAGGTTGATTTCTATTTCTCATAAGGTCAGCAAGACTCCTGCTCGTATTCTTTGTGAGAATTTTATCATGTGACTACAAACAGATACTTGTGTATATTAAGATATAAATTTGATTTTCATCTTTCCTCTTTGAACTTGTCTCCTCCTATGATTTTCGGGAGGGGTGGGGGGCTGGCCTGTTCATTCTGTGATTAACAGATACATTAATTTTAATTGTGTCAAACATTATGTCAGACTCTGAACTCGCTGAGAAAGGAGGAATGCATTATACGACAAGCAGGGCACATGAGAGGGGATCAAGGGGCAGTGAAAGGGGAGGCAAATGCGAATTGGTATCTGAATGTCCAGCACTAGGATGGTTATAGTGTTTATTCATTTTTTGATTTCACCTAAAAGTATTACAAGGCATGTCACTAAGGAAGAATACTTGTTTTAAGTGAATATTTTTGCATATTGTTTTCAAGCAGGATTTGTGTTTTAGTAGGTCAGTCATTTTGATTTCCTTTTGAGAATGAATAAAATCTGCTGAAAAAGTCATATTAAATATAATATAAAATGTAAAAGCCCTTCTCAAAGTAAAATAACAAGGTCCTCGTGTAACTGATTACACAACATTTCACTTTATCCCTTTCAAGTTATTTGATTTTTTTCATTCTCCTCCTCCATGTCGTCCATATAAAATATCAGAACAATACTAAGATACCAAACTGGTACAATTTTTGCACAGTTTTACGGACTTTATTTGCAAATGTATGCAATAGTTGGATAGAAGTTTGTATTTGTATCTTATTATTCATAGAGCGCAGGTCCCAATAATGGCTGCAGGAAAATAGGAAACGAAGTTCATCTTCTACCCATGGAGGGTGCAATCACAGGTTTTATGTTATATATTTTCGATTGTGAAATGAAGACTCAGAGGTGCAGAATACCTAATCTGAATTTAATGTAAAATGGTAAAATATGGAGAGTGACACAGTCTTGCTAGACTTTCACGCCCTATGTACTTCTATATAGCAAGTATTTAGGGCCTCATAGACAAATTCAGCATCATATTATAGACCTCCATTTTGACGTTTTCAGGAACATTGGTCCGATTTTTGCGGTGACGCTATCTACGCACCCTCTTTGCCGGCATTCTTGCCGCACAACAGGCTAAATAATGTCCATTCCTCCCCGACCCACACACTCGAGCAGTCGGGGAGGAAAACGGAATAGGTGCTTGCCAGCGCGCCTCCCTTTGTAGAAGTGAGTTTACCTGGAACCCGCTAGGCGTAGCAAGAGCCATGGCGGCCCACTGGCAAAGATAAGACTTCAGTGGTTACACTTGTGACTACTAACTGCATTATCTTCTTGTGTGTGTGTGTGCCTTCATATATATTATTACGCCTTCAGTGTGTATTGCTCCAGTGCACTTCTGGATTATTGGTGTAGTTTTTTCATGTGTGTGGGTGCCTGCATAGATTTGATCATACCCCCTATATATTGTTCCAGAGCCTTAGTTTTACACCTAGTAAGCACAGTCTAGGAAAAGCTTAATATGTTTTATGTTAGCATTTTCACTAGCACGTACCTTACGCGTATTTTCTCTCTGTTAATAGCACCAGTGCTGATCTTCTCCCCCTCTCTGGGCTTACTTCTCGCTTTGGTATGTCTCTCCTGTTTTTAGTGTGTGACTATAAGGGGACACTCACCCTCCCATAGACCTGGGGCAACTAGCCCAGCAGGAATAAGGTAAGATAATTATTGTCCATCTTCCACATCTGGGGCTTTATACTCCATATGTAGTGTAATTTCTTTACATTGTCAATGCATGTTCTTGTGTTTGTTTAAGCATGCGGTGTCACTTTCTTGTGTGCTGTAGTTTGCTGTGTCACAACTTGAAGAAACTTTATAATTAGTATTGCTTTGTTTTGGTTTTATTTAGGTCCCAGTGGTTGAGCTTTCCACAGGTAGGCTCTCCTCTTTATTATTATTAGAGCACCTCCTAATGAGGTAGCCCTACAATACACCTTCCCTCTACACTTCCATATTTAGTGCATACATTTAGGGATCCTAGGCCCTGAAGAATGCCCCTAGACCTCCTTTGGCTCTTGGTAGTGGGCAGAAACATGTTGGCCATTAATTAATAAATAGGTAACCCTTCGAGCCATTATCCTCAATAGGTGTCCTATCACTTGTTTTTAGTCTCACCAGCATCCAGCACGAATAAAGGTGTACCATCACACAGGTGACCGACTAGGTGTTTTTTTCTTTTTTTTAATCTCAGCACTCCCTCTGAGTTCTTTTAACAGTGAGGTTGAGTCTGTCCAGGTGGCATTGTCCTACCCGGATGGGGTTAGGTGGACATATGATGAAGCAACACACTATATAGTGTGTGAGACCACCTAGTCTGTAAAGGAAAATTCCCCCCCGCACAGCTACATTTGGCACACTAACAAGTCTCAAAGTCTGAGATTAAAGGGTCCAGGGCAATTTCTTTGCCATTGGTTCCCAAATCACACCCCATACTTCTTGTGTATAAGGACTCTACTCTCAGCCTGGTTACTCTGCTGCCCTGCTGTCCGTCTGCCAGAGTAAAAGGACTGGACCAACATCTTGAACCAAGGACCATCAGAGTGACTCTACGGGCTAGGTGGCTGGCCTTCTGAGCAGAGCCTCTAGGATAGAAAAGGCTCCAACCATCTTGAACCCTGCACCTGGACTATATGTGCTGTGACTCTTGACCCCCTAAGTGGTGCTACCCCAGTCCTGGACCCCTGGAAGTGGGCGTGAAGGTGCTCTGACAGCACAGCTGTGGTCTTTGGGCAGAACCGACGCACCTCAATGCATCTTCTCGCAGCCTCTCAGATCCGAAGCTGTGCGATGCATCCCCAATACAGGACTTACATCGCAAGCCTCCATCAATGGCATCCTCAATGTTGACACAGGACCTCACATCGTAAGCCTCATTAACGGCTTCCCTGGAACTGACTCTGTGAGATGCCTCCTCAATGTGGGATGTCACAACATTCCGCAACCAGGATTTAATGTACTTTCTTAGGCACCCCTAACCTGGTCCCTGTCCCCGGACCCGCGCTCCATCGTGGTTGGCCTGAGCTTGTGACTTTGTCCTGGTCTGGCACGACCAGATGATTACAGTAGGCGCTTTGTGCTTCTAGGCACTATTTTTACCTACATCTTTTAAATTTAACATTTTCAGTTGTACTGAATGGATTTTTGTCATTTTGGTTTCAAATACTTTATAAAGTTTTTCTAAGTAAGTGTCTTTTTTTTCTTTCTGTTGTACTTCGACAACACTGTTTGAAGTGCTACATAAATACTTTACGCATCGCTTGTAAGTTAAGCTTAAGCTTTTGTGCCAAGCTATCATACATGTAAGCATAGTTTAATTTGGAGTTCCTTGTGTTTTATCCTAAAAGAATTATAGTTGCTGCTTGAGTAGGGTTTCACCCCCTCAACCAGTGGCTCAAGTGCCTACACCTTCCATAAATTGGAGATAACACATTGAAAAGCCTGTCAGGATAAGAAGGCCATCTGCATATAGTGTGACTTTGAATGATAAAGGTCCTAAATGAAAGTTAGTTATCTTGAAATTAGCTCCTAAGCTTGCAGCCAAAGGTTCTGTAAAAATACTGTGAACAATCAAGGAGAAAGCAGGAATATCCTTATTTGGGGTTCCACACTTTATCTTATAAGGTTAACTTGGCTGACTATTAATTAGAGCCATAGTGGTTGAATGGAGTACAATGCCTTATTAGCATTAGTCACTCTCAAAACAAAAGTAAACTGACCAAGACCAATGAAAAGACAACCCCATTGACCTGGGTCAAAAGCCTTTTTCCCCTCCTCACATCAACAAGGATGGCCATCAAATGGCTCAAATTAGAGGATGTCAAATTCACATTGTTCTCATATTCCCCAATATTACTTTAGAGCTTCTAACCTAATAAAACCCTATTGATCCTAACGTGGCAGATTTTTAAACCCCATTTGTACATGGAATGTTATTAATTTAATGTGCTTTGTTTATCTGTATTTAGCTTGGATATTGACCTGTATGAATAATACAGAAGGGGGTCTTTGCCAGGAACACTGACATTTCCTACACAAAAAGGTAAGTGGCTCTAATATCTGATGAGCCAACATCTTTCAAACATTTGGTAGACCATTTGGAACAGGGGCTTTCACATTTTATAATACTCATAAAGAAACTAAACACTTTTCCTTGAAGTATTTTTGGCCACCATTTTCTCCTGTTCTTCATCAATCAGAAACGAAAGAGTTATATCAGCTTCACATTTTTCCAGGCTGTTGTACCTTCTTCCCCAGGAACTGTACAAGAGTTTGGGAGGAATATCATAAATTCTTGGTTTATTGCTTCATCTCAATTGTAAGTAGTCTTATCCACTGTAGTCAGGTCAATACTGTTTTTTCTCGTTGTTGCCACTTACACTGCACACTGCAGCTCCCTATGTCTTGTTAGAGCTTCCAGTGCTGACTCTGACTCGAAGTATGTGGACTTAAGAAATATGATACCCACATGATAGGTAGTCAAGATGGTCATGACTACCTTAATTTATGTAACTATTATGTTGTATGGTTTCATTCCCTTAGGTCTGTATGTGAATGGGCGTGTGTGGGGGGCAACAGGAGCATTGGAAGAGGCAAGTGGTGTCTTAGTCAGTAAAGATGGTAGTCATGATATCAGTGTTAACATTCCTAGTCATGGTAGAAGGTTTTAGGGATTTCAGAGTACTAAACAATGTGGTGAAGTTGTGGAGGCTGACATTCGACAATTGGATCATGACTGCAGCCCTGCTCAGAGACATGTATCTTATTTTATTTCCTGTCCCTGCACCGAAATGCAATATCACACATTTAAGCTCCCTGTGTGAATTGCTTAAGGTGCAGCAGCTCATTGTGGTACAACATCCAGCGCTTGCTCTCTCCTTTGTGCATTGTCCCAGACAGTTGTCAGATTGTGAGCTGAGCCCAGACTTGTTGCCATGGATACCATGAGTTGGGCTTCTTTATCTCAGGCATACAAACATTTACAGTAACAGAGGATGCCCAGGCTGACTTCAACCTTCTCCTCAAGTGGAATCCAGCTCTGATTGGGTTTTGTGGCACTGCTGTATTGAAGTCATGGGCAATATTTATCTTCATGCCATCCAGACACTGTTGCACCATGTGTCCCATAATCCACTTCGAGTGCAGATCATCTTGTTGATGATGATTAATTTCCCATCAGTGACTGAAAAAACCATTAAGATAATCCATGTCAATGAAGCGGTTCTTACATTTCACAGGTTTCTTTATCTTGTATTCCCAAAGTGTATATACTTTTTCCAGAGTTTGTTTTCTGTAGTTTTTGTCCATAGTTTTTGTTGTTTTTGACTGTTGTATAGTGCATACTGTGAACAGAGTTGACTTTAGTTCACTGGGTGAGTTCAGGTTATGAGTGGTTGTTTGTTAGAGCTGCCATCCCCGCAGGGTCACCCCATTTTGCTTTCACCCCTTCTCCTTTGGTGGAATCATTGTTCTTAGTTATATGACTCTGTGTATGCTATCACTGATAACCAGTGCTGAAGTGCTTTCTCCCTAAATATATGGTACATTTGGCCTACACCTAATTAGTACAGTTAATTAACGTGTAAGTCCCTACTATCTGGTACTACACGTACCCAAGGTCTAAAATTGAATGCTACTATTGGCCATGAGGCACTCATTTTGCCACCAAGTAGAGTAGCACTGTGAAACCTGTTACAGTTCTGCCATTGCATCTTTCAATGCAGTTTTAACCTGCCATTTCAACCTGGCAAAATAAAACTTTTTACCAGGCCTAAACCTTCCTTTTTTAATGTAAATAAATCACACCTAAGAAAGGCTGATAAACGCTCATGGGGATGGGTGCATTGTAATTAAACTTAGGACATGTGGGTGTAAGTCCTGGTAGGTAAGAGCTTCAGTTAGTTCATTTTTCACTACTGTAAGGCCTATCTCTCCCAGTGACTAACACTGGGTTACCTAAAAACATTTAATAACAGCTAACTTTGGATTGGGAGAAGATAGCAATGTCATGTTTAGACTCAAATGGATTGTAATTTAAAATCCTCTTTAATGGTAAAGTTGGGTTTTAAGTCACAATTCTGAAAACACCACTTTCAGAACGATGGCATTTTTTTCTCATGCTAACAATCTATGGCTTCTGCCAGTGTCCTGAGTCACTTGGCTGTGAATGGGTTTGCTGTTGGTCTTTGTGTATTTCTCCCAGACAGTGACACAAAAGGGATTAATTGTGGACAGGATGGACCATCCAGCCAGGATGGCTGGGTGTAGAGCTTTTACCTGCCCCACTGTTACTTGTTACTTCTAAGTGCCTTGCCTCCAGCACACACAAAGGAACCGGACACTACTCTTTTGTCACCCCAGACTTCTTGGAGCCTGGTCAGTGTAAGGGAAGAACTTTCCAGAGCCAGATGTGGGGGTGGGACAGGTTGTACCTCACACATAAAGGCTAGTACCAGGGATTAATATTGGGTCCTCAGAATACCTCTTAAGTATACTCCAGAACCTGTCAACCTTATAGAAGAAGGACTTCTCCACCAGACTACTGCTCTGCTGCCACCAGAGGACTGGTCTGCTGCTTGAGGACTGCCTTTTATTTTCTGGAGTGAGTTTGTTATCTCCAAGAGGTGCCTCCTCAAGTCCTAGACCTATGGCTGGCATCAGATCTCAGCCTAACTGTGGGTTCTATCAGAACCGATGCAATGTGCCACAACTCGACACAGGATCTTGCATCACAGCCCCTTGCAGCTCCTGATTGGGGGCCTCATCAGAGCCAATGCAGCCCAACCAACTTGATGCAGGACCTCACATTACAGCTCCTGATCAGCTGCCTCATCAGAACTGACGCAGTGCAAAGCAAAACCTTGCATCAAGGACATAAGGTAAAATTCTCAGACGGACCAACTGGGCTCCTGTATCCGGCCCTCGCACCATCATGGTTGGCCTGAACTTTAGCTCTTGTGCTGGTCCAGTGCAACCAGATGTCCAGAGATGACACTTTGTGCTTCTAAGAACTATTTTTACCTAAAACTTCAAAATGTTATATTAATGGTCTACTGATGGATTTTTGTTGTTATGGTATTATTTTATTTATTAAAATGTACTCTAATTTGCTAAATTGATTTGGGGTTTTTGGTGTTGTATTTTTTCTTTATCGCTGCTTTTAGTGTTGCATAAATACTTTACACATTGCCTCTAAGTTAAGCCTGACTGTTTTTGGTCCAAGATACCAGAGGGTTGAACACAGGTTAATTTAGTGACTTAGTTGCTCATCCTGACAAGGATTGCAGTTGTTGTCCGAATGTTGCCTATAGCCCCTCAAAAAAATAACCCAATTTCTTACAGTGTTCATGATGGTGCATGATTGCGAGCTCTGGAGTACAGGCTGACAGCAGTATGAGGTTCACACAGTTCCTGTTGGTGGGCTCATAATAGTAGTTGTTCATACTAAATGCACATTCAACCCTTGGCAGAGTGTACAGAGTGAGGACTGTGAATGATGTGTGAACTGCTGTTGAAATTGTGGCAGTTCAAAAGGAAAAGAAAAAGCTGTATTTACAGAGAAAGAAGGAGAGGGATGGCACAAGAAAGTGTGTGCAGAAGGCTAGAGTGGAAAGAGAGTTCCTATTTATTTATTTTCAAGGGAAATATGTATCAGTATAAGTTCACTCAAAAAAGTATCAATTCTATCTCTCACAATACAAAATTCACTTGTAAAAAAAGCTCATAAGTTGTGAGATATACCCCCATTGTTACTATCATTACAGCAGATTCACAATAGAAATGAAACTTTGCTTCAGCTGATCTCAGTGCACTTCATTAGTTACAGTGGAGCAATGAGTAACAGTTCAAGAAATCCCTTTTGTAAAAAAACTGTAAACGTCATACTTGTATAGCGCACTACTCACCCGTTAGGGTCTCAAGGTGCTGTACACATACTGCTGTGGAACCCCTCCTGGCTTTTCCCTGTGGGGTGCCCACTCCTAGGCAACCTCCAAGGTGAAGCCAGGCATCCCAGCACTGTTGGGGCCGTTGTGGAGATTAAGCAACTAATTGCCCAGAGTTACAGAGTGGGACCCATGAATTAGATTAAGCACCGATGCGAGAATTATCAGGTCTGAGGAAATTGAGCCCAAGACCTGAAGTGGGAATTGAACCCTGGTCCTGGGCCACATTTCTGCACCAAGGTCTGCTGCTCTAACCATTGAGCCACACTTCTCAACACAGGGTTGTCCTTGCAAGTTATAGACATAAATACAGGTGATAAAAACAGACTTACTTTACTTTAAACAATCCTTGTGTTTTTAGATATGATTTCTGGCACGAAATGCACAAATCCAAAATCTGTCTTTATGAAAAATAGTTGGAAAAATGCGCTGATGTCCTGGGAGCATTGCCAACCTTGAAAAATATGAGATGTAGGGTGTGCTATTACTGAGCCACTTCTAAAAGAAACATGAGGGCCTATATTATCAATATTTCACTCAATGGGACACAGCGAGCCACCTTGCTGCACTGCACTATGTAAAGGGCAGGAAAGTGAAGTATTTAACATTATACGGGTACCTTCCTGCACAAAAACAATCCTCACAGGCATTTCCTTCATTTAAGTGTGCTGCAGACTACAGCACACTTCGATAGAGAAAATAACTTGAATAAAATAAAGATATTTATCCTCCTTGTGCCTCTGATGAGGAGGTGTACAATTCTGACACGTTCTCAAGTCTACCTTGCTGATAAATCTGGAAATGTGGCAGAATGCATGGGTGGATACATGGGAACACCGATGCTCCACTCATGGCATGTCTCCCTGCCGCAGAGTAATGCCAAGGCAGTGATTTGCGCTGCCTTGCATTACTCTACATTTATCAAGCCATGCAGGGCCACTGAAGGTGGCCTTGCATGCCTTGATAAATCTCATTTAGGTTTTACGTCACCCTTGTGTCCTCTTGATAAATACGGGGCACAATGTTAAGAAGATGAACCCAAAATGCTAAAAATTGTGACAGTCAATGAAGATGCTGATTCTACAGAAAGGAAATAACAGGATTGTAAAGCAACTCGTTTTGCTTCCTGCCTCCTTTTATCTAGCCCATGAAGGCTACCACTATTGGATCACTATTGACCTTGAAGACTTTCTTCTTTCAAGATGGTCAAATTGTCCCTTTGTCTCTGCATAAAAAAGTAAAGTATTTCCTCACCAACTAATCCAGGGGTGTGGAATTTATTAAAATATCTACTTGTCCACGGGACAGGTTGCTTCTCAAATCTACTTGTCCTGTAAAAAGATCTACTTGTCCCTTTGGTGGCATGTAGTGTGGCGCCAAATTATGGCAGCAATCTCATTATGTAAAAGCTCTTATAATAGCCTCTCTGATTATGCCAGGGCTACTACCATAGTAGGGCTTGAATACTTGCAGTTTCAATCCCTACTGTAGCAATTTCCATATTTTTCCACGTTTCTGCAGATCTGCATACTGGGGCTGGAGGAAGCAGTAAGCAATAGTTCCAGGGCTGGAATGCCTTTGAGTCTGCAAACCTGCTAACCTGCATGTTTTAAAGATTTTCACCAGCTTCTCTCTAATATTTTCCCATAATAAGAAAGGTTGGACATTTACTCCTGACAATGGCAGAATTAGAACTTCTTCCAGGGTTGGGAAGAAAGTGGCTGGAGGGAAAATGAATTTGCAAATGCTCAATAGATTTTCACATGAGCAAATCTACACATGCGTATTAACCCATGCTAAAATACAGTTCACAAATATTTTATAGGGGTACGACATATACCATGGGTGCACTTCTGTGACTTTAAGAATTTGGGGCCACATGTAGGTAGGTTCAGATTTGCGACCCGCAAATTGCAAGTCACAAATCTGAATGTAGGATGGTGTCCCTGACACCATCTGTGATTCGCAAGGGCTTCGCAAATGCACACCTCATGAATAATCATGAGGTGGGTGGCAATTTGCGACCCCCTTGCAAATGGCGGCCTCACAGGGATGGTGGCCTGCTGGAGACAGCAGACCAACATGTCTGTGACTGCTTTTCAATAAAGCAGTTTTTTTGTTTTTGTAATGCAGCCCATTTTCCTTAAAGGAAAACGAGATGCATTACAAAAACGAAAAATGAAACGTTTTTGTTTAATTTTTTCAGAGCAGGCAGTGGCCCTGCGGACCACTGCCTGCTCTGAAAAAATGTTTACAGTGACATTCACAATGGGGAAGGGGTCCCAGGGGGACCCCTTCCCTTTTGTGAAAGTGTTAGCACCCATTTGAAATGGGTGCAAACTGCGATTGGTTTGCGCCCGCAAAACAATCCTACATTGCACTGCGAGTCGCAATTAGGAAGGGGACACCCCTTCCTAATTGCGAGTCCCAAACCTGTTTTGCGATTCGGTAACCAGGTTACCGAATCGCAAAACTGGGTTTGTGCATTGCAATGTGCTTTTTGCACGTCGCAAACAGCGAAAGTCGCTGTTTGCGACATGCAAAAAGCTACCTACATGTGGGTCTTGGTCCCTAATTAGGTCTGGTGTTAAAGACATTTTGTTTTTATTAAACTTCTATTTCTCTCTCTTTCGGCTGGCTTTACTGTGAGTGATCACATTCTTCTCTTCCACAAGGAGCATATTGGCACTCAAAGTAGTTTTGTTCAGTGTCAGGAACTACAGTGGCAATCAGTGGCGTAACGAAACTGGAGGGTGCCCCTTTACAAAGAACATGGAGGAGCCCCCTCTCCAGACTCACTCAGGGCAGGTGCTGTGCTGAAGGGGCCCCCTGGAGGGCGGCTGCGGGGCCTTTGTTATGCCACTGGTGGCAACGTGTGCTTTTAGAGTTCAAAAACGTTTTGGGGGGGTTTTGCCAGTGTTTGTTACAATGTTGAGGGCCTGGTAGCTCCCACAACAATAAAGTGTTACAAAAGCCATGTCAAAACAAGACACGCATTGATGAAACTAAAAGACTTATAAAAATATGTCAGATCAGTTGGCTTTGTCAGTGTTTGTTTATTTTCATGCTTCCCATAATCGTGTTGAAAATGGTTACACTGATTTTCCATTAGAAATATTTTTGGGAAATACTAGCATGCATCAAAACATTTTACTAAATGACACTTCATTTGCATCTAATCAGAGAGCATTCTGGGAGCATTATACTTAGCCTCATAGCCTAAACTTTTCAAACATGTGTATACACGTTTTTTTTTTTTTGTACTGGAGCCATTGTCAGTAGTGAAGTGTGACCTTAAAACATTTATTTACAGCACTCACCCTAATAATGAAAGTTTTCAAATAATGAACCATAAATACAAGTTCGAACAGCATTATCTTTTGGAAACACATTACCTCAACTGTAGAGAGTTCCACTCTCTGTAAACAGGCAGCCAAAGGGTTTGTGCTGCAGAGGGTTGGGCCTACTTGTCCCAAGGACAAAGTAAACATAAAAACTTGTTGCCCTTGACCTCAAACAAGATGTCCTGGGCGTCAGGCGATAGGAATTCCACATCCCTGTAATCTAGTCAGGCCGACAGCAATGGAGTTTGGGCTGGCTACATGGACCCTTTAGACCTGCTGAATCAAAGTGCCTTGAATCCTGTGTACAGCGAGCTACCTGGGTTTGGGTAAAAGATGCATAGCGCCCAGGATCCTAATGTTTCTAGTTGAGGATCCTGTCGATGGGGCGATGCGAAGACCAGTGTTGAGAATGTGGCACACAGGCAAGGCAATGTGTCGGTTCTGAGGCTGCCGTAGATGGAGGTCTGAGGTCCTTTCGCCAAGAAAAGTGTTGCGCAGTTGAGGTTTCAAAGGATTTGTATTAGTCCCAAGATGAGGGATACAGCAGTGATAGAAGTCTTTTTTGTGACGGGTCCTATCCATGCAACAGCGGTGATGCTTCAGTTCTGCTTGGGTATGTGCTGCTCAGCTGAACAGATGTGTTGGCTCGGCTTAGGGATGCTTTGCTTAGTAGAGGATGTGTTGGTTCAACTGGAGAATCATCTTAGGCCTGCTTCCAAGGGTCCAGGACTGCAGTGGCACCACTTGACAGGGCAGACTCTCAGATGGCAGAGTCCAGGTGCAGAAGAAGGGCAGTTGGAAGTCATTTATGTCCCTGAGACTTAAAACAGGAGGCCAGCCAGCTAGCCCTTGGAGTCACTCTGGGTTCAAGTGATGCAGGTCCAGTCCTTCTCACCCATACAGGGGGACAACAGGCAGCCGGGCAGCACAGCAAGGCATGAGTACAGCAAAGCAGCAGCCCAGTAGAGTGGCAGTCTTTCTTCCCCGCAAAATATTCACAGGTCCAAAAGTGTACTGAAGTGGCTGTATCAGAGGTCCAGTACCTATACCCAGTTGGGCCTTTGAAGTGTGGTGACTTTAAAGACAGGCCTTTGAAGTAAACAAGGTCCTGCTCTTGCTGTCCTGGCTCAAGCCTCACTAGAGGGGGTTATGCAGCCCTTTGTGTGGGAACAGAACACAGCCTATTCTGATGTAAGTGAGGCTGGAGCAAGCTCCTTCCTCCCATCCTGCCAGGATTGCCCATCAAGTCACATTTAAGCTCCCATTGTGTGTGGCTGTTTAGGGGGAATACACAAAGTCCAACTGTCATCCCCCACAGGCAAGTGATTGGACACAGGAAGCAGGCTGAAGCAGGAAATTGCCAACACTCTAAAAGTAGCATTTTCAGAATTGCAATTTGAAATCTGATTTCACCATAAGTTGTGATTTTAAATTGTGAATCCAGAGACACCAAACTTGAAAAGTTAATTTCTTCCAGATTGTAAATTACACTTATAAGAAGTAATAATAAGTTAATTCCAATGTTATCCCATGGGAGAGCAATAGTGAAAAACAATGTTGGGAGTTTTTCAATACCAGGACATGTAAAACTTAAACATACATGTCCTGCCTTTAAAGTGCACTGCACCCTGCCCTCTGGGTTGTGCAGGGCCTACCTTAGGGGTCACTGATATGTATAAAAAAGGAAGGATTGAGCCTGAAAAAAAGGTTATTTTGCCAGGTCAACATGGCTGTATAAAACTGCACATACAGGCTCTGCAATGACAGGCCTGCAACATGGTTAAAATGCTACTTAAGTGGGTGGCACAATCAGTGCTGCAGACCCAATAGTAGCATTAAATTTACAGGCCCTTGGTACATGTAGTATCACTTTATTAAGGACTTATAAGTAAATGAAATATGTCAATTTGGGATAAACCAATATTACCATGTTTAGGGGAGAGAGCACAAACACTTTAGCACTGGTTAGGAGAGTGGTAAAGTGCACAGATTCCTGAACGAGGTCAGAAAAGTGGAGGAGGTTGGCAAAAAGTTGAGTTTGTGAGGTTCAGGGTCCACCTAGAGTGACTCCCACCCATGTCTTAGGTATATAAAGAATTGGATAATGTGAACTAATGTTGATGGTAAAAACTCCTTTTTGTAAGAAAGCACCTTTGATATTGAGCACTTCAAAACTTTACGAAGAGATTGATAGAATCTAGGGATAAATATAACCCAAAACGGTGGTTAGGTTTTTTAAATTAGTGTAAGGAAGCTATTAAAGACCAGATGGAATCTCTTAAAGATACTCATGAGAAAGTGAGATATAAAAATAGCCATTTGAGGATTGTCCCCACTGCACCACCTCCTCTATATTTGTTTGTCCAAATGACTATAAATATTCCTGAAACAGTGAAAAAGAGATGATCCAAGCTTTATAACTCTGGCAAGATATTCCTGGGGTGGATCACTGAGTGCACCAAGGAGCAGTGCAGCACCAATCCATAAGCACATGGGTTGGGTGCAGGGAGTGACCATGCAATCAAGTTCAGTGAGCAGCTGCTTAACAGCTGCAGCCTGTCTGAGAGTAGTGCAACGTGCACTAGAGCTAGACAAGAGGCTGACACAAAGACCCACCATTGATAAAAAATTGCTCCCGACCCCACTAATCTGAAATGCAGGCTCAGAACAGTCAAGATTGCTTTCAGGAATAGACTATACTGACATAACTCAATAAAAAGAAGTGTTAAAAAACAGAGTGCTATCAGACCATGATCCAGAATAGTATGAGACCCACAGGGGGACGAAGAGCCCGGGACCCATGTGCCATTACCTGAAAGATAGTCCCCTTCACCTTCTGATGAGGGCAGTGATGATTCCAGTGACCTTTTGCACATGCATCTTGGTGCCTTTTTCCCCTTGTAAACATACCCTTGCAGCAGAGAATGGGTTATGTCACTGTTCATGCCCATTGGCCCCCACCTGACCGTCTGAATATCACCCATCAGTTCTTCAAGACACAGGATAATCCCCAGAGATTCAAAGAGGAATTGCAAACTGTTTTTGAATGTCATGATCTTAACTGGGCTCAGGTTATTAAATTTCTACATATTATTATAGGAGACAAGGTAAAAGAGCGGCGGGTGAGTAAAGCCACCTAGCCACCACAAATATTTGCAGTCAATTCCGCTTCAATCACTGTTAGAGATACCTTTCTGAAGGCTTTCACTGAAGTGTGTCAAACTAAACCGGATAACACCAGGATTGATAATTGTAAACAAAAAACAGACAAACCCTGCCGATTTCCTTGATCATATCAAATATATGTTTAATCCCTATTCTCGTATTACAAATGCCTTCAAAATGTCTCAAAAGTAAGAGCTTCTTTCAGTCAGGGATGCTTCCAAAGGTAGTTGATCAATTGAGAGCTATATGTGCTTGCTGGCACAACAAAATCCTGTCTGAATTGGTTTCTACAGTGAATCCCTGTGTAGCAGTTCAATAAAGTAAGAATCAATTGTATCTAAACTATGGCATTACAAACTAACTCATTCCAACAAAGGATAGAGGGAGGGGCCATTATGTAATATAGCCACTAAGAAGACCATAACCATCTCAATGAACTCGAAGTAAATAGTTGGTGTAGCCCATGCCTTTGGTCTCCTTTAGATGTAGCAAGAGTTCCTCATTCCATAGGACCTATGTCAAATATTTACTTGATGCCTTTCGATTGCCTATTAAAAAAATCAGTTGGGACCCCTTTTCGATGCAGTGAGCGTTCCTCACTACATGAGTCCTATGTCAAATGTTTACTTGATGCCCTGCAATTGCCCCTGAAAGTAGCTGTTGTCAAGTGAACTGCTCACCAAGCCACTTAAATTGAGGTGTCCAAATGTAGTGCTCTGGCTGACTGCACTGCTAAAAATTCTGTGTTTCCCCCTGGTTTTGAAGTTACTGGACTGTGGAGACCGTATGTGCATACAACAGAATCTTTCAGAAGCAAAACGAATGCATGGACAAGGTATGAATGTCAAAAGCATTTACATAGTTTATGGCAAGACAAACGTGGTGAAGTGGTTACCCCAATGAATTACTTCTGAATCTAGCCTACTTATATCATTATAATGCAGGTTTGTCGAGATGGTATGATCTGTGTCACTCCAAACCATTTTGCAACTTATTTTACAAAACAACTGCCATAACTGTGCTATATGTAAACCCTATAGTGTTGAAAAAGAGAGCAATACCTCCTAAGTTGCATACCCATCTGTCCTCATACAGATCTATTTCATCTAGATATGCTGGTGTTGTTGAAATGTTTATGTATTGATATTACATTTTCTGGGTGGATTTAGGCTTACCCAGGTACTCAGTATTATTTTAGCCAAGAGACTATTGCTGACTTTCTTCCATGGTTTAGAAACTCACTTTGTGTTCTATATAGTTCAGCAAAGCTGGAATCATTTTGCAGCCCATCCAGAATCATCTAGAAAGGTAAAGGGGTACAACGGAAATTTGAAAAAAACAAAGGGGCAGATTTAATAACCCCTAGCACCTCCTTGCGCCACATTAGCACCAATTTATTTCATGCTAATGTGGCCCAACTAAGCCAAAATCAATGCACCAAATTTACAAAGTGGTGCAGTGCATGCATTACACCGCTTTTTACCCCTTTGCACTACATTATGACTGCACCAGGCATAATGTATGTAAAGGGGGCGTTTCCCAATTAGAGGGGGCTGAAAAGTGGTGCAAAGAAATCTAAGCAATTCCTTTGTGGGTTTTTTTGGCACTTTTAATGCCTGCTCATAGCAGGCGTTAAGAGGGGGCACACCATTGTTTACAGTGGGCCTCAATGGGCTTTGCAGGATTACCGTCAAAATTTTTGATGCTAATTCCGCAAAGCTCCAAAGTAGCATTAAAAACTCTGATGCTGGTTCCCTAATGACTGTCTTGGTGCACCGTCTCTTACATACAGCGTGCACATGGTGGCGTTAGGGGGGGCCCTAAGTGGCGCAAGAAAAGTGGCGCTGCACTAGGTGCAGCGCCATTTCTCTCAAATCTGGTCCAAAATGCCTAAGATATGCAGAGGATCTGAGTTTAAGTAGTCTGAAACGATATCCTCAGAGATCATGTCTAAAAGAGCCACTCCTATTGAGAGGACTAAGTTGAGTCTGTATGAAATTTGAATTCATTTTGTGATTCGTTCTGCTAACCTTCCTGTGTCTCTAGATTTTGGTTAATTTGCATTTATACGAAGATATGTTTGTAGAATATTGCAAACAATTGATTCGCTGTCTCAATAGCGTCTGGTCTTAGATCCAAGCTGCACTGCCCACCAGCCAAATTGAAATCTGCCATGGTCTACAGCCTGGCGTCTAGATCCACATCAAGATGCACTAGCAGAAATTAGCACTCCCTCTTTGATGGTGAGGCCCGTATCAAGTCCTGCTCATAACCAACACCACAGCCATGTGTCATGGACTGGCCATGTGTATACACGATTCTCACTGAAAGCAGACCATGCAACCTAAAATTGTTTGGACCTACTGACCTAAAGTCCTCCTACCACAAAAAATAGATGATGAGGATGTTATCAGACTGCAGCTGGTCCATCTGCTTATGACTACAATATGTGACCACAGGAGTCGGAAGCCCCCGTGCTACCACATCTGGCTGGCCATCTTTGCTACAAACGTGGTTGGATCATACTGTGGCATGCCATGAACGGGTGGGTGCTGAGCTGGAAGAAATAAACTGCACTAGGCACACAGCCTATTCTCAAAACAAATGCTCAATTTACAAAGATAATATATTTTTGCAAATTGTATATCAATGCAAGCAGAATCAGAACCGCTCTTCATGCTGGATGTGCTTCCATGTCCCCACTAACACTAATGGTGGAGTACTAGTGATTCCAGTTACTTCGACTGGAAGGAACAGTGTCATGACTTACACCTATGCAGGCATTTTATATGTGAACGTAACAAAAATACCACCTTGTTACTCTTACTTCTCTTGCCTGATCAAGAGCTTTGTCTGCCGCTGTTCATCTTACGACTGCCCATGGGTTGGTTTGGGAATTTAGATGCAGCAGCATTTATGTGGGACATAGTGAGTACAATGTATCTATTATTACTTTTTCAGTCTTTACTTAAGATACAATCCTACAATTGTTCCTTTGTGCATACTCTTTAGTTCCAGTGTCACTGATGACCAGCCTGGAGTTTACTATGTTTGCAGGGACAGGGATTATATCTAGCAGTTTTGGCTCATTTTATTGTGTGTATATTGTGCCCTCTATTATATAGTTGCTATTTGACCACATGTCCTACATAGGTGACAAACCAAAGATTTCTTATAGACTACTTGTTCCTTTGTCATTTTGATTCTAAGCTATGGAATGGGACTCTGCAAAATAGATTAGCTCTTAATTATGTCCTGGCTGCTAAGGGATGCGTTTGTGCTGTTTTTGAGGTTGAACACTTCACATCATGAACAGATTGGCAAAATATGTGACGACCATAGACGATGTGTGGACTTTTAAATGGTGGGACATTTGGACAAGGTTGCCAAGTATTTTTGGAGGTTCGGGTATGAAAATACTCAAAGTCGTATTGATCATTTTCATGGCCATTTTACTGATTAACATCTTTGTCCGAGTCCAGTGGCGTCCGGCAGCTTTAGGAGGAAGGGGGGTGGGCGGGGCACACATACACACACTCATTGTTGCACACACAGACATGCACGCACGCACATCCATTAACAACACTCATACCATTCAAACATGCACGCACGCACCAACCAAACATTCATTTTAAAACATCACACACACTCATTCTTTCACACACGCACGCACGCACATCCATTAATAACATTCATACCATTCAAACATGCACGCACGCACCAAACATTCAATTTGAAACATCACACACATACACACACACTTACCTTCAGCCTCCAGGTCCCAGGAGGGTTGGGACTTCTGCCTTCCCTCATTGGCTGACCTTAGGTCACCCAATGAGGAAAGGCAGCAGTCCCAGCCTCGTCACAGAGTGGGATGGGGTCAGTGAGACTGCTGACCCCACCCCACTCTGTGACGAAGTGTCACTGATTGACAGTCGCCCTGGGCACTTCAGGGCTTAAACTGAAGCGCCCAGGGAGAGTGTCAATTGGTGACGCTTTCCTCGTCACCCAGGGGAGGGCCTCGAGGCACCTTTGCTGGGCTGAGGAGGTCACGCCCATAGGAGCTGTGATCTCCTCAGCCCAACAAAGTTCAGCTCAGGCAGCCAGGAGTATGCGCAAATCGCGCATGTCTGCTCCTGGCTGCCTGACCTGAACATGAAGAGTGTCTGTCAGGCTGACCTTTGTTCAGCCTGACAGACACTCTTCATGGGGGGCAAAAGGTGGGTGGGCGTGGCCCCTCTGCCCTAAAGGACGGGCCGCCACTGTCCGAGTCTTTACTACCTCCTTGTCAAGCCTCCTTAGAGGCAATGGTACATCCTCGTTTTAGCTGCTGATAGTCATGAACGCTAACACCAATTATGATGGGTGGAAATTGACTATGGTAATTAAGAACATCATGAAATTGATGTTGGACAAGATAAGGACTGATTAATTACCATTGCAGTGTTGTGAACTGCACAACTGAAAATGTACAAGAGGGAGGGTTTGTGAAAAAAACTTTATATACATTTATTTGCATTAATATAAATGCAACCTGCCATGGCTTACGCTCAGGATAACACTGCCAACACGATGTGCCCATCTCTCATTCGGAGGCCCTTTGCATTTTACCTTTTGAGGGATGAAATTAATGAAGTATCTCACACAGCTGAAAACTGTTTACATTTTTGTTACTAGTGAAGGTTGAATTTAATTTCTCATATGGTCAGCAAGACACCTGCTCATATTCTTAATGAGAATTTTATCATGTGACTACAAACAGATACTTGTGTATATTAAGATATAAATTTGATTTTCATCTTTCCTCTTTGAACTTGTCTCCTCCTATGATTTTCGGGAGTGGGGGGGGGCTGGCCTGTTCATTCTGTGATTAACAGATAAATTAATTTTAATTTAGTCAAAAATTATGTCAGACTCTGAACTCACTAAGAAAGGAGGAATGCATTATACGACAAGCAGGGCACATGAGAGGGGATCAAGGGGCAGTGGAGAGGGAGGCAAATGCGAATTGGTAGGGTATTAAGTGAGAGAAAACATAACCAACATTTTTGAAGACTTTCAAAGCAGAGAGAGTAATAGTGTGTACGCGTTTTTGTCTGTATTTATGTAAAATGTCCTTGTGAAATCCCAAGGACACCTCAACATCCCGAATTGAAAGCACATGTACCCAACTATTTTCCATAAAGTTGTGTTGCCAAAATAGGAGTACTCAGATCGACTCCCCTTTATAAACAGCCCTGCAAAAAAGGGAATGCATCTTTAAGGGGGGTGGGGGATGTGGCGGGTCAGTAGTGCCAGTTACATGGCTGCCTGATTCTCAAACTGTGAAATTCAGAATGTGCCAATATGCAGGGGTATCAGTTGGACACGTTTTTCTAGGAACGAGGATAACGAGATGAAGGCATTCACTAGGTTTGCTGGTTCAGGTTTGCACTGTTTGTTTGCCAATTTGTTACAGATATTTCTGTTTCCTATGAATCTGTTTCACATAGTCAGAAGCAGCTGGTGCAGAACTGCTTGGAAGGGCCACAGGATGGAATAATGGATGAAAGAAACTCATTAGAAGGGACCATTGCTTATAGAAGAGTGTATTACATTTCTGTAGATACATTTGCGATGGAAGAAATATTTATATGAACCGCCACGTTAGCCACTGACAGAACAATATAATACTGTTCCAATGAGTGGTTCAGGAGTTCAGTCTGGCTGTCTGTTTGTGAATGGCACGAGGATTAAACCCAAGAACCCAAGGCATGTCTTGCCTAAAAATTCATGTGAAATGAGTTACATGGTCAGTATTGATTTTCGTCGGAATCCTCTAAAGTAAATATTTGAGATCCAGGAACAAGTGGGTGGATGAGCTAGTATTTTTTTGTTCCAACAGAATGTGACAATTCGGGCATGTTGTGAATGACAGTGATTGCTGTCAGTTTATGTGATTTTGGTTACTCAGTTGGACAATACAGGTGCCTGTGGTTAGGGCGGTATTGGGATTGGTATTGCTTGCAACAGTGCCTCATTTGCGGTAGAACTATTGCTGGATCCGATTCCCAATAAATATTCTCAGTGCTTAATTTGTAAATAAAAAGGTTCCAGTGCCCAAAGCCCTCCTCTTAAACACGTGGCTGCTGCAATTAAATGTGCGAACATGGGATACTGAGACAACATAAGTGTCTTTTGCTCACAGTAAACGTTGAGGCAGAAAAATAAGTGCCGGCCATCTAAAATAAGTGCCGGTGCTCTGCACTGGAAAGAACGGGCACAAATTAAGCACTGAGTATTTTCCATAAATAACAATGTGCTAGAGTAAATGCTTTGTCTTGACCTGAATGTCCAGCACTGGGATGGTTATAGTGTTTATTCATTTTTTGATTTCACCAAAAAGTATTACATGGCACTTACTAAATAATAATACTGGATTTCAGTGAATATTTTTGCATATTGTTTTCAAGCAGGATTTGTGTTTTAGTAGGTCAGTCATTTTGATTTCCTTTTGAAAATGAATAAAATCTGCAGAAAAAAGTCATATTAAATACAATATAAAATGTAAATCCCTTCTCGAAGTAAAATTACAAGGTCCTCGTGTAACTTATTACACAACATTTCACGTTATCCCTTTCAAGTTATTTGATTTTTTTCATTCTCCTCCTCCTTGTCGTTCATATAAAATATCAGAACATTACTAAGATACCAAACTGGTCAAATTTTTGCACAGTTTTACGGCCTTTATTTGCAAATGTATGCGATAGCTGGATAGAAGTTTGTATTTGTATCTTATTATTCATAGAGCGCAGGTCCCAATAATGGCTGCAGGAAAATAGGAAACGTAGTCCATCTTCTACCCGTGGAGGGTGCAATCATAAGCTTTATGTTATATATTTTCGATTGTGAAATGAAGACTCAGAGGTACAGAATACCTAATCTGAATTTAATGTAAAATGATAAAATATGGAGAGTGTCACAGTCTTGCTAGACTTTCACGCCCTATGTACTTCTATATAGCAAGTATTTAGGGCCTCATAGCCAAATTCAGCATCATATTATAGACCTCCATTTTGACGTTTTCAGGAACATTGGTCCAATTTTTTAAACATTGCTTTTGACTATGTGTTCTGGCTCACACCATAATTTGTGAAGGCCCAAACTTGTCAGGGAATCTTGACTACACCAACTCCATGGTGATCACAGACCTTTAACCATGTTCAAAACAATATGGGGACCTTATTAGTAAACCTTTGCTTCAGGACTGGAACAAACGTGGAACCAAAGGCGAAATGGCTTAGTGCCTGCAGCCTGTTCTATAGATTCACTTCAACTTCCCATCAAAGAGGAATTATCGATGTGGAAATAGGAAGAACTATTTTAAACAAATGTATTAGGGAACCAAGTGAAGCATTAACATTAATTGACCCCCATAACAGAGCTCCATAAAGGGCCCTTGACTCTTATGTAGCCAAACAAAACTTTAAGAGGGCAGAGAATACACAGTTGTCCATCTTGAAATTAGAAAAGCTATAATATGTGAGCTGCCAAGTCACCACAACTGCATAAATGCTGCCTTAAATAATCATACCTCTCAATTGGGCCAGCTTAATCCCAATTAAGTGGAAGGATTTACATTTGGTCATCTCTTTTCCAAATGACAAACTTTTACATTTCCAGGCATTTATTTTCAACTTTTTGGTAACAATAATTTTAGAAATTGGAGGGCATATTTACAATCCCCATGGTGCATGGCAGTGCAGCAAGGCACTTGCTGTTCTGCCCTGCGCCACCCGGAAAGGGCAAAAATGTACCGTATCTACAAGATGATGGAGCACAAATGGCCACCATGTGCCATCGCAGACACCCTTGCACCATGGTGCATGGGTATCTGCTTTGTGGGGATGTTTGTTTTTGTGCTTTGTGCAGAAAGGGACACCTTCCTGCACAAAAACAATCAATGGAGGTGATTTCCTCCATCTATGCGTGCTGCAGAATGCAGCACACATAGAAAGAGAAAAAAATGGGGCGAAATAATGTTGCGTCTCTCAGTTACGCCTCCCTTACGCCACCACTGGGAAGGCGTAGGCTTTAGATACATTCCCAGATTCATAATTTCTGGTAAATCTGGGAATGTGTCAAATGCCATGAGTGTCACGTGGGGACACCCACTGAAATGCCCATGGCACGCCACACTAATGCAGTGTGAGGCAATGCAGCGACTGGCGTTACACTGTCGCACACCATATCTACAAGGCCATGAAAAGCCACGCAGGGTGGCTTTATGTTGCCTTGTAGATATGACTGTGCACTTTGCATCACAAAAATGATGGGGTAATATGCCCCTCGGTTTCTGGTTGGCAGAGGTATGCACCATGTCTAAGCAGGAACCTCAATCCTAGTCAGGGTAAATCAGTTACTCATCATAAATTAACCTGTGGTCACCCTCTGGTAGATTGGTACAGAGAAGGCAGGCTTAACTTAGGCAATGTGTAAGTATTTGTGCAATACTTAAAACAGTAAAACTGTGAAAAGACCACACAAAAAGAATGCACACCAGGCTAGAAAAATAGTGCTTAATGTAATAAACAAAATAAGACCAAATCAACAAACATCAAATAAGTAGAAGTTGAGATACGAATTTTTAAAGAATGCCTGCAAATATAGTGCTTAGATGCCAACCTGGGCTATCTGGCTGCACTATACTGAGTCTTATCTGAAAAGTCAAGCTGACCGCTACGGAGCGTGGGTTGGATATAGGAACCAACCTTGTCCTCCTGAAAAAGTGCCTTTTGGATGGAGGATGCGTTGACGTCGGAGACCTGATGTGAGGAACAGAGGAGGTGATGCGCAGCCGATGCATCGTCAGTGAAGCCTTGGTGATGAAGGTGAAGCGTCCTCGTTGAGTCACACAGCCGGCGATGCCAAGGCAATGTTTAGGTGTTCGAGGGCGATGCGTGCAGTTGGCACTGTGACGTCCTTGTCCTTAGCGGCGACGGGTTGACATCAAGGAGAGATGAGGGGGTTCTGATCAGAACAGTGACAGCGATGCATGCATTTTTGTCGAAACAGTTACAGAACCAACTTCTAAGTGCCTAGGTATGAATAGGCATAACTAGGCAGGGCACGACTCACAGGTGTTAGAGTCCAGTGGCTATAACAGGGGTGAGTGAATACTTTGATGTCCCTGAGACTTCAGAATGGGAGGGAAGCCAGCAAGCTTTTGGAGTCACTTTGGTTCTGGGGATGGAAAGATGCAAGTCAGTTCTTCTGACTCCCAGGCAAGGGGGGCATCAGGGTAGGCTCAGCAAGCAGGAGTCCATCAAAGTCCACAAGAGTCCAGAATGGTGACAGGCCTTTCAGCAGTACAGCAGTCCTTTTCTTGGCAGAATGTCCTCAGGTCCAGAAGTGTACTGATTTGATAGGGTCAGAAGTCCAGTTCATATATCCAGTGGTGGCTTCGAAGTGGGGGAGACTTCAAAGAGAGGCCTTTGAAGTGCATAAAGTCCCTGTCTTGCCTGCCCTGGCTCCAAACACACTACAGAGGGCTGTTCCTTTGTGAGGGCTCAAGACCCAGCCCATTCAGGAGTACGTGTCATCTCTTCCCTCCCATCCTGCCCAGGATGGGCAATCAACATGCAGATTGCTACTCAGTCACACCTAATCTCCCTTTGTGTGTGGTTGTCTGGAGGAAGTACATAAGAGTCTAGCCTCCACCCACCCAGACATTTATTTAGAGACAGGCAAAAGGCACTAGATGATTTTAAGTAAGAAAATGCCAACTTTCTAAAAGTGACATTTTCAGAATTACAATTTAAAATCCGACTTCATCACAAGCTGTGATTTTAAATTGTGATTCCAGAGACACCAAACTCAGGGGTCCCATCTCTTCCCAATTAGAAATTACACTTATAAAATGTAATAAGGCAATCCCTATCTTACATTTGGGAGAGATAGGTCTTGCAGTAGTAAAAGACTAATTTAAGAGTTTTTCACTACTTGGACATGCAACGCTTAAAAGTACATGTCCAACTTTTTAAATATACTGCACCCTGCCCTTGGGGCTCTCTAGGGCCTACCTTAGTTGTGACAAATGTATTAAAAAATAAATGTTGGGGCCTGGCAAGTGGGTTAACGTGCCAGGTCCACATGACAGTTTAAAACTGCACCCACCAGAGCTGCATTGGCAGCCCTGAGACATGGTTAAAGCACCACTGAAGTAAGTGGCACAATCAGTGCTATAGGGCCACCAGTAGCATTTCATTTGAAGGCCCCTTTGCAAATGTAGTGTAGTTTACTAGGGACTTATAAGTAAATTAAATATGCTAATTGTGGACAAGCCAATTGTAGCATGTTTTAGGGAAAGAGCACATGAAGTTTAGCACTGGTCAGCATTGGTAAAGTGCCCAGAGCCCTAAGGCCAGCAATATGGAAGTCAGCAAACAGGAGATCAGAAGGCAAAATGTTTAGTGGAAACCACATCAAGGACGCAAGGTCTAACAAATAAGACTCAAAAACAACTAACAATTAGGATAGCGCCAACTCTGGCCAGGAGTTCAGTGCTGTCAGTGTATGTATTGCTGGGACTAATGCTCCATCCGAATTCGGTACATTTGGTGTCACTTTAAACAGAATAGAAACATGGGTCTCATGCATGTACGGGCAGGTTGCAAATAATGGATGGAAATTGCATGCAAACATTTTGTGACTTTCATGTCATTTTGGGATGTGATTTATGAATTTATATGTAGCATCACGAAATGTCTACATGCAGAGGGTCACAAAATTAACCATGTCATTATTATTAAACAGGCAGGTCATTATTTGCGACTATTTACCTACGAATGCCTTGAAAGTTACCTACAAGGCCTGTGACCTTTCCAAGTATGTGTTTGTCTTCCCAAATGATAAACTCATTTAGCAGCAGCAGTTCATCTCAAAAACGGCAGATGCTGCTAGTTTTCATTCAGTGTTTCCCAGTAAAACGGTCTGATCCCATCCCTCTCAGCCACATGAGGTGATTCCAAAGGGGAAGCTGTCTAACAAGAATACCTTAGCTTTGCAAATCAGATACCACCCTAGCTCAGTTGTCCTTATCTGGGCAATGGTTTGCAACCGTAAATGTGATCACAATTAGGAAAGGTTGCCCCTTTCACGCCCTCAGCTATATTGCTGATTTAAGATAAAAAAATAGCAGAAACCCTTTTGTGATTTGATTTTGTTTCTGACTCACAGGGGTTTGATACATACCAAAACACTCTTTGGTGTGACAAACCCTGCAAAATGTCGAACTGCAAGGTTTGCAACATCAAAATTGGGCTGTGTGTTAAGCATCAAATCATGTAAAAACACATTAAAAAGTAAAAGAGGTAACACACATCCTTGACGTACCCCTTATTTACCTCACATTTTTAGGTACAGTTGTCCTGAAACCCGCACATTATGGCTGTTGTGCAATATTAACATGAGCAAACACTTACTTCACTTAAATCAAAGGGCACATTATGGCAAGCCAATGCGTTTCTCTTTAGAGAGTGCTTCATGGTACCAACTGCAGAATCTATTTAAACAAGCATTTGCAATGCAATGGGTCTCGCATTCGCTCGAGTTACAGCTATCAGCGTTGTAAACTCCTAACCGGACCTTTCTTGCCACATAAATTGAAAAGTAATACAGTTTCACATGAGCGAGCCGATTCAAAGCGCCACGCCATGAGTGTGAACCAGCAAAATGTCTTCATTAAAAAAAATGTGCGGTCAATGTGTACTCGTGTGCATAAAGTCCAAACTTACAAAGAAGGGGGGCGTCTCCTTTACTTTTAAGGTTGGTAAAAACAGGAAAACAGTCAATAATAGCTCGGGCTCCTGACATGTTGGAAGGTAAGGAAAACAGGGAGACAAAAAACTCACACCCAGCAACAAATGGACATGGAAATGCAGCTCTGATTGTCAGTTTCACATCTATGGAAGTTTAAATTCACAACAAATGTAGTTAAAAAAATGGAAATATAAAGTACCTGTGTTACACTCACTAAACAGGTAAATTCCAGGGGTAGGTAGGGGATGGATAGATGGATGGGTTTTGATTGGTAGACTGGTTGGTTGATTCAGGGAGTTACGTAGGTTGGAGGAAGGACGTGAACATATATTTAGGGAGGGAGATGATAGATAGATAGATAGATAGATCATGAATGTCCCAATATAGCAGCTAAATGCACTTCTTACAGGATTACACAGTTTGGTCCACTGGAACAGAGGGAGGAGCGAAGAAATGGTCAGAGACAGAGAAGGGAGGGTGAGCCGCAGAGATGCTTGGTAAATCGTGGTAAAATTATATAGTGCTTGTCCTGGGTTCCTGCGGGTGCCGTGACTGCCAGGGGATTAAAAATATGGTAGGCAAACATGGCTATTTCTGGGGCATCAAATGTGTGCAATCTCATTTAACAACTGAAACGCAACACGATTATTTTTTTGGTTCACTTTTTCAAACAACGACTGGGAAGCGAGGTGTAAATCAGAAGTTTCGTACAGAATGTGTGTGACTATTATAGGAACCTGAAACTTAAATTCGTAGTAATGTGTGCCGAACTGGCAATTTAGCTGGAATAGATTTAAAATGTTGCATTTAACCTTTTTTACTTCGGCCCGCGTTAGTCCCTTTAATAATGGTCAACATCAAATGTTTTGGGTCTGAAGCTAGGGCATTCCAAAGTGGTGACGTCACGGAGCAGGTCCCTGCTTTTAGAAACAATGAACAGGCCGTGACTCAAAAGGCGCTGCGCTGCAGAAATGAAGGCGCACTGCTGCAGTTAAATAAGCGATGCGTGTACCCATACCAGATGCTGTGCGTTATAGTAATTTTACCACTCAGAAGAGATAAACAATGCTACAGTGCACTGCGATCTTTATTAGAATGCATCCTTTTAAAATCCTATCTCTTAAAATACTGGTTATGACATGCCATATTGAGGAACAATCACTCGTACACGGCGGTGGCACAGGTCGGGTGACCAGCAGAGTGACCTACAGCAAACTCCTGCAAGAATACCTGCAGTAGCATTGCACAGATACTCATGTCTGCCTGTATATTCTGCTCTCTCGTTTGCTCAGTAATTATTCGGCATCCCCGGCCCGGTGAGCAGAGACCTGTGCACACACACTGCTGCCGCTAACTGTGCATGCAGTAAGTGACTGCAGATGTCGGTTTCTGCAGTACCCACATCTCGACACCCTGCAGGCATCGTGCCTCGAGCCTGCAGCCGCGTACTTCGCAGTGACCCCTGGAAGTGCGGTTTATTAGCAGTGTGAGCAGCACAGCTCCGCACTCCGCATTAGTTAATAACACCTGTTCAATGAAGCTTGCAAGTGTCACTGCAGTACCCTACCACTCCGACCACTTCACCTCCACAAACATCATCACAGGCGCCCAGAACGAGGGGCCGGAAGGTGTACGGTAAAACTCGGTAGAGCGTACGGGTCTGTGGACTGAAGTGTATACATGAACTGCTCAAGGTCACTCATTGCGTCTGTTGTCAGGATTCTTCTCTCCCGGAAAGGACAGTAACTTGTGACCCGGTGCCTTACTTATGGGTAACAGGAGCTGTCACTGCCTTAGCAAGTAACAAGCATTTGCGATGCAATGGGTGTCGCATTTGTGATGCAATGGATGTCGCATTTGCGATGCAATGGATGTCGCATTTGCGATGCAATGGGTGTCGCAATTGCTCAAATTAGAGTTATTAGCAATGTAAACGAGGACGCGTTGCAATGCATATGTGCAGCGGCAGCGATGCATATCTCAAGAGGAGGGCGGCGGGGGAGTGGATGGGGACAGTTGAAATTTACAACAAAAAAAACAAGCTACGTTGAAAGAAAAAAACAGCGCGATCGCGCTGCTACAGTTCACTCGTAATGAAACCTATCGGCAAAAGTGCAATTATGTACGGAACCGGGAAAAGTGCAATTAACTCCGCTGCAATTAACTCTGCTGTGAAAATAGAGAAAAAGTACTCCACAAACCTGACGGGAAACAGCGAGCCTCGCATGTTTTCTGTACTTGGTTGCTGTGCTCAAGGAAGGCTAACCACCGGAAAAGGCATGACGCATGCATGCCTTCCACTAATGAAAGCAAGCAGATTTTAACAGGCAAGCCCACGAACCAATGAAAGACACTGACGTGACGTGGACGGGGCTCCGAGCCCTTTTCCAATTCCTAAAGCGTCTCGCAAGCGATACGCATGCACAAGCGCATGCGACGCAGGCTCGACCCTAAAAAGGGACAAAAGGTTGGGCAGTTCAAAATTAGTGCTGCTCTTTGCCAATGGCTTACTGAATCAGGATTGATTTGCCACTATTGTCTCTTTTGAATCCATAACTTCTTGTAGTTCATGGAGCTTTCCACTGTTTGCGTTTCTGAGTCTTTGTGAGAGAGCAAGGCTGATTGCAGAGGCCCCCTAACTTTTTGCCCCCATTTTCCACTTTTTGCTGGTGTTTTCCTGACTCTGATGGTGCCCTGGGTACTGCTAACCAGTCCCAGGGCCTGTGCTCTGTCTAAAATCAGTATGCAAATTAGGCTAATTATAATTGGGTAAGTCAACCTACCCATAGGTCCCTAGTATATGGTAAGGCATGTAGGTTTAGGGACCCCAGCATAGGTAGTGCACCCATAGGTGCACTGCTGAGGAGCCCAGTGTCATTTTAAAGGTAGGCCTGCCTTGCTGGCTGCTTTTAAATTAAAGTTATATGCAAATTAGTCTTTGGAATTAAAAGTAGCTCCAAAGTCTTAAACAACCTTATTTTTACATATAAGTCACCCCTAAGGTGTGCCCTATGTGGCCCTAGGGCTGGGTGCCATGTAACTATAAGCAGGGACCTTATAAAAATATTAACTTTCAGTTGTTGGATTTAATATAACTTGTTCAGGTAAAGAGTTTAAAACTTTACCTGAAACGTTGCCAACTTCAGCCCTGCAGCGTTTTTGCTGCTGTGCTCTGATTGGCCAGCCTGCCTTGATGAGGTGTGAAGTGGCCTGGCTCCACACAAAGAGATATGCCTGCGGGAGGCGGTCTCCCCTCAGCAAATGGTGAAGCAGGAAGGGAGAGGGCTGCCAAACTGGTCTTCAAAGGCAGAGAAGGACATTTGGAGCAACCCAGCAACACCCTGACATCCTGCAAACCCAGACAATTATGTGCCCCCTTGATTAGATTAGGAGAGGGCAGGAGAGGGGTGTGTTTAGGATTTTTAGCCACACCAGTGGGTGGGCTCAGCCAGATGTAACCTCCAAAAATCACTTTCAGCCATGATGGATTTTTGAGGAATATTGCTCCCTGGGATTGATTTTTGCCACACTTCCCAGGAAGTGGTCATCACAGGGGGAAGGACCCTGCCCCTGACTGGAGAACCCGGACCCCACTGTTTTTCACCCAGGAGCAAGGATAAAACTGGCAGACCTGCACCCACACCTCAGATCCCTATCAGATTCCAACAAGGAAGAACTACAGGAGAAGAAGGACTGCCCTGCTGGACCGCTGACCTGCACCTGGACACTGCACTCTGGAGGACTGCACCAGCTGCACACTTGGACGTCACCACTAAAAGGACTTTACCTGTCTTCTACTGCTTCAAGAAGGGACTCCCTGTTTGCTACAGGTACAAAGGAGCTGCCCAGAGTCCCCTGCATCAAGTCCTGCAAGCAGATCCCAGCTGACCAGCGTCCAGTGGCCATTTGAGGATTCTGACCAGGTGCATTCTGGGAATTGTAGTCCCAACTCCCAAGGAGCAACTCAGAGCTTCTGGAACCTTTGATCAAGTTGTCGACACTTCAAGGACACAAAAAGGACCTCTGGAAGAAAACCCAGAAGTCTAAAGACGTTTGGAGCAACTCCATAAGTTGAAGAGGTGCATTGTGGGAGTTGTAGTCCCAGACCCCAAGAGGCACACCAGAGCCTCTGAACCCTTGGCTGGTGCTGTGGACCACTTTCCTGAATCAAACACTTCTGAAAGTAAGTGTGATAGCGTTACCTCGTTGTTGGCCTGAACTCTGGACTTTGTTCCTTTCCAGTGTGACCTTGTTTAACCCTTTGAGTGCTAGTTGCTTCTATGCCCTAGAAAGTATTAATTCTTTAAAAATTCATATCTCCGGTTCCCCTTATTCGATTTTATTCATTTTGGTGTCATTTTAAAGATAAAAATATAATCTATGTTTTTGTTTGACTTTTGAACTGTTTCCTGTGTTTTATTTAATTGCTGTTTTGTGATATTGGAATGCTTTACACTTTGTCTCCTAAGTTAAGCCTTGTTGCTCGTTGCCAAGCTACCAAGGTTTGAGCTGGGTTTAATTTACTGAGACCTAACTGGACCTAAGTGGAGGTTAGTGGCCTATTGCTAAGTGTAGGTACTTACCTGCGCTTACCAGTGGCCCATTTTCCAACAGTTGTCTTGCAGATTTTTTTGGTAGTCTTTTCTGGGGGGGTTCCTGTGTGGGTGTCACAATTCGATTGGGTTCAGATGAGAACAGAGACGTTTTAAGGGATGGGCAAAGTAGGTGCTGGCCCAGGGCCCTGGCCTTTCAGGTGTGGGGGGGAGGAGGGGGCAGATAGGCTTTGTTCTGTGGACAGTCCTGTCCTGATGGTGTTGAATAATTCTTAAACATAGATTGTTTGAAATGCTGTTTTCCTCTAAGGTATTTTTAATACAGTTAATGTTTGGGAGTTTATGACAAACCTCTTGCAGAAAAATGTTGTGTCCATTTTTTGAACACAGGCAACATCCATAAAAAAAGCTTATTTCTGATCCAAAGAGGACCTCACATATAAAAAATGGGAGCGGATCACATAATTTATTTATTAGTATTAGTATTAATATTAGTGTTGTGCTGCAGCATTACGCTATTGAAAACACATGGTACAACCCCGGAATATTAGATGGAAATACATTTAGAATATGGACCAGTGTGCCTGTGCACTGTCAGTGACCTCCCCAAAGAGGGCATTAATGAGCTGTAACTGAATCAGAAATTCAAAGCTGTTCTGAACAGGGACCCCCAAAATATGTTTGACTCAGGGCTGGTAAGATACTTAAGATGTCCCTGGATGAGGAGGGCTTGGCAAGTAGCTTCATGTTTTCCAAACAAAATTCCTCTCAGCTGGCATTTTTTTAAGTAACGTAATATTATAGATATTTTAAAGATTTTTTGTGATCAGTGTATACTTGAATTGTATGGGGAGATCTCTCTATAAAATGTGTTCACTCTGCTCAGACAACGGAAATGGTACCCCTGGTGCTGCCATTATACATTTGGCTGATTGTTAGACTTTTCATCCTTGGCATGGTCTCCCTTTACGTTTTGCCTGTTTCCCAGGTTGTTGATGTGTGCTGTACTCTGACTTTGCTGTTTTTGTTACTCTGGGCACTTTACCACTGCTAACCAGTGCTAAAGTGCAAGTGCTCGTTTACAAAATGTGTATGTAATTGGCTTATCCATGATTGGCATATTTGACTTATTAGTAAGTCCCTAGTACAGTGCACTAGAGGTGCCCAGGGCCTGTCAATCAAATGCTACTAGTGGGCCCGCAGCACTGGTTGTGCCACCCACATAAGTTGCTCTGTAATCATGTCTCAGACCTGCCACTGCAGTGTCTGTGTGTGCAGTTTGTAACTGTAATTTCAACCTGGCAAGTTTACCCACTTGCCAGGCCTAAACTGTCCCTTTTCTTACATGTAAGACATCCCTAAGGTAGACCCTAGTTAGCCCCAAGGGCAGGGTGCAGTGTATGGTTAAGGTAGGACATATAGTAATGTGTTTTATATGTCCTAACAGTGAAATATTGCTAAATTCATTTTTCACTGTTACAAGGCCTGTTCCTCTCATAAGTTAACATGGGCCTACCTTTAAATCTTATTAAAATGTAGATTCCCTTTGGGAGCGGATGGACATGTGAAGTTTGGGGTCTCTGAGCTCACAATTTAAAAATACATCTTTTAGTAAAGTTGATTTTATGATTGTGTGTTTGAAAATGTCACTTTTAGAAAGTGAGCATTTTCTTGCTTATACCATTTCTGTGACTCTACCTGTTTGTGGATTCCCTGTCTGGGTCAGTTTGACAGTTTGCTGGTTGCACCTCACCCTAGACAGTGACAAAAAGGGAGCTGGGGTGTAGTCTGTATTTCCTGTTGAGCCATCTGTGCTAGGAGGGAGGGGAGAAGTGGTCACTCACACCTGAAAGGGCTGTGCCTGCCCTCACACAATGCAGTCTCCAACCCCCTGTTGAGGGTCTGGGGCCTGGCCTTGGCAAGGCGGGATTTCACATTCAAGAGAGACTTTGCTTTGAAGTAGGCCTACTTCAAAGGAGAATTTAGGTATGAGAAGGGCACCCAAAACCACAGACTTTAGAACACTTCTGGAAACCAAGTGAAAACTCTGCGTGGTGAAGAGCTGAAGAGCTGAGGAAGAAGAGCTGCCCTGCCTGTGACTGTGTTTTGTGGAGCTATCCTGCAGTTGCTGCTTCTACCAGAGTAACAGGGCAAAACCTGGACTTTGTGTGCCTTCCATCTTGTGAAGATCTCCAAGGGCTTGATTTAGAGCTTGCCTCCTGTTGTTTGAAGTCTCAGGGACAGCAAAGACTTCTCTCTGCCAGCACCCAGAGTCTCTGGAGAGACTCCTACTCTTCCCAGTGGTGCCCATCCAGTTCCAGGGACCCTGAAAGAAGAAGCTGGCAGCTTAAGAGGAAGAAATCCACACACAAAAGATCGATGCAACTCTGATCTGCGGCAGAAAAATTGATGCACTGCCGGCTTCCCTGCTGAAAATCGCCACTCGCCTGCAACGCGACCGGAAGATCGGCACATGGACCTGGGGAAAGGACGCACAGCATCGCTGATGGAAGCTGGTGGGATCGCAACCCGTGCTGCGTGGTTTTCAGATCATCCTGACGCTAGCACCGCTGGGCGTGTAAAAACAACGCAAGGCCTTCTTGGACCCGAGAGTGCTGACCAGATTGACACATTGCTCTCCTGCGCAAAGAAGAAACAATGCGCCCCGACCCAACGAAAGGAGAAACAACGCAAGGTCTCGCTAGTGAGTGAAATCGATGTCTCACAAGCTCTTTCTGACACACACTCACCTCACGGGGTTATTTTTGATGCACCCAAGGTACATTTTCCTGCTAACAGTGTTAGTGTGTGTTTAAAACTACATGAAGACTCTTTTTGCTTTTTAATTGATAACTTGACTTGTGTATTATGGAGTTTTGTCGTTTTGGTCTTGTTGTGTTTAGATAAATATTCTCTATTTCTCTAAACCTGTGTTGTGTCATTTTGTAGTGTTTTCATTGAGTTACTGTGAGTATTGGTACAAATTCTTTACACCTAGCACTCTGAAGTTAAGCCTACTGCTTGTGCCAAGCTACCAAGGGGGTAAGCAGGGGTTAGCTGAGGGTGATTCTCTTTTACCCTGACTAGAGTGAGGGTCCTTGCTTGGACAGGGGCTAACCTGACTGCCAACCAAAGACCCCATTTCGAATACTGATGTATTTCCATCACACCTAGAGTGATACACTGCTGTGTCTGCAGTCTTTGGGTGGTTTGTGTTTCGAACCCTGTCACAGCAGTCTACACTGCATCTGTGCTTCGATAAACATGGACCTGCCAATTCAGATGATAAAAGATGGCACCAGGGTCATTTTTGATATGATCACAGGCAAGTAGTCCAGCAGTGAAATAATTTTACCACTAGACTGACTAGAAGAGGGGGCAGAAGAGCTTTCACCACAAGCGCAGGTCCCTTTTTTTATAACATTTATTGAAGAATCAAGGCTTTGCCATCTTAATGAACAATGATTGACAGAGACACAGGCACTCACTAATTGCAGCAATCCATCCAGCAGGGGTTGTAATCAGCCGCAGTTATCCAGATCTTCCAATTGCTTGCCAGATTCATTAAACTCCCAGATGACACCCCAATGTTCTTGGCTAAAAATCTCCCCAAGGACCTTAAATTAATCAACAATATCACCAGGTTTAAGCGTAACCTAAAACAATGACTACTTCAGCACCAAACATCATCAATTCAATGAAGTTCTTTGCTGCCACACCCAAGTCTCCAAAGATTCTCTGCTTCCCTCCTACTTCATCCGGCTTACCATTGCATTTCAAGTCCACTTTATGCCTAAGTATATCTCAAGAGTCTTTATTTTTGACGCTGTGTAGATCTCCCATTCAGTCATGACTGCTTACTGGATGACCTTCATACTTTTCTACTTTACAGTCATTTCCTCTTATTTTATTTATCTTCCCTTGTTTGTTGTATAGTGCACCTAGAAGCTGGATCCCTGGCATTTGCTGCCCAATACAAATAAATAGAAACAATAATAGTGATAGGGATAAAATTTGACTAATACATTAGTGGCATAGAAGTTAGCATATGGCGACTTACAAACCTCCATTTAAAATCCTAACAGAGAAATTAATATGAAATGTAAAATTGTGTACGTTTGAATATGGTGGACAATGTGACCTCCATTTGTATTTGACATTGTTTTGCCTTGAAATATATTGTGCTTTTACATTCGAGTGAACTACTAACATGAAATAATATTGAAAGTATTATTTTTTGTGAATATTAAAAATGAAGCATGAGTATTAAATGAACATGGATTAATCATACTTATGCTGATTTTAATGAGTTTAACATGAGTTACATGTGTGCAGAGAAATAAATACACGTTTAAAGCTATTTCTAATGTTGTAAATAATGTTTGTAATTAAATAATTTGCTGTGCATATTTGATTCAATTTGTAAGGTGCGCAATAGGATTTATATGTATTACTTGCATTAATATGCATTTAGGCTTTCCCAGCTAGACTAGGCGTGAAGTTTCATTTTTGCAGAGGAAAAGTACTGATTTATTTTGTTTCCTTTAACCTGAATTAATTCCTAGGTTGCTGGTGTGTTGGTGAATGTCCTATCATATTAAAGACAGAGAGCATGTCCTGATGAATAACAAATGTTTCAGTATTTGTTCTGTCTATCGAAAAAGACTGGAAGCCTTATTAATTTAGCATGAGAAATGTTAGAATCATCCTGTGAGCTGTGTAAAAGTATTGTAAAGTTGCAATCAACTAATAAATGTTATATTTTGGTGGAACTGTATGGATTAATTGAGGTGACTTCGTATTTTCCCTGAGGAAATCCAGAATAGTTGCAAACTTGATGGTGTCAGTGGTTATCATTGGTATTGATTTATTTGCGCAAGATGAGCCCACACAGTCAACAAATCAGAACTTGATGGACATTTCTAGTTAGAGCGAGACCTTTGAAAACTTTTAGTCAGTCGTAGCTTGCTGATGACCCTTGGTGTAGTGCTGTTCTCTCTTCACCTACATCCTTATGACCCTTAGATGTTTTTTGAAGAAATAATTCATCCTTTTTATTATTTCAGTTGCTTATGCTGTTCAGTACTAGTATGCCCAATAAATTCTGAATTGCTGACCTGCCCTGTATGCAGCTCATGTTCTGCACCAAATGCTGCTGCCTACTGATGCTGACAAGCTGTGAACGCTCTGTCTAGACAAATCCTTCCTGCTTGCTGTCCCATGAGGAGAGGTATAATCTAAATGTGGGCTCTTGTTTCTTTTTCAGCTGAGATGATTACACCAGTGTATTCTTATAGTGTGTTACCCTAGTTAGATGATTTTTCCAAATTATTTTTGCCTCTCCTTTTTTTTGCCTGCATGTGTTAGTTCATCTCCACACATGCACGTCCACATTCGTATTAGGGATAAGGATGTCCCAGCCCGGAAAACAAACAAATTGTCATTAATTGAATTTTGATGATTTACTGATGTCACCATCATCCACTTTGAAATCTGATTATAATGTGCATATGATAGTTTTGTTAATTTGTGTTATCCTCTGGGAGTGTTTAATAGCATTGATGTTTAGTAGGCGTAATCCTTTTAGATGTTTGGTCAACCTATGGTTTTCATGTATGTTTATAGCTCAGTTTTGCACACCTTTTACATTACATTTACTTTTTGATTGTAATAAAGACTTGAAATTTTGTTCAGTTTGAAGTCGTGTTTTGTAGTCAAATTGGCCATGGTGTTTAATGTGGTTTATGTTTTTCATGTGATTGATCTGTGTTCAATGAATCCAATTACCACACTCCTCACTGAGTCCAAAGATCCGGTTTACTTCTAGAAGGTGGTATAAGTTATGGTGTCTGACCAGAGTGCGTGCGGTTTCTGAACCCGAAGTGGGAAGAAGACCTTTGCAAGCACTTCAGCTGTTTTGGGAGCAGAGTTATGGTTTTGCGTCATGAGGAGGGAATTGGATTTTGCCCACATTGTGAGTTGTTCTTGGTGAAGTGTAGGCGTAGATGAAATTCTAGCATTGGAATACAAGTGTACGGTATGTGTTTTCAGTAGGGTTTGCGCTTGCAATACTTTTGGCTATATTGCGGTGAAGTGTAATGTGTAAAGTGAGTAGGGAGCTTGTGTACTCCAAGTAAATGAGTAAGGAGTTTGCATACTACAAGTACGAGAGGGGGAATTTGCATACTCCAAGTGAATTGTGCGTTGTGCTACAAAATTGCCCACGTTGCAGTTGAGGTTGATGGGTCCTGCGTGGGGTATATGGAGACACTTGGTTAATTTATTGTCTGCAGTGAGGTGTTGGTGCATTAAGCGCTGTCGACAATACCAATAGATTCCTTGAATGTGTGAGTGGTTGGTTGGTATTAGGTGAATACTGAATGCACAAGGAGAATCCGTATCAACTGGAGTGAGGTTTGTGAGTGAAATCTTACTTGCGTATGTGTGAGAGCCATGGTCAGCTTTGAAAGCACGTGAGTCCTACCAGTAGTGAGCAAACAGGTTTGGTTTTGTGCTTGCAGTATTTGCATTTAGGTGTATACGTGAGAGATGTATGAGACAGCTCTGAAGTGTGTCGCAGCTGCTGAGTGAAGTGGGTGTGACATCATTTAGTCCACACTGGGATTGGTTGCTAAGTGAGAAAAGCTTTTATCCCAGTTAGAGACGGAGAGCTAACCCCACCCGAAGGCACACCAGCATTCAAGGTAATGGAGGAAAGAGGAGTTTCAGCATGTCTTTGGGTAAAACAGTGGTGCAAAATAACTATGAAGGAAGGTAACTTAGCTTTTCCCTGTTATGGAGCTTTTAATTTAGGGTATAAGAGAATCTGAGGAGGGTATTGTATCAATCAAAACCCCTTCCTAGACTTGTACAATTTGAAGCACTTGCCATTTGGAAAATAGTTGCGTGGCGGGAAGAGGTTCCGAAATTTGAGAGGAGAATGAGGAAAGCAGACAAGACGTTGGCAGAATCTAGATGGGATGAGGAGCAGAGAATGTGGAGAGCAGATACATTACATGCAGTGAAATTATTCCCAGCAAATAACACAGAAAGGTGATGGAAGTGTTAGATCCAAAGCTAAAAAGAAATTTGCAGAAGATCAAGAGCAGAAGTTAAATGAAAACAAAAAGGTGATAGCCACAAAAAGTGATTCAGATGACAAATTTATAGAACTCAGCTTTTGCAGAATCGTGTCCCACCATATGATGTAGTTGCATTTGTAAATCAGCATGTAGTCCAGAGTATTGCTACAGCTCCAGTTGTGCTAAGTCAGGTTCAAATAGCTCCAAATGTACCTTCTACTAATGTAGCACTGGTGCCAGCGATTTATCCGGCAGTTTTAGTTATTAATACATCCCAGAATGTCACAGTTCCAGTTATGCCATAGCCAATTCAGAATTCAGGAATGACTCAAACTGAGTCTAAGCATAATGTAAAGATACCTGCACAAATTGTGAGCCAAAGGTAGACAATGTTCATGAAGCCCCAGTAACTACACCACAGAATGTTGCCCGAATCACTCAAATCACACTTCTTGTACAGTATTAACTGGTCAAGGTACAGGATTGATGTTCCCTCCAAGTCAACCAAGTTTGTCAGGACCAGATGCATTGACAGTTCCTGTGCCAATAGGTCCAATCATCCCTTTGTATGCTCAGGGTAATAATTAAAATAATCCGCAGATTTGAGATCCAACATCAGCAGTACATTCCCCTTTTGGAACGAATGCGGAAATGTGAAGACTGAGCATTACTGTGCCAGCAATTACCCCTATGAATTCTTCCAGTTCACACCAGATATGCAATAGAGTAGGTCCGCTGATTGATACAACATGTCCCCGAAACTCTACAGGTTCATCTGTGCTGGCTCAGGAGCAAGCTATGAGAGCTCCATGTACTGTTCCTCAGTTTACACCTCAAGATAAGTAATAATATTAGTTTACAAGGATTATCAGTACAACAATTAACTGATTCATTATCAGAGGGAGAGCAGACATTGAATGTGGCTTGACTAAAATTGGAATTGAATGAAATGATTGAGGGAACACCTAAATTGGTCAGATTGGAATCTTAAATGAAAATCAATTGCGCTTTATGTGCAAAGATGTTACACATCGTGTAGGACAGATCTATGGGATATTAACTGATTTGGCAGAGAAATATGAAATTGAAAGAAGTTAAAGGTTAGAATTAGATTCTAGAGACATTGTAAACATGAGATCACCTGGTATGAAAATTCACATTAGGGAATTGACTCAGAGCATCCAAACATGGGGAGCATTGGATAAATAGTAAGGCAGATGGGCAAAGAAAGTAGAACTGAAGAAAAAGCCGGCTGCATTTTCAAAAGGTGTAGTGCAAGTGGAGGGAGCTGTAAAAATGATACTAATGAGAGAAACTCCGGGAGAGGTTACATATTGTCATTTACTAATGATGACCCAAAGGTGAGGAAAAAGCCAATGAAATGGTACCAGCAAACGGATAGGTGGTTCCAGCAGATTTGTGGGTCGAATGTAAACAGAGTGCTGATTGGCCAACCCGCGAGCCGCCAAGGGATTCATTGACCGGTGCACCATCTGAAGAGGTGATGAAAAGGTATTATAAAGTGACTGAATTTTTTAAAACTAGAGTTCCCCCCAAAGATGTTGATTGGCAGAGAAATGACAGGACAGGTCAAGAGTCAAAAGAGTCTGTTCATGCTTATTATGAGAGATTGTTGCAAGCATTCAAACAGTACAGTGACACAGAAATTATTGAACCAAGAGACTTGATTCATTTTGTGTTCAGATTTGTTCAAGGATTGAAGCCTGAAATTAGCAATATGATTCAGAATCATTTGATTTGCTGGCAGGGTAAACTGATTGATGAAGTACTGCAGTACACAAAATACTGTAGTGATGGAACTGAATTGAAGCAGAAGAGATTAAAGGAAAAGGCAATGGTGATGCAAATTAAATCTGCCCAAGACCTAGAAATGCAGGGATCACAAGGAATGATGAATGCAGGGAGTACAACAGCAGGGCAGTATGGTGCCTCAGTTTAAAGGTAGAGGCTGTGGAATTCGAGTAGATCCGAATGTCAATGGGGCTGATACTCAAAACATTAAGAGAATGCCCCCATGTCATGCGTGCACAAACGTCAGACACTGGAAACAGGAGGGTTTATATAATAGTATAAGTAAGGTTGTGCACAGTGGTGGTGTTGCACATATGGTTGACAACAGTCAATTTCAAAATCAAAGAGTTCAAAGGCCCCGAAATCAAAACGTGAATGTTCCTACTGGAGCAGTACAAATTCAAGTTCCCCAACAACAAGTAAAACACACCCAACAGCAAATTCAGACCCCACTGCAAATGCAGTTTCCACAAGCTCCGATGGCACATCAGCAGGTAGCGGTTCCTCTGCAGAACGCAAACCAAAGAGTAAATGTAAATGTAAATCAGTTAATCACACAAATCCATTGATGGATTTCAGTGATGATGAAGTGAGTGAAGAATATCTAAGTGAGAGTTCAGAAGAGGAAGAATGTGTGGTGGCTTCCTCATTTGAGGAAGATCAGTGTGGTACTTATGTGAATGCAAGTGTTATGGGTCATGATGTTTTGGTTCTGGTTGACACTGGAGAAACCCGTTCCACCTTCAGCTCTGCAGAAATCCCTAAGATGCCTCTTTCAGGAAGGATAGTTCAGGTAGTAGAAGAATCAAACCAGCATTTGGTAGACCCCGTTACTGAGTACATCCAGGTTAAAATAGAAACCTTTGATGATTTGCACCAATTTGTAGTCTGCGATTCAATTCCTATGAGTCTGTTAGGAAGAGATTTACTATGCAAATTAAAATGCTCCATCACTTGTACTCATGAAGGGATAGCAATTCAAACAAAAAGTGATGATGAAACATCCAGCCAAAACGGTGAGATGCATCCTCTAATGTCATTTTTCCTGTCATGACAGTCAGAGACTTGCCTGATGAATTAAAAGACGCAATAATATTGAGAGTTTGAGATCTTTCCGGAAAAGAGATTGGATTGATACGAGGTGTTGAGCCAGTCAAAGTAACCATAAATCCAAATGCAGTTTTTTCCACAATGCCACAGTACGATAGGACCCCAGAAGTAATTGATGAAATTACTCCAATAATTACAGACTTTGTTGAGCAGGGAGTTCTAACATAAGTGATGGGTAGCTCGTGTAATTCTCCAAATATGGGATTGCAAAATCCAAGTGGGAAATACCGCATAGTCCAGGATTTGAGAAAGGTGAACAAAATTGTGGTATCCTATTGTTCTGTGGTGCCGAATCCAACAGTAATCTTATTCCAGATTCCAAGTGAAGCATAGTGGTTTTCTGTTATTAATTTGTCCAAAGTGTTTTTCTCAGTGTCATTGCACAAGAAAAGTCAGTTTCTTTTCTGATTCAAATTTAGCAGTCATGTGTATTCCTTGTTTCGTACGTTACAAGGATTCTCAGAATCACTGTCCATTTTGAATCAGATCCCAAAAAGAACTTAGAGTCCTTAAATATGCCATTTCAGTCTGCTTTGATACAATATATTGATGGTTGCATCCAAAACAAGTGAAGCCTGCAGACAAGATACCAAAGCATTGTTGAATCTTTTGGGAGAGAACGGACATAAGGTTTTCCCAACTAAATTACAGTATTGCCAGATGGAAGTAAAATATTTGGGTCATCAGATTGAGAAAGGTGCAAGGAAAGTGTCCTGCAAGAGAGTTGTGACTATCATGTAGCAGTATTTCTTCTATCTATCGAACAAGACACAAAGCCTTATTAATTACATATGAGAAATGTTAGAATCATCTTGTGAGCTGTGGAAAAGAATTGTAAAGTTGCAATTGACTAATAAATGTTATATTTTGGCGGAACTATATGAATTCATTGAGATGACTTCACATCTTCACTTATAAAAATCGGAATAGTTGCAAACTTGATGGTATCAGCGATTACCATTGGATATTGATTAATTTGTGCCAGATGAGCCCACACGGCTAACCAATCAGAACTTGATGGACAGTTCTAGTCAGGGAGAGACTTTTGAAACTTTTAGTCAGTCGTAGCTTGCTGATGATACCTGGTGTGGTACTGGTGAATCCCTACAAACCATAGATGTCTTCTGAAGAAATAAGTCATCCTTTCTATTATTTCATTTGCTTATGCTGTTCAGTACATATATGCCTAATAAATTCGGAATTGCTAACCTGCTCGTGTTCTGCACTTCCCGGATGCTGTTGCCTACTGATTCTGAGGAGCTATGAACGCTCTGTCCAGATAAATCCTTCCTATTTGCTGCCCCATGAGGAGAGGAGCATTTCTAAATGTGGTTTCTTGTTTCTTTTTCAGGTTTGATGATTACACCAGGCTTAACTTAGAAGACAATGTATAAAGTATTTGTGCAATAAATCATGAAATAACACAGTGAAAACACCCCAGAAAATACACCACACAGATTTAGAAAAATATTTGATATTTATCTAGTTAAATTAAGGTCAAAACAGTAAGGATTTAATAAACACAAATTGAAATATCACTTTTGCAAGATTAAAAAGGGTCTTAGATCTTAAAAATCAACATTTGTCTCTTATGTGCACAAAGTACCTGGTTTGCATCAAAATTGCACGCACAGAGATCGCAGAGGAGGAAATGTGTGGAAAAAATAAGGTGTGTGTTGGTTTTTCCAACGGGGCACAGACGATGATTTGTTTCTGTCCACCCTGCAATGGGCTTTGCGTTGATTTCTGGCACAAAGCCATGGGGCCTCAATGCGATACGCGTTCTTTTTATACCCAGGGATGATGCATGGAATTCCTAGGTGTGTGGGATGAAGCCACAGGCATTGCATCGATCCGGTAGGCATTGCGTCAAATTTTCTGTTGCACGGCAGGCGCTGTGTCGCTTCTTCACTCAGGAAGTTGGGCTGCATCAGTCTGGCTCGGCTGTGCGTCAATCCAGTAGGGCTGTGCGTCAAATTTCTGGTCGCAAAGCAGGTGCTGCATCAATCTTCACTCGGGAATGCAGGCTGCATCGTTCCGGTTTGCTTATGCAGCGATTTTCTTGTCGCAAGGCAGCTGGGCTTCATTTCTGGCAGGCTGTGTGTTGATTTTCAGTGCACAAGGAATTTCCTTGAAGAGATGAAGTCTTTTTGGACCTGAGAGTTCAGAAAACAGAAGGCAAGCCCAATCCAGGACCTTGGAGAGCACTTCTCAGCAAAGTCAGAGGCCAGCAAGGCAGCAGGGCAACAGCAAGGCAGCAGTCCTTCACAGCAGAGCAGTCCAGGTGAGTCCTTTGCGCAGCCAGACAGTTCCTCTTGACACGTTGCAGAATCTGGTCCAGATGTGTCTGATTTGGTGGGGTCAGAGACCCAGTTTATATACCCAAAAAAGCCTTTGAAGTGGGGGAGACTTCAAAGAGTGGTTTTGAAGTGCACAAGGTCCCCTTTCAGTACAGAGTTGTCTGCCAGGGTCCCAGTAGGGGGATTGGCAGTACATTGTGTGAGGCCAAGCCACTAGCCTTTGAAATGTAAGTGTCAGGCCCTCCACCCTTCCAGCACAGGAAGACCCATTCAGTATGAAGATGAGTGCAGGTGTGACTGAGTATCCTGTGTTTGTGGTTGTCTGGGTGAAATGCACAAGGAAGCTGTCAACCAGCCCAGACCCTGATTGGAGACATGCTGTAAGGCACAAAAGGATGTTAAGTGCAGAGAAATGCTCACTTTCTATAAGTGGCATTTCTAAAATAGTGATATAAAATCTAACCTCACCAATAAGCAGGTTTTTCTATTACCATTCTGTCCATACTAAACATGACACCTCTTCCCCTTTCTGATCAGAATCTGCCACTCAAACTGTATATGAGGGTATCCTAATGCCAGCCTATGAAAGGAGCAGTCCACATAGTAGTGGAAAGCGAATGTAGGAGTTTTCCACTACCAGGACATACAAATGTCCTGCCTTTTACCTACATAGCACCCTGCCCTATGGGTTACCTTTGGCCTACCTTTGAAGTGACATATTTGTTGAAAAAGGGGAGTTTAATGCTTGGCAAGTACTTTTAAATGCCAAGTCAAAGTGGCAGTGAAACTTCACACACAGGCCTTGCAATGGCAGGCCTGAACCATGGTTTTGGGGCTACTTATGGGGGTGTCTCAATCAGTGCTGCAGGCCCACTAGTAGCATTTAATTTACAGGCCCTGGGCACATGTAGTGCACTTTACTAGGGACTTACAAGTAAATTAAATATGCCAATTGAGTATGAGCCAATTTTACCATGTTTGAAGGGAGAGAGCATATGCACATTAGCACTGGTTAGCAGTGGTAAAGTGTGCAGAGACCACAAACCAGCAAAAACAGGGTCAGAAATGTGGAGGGAGGCAGACAAAAAGTTGGGGGATGACCACCCTAAGGCTGTCAGGTCTAGCAGTCCCCACACATGCAAGTCCAAATTCATATTAGGGGTAAGTATGGCACGGCCCTGAAAACTAATTGCCATTAATTGAAATTGGATGATTTACTTATGTCACCATCATCCGCTTAGAAATCTGATTACAATGTGCATGTTATAGTTTTGTTAATTTGTGTTATCCTTTTGGAGTGTTTAATAGCATTGATGTTTAGTAGGCTTACTCTTTTTAGACGTTTTGATCAACCTATGGTTTTCATGTATGTTTGCACCATTTATGTTGCATTGACTTTTTGGTTGTAAGAAAGACTTGAAAGTTAGTTCAGTTTGAGGTCTTGTTTTATAGTCAAATTGATCATGGTGTATATTGTGGTTTATGTTTCTCATGGTATTGATCTGTGTTAAATGAATCCAATTACCACACTCCTCACTGAGCCCAAAGATCTGGTCGACTTCTAGAAGGTGGGATAAGGTATGGTGTCTCACCAGAGCGAGTGCGGTTTCTGAACCTGAGGCGGGAAGGAGACCTCAGCAAGCGCTTCAGCAATAGTCTGAAAGTGAAATATGTGCAGCGTGCTGAAGGAACTGCTACCTTGTTTTCTCATTTTCTTTAAAAAAAATTGGGGGACACAAAAACATGGATCTACGAGTAGGCGAACAATTTTATGGAGCTCGACTATTGCAGGCAACAAACTAGTATTACTGGACAAGTTGCCAGCTTTTCACAAAAAGAAAGAATATGGCAATTGTTTTCAGTGCTGAACAAGCCTTTTATTCCACTGGGCATTTCCCCCCAGGCCGGAGTCCTTGGTGGCTGGGCTGAAAGTCCAGGGCTGCTCCGCCTCTGTCACTTTTCCCAAGTACCGCGGTTGACTGCAGCAGACACTGAGGGGCATATTTATACCCAATTTGTGCTGAATTTGCGTCATTGTTTTATGCAAATTTGGCACAAAATGAACTCTATATTTATATTTTGTCGTTAGACCAGTCTAACATCAAAATATTTGAGTTTGAACCATTGTTTAGATGTGTAAACCTACCTTGCGTCAAGATGCAAGGTGGGCATTCCCATCTAAAAAATGGTGCTAACTCCATTGCCCCATATTTGTCCCGTGTGCTAAAATGACACATGGGTGGGAGGAGGGGCTAAATAATGGTGTTAAGCTTGCTTTGTGCCATTATTTAATGCCTGGGTCAGACCCGGGGTTAAGGGTCCTGGGGATCCATTTCCATGGTTAAACACGGAGATTACCCCTTTCTCACGTAAGCTCAATGTCTCAGTCAAATACAGGCAATGAAGAAGATATAGTAAAGTTTAAATAGGTTTTATTTAGCAAAACTGCAATCTGCTATAAGTTGCACGGGCTGCAAGATTAGGATAATGAACAGTCCAAGAAACATGTAGGGACATAAGGTATGAGGTTTGTCCTAATACCCTAGCATAATGAGCCTAACCTCTAACCTAAAAGAGAGCTAGGTATGCTAAACCTAATCTGCCAATGCCATGTCCATGAGAAGAGCCCCCCAACCATTGTTACCCTTGAATGAGGTCTCTAGCTCAGACTCCGTAGGGACAAGAAGACTGGGTCAGCGTCAAGGCGACATGCAGCATTGATAGCAGTGATAGCATCTGGTCGGAATCCATGTGACTATCTGTTTAAGTGAGGAGTATTTATACAGATCTGCTTGGACCCCTGACATATGTCTGTTCCCAAATAATAGATAACAAGACATGCTTGGGATTGTAATTTATGTAAACAATTCCCTCGAAAACTTGAAGAGGGAAAGAACCTAATGTGAACAACTACAGTTTGTTTTTCTTTGTCGCTTGATATTGATGCCTTAGCAGTGACAGGGACATGAGTCTGCAAGCCAAAGGCTCAGCTAACTCCTGTATCCCATTAAAACAAACTAGGATTCTCTACAAGCCGAGCATAATTTTTTGGTGCAAAATCCCCTTCTCCCATACTGCCAGCCCTGCCCGGCTAATGCCATTTTTTTCTACGCTAGCCCACCCTTTGCACCAGCTTGCGCCATTCCATAAATATGGTGCCTGGCTGGTGCCCAGGAATGGAGCAAGCTGGTGCTAACCTTTTGGTGCAAAACTGCACTAGCGCAGTTTTGCACCAAAAAGTATAAATATGCCTCTGAAAGGCTTCAAGAGAGAGAGAAAGAGACGGAGGGAGGGGCAACTTACAGAGAAAGCGATCACAGAGGTAGATAGGTAGAAGCAAGAGAGGAGAGAAGATGTATAGAAAGAGATTGTGTAAGGATAATAAAGGAGCGGATTGGTTTGAGCATTTTGCAAGGGCTACTTTTGGTTCCTCAGTCTAGCATTGATCGTTTTCAGAATGTTCAAGGAATTTACAGATGATAACACTTGAAAAGCTGATTGATCATGAAATCAGCATCAGCGAAAACAAATACCAAAAATAAAAGAACAAAAAATACAAAACTTGTCAAATCCTTTCTCTGTATATGGTGGTCAAAATTACTCTCTGTAACTGAATATAACACTCTGTCACTGACATATATTTTAGTGTTTGTCAAAAAAGGCAGGTCCTCCATAAAAATGACAAACTACTCATCTGAACGCCCCGTCATGCTTGCTCCAAAGAAAGGAAACAAAATGAAGACCATTTTGCCACGGAAAATTAACAGCCTTATTGATATGTAACTTAGAATGTGCTAAATCGAATAGTGATTAATACCTAAACAGGGGATATTCTTAGAACGGGGTTGACGCTTTAGTCTTTGACTTAAAAATAGCCCCACTGCCCGCCTTCACATATGTGTATTAAGTGGCGCCAGATCCACTCAGTTAAATTTACAGTGCTTCACATCTGTTTCTGTTTCGTCGCTGCACATCTGGATGGCCATTATTTCTCTGTAATTTGACCTAAGCTACACAATGGCTTAAACAATATATTGAAGCCCTTTCTAAATAAGACCCGCTGAGACCCATTTGACCTAGAAAGAATGGTGCCAGCGACTCGGAGCAATGTAGTGACCCTTAAGTAAATTATCAGATGCATGGGATGCGGCAGGGTTACTGGGGTCAGTAATGTGGACGCAGCGTACATAATATATCACTGCTTGGAAGCCTTTTAACTTGTTTACTGGGAAATAAAGAGCGTCGACAGAATATCCTAGCCAAGTACAAACTCTGGTTTAACTTATCAAAGAACACTGTGAGCATGTTCTCTTCAAGCCAGGGATATCAGTCCATAAAACAAATTGTTGAAACAGAGTAGTGTCTGGTATACCTAATGAATGTAGGGGTATTCAAATGTAACACCACTAAATAATGAAGTAAATAATTTTCCAGCTAAATCTGTGAAGTAACACCAAATACACCAATTACAAACAACAATCAAACAGATATGAAGTTGGGAAGGAACCTTTTGGCCCCCTGTGGATAATTGTCTCCGGTTCGTTGCTTTGGGGCAGGGCCCACCTCTTGACCACTCGCCAATTGATTGAGCTTAATTGTGAAGGCATGCCCTGAAATATGATCCATAAACTATTTCTACCTTAAAAACTTAAGGGGCCATATTTACAAGGCCTGTGGCGCAGGGCAGTACAGCAAGTTACTTGCTGTGCTGCCCTGTGCCGCTGTAAAAGGTCAGAAATGCATGGATTCTACAAGATATGGCACATTTCTTTCCTCCCCCCCTGCACTGGTGCACAAATTGCTACCATGCCCCAATACAGGCAACACAAGGGTTCATTGTGGGGATGATTGTTTTTGTGCTGGAAGGGACACCTTCCCACACAAAAACAATCAATGGAGATGAGTTCCTCCTTCTATGTGTGCTGCAGCCTGTGCCGCCGGTGCGTTACAAAAAGTGGCACAGCGGCAGTGCAGGCCACTTGTAAATATGGGCCAAGGTTTGTAGGAGCGCTTAGTACAGTCCCCAGGGCCAAAGTGTTCACAAGAGGAGGTAAGGAAGCATCCTTTTGGTGCCACCTACTGCTGGTGCCAAATCACAAAAAAACCTGATACATAGCTATGTTGACACAGGACGGGAAGCACTCCAGACATTAGCCCTCATTACGACTTTGGCGGAGAGAGGCTTGCTACGTCAGTGGTGGAGAACCGACCGCCAACAGGCTGGCGATGCAGACCGCCATATTATGACCTCAGTGGTGAACGGGCCAGAACACACCCAGTTTACCGTCTGTACCGCCTGTGCGGGCCGCCCGCCAGCAATGGCAGATGCTATCTACAGGGCGGTGGAAAGGACCTTACCGCTCACCATATTATGGTTCAGCACACCGCCACAATTTCCAGGGCGGGCCGACCTCCACTCAGGGCCTGGCTGAAGGGAACAGTATATAAGGTAACACTCACCATAGGGACACAGAGGAGGCCGCCCTTCTATGATTTGAAGACTACATTTATGCAGTTGTGTGTGCGTAGACATCATCCGTAATGTGTTACAAACCTAATTCTATATTTATATTTTGATGCTAGACTAGTCTAACATCAAAATATTGGAGTTAAACTCATTTTTTGCTAGCGGGAAACTACCTTGCGTTAATGAGGTGCAAGGTAGGTGTTCCTGTGCAAAAAATAACTCTAAGGCCCTAGCTCCTTATTTATCCTCCCGTGCAAAAATGACACACATGAGGGAGATGGGACTAAATAATGGCGCTTAGCTTGCTTAGCTCCATTATTTAATGCCTGGGTCAGGGCAGAAGTTAGGGGACCTGGGGATCTATTTCCATGGTGGAACACCATGGAAAAAGCCCACAGGTGCCCTCCTCAGGCCCCTGGGACACCTCCACCCACACCAGAGAGGCAGCGGAGGATGGGGGACACCATCCCAGGTAAGTAGAGGTAAGTAGAGGTAAGTATTTGGTTTAATTTTTAAAAGTGCCATTCCATTGGGGGCCCTGAAATATGCCCTTCTACATGGCACTGGGTGTAATTGCCATGCCTGGGACCCTTGTCCTCTGTGCTGGTCATTGGGGTGGTGGGCATGACTCCTGTCTTTTCTAAGAAAGGAGTCATGTGATATGGTCGGTTTTGCGTTGAGGAATGATGCTGGGCTGGTTAGAGTAATTTGTTTTTACTCTAACCAGCCTAATGTCATTTTTCAGTGCAAAACCCCCTTCCCCCATACCGCCATCCCCACCCAGCTAACACCATTTTCCTTGACGTTAACCCACCCTTAGCCCAGGCTTGCACCATGCCATAAAAATAGTGCCCGGCTGGCGCTCTGGAATAGAGCTAGCCAGTGGTAAACTTTTTCGGTAAACGTTAGCGCAGTTTTGTGTGATAAGGTTTGAATATGGGCCTCAGTTTGGTGTTCACAGCTGTTGGCAGCACAGGTTCAGAGTCCATCAGGCCATTCTAAAATGGTGCAATGACAGTAGAAAGTCAACAAGGTGAGTCAGTGGCAGACAAGGGAGATAGTTCAGGAGAGGATCACTTCCTGGCGGTGGGTTTGGTCTTGGCTACAGTCTCTGAGAGATGTCTGGCTCGCAAGCCACATTTGCAAGGGGGTTCATGGGCTTCAGAGGAAGGGGTGCTGGTTTCCTGTGAGTCCCCTGGCAGGGCCACCAGTTCACTACTAGCAGCAGATTTGGAGGTCTGGGGTGTCTTGTGGCTTGTGGAAGGGGCCTGCATGTGGCTGGAGATCTCACGCAGGACTGCAGTCATGTCCTGCAGCACCCTTTTTATGTAGGTCATGGTGGGCCTGCCATTGCTCCATGGCCTCCTGATGGTGTTCACTCTGCAGCCTCTGAATCTCCTGCAAAGTGGGCAAGATCTTGCCCATCATGTCCTGGAAGTGGTGGTATGCTGCCAGGACTTGTGAAATGGCCTCCTGGTCAGTCGATTCCCTGGATTGCCTCCCCCTTGTCCCACAGATGCCCTCCCACTGGCCTGGGCACCTTGTGTCTGTGACCCTGTCACAGTGTGCCCACTCCCAGTTGCCCCAGGACCTTCATTGTCTTACCTGATGACGGGTGGTGACTCCGGTCCCTGTACAGGGGGGCACACAGTGGCTGACCTGGGGACACTGGTTTTGGGGGTTGAGCCACAGCTGTTGGTGGTGGCTGAGTGGTGGGGGTCTGTCTGGTGGGCTGGCTGAAGCTTCTGCAGGGTGACTGACCAGACCATTTTGGTGCAAACCCGTTTTCTGACGTAAGTAAATATGGGTTAGTGTCAAAATTCATAGGTGAATGCCTGAGAATGCCCATGCCCCACCCATATAAGGCCTCTCTGACACAAGATAATACAAGGCAGAGCTATGTGCTGCATAGCATTACTCTTCAAATTAAAATAGCACACACAGCTACACAAATCTTTATTTAAATGGCTTGGTAACTCTCAACATGGATTCTGCATTGGGCTGTGCCAGAAAAGAGGCCAGGCCCTTCAAAAAAGCTAGTAAATCTGGGCCTTAATTCTCATTTGGCAAAAGATAGTGTTATGACTCGGTTTTGCTCCTTCCTTACTGGCAGAAGTTGGTGTACATCATTGGACTGTGGAGTTAAACAGGGCTTAGCACTGTCACCAAACCTCTTCGATCCCTATGTTGGCCTGGTCATACTCATCCACTCCTGAAGGGTCACCTTTTGTATGTATGCTGATGATTCTCAACTGACGTGCAGCTGGGAGATATCTATTATCTGGTGCTAACTTTTAACAATGCATGAGTGATATCTGGGGATGTATAAATAACCAATACCTAGCTTAAACTCAACAAAGATAAAACTGAGGTAATGGTGAAAAATGGAAAAATGGTGAAAAAAAGTCTAGCTGGAGGTTTACTGAGAGATTGGTTCACTTCCTGTGCCTATAAGATCGGATCTGAATTTAGGTGTTGTAATTAATTCAAATCTATTGTTATTCAGTCAGACCTTAGACATGGTGTCATTATGTTCATACAATATGAAAACTATATGAAAACTTCTTTGGTCACATCAGTTGGATGGCAAAAGATAAGTAATTTCAGCCATCATTGACTTGAGGCAGAACAATGGCAATTCTTTTTATCTTGGCTTACCAGAATACATGCTGCACCGCATTCAATTTATCCGGCATCAGGCCTATAAACTTGTAATTGGAGCTACTAGACTTTGCAATTTTTGTCCATTTCTTAAATATGTATACTAGTTACCCATTAATCAGTGCATAGTCTTTGAAGCTCTATGTGTTTTTCATAATACATTAAATGGGAATGCCCTTAGAATCTCATCTTACTATACCTATCATCTAGGATGTTTTGTCATCTCTGAGTTCCTTAAAATGAGAATGGCTTTTCTGTTCTCACTGCCAACACTGGACTGCTCTTCCAGACAACCTGAGGACAATCTTCTGTTTAGCTAAGTTCAGACAGACCCTAGACAACTGGCTTGTTGCACAAGCCTGCAAGAGCAGTTTCTTGGGCCCAGATTTACTAACATATTGCATCATTGTTGCTCCAGTTTTTGAGACAGCCACAACTCAAAATGCTTGTTGTAGGAAATCGGGGCACAAGTTGAGGTCAGTGAACCCCTCATAAAGCAAACATCACAAGTCTTGTCATCGCGAAGCACAAACAAACCCACATTCACCTCTGCTTAACTCCCTGGTAGCTTGGCACAAAGCAGTCAGGCTTAACTTAGAGGCAATATGAATAGTATGTATGCAGAACTTCAAATAGCAATAAAGTGAAAACACAACACAAGAAAAAACCTACACCAATTTAGAAAAAATAGAGTATAGTGTAATAAATTATTTAATACCAAAATGACAAAAAAACAATCTGTAGAATAGGAGATCTGCTATTTTAAGGATTCATGTAAAAATAGTGCCTAAAAGCACAAAGTGCCATCAGTGGGTATCCGATTGCGCTGACCCAGGACAAAGTCACAAGTTCAGGGTGATCGCGAGGAAGCGCAGACTGGATACAGAGACCAAGTTAGGCCCTCTGCAAAAGTCCCTTAAATACTAGATGCTGATCCTGCATTGAGGATGCGTCACCCAGCGGTGATTCTGAAGAAGTTGCAATGTGAGGTCCTGTGTCATCGTCCAGGATGCCATCAACAGAGGCTTGTGATGAGAGGTCCTACGTCGTAGATATGTCACTCAGTGGTGGTTAGGATGAAGCTGCAGATGGGTCTTGTGATGTGAGGTCCTGCGTCATTGTTGAGGATGCTGTCAACAGGTGCATCGCACAGTGGCAGTTCTAATGAGTTGTGGGCTACAATGTGAGGTCCAGCATTGTAGATGTGTCACGCAGTGGTGGGTCTGATGTGGAGCTGTGAGGAGATGCATTGTGCTGCATCAGTTCTACCTAAAGGTCAACAGATGGGGTGGCAGAGCACCTTCATGCCCACCTACAAGAGTCCATGACTGGGGTTACTTCTCTTGGGGAGCAAGACTCTCAGCAGATAAAGTTCAGGTTCTGGAATCAAGGTGGTCAGAGCCTTTTCTGTCCCTGAGGCTCTGATCAGGAGGCCAGACAGCTAGACCTTGGAGTCACTATGGTGGTAATGGGTTCAAGGTGAAGGTCTGGTTCTTCTCACTCAGGAAGCAGGGCACCAGAGTAGCATCTCTTTTTACAGCAGAGCAGCACAGCAGTCATTCTGAGTCTTTCACAGGCCCACAGGTGGACTGAAAAGTTTAGTTTGAGGGTGCAATGTTTATATTTAGTGCCAGCTTTGAAGTAGGATAAGGCTCTGGGGTGTTTCATCCCCTATAGAGGTGCTTGGAATTTCCTGCCTCTCTGCCCTGGCCCCAGCTTGTTTGGGGACACAAAAGTCTAGTTTCACACCCTTTAGGAGTGTGCTGACGCAGAGCCTTTGTGATGGGTAAGTGTGAAGGATGACAGCTCCTTACCCCTATCAAGTTAGAAATGGCCCATCCTGCCAACACCTATTCCCCTTCTGTCTCACTGTCTGCTAGCAATACACAAAGGCCAACCAAAAACCAACTGTTAGCTACATCTAGTCATGTGATCCAGGATAAAGGGTGCAAGCACCAAATTGTTAGGACACCTTTATAAAAGTGGCATTTTCAGAATTGTGACTTAAAATCTGACTTTATCATTAAAGAGGGGCTTAAATTGCAATTCTTTAGACATCAAACGATATTCCCATTTTCTCCCAATTGAAATATATCATTTATTAAATATAAGAAGGTACCCTGACTTTATTCTATGGGACAGGCAGACCTTGTAGTTGTGAAAAATGGTTTTCACTCCAAGGACATGTATAACTTAAAAGTACATGTCTCACTTTTCAAATATCAACAATAAGAGGGACGGGGAGGTTGTTGGTCCAGTGTACGGTCTCCCAAATAACTAATAACACAATTGATGTGTACACTGTTCCAGAAAAGGATATATCTAGGGGAACTTCAATGTTCAGGAGCAAGAGCCCCACACATCCAATAGGATGTCATGTTTCATCATCGGGTTGCTCCTCGTCAGACTGGCGCTGCAATGTCTGACGGGCTCCCCGTTAGGGGTCTCTTTGCCGGAGATCTTTTTATAAGTGGCTGCCGTAGTGATAAACACTCACTAGAAATTGTAAAGGTCAGGCACTTTTTCTGGCAGGAGAGTGATAAGTTAAAATTAGTTCTCAGCCCCACTAAAATCTGTATTATTTAATGTATCAGAACGGCAGGGCTAAGACCAAGGTTGACCATATCTTAGGGGATTGGTGATAATTTCCCATCGCCAGCTCTAGTTAGAAAGTGGTTGAGCATGAACTCTCATCTTACACTTTCCTTGTGTTTTTAACCTTGGTCTTAGCCCTGCCGTTCTGATATATTAAATAATACTGATTTTAGTGGGGCTGAGAACTAATTTTAACTTATCACTCTCCTGCCAGAAAAAGTGCCTGACCTTTACAATTTCTAGTGAGTGTTTATCACTACGGCAGCCACTTATAAAAAGATCTCCGGCAAAGAGTCCCCGAACGGGGAGCCCGTCAGACATTGCAGCGCCAGTCTGATGAGGAGCAACCCGATGATGAAGCATGACATCCTATCGGATGTGTGAGGGCACTTGCTCACTTTTTAAATACACTGCACCCTGCCATATGGGTTGTTTAGGGCCTACCCTAAAGGTGACGTGCATGCATTAAAAAGGAATGTTTAGGCCTGGCAAAACGTTTATTTTGCCAGGTCAAAAGGTAACTAAACTGCACACATAGGCTGCAATAGGTCTTAAGCATGTTTGAACATCTACTTAAGTGGATGGCACAAATAGCACTGCAGATCCATTAGTAGCATTTAATTTACTGCCTCTGGGTACAACCACTTTACTAGGGATACATAAGTGAATTAAATCTTCTAATTGGGTGTAAACCAAAGTTACCATGTTTTAGGGAGTGAGCACATGCATGATATCACTGGTTAGTAGTAATAAAGTGCACAGAATCCTAAAGCCAACAAAAATGAGTTCACCAAAAAAATACAGTAAGGCAAAACGTTTGGGGGAAGACCACCCGAAGGGTGACAGGTCTAACTCTCATTGAGATTTACAAAATCCATGCAAGCGTTGGTTAACATCGCCTTCTGTGGCTTTGTTAAAAAGAAGTAACACAACGCAGTGCCTTGTGCTACGTTTCATTACATTGCATTAGGTAGGCGTCAGTTACTTAGCTGGAGTATGTGTGTTCCCATATGTCCACCAATGTATTTTGTTGGAAACCCAAATTGACTAAAAGACGTAACCTGGGTTTGTGCCAAAATGGTGCACCAACCAAAGAAAGATGTAACAAGGAGAAATATCTTAGTTCCTCTTTCCATTCTGCTTTCTACATTCTGCATTCTGCAGCACACATAAAAAGAGGAATATACTTCTAAGGATTGGTTTTGAGCAGGAAGCTATAACTTACTGCACAAAAACAATCCTACTTGTAAAGTACCCACCTTTGCGCCATGGCGCAAGGGTGCCTGCATTAGCGCTAGGCTGCCTGAAGTGTGCCAGTGCTATGGGAGACCAGAAGTGCTCCATACCTTTGGAGATATGGCACATTTCTGCTCTCTCCCTTTTACGCAACGCAGTGCAGCAAGTTACCTTGCTGTGATGTGCTGCATGAAATGTTAGTAATCCGGGTGTTAAGCCTCTCTTGTGAATGTCACTATTTTTGTTAACTGGTGCCATTCAATTTACTGGTGTATAAAAACCAATAACAGCATTCGCTGGTTGACAATATGTGATTCTGCTTATGATATCTAGTGGTGAATCATGCATATCTTATTACTTCATCTCAGCCAAACAACCACAAATAGGAGCTTTAGAGGCCAGTGGAAGATTTGCTGTAGTTCAGTCTTTCAAAAAGATAAGCGCACGTGTAGTGGAAGCTCAGAAATAGAGATAGCATGATTAGCTTTTATTCCTCCATCCTCAGAGGGTGTTTTTAAAAACGTTCCTTATGTGCCCGCTTGACTTTTGTGTGTCAGATGGAGAACTATGTAATATTTCCAGTTCCATAATGTATATACACCATAGCCACTAGTGAGGTTGGCATCTTCTGAATGTTACTTCCCATTACTTGGCAAGTGCATCCTCTGGGTCATCAATGGCAGTTTTGTGGATCTCTTTGGTGGTTTGGGAGGAGTTGAAGAGTTGCCATTTGGTGGTAGGTAGTTTTAACTATTGCTTTGTGGTGCTTGCAGCTTGGACTGCATTGTAAACTCTGGGAGTTATTGACTGCTGATCTTGTACCACGGATTAATTATGCCTTTAGATTCTGCATAATATGCATAAGGTTGTTTTACCTGTTATCTTTCACTGTTTCGTAAAACAGTTTATGCTTGAGTTTTATTTAAGATTGCCAAATATAGAAGTATTACAGTGGCCCATCATTGAGGCCAAAGGGCATGTGATGTGATTTCTATTGCTCCTATTTATTTAGTGAAATTGCTGCATAATGTGGTTGTGATTAATATGTATTGTACAATGAGCGATGCAATAAGAACAGTACACCTTGCGATGAATGAGGGAGTCATTTATAGTTAGTTGGAGAGGGGGCTCAACTGTGAATCGGCATAGCTCCCACTCAGCCGCTTTCTTCAGCGGTTATGGTAGCACCACTCTATTTATGGTACAGCTAACACTGCAAATAGCGCTGTAACTAGGGGTGCGGGAAGTGCTGCAGCCCTGAATAAAACATGAAGGTTTCGATGGAGAATGAACAAAAAAGGGACCCGTCAAATATCACTTATTCCCCATGCCATGTTTTTGGCCTGAGCCCCAACTGTAAAAATTGTTCCATCACCACTGAACACTTCTGGTTTCCCCTGCCTAGGTGTGTCATGAGAGGCAAGGTGGTCTCAGGCAGAGAAAACAAACTATGCTCCACATGCGAAGGGAGAGATCTCGGTAAACTTCAGGACATTGTTTATTTTAAACGAACCGCCACATGGAGAGTTTAATCGAGAAAAACAAACAAAAATGAATGCAGAGTAAACCAAAAAAAATAACACTCATTCAACATTTAGCTGTGCCGACAGCAGGGCCGTCTTTAGGACTTGAGGCGCCCTGTGCGACAGTTTATTGTGGCGCCCGCCCCACCCCATAACCTCCTCCTCGGTTTCACTCACTACCACCCAGTAAATGTGCCCCTCATTCCTCCATCACTCCCATTTCACATACACTCATGTGTTTTAAAGCACTTGTAAAGGCTGGCTTTACTAATCCAGTCAGCTAGCCAAATTAAATATAGGGGCATATTTAAGAGCCCCTAGAGCCATTCTAACCCCACATTAGCGTCATTTTCTTTACGCTAATGTGTTAGAAGACCAAAAACGCTGTGCCATATTTACAAAGTGGTGCAATGCATGCATTGCTCTACTTTTAATCCCTTTGCGCTACATTATTTCTGCGCCAGGCATAATGTATGCAAAGGTGGCATTGGCACAAAGAAATCTGACAGATTTCTTTGCGTCATTTTTTTCCGGAACTTTTAACGCCTCTGTTTTTTTTTTTTTTCACTAATCCTGCAAAGCGCCGGACTAGCGAAAAAATTCTGACACTAGTCCCCTAACCACTGCCATGTTGCGCCGTATTTTCAATACAGCGCACACATGGTGGTGTTAGGGGAGAGCTAAGGGGCACAAGAAAAGTGGTGCAGCACTTTGTGCAGCTCCACTAGTTTCAAATATGCACCATAGAGCATATTTAAGAGCCCCTAGTGCCATTCTAACGCCACATTAGTGTACTTTTTTTAAGCTAATGTGGCATTAGAAGGCCAAAAATGCTGCACCATATTTAAAAGCCACTTTGTAACCCTTTGTTACAAAGGCATAAAGTATGCAGAGGGGGCACCCTCTCACTAGGGGGCCAAAAATCTGGCGCAAAGAAATCTGTTAGATTTCCTTGCGTCATTTTTTTCTGGCACTTTTAACACCTGGCAGGCATTAAAAGGAGGCTTCCATTGGTTACAGTGGGCCTCTGTGTAATTTGCAAGATTAGAGTCAACATTTTTGGTGCTAATCCTGGAAAGCACTGGATTAGTGTAAACAATTCTGACGCTAGTCCCCTAACTACTGCCCTGGTGCGCCGTATTTTAAATATGACGCACACATGGTGGCGTTAGTGGTGCGCTAAGGGGTGCAAGAAAAGTGGCACTTCACACAGCCACTTTTCTTAAATATGCCCCATGTTTTTTGCAGCAGGCATATTAACCCTCTATGCTACTTTATGTTGAGTCAAAGCTGCCACTAGGTAAAACTCCCATCTCTCTCTCTCTAGCAGGAACATTAATCACAAGAGGTATCTTGACATTTTAATTGTTTCTTGAAGGCTAAACGCCCCAGGAACTTTTCAGCAGGTGCTTTTAAATTGCAAGTTTCGTTATTGCTAAACACAGCGCCCCCCTGAAGTGAGCGCCCGGTGCGGTCCCACCGCTCCACCTGTACGTAGGTTGCAAGGTAGGCGCAGAGGTTCCCTACAGGCAGGTGGGTGCGTATATGGTGGTTCTCTGCTGGCCGAGTGCATGCGAAGGCCTCTGCCGATCCATCCGGCTGACCGGCAGCAAAACAAAAATCTGGTTTAGCCTGAGTCCCTTAAACGAGCAATGTAAATGCTGTCAAGTAAACACGTGATCACTTGTTCATTGTCATGAAATTTCAACATAATTCTCAGTGTTGTTTGTAGTTGTAGGAGCTTCCATCTGCTGTCCTAGAGTTCATTTAGCTGTACTCTAATCTCACGTTTAACTATGGTATGACTGTCACTGCCAATCTTATTCCACTCTAATGGGCTCACTCTGAGTGCAGCCATGGGAGATAGGATGTAAAGACAGCCCAGTGAATACCATTTGTGCACAATATCACGTTTGCCCTGATATCAATTTTTGCATTACGCTAAGAGGGAACAAAAATGTATGTTTTTAACTGTCTTTCCAGACTATTATTACCAAAAACATAGAAAATATACATAATTTGAAGGGCTTTGGTCAGCGGGCTTCATCTATTGTTCTGTTATATTGACATTCACATTTTGTTTCCATACACCAAATCATACAGCATGGGGTAATGGATCAGCCTTTTTTTACCAATTGGAGTGATTGAAAAGTCTGAGTACATTGTTCCCATCCATATAAATTGGTTCATTTCTGTTCAGTGACAAAGCTACTTTAAAAGGCCTTTTTTTGTTTCGATTATTTCATATGATACCTTTAAATAAAAACGGTTTCTATAGCTTGTATTTGGGCGCCCCAGTACATAGTTATTTCATTTCTGTCTTCTTTTTAACTTTATAAAGTCTTTATGGACCATTGTAGCTTCCTGTGATTTGTGTTTAATTATGTAGTGATTTATTCTTGTTCCCTTCTATCAATGATTGCTAATGCTTGTTTACACATGGTGTTCTTTTTAGCATACTGTTTTGTTGTGATATATTCTTGTTCGCTTCTAACAATGATTGCTAATGCTTGTGTACACATGGTGTTCTCAAGATCTTCTAGATAGGACATGAAGGAAACCGTCTGTGCAAAAACCAAAGCTGAGTGTAATTTGCACCAAATCTGTAACAAGAATTACGTATAAAACCAGGGGCAAAAAATCTATGTATCATGTTTTACACCCTCTGCTGCATTTAGAAGGTGGTGCAATCAATCAATCAATTAGTAGATTTCTAGACAGCTACTTGTCACCCTTGAGGGTATCCAAGCACTGGCAGGGTCCAGTTTATTAGCTGAATAGGAAGGTTTCAGGGACTTTCGGAACTCTGGAAGAGATGGGATCCTATGGGGCACTTTTGTATCCAAAAATCAATAGCTCTGTCTTGACTATATTGTGCTATAGGCAGTTGCCCTTCATCCAGTTGGTGACATCTGCATGCAGTTGTGCAAGTTGGTCTTGGTGTTGGTGGTGTCTTTGGAGATGATGAGTTGTATGTCATCTGCATAGGGTATGATGTTGAGTCTGTGGGGTTTGGCAATTCTGGCTAGAGGTGTCATATAAGTGGAGGGTGGGGATGAGTGAGGCTCCTTGGGGTACTCTACAGATGATCTCCTTGGGTTCAGAGGTGAAGGGGAAGGTGGACTTTTTGCATGCTTCTAGTGAGGAAAGGGGCGATCCACCTGAGGGAGGCTCATTGGATGTCTATTTTGTACAGTCTTGTGAGGAGTGCGTGGTTGGAGACCATATCAAGGGCTGCAGAAAGGTCTAGGAGGATCAGAGCTGCAGGCTGTCCTTGGCCGAGTAAGACTTGGATGTCATTGGTAGCTGTGATGAGGGCTTTCTCAGTGCTGTGGTTGCTGTGGAATCTGGATTGGAAGAAGTTGAGTAGGATACTGTTCCAGACATGTGGAGAGTTGTTGGTTGATGCCTTTATCTAATACGTTTGCTGGGAACTGGAGCAGGGAGAACGGTAGGTAGTTGTTGAGTTCACTGGGGCCTGCTGATGGTTTCTTTAGTAGGGTTTTGCCTTCAACATATTTCCAGTCTTCTAGGAAGTTGTCATGGCAATTGAGGGGTTGAACAAGGTGGTGTGTATGTGGCTGATTCTGTCTTCACCTAGGTTGAAGATGTGGTGAGGGCATGGGATGGTTGGGGCCCCTGAGTGGACCAAGTTCATGTTTGAGGCAGTGTCCTGTGGGGTGAGCTGGCTCCATTCAGTTAGTCGGCTGTCAGAGGAGGTAGTGGGGTCATTGTGTTTGCTTGAAGAAGTCAGTGGCCTTGAGCTGGGGTTTGAAGTTTCTGTAGATGTAAGCAATCATGTCATGGTAGAAGTTTACAAGGTTGTTGCAGAGTTCCTGTGCAGGGGTAATATTATTTGTTGCATCTGAGGGGTTGGAGTATTGTTTGACAATGTTGAAGAGTTCTTTGTTGTTATTGGAGACTGAGGCCATCATTTGGACTTTGGCAGTCAATTTCCCTGACCGCCAAAGCCCAACCCGCCAGATGACCGCCAGCACTGGTGATCAGCATACTGCCATATTATGAGTGCAGGCTGCTTTCTGCCATCATTGAGGCAGAAAGAAGCCAGTAGTCATGCTGGCGGTTGGCGCTGCAGAGGCGGGCCCCTCGCCAGCACCACCATGCCAGCAGGACTCCCCCTACCATATTACAAGACGTAATACGGCTTGGCGGGAGTCCTGCTGGCGTGGTGGTGGCGGCTAAGGAAGACTGCCAGGACCCATCCGCTCCAGGAAATCTCCTGCGACTGAGGAGGTAAGTGGGTGTCCGAAGGGAGGGGGCAGGGGGTCTGTGTATTTGGGTGCATGTGTGCATGTTTGCGGAGGGGGTGCTGCATGCGTGCATGTACGTGCGCATGAATGGGGTGTCTGTGTTGATGAATGTGAGTGAGTGTGTCTGAGTGCATATATGCGTATGGTGAATGGGTGTGTATGTGTATGCATGCGTGCGTGAAGGGGTGTGGGGGTGTGTGTGAGTGTGTGGGGGTGTGTGGGGGATTTTTGCATGTGTGCGGCATCTGCCAAGCCTCACAACTTGTAATGTAGCGGTCCTTACCGCCGGCTCTACAGCAGTAGGACCGCCACGGCGAGGCTGGCTGTCTCATGGCCGCCAACAACGTAATGAGGGTCATTGTGTGACGCTAAGTCCTTTTTCCTCAAATCTCTCAACTGTCTGTGGTAGAGGATGAGGGGTGTCTTGAAGGCGGTCTTGTTAGTCTGATCCTTGCTGGTGTTTTGTCTCCTTTCCAGTTGTTTACAGTGTTGTTTCTCTGTTCTGAGGTCTTCAGGTCTTCCCTACCTAATGGCGGCCACTGCGTGGTAGGCTGAGCAATACCACTGACCTGCCCAGTGCATTGCTCTGCCTCCCGTGGCTCCAGCCTCTAAGTAGAGCTCTTTCCTTGGCTCCTCAGAACTCCTGACCCCAGTCAGGAGTTCGAGGCCCTCCTCCACCCATAGGCTTCAGCCTGCACCTCATCCCTGGTGTCTAGTGTGAGAGCTCTGCTTTCCTACTAGGCTACCTTCTGCCTCTCTCTCCTCCTTTTGCTTTGCTCTCTGCTCTACTACTGTCCCTTAGTGCTCCTTTTCCTCGTTTCTCTCTCACTCTGCTCTCTCTCTCTCTCTCTCTCTTTCGCTCTCCCTCTCTCCTCCTTTTGCTTTGCTTTGCTCTCTGCTCCACTACTGTCCCTTAGTGCTCCTTTTCCTTGTTTCTCTTTCTCTCTCTCACTTTCGCTCACCCCTCTCTCTCCCCCGCCGCTGCCCCCGCAGCCCTGCCCCTTTTTCATCCCCACCCCGTTTTTCACGCCGTTTTTCGTCCCCCTCCCTCTTCACAGCTGTCCTCTCCTCCCCCTACCTTCCTATGTAATGGTGACCGCTGCGTGGTAGGCTGAGCAATACCACTGACCTAATCATTGCATTGCTCTGCCTCCTGTGGCTCCACCCTCTAAGTAGAGCCCTTTCCCTGGCTCCTCTGAACTCCTGACCCCTGTCAGGAGTTCGAGGCCCTCCTCTACCCACAGGCTTCTGCCTGCGCCTCATCCCTGCTGTCTAGTGGGAGAACTCTGCTTTCCTGCTAGGCTACCTTCTGCCTCTCTCTCCTCCTTTTGCTTTGCTCTCTGCTCTACTACTGTCCCTTAGTGCTCCTTTTCCTCGTTTCTCTCTCACTCCGCTCTCTCTCTCTCTCTCTCTCACTTTCGCTCTCCCTCTCTCTCCTTCGCAGCTGCTGCCCCTGTGGCCCGCTCCCTTTTTCCAGCTCCATCCCCTTTTTTGCGCTGTTTTCGTCCCCCTCTCGCCTCCCAGCTGTGCTCTCCCCTCCACCTCCCCACTTAATGGTGGCCACTGCGTGGCTGCGTGCAGTGGCTGCTTGCAGCGGCCGTGCTGCTGGCACACTGAAGGCATGCCAAAGGCAAGCCCATCTGCACCCATCCACGCCTGGACCGCGCTCAGCACCAGAACCATTGGCTCCCGCCCCCCCACTACCTCCATGCACGTCTTCATTACGACGATGCCACCCTCCGTGCCCTCAACACTGGCTGCTCCCCCACCTGCCTTGAAACCTCCCCGCAGACCACCCGCGGACCCTCCTCCTGCCAGAACTGCACCTTCACCAGCCTCCACGCCAACGACCCACGCACCAATGTAGGACGCAACCATCTCAGATATATCCTCCTCAACACCCGCTCCATCCACAAGCACACAGTAGAGCTATGGAATCTACTCGGCTCAGCCTCCCCAGACGTTGCCGTTCAGACTGAGACCTGGATGAACCCCTCCTCAGTGCCTGACATCACCATAGCCATCCTGGACAGCTACAAGATCACCCGCAGGGACCGCTCCAACAAACCAGGAGGAGGCATCACCATCATCCACAAGAACACCCTCAGGATCACTATCAACCCCAAAGACACCCTCAGCACCGCTGAACTCCTGCACTTCCAAATCCACACTGACCCAAACACCACCCTCGGAGGGACCCTCTTCTACAGGCCCCCGCCCCATGACAGCAGTTCAGCGACTCCATTACCGACATCATCAGCACGCATGTTCTCGCATCCACTGACTACATACTCCTCGGAGACTTAAACTTCCACCTTGAGAACATCAACAACAACAACACCGCCACCCTGCTCAACAGCCTCTCCAACCTCGGCCTCAAACAGTTTGTCATGACACCAACCCACTCCGCTATTTTCTCCGCCAGCAATCACGTCTCTTTCAGTCACACCACCGAACTCCATTGGACAGGCCACCGCTGCATCCACTTATCCTTCAAGAAACCCACAACACACCACCACCCACAACAGATCCCCTACCGCAGTTGGAACAAGGTCACCGAAGACCAACTTATTGCGACCCTCTCCCAGAACCCACCGATCGACAACACCGACACTGATGCAGCTGCCCCCAACTTCAGGCAATGGGTCAACATCTGTGCCAATACGCTCGCACCAATCAAGAATGCCTCCAATAGACGCACCGCCAGAAAGGCCTTCTGGTTTCCCGCCAACCTCCACGAATCTAAGCAAAGCTGCTGAAGACTGAACAGAAAGTGGCGCCAGGATCAGACTCTGGATAACCACACAGCTTTCAAAAACGCCATCTGCAGACAAACCCAACTCATCCGAGCCGCCAAAAGAACCGCCTTCAAAGACCGAATCAACAACAACACAAACAGCCACAAGGAGCTCTTCAACATCGTGAAGGAACTCTCCAATGCCAACGACATCCAGCCATCCCAAGACCTCTGCGCCTCCCTAGCCTCCTACTTCCACTGCAAGATTGCAGACATCCACAACAGCTTCAGCACCCAGACCCCCCAGCAACCACCAACACCATAGATTCACCTCTGACCAACCTCCTGCTCTGCTGGACCCCCGTCAACGACAACAACACCATAGAAATCATGAACACCATCCACTCTGGCTCTCCATCTGACCCCGGCCCTCACAACATCCTCAACAAAGCAAGCTCTGTCATCGCAACCCAAATACAGGAGATCATCAACAGCTCCTTCAAGACCGCCACCTTCCCAGAGAGCTGGAAACAGGCCGAGATCAACACCCAACTAAAAAAAAAACAAGGCGGACTCAAAGGACCTCAAGAACTTGTGGCCTATCTCCCTGCTCCCCTTCCAAGCAAAAGTCATTGAGAAGGCCGTCAACAGACAACTAACCTGCTTCCTAGAGGAGAACCGCACCCTGGACCCTTCCCAATATGGAACCGCAGCAACCAAAGCACTGAAACCGCCCTCTTCGCCGCCACCGACGACATCAGAACCATACTGGACAGCGGCAAAACTGCAGCCCTCATCCTCCTGGACCTCTTGGCCGCGTTCAACACCGTCTGCCACCACACCCTACGCTCACACCTCAGCAATGCTAGAATCCGCGACAGAGCCCTGGACTGGGTCACCTCCTTTCTCACCGGCAGAACCCAGAGAGTCCGCCTCCCCCCATTCCGCTCGGAGGCCACCTAAATCATCTGCGGCATACCCCAGGGTTTGTCCCTCAGCCTGACTCTCTTCAACGTCTACATAGCCCTGCTCGATAACATCGCCCGATCCCACAACCTCAACATCATCTCTTACGCCGACGACACCCAGCTGATCCTCTCCTTTATCAAGGTCTCCACCAAGACCCACCTCCAGGAAGGAATGAAGGCCATCGCTGAATGGATCAAGAGCAGCTCCCTCAAACTCAATTCCGACAAGACTAAAGTCCTCATCTTCGGCTCCACCCCCTCCGCATGGGATGACTCCTGGTGGCCTGCCACTCTCAGAACCGCTCCGACTCCCACTGACCACGCACACAACTTAGGATTCATCCTGCATCCCTCACTATCCATGACCCAGCAAGTCAACGCCATCTCCTCCTCCTACTTCAACACCCTCCACATGCTCCGAAAGATCTACAAATGGATACCCACTGAAACCAGAAGAAAAGTCACCCAAGCCCTCGTAAGCAGCAAACTGGACTACGGTAATGCCCTCTACGCAGGAACCTCAGCTAGCCTCTCAGTGGATCTTCTGTGGGTGTTGTTGCCAATAGGAGCAAGACAGTTGGTGCGGTTGGTGATCCAATTGTTGAAGTTTCTGATGTTCTGGTCTAGATTTCTGGAGGAGATGGGATGGATGATGTTCAGGACATTGATCCATGTGTCCTTTGAGACTTTGCTCCTGTTGCAGTACAGAGCATTAGTTAGGTTGGGTGGTTGGTCCGTGAGCTGGTGATATTGAAGTGAACAATGGAATGGTGAGTCCAGATGAGGTCAGTGGTGTGGCTGTACCTAATGCGGTAACTGGAGGTGAAGATAGTATCTAATATGTGGCCTGCGGTGTGTGAGGGGAGGCGAAGAAGTTGGCGATGAAGCTGCAAAAGCTTTGATGTGGTCCTGGAAGACAGTTGGTTAGGGTGCCTCTCATGGTGATTTTGCTGTCTATTTGGAGTCGAAGGTTGAGGTGTTCTATGGCTGGCTCAATGTTGTCATTTGTGGTGGTGCACTGGATGGATTCCTTATCTATAATGGCAATCCCTCTGCCCAGTTTGTTGATGCAGTCGCAGTGGGAGTATCCTTCGGATATTGCGTTGGCGATGTCTGGCACGGAATTGGGGTTGAGCCATGATTCAGTGAGGAAGAGGAAGTCGGGTGTGAGGGTAGAGATGAGGTCCCAAATCTCGGTTGTGCCTTTACACAGTAAGAGCGTGTTGGCAAGGGAGCATGTGAGTTGATGTTTTTGTTCAGATGCTGTCTGTGTTGTGTTTGGGATGGGGCTGGTCAGTGGGCTGGTGTGTGTGCTGTGAGAGATGAAGTGGCAGTGGGTGCAGGTGAAAGGTCCTACTGTGGAGTGTGGGTTAGCGCAGTAGCAGTGTTTGTTGCTGTGTCCAGGGTCAAGGGTGTAGAGCTCGGTGATGGTGCATCGTCAGGGAGTGGGAAGGTGAGGGTTTGTGGCACTGGGCATGGTCTAGCCGCAGATGGACGCAGATGGGCTTGCCTTTAGTGCGCTAGTGGGGCAGTGGTGCAGCGGCCTGCATTAAGTAGGTCTCGGGGCGGACAGAGCTTCTGTTGGTAGGAAGAATGGTGAGCGGGAAAAATCATGTGGGAAAACCTGGGTGGTAAAACCCGGGCAGTGGTAGTGTCACTAGATCAGGCTGGAACAAGCAGGAACTGGAGGCCTCAGGCAACTGGCAGGCTAGCTGCCCATGTCCCTACCGATGAAGTTGCGCTACGGCCTGTATTAAGTAGTTCCTGGCGTGGGTGGAGTTTCTGTTGGCAGGAAGAATGGTGACTGGAAAAACCCAGACAGGAAAACCTGAGTGGGAAAACCTAGGCAGCAACAGTGTTACTGGATCAGACGGGAACAAGCAGAACCTGGAAATGGATGACACAGGCAGGTGGCAGGCTAGGTGTCCAGGGGTCTACTGATGCAGGTGCACTGCATTTGTTATTATATTTCTTCACGAAAAACTGGTCTATCTTTATCCTTGAGGTGCTTCTCCTGTTGGTTAGTTGACAAGTTAAAGAAAGTGACTTCCTAGGTCTTTCTCATACAAATAGATAGAGCTTCCACTGCCTACTTCGTTATTCACAATAGACATGAAATTGTTACTAACCAGGAAAGTGGAGGTGCTTCATAACCATCATGGGGCAGCACTAAATGTCCTGTGTTCCTTGTAATAATTTGTGTATTACATTAAATAATAATATGGGCCGACTTTCCTAATTTGTGGCACACATAGATTTTTCTGCCTGGTAGGCTGTTATTTGTAAGCCACAATTTCACAGGGTGTCACCCCGGACAGACTCACTTCCCTCCTCGGAATGTTCTTCATCCTTTCAGAATGTGGCCAGCTGATGTTAAAAAAACTACTTTTCTTTTCTCCTGCTTGTTTGCTCCTACTCTGCCATACTCTCTCAATTCTGGTGTATTTACTTCACAATATGCGTTTTCAGTATTAAAAAAATGACGGCCAGTGTTCAATTATTAAGTATTAAGGCCCATGTTTATACTTTTTGACGCAAAACTGCGCCAACGCAGTTTTGCGTCAAAAAAATTAGCGCAGGCTAACGCCATTCTGAAGCGCCATGCGGGCGCCGTATTTATTGAATGACGTTAGCCGGCGTTAGTCGCCGGCGCTGTCTGGTGTGCGTTAAAAAAAACGACGTACACCAGGCAGCGCCGGCGTAGGGGGAAAATGGCGTATGGGCGTCCACAAATGGTGCAAGTCAGGCTGAGGCAAAAAAATCGCCACAACCCGATTTGCGCCATTTTTTTACGACGCCCATCCCCCATTGAAATGACTCCTGTCTTAGCAAAGACAGGAGTCATGCCCCCTTGCCCAATGGCCATGCCCAGGGGACTTCTGTCCCCTGGGCATGGTCATTGGGCATAGTGGCATGTAGGGGGGCACAAATCAGGCCCCCCTATGCCACAAAAAAAAATAACAAAAAATACTTACCTGGACTTACCTTAATGTCCCTGGGGTGGGTCCCTCCATCCTTGGGTGTCCTCCTGGGGTGGGCAAGGGTGGCAGGGGGTGTCCCTGGGGGCAGGGGAGGGCACCTCTGGGCTCATTCTGATTCGCGCAAAAAAATGACGCTAACTCCATGAACTTTGGCGCTAGACGCGTCTAACGCCAAATTATAAATATGTAGTTAGTTTTGCGTCGAAGTTGCGTCGAAAAAAACGACGCAAATTCGGCGCAAACGGAGTATAAATATGCCCCTAAGAACATTGTCCTCCAGAATGAAATCTCTATGGTATTTCAGTAGCTAAGATCACTAGTAGTGTGGAACTACTCCTGTCAGTTAAGAGTACCTACAATAACACAGTGCCCTTCTTTCCATACAAAATGTGGGTTTGGAGAAAAATGGTATTAGCACTTCACTAACTGCTAGTGTCAGTAGTTTTGAAATATTGGAAAAAACACTAATGGAGGCACTAAACTAAAGAAATGAAGTAGATAATGTATTACCAATTTTAAAAGAAGGTATAAATGAAATGGCTTGATCAGCATACGTGTAAGCAGATGCTCAAAAGGCCCATGAAATGATGCTGAATTCACCAAGGGACTACAATTGTCATATTCTTGGTAAGAGATAAATAAAGGAATGGCAGGAGGAGTTTGATTAATTAGGTTTGTCTAGTTAAGAAACAGGAATTCTGTTGGTTACAGGAGTGTCTTGAATAGTGGTTCGATGCAAAGCCCATTGAAAAGAATGAAAATGAATATTTTGACTGCTTGTGGCGATATAAATAATATTGTTAACAAAAAGGATAGTCAGGCTTTTTAGGGCACAGTCCCTTCGACACTTACACCAAAACAAATCTCTAACACTAGTTACATTTATAGATAGAATATTTCCTTTCAGTGTATGCAGGGGATGTCCCATATAAAGCAAAAATACATTGCAGCATAAACTATAGCTACTATTGAATTCCGCATAAAATTATGGTGGCTCTTGGATGCCAAGATGCCAGGACACAACATGAAGTCTAAACATCTCTTCAAGAGTAATTATATATGGTAAATAGCCAATTGATATAGAATAATAATTGGAAAGGAGACATGGAAGGCAGGTAAAATGGTATCTCTATGTAGGACCACATCTTTGACCAGCTATCCAACACCCACATAAGATTCCCTTGGTTAAACATTAGTGCTCAGTAGACTGTAATCCTGATTCGGTCAAGAGAACGTCAAGATACATTGTCAAGCAGGCTTCGGAAAAGGTATGGGAACTAATGTACAGTAATTCGCTGTACAAATCATTTTGCCTATGCGTGTTCATATCAAGCAGTCCACAACATTTGCTATTGCTATCAACTTTAAAAAAACGTTGATTGAGGTGACACATTCTGAGGAGATAGATAAGGACATTGGGTGGGCTAGTTCGAGTACGAGAAAAAATCAAAATTTCACCCTCATTAAGGGAACAGAAAAATCTATATGTGGTGGGTGACTGACACTTATCTAATCTATCTAATTGATAAGGGGCTAAGGCATGTACGTGTCTTGGTTATAAGTCTAACGTCTTTATAAATTATTTAAATAAGAAAATGCCGTCTCTTGAGGAAGCTGCTTCGAAATTTGGACTGAGAAGCGCTCCTGGCTTACTTTTTCTGGACGATGAAGTACCTTAAACTAAAACAAAAAAACTAACTTCCCTTATTGAAAGGGTTACTGACTGGTGCATAATGATCAAACCAACAGTAATTTTAAAGCAGTTGAAACATCCATGCCTGGTTTAGAAGCCTTGCAACATAAAATCACAACTGGGCCTGTGTTACAGTAAGGCCACACTGGGATTACCTTATTACTGATAAGGCACTACCCCAATGGGCAGCTGCCCCTTGTTTGCCGAATGTGCATAGCACAGTGCAATTTGTTTCACTAATAACAGATTCAGGTGTCCTAGGGGGTATGTGTCCTTTTTAGGACAAGCCTGCAATAGCACATGCGCTGCATAGGCTCTCGCTTGAGAGATGTATTGTGTACAATAAAGCACTTGGAGCCTGCACGTTGCTTACCATTTGTTTTTTTCATTGTCACTCTTCTTTGCTGACTTCTCTTTGGCATGCACATGACAAACGTCACTTACCCTCCTTTCTGTGGAGCATGGATCAAGCACAGATTGCTTTAACTTAACATTCTGACTACAGTTCTTAAATTTTTTTATTTTTACTGGTTGTGAATTGTTTTTAATAACGGTCATATGTGATGAATGAGTAAGTTCTTTTGGCTTAGTCTGACAACAATAAACAGTGATTGATTTAAATTTGAGCTCTCCTCGTAGTATGTCTCTTCAGATCTGTGATATCCATATGCTACTGCTGCATCATAGAACACCAGCATATTTTCCCTTAAATTCCACTCCGAAAATTCCTAACTTAACAAAATGTAATTAACCTAACCAGCAAAGCTAGGAAATGCCCACAATATGGTGTAAGAATCAAGGAACACTCAATTTGCGGCATGGGCTTGTGGACTAAGCCTCTCATGGCTCCCATGGGTGGTTGGGTCAGCTATCCGATCTCATCTCAGCCAAGGTCTGCTGGAAGACACCCTTTGTGAGCTACAAACAAAAATACCCCTTCCCACTCCAAACCACCCTTCAGATCATTCAGTGTGATCCTGGAAGTTAAACGTTATCAGTTTTCATTGATAAGTGGACAGACTTATTGTTCGACTCAAAGGCAATTCCAAAACTGAATATCCCCCTGTAGTTGATGGTGCCTTGTCCCAGCTTGACTGTGAAGGGCAAAGGCCAGTCTCTTTAGCAGAATAGATGTGGTGTTGACTTGAATCAATGTGCAGTTTAGGAAGAATATCTCCTGGGGCCCAAGGTGGCTCTCATGATGTTCTCTTTGTCCTTTAATTAGTGAAACTTAGCAAGGTCATTCCATGTCTTTGATCTTGCTGCAGCTATCTCAGCCCAGTTCTATGCACCCAAACCAGACGGGCATCCTCATGAGTATCATCCAACAGGGAGGGGAACACAGCTACCATGAAGATCTCTCACACAGTTTCCTTGAACAGTTCTCTAATTCTTCACGTTCAGATAGAGCCAAATCTGCATTGGCCTGGATAGCAGCCAAGACGCACAGTCTATCATTTTCATTGGTACCCGGTTGCAAGACCTGGCATCCTTAGCATGGTTTGCACCCTAAGGTTTTGCCTTCAGACCTCCAGTTTTTGATGACTTTGTGTTTTGCTGGCCTAAGGGCTCCATGCGCTTTACCACTGCTAAGCAGTGCTTAAGTGCCTGTGCTCTCTTCTTAAACCCATGCAAGATTGCCATATACCTAATTTGCATTTTTTATTTACTTGAAAGTCCTGAGTAAATGGACACTTCCTGTGCCTATGGCCTGTAAATTAAATGCTAGTGGGCCTGAAGCACTGATTGTGCCATCCACTTAAGCAGCACTTTAAACATTACTCAGGCCCTGCCATTACAGCATTGTGTACAATTTTAAACTGCCATTTCGGCCTGGCAAATTAAATCTTTTGGAAGACCCAAAGCTTCCTTTTAATACATATGTCTCCCCTACTGTAGGTCCAGGAAATCCCATAGGGCAGGGTGCAATGTATTTAAAAAGTAGGACATGCAATTTTAAGTTTTAGATGTCCTGGGTGTGGAAAACTCTTCAATTATTTTTTCACTGCTGCAAGGTCAAGTCTCCCATAGGATAACAATGGATTCAGACTATAAAACTGCCATTTCCAAATGGTAAAAGGTGAAGAGTCCCTCGAATTGTAATGAATTATCCTAACCTGTGGTGAAATTTGACTTTAAATTACAACTTTGAAAATTACACTTTTAGGAAATGAGCATTTTCTTGCCTTAGCCTTTTGGTGCCTGCAGCTTATGTCTGGATCACACAACTGGTTGTAGTTAACAGTTGGGCTTTGTGTATTCCTACCAGACAGTGACAGACACAATGGGAAACTTAGGTGTGACTGTATGGGCTATCACAGGTAGGATGTGAGGGAGAAGCTCAGCCCAGCCTCACTTACAATTGAATAGGCTCTGTCCTGCCTCCACACAAAGGGCTCCATACCCCCTGCAGTTTGTCTGGAGCCAAGGCCAGGAAGGCAATGTGCCTGTGCACTTCAAAGGAATGCCAATGGGTATAAATACTGGACTTCGGATACCAACTCTTCAATACACCAGAACCTGTGGTTACTCTGCCAGGAAGAAGGACTGTTGTGCTGCTGAATGGACTGCCACACTGTAGGACTGCTGCTGTGAAGGATTTGCTGCATTGCTGTCCTCACCTGCTGCCTGCTGTCCTTTTGGCTGGGTGAGAAGGAATTTACCTGCACCTCTTGAACCCATACCTAGAGTGACATCAAGGGCAAATGGAAGGCCTCCTGATCTAAGCAGCAGGGACAAAACAGGCTTCCAACAGCTTTGCACCTTTCCCTGGACTCTGCCTTCTGCGAGTCTACCAAGCCAAGTGGTGCCACCCTAGTCGTGGACCCTTGGATGTGGGCATATGATGCCTGCCAACCTCAGTGGATCCAGCTGAACCAACGCATCTTCTCTGCTGCAAGGTGCTAACCTGAGCAGAATTGATGTGTCGCTGCTGTTGCCTCGATTGGGCCCATCAGAAAGACTTACATCACCACCACCACCTGCAAACTCCTTTGGAACAGCCACTGTGTGATGCACCGTCATCACAGCTCTTCACATACCTCGTCAACTGCAACCTCAATGGCAACGCCGGACTCCACATCTCAGACTTTCAGCATTTCTGGACCGATACGCTTCCTCAACAGTTTGAAGCACCCTCGACACTGGAATTCGCATCACAGGCCCTTGTAAACGGGATCTTCAATGACAAAACAGGCCCTTGCATCACAGCCTCGCCGGATCTTAGAACTGACACATCGCTACAGCTGTGTAACATATCTTCGATGAGGATCCTTGCAGCATTCTGCAATTCAGGATTTAAGGAACTTTGTTCAGCTGGCCTAAATGGGTCCCAGTAGTCAGCCGGTCAGCCTGAAGTTGTGAATTTGTCCTGGTCTGACACAACCAGATATCCACAGTTGGCACTGTGCTTCTTAGCACTATTTTTCCTTGAAATCTTTAAAATTGCATATCCCTGGTACTGCTTATTAGATTTTTGACATTTTGGTCTTGTTGTGTTTATTAAAGAAAGTTATATGTCTCTAAATTGGTGTGGGGGTTCTTTTGTGTGGTGTTTTTACAGTTTGAAGTGTGGCAGAAATGCTTTACACAATGCCTCTAAGTAAAGTCTGATTTCTCTGTGCAAAGCCACCAGAGGGTTGAGTACAGGTTAATTTAGAGTTGGCTTGTCCCTCACCCTGACAATGATTGTGGTTGTTGTTTGACCAGGGCTCACACCACAGCCAACCAACAACCAATTTCTTACACTAGTCTTTCTACTTTATTGTCAACATTTACAAGCATGTGTGCAAGGTGTCTACATCCTACTTCCAGCCTTCCGATCCGACCTCAGATCCTGCAAACCTTTAATTTTTTCTTGTATGTCCTCACTAAGCTCCTTCTTGAAGGTTGTAAAGTCTTCAAACAGATTTGTCTTAGTCATGGTGATTGCTGGAACTCAACTGTTATCACCCCTGCAATGCTTTCTTAACATTCATCCCCAATGGAAGGATTGTCTGTCACCCAGGATGGTATCAAATAGCTAATCATCCCACTCTAGCATTCTTCATATGTGGCATAAGAGCTGCAAGATGACCAGGAGTTGGGTGCCCTAGTACATCTGCCTGCAGCCTTGATAAATATTCAGGGGCATATTTACAAGCCCCTAGCGCCACCTTGCGCCACCTTAGCATAATTGTTTTTACGCTTAGATGGTGTTAAGGAGGACTTTCTCCCATGCTATATTCACAAAGTGGTGCAATGCTTGCACTGCACAACTTTGTAAACTCTTGCACCAAGTTATGCCTGTGACAGGCAGGCATAATGTATGCAAGATGCATTCCCACATAGGGAGGCCCAAAAAAATGGCGCAGTGAAATTACAGCGTTACAATATTAACATTTTAATCAATGGGCCTCCATGTGCTTTGCTGCAATAGCGTCAAAATGTTTGACGCTAGTTCAGTAAAATACCACAATAACGTAAAAAATGTTGGCGCTATTATCCTAACAACTGCCATGGTGCACCGTATTGTAAATACGGCGCAACCAAGTTGTCGTTAGGTGGGGCGGGGGCAACGCAAGAAAAGAAGCACATCGGGACCGATGTGGCAATTTCTTGTAAATATGCCTCTCAGTTTGTAAAAACTCAAAGCTCAAAGTCCCTGAGCTTTCTTTTTGGTCAGTGACATGGTAGAGCCTACGTCACCCACAGAGATTGCATATTTCCTGCTGCTTGTGGAGTACAAGGGCAATCTAGCACAAACTTAGTGACAAATAAGGGGACAGAGCTGTAAAGCTTAGAAATGCAGTTAGTTCATCCTCCCAATCACAGATATGATCATTGCCTCTAAGCTAATACACTTCTGCTCCGGCTTAGGATTCTACCTTATGTATTCCTTTTGACCCAATCTTCTCTTCTAGCTGATGGTCAAATTCAAGTTCTCTCAGATTCACTCTCCAAGGAGCCCACACCATGTACTCACTACTTTGTAAATAGTTGCAACTATCAAATTCACAAGTTGGCTTTTTCAAGCATGGACATGATCTTAGCTTCCATCCAGACCAGGCAGCATTTGGGAAGATCTGTTGTGGCTCCGTAGGTCAGGACAAGCCCAGCAACCCCTCAGATTCAGCGGTCAGTTAGTGCAAGCCACACAATGCACCTCTTCAAAGGCTCACTGACTCTGGGCCAAGCACATCCTCTCTTCCTGAGGGCAAACATTGCCCCTTCACTTGCCCATTCCTGATAGGTATACCCAAGGACTAGTCAGCTGACATTGGCTCTTTTCAGCAAAGTTCAAAGCCCGTCCCAAGAGGATTTGTCAGGATACGTTCACTTGACTCTTTGGTCCCTTAAGAGTAGTCTGATGCTACCCAACAGCGTCACTAACCAACTGTGTGTAATATCCTCACTGGACCTGACAGTGCTTTACTCCCAAAAAGACAGCAATGCATGTCTCATTCAAGCTGCTCAGTACGTAGGAAAAAAGTGTTGATTTCCCTTATACAGATGTTTCGTCCATCTAGGTCATTTGAACCAGCCTCTTCACCATAGCCTCCAAGCATTACTGGCCCCTCCTTCTACTCCTTCCCTCTGCCCCTTTTAAATTTAACCCTTTCTGTCTGGTGCCTATACTAGGTTGCCAGGTATACGGCGGAAAGGTTATGGTTGAGTTCATGTGAAGACGTTTCCATTCACAAATCTCCCCAACAAAATTCAGACCAAACTCACCACATCCTCTTTTTGCTCTGCGATATCCAATTTCTTAATAACCAGCTCAACAATAACAATTCGACAGGAATGTATGATGGAAAAACGAATGCTGGAATCACGCATGCCTGAACAACGCGGTCGGAACAGCGACCGTGTTGTTACCACGAATGCCTTTACCACGCATGCCTTTAGAATGATTTTTTGTTGTAAAAGCATGCCTAGTAAAGCCATTCGTGGGAACACCATGCGTGGTTCTAGCATGTGACCCCCACTTGTCCTAAAGCCCAGACGTACCCCACCCCTAATACTAAAACTACCCTGACCCTCACACCCCTGAAACAAAACTACCCTGGATACCTTCCACTCACCCTGAACCCTAAACCTTTCCCCGACCTCACCTACCCACCCACCCACCCTAACAACAACCGACCCCATCACTAAAAACAAAACTACCCTGATCTCCCACCCCCAAAAACCAAAATACCCTGATCCCCCACCCACAAAAACACCAACTACCCCGATCCTTCCACCCCCTAAAAACACTAACTACCCCGACCCCCCAACCCCAAAAACCAAACTACCCCGACCCCACCCCAAAAAACCAAACTACCCTGAGCTCCCACCCCTAAAAACCAATCTACCCTGACCCGACCACCAAAAACCAAAATACCCCGACTCCCCCACCCCAAAAACTTTAATTACCCCAATCCCCCACCCCCAAAAACATTAACTACCCCAACCCCCACCCTAAATCCCAAAAATGAAACTACCCCAATCCCCCCACAAAAACCAAACTACCCCACCACCAAAAATCAAACTACCCTAACCCCCCACTCCCAAAAAACCAAACTACCCCGTTCCCCCCACCCCATCCCCAAAAAACTAACTACCCTGATTCCCCACCCCCAAAAAAAAAACTACTCCGCTCTCCCACCCCACCACCAAAAATAAAACTACCCTGACTCCCCACACCTGCCCCTAAAAACAGAACTGCCCAATCCCCTGCCCCTAAAAACCAGAACTACCCTGATTCCTCCACCCCACCTGTTAAAAAACAAACTACCCTCACCTTCCCCTACCCCAAGCCCGTAATCCACACCCACCCCTAAAACTACCCCAACCCTGCCCCACTTACCTGACCGCGTCCTCTGCTGATGCACTCTCCCTTTTGTCTCTGCCTTAACCACATATGTGCATTGTTCAGCACATGTGTGGTTAAAGCAGAGAAAAAGGGAGTCGTTGTTAACACAAGCGTGGATCCGCTTGTGTTAACAACATAGTCGTTGTTCAGGAGTCGTTCTTCCGGACGTTCCCCGTTCAGCGATTCTACATCGACCTGACAACTAAGCCCCTTAGAAAATTCCATTGTCTGACTGCTGAAGTAAAATGACTGAAATCAAACAAAGACTTATAAAAAGAGTCTGGACCATTTGTTAAACCATCATCAAAAATGCAGTTATATTCCATTACCTACGCCATATCTCAGAAATCACAAGCCGATCAAGGAAAATACATAAAATAACTAATGAATTCCTGACCTTATATACATCAACCAAATAGGAACCCCCTTTTCAGGAATAATGCAATTTTCTGGCTCATCATATCACTGCAAAAGCCAATGACCTTCAAAAATACCTTGAGAAGAAAATGAAAATAAAGTTCCTCATTCAGACCTCTAATTAGCAAAACAAGTCACGGTTTAATGTTCACCAGCGGACCCATATCGAACAAATATATTTAAGAAGATCCCCTCAAAAGCTCTGTTTCCAGCCATCCCATACACAACCATCATGAACTACTAACTTGTGACAAGAACCTTTCCTAGCAAACTCAGCCTGATCGTTTGGATTTACCCTTGTCTAGCACCCCCAGATATCCCTGGTTGGTGCTTTATGCTTTTAAGCACTATATTGAAGTTTAATCTTAAAAGATGTATTTCTACATTCCTACTAATTGATTTTTTTTAGGTTTGGTGTTATTTTACTCATAAAATTAAGCTCTACATTTCTAACCAGGTGCAGTATCTTTTTATGTGGTGTTTGTACTGTTTTACTGTTTGAAGTGTTTCACAAATGCTTTACACAGTGTCTGTTAAGTTAAGTCCGACTGTTCTATGCCTAGCTCCCAGAGGGTGAGCACAGGTTAATGTTTGGTTTGTATCTGACTTGCCCTGAGTAGGATTGCGGTTCCTGCTTGGACAGGGTGCAGACTTCTGCCAACCAGAAACCCCATTTCAAAATTGGTGACCAGCTGTGATGATAGGACTTGTGTTTGTGCAGTGCTGTAGTGTAACATGGTGTACACTACGTATCCACATCCAAGACCATTTCAAATTCTCCCTAATTGGCATTTTTCCCTCAAAAATATGTCTCTGGCTGCTGGTTCTGCAAATGGAATCATGGAAACTGAGCTGGCCATCTTGGAAACCTACACAGTGGCTTAGGTTACAGACTTTTGCAAGGAGATAGGAGTTCCTGCCAAGAGTGTCACCAAGAAGGTGTAATTTCAAAAGACACTGAGGGGCTGGGCAGAAGCCCACTTCTAGGAGCATGATGGATTGGAGGAGCCTTGGAATGGCTCATCTGAGGAACCACCTGCTGCAAATGAGGGGGGCACCCCTGAATTTGAGCTCCCTGTGAGAGGAGGAAGCAGTGTCCCCCCCCTTGGCCTCTACCCAGAGGAGCTGAGGAAGAGGAGGGAGGAAGAAGAGTTCAAGCTACAGATAGCTAAATTAAAGATAGAAGCTGAAGAGTAAAAGGCTGAAAGGTAGGCCAAAAGAGCTGCGGCTCAGAGAGCCTTGACAGAGAAGAAAATTCTTCAGACTCAAGAACTGAGTCTAAAAAAGCTGGACATCAAGGCCAGGCATTCTGATTCCAGAAGTGATGGTAGCAGCAGACATGCAGTACCTGATGGAGACAAGAGGGTTTGTATCCCCAATGATTTGGTGCCCAGTTATAGGGTGGGAGATGATATTCATAAGTGTTTTTTTCTTATGAAGTTGTACTGAGAGTTCACAAGGTTCCTGGGGAGCACTGGGGCAGAGGGGGTTCTTTGGAAACACATGCCTACTGTAGAGAGGGACACACTTCTGACATTAGAGGTTGGAGACCAAATCAAGTACGCCCCCAGAAAACCATCTCACTTGCCAAATTTGCGCTAACAATGGAGACGTATCAGTAAAGATTCAGGGACAGCCGGTAGCTCCCCAACCAATCCTGGGTAGATTTTGTTGATTACTCCAGTAAGCCACTGAATGGCTGTGTAAGGGGCAGCAAAGTTAATGATTATGTTGGATTGTACATTTAAACATGAGAGAGCACATGCACAGTATCTGTTTTACAGATTTGCACCAGCACCTAGTTGACAGTAAGCTGAATGACCCCATTAAGCTTGCTGATTAGGTGACCTTTGGGCTAGCACCAGCGTGTTCAAAAAGGTATCTGTGGGGGACACCCACAATGGTGGTCAGGGTTCCCAACAGAAAGGAAGAAAACGTAAAAACAAGGAGTTCTCAAAAGAACCTCAAAATAATTCCCAAAGAAGTAGTGGCAACCAGTCACAGTCTGATATTAAGAAGAAGGGGTTCTTTGATCATAAGTTAGGGAAGTTTGTACACCAATGTATTGAGTGCTACAAGTATGGGCACACCAATGCGACTCCAAATGTCCCAAGATGGCACAGCTCCCCACAGGTGGGCAGACATCTGGGTTGACGAGTGTAGCACTCGTGGGTGGGGTGGTCCCACTTTGTTTGATGGGGCATACAGATGTGACCCTAGTTTCCTTGGGGTACAGAGTAATGGTGCCAAAGTTCCACATGCCTGCAAATATTTCCACGTAAAGGCAGTGGGTCACCATTAATGGGCAATGGCTGGAGGCTCTGCAAGACAAAGGAGCCAGCATGACAACAGTCAAGTCTCAGTTGGTGTCTGCAGAACAGGTCCTACCAAACACAATTCACCAAGCCATAATCACTGAAAATCATTAGAGTCATCAAACAGTGGCTCTGGTTCTCTTTTTGTGTAGGAGAGGTCTCGTGTTCTCTAAAAGTTGCTGTGAGCCCTGCTGTGCCTGTTGATTGCCTGTTAGGCAAGGACCTGGAGCTCATTGCCTGGAAGGAGATAGAGCTCAGGTCTCACTTTGAGATGATGGGTTTGCCTGAGTGGGTCTGTATGACCACAAGGCCTATGGCTCCCCGGGAAGGGAATCAACGGCGCCTGGAGCCTGGAATGATAACCCAGACAGCCACCAAGGAGAGGGGCAAAGGGACTTGGTAAACTGGTCTTTGAAGTTCCCGTGATGGAGGTTGATGGGATCCCTGAAGTAGAGGCCCCAGCCAAATGGGAAGGACATTGTCACCCTCGGTGACCTATCTAAGCTTGCCTGGAGGAATTTTGCCAAGTGCAGAGAGAGTGTCCCACTCTTGACGGCTTGAGGAGACAGGCCTCAGCCTATACCACAGGTGAAGCCTCTGGGAATCACCTAAATGTCTGGGAGAATGATCTCCTTTATAGGGTGCCTAAGGCTCCTGGTACTGGGGGCAGCTTGTGTGCTGGTGGTCCCCCAGTGTTTCAGGGACTTCTTACTGGAATTGGCACAGGAAATTTCCCTGGCAGGACATCTGGGGCAAGAAAAGACCTCCACTAGTCTTCTCTCCCACTTTTATTAGCCCAGAATGAAGACAGCTTCTGAAGTATACTGTAGGTCCTGTCATGTCGGCCAGGTCAATGGGAAGTCAGGGAAAAAGCACAAAGCTCCCCTGACCCCACTCCCAATTGTTGGCACCAACTTTGAAAGGGTGGGCATCAATGTCAGTGGACCCTTATACCTTAAGACAGCCCTAGGTAAGAGGTTTGTCTTGGTCTTGGTGGCCCATACCACCCACTACCCAGAGGCAATCCCTCTGGGGTCAGTACTGCACCCATGGTGGCTAAAACTCTGCTGGGGATCTTTATCCATGTGATTGTGATGTAACTTACATGTTCACCACACGTTTTCACCCCAAACAAATGGTCTTGTTGAAAGATTCAACAAGACATCGAAAGCTATGATTATAGGTCTACTTGAACCATGAGGCATAAGTGGGATGTCCTCTTGCCATGCCTTTCCTTAGCATATTGAGAGGAGCCAGAGAAAGGAGTAGGGTTAAATCCCTTGGAACTCCTCCTTGGCCATCCTTTTATGGGACCTCTGAGCCTTGAGGAGAGGTGAGAGAAAGTTCCCAAGAAATCCCCTCAGGATGTGGTCAGCTACATGCTGGCTCTCCACAGCCAGATGTATCGCTTCTGGATAAAGGCGAGAAGTCTCATGAATAAATACATTGTTTTCCAATGTGAAATCAGTCATTTGTAACAGCATATCCAGGTGTTCCAGATGTGAGGCTGATCGATTAGAAAGGAAGTAACGCACTGCTTCCAAACCCTTTATTTTGGGTATACATGTATATATTGAGGTGACATACATTGTTACCCAGATCATCTCTGGTATCAATATTATATCTTCTAATTTTATAAGGACATCCTTCGTGTCCTGCAAATATGAGGGTAGATTTTTGACAATTGGTTGTAAGTAACTGTCAATATACTCGGAGAGCCTTTCGGTGGGTGAACCAATACCCCTATGTAATCTGTGTACCTAATGTAATTATTCATGGAGTTACACCAAATACCATTCCAACAACTTGAAGCATAATGATTGAGTCCTGGTGTGCTCCACTATTTTTTTAGTTCTGCTATTAACTGGTTTGGGTGTCTGATTCCAGTTTACACATGGTGGCAACAGATGTGTCATAGTGTTTGAGCACCATAAAGGTGCATAATTTGATTTGAGAAAACTGGAGGGATGTGCAGGAAAATGAGGTCATTGTTGCCTATTGTCTTTTAGAGCTAAAGAGAGGTCAGCATTTTCAACCACAGAGGGCCACTTCCAGTTTCAGGTGATGGCCTTTAGATTTAAAACTGTCCATGCTAACTTCAAAAGGTTGATTAACAGGGTCCCGGCTGGTAAGAAAGTCTTTTGTGCCATCTACCTAGATGATATTGCTGTCTATAGTTCCAGCTGTGAGGAACACCTGTACCACCTGGACTCCCTGCAAAAAGGCCAGTAGGTGTCAGATTGGGCAGGGTTCCGTAGTGTATTTGAGACACCTAGAAGATTGAGGCAAGGTACAGCCTCTCCAGGCCAAGATTTAAATCGTCCTGGCCTGGCAACCACCTAAAACCCTAACAGAAGTAAGAACCTTCCTGGGCCCCACTGGCTATTACAGGAGAGTTTCATAAGAGCTCTGGATCCATTGTTGCCCTCTTAACTGAGTTGACTTTAAAGAAGCAGCACAGATTGGTGATCTGGACAGAGGCTTTTCAGAAAGCCTTTAACACCCTCAAAGAAGTCAGGTGCACCGCTCCTGTACTCAAAGCATCTGACTTCTCTGAACAGTTTATTTTGCAATGGACACTTCAGAGCATGGTATTGGGGCAGCCTTAGCACAGCTGAATGATGAGGGCCTAGACCAACTAGTAACCTTCAATAGCAGAAGGTTACTTCCACTTGACTAGAGGTAGAGTGCCATTGAAAAAGAGGCTTTTTCTGTTATCTAGGCATTGAAGAAGTTGAGACCATACCTGTTGAGACGCACTTCCTGGCTCAGACAGACCACAGGCCCCTCTGATGGCTCATGCAGATGAGTGAAAAACCCAAACTGTAGAGGTGGCCCATCTCCCTACAGGGAATTAACTTTATGGTGGAACACCGTCTGGAGTCAGACCACAGCAATGCTAATGGTCTCTCTAGGTTTGTCCACCTTAGTGAAGAGAACTCCTAAGGGGTTGGGTAGCTCTCCCCACTTTCAGCTTGGAGGGACACGTTTTAGGCCTGACAGCCCTAGGGTGCTCTTTCACCCAACTTTTTGCCTGATTCCCTCTATTTTCTAACCTTCTTCTTGCTGACTTGAGGACTCTTAGCACTTTACCACTGGTAACCAGTGATGAAATTCTTTTCTGCTCTCCCCTAAAACAGGTTAACATTGGTACATACCCCATTGGCATATTTAATTTACTTACAAGTCCCTCGTAAAGTGCACTACATGTGTTCATGGCCTGTAAATCAAATGCTACTAGTGGGCCTGCAGCACTGATCGTGCCACCCGCCTAAGTAGCCCCTTAACCATTTCTCAGGCCGATCTTCTGTGTGGAGTTTTAAATTGCAATGTCAACTAGGCAAGTTAAACTTCTTCCCAGGCCTAAACCTTCCCTTTCTATACATATGTCACTCCTAAGGTAGGCACTGTATGACCCACAGGGCAGGGTGCAATATATGTAAAGGTAGGGCATGTACTTTTAAGTTTTCCATGCCCCGGTAAAGAAGAACTTCCAAATTTGTTTTTTTACTACTGCAAGGTCTCTTTCTTTCATAGGATAACATTGGGATTACCTTATTACATCTTATAAGTGTAATTTCCAATATGGAAGAGATAGGTTTGTCATATTTGATGTCTCTAAACTCAAAACTTTAAATCACAACGTATGATGAAGTCAGATTTTAAATTGCAGTTCTGAAAATGGCACTTTTAGAAAGTTGGCATTTTCATACCTTAGCCATTTGGTGCCTATCGAACAAGACCACTTACTCACCACCTAGAACCAGCTCTTAACTCAAGACATTATGGTCATCATGAACTCCATCCACTGGGGAGGACCCAGTGATCTTCGGCCCCCACCACTTCTTCAACCTGGGCAGAAACACATTCAGCAGCAAATTGTCTCTCATCCTCAATGCATAAATCACCACCGCCAACTTCCCTGAGGAATAGTTACATGCATAAGTCAAGCCCCTTCTCAAAAAACCATCTGCACTGAAACCACAATACTGGCCACCACCGATGAAATAAGAACAATGGATCAAGGAAAAACAGCCCCTCTGATCCTGCTCGAACTCTCAGCGGCATTCAACACAGTATCCCACAACAGCAGAATAAGAAGACTGTACCACAACAGAATCAGCTGAAATGCCCTCAAGTGGATCACCTGCTTCTTCAAAGGGAGAAGCCAGAAAATATGCCTCCCGCTGTTCACCTCTGAACCGGAGAACATCTTCTGCAGAGTCTCTCAAGGTTCATCCCTCAGCCCCACCCTGTTCAACACCTACATGACTCCTCTGGCCAACATCGTTAGATCTCTTGGACTGAACATCATCTCATACGTTGACAATACCCAACTCATCCTCTGACTATCCAAAGACCCTGACACCATGCTCACAAATGTCCACAATTGCCTAACAAATATCTCCAAGTCAACACCGACAAGACCGAGCTACTCATCTTTGGAACCACCTCCCTGTGGAACGACTCAAGGTGGTCCCCCCATACTAGGAACCCCACCTACTCCTACCAGCCACGCCGCAACCTCTGCATCATAATGGTTGACGAATGCAACATGGGGAAACAGATTCAATGAGGTATTCTCCTCCTGCTTCCTCATGTTCTGCATGCTCATCAAGGTTTTTAAGTGGCTCTCCATCGACTCCAGGTGCACTGTCACTCAAGCCCTGATCACCAGCAGGCAAGACTACAGCAACATCCTCTATGCAGGGATCATAGCACACCTCCTCAATAGACTACAAACTAAACAGAACTTAGCAGCCAGACTCAACCTCGACTCCCCCAAGTGGACCAAAATGACCCCTCACTTCAGAAAGTTTCTTTGGCTCCCCATACAGAACAGATGCTAGTTCAAGATGCTAACTCACACCTTCAAAGCCTGCTAAAACCTAGGACACAAGTACATCAACCACCAACTGAATGTCTACCTCCCATCCAGACACCTGTGCTCTGCCTTCCTCTTCCTTGCACACACAGCCTGCATTTGTCACAGCAACAGTGGAGGACACTCCTTCACCTACTTTACCACGAAAGCCTGGAACAGCCTTCCACTACACCTCCGGAGCACATCCTTCCTACTGTAAATCAGAAAAGGGCTTAAGACCTGCTTATTCGAGTATACCCAGCAGCAATTCTATACCAGCGCCTGGATACCCTCAGAGGTAATAAACTGCGCTCTACAAGTCCAGTTAGAATGGTATTGCCCATCTCCAATACATGTCTGGTGTGGGGTGACAACTGTGCTTGTGCATTTCCTCTAGACAGTCACTCACAAAGGGAACTTAGGTGTGTCTGATATGCCATTAACATCCTGATGGGCCATCCTGGGCAGGGTGAGAGGGAGGAGCTGACACACCTGAATGGACATTGTCCTGCCACACACATAGGGTTGCATACACCCCTGTACTGAGTCTGGAGCCAGCGCAAGCAGGGGGCACCTCTGTGCACTTCAAAGACCTTTTTTTGAAATCTTCAAAGTCAAAACTGGGTATAAGTACTGGACCTGTGGCATCACCAACTTAGTACTCTTCTGGACCTGTGGACAGTCGGCCAGGAAGACGGACTGCTGTGTTGCTAGAAGGACTGGCACGCTGCTGAGCTGCTTCTCTACTGGACTCCTGCTTTGCTGAGGTGACCTGCTGCCTGATGCCCACCTGCCTAGAGTGATAAGGACTGGACCTGCATCTCTCCTTGCCAGAACCAAAGTGACTTCAAGTGCTTGCCTCTTATGTTTGGAAGTCTTAAGGACACAAAAGACTTCCAACACTCCTGCTCCTCGATCCATCTTAAACCAGATACTGGCCCAAAAGAGGTGCCCTCTAGTCCTGGGCGCTTATACGTGATTCTGTGACTCCGAAATGCAGCTATAGGGCTGTTTGTGACATCAAACTGGCCTGCTCGCACTGGAACTGTGCCACTCATGCGAAGAATCAGCGTGAGCAGCTGCAACGTTGTCTCTTCACATAGCAAGAATCACTGCTCCCGACCATGAGGCTCTAGCCCGCCAGTCCACAGTGCCCGGCCAAGTCTGTGCGCCCACATATCACCACCAGCAGCACTATCCTTGCTCCTGGTGAACTTCTTTCCCCCATGAGCAGGACTCCTGGCTCAATTCTGCGAAGGTAAAACTTCAGGGGGACTTATCTGGAACTATATCAGACCCACGCGCTATTGCAGTAAGACCTGAACTTTTGGACTTACCCATGTCTATCACAACCACATATCCCGATAGGCACTTTATGCTTGTAAGCACTATGTTGAAGTTCGATCTTTAAAAATCCATATCTCAACTTCTACTTATTGGATTTTTGTTGTGTATGTCTTCTTTTAGGCACAGAATTAAGCTCTATATTTCTAACCAGGTGTGGTGTGTACTGTTTTACACAAATACTTTATACAGTGCCTCTTAAGTGAAGCCTGACTGCACTGTACCTGGCTACCAGAGGATGAGCACAGGTTCATTCATGGTGTATACCGGACACCCTGAGAAGGATTGTGGTTCATGTTTGGAGGATGCATACCTGTGTCAAACAGAAACCCAATTTCTAACAGTCATATAAAGCATAACAGATATATTAAGTCTATGGGTAGCTAACCAATGGAACACCACAAGCAGAAAACCTGAATAACTGAGATAATAACATCTAATAAATATACCATTCATCACCCTTAAACAACCTGTTCACAAGACCGAAGACCTCCATCATCCTCCTTAACTGATGTTAAGAATTTTGGGGGTATTTATAGACTCTAGTCTCTTACTTTTGCCTCAAGTAAATCGAATCTCCAAACATAGCTTCTATGTGATGAGATACCTTTGGTAAATCTTTCCACACCTTCGCTCATGCAAAAAAGTTCAAACTACTGTTGCCTTAACACTTTCCCTCCTTGACTATGTCAACAGACCATACATTGGAGCACCTCTTCCTGGTACTTCGAAAATTATAGAGAATTCAAAATTCAGCAGCCAGGCAATTTTTTAATCTGTTTATCCAAACTCAAAACTCATCAGGCACTATATTATTACACAGAATGCTGGTGGCTAAATGCATCATCTTCAAGGCAGTGTACATTATTGAGCAATGCATGGGAATGTACCGCTCTTCCTTCAGTGAAAACTAAGCAGATATCACCATGTAAACCCTTAGGGGCATATTTAAGAAAAGTGGTGCTGCACCTTGTACAGCGCCACTTTTCTTGCACCCTTTACCGTCCCCCTACCGCCACCATGTGTGCGCCATTTTTAAAATACGTAGCACCATGGAGCAGGGTAGGGGTCAATAGCCTCAATTTTCATGACACTATTGATGTACTCTGCTGGAGTAGTGCCAAAGTATTGGCACTACTCCTGCAGAGTACATAGGGGCCCATTATAAATAATGGAAGGCCACTTTTAATGCCTGCTCATAGCAGGCATTAAAAGTACCATAAAAAATGATGCAATGAAATCTGTTAGATTTCCTTGTGCCATTTTTTGTGGTCCCCCTATGGGGGAATGCCCTCTTTGCATACCATATGCCTGGCACGGGCATAATGTAGTGCAAAGGGTAACAAGGTAGCGCAATGCATGCATTGCGCCACTTTGTAAACGTCGCGCAAGGATTTTGGCCTTGTTGAGCCACATTAGCGTAAAATAAAATGCCCCTTAGTTTTTGACTATCCCTCCATTCAAAATGTCACAAATAGGCATCCAGCTTGCAAAGTTCTGGAACTTTATCCCTGCACAAATAAAATAAATTTACAACTACCTTGAATTTCAGTGCTTACTCAAACCTGTCTCTTTCCGTAACCTAATAACTGGATTCTGATGACCAACTATATTAGGAAGACAGATATTCACAAATGCAACTACTCTCACACTCTCCACAGCCACCTCATGCATACATGCGAATCAAATAAAATTTGAGGCATATCTTTGAAGTTCATTCACCTCACCTAAAACCTCCCACTTAAAATATTACATCCAAAGTCCCTCAGACCACATACTCTGAAAGAATACCCAGGAATCTAATGCAAATTGTAGCGCTTTTGGCCTTGTTATGGGTATGAAGTGCTATACAAGTTCTGCAATACCATACAAAGTTAATGTGCTTCACGTACATAAACGCGTTCTGCAAAACATCTGTAAAGATTCAAAAGTTTGGTCCTGAAAGCTTTGTTTCATGTCCTAGATGTAGATGTGGAAGTGCACTGTTCCTATATTTTATTTGGTCCTGAACCGAATTATAGCTGTGCCTGATGAGCTGGTCTGACAGTCAGATTGTGGGCTTGTGTGCTGTATTTTTGGCTGGTTCTAGGTCTATTTTATGGTCTACTGGGCCAGTTTTTATTGTTAATTTCCCTGATACTAAAACAAGAATTTGCAAGCACAGCTTCATGTAGTCTTTGATACCTTGTAAAACACTTATATAATTTGTTTTTAGAAGTTCATAAGTGCTCCAGTTTGCTAACATAGGTCATGTTTTTAGCTATCTATTTAATTAATGGAGGGCACTGTTATTTTGCCGTGGCCTATTTTCTGCCTCAGTCTGGCCTGGTTGTAGCTCTCTCACAAACACTTTTATTAGTATATGAGAAGTAATTCTTACCTCATCAAGCATAATCTTCCATCCTGATATGAGAGTTTCTTACCACTCACACTTAGGGGGGTTACCTCACCCCCCACTTGTATGCTGTATCCTCTCACCCAATAGAGTTCCTCTCCTTTGGTTCACTCAAATTCGGGCCCATATTTAAGAAAAATGAGACACAACTGCACTAGCGCAGTTGTGCTTCAAAAACATTACAGTGAGCTAACACCATTCCCTAGCGCCATATTTATAAAATGAGGCATAATGGTGCTAAGGAATGGTTAGCGTAAAAGAAATGATGCTAAACACTGTGACATGTCGTAAGTAAAAATGACGCTAATGCTGCAAAAGTGGCATTAGAACATTTTGCAGCACTTTTGTTGGTGCGAAACAGGTTAGTGCCATATTTAACAGCATTAGCGTAAAAAAAAAACGTGCAAGCAAAAAAGCAATTTTTGGGAAGATAAGATGGAGAATTCAGGCCAGGAAAGACCCAGGGAGATCCCAATCAGCCAAGTACCATCCAAGAGGGTCCAGCTAATTCCAGGAGAAGGAGAAGAGGAAGCGTTAGTGTTGCTTTAATGAAAAGGTGAATGGCAGAAAGGTGATGGAGCACCAATACCAGCCTTTCATCACCTCCAAATTGCCTATAGATAGGAGAGAGGCAGTATGGCTGACAATAGTAGATAAAGTCAACAGTGTGGCAGAGCTGAAGAGGACTGTCACTGATTGCAAGAAGCGCTGGCATGCACAGATCTAAGCCGAAACTGGCCAGAAGTAAAAAGGCAGCACTGCAGACTGGAGGTGGAAGTCTGGCACCCCAGGAGGACCTGGATGAGCTGGAAAAGATGGTGGCACCGGTCATTCCAGAGGAGCTGGTCACTGAAATCGCAGGACAGTGCAGACCCCCAAGGACTATCACATTGTACATCTTTAGACCAACATATGCCTGTGGCAGATATACAGTATGCACGGAAATGAGCCAAATGTAGGGAGGGACCAACTAATGGGGCAGACAATCCATAATGGTTGCACTGTGCCATCCAATTAGCACATGTGTGGGGCCTGCTAAAGGCAGATGACAAAGTAACACAAGCATTGTTAGCCAGGGACCTACCTGTGCTTTGCTGCACTAGTTCCATAATTCATGGTGCCAATGCAGTAAAGCACCAAAAGAGTGACAACACACATCTCACTACTGTGGGAATGTCCACCATGGTGAATAGGAAGGTAAATTACATGCTACCAAGGTGTCAGTGGCAGGGCAGGGGCCTGCAAGGAAGACGGTGGTGTGGGATCAATGCACAAAATACCTTGAAAGGTTGACCCATGTGTGATGCACTATGCAACACATAATGTCACTGAGCCTATAGTAGCATATGAATGATGAGCCATGTCAACAGTCACGACAGTCAAAGATTGACGTTTCACTATCTCATTGCAGAGGCCTTACCTCCTGCGGACCTGCCTGTCCTGGATTTTATAGATGACATGGATGACCAGCTGCCGACCATCAGTGAAGAGAATCTCCAGGATGCCCTAGGTTCCCTCCAGACACCACCTCCAGGTGCAGGGAGGACACACAGCATTGAGGGGTCTCCACATGAACTACCCAACTACCAACACACAGCACCAACCAGTCCTGCCACAGCACTAGACTCCGAGGACCCAGAAATCACCTTTCAGACGACAGTGGTAGGAATTCAGTGGGAGCTGGCCAAGCAGGTGCGGTGGGGATGAAGACCATTGCAGGCACCCTAGAGAGAGTGCAGAGGTGCCTCAGTCCAAATAAGGACAACTTAGCTGTCATCAGAGACACCCTCTCCCCACTATGTGGACTCCAGCAGTCACTGGCTGACATAGCTGCTGTCATGAGGCAGAGGCTTCAACAATTGCCCTCCCAAAGTGGCAACAGGATGACAGACAACAGGATGGGGGCTATACAAAATACCCTGGAGTCCATACAGTGGGAAACATGGCTGCCTATCACCGTGATGTTGCTGCAGTCTCGGGAAATCAGCAGTTCCTCCTTGCTGAAGTGATGCCTTTTGTGTTCCCACAAATGGCAGCTGCTGGGACCTTTGATTTCCCAACTCTATCCCCTGATGTCTGTGTGGCCCCCTCAACATCTACAACAGCACCACCTATGGCACAGGAGGTACCCCATACATCAGAGTATGAAGGTGTGGTTGGAACAACATTCACACAGAAAACAACCGGAGCACCAGTCTGTGCCACATGGACAGTATCTCCTTAGTTCTATGCTTAAGATCATGCCAGTGTTGTTACAACTGGCAATGTGCCCTCTCCACTCAACCACTGTTGACTTATCTGCTATAGACTGTAATTATCTCAATTCCTACCTACGGTCAATTTGTACACCTCCGCACTAATGCACACTTCTCCTAACCATGTTTCATGACATGCCCCTCACCCCTGGACTCTGAATGTACAACAAATGGTTCAAGATCTCTCATGGGGTCTGTTAACTGGACATTGTATGGCCTTGGAAAATACACTTGCACATGTAAATAAATCTCCATATACACGTGTATCATGTCAACTGTTACTGTGATCCATCAACTCATCTAAATGTATGCATTATGTGAAGCTATGTTAATGAGAACAGAACCTAATTACACATGTGGCTTACTGTTAGACACAATGCCACACACTAGGACTCTAACATGAAAAAGGTGACCGAGCGTGTTGTGGGCTACAACCAACTTACAGTGCCTTAAAAGTATATAATGAAAACATATCCATGCAAATTGACATATGACATTATTGGGTCAGAACCAAGTGTCTGGAATTTTCTCTGATGAGGGCACCAGTACAACTAATATGTGTGGAACAAAAGAGACCAATTTGATCAGAGACAGGCAGCTGTCAGTGTGCCAAGATACATACCCCATATAAGTTCCAGAAATATGTGCCACACTTTACAAGATATCTTCTGACAGACCTCACCGAGGACAGTTGAAGTTCAATACTTCCCTGTCAAAGATTCCGTATAAATACACAATGTGAATGTCAGGAACTGAGGATAGAAATTGTTTTGAGTAATTGATGTCATATTGCAGACAATCTGACAGCTCCTTGGTCATAGGGGATGCACATTGGCTACATGTAACTCAGTACAGAAAGCATACCCTAAGGCATTCCTCTAACCTGCCCAGTGCACACATGAGAACACGCAGACACTCAATCATCATGGACATCTAATTGTCTACAACTAACAGGATTTATTGAAACATCAAAACAACAACTTATTAAAACCTAACCTATACACTATCCTACACTAACCTAACCTACACTAACTTATCTAAACATACCCCTACAGCTATCTATCCTAACCTAAACTTATCTTAAACATTTAACACCACACACTAAACATTGTTCCCCACCCCCTTAAGAGACAAGATATGAGTAGGACAACATAAACTAAGGCTACACATACACTAACTTAACCTTTATTCCTAAACAAATATATATTTTTTTGTGATTTTTTAAAAAAGATTTTTATTTTTATTGTTTTTATTGTTTTATTTGTATAAACATAGAGCTCCATACATAAACCCTCACCCACCCCACCCAAAACAAAAAACAATACTAAAACCCACCCCCATCAACTATACTTACTCTATCCTACAACTAACTTAGGCCTTCATTATGACAATGGTGGTAAAACCCACTTACCGCCTTGCTGACTACCACCAACATACCGCCGCCGGGGTGGATATCCGTTCACCATATTATGACACACACACACACCAATCTGTCACTATTCAGCCACAGACACAAATCAGCCACACCAAAGGTCAGTGATAAAGTAGCGGTATCAAAACCCACACTGTTACGCCAACAGAACAACGCCCACCGCATTATGATCCATGAATCACCACGGCGGACATTCAATGGCGGTAAAGCATTGGCGGTACATGCCGCTGCGCTCAAAATACACACTCTCAAACAAAACAACAACACATTGGACAATTCAAACTACACACACCTGACACACATACACACACCACACCACTATAAAACACACACCCACATTACCCACAACCCTTTACCATTATAAACCGTTGGCAAGAGACAGACACCCTGACTACAGACAAAACCAGAGCCACACACCACCTACACCTATACACCAACCACGCACCCCACATCACACACCCCAACACATCACACTACACACCCTCACCTACACAACTCACACAACACCCATGGCACCACAAAGACACCCCCTATTCTCAGAGGAGGAGCTAAGGGTCATGGTGGAGGAAATCATTTGGGTAGAGCCACAGCTATGTGGAGCACAGGTGCAGCAGATATCCATTGCTAGCAAGGTGGAGCTATGGCGGAGGATCGTGGACAGGGTCAACGCCGTGGGACAGCACCCCAGAACAAGGGGTGACATCGGGAAGAGGTGGAACGACCTACGGGGGAAGGTACGTTCCATTGCAGCACTCGCTGTAAAGAGGACTGGCAGTGGACCCCCACCTCCTCCCCCACAACTAATAACATGGGAGGAGCAAGTCTTGGCAATCATGTATCCTGAGTGCCTGGCTGGATTAGTAGGAGGACTGGACTCTGGTAAGTCAACTCTATACTACTATCACCCTCTACCTGCATGCCATCACATCCCCCACCCTCACTCCCATCACTCCACCACCTCACACTCCCCCGTCACATCTCACTCATCCCAATGCCAAGCCTTGCATGCACCACCAATGCATGGACATCACTCACAGAGCTGCATGGACACTTATCACTAAAATATGCACACCAGAGAGAACTAATCATCCCACCATACATCAACGTACACAAGTGAAAGATGCAGGGCAATTGCAAACAAAGAGGGCAACCCACTGATGCACAATATGTCACACACAGAAACAATAACACTGCATTTACATCCCCACAGGTACCCCAGCCAACATTATGAGGGAGGTAGTCTCACACCAGCGGCCCCCTGCCACTAACCAGACATCTGAACTGCCTTTCACCTCTGCTGCCGCTAGTGGACAGGAGGCCCCGCCACAAGACCAAAAGGCCACCAGCATTCCTCCCGCTGCAGGAGAACCACCCCACAAACGTTCCCTGTGATCCAGGCAGAAGCCAGAGACTACTGGCAAGACCCCGCCAGAAAATGAGAGTCTCCTGAATGTCACCCTTGTGTCCCACTCTGTCACCCTGTCCACCTTGAACTGCCATTGCTCCCCTTACTATGTCCCCTTGGATAATGCACCTGTGCTACAAATAGACTGGAACAATACCCTGGACTTTCCTCCATCATCACCCCATCCCATTGCACTTGCCCCTCTTCTTCTTAACACTTCAATAAGCACACTTTGAAAAAATACAAGTATGGAATATGTCAAATGTTTTAAATATGTATTCATTTAAGGGGGATTCAAACATTGCAATTCCACTGTACTGTAATATTGACATAGTAAAGACCTGTAGTTGGCTGCAGTGATCACACCAGGAGCGATATTGGGGCACCAACATCTGCAAAATGAGTTGCCAAAGGGTATAGTGAACGGGCATAGAAGTGGAAATTAACAGCATGCCAGTGCTATAGATAATTCAAAAAATGACAATGAAATGTGAAGTACCACTGTCTTACCTGTGTGTCATTGGAAATATTGTCAAATCACTGCAGTTCTGTTGTCCTCATCCTCATCCTCTGCCTCCTCATCCTCACTGTCCACAGGGTTCACTGCTGCCACATGGCCATCTCCAGCCTCCTCCTCCTGCAGAAAAGGCACATGGCATCTCAAGGCAAGGTTGTGCAACATGCAGCATGCCATGATTATCCAGCAGGCCTTCTTGGGTGAGTAGCACAGGAATCTACCTGTTAGATGGAGGTACCGGAACCTGGCCTTCAGGAGGCCAAAGGTATGTTTGATAATCCTTGTTGTTTGTTCATGTGCCTCATTGTACCGTTCTTCTGCCATTGTCCTGGCATTCCTTACAGGGGTCAGTAGCCATGATAGGTTGGGGTAACCTGAGTCACCTGCAAATATCGAGGAACAACATTAAGCCACACGCTATCCTACATGCCCACATCATACCCATTCACCAACATCTACTGGGTGTGAACCAGGGCTCACCTATTAGCCACACCCGGTGACTCTGTAGTTGGGCCATCACATTTGAGATGCTGCTATTCCTCAGGATAAAGGCATCATGCACAGACCCTGGATACTTAGCACTGACATGGGAGATGTACTGGTCCGCCAAGCCCACCATCTGCACATTCATAGAGTGAAAACTCTTTCGATTTCTGAACACCTGTTCATTTTGCCGGGAAGGGGGGGGGGGCAAATGCAATATGTGTTCTATCAATTGCCCCAATTATGTTGGGGATGTGTCTAATTGCATAGAAATCAGCCTTCACTGTGGCCAAACCTTCAACCTGGGGGAAAAAAATGTAGCTGAGCATGTGTTTATCAGGGCAGACAACACTCTTGCCAGCACTATTGAAAATATTGGCTGTGACATTCCTGCTGCCAAGCCTACTGTCACTTGGAAAGAACCAGTTGCCAAGAAGTGGAGCACAGATAGGACTTGCACAAGAGGGGAAATCCCAGTGGGGTGACGGATAGCAGATATCAGGTCAGGCTCCAGTTGGGCACACAGCTCCGTTATTGTGGCCCTGTCAAGTTTATAGATGTGGATAATGTGCCTGTCCTCCGTTGTAGCCAAGTCCTCTAGGAGTCTGTACACAGGGGTATGTCTCCATCTCCTATTCATCCGCAGCGGTAGCAATCTATGGGGCGAAAGAGTGTGGAGCCAGTCACAAACTGAACATTGTAGCCACAACAGTACAATGCATGATATAAATTTGTAATGGGTAAGTGGGATTTGTCCTGTATGTCCTATTTTAAACTGTGACACAGTTATTATCCAGGGCCTGCCCCCCCTGAAATGGCGTTCGCCTGTCCTGTGTGGAGGGACAGGTGGAAGTGAGGTTATTCCGCTGACATTCTGCGCCGTTGCAGGAGGCGGTCATGAACCGCCGTGCAACTCCTCATTGGATAACATTGGGCCCTATGGGGCACAGTGGGCAATGGTGATGTACGCCGGCGGTGACGGTATGCACCGCCGTGGATGTGACTGCCATTTTCTATCATATTCCTCACTTGCTACCTGACCTTCAACAGGAGAGGACCTACACTGCATGTGCTTCTGTGACCTGTGTCTGGAACCTATCTTGACTCGTGTGACTGGGGAAAGGGCCCCTGCCTTCACCTCGGTGGAGTTGGAGCGACTTGTGGATGGGGTCCTACAGCAGTACGGACTGCTGTATGGGCCTCCTGCCCAAAAGGGTGAGTACACTGCGAGCACAATGCATGTGGCATGAATGCATGGAATAGTGTGTGTGAAGGCCTCGTGTAGGGGGGGCGGGTGGATGTCCCCTAGGCGGCGTGCAGCTTGTGAGCTGGGCCCTGTGTGTGCAAATGCGATGTGAAGGGCTATGGTGGGTCATAAGTGTAACAGGCAGGACGGTCTGACTGATACCATTTCCTGTGTGTATTTCTCTGCAGGTCAGCGCCCATCAAAAGAAGGGTATATGGCGTGCCATCGCCAAGGACTTGCGGACCCTGGGGGTCTACGGGAGGTGGAGCACCCATTGTTGGAAACACTGGGAGGGCCTGAGACACTGGGCACGGAAAACAGCGGAGGCTCAGCTGGGGATAGCCTCCCAACGAGAAAGGGGTGCTCGTCGAACCCTGACCCCCTGATGGCCCGCATACTGGCGGTGGCCTATCCGGAGCTGGATGGACACTTGAGGGCATCACAGCAGCCACAAGGGGCTGAGTACAGTGCCCATAATCACTACTTACGCATGGTTGGGGGATGCCCGGGTGGGGGATGTGTGTCAGTGGGTGCCCATAGGCCAGGGCTGATATTGCAGGGTAGGTCCCATGGTGGCCAGGGTTCTGAAGGGAAAATCCTGCTACCCAGCTTGTAGGCATCCACAACTGGTCAGGGCTGTGTGGGTCCAAGGTGTGCTGCATTTGGCGGTATGTGCCCCTCCCCACGCCTTGGTGGCTAGCATTATCACAGGTAGTGCATTGCATAGTGCGTAGGGCTGTTCCCCATGTGTGACGGTGGTGTGCACGCCAACGGTGGTGTTGGTGCAGCCACTGACCAAGTGTATCCTTTGTCTCTTCCTCCCCTTTTTGTTTTTTCATCCTGTCCCTATGTGCATTAGCATTATCTGGTGGAGGAGCACAGAGGCACCGGCGACACAGGGAGCTGCATCCCACAGGACCCAGGAGGCAGAGTCCACCGACGCTGTGGGCATCAGTGGGACGGAGGGCGAGGGAAGCACCACGGAGGAGACAGGAGGGGACAGGTTGGACACAGATACCTCCTCTGATGGTAGCTCCCTGGTGGTGGGGGAAACCGCTGTGACCACCCCAGCTACAGGTACATCCGCCACCCCCGTATCTGCACCGCCCTCTCAGCAGCCTCTCAGTGAGTTTCCCGTGCCCGCTCACCAAGGAGGGTGGGCATCTCCTTCGCTCCAGGCACCTCAAGCCCTGCTCCTGTGAGCCCTGCTGCCCTGAGTGAGGAGGCTATTGACCTCCTGAGATCCATCTCTGTTGGGCAGTCAACCATTGTGAATGCCATCCAGGGGCTGGCAGCCCAAATGCAACAGACAAATGCATTTCTGGAGGGCATTCACACTGGCTTGGCGGCCCAACAAAGATCAATCCCGGCCTCCTCTCTGATGGCAGCCATTGTAGGAGGCTGGCCTGGCTTATAGTGGATACCTTGTGGCTAGCAGGATCCCAGTGAGACTGAAAACACCCTGACATATACTCACAAACAGGCCAAAAGTGGGGGTAACAAAGCTAGAAAGAGGCTACCTTCCTATACAACCCCCCCCCCCAAACGAAGGACAATACGGCTAACCTTTACCAGTTGAGTCTTTATTGTCTAAGTGGTGATAAGTAGAGAGTAGCTCTGCAATAGCTTGGTTACTCCCTTTATCATCCACTCTATGGTTACTTACCTGTGGGGATGTAAACCACCCTGTTTGAAGTTTTTTTAGCTAGCCAACAATGTGAAGTCATATTTTCAGAGTTCCTATTAGTATGTTTAAGTTTAGAGCAATGGGAAATGTCCACTGGACCTATATCAAATGATGAGAATGCCAGACAGGGATGCTGTCTCAGTAAATCCATAGCTGGGCAAAAACATTGTCCATATGGCTGTAAGAGAGAACGCGGTTGCTGTTTCTCTTGAATTGGAGCAGGGCAGGGATGCTGTCCTATGAGTTCCACACTAGGGCAGGGTTGCTGTCCTAAGTGTTGTGAGGCAGTGCAGGGTTTCTGCACTAAAGTTTCTCTGGGAGGGTTGGAGGAATGCTCCATGTTAACTAAAATGGTGCACTTTTTCTCACCAATATTAGTTATCCCACAGAGAGGTACTTCCACCTCAGGGAGTACAGCTGTGCCAGCTGATGATTCCCTTGGTACAGGTGCCACCCAGGAGAGGTTTCTCCTACCACAGGAATTGTATCCTGAATGGCTGGGTGGATAGGGGATTCTTTGATGCCCTTTTTACCTGTTGTTGGAGAAGGATCCTGAGTTTTCAGCCCTTTTTCTCTCCTTTGCTTTTTCATTTCAGCTGAAATGAGAGGAAGCAATTCCTCAGGGATACCCAGCATGGCTGCATGGGTATTAAACTCTATCTCAGCCCAACCTGAGGCATCTAGGTCATTACCTAAGAGACAGTCAACAGGTAAGCTAGGTGATACTACCACCTGCTTAGGGCCAGTAACTCCACCCCAACTAAACTGAATTATAGCTAAGGGAAGGAACTTAGTGGAGTTATGGACATCAATAATCTTGTATTGTTGTCCAATGATGTGTTGTTCAGGAGACACTAGGTTTTCAGTCACCAAAGTGATACTGGCACCTGTGTCCCTGTAGGTCTGAGCCTCAACACCATTTATTGAAACTGTCTGCCTGTACTTATCCATTGTAAGGGGGCAAGCAGCCAGTGTAGCAAGGCCAATGCCACCAGGTGTGACAGAAACTGTCTTGGGACTGACTACCCCAGTTTCTATGATGGACCCATAAGTGAACCCAACCACACCCTTATTTTGACTGTTGCCAGCAGTCCCACCACTTTTACCACTACTGCTAGGGGCACTAGAGTTTGATGTATTAGTGGTGGTAGGCTCAGTGGGTTTACCTGGACAGGACTTATACCCTGGCCTATGGCCTTTATTTTTACACACAAAGCACCAAGGCTTTTTAATGTGTGTGGGTTGTGAAGAAGAGGAAGAATTTGATTTATCCCCACCCCCTGAAGAGTGTTTAGGATTTGAAGAAGGATCTTTGTTTTTATCCTTATCTCCATGCTTATCCTGAGATTTCTCACCATCTTTCTTCTTGCCATCCTTGTCACCTCCTGTATGAACTTTTCTGTTCACTCTTGTTCTGACCCACTTGTCTGCCTTCTTTCCCAATTCTTGGGGAGAGGTCAGATCTGAGTCTATCAAGTACTGGTGCAACAAATCAGACACACAATTGTTAAGAATATGCTCTCTCAGAATAAGATTGTACAGGCTTTCATAGTCAGAAACTTTACTGCCATGCAACCACCCTTCCAAGGCCTTCACTGAACAGTCCAGAAAATCTGTCCAGTCTTGAGAAGGCTCTTTTCTGGTGTCTCTGAACTTAATCCTGTATTGTTCAGTTGTTAAGCCAAATCCATACAAGAGTGCATCTTTCAAAACTTTGTAATTATTGGCATCACTTTCTCTGACAGTAAGGAGCCTATCCCTACCCTTTCCAGTGAAAGATAGCCACAAAATAGCAGCCCACTGCCTTTGAGAGACCAACTGTACCATACAGGCCCTCTCAAGTGCAGCAAACCACTTATTAATGTCATCCCCCTCCTTGTAAGGAGGGACTATCTTGTGCAGATTCCTGGAATCTTGCTCTTTAACAGGATTGCTATCAGCAATACTGCTGCTGCCACCATGGGGAACTAACCCCAACCTCTGTCTTTCCTTCTCTATGTCTAGGGATTCCCTATCTAAGGCCAGCTGCTGCTGTTTAAGCTTCAGTCTGGTCTCTTCAACCCTCAATTTTTTGAGTTCCCTTTCTAACAAGTTATCCTCAGGGTGGGTGGGCTGGGAATGTTTAGACACAGAAGAAATGTGGGAAGTTTCAGAGGGAGACCTGTCCCTAACTGTCTGGACCCTAGTAACCTGTCCTCTAGGGGTGAAAGATGCCCTAGTGGCGTGGGACCCTCTAACACTACCAGTGTCACTAGGTGCCCTGCTAGGGGGCAGGACTTTGTAAGAACCCTCCCCAGCTTCCTCATGGAACTCCTCTGAGTCTGACTGGGAAGCTTCCCCATTTTCTAACCTCTCCTGAGATGGGCCAGACTGGTTCTGGTCATCTACAATGAGCATGTTAAAGAGAAACTCTTTGTAGGATTCTTACCTATACTCAAACCTCTATCCAGGCAGAGACCCCTCAAACTTTTATAGTTGAAACTCTCATATGTTTTGGGAGTGGGCTCTACAACAGACATAGTAATATAGGTTTAAGGCTAGTGAGAGAAAAAGTTTTTAGAACTTTAGAAAGCACAGAAAAAAAACTTTTTCAAACTTTGGGAAAACGTTTAGAAGTTTTCAAAAACTTTTCAGAACTTTGTTAAAAGTTTTAGAATAGAAAAGTAAACTTTTTTGGTTCAGTGTGCATGTACTGAACTATTTGGTATATGATTCTCTTATGAAAAGTACCAAATGACAAAGTGGTAAAGCAGTTGCACATACTTATCCCACCACTGCACCACCAATGTAGGAGGCTGGCCTGGCTTATAGTGGGTACCTTGTGGTACTTACACCCTGTGCCAGGTCCAGTTATCCCTTATTAGTAGATTAGAGGTGTTTCTAGGAGCTTAGGTTGATAGAAGGTAGCTATGGCAAAGCAGCTTAGGCTGAACTAGGAGACATGCAAAGCTCCTACTATACCACTTATATCATATAGCACAATATCATAAGAAAACACAATACTCAGATTTAGTAAAAATAAAGGTACTTTATTTTTATGACAATATGCCACAAGTATCTCAGTGAGTACCCTCAGTTAGAAGGTAAGTAATATACACAAGTCATATGTACACAAACCCAAAACAGGTAAGTAATAATAAGAAAAGTAATGCAAACAGTGTAGAATTACAATAGGAAGCAATAGGTGAACATTGGTCTAGGGGCAACACAAACCATATACTCCAAAAGTGGAATGCGAATCACAAATGGACCCCAGACCTATGGGAGCTTGTAGAGGGTCGCTGGGACTGTAAGAAAACAGTCAGGGTGTCCAAGATACCCCACCCCAAGACCCTGAAAAGTAGGAGTAAAGTACCCCTACTACCCCAATAGGACACAATAGTCGTGATAGGTTGGATTCTGCAAGAATCCCAAACACCAGCAAAACACTGAAGACGGATTCCTGGACCTGAGGGCCTGCAAGGCAAGGGGACCAAGTCCAAGAGTTGCGATAGTGTCCAGGGGGGGGCAGGAGCCCAGAAAACCCCGGATTAAGGTGCAAGAAGGCTGCCTCTGGGTGGAAGAAGCCAAGGATTCTGCAACAACGAAAAGGGCTAGGAACTTCTCCTTTAGATGGAAGATGTCCCATGGCGTGCTGGAGGTTGGGGAAGTGTTTCCACGCAGAAATACCACAAAAAAGCCTTGCTAGCTGCAAGGGTTGTGGTAGAGGTTTTTGGGTGCTGCTGGGGACCAGGAAGGACCAGAATGTCGCCCCTTGGAGGAGGAGACAAGGGGGCGCTCAGCAACTCAGAGAGCCCCCACAGAAGCAGGCAGCACCCGCAGAAGTACCAGAGCAGGCACTTAGAAGATTTGTGAACCGGAGTCCACTCAGAGTCACAAAGGAGGGTCCCACGACATCGGAGTCCAATTCAGAGGGTTGAGCACGGCAGGACGGAGTGCTGGGGCCCAGACTAGGCTGTGTACAAAGGAATCCTTGGAGAAGTGCACAGAAGCCGGAGCAGCTGCAAATTACGCAGTACACAGGTTTGCAGTGTAGCGTGGGAAGGCAAGGACTTACCTCCACCAACCTTGGACTGAAGGATCACTGGACTGTGGGGGTCACTTGGATATAGCTCCTGTGTTCCAGGGACCACGCTCGTCGAGATGAGAGGGGACCCAGAGGACTGGTGGTGCAGAGGTTTGGTGCCTGCGTTAGCAGGGGGAAGACTCCGTCAACCCACAGGAGATTTCTTCGGGATTTCCAGTGCAGGGTGAAGGCAGACAGCCCTCAGAGCTTGCACCACAAGGAAGCAGTCGAGAAAGCCGGCAGGATTAGGCGCTACAAGGTTGCTGGTGGTCGTCTTGCTACTTTGTTCTGGTTTTGCAGGCGTCCTGGAGCAGTCAGCGGTTGATCCTTGGCAGAAGTTGAAGAGGGAAGTGCAGATGAACTCTGGTGAGCTCTTGCATTCGTTTTCTGAAGAATACCCCAGAGGAGAGACCCTAAATAGCCAGAAAAGGAGTTTGGCTACCAAGAAAGGTGGATTGGCTACCAAGAGAGGTAAGAGCCTATCAGAGGGGGTCTCTGACGTCACCTGCTGGCACTGGCCACTCAGAGCAGTCCAGTGTGTCCCCAACACCTCTGAGTCCAAGATGGCAGAGGTTTGGGACACACAGGAGGAGCTCTGGGCACCTCCCCTGGGAGGTACTGGTCAGGGGAGTGATCACTCCCCTTTCCTTTGTCCAGTTTTGCACCAGAGCAGAGCTGGGGGATCCCTGAACCGGTGTAGACTGGCTTATGCAGAGATGGGCACCATCTGTGCCCATCAAAGCATTTCCAGAAGCTGGGGGAGGCTACTCCTCCCCAGCCCTTCACACCTATTTCCAAAGGAAGAGGGTGTAACATCCTCTCTCAGAGGAAATCCTTTGTTCTGACTTCCCGGGCCGGGGCTGCCCAGACCACAGGAGGGCAGAATCCTGTCTGAGGGGTTGGCAGCAGCAGCAGCTGCAGTGGAAACCCCGGAAAGGCAGTTTGGCAGCACCCGGGTTCTGTGCTAGAGACCCGGGGCATCATGGAATTGTCCCCCCAATACCAGAATGGTATTGGGGTGACAATTCCATGATCTTAGACATGTTACATGGCCATGTTCGGAGTTACCATTGTGACGCTATACATAGGTAGTGACCTATGTATAGTGCACACGTGTAATGGTGTCCCCGCACTTACAAAGTCCGGGGCATCATGGAATTGTCACCCCCAATACCAGAATGGTATTGGGGTGACAATTCCATGATCTTAGACATGTTACATGGCCATGTTCGGAGTTACCATTGTGACGCTATACATAGGCAGTGACCTATGTATAGTGCACACGTGTAATGGTGTCCCCGCACTTACAAAGTTCGGGGAATTTGCCCTGAACAATGTGGGGGCACCTTGGCTAGTGCCAGGGGGCCCACACACTAAGTAACTTGCCACCCAACCTTCACCAAGTGAGGGTTAGACATATAGGTGACTTATAAGTTACTTATGTGCGTGAAAAATGGCTGTGAAAAACGTGGACGTTATTTCACTCAGGCTGCAGTGGCAGGCCTGTGTAAGAATTGTCTAAGCTCTCTATGGGTGGCAAAAGAAATGCTGCAGCCCATAGGGATCTCCTGGAACTCCAATACCCTGGGTGCCTAGGTACCATATACAAGGGAATTATATGGGTGTACCAGTATGCCAATGCGACTTGGTAAAATTAGTCACTAGCCTGCAGAACCAATTTTAGAAAGCAGAGAGAGCATAAACACTGAGGTTCTGGTTAGCAGAGCCTCAGTGATACAGTTAGGCACCACACAGGGAACACATATAGGCCACAAACATATGAGCACTGGGGTCCTGGCTAGCAGGACCCCAGTGACACATAACAAACACACTGACAACATAGGGTTTTCACTATGAGCACTGAGCCCTGGCTAGCAGGATCCCAGTGAGACAGTGAAAACACCCTGACATATACTCACAAACAGGCCAAAAGTGGGGGTAACAAGGCTAGAAAGAGGCTACCTTCCTACAGCCATTGTCCCTGTTTCTACCGTCCCCATTTCAACTTCCTCTTCCCAATCCCAGTCCCATTCCCCTCACCCCTAACCTATCCCATGTTCACAGGCAGACAAGCATGCACACAGGACATCACACAAGAGTGGCACAGGCAAACACAAGCACCACACATTATCCCACAGGCACTCACACAAACACCATCCAGATGCAGACATACTGACATCCACTGCCTCCACTGTGTCCCCCTCCTCCTCCACCTCCCTCCCAGTTGCACAAACGCAAGCACTCAGACACCCAACAGCCATCCACCTCACAACAGCATCCAGCCCATGCACCAGCACCCAAACACAGCAGACACCTCCTACAACTACTCCCTCTTCCGCCACTCCCAAACCTTCTCCCTCTTCCCGCCCCAATGTCCTGAAGAAGCCTTTCATCTCCACCATTGACCTCTTCCCTACTCCTCCCCCTGTCCTTCATGTCTGGCCAGGGTGGCAAAAACCCAGGCAAGCACCTCTGCCACCCAGTCCACGGGCCCAGTAGTCTCCACGCCCACTCGTGGTGGGAAAGGATCCAGGGCACCAGCCAGCCTCAAAGAAAGTGTGCCTGCCCAAGCTGCTGCCCGGAAGGGCAAGGAGCCTGCCCTCGCTGCTGCCCGGAAGGGCAAGGGCCTGCCCCAGCTGTTCCCTGGAAGGGCAAGGAGCCTGCCCCAGCTGCTGCCCGGAAGGGCAAAGAGCCTGCCCCAGCTGCTACCCGGAAGGGCAAGGAGCCTGCCCCAGCTGCTGCCCGGAAGAGCAAAGAGCCTGCAGTAAGTACTGCCAGGAGGGTGAAGGGGCCTGCACCAGCAGGCAGGAAAGGCAAGGGGCCTGGTGCAGGGACTCAGACGGAGCCCCCACCACTAACCATGGTTGTGCAGCCATCTGTGGCTGCAGGGGATGGGCTGGAGCCTCCCTCCACCACCAGCAGCAGCAGCACCACCACCAACAGTGGGCAGCCATCCGAGGCTGCAGGAGATGGGCTGGAGCCTCCCCACACCACCACCAGCAGCAGCAGACCCACCACCACTGAGCAGCCGTCTGAGGCTGCAGGGGATGGGCTGAAGCCTCCCACCACCACCACGAGGAGCAGCAGCACCACCACTGAGCAGCCGTCAGAGGCTGCAGGGGACGGGCTGGAGCCTCCCCACACCACCAGCAGCAGCCTCACCACCACTGAGCAGCCTTCCGAGGCTGCAGGGGATGGGCTGAAGCCTCCTCCCAACACCACGAGCAGCAGCACCACTACCACCACTGAGCAGCTGTCACTGCCAGTGGACAGTATGTAGTCCTGCCTCCATGGGCTGCTGTGCGGCCTGCCCCCTGCAAATCCTGTAGGTCTGACACCCAGCTGAGAGACTGTGACCTTGCACTCCCCAGGATGAAGAGCACAGGGCACAATGCCCCCTCCAGAACCAGTGGGAAAGACACCCACCAACCCCAGCCTCACCAGGATGAAGAGCACAGGGCACGATGCCACCTCCAGAACCAGTGGGTAAGACACCCACCAACCCAAGCTTCCCCATGATGAAGAGCACAGGGCACAATGCCCCATCCAGAACCAGTGGGTAAGACACCCACCAACCCCATCCTGACCAGGATCAAGAGCACAGGGCACAATGCCCCCTCCGGAACCAGTGGGTAAGACACCCACCAACCCCAGCCTCCCCAGGATCAAGAGCACAGGGCACGATGCCCCCTCCAGAACCAGGGGGTAAGACATCCACCAACCCCAGCCTCACCAGGATCAAGAGCACAGGGCACAATGCCCCCTCCAGAACCAGTGGTAAGACACCCACCAACCTCAGCCTCCCCAGGATCAAGAGCACAGGGCACAATGGCCCCTCCAGACCCAGTGGGTAAGACACCCACCTGAGAGACTGTGGCCTTGCACTCCCCAGGACCAAGCACAGGGCATGTTGGCCCCTACAGAGCATGTGGGCAAGTCACCCACTTGAGAGACTGTGGCCTTGCACTCCCCAGCACCAAGCACAGTGCATGTTGTCCCCTCCAGAACATGCGGGCAAGTCACCCACTTGAGAGACTGTGGCCTTGCACTCCCCAGGACAAAGCACAGGGCAAGTTGCCCCCTCCTGAACCAGTGGTGTTGTTCCATCTGCCGGCTGAGGTGCCTGCCTATTTTCCAACTGATGCCCCTGCAGTGTTCTCTCCATGTTGGTGCAGGTGACAGTTGGGCCTTGGTCTTTGGCCTGTGGCCCTGTGGCCAACACACAATGAGGACTGGGCAGTGTTCCTTGAACTGTACATATGTATATACCATGAGACTGACTTTTCGTATTTCTACTGTGTTGTTATTATTACAGTCGCTTTATCACATTCCAGTAGTCCTTGCATCATTCCTCAGGGGTATGGGGTAAATATGTTTTATTACTGCAGCTGATTGTGTGTATGGTGTTGGGGATGGGGGTGTGTATTGTGCGTGTGTGTCACTCTCGGCATTGGTGTTCGTGGTGGAGCAGGACATGGAATATCATCGGGAATATAGGAAGTTCAGGCTCCATGGCAGCATAGTTCTTCCCTATGTCTCCAAAGGTGAGTCCTTTCCCTTCTGTGCAGTGTTCCACCAGGCTTTTGATGTCGTTGGTACCGCCCCGGAAAAGGTGGCGGTTTCCTGTCTCATAATACGGTGGTGGAACATTGACTTCCGCCTGGCTGTAGGTGGCTACCGCCGTGGTGGCTGTTGTATCTGCCCTGGCAGTCGGTGTGGTAAAGTGGCTGTCTATCTAAGTTCTCAACGCCATGGTCATAATTTGGCAGTAGTTATCGCCAGCCTGTTGGCGGTATTACTGCCACTTTATCACCGACAGCCAGGGTTGTAATGAGGGCCTTAATCTATTTAACTAACCTATCACTATCCACCTAAAACCCACAAAACAATTATAACAATATACAACGTGAGAAGGGAAGGAACTGGGAGGCTGTGCTGCAACATGGTCAGATCTTCTTCAGCTTCTTCTTACAGAACCTCAGCAACCTGTAATTCCTTGCACTGTCCTTCTCTAGCTGGTCAATTATGGCTGCCATGTCCCTCCTCATGTCCGCCTCAAAGTTTGAGGAAGTGGCTGCTGCAGGTGGCTGTTACGGTGGCTAAGTGCGCATTGGTGCTGATGGTGTTGAGGGGGTTGGACCAGCTGAGGCCCCCCTCACCACAGATGTTGTGCCTGATGTACCCTACACAGTTGCAGCCAGTTTTGGAAGTCCCCCATTTCAAATGGCAAGCCAAGCCCCAGAAGATTTCTCACGCCAATACCTCCTGACCATCTTCCAGTACCCTGCCTGAACCTCCATGATGGGGCGGAAATGCTCTGCCCTCTTTTCAAAAGTTCGCTTCTGTTCGGTGGTCATAGTGGCAGCTGAAACATGAGGAGAACATGGCATCAAATACTGCACTGGGTAGAGGTAGACCAAACTTACAATCTACACAGCATCCTCAGATGACACATGGTCTCCACCAGACATTCCACAACAATGTAAATTTCCAATTCCAAACTAAACTTCCTACCAGCCATCTTCTGTATCATGTACATGTCAGTGGGTTAACGGCTATCCATTGTTGACATTTAGGGCCGGAGGTAAGTGGACTACTGTCTCATTGTGCAACATTTGTGTCATCATACTAGTGAGGATCAAGTGGCCCAACAAGTCCCAAATCCCAGTGCCATAGTCACTAAGTGGCCCAATGCTCGCATTCCAACACTTTGACATCTCTTGCGCTACATCAAGCCTTGGGCAGGCATCATGGATGCAAGGTGGGGTCACCCGGAAAGGGGACCGGAAAAATTTGCACCGGGAATTCTAAGGAATCCCAATGCATCAATTATGTGTCATTGGGTCAACACCTGCTCAGAGCAGGCATTACAAGGGGCTACACCATTGCTTACAATGAGCCCCTATGTACAGTTCAGGGTTAGTGCCCATATCGTTTGCCCTAACCCTGAATAGTACATCTATATTGTCTACAGATTTTGTACCAATTGCCCCCTATCCTGTGGTATGGTGTGCAAAATTTCGTATGCAGCGCACATATGGTGGCTGTATGGGTGCCCTAAGGGGCACAAGAAGAGTAGCACTGCACTGGGTGCAGCTACAGTATTCCTTCTTATTGAACAAACTATGCACATCCATGTCTAACATCTCCTAAGTACCAGGTATACTCTCAGTATCCGCATTCTATACACAAGTAATGTGACCAAGCTCACTCACAATTATCATGATGGGTAGATCATGTTGGTACATCTGCACACATCTAGGTTGCTACAATCCGTAGACATTTCTATATCTATCTGGAGCAGAGTTGTGTACTCAAGTGACTGTTGGCCAGCACACTTCCACGGCTGCTGCCACACTTAAAATCTGAACAGTAATGAGGCACAGGTTGTGCAAGTGTCTCCTATATTAGCCCCCTAGAGACCTCAACACATGTACATCATCTGTACCATTTCCTGAGTAACTTAAAGCAATGTGTTGCACACAGTGCTGTAAAAAATGATGTGACAAATATGTTTTCAACAGCAATGCAAATCAGATAAAGAGAACCTCTGACACATATGTTGACTGACATCACTGTGTATGTGGGCATGCTTCCCTTTTCCTAACACCCACAATTCCATTGCAGCACAGGTTGGCACTTGTGTAACAATCTACGTATTCTACATCCACAACATTCCATTAGACATGATGTCTATATCCTATCTCAGATGATGTCACCTCATTGGTCACACATGCCATTTCAACATTGCATAGCACACATCATTTCCTCTCACACTAAACCCTGGAATGACACAGGTGATGCACAAGGTGACACTTACTGGCTGCATCGGGGTCTTCAAACTGGGACACCTCTCCAGTTGTGTAGGCTGGGGGTCCACCTGCAAGACATGACAGGAACTCATAGCTGAGTGATGTTTGCACATTTATGTGCATGGACAACTGTTACACTTTCAACTTGTTCAGCTGAGTAAGCAAGTCAACTCTGTGTTAGGATTGAACAACTGCCAAACATTACAAATTTGTCTGTAAGACAAAGGGCTAGATAATTGAGGCCCTGGCACCACCAGAGCATCACTTTCCCTGACACCCCTGTGGTGCTTTTTACTGCACTATATGTACAAGAGTCTGTCATGCCGCTGTTTGTAGCATAACGCCACCATGTACATATCAGTCAGCATTCTGCATCAGGGGGAATGAAATGGTTATTGGAGTGGCCGTCCCATTGTAACACCCATTGCTCTTGAGGCTGCCCCAGATGTTGAAGACATCTTACTTGTAGGCTGCACTAAAAAACTAACAACAGCCCAGGGGTGGTGTAAGCATAGCAAAGTATTGAGGAATGCATTGATCCGTCCTTGTTTCTTGCTTCTTATGTGTGTCCCATTTGAAGCCGAACACAGTACAGTTAAAATGCCATGGATGTTTGCTTTTGTGCATGTAGGTGTCCCTTCCTCCACATAAATGAAATATGCATTATACAGCACACATAGAAGTGGCATATTGCCATTGTAGACTGTTTATACCTACCTGCACATAGACATTCCCCTCAACACAGAAACACTTGCACTGTGGTACAAGTATGCCTGCATTGGTGCAGGCTGCTGAGTTATGTGGTGGTGCAGGCGTAGATGCAGGCCTACCCTGTACTTTCCGTAATACGGGGCAGAGCTGTGTTACACATTTTGCACAGCGCAGTGCTGCTGATGTCGGCACAGCGCTGTGCTTCACCTGTTTTACACATATGTGGCACCTAGTAATCACACAAGAACATGCACATATTTGGCTGCCAGACATATGTACATGTTTCAGATACATATGTTTAACAATATAGGGGGACAGGATACTGGCAATTGGCTAAAATATTGACTCTTGTAGATACTCTATGTGAAGAAGCAGCTAACTACTCAGATGCTTGACTATTTTCATACACATAGCACCAACACAAACCTCCATCATGTGTGTGCCATACGTTACATATGGCACCTCATGGTGTATGTCAAGACACTGATGTTGGGAACCCTGTCAGCATGGTTGCACTTGACATGTTTGGCACCATACATGACTATGCTACATGTGCAAAGCAGAAATTGGCTACTTGATGACATGGGAACAGCCTTAGGCAGGTATATAAGTTTACTCCAATGAAGGAACAGTGTAACCAAGTTATTGTTGAGTCTAAATTCTCTGGGTGCCACCGACAGCAGGATTACATAGGTTCCATTCAACAGGCATGGTTCTGCCGTTGTATGAGACCAGCCTTTCACACTGCCACAATGCTTGCACTTGTCACATATTTTACATATGGTTAGGTAGTAATTGCCTCCACCGGCAAAATTACCTATAACAAAACTTAGACAAAGATGTAGCATCATGAGGCATTCACTCCTGCTTACAAATGTGTAAAAGTCATGTCACTCTGCACAAACATGAATCTCAGCACACACACACCCATGACTGACAATACTCCTGTGTCATGTTTTCCATCACTTCAACTTTACTTACCCCATTTGCACAGTTGTAATTACCATAATGGACATGTACTTTTGTGCTTATGAAACATGTACTCTTGCACCATTGCACATGTGTGTCTGATATTTGACACTTTATGGGGTATATGTGATACACAATGTGCAAAAAGAGGAATGTGCAAATAGTCTGCACCCAGTGCATAGCTAAGCTCTCTTAAATGCTGTTTGCTTAAGACAAAAAACTTCCTGTCTTGACCCTTGACAAAACATGCTGCTGTCAACCTTATGTCCCCCCTGTCATGCACATGCAAATGAGGATGTTGCAATGCAAAAGGGGTACTTACCAACTGGTGCACCAATACAAATCACCAGGTGATCCAGGAGATCTCGCTCTTCTGCTATAAGGTCTGCCCAATGGTGCTTTATTGGTGCTCGGTGCGCATAACTCCAAATATCCGGCATAGGTGGGGGAGCACCTTGCCCCACCACAGCTTCTGTGTCTCTGTTGGGTAGCCCTGGATGATCTGGCCACCCAGTCTCAACATCATGGGGAGGTAGTGTTTCACCAGCCAGATGAACCCTCCCAATTCATTTCCACTCATTCTTTGTGCTGTCCCCTTCCCCAACATTTTGCGGTTTCCCTCCACTGCAATCATAATAGCCCCAAAAATGATAACATACTACCCCACCTAACCCCAAATACCCCAGTAGACTACGCTACCCCAACACAAACACCCAGCAATACAATAACAATGAGAGGACAAATAAACTACCCAGGACACAGCAAAATCACAAAATGCACAGGACAGTAACAGAACAAGGAACAAAACTCTAAAAAAATCCACCCCTCCTTGACCAGCATCAGCTCCACACACCCTCTCACAAACACAGACGGCAAGATTAAAATCACTGTACTATGTTTGCAGCAAGGAAATCCTGTTTCATCACTTCCTGGGCATGTGCGTCATGTTTTCTGATATGCTTCTTTTATTTTTATGTATGAAGGTCATGCATGTTTTTTCCCTATGAAGGCTGACAAGGCCTGACGACTTGCGATTGACACGCAGAAGACAGGCGTCATTTTTTTAAATAGCATAGCGTGGAGTATTACTGTTTACGTCATAAATTTTGACACATGATAGGAATGCGTGGATCTTGTTGGCGAAGACTGACAGTGCACCCAGTTTCACATACCTGGCTACAGGGGCTATGCATGTATGTAGTCAGTATGGTACGGCTATGTGTGACAAATCAGACTCAGAGGTTGCAGTGGACTATGGCTGGGCTGATTTAACGTAACCCTTGGCAATGTGAGTGCATGTGTGTCCACACTATGGTGAGTTGTATGGTTCATGGTTCATGATGCTATGCAACATGTGTAACAAATGGTTCCCCATGCATCTCTAATGCAGGAGATGGTGTACTCACAAGTGTAAATGAAGGTTGTTAAGTGACGTGAGTGTGGAATGACATGTGTAGTATAATATGTGTAATGAATGCCAAAGCAGTGTGTTAATGTGATTTGAAACTGAACAAATCTATCTTCCAGCATGGCCATATGCTGGCCATAGTTTCATGGCTGTGTAGTCATATCAGTGCACCTATGTTTTCCCAAATGGGAACATATCTGGAGGTCATTTAAGTCTATGTATGATCATGTGATGCAAATATATGTTCATTAGTGTAAAGTAGACTTTTCCAATTCACAATACCAGGCCTGTACCATTGAAGTGGTAAATGTGTGCTGTGAATTTAGACATGTGTATGCAAGCCACAAATTTGGTACATACAATCGACCACAACATATTTGTTATGACTCTTACGTATAATGGCATACAACTGTATAGCAGGGTTGCAGTAAAGCAATGATGGCACTCTAGTTATCACTGCTCATGTGGGACTTTGAGTGCTCACACAGACCCATGGTTGCATGTTTTGACGCAGGTTGATGGTGCTCCACTCAGCGCAGTACACTGTGCACATGCAATCAGGCCCCTGACTGTGTCATGAGCCTTCTGTCAGACTAGTAAGTGATGGGCAACTACATTGTTGTTGTTGCAAACATGAATAGGTTATGTACTGACCTAGACATCTCTGTGAACAAATGTTGGTAGATCACGTGGTAACATTGTTGTGTTGCACAGTCAGTATTGGCCTATGTGTGTACACTCTCAAACATTACTAGAATATATTGCTTGGAACAGATTTGGCCCTACGTAGCTGGCACTCTTTAGGCTGCTTACCCTTTGTACACATCTTCTACAGCAACATTGTCCGGTCATACATGGACAGGATGCTACGTGTGACTTGTGTAATTTGAGGATGTACTCATCTTCTTCTATTGGCCGCATGATAGTTTCCCTCCTTTTTCCTGGCTTTGCTAAATTACATGACTTCCACACTCACATGACAATACACCAGCCACAGCACTTGTGTAGTGTCTAAGTGACCTCCCCATGTTGTATCTTCAAGTGTATGAGGGAGTCTCTCAGCTATTCTTGCACAGCCCTTGGTGTGCATGGACATGCACTCACATCAGCATTCTACAACTTATGTCACATGCACCATGAGTGTATATGGTTGTTGTGTGAAGTCATCTCAACTATGAATATTTGATTTGCCACATGCAACATTTCTGTCTCCTTCTTCACCCACCATAACATTTAGGATGGCTCTGTGATATGTTTGGACATTGCTAGACTTACATGCACGTCCTAAACTGGATAGCCATGTAGGAGACCTAGACATTTTATGTTATTGGTCTCAGTAAGTCACTTTCTGTTGGTCAGGCATGTGTCAATGAGAGGTGTGTTTTGATATGCGGTATGTGATGGTATCACGCAGAATATACTGGGTTACCTTGCAGACACATATCAACTATTGTAGGTAATTGCTATCCCCTTCCTACCTAGGCTATACAGCGGTACATCAGTCTTCACATGTATTTCCAGATTAGCTGTAGGCATATGTCAAGTCAAAACAATTACGTGACATGTGTGTAAGAATGTACAATGGTAGTGCTACAGACTCTGCCTACATTCCACCCACACATTCATGTGGTGGTGCATTCTCCCATTTTATTGATCATTCCTGGCTATAGGGCATATGTGTGGAGAGTGGATCAGAACCCATTGCTTCTCCACTTGTATTGCGACCTTAGCGCACTCCACAGCCAACATGTGCATGCTATATTTGTGAGACGCACACCATGTGGCAGGGTTGGGGCCAATAGCACTCACGGTACATTACACCATTGATATACGGTGCAGGGTTAGGCTAAAACTGTTTCCCTTACCCTGTCCAATCCATGATGGCGTTAACGCTGAATTTATTAATGATTATTTGTGTATTCTGAGTGTTGAATTTGCATAGAAAATGAATTAACGTAGAAAAATAATGTACGCTTTTGAAGGTGCGCCCACCTGAGTGGCTGTCAATGTTCACAAAGTGTACTTATTAATAGCTCATTAATGTTCACAAAGTGTACTTATTAATAGCTCATTAATGTGAAATGATGAGCTTATGTTTTAACAATGTAGTAATATGTCATATTGAGGGTTATGCATTATTTATTAGCTTTATTATCCTTAGGCCTTATCTTAGCGAGGTCTTAGCCTAGTTACATGGCCTCATGTCAAGCTGCATTTCTTAATTTGTGATTTTCCACTGTGCTGACCAAGTGCTCGTAGCTAAAAGCCTTTCTCATGAGAACTGCTTGCTTGAAGATGATGTACTAGTTAGGATACAATGTTTGATGTAATGTATGTAAGACTGACCTTCCCAGTAGAAGACAATGGATGCACTGACTGGAGTGTAAGCTGCAACAATATTGATACCTGACAAGCCAAATGATGGGAACAGAAGAATCATAGACATGAGAACCATATGCTAGTAAAAGTGTAGATTTGAGGTTTAAATTTCATTGGACTAAAAGCAAACATGAGATTCATTGACCAATAGGGACGTGTGAAGTAGTATGAGGAAATCTAACTTAGCCAGACTGCAATAAGAGGAGATGCACCATTCTCCCTGTTCGTCTTGAGAGTTTAGCCCATTTTTCGATTATTCTTTCCAAACTGCATAAAAAGACTTTGCTTCTCCTAAACTTTGATGCTGAATCCTGATGCCTTACTGACTGAAGTGATGTCCTATTGACGAAGACTGTCACAGCTTGCTGAACTATATTGAGGACAGGTATAAAGACTATGTTATTGATTGTGATGTCTATTTGCTTTTGTTTCTAGGTACCAACCGCCATTTTTGATAGCACTATAGCTAGATGTTTTCCAAATTTGTGTTGACTAAATTGTTTTTGCATGAAGTCCCAACATGATATTCTAATCTGAGGTTAGTTGGGGTTCTCACTTATTATGATCGCTACATGTAGTGACAGTTGATGTCTTTTCTTTGCTGAAGCTAAATGTATGTTATATCGTTTGCGCAGTTATTCTTGCTTTTAATTTGTACTGTAACCTTAGAATGTATAGTGGCTCAAGCTCTGATTAGATTGCGATTCTTTCCCTTCTTTGGTCAGCCAGAGTTGTTTCTGTATGTTTATCATTTGATTTTGAGACTGAGTTATGTCACATAAGCATTGTTAATATAGGAAATAAACATTCAAACTTTATCATAAAGGTGTGGTTATTCATGGGTGTGAGGTCATGGTGTGTGTAAATCACTGACTCCTATTGATTATTGATGTTACTGATTGTTATTGCTATTGATTTACATTGGTACGGGGTTACATGGTGGGAAAAACTCGAAGCGCAATCAAAAGGTCCATCGGCCTATTTGCGCCTCCTTGTAAGTCTACTTATTAAGGTACGATGCGCTAACAGAGATGGTAGCAGAGTATGGTTTGTCTCCTGAAGAGCCCATCGTAAAGGCCCAGTACATGGTTTGTCTCTTTAAGAGCCCATTATGAAGGCCTGGTACATGGTTTGTCTCTTTAAGAGCCCATCATAAAGGCTGGTACATGGTATGTCTCCTTAAGAGCCCATCATGAAGGCCCGGAACATGGTTTGTCTCCTTAAGAGCCCATCATACAGTCCAGAGATAGGTGGTAGAATATTTGTCCCAGATATAGTGAGTGAGAAATAATAGGGGTCCCCAGAGATGATAGTGGGGTAAGGGTTAGTCTCCTACAAAGAGCAGAGTCATTCACAGATTTGGCAAAATTGGTAAAAGTTTGGATTTTTCAGATTCAATGATACAAAGTGAAGAGAAAATGCACCCCTAAGTACTTAAAATGACTTTCCCAGAACCTTGGGGCTTGCAAATGATTGTTTGAGGATGTTTCTCGGCGTTCGAGTGACAATGTGAATGAAGTAGGTTTTGCGCTTGCACAGCTTATGCAGATCGCAGGTAAATTGTGATGTTTGCGAGGGTTTAGGAAGTTTGCGCACTCCAAATGAAGTTGTAGAAGGAGTGTGCATACTCTGAAGTGTGAGAGTAGGGAAGTCGTCGAACTTCATATGTGTGTGGCGCATTGTGCTCAAAGATTGCCTACGTGGTTGTTGGTATACGGACCCTGCATGGTCTAAGACTCCGGAGTATATTGAAAAGTGTATCAGACACTTGGGCCCATATTTATACTTTTTCACGCAACACTGAAAAAGTTTACCGCTGGCTAGTGCCATTCCAAGACGCCAGCCTGGTGTCTTATTTATGGAATGGCGCACTCCGGCGCAAAGGTTGGGTTAACATCAGGTAAAATAAAGTTAGCCAGTTGGGGATGGCGTAATGGGAGAAGGGAGTTTTGCACCAAAAAATGACGTTGGGGTAGGATGACTCTAACAAGTCCAGCATCATTTCTTGATGCAAAAACTACCATACCACATGACTCTTATCTTAAAAAAGGCAGGAGTCATGCCCACCACCCCAATGGCCAGCACAGGGGGCAAGGGTCCCCTGGGCATGGCCATTGCACCCAGTGCCATGTAGGGGGGCCCATTTCAGGGCCCCCAATGGCATTAAAAAAAATAATGTAAAATACTTACCTCTGCTTATCTATACTTACCTTGGATGGGGTTCCCCATCCTCTGCTGTCCCTCTGGTGTGGGTGGGGGTGACCCTGGGGCCTGGGGAGGGCACCTATGGACTTTTCCATGGTGTTCCACCACAGGAATGGGCCCACAAGTCCCCTAACACCTGCTATAACCCAGGTGTTAAATAATGGTGCTAAGCAAGTTTAGTGCCATTATTTAGGGCCGCCTCCCTCCTGTGCACCACTTTTGCACAGGAGGATAAAAAAGGCGCATGGGCCTTAGAGTAATTTTTTGCCCAGGAACGCCTTGCATCTCATTGATGAAAGGTAGATTCCCACTAGCAAAAAATTACTTTAACTCCATAACTTTGGCACTAGAAGGGTCTAGCACCAAAGTATAAATATGGAGTTAGGTTTGCGCTAAATTAGCATAAAAAATGACACTAATTCAGAGTAAAGCTAGTATAAATCCGGGCCTTGGTTGTGGTAATTTGTCTGGTTTAATAGGTCAATCAGGCGTGGTCGACGAGTCAGAGTGTGAGTCAAAGTGAGAGAAGGAATTTTTCGACTGAGATCTGGTGAGTCCTATGTGCACCAGGACAGACTCACTGATCAGTGGAGAGTGAAATTTGCCGGTCGAACTTTGCTTGCGAATCAGGGAAACTGAGAAAGAAGGAGTAGCTGTTAGAGAGAAATGCCGCCAGTGAAAAATCAGTAAAGTTTCTAAAGCGATTGCATTACCTTTCCTGTAGTAAACAGACAAATAGTGTTTGGATTTTCTTTAGTGCTCGAAATAAATTGCATTAGTTTAATGTGAATATGAGTTTGGGAGGACAAGCCGCAAGGCTTTGGCAGCTGCTGTACGTGTGAGTGTAATGTCATTGGAGCCGTGCTGGGACAGGTTGGTTGAGAAGGTAGGTGAAGAGAATTCGGGGATTAAAGGTCACTTCCTGATTTGATTCAAAATAAAATCAAGGTCGCAAAAATGAAATTTTTCAAAGCTTTAAAGAGTGCTTTAAGGGGAGATATGTACATTACAACGCGTATAGGGGATATTGCACCACCAGAAGGTACACCAGCTTACACTGTAATCGAAGAAAAGGGTGCTGTACGACTTCTTTGGCTAGAGCAATGGTGCAAAGTGACAGAGAAAGATACAAGTTTAGCATTTCCTGCTCACGGAACATTTAATTTAAGGAGCTTAGAGAATCTGAGGAGGGTGCTGAATGATCTGAAACCCCCTCCGAGACCAGCACAATTTGTGGCATTAGCGATCTGGGAGTTAGTAGCCAGACAGCAACAGCAACAGAAGGTTGAGAGGAAGTTGAGAAGGGCAAAAAGGACACTAGCAGAGGCTAGATGGGACAGTGATCAGAGATTTTGGAGAACCAAGACTTTACAGGGGATTAAGTCGTTTCCAGCGATTACACAGGATACAGAGAGAGAAGGAAGGAAAGCTACCAGAAAGACAAACAGATGCCCGTCCAAGAGTAGGGAGCGGAGATCAAGAGAGGTCAAGCTAGGCGGTCTTGATACTTGAGGAAGAGTCAGACGATGATTAGTTTATTTTTCAGTTATTGAGAAATCGTCCCCCACCATATGCACGACAAGAGAGTGGTCCGAGCACTAGTGTAAATCCTTCAGCTCCGATAGTTAATCCTAGCCTGACACAGAGCCCAATTCAGAGCAGTCTTAATGCACCTACTACTTCAGTAGCACAAACCCAGGTGCCACAGTCGAATGGCCTAAGAATTTACCCTGATGTACCTATTGTGGAAACTTCCACAAACCTCATAGTGCCAACAAGACAGGTTTTCCCGAAATTGGTTCTGACAGAGCCACCTCCACTTTTACTGCCCCAAGTTCAGCCACAGGTCATGCCAAAGTACACTCCAATAGTAGGGACACAGTCAGATATGCCTACATTGATGAATCAGAATACGGGAATTATGCATCCACAGAACTTGAGTGTCAGACCCAGCCCAGATGCTGTATCTGTACCTGTTACCATTGGTCCGATTGTACCTTTGTTTGCACAAGAGAATAACAGTGCAAGTGGACAGGGAGTCCTGAGTCAGAATGCAATGAGGGGGGAGTTAATGAAAATACTTGAGTAGTCTCTCCTATGGGACAGATCTTTGACGGATTGAGATCATTGCTAGACCTTAGTCCATTCGGAGTTCCTCTGGATACTGTAATAGAGTGACACGTTAGTCAGAGCCAGAAATCACTGACAACATAGACCCCCTAATACAGTTGTGCAACAGACACCCCATCCCCAGGCCAGCAACATTTTGTTGTAAAGTTTGACTGCCCAACAACTGACTGTATAGTTAGACAAGCTGAATAACTTGCAGAGGGCTCATAAGGGAGAGGAGTACTTGAACTATGTGAGACTAGGAATGGAAGTGGGTGAACTCATTGAAGGAACTATCGGTGCGAACAGATTAGAGTCCTACAAAGAAGCAGAGTTGAGATATCAGTGCCCGAAAATTACGAGGGAAGTGAGCAATGTACATTAAAGGCTAGCAGATTTTGCCGAGAAGTACGGTATAGAAATAGAGAAAACAAAACATTCGAAAAGGAGTTACAGGTTAGATTTTGACACAAAAGACTTTGAACACATGAGATCTGCAGGAATGAAGGCACACCTTAGGGAGTTACTCCAAAGTGTACAGACATGGGGAGCATTAGACAAGTGGGAAGGCAGATGGGTAAAGAAAAGAGATAAAAGGATAAGGGATTCTGCGGTGCTTACTGCAAATGTGCAGCAAAATAAGGGTCAGGTGAAAATTTTACCAATAAGAGAGATTCCAAGAGGGAATTTTGTTCATTTCCCTTGGAGCAGAAGTGACATTCTGTCCTCCACAAACGTTTATCCTAGGTTGGGAGAGAAGCCAGTAGAATGGTACCAGCAGACAGACAGGTTTGTGAAACTTGCAAAGTGCCTGTGGGAAGACTTGAACTCTCTATTAGAGATAATAGTTCCAGCTGATTTGTGGATGGAATGCAAGAGGAGTAAAGATTGTCCGACAAAAGAACCAGAGAGAGTTCAGACTACGGGTGTGCCATCTCCTGAGGTAATGTAATATTATTAGGAAGTGATTGAATTCCTGAAGATGAGTATTTCGCCCAAAAACAATGACTGGCAGAAAATACACAGGACAGCTCAGGAAGCAAATGCGTCAATACATGCGTATTATGAGAGATTGTTGCAGGCGATTAAGCATTACAGTGGTACAGATACAATTGAGCCGAAAGGCATGATTCATTTTGTATTCAGATTTGTGGGAGGAATGAGACCTGAAATTAGCCAGATGATTAAGAGTCATTTGATTTGCTGGTAAGCAAAGCCGATTGATGAGGTGTTGTAGTATGCAAAATACTGTAGCGCCAGACTGAGTTGATGCAGAGAAAGCTGAAAGAAAAGGTGATGCAGTTTAAAGCAGCACAGACAGGGATGCAGGGAACCTTTCCACAGCTGCAGCAACAGCAGCAGCAGGGAAATGTGGTATTTTCAGAATCAGATGAGTGGTTGAGATCGCAGACATAATGGAAACCGTAGTCCCGACTTGGATACTGTAGTGGTTCAAAAAGATGTGCAGGGAATTAATAGATGTTTTGCCTTGTAACCCAAAATGCCATGTGTACAGATGACACAGTTGCAGCCAATGCAACAGCAGGTTCCAATGGTACCTAGACAGCAAATTCAAATACCTCAAGCCCCAGTGGAACAGCAGCAGGTGATGCTTCGTCCACAGGTCAGAAGTTTAATCAAAGTAATAACACAGTACACAAATTCCCATTGCACAGTGAAAATTGAATAAACGATGATTGGGTAAGCAAGAGTTCAGATGAAGAGGAATGTGTGCTTGCAGCTTCTTTAGAAGTAGATCAGGAATGCCCATATGTGAAGAGAAAGGTAATGTGTCACATAGTTTCATTTTTGAATAATTTCTTTCCAGGATTCACAATGAAGAAGTTTCCTCCTGATTTACAGGGAGCGGTTGAAGAAAATGTGTGGGGTTTGACAGGGAAAGAGATTGGTCTGATAAAGGGAGTTGAGACAGTTAAAGATCCTGTAAAGCCAAACGCAATTTTTCCTCAGATTCCCCAGTACCACATGCCACAGGATTTCCTTATAAAGGTTGCTCACGTAATTGCAGAATTTGTCAAACAAGGGGTCTTGGAAGAAGTGTTGAGCAGCCCACATAATTCACCGATAATGGGATTGAAAAAAACCTTGTGGGAAAGTTCGAATTGTCAAGGAGTTGAGAAAAATAAATTACATTGTGATTAAATGTTGCCCCGTGGTGCCAAATCCAGCGGTGGTAATGTTTCAGATTCCATGTGATGTTGAACAGTTCGCTGTCATAGACTTGTCACAAGCCTTCTTTTCTGTGGCTCTTTATGAGGATAGCCAATTTCTCTTTTGTTTCAAATTTGTGGACCTGGATTATTGTTGGTGTAGAATTTCTCAAGGGCTTTAGGAGTCACCTTCCATATTTAATCAGATCTTAAAAAAGAATCTGGAGTTGTTGGAACTGCCTTTCCAATCGACATTGATACAGTACATTGATGACTTGCTGATTGCATCCAAAAGGAAGGAAGAGTGCAAGTATGACACGATTGCCTTGCTGAACCATTTGGGAAAGAATGGTCATAAAGTGTCTCCACCTAAAATGCAGTACTGTCAGAAAGAAGTGAAATACTTGGGTCACCAGATTGAGAAGGGATCGAGGAAAATACCCAGAGAAAGGGTCACAGCCATATTGCTGATGAGTCCCCCAGCCACGCAGAGAGAAGTCAGGATGTTTTTAGGGATGGTAGGCTACTGTCGCCAATGGATTCCAAATTTTTCATTCATTTCCAAAACATTGCAAAAGCTGACCAACAAGGAGGTCACTGATCCCCTAGTGTTAGATCAGGCTTGCATGAAAGCTTTTTGCTGATTTGAGAGAGAGCCTATGCAACGCTCTGGCTTTAGGTATGCCTGACTACACAAAGTCTTTCACAAATTTTTTGTCATGAGAGTGATGCATGATCTTTGTCTGTCAAGTCCATGGAGGTGTAAACCGCCCAGTAGCATATTTTTCAGCTACTTTGGACCCAGTTGCAGCTGCTTTACCAGGCTGTCTGCATGCACTTGCAGCGGTGGACAGAGCCTCACACAGTGTGAAGGAATTGTGATGGGACATTCTTTGGTTATTATGGTCCCTCATTCCATTGAGATCCTACTTACAAACAAGAAAACCCAGTACCTGACAGGTGTCAGACTGACCCGTCATGAGACGAGTATTTTAGGATCATCAAATGTGTCATTGAAAAGATGGACAGTGCTTAACCCGCTAACCTTTCCTCCTAATGAAAATGTTGAAATTGAAAAAGTGGAAGATATTGAGCATGATTGTCATGAAGTAACTGATTTGTGCACAAAACCGAGACCTGATATTAGAGACACCTGATTGGAAGAAAATGACCAAATTATCTTTGTTGATGGTTCCTGTTTAAGAGACAATACAGGAGTACTGAGAGCAGGATATACTGTGTGCAACATTCAGGTATACTGGAAGCATCTTGGTTTCGAGGAGTATATTCTACACAAGTATCGGAACTGGTAGCCCTCACTAGAGTGTGCCATGTTTCTGCTCAGCTTAAAGTTACCATCTATACGGATAGCCACTATGGATGAGGTTTCATGACCTCTTCTGGTTCACCAGTGAGAAATGATGAGGGAGTTCGAGAATTGTTGCAAGCTATCCAAATGCCTGAAAAGATTGACTTTGTGTCAATGGGAAATGGATGTGCGGATCAAGTCGCAAGGTTTTGCGCATTGAACTGTATATTGTTCCAAGATAATTGGGAATTGTAACCTGAAAAAGATGAAACATGTCCAAGTTTTGCATTGCATGTAAAAGATACATTGGAAGAATTCAGAACACTGCAGAATAATGTTGACAGATAGGAAAAACGAACAAGGAGCAAAATAAAATGTATACAGCAACAGGATGAGTTGTGGGTTTTAGAAGAAGGTCATTTGGCTTTGCCAAACAGTCTGCTGTCTCAAATGGCTAGCTTTTATCATGGTCAAGCACATCATGGGAGGGATGCCATGATTCGCCTGTTCAAACATAATTGGTTCAACCCAAGGTTTAGACAAGTTGCTGAAGCAGTTGGCCATTGTTGCGTCATTTGTCAACAAATGAATGAGGGAAAAGGGACAGTGGTTAATTTGAGCCACTTTGGAAGAGCAGGAGGTCCATTCAGCAGAATGCAGATGGATTTTATTGAGATGACTGTGTATGAAGGGTTGAGATATGTGTTGGTGATTGTCTGCATCTTTAGTTATTTAATTGAAGCATACCCTACACGAAGAAATGACAGCCTAAAAGTAGCAAAATTACTGTTTGTCTGTTTTAATTACTTCATTGTTGACGTGACTTCCCCTATTTGATTCTAAAAAGATGAGAAACCCAAAATGTGGGGAACTGATACCACATTTTGGGTTTCTCATCTTTTTAGAATCAAATAGGGGAAGTCACGTCAACAATGAAGTAATTAAATTGCTATGTGCAGCCTTAAAAATTGAGCAAAAGTTGCATTGTAGTTACTGCCCTGAAGCATCAGGACTAGTGGAACAGATGAATGCTACCTTGAAATCAATAATGGCGAAAATGTGTGCGTCCACGAATCTGAAATGGCCTGATGCACTGCCTTTAGTTTTGATGACAATGAGAAACACACCCGACAGGAAGACAGGATTGTCACTGCATGAAATCGTCATGGGCAGAGCAATGAGGTTGCCAGCGGTTCCTGCAAATGTTCTTGTGAACATAACAGATGATATGGTGTTGGACTACTGCAAAGGTCTGGCTGATGTGGTTCGCTCTTTCTCTTAGCAGGTGGAACCTACCACACTGCCACTGATCGAAGATCAAGGACACACCCTGAGAGCAGGTGGACCATAAATAAGTGAAGAAGACATGTTTGGACCTCTGTGGAAAGGCCCTTTCCTGGTAGCTCTGATTACTACCACAGCTGTGAAGTGCGCTGGACTTTCGAACTGGATCCATGCCAGCCACACGAAAAAGTGGCATGTCCTTTGGACAGTGAAGAGGAGTTGTTGAGAGTACCAACAACGACAAGACAAACCTCAGAGCCGGAAGGAGAAGAAAGAGGAACTGAGACCGGATCTGAGCAAGTTGAGGACAGTTCAGTCACTCCTGTGTGAGACGAAGGAGAACACCTCCAGGACAGTGACAGTGAGCCAATCTCACTTGAGGAATCAGGAGAGTCTAGTCAGAGGACGGCTCTCCCAGAAGTAGATGATTTTGAGAGACAAACAAAGCAAACATCAGACCCTGAGGGGGAAGGAGTTGAGGCGGATCAAAACCAATGAGATCTGACTCCTCCTAAACCATTTGCAGGTCTGTCAAGAGAAAATCCTGCAGAGCAAAAAGAAGTTTCAAATTCAATACTAAAAAGAGCATTGACCAAGGGTCCACTGAAAGAAGATAAGTGGCCGAAGTCACAAGCAAAGAGAAAGGAAGCAGTTGTTATGACAACAATTGATGAAGAAGTAGACACAAGAAGGAGAGAAGACCTGAGTGAAGGAGAATTGAATGGAGATCGAAAGTTGAAAAGAAAGAGAATAGCAAGTCGAAGGTATGCAGGTTCTGAATGGGTGTGTGCAACAAAAAGCGAATGGCATATAGAATTGTTGTCTTTTTGTTTTGATCAAGACATTCCAGGTCATTATTTTGGCACTTGAAGGAAATCAATGAACTGAACTGTTGAGACAAATTTGAGAAAAGTACAAAGAAAAAGAGACTGTTGAAAGTAGCCAGATAACCTGATTTGACAAGCTGCTAAACCGATGTTTGACAATGGATCCTGGAAGTGAGACTGAAAGCTGTAAATAACTGCTGAAAGAAGATTGAAGATTTTGTTTTTGGGTTTCTGCTGCATTGTTTCAAAATGTTCTCTTCTACTTTCTGATTCTTTACAAATCATGAGTAACATTAGCCAGCAGGGTAGGAAGAACAGGTGCTGTAAATACATGAGTATTTGTTTGGCAATTGCGTGTGTAATATTGTGTGTGATACTGATTGTGGCAAATTGCGATTCTCTAAATATGAAATCGCAAATAAGGAATCCTTAGTAGCGATTTCTTAAGCACATGTATCAAGCTTTTCCTTAATGCGAATTGGGCATTAAGGAATCGCAATTACCACCAGTTAAAACTTGGTGATAACCATGTGCAAATTTTAAAAATGCATTAAAAATTGATTTTTAAAATTGACTTGTAACGCACACATGCCCCTTTGGCATGTGTGCACCTTACATGTCCTGAAATATTTTTTGGGGTGCAGCAGAGGGGGCCTTAGGCTCCCAGCACCCTGGGGTTTTACATTTCCTAAACTGCGAATTCCAGTTAGGAATTAGCAATTTGGGAAATGCAAAAAATCTGCAAATATGGGCCTACAGGCTCATAGGTGCGAATGGGCTCAGAATCGCTATTAGCGATTCAGTAATAGCATTTGCGATTTTTAAGAAATCGCTATTACCGAATTGCAAATATGAGACATACCATTTTGCGATTCAGAAATTAGAGAATCACAAAGTGGTTTCTTCATACATACGGCCTTAGGTTACGTGACATTAGCATTGTTAATATAGGGAAATAAACATTCTAACTTTATCATAAAGGTGTGATTCTTCATGGCCGCGAGGTCACGGTGTGTGTAAATTACTGAGTCCTATTGATTATTGACGTTACTGATTGTTATTGCTATTGATTTGCATTGGTACGGAGTTACATGGTGGGAAAAACTTGAAGCGCAGTCAAAAGATCCATCGGCCTATTCACACCTCCTTGTAAGTTTACTTATTAAGGTCTGACACGCTAACAATGGTCCATTGATACAAGCGGTGTACCCCCTTGTCACACCTGTTCAGTGCAGCAATTACAGCTACCTGCCTGAGATGTGACAGTTTAGTTCCTTATTTTAAAGTACACCATTTTGATACAGCCCATACAGCATGTACGCCCCCCTTGCATACTTCTTGCATGGCGTAGCCATGATGTGGTGCAAGGGGTCAGAATTGGCACTATGCCTACATTACACCAGTATTTCTGGTGTGCGGATCTAGGCCTTCGACAGCCACATGGACGTGAGTTATGTGACGCTAATGTGCAGCATGGAGGTGCTAGAATCTCTTACATCACAACCTATGTTACAACATTCTTTGTAACTGTTGTGTTTTTTACCTGCTCTTTGTGGTATAAGCAACTTTCCAATGATATATGCAGCACAGAATGAGCACACCATGGACAATCTGGTGCAAAGTGATTTCATGGTGATATTTACTGGATGATTTTTGTTGTGAAGTGTCTCGGTGTGGAAGTTCAGTACAATTTGTTGTCTCCTGTGAACTCCTGCAGTAGTCTTTTGTTGTTCCCCATCCACCTGTGCTGCACCATTGTCATCTTTCTACTCACTGGGGACATATACCAGTTCATCCCATGGGACATTAGTCTGAATACTTATGTTATGCAAGATTGCACATACTAGGATCATCTTGCAAGCTAGGGGTGGTGCATACAACAGGATTCTTCCTGTCAGGGCCAGGCACCTGAACCTTGACTTCAGTAGCCCAGATGTACTCTCCACTACATTTCGTGTCCTGCTGTGCTCTTCATTGTATGCCTGCTCTTCTTCCATTGTTGGGTTGTCAAAAGGAGTCATCATCACCCATGGCTGGATGATATAACCTTTGTCAGCTTCAAAGGAATGTGACAACATGTGCCTGTTATGCATATTTGTGTTTCATATGTGCCATGGCAGATATTAGTTTTAGGTAGAGTGGTGACTCAGACTTGCATCTGGTATTGTGTGTGTTCCAGTTTTGTAGGGTGGTTGCATTGGTGTGTGGTGGTGGACATTGCTATCATGGGTTGTGGATCAGGAACCTGGTGATTCTCATATTAAATATGGACTGAAAGTTGGACCATGCAACTTATGAATTGTGTTGTCCATATTTAAGGCTACATCCTAATGTTAGTGGAACATACCACCTCCTTACGCAACAGTAACCTCATTTGTATTGACACTATGGTAGCCCTACAAGGCCAAACTCAGGCCACCATGTTACCATGTGGCACTATACATGCAGTGCAACACCCAGTGACCCTTCGTGGCAGATTATGTCTGTGTCAGCCAACATGTATAAAAGTGTAGGATTCACACAATGGGAGGACTAACAAAATTGGTGCAGAGGATTCTCCATGGTTCCAAGGTTCCTAGATCTGATGTATCACAGACAGATGCAACACCTGCACAAAGCTGGTGTTAGAAGCGGATGCACCATAATTTACAATTGGACCCTATGTACTGTGCATGAAATGGTCAGGTATGTACTCAGTACTCCTACAGAGTCCAGCTATTGCATCCATTAACTTGACCTATAGCATCTACTCTGCACCATGTTGCACCATTTATTGTATACGGGACCCACATGGTGGCAGTAGGGTGCAGCAAGGGGGCACAATAACAGTGCTGCTGCTGTTGATGCTGTGCCACCTTCCTGACATCTAGTCCTCAGTCCCTTCACTTTTGACCTGCAAATGAGTGATGTTCTGGGACATTGAACCAATTTTGTGTGTTGTGTTCCATGACACAGGCGTTGTGCCCTGTGTGTAGCATGTGATTCCTTCCCATTTTCCCCTGGAAATGCTCCCTTGCACACAGTTTCATTGTTGGCAAGTGATGCCTGCCATACGTATCAGCATGTGGATCATAGGCACTGTGTGGCACCGTTGTATGGTTTGTTTAGTGATGTATGCAAGTGTTTTCAGACACTTGTGTGACAGGAGAGGGAATAATGTATTTTTCTGCAATGCCCTGCATTGCATGACCAGTCCTGCTAAGTCCCATGTCTCCTCATTCACATGCATCTCTTCCCTGTCCCAGTACATTGTCAGTGGTCCAGCTCCCACAGTGCCCAGTTGGTACCCTGGTATCATGTTAGGGAGTTGTGGAATTACCAGGTATGAGTGCTGTGAGGTGTCCATCCCTACACATGGTGTTTCATGTCTGGTGATGTTGTATACATATGTGTGCAGCACAATGCACCAGACAGGTGAAGGTAGATACAATAGTTATGTCTGGTATGTTTCGGTGATATGTAGTTGGTGATGGCAATACTTGGATGGTGTTTGATATTGGTGCCACCAAAGGCTTCTACACCATGACAAATGTGGGGCTGTGCCTATACTTGACTTTCTTTACGTTGACATGGCCAATAGCACTCACATCGCTGAGCTATTCGTTGTTTGGCGTGATGTGTGCGGGATCTATATTTAGTTGTCAACCAGTGGACTCTTGTAGCGGTTTGATCCCAGCTTCTTTACGCAAAGGGGACATAACTCCACCTGTCGTTCATGTGGTGTGCCAGTCAGGTTGTGGCTACACATCATACACATGTGTGTATTTTGTGCATTGAATGTGGTGTAGTGTGGCATATCTATTGTTGTCTGTACATCCCTGTTCTCCTGTCCATATGTGTTTAGTATGGTGTATGTATTGTTTGCCCTACTAGTATGGTGTGTTGTCTGTGTAATGATTGGTATGGTGGCTTACCTACGAGTAGGCCATTACCATATTGTCCACCCTGGAACCACTCATTAATGGTGGAGTGGCGACATATGTTGGCATCATGGACGCTGCCGGGATGTTTGGCTAGTATGTTTGGCTAGGATGTTTGTGATGAGCCCACTGTGGTCCACAATGGCCTGCATATTAATAGAATGGGTGTGTTTGCAGTTCCTGTAGAGGTGTTTGGTTGCAGCAGGTGGCACAAGTTGGACATGTGTGCAATCCATTGTACCCAGCACATGTGAGATCCAAGCAAATTGGTAGAAACCTTGCTTGGTCTTCTGCGGCAGGTGTTGGGTGTTGGGGAAGCAAGCAGATGTGCTGGGGTGTGAGGCGTATGATTTTGGAAGGAAGGTCGAGAAGGATGGCTGGGAGATTCCACCCACTTGCGTGCCAGTTGTCTAAATGATCCTGATGCCAGCATGTGGAGGTTAGCCAGGAGTTTGATAGTGGTGGAGTTTTCACCCTTGCAGTGATGCCCAGCACAATGTGGTGCAGCAGGTGTACAATGGTCTCCCACTACAGACGGTAGGTCCTGATGACATCTTTTTCCCTGAGTGCCAGGATGTTTTTTTTTTTTCATCCTCATGGAAAAGAAAAATCCCACCTCCCTACGTGAGGGTCATCAACCTGCGTCTAGTGAGGTGATCCAATATAAATGGATCAAACCTGGGCAGACGCAACTATTTACCTCTCCCGGACAGAACCAATACTTATGGCCTTGGCAGTCCCAACCACCAGTCGGCCCAAAGAGGGGGGGAGAGGAGAGGACAGAAGGAGGTGGTAATAATAATCATTGGACTATGTATCTGGGTTAACAATTTGCAAAAAGTTCTCCCAAAAGGCCCAAAGTTCATCTCTGTTACCCAGCGGGACGATATGTTCTAAACCACAAAAATAATTAACAGATGCAAACCAATCAAGTACATTCGGAGGTGTGAACTTAATCCATTTTAAGCATATCTGTCTTCTGGCCAACAGCATCAGTAAAAACATCATACCCTTATATGACCTAGGAAGCTTCGAGTTCCATGAGGTACCTGGAGAAACTCCAAAAAACACTAATACAGGGGTCACTTCCACCTCAGTAATAATGACCTGTTTAAGAAAACCATTAATCGAGGTCCAGAAAGAGAAGAGATTAGGGCAACTCCAAAACATATGTATATCGTTCGCATTAGGCTCCGCACAACGTGGACACTTCTTTTCTACCTTCCCCTCTGGGGAGACCAATAACCCTGTGTATTGTGAACAAATTATTATTTTGCAGAGCAACTGATCTATTTACCGACCAAAGCATAGTAAGTGAAGACTCCCAAGTATGCTCTATGTCTTGGGCTGGCAGGACACTTCCCCATTTCTTCTCTGGAAGGGAGATCTCTGAGTCTAAGGCTTCAAGTAATGCCTGATACCAAACGGAAATTTCTTTACAAACCAAACCCGATGATAGTCTCTCCTCCCAGTAGTTCTTAAGACCCCCCTTCTCTTGAAGGGAAGCCACCCAACTCAATAACTGCAGGTATTTAAACTTGGAAAGCCTATAGTCTGTTAGCTCCCCGAGCCTAAACCAGGACACCAACCTGGACTCATCCAGAGTTTGTCCCCATCTCATCACACCCTTCAATGGAAGAGCTAATTTATCTAAAAGAAGCAAGGGAGTACCAGGAGACTCCCAGATCGGGGCCCAAAAACTATAGTAATGAATGCCCAATACTTGCCGTGCCAGCCACCAGACTCTAGCAGCATCCTTAAAAAGCTTCAGATGAACTTTAAAAAAAAATTAGGATGACCAAACTTATACAAGAAAAAACTACCGGCCGCTGGAAACTCTTGAGTCATTGCGCCCCACAAAAAAGTGTATTCAGAACTGTCATGAAGCAAAATCTGAACATTCTTCAGATGAAAAGCCAGATAATATTTGTAAAAGTCTGGAGCAGCAATTCCCCCTTTTCCCTTAGGCCTACAAAATTTTTGCCAAGCAATCCTGACCCCTCTGGAGGACCATACAAACAAAGTTAAGTCTGCTTGCATCTTTTTAAACCAGCTCTTCTTAAATTCCAGAGGGATAGCATTAAACGGGAAGGTACATTTGGGAACAATGATCATTTTAAGGACATTAACTCTTCCTATAAAAGATAGAGGAAGCACTGCCCAGATCTTAAGCAAAGCATGAGTCTCCTTCCAAAGCTTTTCAAAATTAGGCCTTGCTAAATCGTTCAGGTCGGGAATGACTTGAACCCCCAAATACCTAATCGGCTGCTTGACCAAAGGGCTATTATATATGGTATTCCAGGACATTATTTCGGTTTTCTCAGGGTTAACAGAATAGCCCGACAACTCACCAAAATCCTTTAAACATTGTAAAATTCTGGGAAAAACATGTGTCAAATGACCAGTGTAAATCATAAGGTCGTCCGAATACAAGGTGACTTTGTTTTCCCAACCCAAACACTTAAAAGGGGGAATATCACTATCTGCCCTAATTGTCGCAGCCAAAGGCTCAATATATAAGTCAAAAAGAAGGGGAGACAGGGGGCAGCCCTGACGCGTCACCCTCTCAATCCTAAATCTAGAGGAAATCCTATCATTTATCAAGATACCAGCAAACGGATCCTTATGTATGGCCTGGATAGTCCCAATACATTTTGAACCCAACTTAAAACCCTCCATAACGCATCGCAAAAAGCGCCAGTTAACACGATCAAAGGCTTTGGCCGCGTCGAAGGTGAGGACCCATAAGGGAACCTTTTCAGAGACCGCCGCACCCAACAAATCATGAGTTAGCTTGTGCAGTTGTCTACCTCTAACAAATCCTTTCTGATCCACACGTATCAAATTGCTAATTATGTTCTGAAGCCTTTTGGACAGGATATGGGTGTAAAGCTTATAATCTGAGTTCAACAAGGATATTGGCCTATCCGAGCTACAGGAGACTGGACCTTTCCCTGACTTCAGAAGGAGACTAATAACAGCCTCATCCCAAGATTTGGGCATAACAGCCCCTTCCTGTAAAAGAAGATTAAACAAATCTGTTAGGAAAGGCATTAACTCCTCACATAAATCGCCATATAATTCATTAGTCAGGACATCAGGGCCTGGGGCCTTCCCCTTCTTTAAATTCTGAATTGCTGCCTGCACCTCCTCACAATCTATCTCCCTAACCAGTTGTTTCTGATCCTCATCTGTTAACTGAGGGAGATGAAGGACGTCCAAAGAAGCTCTTGCCGACGATTCAGAAAAGTGCAGATCTTCAGTATAGAGATTCTGGAAGAAACCTATAAAAGCCTCCTCTATCTCAACTTCAGTTGTGGATAGGGCTCCAGTAGTCTCTGATCTAATGGAAGAGACAAAATTCCTAGAGCGATCTGTTTTGGTTTTCCAAGCTAAGAGCTTCCCGCAACCTTCTGCATACTCATAGTGGGCAAACCTACTGCAATCCCATGACCTTCTGATTTTCTTCTCAAGATATAGCCCCAATTCCGTTCTGGCCAACTCCAACTGAGCTTTCAAAGAGCCCAACTGTCTCTCTTCAACTCTTAGGGTGGCCTCCTGCAAGGAGGCGACCCAAAGCTCAAGTTGCTTAAGCTGATTCTTGTCTTTCCTATAATGACAGGTGGCCGAAACCACAAGCCTGGCCCTAATAAATGCTTTATAAGCATCCCACTGTATCTGCAGTGCAGTGGATCGATAATTAAGTTAAAAAAATTCTCTAGTGTCCCTCCTCAGACCCTCCACAATCCGTGCGTCCAAAAAGAGAACACGATTAACTGTCCACCTAGGAACAGATGGTAAAATATTAAGGGAAACCTGCATTCTTACAGCTGAGTAGTCCGAAAGATGTGCCGGAGCATGGCTTACTGATCTCACTATGTCCCTCAACTGTTGCTGTAATAAAAAGAAATCAATCCTGGAACAATGACCATACTTTTTATTGTTGAATGTAAACCGAAGACATACCCCACCCTTCTGATGCCAGATGTCTATCAACCCAAGATCTAACATTCCTTGTTTTATGCACGACCGAGTTTTGGGTGAATTCACAGTAGGTCTTATCGTAAATTTTTTCTAAAATCGGGTCTAATAAAATATTAAAGTCCCCACCAACTACAATTGGGTACTTAGCAGCTAAAAGATGGCTATAAAGATTTTGGAAAGGTGAGGGGTCATCAATATTAGGCCCATAGTACCCAGCAATGGTAAACCAAACTCCACATAGGCCGACCTCCACAATCAACCACCTACCTTTAGGACCCTTTTTAACATTTGCAACTTTCATAGTAACCGACTTCTTAATGAGAATTGCTACCCCCTTCACAACACAAGATTGATTAGTGCACGCACAGAAACCCACCCAATTCAAGTGTTTAAGGTACTCTTTCCATTCTGATTCTAATAAGTGAGTTTCCTGTAAAATAATCACCTCCTCTTCTATCCCTTTTAAAAACTCAAAGTTTCTCCTCCTCCTCCCAGGAACCCGCAGGCCGTTAACGTTCCAAGATAAACATTTCATCAACACCTTGTTTCGACTAGCCATTGACCAAAAAGGGGTCAGATAAAAAAAAAGACCATGAGCATAAAAAATAACAAAAATCCCTCACATAACTGCACATCACACTCTTGAGGATTTTTTCAAACAAATGCATATTTCCCCCCCCCCCCACATAACACATTCCTAGTGCAAAAAAACCACCAGCCTACAGAACCAGTAAACCCCATCCACCCACCACCCACAGGAACCCTCCCTTGCCTTCTGATTAGGTGACTACAACCACCCATATGAGCTTGGTTTCCGGCCAACTTATCAATAAAGCAAACCAAAAGAATAAGCCATCAACAAGAAGACTTCATCTTTTCAAGTAAAGCCTGAACATCTGAGGGATCTCTGATATTAAACATAGTGTTATTCCACATAATCTTCAGAAATGCAGGAAATCTCATCTGAACTGTGGCACCAAGAGACCTGAGCTCCTGCATGTACTTCCCCAACTCCCACTGCCTGTCAAGCGTTACTTTAGAAAGGTCTGAACGTATCCTAAGCGACCAATCACCCATTGAGAAACTACCCGCCTTTAGGGCCTCTGATAAGATTTTCTCTTTAATGGTATAAGTACCAAAATTAACAAGAATTTTCCTGGGAGTCTTCCTTTCAGGCTTTCTCCTTAAAGGATCGCGGTGGATTCTCTGGATATATTCTTCCAACTTTAAATGATCCATAGAGGGAAAACATTTCTTAAACAGCATCATTACATAAGCCTTAATGTTATCCCCTTTCAGAACTTCGGGGACATTCAGTAACCTAAGATTATTCCGCCGTAGACGATTCTCCAAAGATTCCAGCTTCTCCTGTAGCACCTCACCCTTACGTGTCAACTGGGAGATGTCTTGGGAGTTGGATAGCACTCGGGCCTCTTGCTCTGAGACAACCGTCTCCAACTTACTCATCCTCTCTGCCAGCGCATTAAGTTTACATTCCAATGCAGCACAGGATTATCTAATTTTTGCTTGGTTATGTTGAGATACCTCAAATTTAACCCTAATCTTCTCTGATAGTGATATTAGAAGGTTCTGCACGGCGGAATCCTGAGGGGATGGACCCGGATCTACTACCTTCATCATTATGTGGCCCTGTACTCCACCGTGTTCTGCAGGTGGAGCTTGCGCTGCCTCTTTATCACCAACCAACTCCCCAAAGGGGGGAACCAGGGAGACCGGGGAGGGAGGAGAAATCTCAAAACTTTGTAAAGACTGCATCTCGGAACTGCAAGTAATTCTTCTTAGTAAGGGCATAAGGGGGGACACCAAGCTACACGCTCCTGATAAGTGAACTTGAACGCTAGAAGCCTTACAAGGATTACCCGGTTTATTGGTGTGCCCGCTCAGTAATTTGCATCTAACTGCAGGGGTACCAAAGGAACTCCCTTTTTGAGTTTGTATAGCCCCCTTCCCTTGTCTTTTTGTTTTGCAGAGCCCCTCCTGACCAAGTGCAGTTGAGCCTCCAATAGCACCCTCACGAGGGGCCACACTGCCCTCCCCAGTAGAATGCTGCTGCTGCTTCCACACCGGTGGTGGGCCTCTACTAGCTCCCCAGGCCCTTAGCTTCACTGGCGTCATAGACAGCTTGTCTCCTACCGTGATGGCCGGGTAAGCCTTGCTGCAGAGCTGGGGTCTCTTTCCCACCTCACTAGTCAAAGCACAGAGAACCGTTGCAATGTGTGGCCCCGGTAGCGGCAAAGAGCAAGCCCACGCCTCCCCTGGTGCAGAACCCGGGCAGCCTCTGCCCAGGGCTTGATACTCGAGGTGTCGAACCTCGGCATCTCAATACGATAATTCACCTCAACGCACCGCCATGCAGCATGCCGGGGCCAGGACCGTGAGGAAGACTCATCAGCAGGGCCTCGCAGCATTCAGGCATAGCACTGGCGTATCCTTCTCATCGCGCGCGCCGACCGGAAACAGGAAGCTCCCGATCGCGGAGCTACGCGGCCGTCATGTTCCCCAATAAGCTACTATTGAGTGCCAGGATGGTTGTGCGATGTTGAAATATCCTCTCCCGCCTTCTGCGCTGCCTTTGTGGCTGCTGTATTGTCGCTGTCATCTGCGGCGTGTGCCAAGCTGGAGCATTAACAGTTCTATGTTGTCCAGGGGGTTGCCAATACTCTTTCTGTCTGTTTTCCTTATGTAGTAGTGTGTGGGCCTCCTTTTATTGCCTGGTCAACCAGGTGTTGAAAGTTGGTGCTAATCAGACTTCACATCATTTCTTGGGACCGGTTCCTTAATGTGCGCTGTTTTTGCATTGGGCAGTAACTATGACGTCGGAGGGCTAGTGTCATTTTTTGGGAGGGAACGCCTGCCCTGCATGTCATTGTCACTAACAAAATGCAAGGTGGGGTGGCGCTCACAAAACATTGATGCAAATTCTGATATTTTGTCGCTAGACAGGACTAGCGACAAAGTATAAATATGGCACTAGGTTAGAACTTCTTTTGCATCAAAACTTATGGTGCAAAAGCAGCACTATGTTCCTCTTAAATATGGGCCTTGGAATTTTAATCTTCATTGCTGTGTTGACTTTGCAACTAGCAGGGACGCATCTATACCTTGGCAGAGCATATTGGGGCCAGCTATGGTGAGAGTTTTCATGAGAGCCTCTCTGGCACCCTCTACTGCATACAAGCATTGCTAGGGTTAAACCTCAACACCCAAATATTTACCCAAGTATTAATCTGGGATGAAATAAATGCAGCACTTTAGTTGCAGAGAGGACAATCACTGGGGAATAATTTCTTAGCTAGTCAATACCAGGTAGGAGCACTTTACAGTTGTGTTGTACAAGCTTTTCTGGTGGGGTGCTAACAGTGCAGTTAACTTGCTTATTTTAATACACTTGATTACACCTTGAAGGTTATTGCAGGTACGCAGTGCTGAGCCAACTGTCAGAGCTGCACTTCAGTTACAAATAAGAGAATTTTTTTTCCAGAAAAGAAACAGAATCTTGGAACTAGAGTTCTCAAACAGCACTTGCTAGTCAATAACATGGTAATGGAGTGCAGTGGTAATAGCTTAAAAGAAGTGCTTAATTTGAGCCAGGAGTTGCTGGTAGGAAGCACTAACCCCCTTTTTTGGACACTGACACTATAGAGTTCAGTGGGGTAATGCTGCAGGCGGTGTCCAAGGAGAGAGCATTGGCTCGACTCGACTCCCCTTCCCTGACTCCTAGCTAGCTGCAGAGGCAATGCAGTGGTGAGAGGCCGTTTGTGTGAAGTCAGAGAACAGCCTATTCAGTTGCAAGTGGGGCTGTGCCCAGCTTAGCCCTGCCATCCTGCCAGCAGATGGCCCATTTAGGCACACCTAATCCCTCTATTGTGTGACCATCTGGGAAGAATTCACAAAGTCCTAACTGCCGACTACCCACAGTCATGTGACCTAGAACTGACTTCAGGCACCGACTGGCAAAGGGCAGGAAAATACTAACTGTCTAAAAGTGCCATTTTCAAATTTGTAATTTAAAATCCAACTTTAACATTAAACAGGATTTTTAATTGCAATTTCATAGATACCAACCAGGAAATGCTTATCTGTCCCCAATCAAAGGTATTATTAAATGTAATAAGATAATCCAGTTTCAGCCTATGGGGCAGGTTAGCCTCACATCAGTGAAAAATGAATGTAGGTGGTGTTTTTACTATCAGGACAAGTAAACCTTAAAAGTACAAGTAAACCTTAAAAGTACATGCCCAACGTTTTAATGGCAATGCGCCCTGCCCTATGGACTAGCAAGGGCCTACTTTAGGGATGACATATATGCAATAAAAGGGGAGTTTAAGGCGTGGCAATGGGCTTATATAGCCAAGTTGAATTTAAGTTTATAACTACATTCAGGCTGCAATGATAGGTCTAGGACAGGCTTTAAGCGGCTATTTAAGTGGGTGGCACAATAAGTGCAGGCATGAACAAAAAATAGCATTTAATTTACAGGCCCTGGGTATATGGTATACCACTCTACAATGGGCTTATATGTAAATTAAGTATGCCAATTAGGTGTAAGTCAATCTTACCATGCTTAGGGGTGAGAGGACAAACACTTTAGCACTGGCTGGTGGTAAAGTGCACAGAGTCCTAAGACCAAGAAATATGGAGGGAAACAGGCAAAACATTTGGGGGAAGTCCGCCGCAAGGCTGACAGGTCTGTCAAGAAGGAAAAGAAAGACAGAAAAAACATCACAAAGGGAAACATGAGGAATCTGCAAGAGTGAGATACAGAGGCAGTGAGTGTCTGGTTGTATATTAACGAGGCCTGATTGAAGAGTAGGCATCCTCGGTATTGGGCAAGCTGACATTTAATTGGATTATCTATGCAGAGTTTTAGGCACCACACTCATTCTTTTACAAATTAAGCAGTGCTTTAAAGCAAGGTAACACCACAATGTTTAGTCATTTCCTCCTAAAGATGTGGAAATTCAGCTGGGATTTATTTAATGGTGGTACACTTTGCATTTTTCTTGAGCTGTTTTCTGGTATTCATTAACTAGTGGTGACCAGATACTACCCAGAGATGACAGGATAATATATGAAATTATTGGAGCAGAGTGGTAAAAATGTAAAACTGTTCAGCAACCTGGCAGTTTCACTGCTTTGCTCTGTGGCCAACAAATTAGAAAAAAAAACCTGATGTACAAAATGTTTTACAGGTCTGGAAATTATTACCAACTCTTTAACAGAATGCACCTCCATATATGGAATTGCTCTTCGGAAGCTGAGTGTTTTAAGCGTTCCTTCCAAACAGCAATTCTTTAGGAGGTGTATCAATGTTTTGTGATTTAAATCGTGTTGCAAAACATTGAAAATTAAGGACTCCAGGCTTGGCATTGCAAGCCATTCACAAAAGGGAAGAAGTCCCCAGGTGATTGCTTCCCCTTTGGGAATTTAAACAAATTGTTGAGGAGGAGGCAATGTCCAGAGAACCACTGCCAACTCTCAAAGGAACGTTTTTTAAAAAAAAAATCTTTTTTTTAAATGCAGCTTTATTTCCTTGAAGAAAAACAGGCTGGTTTCCAACTATTAATGCAATCACAAACATGCAATCACAAACTTGGTAGTCTGGTGTCTGCCATCCCTGTGATGGCATTCAATCGGAGTAAGTCACAATTTGTTACTTACTTCCTTAATATTCATGAGGTAGGTCAGATTGTAACCCACTCTGAAAGGGCATGTTCTGAACCAACCTATTTGTATTAAGGTTGTTTCACATTAGTCACAAAAATACTGGTTCCGATTTGTGAACAGTATTTTGAGATCAGTGTTTATACATCAGGCCCCTAGTACTTTCTGTGAAGGCTCAGTGAGCTTATGCTGCTAGTATGATTACTTAGGTTTACACTGGTACGGTACCTCAAGGGATATTATACATCGGGGTGTCAGCTTAATAGAATATGTGCAGGTAATAGGAACTATACTGTGACACCCTCCCCACCGTTCCCAAGTCCACATCTGCAACAGAATTGGTGTAACAAATTAAGACAAATAGGTAAAAACGCGTTCAGAATCATGCGATTTAATTTTATAGTTTGTTTTTATTCAAGAGATTAAGGCCCTCATTCTAACCCTGGCGGTGTAACACCGCCAGGGCAGAGGGCAGAGGAAGCACCGCCAACAGGCTGGCGGTGCTTCCAGGGCCATTCTGACCGCGGCGGTAACGCCGCGGTCAGAAAAGGGGAACCAGCGGCTTCCCGCCGGTTTTCCCCTGGCCCAGGGAATCCCCATGGCGGCGCTGCAAGCAGCGCCGCCATGGGGATTCCGACCCCCTTACCGCCAGCCTGTTCCTGGCGGTTTTCACCGCCAGGAATAGGCTGGCGGTAACGGGTGTCGTGGGGCCACTGGGGGCCCCTGCACTGCCCATGCCACAGGCATGGGCAGTGCAGGGGCACCCTAACAGGGCCCCACCATAATTTTCACTGTCTGCTGAGCAGACAGTGAAAATCGCGACGGGTGCCACTGCACCCGTCGCACCCCTACAACTCCGCCGGCTCCATTCGGAGCCGGCATCCTCGTTGCAGGGGCATTTCCGCTGGGCCGGCGGGTGCTCTTTTGTAGAGCGCCCGCCGGCCCAGCGGAAATGTAAGAATGGCCGCCGCGGTCTTTTGACCGCGGTGCGGTCATTTGTCGGCGGGACTTTGGTGGGCGGCCTCGGCCTCCCGCCCAAGTCAGAATCAGGCCCTAAGGCCCTCATTCTAACCCTGGCGGTGTAACACCGCCAGGGCAGAGGGCAGAGGAAGCACCGCCAACAGGCTGGCGGTGCTTCCAGGGCCATTCTGACCGCGGCGGTAACGCCGCGGTCAGAAAAGGGGAACCGGCGGTTTCCCGCCGGTTTTCCCCTGGCCCAGGGAATCCCCATGGCGGCGCTGCAATCAGCGCCGCCATGGGGATTCCGACCCCCTTACCGCCAGCCTGTTCCTGGCGGTTTTCACCGCCAGGAATAGGCTGCCGGTAACGGGTGTCGTGGGGCCCCTGGGGGCCCCTGCACTGCCCATGCCACAGGCATGGGCAGTGCAGGGGCCCCCTAACAGGGCCCCACCATGATTTTCACTGTCTGCTGAGCAGACAGTGAAAATCGCGACGGGTGCCACTGCACCCGTCGCACTCCTGCAACTTCGCCGGCTCCATTCGGAGCCGGCATCCTCGTTGCAGGGGCATTTCCGCTGGGCCGGCGGGCGCTCTTTTGGAGAGCGCCCGCCGGCCCAGCGGAAATGTAAGAATGGCCGCCGCAGTCTTTTGACCGCGGTGCGGTCATTTGTCGGCGGGACTTTGGCGGGCGGCCTCGGCCGCCCGCCCAAGTCAGAATCAGGCCCTAAATGCTGCCCTTTTACGTGTAAGTATTATATGAATTACAACTGTTTAGCTTTAAATTTAACATGAGAAGTGTCTGTCAATCAGTGCGATAACGAAATGCCATATACAGGACTGAGCGCATTAGCTCGCGTTTGCCTTTTCCTTACCAATTATTATTTGAAGCCATTAAAAGTCTGATAAATACCCATTTGCAACGGTGTAAAAAATGCTGTATCGCAGCCACACATCATAGGGCACTATATTGCCACTTGAACAGCTCTAAAAGTCTGCAGAGACAGTGTTCTCTGCCTTAAGGTTCTTGACATTAGAAGTACTGAATTACATTACAACCTCAACAACTTGCAATTTTTTGTGTGAATTCTCTTTTTTTGCACTGTTCCTGTGATTGTTTTCCTCTTGGTCAACATGCAGAACTTACGCATACAATTGAATACCCTCGTCTTTAGAAGATCAGTGCCTAGGGCCTCCTGCATTTGAGAAAAAGTTGAAAACAAAATTGCGTGCGGTGTCACAGAGGAGAAAGAAACACTTGCTCACCTGCTCACCACAAGGTCTGGTGCAAAGATGAGCTGACCAGGATGATCGATGGATCGCCACATAAGACCCACCATCAACACCTCCAACCAACAGCTCTCAAGTAGCCGCACTTGATCATACAGACTGAGCTCGACGAAACCTTAAATAATGAAAAAGACTGTTGGATAAGTTTGTCATAAACAACATACATGTTTATAGTTTCCTTAGATAGCAGAGCTTGCTGGTAATCTACTACTACTCCCTGATTTGTAGACCCCACAGTGACTTATTAATTGATACTTAACAGTGCCAAGAGATTTCTAAACAACTTTATTCGGCTTTTGGCAGAAACAATACAGTATTCTTTGTAACCCATTGAGTATTTGAGCCTTCTAGTCTACCCACTATTATAGCATAACAAACTATTTTCTTCGTGCCGATCAAAGAAAGAGTCGTGAAGTTTTCTGGGAGTAGATGTACAATTAATTCAGGAGGGCTTTTCCTGGAATATTTAAAGTTTAGTAAATAAGTAAAGGTCGGTTCTTTAGCACGATATTAATAACTTACTTAGGCGCTGATTTATACTTTTTGGTGCAAAACTGCACCAGCACAGTTTTGCACCAAAAGTTTAGCACTGGCTTGCACCATTTCTGAGCACCAGCCGGGCACCATATTTCTGGAATGGTGCAAGCCGATACAAAGGGTAGGCTAGCGTAAAAAAAAATGATGTTAGCCGGATGGGGCTGGCGGTATGGACGAAGGGGGTTTTACACCAAAAAATGACGTTAGGCAAGTTAGAGTAAACAAAAAAATTACTCTAACCTGCCTAGAGTCATTTTCTAACGCAAAACCATCCATACCACATGACTCCTGTCTTAGAATAGACAGGAGTCATGCCCACCACCATAATGGCCAGCACAGGGGACCAGGGACCCCAGGGCACGGCCACTGCACCCAGTGCCATGTAGGGGGGCCCATTTCAGGGCCCCCAATGGCACTTAAAAAAAATACTTACCTGCACTTACCTATACTTACCTGGGATGGGGTCCCCCATTCTCCGCTGTCCCTCTGGTGTGGCTGGGGCCTGGGGAGGGCACCTGTGGGCTTATTCCATGATGTTCCACCATGGAAATAGGCCCACAGTTTCCACTAACGCCTGCCCTGACCCAGGCGTTAACAAATGGTGCAAAGCTGGCTTTGCACCATTTTTTGACCCCTCCTCCCCCCCGTGCGTGATATTTGCACGGGAGGATAAATAAAGTGCTAGGGCTAGTCATTTTTTGCCTGGGAATGCCTACCTTACATCTCATTGATGCAAGGTACTTTTCCGCGGCAAAAAATGACTTTAACTCCAATGTTTTGGCGCTAGGCATGTCTAGCGCCAAAATATAAATATGGAGTTTAGTTTGTGTCGGATTTATGTAAAAAAATAACACAAATCCGGTTCAAACCGAGTATAAATATGTCCCTTAGAGTGAATCAAGAGGTCCTCAAGGTGACTGTGCGATTTCTGCTGTTAGGATGCTGCCAGAATTTGCCTCTTTGAGCTTTGTCTCTTGACTTAAGTTTGAAAGGATGTTCAAATTCTCTTAAATGGTGATAATTTGTCTTTCAACATCGCTATCAGTTTCTCCACTGGGTAAAAATAGAACATCTTAATCCACCACAAGAGAGCAATGTGGGGCAGGTCCTTTACATTTCAGTGTTGACAGTCTAGCAGCTAGTTAGTGGTTTCATGTGGATGTTGACAGAGGGTATAACCCTTCTTTGTTCATGCCTTCCAACAGTAAAGTTAGTGGAGCCATGAGGAGGTTTATACTCATAATATCTTTAATGTGAGCTACCTCCTTTCAATAAATTTGGAAGATGTATCTATACTTCCAACACTTGAGGTAGTGGGTACCTCTATCACTGCACCCTCTATGACATATTTCGGAGCTCCCATATATGGCTTTCAGACAGACTGGGGTTAGGTGCCATCATAGAATAACCTTATAGGCATGCCATTCATACTGAGTACCTATGGATTACTTAACAGTTTATTTCCAAATTAAAATCCAGAAGCTCTCTGTTATGTCCTATCCCAGTTCTTCAACCATTTTTGAGATCGTGGCAGAGACTGGAAAGGTGGGTTTAACGTAACAGCCCTTTACAAGTTAGTATACCCCTTATTGTCTCCCACTCTGATAACAGGTCTTCTGTTTTCTTAGATTCTTTGGTAGCTGGTAATCTATAGTGCACCACTCCCTACTTTTTAAGACTCCATTATTACACAGGCCACACAGCAATAGTTGTGGGCCATTAATCAAATTCAAATAGCCCTTGCCTAGCATTCTTGGCTTAAAATCTCTGCCCCCCCTCCACTGGAGTCATGAGTGTTGGGAAGCCTGTGACTTAGGGCCAGATGTAGCAAACTGTTTGCGACTCGCAAATGGCGAAAATCGCCGTTTGCGACTCGCAAATGCGTGGTATGCAATTCCATTTGCGACCGCGTAAGCGGTCGCAAATGGAGTCGCAGTTACCATCCACTTGAAGTGGATGGTAACCCACTCGCAAACGGGAAGGGGTCCCCATGGGACCCCTTCCCCTTTGTGACTGGACCCAAAATTATTTTTTCAGAGCAGGCAGTGGTCCAAGGGACCACTACCTGCCCTGAAAAAAATCCGAAACTAAAGGTTTCGTTTTTTTTTTCTAAGTGCAGCTCGTTTTCCTTTAAGGAAAACGGGCTACACTTGGAAAAAAAAAAAACTGCTTTATTTAAAAGCAGTCACGGACATGGAGGTCTGCTGTTCCCAGCAGGCCTCCATCCCCGTGAGTGCCCAGAGTCGCTATGGGGGCGCAAATTGCGACCCACCTCATTAATATTAATGAGGTGGGTCTTTGCGACCCCATAGCAACTCGCAGAAGGTGTCTGAGACACCTTTCTGCATAGCAAATTGCGACTTGCAATTTGCGAGTCGCACGGACTCGCAAATTGCAAGTCGCAATTTGCTAGTTTCCTACATCTGGCCCTTAGTGTGTTCTCATTTCTCTATTCTAATATTTCATTGTAGATTTAGTGAAGCTGAGTAGGGGGGCCCTTTTAGGGGATGATGGAGGGAGCTGCAGAAAGTGTCACAGGAGGCCCTTACATGTTTCTTAGTCTAATGTACACCATGGTTTGTGATAAGACAAGGAAACCCATGTAAGAGTTGTCATTAGCTGTGTTGCTAAAATATATATGGCTATGCCAGAAGTTCCGAGCTCACCATCACATGGTATTCTATAAAGTATTGCATTAGCTATTTGCATGGATTTGTTGTTCAATATAAAATTCGCAATTTTCCTCTATATAGTTCTCACTACATCTACTGGGATCTCTATAGGTAAAGGTGTGGTCTGGTAAAGTAACCCCCACAAAACATTGACACAATTTATGATCCATATACATAAAATGTAATGTTTCCCCCATCTGTATAATTTCCTCCTGTGCTTTTGCTACTCCATACCCTTAGACTTTTAAAAGTTGAATTTGAAAGGTACTACAGCAAGGATATTCGATAATTCTTCTACTAGCGACTGGAAAGAAGTAGATTGGTTTGTTAAAAAGCAAAGTATGTCATCTACAAATTCTGACAGTTGCATTTGACCATTCGTGGAAAGCCTGTGATCTCTCTGTTCTTCATTAACTTTGGTATGAAAGATTTTATAGTCAACACAAATACGGAAGGTGAAAATGGACACCCTTAATCGGGACCTCTCCTTCAACACTGCTGTGGGAGTATTGAAGTTGGTCAGATTGAATGAGAGCATCAACGTTCCCAGCCCAGTCCTAACCAGAGTTTTCTTGTGGCATTCCTAGTCAGCGCTACCAAATGCCTTCTTGGTTTTGCGTGATAGACGGAGGAACTGGTTATAAAGCTTTAACTATGAAATTGAGGGTTAATCTAGTGATATCGCCTGTTTGTCAATCTTTTGTAAATGTAAAGCCTTCCTAAAGAGACAAGATGTATACCAGTCATATGTCTATAATTCTAGTTGCGAGACTTTCAGAGAAAATGTTCAAATCACTAGTTAAAAGGGAGATTGAGTTATATGAATCACAAAACTGTGGGTCTTTATTAAGTTTCAGTATTGGCATAATAATTGATTCCATCATACTTGAAGTCACAATTCCATACTCTGAAAAGGAGTTGAACACTTCAGTAAGTGGGGAGATGAATATATCAATGGATGCCTTATAAAAGGAGCTCAGGACTCGATCTGGGCCCACCGTCTTGTTATTAGGATGTGATTTTCTGGGCAGATGCACCTCTTCTTCAGATATTGGGTTTTCAAGATCCTTCAAAACCATTGGTGGGATTGCACAAAAGTAAACTCCCTTTAAATGTTCATCATGTAGTGAAGCATCACTAAATGATGTATCATAAAGCACGTGTAAAAGCAAGTACAGGATTTTATGTGCTCCTGGTCCAATAACTAGCCAACATTATTTTTATCTTTGCTCAGATATAGGTTCCAGTCTATGCTTTATTGATTTTATGCACCAATAATCTATCTGCATTTTCATCCTTTTATTAATATGTCTGTTTGATATCTAGTAGTTTACAAGCAGCCTCATTTTCAGAAGGTCTTCAATTTCTCTTCTAGACCTGCATCATTCCCTATATGTCTGTCTCGAGCCACTATTTTTGTGTTCAACATCAAGTCTAATTATTTCGTACTCTAGAGTGAGCTGCTTAGTTTTAGCCAACCTCACAAAAGTCATTGTATGTGTTATTCGGTCACCTGATCATAGTCTTTGCTGCATCCTATATTGTTGCCCCCGGCATTACCCCAGTTGCATTTCCAATTAGGTTAATGCTTCTCAAGCATTAGCCTGAGTGCTTATAGTTAAAGTCCTGTCTGTGTCTGTCAAAGTAGATGATAATAGGAACTAATATGTATGTGAGTAGGCTCTATAAACTTTAGAATTGAATATGAATTCCCTGCACATTTCCAGGGTAGTTCACAATGTGTCAGTAAGGTTCAAATCTGCAATTCCTGTTGGTATTGATAGTGGGTCATTGATAGTAGTCATTGATGTGATGCCAGTAAGTGGATGATATTTGCAGTGTCATATCCAACACTATATTAGAGTCCCTCTGATCACTAATCCCATGCTTGTGAGTCTAGCAATGGTAGGGAAGAGTTATGAATAGAGTGTTTCCTTGTTGTCACTGGGACCATACATTGAATTACTGAAAGGAGCTCCCCTAAGGCATAGTACCCTTTCCTCTCAGTCTTTATGAGTAACTTCAAGTCTGAAAGGAATTCTGGACTTAAACAGAATTATGAATCCCCTTACTTTGGACTATGCTATTGAATTTTATTGTGCTTGGTAAAGCCTAAAATGTAACCTCTGCATATCCTGTGCTAATAGATGTAGATCTTGAAGAAGTACTACTTCTCCCACTTTTGTATGTTGACATTTTAAAAGTGCTTTGGGGGAATTTAGGCTATCTGTATTAACATTTTGGAAGGGAGGGTTGGAGCCTGATGGCAAAGATGGCAGACACTTAACTTCATGTCTCCACTGCAGCACCCTAGTATCTTCCACCATCCTGCATCATTCTAATCACCAAGGGCTTAGAGAGGCAAGGAAGTTATAGCCTTCATCTCATGAATTGATTAGTTCATGGAAGGGAAACTCTTTGTCTGAAAAGAGAGCAGTGAGACAAAAGCATAAAAAGGGCTCCCTCTCAGCATGCAAGCGCAAGATGGCAGCCTCATGACAGAGCCTGTTGGTGGTTTGCACCAGTGAACGGTTTCCTCTGTTTTATACAGGGAAATGTTCACCATCAGCAATCATCATTTTTTGCTACTAACAATTTTTGAAAACCCAAAGTCGAAGGCAACCTCACTGAAAAATGTTTGGGAGCAAGGTTACAAAAGTAAGACAACATCATAATATGTATACTAGATAAGGATCACAACATGCCAGATCATTTCTCCAGATACCCCCTGAAATGTACGTTGTCGCACATTCACTAGCAAAAGAGTATTTTCTGAATAGTTTAGGAGTGACCAAAGATAACGAGATACTGGCACTTATCAAGAAAGTGATCTGCACTCAAATGCCATTGCCTTCGCATTTCTTAATGTTTATAAGGAGCTGTCATAGTCTACAAAAAAATGCAGTCGGTCCGGCACAGGAAAGACATTGAGGAATGGGTTTCCCTAAGAGAAGGAACATTTGCAATATTATTTTATTGGGGTTTCTTAAACATAAAAATACCTAAGGGTCACCCCGATATTCTTTTATTTACGGAGTGCTCGGTGAGAATGACCCGTGCATGTTAGATGGACATGCACTGCTTGAACTGCCAGACTGCAAGTGATTATGATGTCCTCACTCTTTTGTTGTCTGACATAAGAATACAGGTTATATAGGCTGTACAATTCTAACACAAAACGATATGTAGGCAGATATGCTAGGAAAGGTTTTATAGTTACATTTCCCACGGTGGGCCTCTTTTAAAATATAGATCTCACTGAAACATTGTCCTTGTTAGGTTCTGATGACGCAGAAATGAAGGTTTTACATTTATTAGCGTATAAACGTAGTGCTGCAATAATCAAGTGTGACTTTAACCGAACTAATAAAGATTGTACGGGGACAAAATGTGCCCTCAGAGTAGGTTGCCAACATTTATAAGCGTGCTTTATATAACGTGATGTATTAGAACTGCACTAATCCGACATAATCGTAAACGTGTGCTATGATTTGCTTGTTTGAAATGTCTTAGCTTAGCATAACTTTAGTGGAGGCTTTGGCCTAGTTGCCTTGTCTCACGGTTTAGATGCTCGTATTTTTCCAATGTGCTAATAAACGTGTATTCTTGCTTGAAGCTGTACTTTTCCAGTGAAGATCGGTTCACATGCTTATCTTTAAGGTTTCGTGCCAGCCTGGCATCTTCTTCTTTGCTCCAAGGTCAATCTGCAGGTGCGGACAATGGAAGCTCTGAAAGTGAGTTAATTGGTAAAATATGTTGCAACTTACGTTCCCGACTTCAAGGATAATGTATGCTTAGGTAAAAGCTTGAGAACTGTTGTTTTTGATTGGACAATTTGAAGCCAACCTATGAACCCTCCAATGGAAGACCCTACTGGATTTGAACTGTTGTCTATTTAAACGAGGTGCACAAGGAGAAAGCAGCCATTTTTATAGCCATTTTTGCTATTACAGCCATTACCCGGACATCATTGCTATTACTCGCCATTACCCGCCATTTTGCAGGACATTGGCCATTATGGCCCATCTTGCTGACATCGTTATTTTGCCGTCTTCTAGAGACTTTTAAGTAATTCTCGCCCTAGAGACTTTAACTTTGATTTGCCCTTTGCATGAAGTAATAGTTTTATCTTGCCGCCGTGAGGCAATTGCCCCGTCCATCCTGCCCCTTTGCCCCATCCCATGCTGACCGAATCCGGTACCTGTGAGACGAAGACTTCCTTGAATGCTGATCGAACTTGGTAAATATGAAAGGAAAATGTACAATTACATTGTGTTTTCTTTTTAGGTAACCAACTGCTGATTTTGATAAGAGCCCTAGTTAGGAGTTTTCCAAATTAATGTTGTTAAATTGTTTTTGCATGAAGACCCACATGCTGATGCTAATTTGAGGTTAGATGAGGATTCATTCGATGCACGATGCAATTTGAGACCTTGTTATGCTGACTAAATGTATGCAATTAGCTCATTACAGATTATAGTTTTAGTGGTTTGTGTTGCTATTATCGAATGCATTGTTATTCAAATGCTGCATAGATTGTACCTGTTTCGCCGCTATGGACAGCTATTAATGTTCATTTACATATATCATTTGGTGTTGAGACACATTTACATTGTGCTAGCTTTGTTAATATAGGGAAATAAATGCATTAACTTTGAATAAACTGGTGTGGTTATTCATGACCGAAAGGTCATGGTTTCGCCGAAATGTTGTCTGGATTAATTGTGAAGTGTTATGTTGATCAGGGCATTGCTTATGTTCGTTATTGATTATTGATTGTTGATTTGATTGATTACTCTCGGGTGAAGAGTGCCCCACTTGGTCAAAAGATTCATCGACCTAAGAGCGTCCAGATACAGGTAATTTATTAGGCTGGAACGCTCTATCAGTAGATGGTAGCAGAGGACGGTTTCGACTTTTGGGACCCCACTCGAGACATACATGGTGTTGAATTAGCGGTTACGACTTTTGAGATCCCACTCGAGAAGTTAAATTAGATTTTTCTTGGGTAAAACAGATTGAGAGAATGATGATGGGCTAAGTCCCCCGCGACTTTCCCGGGATCTCGGAGCTTGCGAATGGAAAGAATGGAGGTGTGGAATCGGCGTTGGTGGTACTAGTGACGGTATGAGTGAAGTTAGGATTTTGCGCTTGCACAGCTTATTGCCGCAGATTGTGTGAAAAGGTTGCGAGGATTTTAGAGAATAGCGGAGGTGCGACTCCGAGTGTAGGAGTAGAGAAGTCGTCGAACTTCATAGAAAATAGCGGAGGTGTGACTCCGAGTGTGAGAGTAGGGAAGTCGTCGAACTTCATGTGCGTGTGGCGCTTTGTGCAGAAAAAGGTCCACGTGGTTGTTGTTGTTGAGACGGGCCCTGCGAGGTCAAGAGACTCCGGAGTATGTTGAAAAGTGTATGAGACACTTGTTTTATGTTGTGGTCTGGTCGGTTTAGTAGGTTGATCGGGCGTGGTCAACAAGTCGGTACGTGTGTTAAGGGAGTGAAAGAAACTTCGACTTCGGGCTTTGACAAATTCTAAGTGCACTAGAATAGATCATTGACAAGTTGAGAGCAGAGTCTGCGGGTCAGATTTGCTTGCGAAAGTGGGGACCGAGAAAGATGGAATAACTGCCGAGGCTAGTGAAAAATCCCTAAGGTCCTGAAGCGATTGTGTTACCCCTCCTGTAGTAAACCGACAGATCTGTTTTATATTTTTTGGTTGCTCGCGATATATGCTAGAAGTTGTTACGAGAGGAGCTGAGTGAAGGAGGACAAGCCGCGAGGCTTTGTCAGCCGCAGTGTGTGTGAGTGTGACGTCACTAGGAGCCGCGCTGGGATAGGTTGGTTGCAGAGAAGGGTCACGCACGGATTGGACGCAGTCCGTGGGGCTCGATTGGAAGGGGAAAGGCAAGCGAAGAGTATTCCGGGAATTAAAGTCACCTATTGATTACAAATTTTGTGAAATAAAAGACGAGAAAATGAAATTTTTTAAAGCGTTAAAGAGTGTGATGAAGGGAGAGTCTTACATTAAAGCGAGCGTAGGAGAGGAGACGCCACCCGAAGGTACACCAGCTTACATTGTAATGGAGGAAAAAGGGGTAGCTCCATGCCTTTGGCTAAAGCAATGGCACAAACTGACAGAGAAACATGGGAGCGTAGCGTTCCCGATCCATGGGACATTCAATATAAGGATCCTAGAGAATTTGAGATTCGCGATGTACGACATGAAGGTACCTCCAAGGCCAGCACAGTTTGAGGCTCTAGCGATTTGGGAACTAATGGCTAGACAGCAACAGCAAAAGAAGTTCGAGACCAGGATGAGAAAGGTAGAAAAGACACTAGCGGACGCTAGGTGGGATAATGCACAGAAGGTGTGGAGGTCAGATGTATTGCAGGGGATAAAATTGTTCCCCGCAATTGCTAAGGAAGAAGAGGAGACAGGCAAGAAAGCTACCTGTAAGACAAACAAGAGGTGTTCCAAAGATAGAGAAGAAGAGTCAGAGGATGAGGAATTCATCATCCAGTTGCTGAACGACCGTCCACCACCCTATGCAGCGAGTGGACAAGGTCCAAGTACTAGTTCTGCCCCTCCGGCACCGGTACAGAATAATGAAACTCCGAATTCAGAAATGCCATCGGGATCTAAGGACCCGAGTTTACTGTTCACCCCGCAGATACCGCAGGTTAGGAGAATATATCCAGATGTGCCTATATTGAAACCAGCAGAAAATTAGTCCCAAGGTACTACAGCAGTGACAACAGTACAGGAATGATTCTAGATCCAACCGTAATGGGAGTACAGAATGGTTGCAACCCAACATTGGCACAAGCCGAGTCAACTCAGCTTTTGATGCCTCAAAAGCAGATGCAGGGGGGAACCGCACATGCTCAGATGACGGGGAGCCAGATGGGCATGCCGGCAATGATGACCCATAGTGTGGGAATGAACATGCCTCAGAACATGGGAAATGGACAGAACCCAGATGCGATAACCCTACCCATTACTGTAGGTCCACCGGTACCTTTGTACACCCAGCCTAACATAGGTATGAGCGGTCAAGGATCAATGCTGCAGAATGGGACGGAAAGGAGGTGCATAGAAAACACTCCAGAGACAACCTCGATAACGGCTCTGCCAACTGGATCTGGGTCCTTGATGGAGTTTAGTCCCATATGTGCTCAGTCAACAGTGGTGAGGTCGAGTCCCCCACTGATGATACCGCTAACATCGAACACTGAGAGGTTGCTGCAACCATCGATGGCAGTCGATGCGAATGCTACACTGATGGGGTTGAATGCGCAACAGCTGACGCAGTGGTTCAACAGTCTGAATTCCACACAAAGCTCAGCCAGTGGGAAGGGAGAAGACTATCTGAATAGAGTCAGGTTGAACATGGAAGCACAAGAATTGGTGGAAGGGACTATGGGTTTGAACAGGTTAGAGTCCTACTCGGAAGAAGAGCTGAGGTATCTATGTCCCAGGATTACGAGAGAGGTGAACAAGGTACACAGAAGGTTGCAAGAAATAGCTGACAAACACGGGATTGAGATAGACAAGACAAAACACTTGAGCAGGAGCTATAGATTGGATTTCGGGACTACAGACTTTGAACACATGAGGTCAGCAGGCATGAAAACGCACCTTAGAGAATTGCTGCAGAGTGCACAAGTGTGGGGGTGCCTAGACAAGTGGGAGAGCAGATGGGCAAAGAAAAAGGAAAAGAAGAAAGACAGTGTCCCAGAGCATAAGGAGAAAAGACCACAGAGTAGTGATGCAATAGCCATGTTACCAATGAGGGAGACAGTAGGGGGAAAATTAGTACATGTACCGTGGCACAGAAGCGACATTCAGTCTTTTACGGATGATTTTCCCAAACTGAGAGAGAAACCGATTGAATGGTATCAACAGACTGATAGGTTTGTGAAGCTTGCAAAATGTCTTTGGGAAGACCTGAACACCCTCTTTGAGATTGTGGTTCCGGCAGATTTGTGGGAAGAATGCAAAAGGGCTGTAGGTTGGCCGACAAGCGAACCAGAGAGAGACAGGGATACGGGTGCACCATCACCTATGGTGATGAGCTTGTACTATAAGGTGATTGAGCATTTGAAGACGAAGGTTGCCGCGAAAAATGTGGATTGGCAGAAGATTGATCGAACTGCCCAAGAGGCTAAAGAGTCGATTCATGGTTACTATGAGAGGTTGTTGAAGGCGTTCAAGAACTACAGTGGCACAGAAACAATAGAGGCGAAGGACATGCTTCATTTTGTGTTTAGGTTTGTGGAAGGGCTGAGACCAGAGATAAGTCAGATGATAAAGACGCATTTGATTTGTTGGCAGTCGAAACCTATTGATGAGGTGTTGAATGATGCGAAATACTGTAGCGACGAAATTGAAGTGAAACAGAAAAGGTTGAAAGAGAAGGTGATGATGATGCAGCTTAAAGCAGCTCAGACAGGTTTGCAAGGGTTGCAGGGGTTCCAACAGCAGGTACCGCAGCCGCAGGGAAATATGGTGTTTCAGCCACAGGCGAGAGGCAGAGGAGGTTTTGTGAGTAATGGTCCGGATTTGAACACTGTTGTGACTCCGAATGGTGTGCAGGCAATGAAAAGGGTGATGCCGTGTCACGTGTGCGGAATCGTCGGACATTGGAAACGCGAGTGCCCGATGGTGGTACAGGAAGGTGCAGGTGTTGGTCAGCAAAACAATGATGTCAATGCATTCCAGACAATGAGGGGACCGAAAATGAGAGGTCCAAACCCAAATTTTCAGGCCATAAATCAGCTGCAGGGATTACAGCCTATGCAGCCGCAGCAGATGCAGATGCCCCGTATGCAGATGAGGCAAATGCAGCCAATGCAACAGCAGTTTCCCATGGTACCTAATCAGCAAATGCAAATACCTTTGGCACCAATGAATCAGCAGCAAGTGATGATTCCTCCACAGGTCTCGAGTCAGGTGATGAATACAAATGGCACAGTACAACAGTTCCCATTACACAGTGAGAATGGAATAAACAATGTATGGGAGAGTGAAAGTTCAGATGAGGAGGGAAATTGTGTGCTTGCAGCATCCTTGGAAGTTGATCAAAAGGGTCCATATGTAGAGGGAAGAGTCATGGGTCATTGTGTTTCATTCTTGGTTGACACAGGAGCCACACGTTCAACTGTTAGGAGCATTGAAGTACCAAATTTGCCACTCTCGGGGAGAACAGTTCAAGTGGTGGGAGTAGCAAACAGGTACCTGACGAACCCAATCACAGACCCAGTACCAGTCAGCATTGGTAACTATCAAGGGTTACATAAATTTGTGGTATGTGACTCAAGCCCAATAGCACTGTTAGGGAGAGACCTATTGTGCAAATTGGGATGTTCGATTATGTGTTCGGACGATGGAATTAGAATTCAGACGAGCAGTGATGGGGAAGAAGAGGAAAGTGTAGAAGGGGATGAGATGGAAACTGTCGATGAGGAATATCCTCTGATTACCCTTTTCCCGATGATAACTGAAGAAGATATTCCAGCTGAATTACGGGAAACAGTCGGAAAAGAAGTGTGGGATATGACAGGAAAGGAAGTGGGATTGGTGAAAGGAGTGGAACCAGTGAAAGTGACAGTAAAACCCAATGCAACCTTTCCCCAGACCCCACAATACCACATGGCACAAGACACCCTCATGAAAGTCGCCCAACTCATTGACGAGTTTGTAAAACAGGGAGTGCTAAAAGAAGTGTTAAGCAGTCCATGTAATTCACCAATCATGGGACTAATAAAGCCGAGTGGAAAGGTCCGAATAGTGCAGGACTTGAGGAAAATAAATGACATCATAGTCAAATGCTGCCCTGTAGTACCGAATCCAGCTGTGATAATGTTTCAAATACCTTGCGATGCCGAATGGTTCTCAGTCATCGACTTGTCACAAGCATTCTTTTCGGTGCCTCTTCATGAGGACAGCCAATTTCTCTTTTGTTTCAAATTCTTAGACAGAGTCTACAGTTGGTGTCGAATTCCTCAAGGGTTTTCTGAGTCACCGTCAATTTTCAATCAGATTCTAAAGAAAGACTTGGAAGCGTTAGAATTGCCATTCGAGTCAACCCTAGTACAGTACATTGATGACTTACTGATTGCAGCTAAGACAGAAAGTGGCTGCACAGCTGATACCATTGCCCTACTGAACCATTTGGGAAGGAATGGACACAAGGTGTCTCCTTCAAAGTTGCAGTTCTGTCAGAAGAAAGTGAAATACTTGGGTCACCAAATAGAGAAAGGGTCACGGAGAATAATGAAGGAAAGAATAACAAGTGTACTTCAAATGAGTCCACCAAAGACAAGGAGGGAGGTGAGGAAGTTTTTGGGGATGGTGAGCTACTGTCGCCAGTGGATTCCCAACTTCTCAACTCTAGCAAAGCCTTTACTGAAACTGACCCAGAAGGATGCCTTGGATGAAATTGAGCTGAAAGGAGATGAGATGGATGCTTTTATTGAACTGAAGGAATGCATGTGCAGGGCTCCAGCTTTAGGTATGCCTGATTACACAAAGCCTTTCACATTGTTTTGTCATGAACGTGATGCATGTTCTCTGTCTGTCTTGACCCAAGCCCATGGTGGCATAAACAGACCAGTAGCATATTTTTCAGCTACTTTGGATCCGGTCGCAGCAGCACTTCCAGGGTGTTTGCGCGCCGTAGCAGCAGTTGGTATCAGCCTCACTCAGAGTGAAGGAATAGTGATGGGACATCCATTAACAGTCATGGTCCCTCACTCAGTTGAGATACTTTTGACCCGCTCCCGAACGCAACACATGACTGGAGCAAGACTCACAAGGTATGAAACAATAATTCTGGGCTCACCGAATGTGCAGCTGAAAAGGTGCACTACGTTGAATCCAGCAACCTTGCTTCCCGGAGAAAATGCTGAAATTGAGAACGCTGAAGACGTCGAACATGACTGCCTTCAGGTGACTGAATTTTGCACAAAACCCCGACCTGACATTAAGGATACTAAGCTTGATGAAAATGACCAAATTATTTTTGTTGATGGGTCATGTTTAAGAGATGCATTGGGAATTTTGAAAGCAGGATATGCTGTATGTACTGTAACAGGTGTCTTGGAAGCGTCCTGGCTTCAAGGAGTCTATTCTGCACAAGTAGCAGAGCTTGTAGCCCTTACAAGAGCATGTCAACTGTCTACATTGATGAAGGTCACCATTTACACTGATAGTCAATACGGGTTTGGAATTGTGCACGACTTTGGGAAACTATGGTCACAGAGACGTTTCCTGACTTCTTCAGGGTCCCCAGTGAAAAACGGGGAGAGAATAAGGGAATTGTTACACGCCATTCAAATGCCAGCCGAAATTGCAGTGGTAAAGTGTAGTGCTCATACAAAAGGACAGGACTATGTTTCCTTGGGAAATGCATGTGCGGATCAAGTCGCAAGATTTTGTGCCTTGAACTGTATATTGCTCAGGGATGAATGGAATTCGATAAGTGAGCCAGAGCTCGAACCAGCTGAAGCATTTGCCTTAATGGTCGTAGATACAATGGACGAACTAAAAGCATTACAGAATAGCGTCAGGGAGGAGGAAAGAGTTTCCTGGATTAAGTCACAATGCACCAAGAGACCAGATGAGTTATGGGTTTCAATTGAGGGAAAATATGTTTTACCAAATTGTCTCTTATCGCAGCTAGCGCGGTTCTATCATGGGCAGGCTCACCTAGGGAGAGATGCCATGATAAGATTGTTCAAAACTGATTGGTTTAACCCCAGATTTCGTCAAGCTGCAGAAGCAGTTTGCCATCGTTGTGTCATTTGCCAGCAGATGAACCCAGGAAAGGGAACAGTTGTGAACGCGAGCCACATTGGCAGGGCGAGTGGCCCGTTCAGCAGAATGCAGATGGACTTCATTGAGATGCCTGTGCATGGAGGTCTGAAGTATGTGTTGGTGATTGTGTGCATTTTTAGTCACTGGATTGAAGCATACCCTACACGTAGAAATGACAGCCTTACAGTTGCAAAACTATTGTTGAGGGAGTTAATACCACGTTTCGGATTCCCGATCTCTTTAGAATCAGATAGGGGAAGTCATTTCAATAACGAGGTGATAAAGTTACTTTGCGCAGCGCTGAACATTGAGCAAAAACTGCATTGTAGCTATCGCCCAGAAGCCTCAGGACTGGTGGAGCAGATGAATGGTACACTGAAATCAAGAATGGCGAAAATATGTGCATCGACAAATTTGAAATGGCCTGACGCATTGCCCTTGGTGTTAATGTCAATGAGAAACACCCCTGACAGAAAGACTGGATTGTCCCCGCACGAAATTCTCATGGGCAGGGCCATGAGACTTCCTGCAGTTCCCGCAAACGCGCTTTTGAATATTACAGATGATATGGTGTTAGACTACTGCAAAGGTCTGGCTGACGTGGTTCGCTCTTTCTCTCACCAGGTGGAAGCAACCACCTTGCCACCGATCCAAGGTCCAGGACACACACTGAAAGCAGGTGACTGGGTCGTGATAAAGAAGCACGTGAGGAAGTCGTGTCTGGAACCCCGTTGGAAAGGCCCTTTCCAAGTGATCCTGACGACAACTACCGCTGTGAAGTGTGCGGGGGTTCCCAACTGGATTCACGCCAGTCATACAAAGAAAGTGTTGTGTCCCACAGATGAGGAAGTTGAAGCGCTGAAACTGCCAGTACCTGATAATAAAGTGTCGAGCGCTGAGACAGAGCAAAACAGAACTGGAAGCGAACAGGCAGACATAGAGGAGAGAGAAATATTCTCTGAGGACGAAACTGATTCACTTGGGGAAGACCAAGGAGAAACCTCAGACAGCGACGAAGCAGCTGAAGGTAGCAAAGAGCCTGAAGCAGCTGAAAGTGACACAGAGCCTGAAGAGAGTAACGGTGACAAAGGGCTCGAAAGAGGTGAAAAAGCAGGAGAGCCTGATCAGAGGAGGGCTTTCCCAGAAGCAGACGGTACAGAAAAAGAAAAGGAAAACCTGCTTGACTCCCCAGAAGGAAGGGACAAGGCAGAACAGAACGAAACTGTTCAAACTCCTTCAGAAGAGATCGCAGGTCCATCAAGTGGACACAGTGCAAAGAAAAGACAAAGTATATCGCCAGTAAAACTAAGAACTAGAGAGAAGTTGAATGACAGTGAAGGGCCAAAAGTGAAAGAGAAAAGAAGGGAAGTGTCTGTCGTGGTACCAACCTCAAGTGAAGAAAAAGACTTGGCCAAAGAGGAAAGTACCAGCGAGGCAGAATCAAAGAGAGAGGCAAAATTGAAAAGGAAAAGGATACCAAACAGGAGATATTCCGGTCCAGAATGGGCATATGTAGTTAATGACGATTGGACTGACGAATTTGTATCTCTTAGCCTCGAGAACGAAGAAGAAGAGATACCAATAGAAAAGAAAAGTTTTATGGACACTGTTGATTGAAAAAAGCTGATAAATGACATTGCTTGCTATAGTATAACGTGATACAACCAGCTGAGACATTGCTAAACCGGATGAAACATTTGCTAACTTGATAAGACTTTGATAACCTGATTGACTCTTAAACCCGATTTGAGACAACATTGCTAACTTTGAAAGAAAAAAAAAAGAAAAAGGGAGAGACTGAGTTCTGAGTTATTGCCGAATTAAGACAAATGCTGCTAACCGATAAGTGACTGGGCTTCTGAAGAAGACTGTGTGAACATTGCGCTCGCTCAGCTTTGTAACTGATTGCTCGCATACATACAGTATTTTTACTCAAATTATGATGTTACCTTTGCATATGTTCCTATAATCACGCAGCTAAGCCAGATTGCTAAAGATTGGGATGCTAAAATAATGAGGGAATTTTTCGAGCCAATGCAACCTTTTGAAACAGCTCACGCTCATAGGGAAAATCTTACCTGCTCGCTATCTGCAGTAGAAATAAGCTTTTTAGATCGCACAGATGAGAGAAGGGCACAAATGAATGCGAAATTAGAAAAGGAGCTACATAAGAGGACTTCAGTAGATAATTATGCTTTTGCCGCAATAAAGACACAAGGGAGAATAGCTTTAGATGCTTGGCATGTAGGGAAATTTTGTATATATCGAGGTGAATCTTATTATGATAACATTTTTGTAGGAGCGAGTGAATGTAAACATACGTTTATCTTTAAGGCCAAATGGACATTCATGCTGAACGGACTTGATCCTGTCATACCAGGTGTATACTACATTTGTGGGCATAATGCCTATTATCGTCTTCCAAAGGGATGGTGGGGGAGATGTTATTTGGGTATAGTGTTCCCAAAGGTTTATCAACTGGATGACCTATTGATGATTCCAAAGACATCTGGATCCCATCGTATCCAGAAAAGAGAGACCGCAGCTGCTGTGGTAGGAGATATATTTGGAGCCATGATTCCTTCATTAGGAGTTGTGTTGAATTCCATCAAAATAAGAAAGTTGTCTACTATAGTTGATAACATGTTGACAAAGTTTTCAGGTGCTATAATCCTGATAGATGCTGAACTTGCAGCGGAAAGAGCTATGACTCTTCAAAACAGGCTTGCCTTAGACATTCTTTTAGCAAAGGATGGCGGCGTTTGCAAAATGCTTGGTGCGCGCCACTGTTGTACGTATATTCCAGACAACAGTCCAAAGATTTAAACAATGCTTGCTAATCTAACAAAAGAAAGTGCAGACTTGAAGGAATTGAAAGAACCAGGAGTGTGGGAGAAGGTTGGAAAGGGACTTGCTTCAGTGGGAAATTGGCTTGGTGGCATTTGGAATGGAATATTGCTAAAAATAATACAGGGAATACTAATAGTACTGATTTGCATTTTTGGAATATGGGGAATAAAAAGAGGAATATTAATGATCATGGCAAGAATTAAAAGAAGGAAGGAAGAGAAAATGATGAAAAGAATGGCAGAAGAATACAAAGCAAGGTCAAGGGGAACTAAAAGGCAAAGAGAACTGACAGAATTTTAATGGAATAAAATTTGTGGGATTAGTTTGTGTGATGACAATTAGTCATCAGAGGAGGGATTGATGACGCAGAAATGAAGGTTTTACATTTATTAGCGTATAAACGTAGTGCTGCAATAATCAAGTGTGACTTTAACCGAACTAATAAAGATTGTACGGGGACAAAATGTGCCCTCAGAGCAGGTTGCCAACATTTATAAGCGTGCTTTATATAACGTGATGTATTAGAACTGCACTAATCCGACATAATCGTAAACGTGTGCTATGATTTGCTTGTTTGAAATGTCTTAGCTTAGCATAACTTTAGTGGAGGCTTTGGCCTAGTTGCCTTGTCTCACGGTTTAGATGCTCGTATTTTTCCAATGTGCTAATAAACGTGTATTCTTGCTTGAAGCTGTACTTTTCCAGTGAAGATCGGTTCACATGCTTATCTTTAAGGTTTCGTGCCAGCCTGGCATCTTCTTCTTTGCTCCAAGGTCAATCTGCAGGTGCGGACAATGGAAGCTCTGAAAGTGAGTTAATTGGTAAAATATGTTGCAACTTACGTTCCCGACTTCAAGGATAATGTATGCTTAGGTAAAAGCTTGAGAACTGTTGTTTTTGATTGGACAATTTGAAGCCAACCTATGAACCCTCCAATGGAAGACCCTACTGGATTTGAACTGTTGTCTATTTAAACCAGGTGCACAAGGAGAAAGCAGCCATTTTTATAGCCATTTTTGCTATTACAGCCATTACCCGGACATCATTGCTATTACTCGCCATTACCCGCCATTTTGCAGGACATTGGCCATTATGGCCCATCTTGCTGACATCGTTATTTTGCCGTCTTCTAGAGACTTTTAAGTAATTCTCGCCCTAGAGACTTTAACTTTGATTTGCCCTTTGCATGAAGTAATAGTTTTATCTTGCCGCCGTGAGGCAATTGCCCCGTCCATCCTGCCCCTTTGCCCCGTCCCATGCTGATCGAATCCGGTACCTGTGAGACGAAGACTTCCTTGAATGCTGATCGAACTTGGTAAATATGAAAGGAAAATGTACAATTGCATTGTGTTTTCTTTTTAGGTAACCAACTGCTGATTTTGATAAGAGCCCTAGTTAGGAGTTTTCCAAATTAATGTTGTTAAATTGTTTTTGCATGAAGACCCACATGCTGATGCTAATTTGAGGTTAGATGAGGATTCATTCGATGCACGATGCAATTTGAGACCTTGTTATGCTGACTAAATGTATGCAATTAGCTCATTACAGATTATAGTTTTAGTGGTTTGTGTTGCTATTATCGAATGCATTGTTATTCACATTCTGCATAGATTGCACCTGTTTCGCCGCTATGGACAGCTATTAATGTTCATTTACATATATCATTTGGTGTTGAGACACATTTAAATTGTGCTAGCTTTGTTAATATAGGGAAATAAATGCATTAACTTTGAATAAACTGGTGTGGTTATTCATGACCGAAAGGTCATGGTTTCGCCGAAATGTTGTCTGGATTAATTGTGAAGTGTTATGTTGATCAGGGCATTGCTTATGTTCGTTATTGATTATTGATTGTTGATTTGATTGATTACTCTCGGGTGAAGAGTGCCCCACTTGGTCAAAAGATTCATCGACCTAAGAGCGTCCAGATACAGGTAATTTATTAGGCTGGAACGCTCTATCAGTTCCATTTTAGAAAATGCCATGTGACAGAACTTGTACTAACCCACAAGAACAGCTCTGATCCGTGTGGAGTAGCTGGTGCTTTTCAAAGTGCACTTGGAGAGGGAATGCAAGTATTGGCATAATTTATATATTATGAGTCTCATTTTCAATTAACTGGATGATTTAGACCCAAAAGCAGTGCATAAAAAAATCCCTATACCAGGCTGTATGCAGTACACTCAATGCTGGAGACATTTCATTTTCAATCTAATGAAGGTAAGGTCAAAGAGGCCACTATCGCCTAAACTGACCCATCCCTATCCAAAAGCGACGAGTGAAGCTAATGTGCAGCTACAAGGAACAGGTAGAATTGGGGTCCGATTACGAGTTCCTCGTTAAATTCGATACCTTGCGTAAACTCCTGTTTATGCACGGTTTGGAATTATGAATTGTTATATATTTAATGCATCCGATAATTAGCGGATGCATTAAATAACTCAGCCTGTATTAACATTGCGGAGGTAGAGCTTTCCGAAATTTAATGGGGGAAAACCATATGGTATTTACAGTATCATGCAGATTTTGGTGTGCTAAACACCAAAATATGCATGTTATTCCCCAACAACTAGTAATAGGTGGTATTTATCACATTCAGTAAACAACATACACCGTGGTATCGTTATTTAGAATGCACAATAAATACCACCTATACTTATAATCAGGCCCTTAGGGCCATATTTATACTTTCTGACTCAAAACTGCGCTGACGCACGTTTGATTCAAAAAGTTTAACGCCGGCTAACGGCATTTCTTTGCGCCACCCGGGAGTCAAATACATACTTCGACGCTTGGCTGCGCACACCACGGGTTAGAGTCATTTTTTTTTTACTCAAACCAGTGCGCCATGTCGTAAACAAAAATGACGCTAACGCAGCAAAAATGACTTTAATCCAGTTTATGACGTCGCAAACCGGATACGTGCCTTTTTTTGCCGAAATAGCGTCAAAAAGCAGCACACACACAGCAAAATGTTCAAAGGAGCCCCAAAATGGATTCCAGAAGCCATGAGAGACCCCAGAATGGTGACAACCGACCAGGAACCAGCCAGGAGGACCCACACAAGACCCAGGAGAGGGTGAAGAAGAAAAGGAAGTGTCGGTTCAGTGCAGAGGAGCATGAAATACTGGTGAAAGAGGTGACGGAACACCAGCATCAACTTTTTTGTCACCTCTAAATTGCCAATTGGGAGGAGAAAGGCAATTTGGCAACAAATTGTCAATAAGATCAACAGTGTAGCAGAAGTACGGAGAACAATCACCAAGTGCAAGAAACGCTGGGATGACTGCAAGCGTAGGACCAAGGAAAAGATGGCAAGGAACAGGAAGGCAGCACTGCAGACTGGAGGTGGGAGTCCAGCACCGCAGGAGGCCCTGGACCAGATGAAGTAAATGGTGGCAGCTGTCATCCCTGAGGAGATCGTCACAGGGATTCAAGGACAGGATGTCAGGACCCCAGCGGCCTGCGGGCGCACCCGCTCATATGTTACAGCTACCATGTCTGTGAAGTTGCGACCCCTTTGTGGCAAAAGTCACCTACCCAGACGATTGGGCCATTGGTGGCTTCATTGCTCTCACCATTACCCATGGACACCAATGTGAAACAACCAGGAAGACAGGGAGGACTTCATTTCCCAGCTTCCCTGATGACAGCCATTTTGGGTGTGGTCAGGCTATAAATACCTGCCACACCCATTTAACCGACGCTTCCTATTCTGAGCATCTGCAAGGAGCTGGTGTCTTCCCACGCTGCTGCCTGGTCCTGATTTTACTTGTTTTTCCTTTGTGAGCGGACGGCTCGCGGCTGTGAGAGGTTTCCTTTTAGGGCATTCCTGCCCTCACTGTGAACTCCGTATTCAGGGTTTTTGGATAATGTAACAGTCCGAGTATGTCGCTTAGCAACATTGTTTCTCTCTGCTGTTTTTTCCTTCTTGATTCAAAGTAACCATTTTCTCCATGACATTTCTGTTGAATTCGGATACATAATTGTTTATGTATATTTTGCTCAGTAAACTGTGTTATTTTCTCGCGCTGTGAATGCGCTAATTCAAGCCACAGTGTTCATTGAGTTTACATGTTATTTATTGGCAAAAAGGAAACAACATTGTACCTTTGTTTCATATTCTCTTGTTGGGACTCGTGTTGAGTGATCTCCTTCAGAAATAAGAATTACATAATAATTTTGCGCTATATGCGTGGCAGTGAAGAACACTACTGTCATTTTATGTTTGATGATTTATAAGACAAGCCGGTTCATTCTAGAGTGATTCTTATTTGGCATGGAGTTCTTATTCTGTGGGATACATTGTCCTGCGGCTTTTCTTGGATCTCTGGTGTAAGAGTGGTGCAGAACTTCATTCCACAATTTCTTGATAGGAATTTTGCTTCTTCTGTTGGCAATTGAAATTAGTGAGATCATTGTGAGGAAGTGATTCATTGTTGCATCATCATTTACTGTATTCCTGTATATTTTGCATTAACCTTTTCCTTTTCATATTTCCCTCCTGGCTGATCCTTCCCGATTACCCCTTCCCCCGGCCGGGCCCCTCCAAAGTTCAGCGCCATAACGGCATCTGACTTGGTGTTGCCTGGAAGTGGGCCCATTATCAGCATCGTGCAGATCCCGAGAACTTGGACCTCCTGACACAGGTCAGAGCAGACTATCAGGATACAACACAGATGCAGGGTAAGTGCCATGAGGAACAAAAATGCCTAATTGCAACTGCAAACGGGGAGGGGGGAATACCTACTACACAATGCATGTCAGCCATGATAATCAGGTAGTGGAAAGGGCAAAGGGGCATGGCACGGGTGCATGGGCTGTGCAGGGGAAACCTGGGGCACAGCACAACACTACACCAACAACCTTTGCATGGGGTTACTCTGCCATGCCAAGGATGTTGGAAAGGCAAAGACAGTCCAGGAGGATAGGGTACAACGTAAAACTGGCCTGCTGTCACACGACAGCTGATATTGTCGCTACATGAACTAGGGTTCAATTTCCAGTCTCAGGCCATATCCGCAAGTGGTATTTACCATTGACAACAGTTGCCACTACCACCTTTGCTGTGTGTGCAGGTCAAGTAGCCAATGGCAGTTACGTCCCCATGGATCAAACACACCCAAAAATAGAGGGTTCAGGATGACAACGTTATCAATCCCCTGTAATTATTAAAAATGTGCAAATCCTGTCAAATGCTCATGTCTATAGGTGCTACAAACATCAGGTATTGTAATTAACATTATGAAGTACACAGCTGTAATGTCATACCCATGCTGCACATGTCAGGGTCTACCCTGTGCCTGTGTTACAATAGCTGCAATTCCACCATGCAACATCTCAAGTGCCATAGTGCTAAGACAGCATTGAGGGGGAGGACATGTGTTTCTAGCTAGTGAAACACACCTGCACAGTCATAAAAGGAAATGGAACACTGCTAGGACCATCAGTGCAATCCAATGTAGCACACATTCCCCAACATCAGCATTACACACTACCAATGCTGACACTCGTATCGTGCCCAATGCTATACATAGTTTATGCTAGGTCTCAGCAACATATTAGTGGATGTGAAATATCAGAGACTGGGTCAGTTCCAGATTGTTAAGTGTGGTGCAGGTGCCATCAGAACACCCACAGCCAGTGCAAGGCACACCATGATAATGGAAGTAAACGGAGGGTTGAGTAGTACAATAAGGTGGCAACATACAATTTGGGCAGAACCTACTCCTAGAGGATGTGATGCAGACATTTCCCCAAACTGCCCACACTATAGGTGACATGCTGGGAGAATGCTAATATTAATGACAGTAACAATGAACAGGACCCAAGATCACAATGTGCAACTAATAGGAAGTCAGGAACGTCACATTACAACTGCCACAACACAGACACACTAATTGCAAATATCTCATTGCAGAGGACGAAGGCTCTCCGGGGATATGCCTGTCCTGGACTCCCCTGAAGGCATGTTTGACGAGCTGACAAACATTAGCCAGCAGACCCTCCAAGATGTACTTGGAACCCTCCAGACCCCACCTTCAGTGGCAAGGAGGAGAACAGAAGTAGCAGCCATCACAGAGGACCCACCCACCACCCCAATTGTACGACCTGCCAGCTTCAACCCAGCTGAGGACTCTGAGGACACTGGTACAACCAAGGACTCTAGTTGGAGTACAGCGGGAGATGGCCAAGGAGGTGCGGGTGGGGATGCAAAATATGACAGCCAGCCTTGAGGGGATGCGTTTGTGCATGATGTAATCTGCAGAACAGGCAGAAGCCATGCAAGCGCTAACATCCATCCTGCAAGGACTACAACAAAGTGTAAAGGAGGTCACCACTGCAGTAAGGAAGTTGTCACAACACCTCGCACTCCAAACCTTTCACTTCGTGCACAAATGCAATCATGACCCCCTCAGGGCCGACCTGGCTGCCTACCACAGTGATGTAGCTGCTATACTTAAGAACCAACAGCTCCTCCTTGCTGCAGTACTTCCCTTAATAGCCCCACAGTTGGCAGTTACCGGGATTTCTGACTCCACGTCTTCAAACACTGAAATGTGTGTTACCCCTTCAAACCCACCACCACCAAGGGAAGAGGAGACGACACACACATCAGAAGATGAAGACGTGGAACAGATCACCTTCACCCGTAAGAGTACCCGGTAGCACAAGTCCATGCCACATGGGCACTGATATCCTAGGTCCTGTGCTTGTTAGCATGCCAGTCTTGCAACAGCTGCTCACATGCACTGTTCTCCAGCAAACTGTTTACCTTGACACTATGAGTGTCTCTCACTACCTCATTGGGAATTCATGTTCCTCTACACTGTATGACACTTCACCCCAGCATGTCCAATGACATGTCCCATTGCACTTGTGTAGCATCACAATAGAAGGCGTCACACTCATGGACTCAAAATCCTAGACTATGTAAATATTGCACTTCAGCACTTTCAAATAAATAGCACTTACACAACCACTTTGTCTCTGTGTAATGTGACACATCAACTGTGTAGGAGATTAGTGATGTATGTCACATGTAAATGGCCATAGAATGTCAATTCAACTGCATTGAAAGATTGTGGGCTGATAACTATGCATTGGGGTCTGGATTGTATTTTCATCTGCGCTTCCTGAGGCTTATTTCTGAAGTAAATTGAAAACTAACAGTATAATGCTGTGTTGGACTGAAAAAGTCTGCTTCAAGGTCTCTTTAAGCTGAAAATCAATGTGTTAAACATTCCCTTCAAGACAATCTTTCTGTATGTGACATCTGACTATAAACTTTCATCACACACAACCACACCAGACAGCAGGAATGGATGTGTTTGAGTGTATGGACATTTATGTAACCTGGGAGTACAATGTAAGAAATGATAGGTGTGAGTTATGTATACAATACTACATAAGGTTAAAACCTCATTCAGCTTTTCAGGGTTCACATAAACATCAGGCTGCAGGCAGACGTACCACAGTGGCCAAGATTCCTAATCATGTTTCAAATGATGAGAGATTTAAAACACACATCCAAACTTCACAAAACATTGGGAACCATAGTAACCTTGAGTGGTGGGTGCAGTGGATGGCAGATGCATTAAGAAGTAGCTGTGGTGTAGCTGCCAATGTGACTTCACATTAGGAATTGTGAATAACCATATCAATAATAATGGGATTCGGATGCATGATGGTACACAAATGCAAATACTAAATTGACACTGTTCACCCATGCCAAGGCCCTGATCCCCAAGCATATGACACATACTGTAAAGGAGTACCTAAATATTTATTTAACAGTAAAAAGGATAATAAATCTTGGAGAAACGCCTTAACTAACCTAACCTATCCTAACTACACATTACCCACCTCTGGCCCTAACTACCCTAAGCTAAACTTACCTATGATATTTAACTAAACACTCTAAACATCAACACATCAACCCCCGCCCCCCCATATGACGGGACACATGTAGGACAACATATACTAACCTAAACACATACTATCTTATCCTAAACAAATATATATTTTTTTGGTATTTTGTTTTTAATATTTTTTCTGTTATTTATTTTTTATTTTTTATACACATAAACCCCAAACCCCAACATCATCCCCCACCCACCAAACAAAACACATGAAATAATATAACCCCCTCCACCCCCAACTCACTTATACTAACTAAACTAACAGCCTATTCTAACCAAACCTAACACTAAGACCCCTAAACCCACTAAATATAAGAACCAGGAAAAAGGAGGGAGGGGAGGGAATCATGGCTGAGGGTCACAAAGTCACAAATTTGCCTTCCGCAGGATCTTCTTTATTCCACACAGTCTCCAGCTATTGTGGGACACCTCCTGCTGCAACCTGTCCATCCTGCGCAACATCCGTTGCATGTCACGTCTCATTTGTTGGAATTCTGCAATGTCTATCACTGCAGCTGGGGTTGTCTGTGTGCCACTAGTGGATGGTAGTGCTGGTGCCAGTGCCGTGCTTGGAGGGGGAGGTGCAGGAGCTGCTGTCTGTGGGCCTGGAGCTGATGAGGTAGAGGGACCTGCAACAGTGGCTGTCATCCTTTGTGCGACTCTGGTCGGAGTGCTTCTGCTGGTGGTGGTGGCTGTTGTGGGCAAGGATGGCCCCCCTTGGGCAAATGCCCTCCAGACCCCTGTAGCTGTCTCATGGCTAAAACGCTGTACCATATTGCGGAACCCAGACTCCACATCTAGTATGTAGCGGTAACGCATCGCCCGCCTCTGGAATTCCCTGATTTGATGGGCATTCATGTTGGCAGCTGTAAAAATAGAGAAAGCCAAACATTAGTGACATTATTGTATGATACATCTACTGATGATATTCTAACACTTCCTCAAAATTAGCTTAAACAGTCCAAATCACAATATAGATCATAGAATGTCCCAGAGGAATGACATGCCAAGGCAGCCTACACATCTCCTATCTTACAGCACAGCAAGGCTAAAAAAAGTGTGTACCTACTTATATGATCTGTGCATCATTGTTCTGCCATTAGTCACATAACAAATGCTGCAAGTACTCCACATGTGACAGGCCAACTAATATATATATTGTGGATTACAATCAAGGCCCACAAGATCTGTGATTTGTAAATGGAATTGCCTAGACAGTATGCAGTTGCTAATCATGAGGGGGTATCCTAGGTTGGAACAAATTAATGTTGGAATTACATGTCTGTCTTCTACACTCAGGATCCCCACACCTAGCTACACATAGTTCATAACCCTAACCCTAACCCTGTGCCTCAGGGGGTGATGGACATGCAACTTATACTTTCAAACATCAAGCACAGCCAGGAAGCTTTGGACAGCTGTTAATGGGTTTAGTCAGTCCACCACAGGTAAGGAGGGCTTCCAACTAGGAATGACTCAAAGAATGGACAATCACATCCACATTTATGTTCCTAATTGCAGACAAATGTCAATACCTTTCCAAAAACAAGCACACAAATGCAAGCAGCCATCTGGGCTTCAGCTGCATGTACACCTATGACATTCTACTCGGGTGCCACATAAATGTAGCACAACATGTGGAGCCAGATGTTGCTAGGAAGTCAAACATACAGTCCTATATGTTCATTAGTTAACAGGGAGGCTCAAGTCTGTAGGTAATACTTCGGCATCAGTAGTCTGTGTGAATCAGGGTATGACTTGCTGACTAAATCATGAACATGGCCACCTCCAAATTTATCATTGGCATGAATATAGCAACAAATATCACCCTGTTCACCTGCCCATGCCTATAGCACAGCACTGTGCGTGACATTTTAGATAATAGAGCAGCACCTCAGGCATGTAGGGACCCCAACAGACATATCACTGCAAACATGTATTGACCCTGTCACTGCAGTGATTGCTAGACACACAAACGCACACAGGCACTGCCCCCAACAATCACGTTGCAACAAACATGATTACTCAATTTTGTGCAGAATTCTTTCTAGAGGGTACTCCATTTCTTCATTTGTTGTTATGAGAGACATGCAAAGCAACATTCCTGGTGCACTTCAATACCAGTCGATCAGGTATTGTGGCTTGTGCATCAAGGAACAATCAGTTACTGTGCGATGCTCATGTGGGTAGAGTTTAGTTCAGGAATTATTGTGCTTTCTATGGTTCATTATATGAGGGCCTGTGTTGTCTGTTGGTTACACATGCCACATTGCCAGTGTACCCAGAGCCGTATATGCCCCCATGACACCATGATGGCAGGAATCCTGTGTGTTACTTGATGACAATGTTACGCTAAACATGGATTGGCCATTTATCTAAATCAAAACAACAAAGAAATATATGCTGACAGTGTCTAATTTGACCATCCGTGACAGAATGCATGTGCACAGGTGTAGTCATTGCTGAAATGTGTTACTCAGGGCCCTGTGTACCTATATCAGGTATTGTAGATCACAGTTAGCCAGATTCATCATCTTACATTTGCCAAGTTGGGTGCTCTGTGGTTATACAACAAACTGGCACTGTCTCCTAATTGAAACATGGTTTAGCAAATGTCCTACTGTGGCAATCTTGATGAGGTAGGTCTCAATTTGTATGCACCTTGGGAATGGCAGCAGTCACAGGAATGCTGGTCTGCTGATCTTAGCATACACCCATGTCTGTGATAGGCTTCATACTGAGAAGTTAACAATTGTACAGATGCTGCACCAGATCAGGAGGGGTGTACCAAACGTAAACTAGCAAACTATTTCGTCACTTTAAATGTATGATGGAAGCAGTCAGGGGTCCCTTGCACAACATCATGCAAATAAATAATTTGTGACCATGCATTCACAAAGTTCAGGGATCCTATGATGACCCATTAACTTATGACAATTGCTTGGCTATAAAGTGACACAGATGGCAACTGCATCAGCTCTGTACCAGCAAATGTGCCCAAGGCAAATTAAAACAAGCAGGAGCAATGAACAAGGGGCCAGATTTTTTAATTTTTCTTATGTGTAGCATTTGCTTCCTGTTTTTACGCTCCAGCTATGGAAAGTCGCACCAAACATTTAGATATTATCCAATGTGCATTACTTTGGAATCTATGATTAATTTAAATGCTGCGCAAACCAAGTCAAAATATCAGCCTAAGATATTACCAGAGGTTAGGAAGATCTTTGTACGTATGGCCATGAATACAGTTCAGATATGTATTCCAAATAATTGGGGACTACATTCATTCCTTGCTTTAGCATGTGAAATACATCTCATTCCTTGTACACTCACAGACCATGAATAAAACATTTGTTTGTGTCGCATTACCATCATCTATTGACATCAAAGCAGCACTAATTTACAAGATCAAGTTGTGTTTTGTAAGTTTGTTCAGCTTTTGCGTCAACAAATGACGGTAATGCGTAGCAAATATAGTATAAATCAGGCCTACTGTACAACTTGCATTCCACATGTCCACAAACATGCAGCATGTCACCAAATCTGCTACTCTCACTACAGAGCATTTTACTGTACACATTAGTCTGATTTGTACTCACCAAAAGGGCCACAATCACCACACCCAGGTGGTCCGGCAGGTCTTGCTCTCTGGCCACTAGGTCAGCCCAGCAATGTTTGAGTTGGTGGTCGTTGCGCTGGCTGTTGAATATTCTCTTTAGGTGGAACAGCACCTTGGACCACCTGAGCCTCCTCGCCTCGGTGTGATACCCCTGTATCACCCTGCCACCAGCCTCTAACATCAGGGGAGGAAGTGGCACACCAGCCAAATGAAAGCCCCCAGCTCCTCCTCACCCATTCTCTCCAGACGTGGTTGCCCAACATCACAAACAATGATAGGGATAGGAAAGGGAAAAGAGGGAAATACAGGAAAGGAGGTAGGAAAATGAAACTTAAAGAACCCACAAACAGACCAACAGTACCCCAACTAACAATACCCACTACACACTCCCAACAGTAAAAAGACAAAATTAGACCCAAAAATTCACAAAAACACACTTACACTGAATTACTGAGACAATTACAAAAACAACAGATGACAATTGGAATAGAAAACAGGAGACAGAAGCACAATTTGGACAGACACAACTAACAACACAGCCACACAGTCTAGAAGAATCACAGACTGTAAAGTGAAAGTGAAAGTACACCCACTGTACCATTTCTGTAAACAGGATATCCTATTACATCACTTCCTGTCTCCATCGCGGTGCGTTTTTATTATGATGTGTGAAATTTTATGATGCTTACGGGTTTTACGTCAATATTTATTGATGCATATGCTTAAAAATGACCCTGCATTCAAAGATCAATAAATTTTTCATGGATAACCAATTTCATGGGGTGCAGTGTTGGAATTAACGCTAGGGACCAATCAATGTATAAGGGCTGTGAACGTCTTTTTTTAACGCATATGCAGCATATTTTGACACATATGCTTCTTTTTTTACGCATTTGCGTCAAAATATCTGTCTTTAACTGTGTTTGTGTCATTTTTCTCATTTCTAATGTACATGAAAGCTATAACTATACTAAGATAGGCTGTTAGGGCCTGCTGTGTGTGGTCCAGTGTTTGGGCACATGTGGCAGACCACACTACTGCGGACCATAATACTCATGTTGTTGTGCTGGACTAGCACTCTTAACTGACGCAACAGCAACCCAAACATTTGGAATTAAAATTGGTATTTCCTAGTTTGAGCAGGTGGTGCATCAATAGAGGATAGCAAGGCTACGCAACTGAAAAAAAAATTCACTCATGGCCTGTGTGTTTATGTCTGTGAATTGGATATTTCAATTGCTGTTGTGCCTCTGTGTGAATGTCACAAGACCTGTTTTGCATAATGTGCTTGTATGCATGTGTTGTAATTGCGGATAACCATCAGATGCCATTCATTGAGGTACAGCAGTCAGGATATGTGTTTGTCATACCCATAGCGTCTTATGCTGTGTGAACTTCCCTGACTTTGAGGACAAAACATCTCCCATGACAAACTATACACAGATTAGATAGAGGACGGTTGATAATGGCAGTGTTGAAAAGGTAAGCCACCACATGTACTGGAATGCTGAATACCACTTCATGGTCACTTGTGTGTATACTACCCATGAGTCAGGCATTTGAACATGCTAGGTAGGTACAGTGTTTGTGACACAGAGTCCCAACTCCAATCCAAAAAAGTTATGGTACACCACAGTTTGAGTCATGTAAATGTCCTATGTTTCTCCTGTGGCTTTGGAGGACCAGCAGACCATGCTGCATGTGCTCACATATTTCCAGTGGTTCATTGCATAAAGGTGTCCAGTTCAAGTGTGTGCCCGTGTGTACCCTGTGTCAGTATTGGCCTCCATGTTGTCACAGTTACATGCAGGTCTAGTCATGAGTTTGTGGAGCCATTCCCTGCATTAACAGAGTATCCTTCAAAGCAGATTTGACCTAAAGCCAAAGAACAACTAACGGCACACATGGGGATATTACAGCTATGGCACTGCAGACCTTTAATAAGGCAGACGACAGGGTAACCTTGGTGTGCTTAAAAACACTTTGATCAGTAATAGGAAACAGGCAGGTTTCATCACATTTGTACACAGGGTGGCCTCTAACATCCCCACTGCAATGGGGAACATCAGTGCCTCTGTGCTGATTAATGTCACAGCTAGTCATCACGCAAGCCCCATCAAAATCTGGCGGCAGAAGTGAATCTGTGTGTGGACCATCTGGGCACAAACCTATTTTGTCCTTACATACACATTGGCAACCCTTGTTTGTTGTGCTGGAGGCACCGTACAAAATCCATGCATACAGCCATAGCACACTGTCACTGTTTGGGACTAATGAATACATGCAAAACAAGACAAGGGATGAAGGCTAGATTAGGCTATATGAATACATGTCCCAGAACAGAATACTATAAGGAAACTGATTAAACGATACTATATATTTGAGGATTCATCGTAGACCTACCAGACACAATACCCCATGAGGAAAGAGAGGGCATGGAAAGCATCTATGAGACAAATGTAGCCACAGGGAACCTCTATGGTTAATGCAAAGACAGGAACCAGTCAGGCTAACAGTATGCAGGCTCTGTCAGGAACAAACATGAACAAGGCAAATACACAGTGAGCAGACTCTGACTTGGAACAGCTGGAACAACACTGGGAACTAAAAACTGTATTTGTGCTTTGGTCTGCAATGTTACACAATTCCCCAAGGGCTCTGTTACACAAGTGATTTGTACGCCAATGCACAACAAGGAGATTCAGAAAATGGAAGCTTCTAAGCGGTTCCAGGCAGCAGGCAGGGCAGGTTCAAATGGCTGGTCTGCGTGGAATTGCTCACAGGTGTGTGCAACTTCAGTCTCTCACAAGTCCTGGAGTTGAGAATCAAGTTCAAAGGGCCAACTGGACCTTTCACATGGGAAGCAATGGAGAGCTGATTACAGGTCCTACCGACTACCAGGCAGTGCATTATCGGACCTGAAGTCCATGCAGACTGATGAACTATGACTATGGCATGCCATACTGAAGAGTTAAGTACACAGGAGACAGAATGGGAGTCTCTGTTTGTGTAGATGAAGGTTATCAGGGTACAGATAGTCCATTTACAGGGCCCCCTAGAGAAGGGTGGGCAGAGACTGAAAACATTGCAGTGGCAGGACATATTACCTGGAATGGACTGAGCAGGGCATGTCTTGTGAGCAATGCTTGTCATACCTGGGTCACTTGTGCTATCCATTTCCAGCTTAGATGAACTCCTTGTCACACATGCTCCTTGCAAAGATAGTTGATGACACACTTACTGCTGTCAAGGGTCTGGTCATACATTCCTGTAACCAATGCAATAGCACATCTAGGGCCATATGTACGAACACATTTTCCATTAGACACAGAATGGGAAAAACCCTTTGCTACATCTGACCCCTACTGCCTTATGTATAAGACACTTTTTTACCTTATGATTGATGGTGTCTTAGTTGTGTGTCATGTGCTGCAATTAATCATGTTGGCAACCTGGATGTGTGTCATAGCTGTGGTCCTCTGATATTGCCCTCCAGATGTGAAATAGACAGGACATATGTCATTTACACTGTGTGTGATGTTGGCTGTACATTCATACCCATCAAATGTGATGTGGCTCTTTCAGTATCCTAATCTGTATTTTTGCAATGCTCCATGAGGCTAAACTCTGATTATGATTCCTAGGGATCATGTGATGCATAAATAATCATGATTGAGTGATGAAGGTAGGTGATTAATGACATATGCTAACTAAGTGGTAATGGTGACTATAGTTAGAAGAAGTTAGAAGAAGTTTTGTACAATGTGTTGTCTCCGACGCAATCCTGCTGCAGTGTTTGGATGGTCCCCCTCATTTTCATGAACAGCATCCTTCTCTTCTTCCTCTTCAGGCATTTGTGGGTCTGGTTCATAGAGGGGAATGTTCCTCCTTACACAAATGTTGTGCAGGATGGCACAGGTCAAAATGATCTTGCAGACCATTTCAGGTCAATATAGGAGGCTGCCTCCGGTGATGTCGAGGCACTGGAATCTGAACTTCAGGATGCCAAAAGTCCTCTCTACTATGGTGCGTGTCCTCCGATGTGCCTCATTGTAGGCACACTCTGATGTTGTGCTTAGGTTGGCAAGTGAGGTCATGATCCATGGCTGGATCCCATAACCCTGATCAGCTGAAAGAGAAAATGAGTGTAAATATTTGGATGTTGGTTGCACCTTGATTATCACTTTGCATGGCAGTAGTTATCTTGGGTCGTCTGTGAATCATATGTGTTTCTGTTATCGTGTGGGATCCTAGGCCTCTAGGATGTTCTTTCAGCATTGGGTAGTTTAATTATAAAAACTGGTGTTTGGCTGATTGACCGTATATCAGGGGTATATTTGTAAACTTGCAGCTCATTGTGTCTCTCCCATGCATCATTTCATGTGAAAGAAGTGTCCATGTGCTTTCATTGGAGGTGATATGATACTTCCACACACAGAATTGATTCCACTGTGGTGGTAACACGGTTGCACTATATGGCCTGAACATACCATCCAATTCAACATATGTAATAGCATGTGAAAAACAATAGTGAGGCCCTTTGATTTGGCTAGGTGACAATGTACAACACATCTCCATAAGTTGGCAGCACTGAAGTGTTCACAATTGACAATGCACAAATATCCCATGTGTGACAAGTTCAAAGCAAACCTATGTTTTGTGCCCTCACCGAGTTGGCTCATGTGCAAACGTGTATCCACACTACTGAACCTGCTCCAGGTAAGCTGGCTAACTTGGTTGTGGGGGTAAAGGTTTAAGTGTCAGAAGGCCCATGTGCCTGTACATCTGTTGGGTATATGTGTAATTGTCTCAATCCGTATGTGTAGCAGTGTGCACTTTGCAATATTGTCACATCAATATGTGTTCTTAGCACAGTCCACTTCCTTATTGGTAGCTGGCAATGTCACCACAGGAGTGATGTGAGATGTTGGTACTGCCTCAATGATTCCATGTCACCTTCATAAGAGTCAGCATCATCATGCTATGTGTCTCATGGTGTTTGACCTGTAGCTAAACACATTACACAGTCCTTACACAGTACCTATTGCTTGGAAGGGTGTGTGATTGAGTGTTATTGATGTGATATTGGAAGATTCATCTTCCAAGATGTACTGCCAGTTAAGGCCATGTCATTGTCACTGTGTGGTTTTAAATTGGTCCCTTGTGGCTCTGGGGTGGCATCTGTTGTTATTTGCATCTGCCATTTGTCCATAGGTGTGTATACCATTGGCTCAGGATAACAAACATGACTAGCAGTGTCACAACCTCAGTGTCTTCCTGGCCACGTGTCAATGTAGTGGTGTATGTGTTGTGTGCCCTACAGGGTTGCTGTGCTGTGTGTATAAAACTATGTTTCTGTACTTACCAACAAGTAGACCACTGCCATATCGTCCATCCTGGAAGTGTTGATTGATGGTGCTGTGGTGGAAGATGAATGAATCATGTACACTCCCAGGATACTTTGCCACGATGATGGTGATCAATCCCTGATGATCCACAATGGCCTGCACATTGATGGAGTGTGTGTGCTTCCTGTTGCGGTATAGATGTTCGGTTGCAGCCGGTGGCCCAATCTGTACATGTGTGCAGTCAATGGCACCAAGCACGTGTGGGAAGCCATTGATTTGATGGAGCCCTGTTTGGTCTCCTGCTGCTTCTGCTGTGTGTTGGGGAAGCTGATGTGGCGGATGTGAGGGAGATGATGGCATCCCATTCCTTGGTTAGGAAGGCAGAGAATGAGGGCTGTGAGATCCCGGCAACCATGGCACCAGTGGTTTGAAAAGAGCCACTTGCCAACATGTGCGGGACAGCTAGCAGCTTAGTCTCTGGTGGAATGATGTGGGGTGTCTGCAAGCTGGGTGTCAACTGTAGCTCAATGTGGCACAGCAGCTGGTGTATGGCTTGCCAGTTTAGTCTGCACCTCTGGATGATGTCATGTTCCCTGAGGCCCTGAAGGGTTGTCCTGGTCTGGAATATCCTCTCTTGCCTTCGGCGTTGCCTTTGGGGTCCCTGTTGGTGTGGTGGAAGCTGCTGTAGCTCCTGTGCTCTGCGTCTTTGTGCATTCTGGATGAATAGCACCTACATGCCTTCCTTTTGGAGCTCTGAGGTTGCTTCTGTGGGTTTTCCTTAAGCACTGGTGTGTTTGCCCCATTTTAACGCCTACCCTGACCCAGGCGTTATTTTTTTATGCAAATCAGGATGTGCGCCATTTTCCGACTCCCAGGCATGTGGGATTTTTGCGTGGTTGGATAAATATGGCGCACAGGTGTTTAAGTAATTTTTTGGACGGGAACGCCTACCTTGCATGTCATTAACACAAGGCGGTTTCACGCATCCAGAAAATGACGCACACTAAGATATTTTGACGTTAGCGGGGTCTAGCATCAAAGAATAAATATGGTGTTAGTTTTGCACTGAATTTGCGTAAAAAAAATTATGCAAATCTGGCGCAAGCAGAGTATAAATTTGGGCCTCAGTTTATTCTGATGGACAAAGGCCAATTGTAGGACACCTGAGAAATGTTTATCTGGTCACAAGACAGTGTTGGGTCTATGAAAATGAGGCTGTTATGTGTGTTTCAAAATTAGATTATCAAAAATACATTTATTAGTTATTGCAAAGTTTAGAATTCACTAGATTAGAAAATAATAATTACTGTTGAAGGAGTCACAGGACAAGGAGAAATCCCTAGTCAAATGCGTTTTATACAAATCACGTTAAAAAATGAAAGGGCTAGAGGTGTTGTTAGTAAATCAGTTAATATTTATTTGTAATTCTTTCCGCATCCAAGGTGCATCCTACACATGTTTTAGGGTTCTACCGAAATTGATAACAGTTTAATCAATTCAAGGAGCCGGGAACTATTAAAAAACAGTAATAAAACAAATAGATAGTGGGGTAAAAAGAAAGGACAGAGTCTCTCTCTCTACCACACAAGAGCTCTCTGGTGCGCAATGGTGCTTTTGCACACAACACAACCCCTGCCTCCAAATCTGTAAAATTCACTACAAATTTAAGGTTCTCTGTTGTAACAATACCCCCTATTTATTGGATCACCATTTGGATTTGTAGGAAAATTGAAGATCTTTCTTTGGTCTTAACGGTGATCCAATTAAAATGCTTTGTATTTGTTGGAATGCCTCTGCAGATTATAGGTCCTTCTTTAGGAGTTTGGAAGCAGGATATTATATCAATTTGCAAATAAACAGTTGCAAGATCTGTAAGTAACATATTGGTTTTAGGAATCTGCAACTCATTCAAGGCAAAGTATAGTCTTACCTGACAGGAGAATGGGTTCCCAGAGACTAAGCTCAGTCCTTTAAAAAGCCATTTCTGCTGCTTTCAAAAACATTGGTTTGAGTAATAAGCAAATCAAGCAAACCCTTATGGATTGCATAAGTACATAATGACCCATTTAGCAGGACATTTTGACTCTGGTAGAACTCTTGAGTGTCTCACAATTGGTGCTATGATGGTAACTAAGGTTCAGAAAACACCTGCACCCAAAAGCCCACCAATGCCTCTTAAAACTCTCTGTATTACAAGCAAAAAAGCAGAAATAAGCAGAACCCCAGAAAGTGAATTCTGAAAACCTATGTTGAAATTACTTCCAGGTCAGATGGTAAAAGAAAGTAGGTGTCTCTAATTCTAGTCTCTAGTGTGCCAAACACACCCCAAACCAATGACAACAGACCTTTTTATGCGAGTCCCTGGTACAAAGCATTCCTGCTTACTCCTGCTATCAATATGAATCCTTAAACCAACAGGGACAAGTAAATAGCCAAATTGCATGTCCAGCTACAACAACTTCAGGGCCAGAAAGATATTAAGATCCATCACCTACAATCAACACATTGAGTCCCATCTTGAGGGTCTGGATTCAACAAGGGGATTCCAAACTCAAACAGAGAGAGAAATAGAAAAATTCAATCCTCAGCAAGGAAGTCCTTGTAGAAGTAAAAACTCTCCTCCAACAGGGTGTACCTCATTTTTGAGAAAAGATCCCCCCCGAAAGGACAACTGGTGACCTCCATGGGATCCTGTAAGAAATTGGGTTATTGGTTGAGTGGGCTGTTAACCCTGTTTAAGCAATAACGACAATCCCTGTCAGGGTGAACCACAAAAGTCACTAAATTAACCTGTGCTTAACCCATTGGTAGCCTAGCACAAAAGCAGTCAGGTTTAACTTAGAGGCAATGTGCAAAGTTTTTATGTAGCGCACAAAGAGCCATAAAGTGAAAACACAACAGAAGACAAATACCTACACAAGGTTAAAAAGATAGAGCACATTTTAATAAATGATATGACACCAAGACAACATATATCCTATCAGTGGAACAGGAGATATGAATTTTGAAAGATTAGGGTAAAAACTAGTGCCTAAAACATCAAAGTGCCAACCGCGGACATATAGCCAGCCAAGACTCGACCCACAAATGCGAGTATCTGTTGATCCTTATATTAGTTGGACACGAGGGGTGAATAATCTGCTGTAAAGGATGAATTTACTGGTGAACCCTTTTGTATAGGTCACTTAATACAAAAACAACTGAAGCATTTGCATCATTGCAGGCTTTTTATCTTTGCAGGCTCAACAATGGCAATGGGATTTGAACCCTAATCATCCCTGCTATTGAGACCTTAACCAGGTCCATTAATGCTTAGGGGAAAAACAACATACATCTCCATTATGTGTGCCAAAAATCTGGATTCAACAAGGGGATTCCAAACTCAAACAGAGAGAAAAGACAATTGTTAGGAGGACTAAAGTAGTTGTTTTACAGACCTCAGGAGTGTTATATTGTCCCAGTGACAATTGATTGTCAATTAAATACTAATGCCTACTAGGTCATAAACTTTAATAATATCCAAATCCTTCTTTTATGATCTAAATAAAAACAAGAAAGATTCTTATACATTCCAAATTTACCTCATGAATGTTACTATTAGAAATTGTGAGATCTTGAGTTTGTGGGCACAGCCGATCTACAACTTAAAATATGTTGCCTTGATTGTTTTCATCCAGTTCGTATAGTCAAACCTGAATGGGCCCCATTATTGATAGACATTGACTGCATTCAATGGGTGTCTCCATTAATTAACTTCATTAGTGTTTTTAAGGACTCAGACATACTGTTGTATTAACTATGAAAAACCAATAAATGAGGGAGCTGCACAACGAATTACAAAGCCCAATCAACTGATTGAAATGTATTTTCAGAGTGATCAAGGTCCTGACATTATATTTGCAATGTCAGAGGAGGAATCTGATCCCACTATTCATTTCAGTGAACATGATGTGATTTTGCTATTACAGTAATGAGTGGAGTTCATATTTAGAAGAGGATAGTGTGCGATTTGGATAAAAAATGCATAGACACATGTATGCCAACATCACCATTAATGAAGTTTCAATATCGTACAAAGTAAAGAATATCTGGGGCAGTTTTATATTCCAGTTCATTTAAATGATGCACAAGAACTGATTGATGTTGACCAAGGAACAAAGTTTTGTACGTGAGAAAACATTCCCACTGTTGTAGGAAAATATGTGGTTTCTTTTCTCTCTAACATTCAACAAGTTGACTTGGATTCTATCGGTTTACAAAACTCTCTGATTACTGATGCTCTTTACTAGTCACAGTGAGTAGCCGATCCCTTATCACTATTTTTGGTGTGCTGAGACACTGTTCATGACGTATATACATCTCATGCTATTTTACATTGATTAGATTAGTGCCTGTCAAATATTTCAGGATCAGTATAAATAAGCATTTTCCTTTGGGAACTTTAGGGTACATTAATAGCAGTAATGCGATTAGTCTTCCTAAAAGCTCTGTGGAGAGCTGGCAAGTTCTCAATCAATTGTATGAGACTGATGTCAAAGTATCCATCCAAAAATCTTAAAGATCACACTAGAAAGTCAATTTCTTGGGTCAGCAGACAACCCATTGGTTATATTTGCAATTTAAAAAGTTGAAGCTTTCTTCAACTTAAAAGATTCTACTTACTTGAAAGAAATGCAACACTTGCTCAGTGTTACCAAACACTGTTAAAGGTTTATGGAAGGGGATACAGAAATTGCACAGCCATAAATGAAGATCCTCAGAAATTGCGTACATTAAGAATGGGAAGCACCTCAAAGAAATGCTGTGCAGCTAATCATACAGAGAATAGAGAGTTCTCCTTCAAGATACTCTGACAGTTGTACTATACCAAGAATGACCAAACCTATAAAATTGTTCTTTGCTTATGATCTTTTCATTAGTTGAGGAGTGATTTAACTCCTTTGAGAAGGCCTTGTTACCAACTGTATGGGTAGTTCATCATTTCTGCATCCTCATCTAAGGGGAGTTTGTAATAATACACCGTCCACTAACCTCTCCAATGCTTGCAAAGTGATAAAATCATATATGGTATTTGTTCTATTTTCACATGAACAGTTAGCAGATTGCTGTGCAATTGTTCCCGTGGAAGAAAGGTATAGGCAATTTAACATGCAGGCCTATTAATAATCCTTTTGCAAAATATAAAATGAGAGCTTGTGTAAGGGAACACCTACACTATATAATGATGGACGTTCCTTCGCCATCAAAGAATAGAATTCTTCATTTTTCTGCACGATATCTCATCCTGTGCTTACTCCAAGGCTATACACAATAGTTTACCTGATAGTGCCGGTCCAAAGAGTGCAATTTATACCTGCCACAGAGAAGACATATTATCAAGTCTGGACAGTTCTCAGAGCACCATCCTGTTTTATTATAACACAACAGGCTGTCCCGAAAATAAGTCAGAGGGGGCATTCCAGACAGCTTGCCATCTCATGCTGCATGCCTTTTGCAGTTTCTGATGAAACCTCATGCTTCTCTTTCATCTACGTGGGAGGACTGCCAGCAGACTTACAGACCTCTTCAGTACCCCTACACAGGCATGGGGATTAGGGTTCCTTCCCAAGGCTAGATGGGCAGATTAGGGCTAAAACTGCTATCTCTCTTATGTAGAAACTTAGTAATGTAGATAGGGATATAAGGGACACTATTGTGACAATATGGTGGGACTCTGTGTTTCACTTTCTATGTCACTGTTGTAATAGTGTTGTGTTTCATTATCTCCATAATCGCAATCCACACCTTTTTACATAGAATGCGGTTGCTTCAATAACACGTTTCTAGAACCAAGATCCTACTTCTGTTTGTCTTTGCATGTATGAGACTCATATTTGAGAGAAAGGGGAATGATCTGTTCCACGTGACCCTGAGGAGTCTGAGTGCCCTGAGATAAACTGCCACAAATCACTTCCACCTCTTGGTATTGGTGAGGTGCTGCTAGCTAGTCGTAAGGGATAGTCTCATAGTTGTCACACAGTGTGAGAACGGACTCAGTCCCTCATAGTCTGTGGTGCAGTTGTCCAAAAAGCCAGCAGTCTCATTACTACAGTGAGAGTCTATGACAAAATTGTGGCTGGTTAAGTTAGTGGTTAAAGCATTGAACCTCAAAGTAGTCAAGTATTGGAACCATTGCCAATCTACAAATGCCAGTCAAGCAAAAAATGTAATAAATTATTTATTGTAACAGGCTCTCACTATGTTCAATATGGACTTGTTGAGTTTTTGCCTTACTGGATATACAGAGGTATGCTCTGTTTAAATAAGATTCATTAATGCATGGGAAGCTGATCCAAGTCATTGATGACCTGGTAGAATATAAAGCCTTTACTATCTATTGGAGAAATTTAAGGGACACTCCTAGGTAGTAGGAAACCATAAGGTCAGAAATTATGAAGCAGATAGATTGGATAATAAGGATGCAATGCATGGACAATATACTCTCCTGGATTATCTTTTAAGTGAAAATCAAACTTCTGCTGTGACCCCCCCCATCTTGGGATAGAAAGGAGAATGAGTTATCCACTGTTCAGATGATCCTTGACAGTACACATGGAGATTTCATTAAAACACAAGAAAACGATCCAGTAATTGGCCTGTTTTATAACTGCATCCATGACTTCCAAACCAATCTTCCAACCTCATATGCCTGTGTAGGGGAAGTGGAGATAATGAGTGCTTTTTAAACTTTAAAAGTAATATAAAATACAAATTGATTGTTGGTGTGCAAGCACCAAGGCCCTGATTTATACTATTTTTGCACCGCATTTGCATAATTTTTTTACACAAAAGCGGTGCAAACTTGCAAAATACAATTGTATTTTGTAAGTTTGCACCACTTTTGCGTAAAAAAAATGACATTAATGTGGCGCAAAAAAGTATAAATCAGGGCCCAAGTGCGATAAATTCAGTAGGTATCATGAAGGATCATGACCACTCAGCAATTACAGCACAACACCAATGTGCTAAAATTAAATTTGAGATTTTAGGAGAAGCTGGTTATTGATCCTTATTTAGTTCGTGATATTGAAATTTATTGCAGAGGCTATTCAGTTTGTGCTCAGTTTCAGCCCAATTCACCCCAACATTGAATGTCAGAGGTTTACCTCTACCATGCTTTGACCTCTAGAATGATTGTATTGGAGCTGTAATTGGGCCCACCCGAGGGAGAAATATATGCTCAGTTTAATGTGCTTATTCACAAAGTGAACAGGATGAATTCCATCTCCAAATTTTACAGCAGATGTTGCAGCCCTTTTGATTATAAACCACATTTCCTCAATATCTTACCTGTCACACAGTTTGGAATCATTCAGAGGGAATCATTTTTCTCTCTTCATTCATGTTGACTCTGTACTTGGTGGGAACATAATGCTGCTATCCTGGGCATACAAACTGTTGGTATTTTAGCTGCCAATTATGCAGCTCTTATTTTATAAGTTTAAAAAACAGTATTTAATCTTGTCAAACATAACCATTGGGTTTTTATTTATTTATTTGATTGCACTATCACAGGGCAGCTGCAGGAGTCCCTCGACCCCCTTAGGACTTTGGCCTTGTTCAGTGCTGGTGCTCAGACGCCATTTTGGTTGGCGATCTAGTTGCTTTTTCCAGGCTCGGCATTTAATGTGCCTGGGAACGTGGATGTGCAGTGAATGCGTGCAGTGGGCGCGGTGCTGATGCACCAAAGGCAAACCTGTCTACTCCCGTCCATGCCAAGGCCAGGCCACGGGCCAGGACTCCTGGTTAAAATGTAATTCTAAATTACTCTATGACCCAGCTGTTGGACCTCAATATAGGTAGGTCTGTATTGTATAATATTTGTAATCTCTGTCACAATGCTGATGTTCTCCATAGCGCTCATTGTAAATGTGTTTGTTAGGAGAACTCAATCTCACTAAAAGGGGAAGTAGAGACCTTTTGTTCCCCTCCTCCTTCATCTAAGAAGGAGTTTAGAACTAACTGAGCTTAGCTAAACACATGTTCTCTTATTTATCATAGGATGGGATTTTTATAATCATATGAAAGACCATCTGCCAGATTTGGCTCTTTGACCAAGACCTGAGCCTTCACTTGGCTAAGCCTCTGCCTGTTGGTTACTCTATTATGAGACTAGACTAGACTAGTTGGTAAACAGGGGGAAGCCTTTCAGCAGTGTTTAGAGATCACCTGCAAATGCTATGCAAACCTGTAACTGTAACTGCATGTGATGCAATGTTTTTAGGTGCAAATTACCCAACCGATCTTTTTTTAATAGGCTATTGGTTTACGAATCGCCTGGTCTAAAAAATAGTTTTTTAGAAAACCTGGGGAACATGCTAGAATCATTTGTGCAGTATGCAAATATTATCATGTAGGGTATTTTAATGTCCATTGCAAGGACATGAATAGCAACAAGACTGAGGGGGTGATTCTAATTCTGGCGGGCGGCGGAGGCCGCCCGCCAGAATTCCGCCCCCATAATACCGCTCCGCGGTCAGAAGACCGCGGAGGGTATTATGAGTTTTTCCCTGGGCTGGCGGGCGGTCTCCAAAAGACCGCCCGCCAGCCCAGGGAAAAACTCCCTTCCCACGAGGATGCCGGCTCGTAATCGAGCCGGCGGAGTGGGAAGGTGTGACGGGTGCAGTAGCACCCGTCGCGTATTTCAGTGTCTGCAAGGCAGACACTGAAATACCTTGCGGTGCCCTCTTACGGGGGCCCCTGCCGTGCCCATGCCATTGGCATGGGCACGGCAGGGGCCCCCAGGGGCCCGGCGACCCCCCCTACCGCCATCCTGTTCATGGCGGCTTTCCCGCCATGAACAGGATGGCGGTAGGGGGGGTCAGAATCCCCCATGGCGGCGCAGGGAGACCGCCGGTTTACCCTTTCTGACCGCGGCCAAAGCGCCGCGGTCAGAATGCCCTGCGGGGCACCGCCGGCCTGTCGGCGGTGCTCCCGCCGACGCCGGGGTTAGAATCAGCCCCTGAGTTTCTTTTGGATATTTTAAATAGCTTCAACCTCTCACAACTGGTGAATGTTCGCACACAAAATGCAGACCATGTATTGGATGTCACTTTTGCTAACAATCCAGATTTGAAGGTTTGTGACATAGGGCCAGATGTGGGTAACGTTTTGCATGGCACAAACTGCGAAATTCGCAGTTTGTGCCATGCAAAACGCGCATCGTGATGCACATTCCCATTTTGCAAGTCAGTACCGACTCGCAAAATAGGAATGCGACTCGCAAATAGGAAGGGGTGTTCCCCTTCCTATTTGCGATTCGCACCACGATGCAGAATTGGTTTGTGACCGCGAACGCGGCGCAAAGCAATTCGCAGTTAGCACCCATGTGAAGTGGGTGCTAACTCATTCGCAAAAGGGAAGGGGACCCCATGGGACCCCTTTCCCTTTGTGAATGGCTCTCAAAATATTTTTCAGAGCAGGACACTGCCTGCTCTGAAAAAATGAAACAAAATGGTTTCATTTTTCAGAGTGTATTGCAACTCGTTTTCCTTTAAGAAAAACGGGCTGCAATAAAAACAAAAAAAAAACCTGCTTTATTAAAAAAGCAGTCACAGATATGGTGGTCTGCTGTCGCCAGCAGGCCATCATCCCTGTGAGGGCAGGGAATCGCAAGGGGGTCGCAAATTGCGACCCACCTCATTAATATTAATGAGGTGGGTCTTTGCGAAACCCTTGCGATTCGCAGATGGTGTCAGGGACACCATCCTGCATATGGGATTGCGACTTGCAAATTGCGACTTGCAATCCCGTACTTACCTACATCTGGCCCATAGTTCCTACAACACCATCAGACCATAAAATTGTTAATTTTAGTCTTGTATCTACTTATTCTACCAATCAGACAATTAACCTTATGCAAAAAATGATGCAAATGTGGCGCAAGGAGGCGCTAGGCCTTGTAAATCTGGCCTAAAGTGTTTCTTCAACATCTCTTTTACTGAACTCCTGAACATAAATTGATTAATGCCTACATAAACTAGGTGCTTGGAGAAGAGGCAACACATTTGCAGCATACTTTTGCATATGCCAAACTCCACTCAGAGTACTAAGACACAATATAACATTAAAACTACCAAAAAGGAGTATCAGATGAGTGACAAAATACATATGTGTATCTTTAGGAGAAACCAGAAGTGGAAATTCCTCTCCCTTTGGAAAGGACTGTTTCCTATTATTGGTAGGATCTTTGAATGGTATAAAGTTACTCACTAAAATGGATGATAAGGCAGAGGAGAATTGGGTTATAACACCAATCAGAATAAAAGATTCTTTCCCAGGTACCTCTTACAGAAATTGAGATATTCAAAGCCTAGAGTCAGATGCAGAACATAGTTCATAACTACCACCTTTATGATTGGATTTTTAAACTTTAAAGTTAAATAAAGGATTTTCTAAAAACTGTGGCCCATATTTATACTTTTTGACGCAAAACTGCGCTAACGCAGTTTTGCGTCAAAATAATTAGCGCCGGCTAACGCCATTCTGAATCGCCATGCGGGCGCCAAATTAAAGCAATGATGTTAGCCGGCGTTAGCCGCCGGCGCTGCCTGGTGTGCGTTGAAAAAAACGACGTACACCAGGCAGCGCCGGCGTAGGGGGATATGGAGCTTGGGCGTGAAAAAATGGGGCAAGTCAGGCTGAGGCAAATTTTTCGCCTCAACCCGATTTGCGCCATTTTTTTCCACTCCCAACCCCCATAGAAATGACTCCTGTCTTAGCAAAGACAGGAGTCATGCCCCCTTGCCCAATGGCCATGCCCAGGGGACTTCTGTCCCCTGGGCATGGTCATTGGGCATAGTGGCATGTAGGGGGGCACGAATCAGGCCCCCCTATGCCACAAAAAAAAATAATAATAATAATACTTACCAGAACTTACCTTAATGTCCCTGGGATGGGTCCCTCTAGCCTTGGGTGTCCTCCTGGGGTGGGCAAGGGTGACAGGGGGTGTCCCTGGGGGCATGGGAGGGCACCTCTGGGCTCCTTCCGAGCCCACAGGTCCCTTAACGCCTGCCTTTTCCAGGCGCAAAAAAACGGCGCAAAAGCGGCCGTACGTCATTTTTTTTGACCTGCCCACTCCCGGGCGTGAATTTTGCCCGGGAGTGTAAATACGGCGCACATGCCGCGGAGTCACTTTTTTAGACGGGAACGCCTACCTTGCATATAATTAACGCAAAGTAGGTGTCCACGCTAAAAAAGGACGCAAACTCCATGGACCTTGGCGCTAGACGTGTCTAACGCCAAAGTATAAATATGGAGTTACTTTTGCGTCGGAATTGCGTAAAAAAAAAACGCTGCAATTCCGGCGCAAACGGAGTATAAATATGCCCCTGTAGGTGCAAATAATCCCAAAATCCTGCCTGAAAAGTAAAAGACAGATAATTATTTTTTTGTTTTCTGTCTACAGAAATGTTGAAACAACAATAAGGCGGTGGATGGGATGCTTGAATTGATCTCAGCCACTGGCAACCAATCAGCACAGCATCCAAATCATCATTTGTTGCCCTCCATGCCACCCCAGTTGGGACCCTCCCATATGAAAATCAGTCCTCAACATGCTCCAATGGAAACAGTCCAGCCTGAACTCCCAAACCAGGTCCTACCTGAACCAGAATACAAGCAACCTCGGACCAGTTTTGCCCTAAAAAGGGTTATTCAGCCAGATATAGCTTAATTCCAGTTGCACAGTGAGCATGGGACCCACATTTGGGCATACCTGTTGCAATTTGTGTGCCAACTTGAACAATAACAATGTGAAGGATAGAGTTCTTGAGTTGATCTCCGGCACTGCCAATCACTCGGTCTGCATCCCAATCCATTATTTCCAATCACCATGCCACCTCCGTTTGGACCCAGAAATATGCAAATCAGTCTTGACCCTACTCCAATGAGAACAGCCCAGTCGTGGTTTGCAAATTAAAGATGGATTTTGATGTAGCCCTGAGTAATTACCAGTGACTGAGATTAATTCAAACATTCCATACATCACTTTATGTATACTTTTGTATGTCACCCTAATTGGGATGGATATGCCCATACGTGGGTCCTGTGCACACTGTGACATGGAAGACCTGGCTTGAGAATTCAAGCTGGACTGTACACACTGGAGGAGGGTCAAGAATGATTTGCACATGCTGGGTCCAAGCTGAGATGACATGGAGTGCAAAATAATGATGGGTTGGGATGCAGTCCAAGTAAGTCTGCAAAGCAAGCTTTTTATTTGGTTAAATAAATAACCAGATGTAAAAGATGTAAAACAAGGTAAAAACAGAATAAAAGAACAAATACAAGCATGATATAAAACACAGCTGCACAGTTATTAAAATTCAAATAACAAATCAACCACAATAAACTACAATAAAATAAATTACAGCATAGCTACATAAAAACAGATCCTAGTACAGGCATGGTAAAACAGGCAGGTTAGGGCCAAGGCCCTCAAATCTTGACGACATTGCTTAAAAAATAACCCATGTTTACACAGGTATGAATGTCACCCAACATGGCTAAAAAGAGCATAGCTGGTCTTACTCGAACAACCGAGGCCCATATTTATGGTTGGTTAGTGTCATTTTAGCATTTTTGTTACGCTAAAACGGCGCAAACCTAATGCCATATTTATACTTTAATGCTAGACCCGTCTAGCATCAAAATCTTGGGCTTAGCGACATTTCTAGGATGCACTAACCCACCTTGTGTCAATGATCTGCAAGGTAAGCATTCCTGTCCTAGAGATGACTCTAACCCCTTAGCGCCATATCCATACTCCAGTGCAGAGAGGGCGCGCACGAAGTAGGCGGACCCAAATAATGGCGCTAAGACTGCTTAGCGCCATTATTTAACGCCTGGGTCAGACTAGGCATTAAGGGCCAGATAGGCCCATTTCCATGGTGAAACACTATGGAATGGGCACTAGGATGCCCACCCGAAGCCCCAGGAACACCCTCACCCACACCAGAGGGACACCACAGGATGGGGGACCCCATCCCAGGTAAGTTTAGGAAAGTATTTTGTTTTTATTTTTAGGTGTGCCATTGGGGGCCCCTGGCATGGGCCCCCTTGCCTGGCACCGGTTTCAATGGCCTTGCCCAGAGGACACTGGTCCCCTGTGCTGGCCACTGGGGTGGTAGGCATGACTCCTCTCTACACTTAGACAGGACTCCTGTATGTGGCTGCTTGTGTATCAGGAAATGACACTAGGCTGGTTAGCAGCATATATTTTGCCACTATCCAGCCTAACGTCATTTCTGACCCACTACCTCCGTAATCCCTAATGCCATCTCTGTCCGGCTAGCGTCTGTTTTCTAGATATTAGCCATTCCTTAGCGCCATCTTGCATCATTCCATAAGGATGACGTCAAGATAGCCCTAAGGATTGGGGTTAGCCGGCGTTAATATTTTTGACGCAAAACTGCGTTACTGCAGTTTTGCACCAAAACACAAGTATGGGCCTGAGCCTTTCTCAAAATAGACACCAGAAACTTGTTCCTTGGAAGAGTGTATAAACTACAGAACATTTCAACATGCAAAATAGACTGCACTGAAATGTTGTCGCACTCACAAGGACCTAAAAGGACGTCCACGGCCCAACCTTTAGGAAAGCTTACCAATGGGAAAAAAGAGTTCTACCTGAACCTGGATAAAAGCTGACAATGGTAAGTATTTTTTATACAGGTCAAGTATGGTTTTTATAAAGTTAACTGTTTTAATCAAACAATAGGCCCGAACAGATGGTTTGCAAAGTTCAGCATCCTCTCTAGTGGCCATAAGACCCAGCAGAAAGTTATGTTCGACACACTAATAATCATCTTTAACGATGTCTGCGTAAACAGACTGGGGCGGCCCAAGGCTGTGAATGAGAAATTCATGTAATTCAGCCAGGAAGTAGCGTTATAATTGTCCAAGGAAACACAGCCCGTAATTATAAATTTTTTTAGTATTGGCTGGCTCTTAAGCCAAGTTGAGAACCCAACGTAATAAAGGTCTGAGTTTAATGGGGTCTGAGATATGGATAATAAAAAAATTCCTCATGCATGCCAAGTGTAGAAGAACTCTGGAGAACACCCAAGAGCTGAATAAGAAACTTGTTTTCCTCCAGCTGCGTTAAGCCACATTCATGATACCCCCAAAGGTTGCTGCCATAAATACTGGCAGAGACACACGTAGCTTTATACACATGGGTCAATGCTTTGACAGGTTTCCTACCCATCCTTGCACTAAGGTCCAACACCGCTCCACAAAGTCTGACTTGTGTGAGTTTTTTTGATTGAGGAGTAAGACACCGGGAGGATTTGTCATCAAACAGGATGCCCAGATAGTTTAAAGCACAGACTTGGGTAATCCTGGTTTGAGACAGAAATTGCTCCTTAGTTTGGAGACAAAAAGTACAGATGATGGCCAAAATCCTGAACAATGCCCAACATTCACCCCCAGTCACAAAGATCTGGGTTTAATCCATCGTTTTTTGATCACCACACCACCCCAGTTTGGACACCGTCATATGCAAATCATTCTTGACCCTGCTCCCCATGGGAACAGTACAGACCGAACTGCCAGGCCAGCTCCTCCCTGGACCAGAAAAAAAGCATCATAGGACCGGTTTTGAGGTATCACCCCTCATCAGCCAGGCCAGCTTGAATCAAGAGGTGCAGTGAGCATGGGACCTACGGATGGGCATACCCTTCCCACTTAGGGTGACAAAGGCAAAAAGAACTGATGATGGATGGAATGCTGAACAATGCAAACATTGACACCCCAGTTTGGGCCCAGCAATATGCTAATCAGTCTAGAGCCCGATCGCCATGGGAACAGTCCAACCCGAACTGCCAGTCCAGGTCCTCCCTGGCCCGGAAACAAGCATCATGGACCGGTTTCGGGGTTTCACCCCTCATCAGCCAGACTAGCTTGAATCCAGCAATTACTTTGGGAATAATAAAAGAAAAGGGAGGGGGAATCGCAACCTGGAGACTAATATTAGAGGTAGATAAACTCTTGCTATCATCCAAAGAATACATTAGGAAGAAGTGGTCAAACTATTGGACTCCTGTTATGACCGGAGCCAAGGTAAACATAGGGTCCTCAGCCAAGAGAGAGTGGTATAGGACTCTCCAAAAGATGACACAGTCGTTGGTGTCACTGACGCAGACCTACTCATTCCAAATCTTGTCCTTAAGGGACTTCTTTCTCTCCTTCAACACCCTCTTAGATTGAGATCTTAAACTCTGTATCACCTCCTGTTTCTCGAGCAGGATTTAAGTGCTAACTTTAATGCACCCAGGACTTTACAGAATTATTGGTTAAACCACCAGGGGCTTATTGGTGGCAGGGAATCCTAGACTTGGGGCAGTGAGGGTGAGCTTGACCCTGGCACAAAAGGCAGAGAAAGCTGTAAGGAAGCCTTCAGAAAAAAGATCAGGGTTAATACAACACTCAACCTTGGTACTGAATTGATCAAAGAGGGAGCCACAAAAATTGTCAGAAACAATTTTGGCCCACCTGATCTGCCTCACCTGGTCTGAAACAGTCAGGGACAAGGGTTGAAGAAGGGAGGCACTGACTCTGATATGTTAGTACTAGCACGAGTGCATTATGATCGCTCCAATCAGACCATTTACCACAATAATCCACCAGGCAGAAAGGAGAGAAAAATCAATTAAAATATAGTCCACAATGGGTTCAGTCTCTCTCTTGACGTAAATCAGGGCTGTCTGGATGCTGGGGATAACCTAGTTCTGTGAGTTGCTCACGTTAAGGGTAATGATCAGAATGGGGAAGTGGAGACATATCTACTGCTAAGGGATCACGTAATATAAAACAAGGTCCAGCGCAAGGGTGGATGTTAAAATTAAAATCACCCGGGACCACTATTGAAGCATTTCTAGCCGAATTTGCTCCCTGAGAAGTTAGATGATTCTTAAAAAAGGCATCTACCTTAGTGATGAGATTGGAATGAGAAAGGTTGTCGTAAGGGTTATAGGCATTCACTATCAGCATCAGGGAGTTATGGTAAAAGGTTAATAAGACTGGCCCTATGTGAGAACAATTTGTCTCCATTTCAGTCACTACACAGTAAAGAGCTAGGGAGATTAAGGTGCACAACTCAGCCTTAGTTTTCCCAGATGAAGAGGATAACGCAGGCCAGGAAAAATGGACAAAATTAGCTAAAAACTGAATGGTTTTAAAGGACTGAGGGCCAGATTTACAAAGCTCCTGCGCCCCTTAGCGCCACATTTACAGCAAACTTTTTGTCGCAAATGTGACGCTAAGGGGCAACTACCATAGCTTCATATTTACAACGTGGTGCATATTATATGCATGATGTATGCAAAGGGGGTGATCCCTCGTTAGAGGGTTGCTAAAAATGGCCCAGTGGAATCTACAAGTTTCCATTGTGCCATTTCTAGAATCATTTTTAACCCCTGCTTAGAGCAGGCATTAAAAGGACGCACCCATTAAATTCAATGGGCCTCCTTGCACTTTGCTGCACTAGCATCAACATTTTTGTTGCTTGTGCAGCAAAGCGTGGCAATAGCGTCAATGGGCCTCTGAACACTATATTGGATTAGTGTCATCTTTTTTTTATGCTAATCCAGTATAGCGTTACAATAGCGGCAAAAAATGAAGCTATTGCCCCTAACATGCACCATGGTGCATCGTATTGTAAATAGAGCGCTACCATGGTGACGTTAGGGGACGCAAGAAAAGTGGCACATTACTAGTGATGTGCCACTTTCTTGTAAATATGGCTCCAAATTTCCTGAAAAAGCTGAAACATGAAATGGTTTAATAAGGTGAAGCCAATTGGGGTCCCTAATCTGGTCCATGGGATAAGTTTGCCCTTCCACATCTACTTCTAATGACCTCTTAGACCCCTGTTCAAGACTGGGTAGTCAATCCACACCCTCCGGGGAACACAAAGGCTGGAAACTGTTGGAAACAGTTAAAGTAGCAAAGAGCTCACTAACAGGCCAATATGAAGGCACAGAGGGGCATGGGGGAGTCTAGAAAGATGAGAGCTATGCTGTTTTAGACCAGGGGAACAGGGCAAGTACGATGTTTCCACTGATGCCTACCAGGTGTAGCTTGAGATGGCTGAGGGGTGCAAGGTGCAAAAAAAAAAACACTCATCATGAAATTCTTTCCTGATTTGTAAAAAAAAAAAAAACAAGGGCCCCAATCCAATGCCTGATTCCACTGGGCCTTGGTGTGAGGCCAGAATTCTTGCAGCAGCCCCGTCTATTTTTAAAATTTGCCACAATGCAGCCCCCCCTTGCACAGTTTTGGGCTTCGACCCACCCAACCCACTCTACGGACCATGTTTATCTGTTAGTAAATGCAGCAATACACCCCTACCTTCCTAGAGAGCCAGTGAAACACTTGGGCATATTTAATTTATTCTTGGGCCCTTAGCGCCCCCTAACACCACCATGCGTGCACCATACTTAAAATACGGCTTACCATGGCGGTAGTTAGGGGACTACCGTCAAAAATTGTTACGCTAGTCCGAAGCTTTTCAGGATTAGTGTCAAACATTTTGACACTAATCCTGCAAAGCACCCAGAGGCCCAGGGTAACCAATGGAAGCGTCCTTTTAACGCCTGCTCTGAGCAGGCATTAAAAGTGCCAAAAAAATGACGCAAAAAAATCTCTTCGATTTCCTTTTTGATATTTTTTTGGCCCCCCTAACGGGGAACACCCCCATTGCATACATTATGCCTGGCAAAGGCATAATGTACCGCAAAGAGTTACAAAGTGGTCAATGCATGCATTGCGCTACATTGTAAATATGGCAAGGCGTTTTTGGCCTTTTAACACCACAATAGCCTAAAACATTTCGCTAATTTGGCGTTGGAATCACGCTAGGGGCTCTTAAATATGTCCCTTTGTTCCTGAGCTGATAGAGTCCTCCATGGTATCTGGGGCAATTCGGGGCATGTTCAGGATCAATGAGGTTACACCTATGGGCAGTTACCTTTGGACAGCTCACCACCTGAACAACGGAATAGACCTCAGTGCGCACTCTGGACTGAGTGTTCCTTGTGATGGAAGGGGCCTCGGCGGAAGCATTTGAAGGGCCCATTTGCACAACTAAGGGACCTCCTATCTTTCGGGCCTAGGAACAAAGGGTAAACCAGTAGCATCCGTAGGGACCATGGAAGCCACATAGAAAGGGGCAGGTGGATGAGCCCCCCCCTGCAAGGAACATCCAATGTTGAGACCCCAGGGGCAGAAGGGTCAACTGAGTGAGGAGGGTGGGCATTAACAAAAGAATTGTCAATACAGCACTCTACATCCTTAAACTTAACCAAGTGATCATTGTTAATATTAACAAGGTTCAACATCCTAGTGTTCATGAAAAGCACTACATCCTTTACAAGCTTTAATTAAGTACCTAAGTGTGTAACTGTTTTTTTTTGTCCAAGTAAACAATCACAATAAACAATATCAGCATCAACATGTTCCCCCTGCTGGCTACTAGAACTGGATAAAACAGTTAATGTGGGGACATGGGAAAGAGGGGGGTGGGAAGAGATAACCTCGAAAGCCTGAACAGGCAAACCCCCAAATGGCAAGGAATCCAGGGTGGGGATGGTTGGATGGGAAGTAGATGTGATACGCCTACTCATAGTTCCAGGCTCTATTGCTATAGATGGCCCAAGACCAGATGAATCAATGTCACAAGGGCCGCGCTCCTGGGCAATAACCTTCTCCTTATAAAATTGGGTCATTTTAGTTTTTGCATTCCTGGGAGCAGACATCACAGAGACTGAAATCCCACTGGTACCCATGTCCTCGACTTCAACAGTGAGGTCATCAGTTACTTGAAGGGCACAATTCTCAGCAGTATGACACCTTGCAGATTTAGGTCCTTTCTCTGTGCTCTGGGGGTTATCAGAAGCTTTATCCTTTCCCATGCTAGTAAAGGGTGCAAAGGGGATAAGCAGAAGGAAGATAAGGCAAAGCAGTCAAGCAAACAGATGATGTATAAATCAAAACACTCCTAGGCTAAAAGGAGACGGCCAACAAGGGGAAGGCCTACCTGGCAAAGAGTCAGAACGACATCTAGGGCCAGGGCCAAAGGGGGTGGCCCTGCCCTGCCTCTTCTTGGTGCTGATAGATGCAGGACCGGCTTGCCCTTGACCTGTGCTTTGCCCAGGCACATCCCGTGTTGAGGGAGTCTCCTGTGCACTATATAGCACTGATAATGCAGGTGAGGCAAAGCCTGAAGGCCTCCTCCTCTGCCCCGTGGCAGTGTGGGGCTTGTGGTCCCTCGCTCCTTTGGCAGCGTTTCAGTATCCCGCACTGCAGGAATCTCCTGTACACTATATAGCACTGATGATGCATGCAAGGCAAAGCCTAAAGACCTCCTCCTCAGCCCTGTGGCAGTATGGGGCTTGTGGTCCATAACTCCTTTGGCATCATTTCGGCATCCTGTGCTGTGGGAGTCTCCTGTGCACTATATAGCTATGATGATGCAGGGAAGGCAAAGCCTGAAGACCTCCTCCTCAGCTCCGTGGCAGTGTGCAGTTTGTGGTCCCTCGCTCTGTTGGCATTGTTTTGGCGTCCCACGCTGCAGGAGTCTCCTGTGCACTATATAGAGCTAATAAAGCAAGTGAGGCAAAGTCTGAAGACCTCCTCCTCAGCCCTGTGGCAGTATGGGGCTTGTGGTCCATAACTCTGATGGCAGCGTTTGGGTGTCCCATGCTGCAGGATTCTCCTGTGCACTATACAGTGCTGATGATGCAGGTGAGGCAAAGCTTAAAGACCTCCTCCTCAACCCCGTGGCTGTGTGGGGCTTGTGGTCCCTGGCTCCGTTGGCAGTGTTTCTGCATCCCGTGCTGCAGAAGTCTCCTGTGCACTATATAGCCTGATGATGCAGGTCAGGCAAAGCCTGATGATTTCATTCTCAGCCCCATGGCAGTGTGGGCATTGTGGTCCCTGGCTCCATTGGCAGCATTTCGACGTCCCACACTGCAGGAGCCTCCTGTATGCTATATAGCGCTGATGATGCAGGTGATGCAAAGCCTGAAGAGCTACTCTTCAGCCCCGCGTCAGTGTGGGGCTTGTGGTCCCTGGCTCCTTTGAAACGTTTCGGAATCCCACGCTGCAGGAGTCTCCTGTGCATTATATAGCACTGATGATGCAGGCGAGGCAATGCCTGAAGAGCTCCTCTTCAGCCTCGTGGCAGTGTGGGACTTGTGTTCCCTGGCGCTGTGGCCAGCGTTTCAGCCTGAGTAATTACCAGTGGCTAAGAGTAATTCAAGCATTCCATTATTCTTTTTTTGCATACTTTTATAGAAATATTGAGCTGCTAGTAAACTGGGCCATCTTTTTTATCTGACTATGGGGCAGTGGATGCTGGGACACTGGTTCAGCCTATATTATTACCCAGAGGTCCAGAGATTGAAAGAAGACATCTGTCCATCAAGACAAAGACCCTAGCACTGTAAAAAATGATAATGCATGTACTCTGGTTTTGCTATGCTGTAATTTACAGAGATATAGACGGCTATTTGCTAGGAATATTTTGATACATGAATTATTATCTCATTTGCTCCCCGCAAGATCATTAGTTTATACCTTGATCTAAAGGCAATAAGAATATCTATGGTGTATCTTAACCATGAACATCACTGGAGTCGGAACACTATAAGGATGATTATTGATATTCATTAATAGGTGTAATTAACCTCTTTGTCAGCTTTGAGTGGGGGAATAGATCTCTACTTCAGGCGAAAAGATTGAGATGTTCTTATAGCAACTCCGAAGATGTTATCCATTGCAATATTTATTTTTTTATATTATCTGATTTGATTCTTTGAAAGTTCTCTTAATACCGGAACTGTACCTATATCATATCAGCAAATCTCAAAAAGTAGCATTTAGTTCCATTCAAGGGATAATTCTTCAAGCTACCCCTTTAACATATACTATTAGTCTGCATAGATTTCTCCGTTAAGTTTGCCTTTCTTGTCTCCATGCTCCCAATAAAAGAGGATACACTTGAGCTGCAGGAATCTGTGAAGCTTCTCAACGGAAAGGCATGAGATGGCTATATTCACTTGCTGTGCACAGCCCAAATCATGCCACGTAAAAATGAATCAGAAACATACACTGTTGCATGTGAAGATGTGTTTGTACTGAACTGCAGGCACAGGTCTTATCCAGATGGAACAGCTACTAGTTTTGAAAGTGTTTTTGAGAAAGAAATATTTGCATCTGGAATACGTTTTACCCAAGAGCAGTACATAAACAATTCCGTAATGCTTGGCTCTGACAACTCTGGAGTCATTTCATTTGCAGTTTCATCGAGGCTTCATCAAAGTGGCTTCTAATTCCTAAACTGATTTGTGCATAAGAGCCTCCATGCGTTAACCTGTGCAGATAGAATTCTTTTTTTTTCAGGAAACGAGAACTAAATAGGACATCTGAGAAATATTTATGTAAAAATATCTTTAAAGTAATCCAACAATTTCATAAGAATGCAATATGTGCGTGTTTATTTATTATCTCTAAGGACAAATGTTGTGGGACTTTCTGGCATGTTTAGATCCCAATATATTGGTATCCATCCTGCTTAGAGTGTTGGGAATATGCACGTTCCCCACCATATTTTGAAATTAAAATATAAAAAATGATATAATCTGGTATTTGCAAAGTTTAGATTTTTTTCTGAAATTCTAAATACTGTAGAAGGAACCACAGGACAAAATTAAGACCTTAGTCAAAGTTAATTTCCAATTTATAAAAGAGGAGTGCTGGATGTGGTCTAAAAAAGTCAGTTAATATACATTTTAGTACTCTTAGGATCTAATGTGGAATGTACACATGTTTCAGTGTCGAAGCGAAACTGCTAATAATCCCATCAATTCAAAGAGGCTAGGTGCTAGGCAAGAGGAGTAATAAAACACACAAGTTCCCAAATCAGCCTATCAGCCAGTGAGATCCTTAAAGACAAAGATCAAACTACTCCAAGCTGTTCCTCAAGCCCGTCACCAAACTTTTGGATGTTGCACTTTTTCTGTTTTAGCAGTTCCTTTCCCATACATTTTAGGCAGATTGCAGACCTCAATGAATTTAGGGCAGTGCAAAGGACATGGTTATTTTGCTGTCATTTGTATCTCGTCCTTTAAGGTTTCATTATGGTTCTAATATCTTCTGAGATCTGAGTTAATTTCTCTCCTAGGATAAACGCAGTGCATTATAAAACACCTAAATTAAACTAAAAGTGGGATATAGGGAAAGGACACAGACTTTCCCTATGAAACGTTTTGACACACACAAACACTTTAGTCCACAATGGAAATTTTAGCAAACAACAATACTCCTTCCCACAGAAGAACCATTCCATACCTGACTCCATAATAGGCCGAAGGAATAAGCAGAAGAACTATCTCTGACAAATTGGTAGCTTCTGGGTGAAAGGCAGCTGATGTGTTTTTGAAAACAAGACTGAATGGGGATAATTAGCAGCTGCAATTTTACCTGTAACAAAACAACTCTTCATTCCATTTTCCATCTCCTGTTTTCTTTCTGGCATCTTCATTGGCAACCTTTTCTATTTTGAAAACGTTGGATCCATCGGAAATTGAGTGGCACTTTTCCAGGCACTTATCGTCTTCATGTCTGTGTATATTTTAAATGTCATTTGTTGTTACTTTTAAGTTAGCATTCTCTCCACTATCATGCTATTTTATTCTTGCGTTCCAATTGTAGTTTTATTCTTTTTGTATTTGGATCCTTTCAAGTTTGGTGGTTGTGTTTGTTTCTGACAGAGCATTAGTTCTTTTAACTTTTATGTTGGTGACAGTAAACTTGGGTTCCGGCAGCAGTCCTATGTTCCCTCATCCGCCTACACCTCTGTGGTATTGGTATGAAGGGAGCGTGGGCCAGCATCAGCTGCAGCCCATCTGTACAGGAGTAGGGGCCATGCTTCTTGTTCTCCCGATAAGAAGAGTGTCTGTCAGGCTGAATAGAAACTCTTTTTGCTCAGGTCAGACAGCCATGAGCTACAGATGAGCTAAATATGCTGGCTCCTGGCTTCCTGATCTGAACTTTGCCAGGCTGAGGACCCTACAGCCCTCTGTGAGTGACCACCTCAGTCTGGCTAAAGGGCCCTAAGGTTCTCCTCCTTGTGGCTAGGAGGAGCGTCACTGATAGCCTCAGACATAAGTACTACAGTTTTATGCTCTGAAGTGCCATGGGCCAAGTGACAATCAGTGACACCTTGTCACAGAGTGAGGTGGGGTCAGCAGTCTCAATGACCCCATCCCACTTTGTGATGAGTGAGGGACTGCTGCTTTTCTTCCTGGGACCTCTGAGACTCCCCTCCCAGAGAGCTGCAATGAAGGTAAGTTTTATGTTTTTTGACATTTGGTCCGTGTGTGTGTGTATGTATGTATTTATGTGTATTTGTGAGTGAGTGTTGAGAATCGGTGCATCTTAGCATGTGTGTGAATGCTTGGGTATTAGTGAGGAATGCAAGTGTGCTTGTGTGACCCCCCCAGGCCCCTCCCTGATAATATTACCAGTTGCCACTGGCTGGTGTTCCTCAGCAGAATGCCATCCTGTTAAGATGGTGGACCAGCTCTTTGGGGTATACTGAGCATATGCAGACAGGCTGCACACTTCTTAACTGTGCTCACTGCATATCTGTGCAGTGGGTGAGCCGCTGGCATGGTGAAGGTGCACTGGGGGAAGCCTGTTGGTCCTGGTCCACAGTGAGGTAAATACGCTGCCTGTTCCTGGGCAGATATACCCCTGGCATCCAGTAAGTTGTACAATAGCTAGAGCGAACTCTAAGACCTTGATAACGTATCACATACAGTTTTCTCTGACTACGACGGGCAATAGTTGAGGAGGAGACATGCATTGACTTGCCAAGGGGATAGTCTAGCAAACTTGGTGCATTTCAATTAAGCTCTCGTCAGCAAGATAAACGTGGCAGGATTGCCTTCAGTCGAATGTTTACAGCCGGCCTACAAAATGTCTGGTCGCTTCATGCCCACAGCACCTAATTAGCCAAGATTCTACAGGTCAGTAAATGGGACATTCTTTTTCTGAATGAAACTGCCTGAATGAGGTCTCAAGGCCAGAGTTTGCTGAGCTTCATCTGACACAGTTAAAATTCCTCTAGGGAAACTATGAAGGTCAAAAAGGTGGAAGTATTGCTCTTGTTCATCAAAATCTTTTTTCCAGTACTATTGCTGACACATATTGGGGGAGATAATGTAGAGGCACTGACCTGTGGATGTAATCATCCATTGAGTGTGCTATTAATTTTCTTTTACTTCATCATCCTTTTACTTCATTTCTTTTATTTACATCAGTCTCTTCTGTACAACCCCATAGTATGATTGTTAGTAAACCAGTTAATAAATGGTTTGAAAGTCCCTGAGGAGATCTTGCCTGCTGTATCAGAAGTGAGGACAGAAATGGTAATCATTATGAAACGATAACAATTTTGCTATATTAAACAATTGAAAAATACAATGCGATTTTTCAAGCAAAATCTCTATATAATTCAGATATTATTCATGCTGAATATTACTGTGCTAAAGATGGATTCAAATACATTAACTCTCTTATATCCCTGCAGTCCTCTTTATCCTCAGTCTGCCCACCACTAAGTTTTGTTCAAGCTTGCAAATCAATTTACATCCAAGATTTAAAACATTATCGGCAGTATTAAAAACTCTGTAATTTGTCTGTCTGATTTTCAGGAATTGAGGTCTCTGCCATCTCCCAACTTCCTGATCCTCCTACGGCTTAAATGAGGTCAAGATGTGAACATTTTGTTGAAGATGGTAGAATCGGTCCTTCTCTTCTGAACTCTTGTCCAGTTGCTTTCTTACAGTCTTGCTACTCGGATATTCTACCTATTCTGGTGGAGATTGGCAATTTGTCCCTCATTACTGTGTCTATTCCCTATGACTGGAAAATAAGATTTGTAAGCACGCTGCAAAAAACCTAATCTTGGCAGCTGGAAAGTAGTCAAATTGCCACTGCTGGATAAAATTAGTGAGTAGATTGTACACAGACACTTTGCATCCTTGCTGGAATCCGCTGGTCTTTTGGAATCCTGGCAAGAAGGATTCAGCCCTGCTAGTGGCACAGAATCTACCTTGGCCCTCACCTAAAAGAGTTAGGATCAATTGTTGATCAGGATGACTCTGAGGCCCTATTGTTACTGGAACTGGCCGTGGTGCAAATCATAACATCACGCTACTACGCCTGATAGAATTTGACCTAAAACATCAGATACTTGTCTGGTTCAAGTAATTTTTAAAAATCATAGCCAGGAGGTGGCTCTATGACTGTTTAGCTCTTATGTTCAAGGAATTTTTTGTGATACCACCTAAGGTTCGTTCTTCTTGCCTAGGCTCTTTAACATTTGTATCCCTCATTTGATGGCACTTATTAAATCCTATGGCTGCTCAGTTGTATCATATGAAGAAGATACCTAGATTACAATTCAATTGGATCAGCACTCACTTGGCTCTTCCATAGTAACCTAATTTGCTTCTAGCTGTCCAGTGCTGAATGCCACTAAACTCAATACAAATCATAGCTACAAAAGGGAGTTCCTTTGGGTAGGCAGAAACCCGGATATATGGTACAACTTTTTTGGGCCATCATTTTGGGTTCTGCACTGATGATGTCAACTTTGGTGGAATCTGTTAGGTCTACTTTGTTTCCGGGCATTTTATACTGTTACAGATTAAGGGTGTGGTCTCACCTTTCTTTGTCCATCCAAAGTATTGATCAAGGGGCTATGATTTATGTCACGACAGCTGCATGGTCAATTAGATATATATTTTTTTATTTTAACAGATTTTCATAGCTGTTTTTTAACTGAAACTAATGTAAAATTTTAATTTTCATTGAAATATGTTTAATTACTTTCAAAGAATTCTATACATCATTTTTTTAAATTAATATTACATAATAAAATGTTGTTTTTTTCCTTTAGGTAGGATCTTTCATTGCTAAATATTTTACAAAATAATATAATGTATGTAATATATTTAAACAAATTTAATGTTTGAATTAAAATGAATAGTGCTGTAGATTTGTTTAATCCCTCTGCTTTACCAAAGGGAGATATCCACCCCAGTGGCAGATATCTCCCTATGGTAAGTATAGGGAAAACTAAAAAAAAGTATATTAAACTTGAAAAAAATAGTAAAAAATATGTTCATGTTACATATTAATGTAAACATGTTTACATATTTATTTTATTGGTGCGACAAAATAAAAAATATGAAAGCACTGTTAACTTAATTTGAATTAAATAGTTTCTTAATTTAACTGTACTAAATTAAATGAACATTGTTTTTCTGATGTTTAAGTAACAAAAACTCACATAGATTAAAAATATGTTTTTGCTATGTATTGTTAATTATTAAAAGTGGTGTATGGAAATAAATAAAAATAATTGTATTATATTTAAACATAAATAAATTAATGTTACAATATTTTTTATTTAAAAAACTATTAAAATATTATAAAAAACTATAAAATTACAACATTAAACGATATTTATTTACATTTGTGACTATTTTAAATAATTGAATTTCATTTAACATTATTTCCTATGATGTTTTATTTGCAGTCCCTTCTGCCATTATTTTCTATGGACAGGTGTTGCAGTACCACTACTTGGACATGTTTGGTACTAACTTAATACAGCTCTGAGATAGAGTACCCTTACTACTGTGTCAGTCCTTCTTGGCTGCAGTAACTTTAGAAGTGCAGTTTGTGAATACAATTACTCTAAACCCATCACTAATCCCCCATAACCCCTCCTTTTGCCTCCCTTAACATCTCCCTGTTAGTAGTAAATATTCACCGTTTACCACCTCTCACCCTTGTCCTTCCCACAGTTACTACTAAAATAAATACTTACATGTGTGGAGACTATGCAGTAGGGACAGAGATCTGGAGCTTCCGCATATAGGTTTGTGGATAGCGTTTAACTGTACATTAGTAGAACTAGTGCAGCACGACTAATTGTACTCTAAAATGAAGTTTGTGAATAGGTACATTTGTGCAATAAAAGACATCACTGCCCAGACCAGATAGCTAAAGTAATTTGTCTTTTGTCTGTGGTAGCTTCTGAGTGTCGTGAGGATTTACGTCCTGCAAAAGGAAAGTAATGCACAAGAATTCACACCAGGCTTAATTATATTTCTGTGTGCAAGACTGAGTACACAATGTTAAAATGATCGAAAAAATGTCATCTAAGATGCAGTGTTATTGTGACAGCATCGGAAAATTAAGATGGACACTCTACATGAAATGGAACTTTCAAACACCACCAGAAAGGCCAATATGCTCAAAGGTTACTGCTAAGGTACTCCATCCCCAGGACCATCTCAGGTTTCAAACAAGTACAAATACTATTTACGTTAGCCTGTTCGAAAGAACAGGCATGATCCAACAACAGCACAAGATCAGGCACAGCTTTTCCCCAAGCAGCCACTAATACCTAAAGGCTATTCACAAAACTGATTGTTGCTGATCAGATAAAATCATACTAAATCTCTTAAGAATCATCAAAGACATATAAAGAGAACATTAAGCAGTTCCAAAAATGTTACAAATGAGGAGATGACTAGTAGAACCTAAGACCTACCAGTATGGTCGAAGGCCGGATACTGGCACCTCCAGACAATTGCAAATAGATTTGACAACACACACACACACATGCACGCACCAGGATACACACATGTACAATGGTCTGAAATGAAAGTAAATACAATAAAGCTTACTTTAAAAATACAAATGCACACATCTTTAAAAAATACACCCTGTGAGCCCTTCACGCCACTAAGGCCCATATTTATACTTTTTGACGCACAACCGCGCCAACGCAGTTGTGCGTCAAACATTTTACCGCCGGCTAACGCCATTCCAACACGCTATGCGGGCGCCTTATTAATGGAAAGACGTTAGCCGGCGCTGCGGACTGGTGTGCGTCAAAAAAAATGACTCACACCAGGCAGCGCCGGCGTATGGGAAAAGGGGGGTTGTGCGTCAAAAAATGGTGCACGTCAGGTCTGAGGCAAAATTCAGGCCTCAAACCGGATTAGTGCCATTGTTTTTGACGCCGAACCTCCATTGACATGACTCCTGTTTTAGCAAAGACAGGAGTCATGCCCCCTTGCCCAATGGCCATGCCCAGGGGACTTATGTCCACTGGGCATGGTCATTGGGCATAGTGGCATGTAGGGGGGCCCAAATCAGGCCCCCCTATGCCACAAAAAAAATCGGAAAAAAATACTTACCCGAACTTACCTTTACTTCCCTGGGATGGGTCCCTCCATCCTTGGGTGTCCTCCTGGGGTGGGCAATGGTGGCAGGGGGTGTCCCTGGGGGTAGGGGAGGGCACATCTGGGCTCCTTATGAGCCCACGGGTCCCTTAACGCCTGCCCTGACCCAGGCGTTAAAAAACGGCACACATAAGGCTGTGCGCCATTTTTTAAGGCCCACCCCCTCCTGTGCGTCAAAATGACGCCAGAGTATAAATAAGGGGCACAGGCCTTAAAGTAATTTTTTGGAAGGGAACGCCCACCTTGCATATAATTAACGCAAGGCTGGTTCCCCCTTCCAAAAAATGACGCACATGGTGGAATTTTGACGCCCACGGGGTCGGATGTCAAAGTATAAATATGGGGCAGGGTTTGCGCCAATTGTGCGTCAAACATTTTGACGCACATTCGGCGCAAACAGAGTATAAATATGCCCCTAAGTATCTACATGAATCCCATAACATCTCCAAGAGAAGTGCAGCTAAAAAAGCAACACAAACTCGTAAAGAAAATTATCTCTCGAAGTACAAAATAAATACAGCACATCCACATGCATCGATCTCACAAATGTACTACTTCACAAACGTGCTTATCCTGTTTGTCTAAAAACACACATATAATCACACGCACACAAACTCACCTGTGCACTAACTACCTAACACATATGTGTGGCAAACATGAGTGCACCAAAGTCAGGGTTATTATAAAGGGAAATGTATCATTTCCATTGCTGTTTTGAATTTGGCTTGCTTTGGCCTGCATAACCATAGTTTACACCCCACAACAACTTAATGGCACGGATAGCGTTGCTAATAATATTATATCTCCAATAAAAAAATGCAGCTTTCTTACACATTTGAAAGAGTGCTAGCTTTGCTTTAGCTTGAACCATATGCATTCCTAAATTGACCCTAGAAACTCAATAACATGGTATAAAAAGCTTAAAAGACTACCTTCTTGCCACTAGTATTTTGTTTATATTGAACAATTGCATCTTTAACAAAATGGCAACAAGTGATCCAGGTAGATCAGTCAGCATGCTAATAGCCTGCGAAGCACTGTAGATGGTCTTCATATAGCAATCGGCCGTGTCTTTGATTTTGCGGTCGGTAGATCATCCTTTGCTAACGGTATGCTGAATCTACTAATTTTCAACTAGTCGATATACACACTGTCCCGATCAGACATTGCACGCAGAGGCCACTGTTGTACGCACGCACTCTTCTACAGGAACTTAAAATATCTAGAGGTCTCATACTGGCTGTGGGTGCTGGCAAGCGCTGAGCATATATCGATCAGATAAGGAACACACGTGCACTATTTTTTCACAGTTTTAAGCTTTTATTTGTTTTTCTTTTAAATAGTCCCATGAGGTGTACACACTTATCCAGAGCCACCCCATATCTATAAATAAGAAATCATTCTTCAATTACTTTTAAGGCGGAGACTGCTGCCAGGCTGGGCTTAGCCATGTTCCTATGCATATTGTGATAACCTGCTCACACATTTATAGTTTAACTAGGTACCTGCAGCATTTAAGTGTGGTTATAGGCAAGGAAAACTTGTCGCTGGACATGCTGAAGTCAACCGTATTGAACTTGGTGAGCTCACTCCCTCACCACTAAAGCTTATATTAATTTATATGCTGACAATATTTACGTGCTGTATCATTATTCGAAGCCCTTTTTTGCAAAGAGCAATCATTCCTTTTGTACTAGTCATAAAAATAGAATGTTCTTGTGGCTATACTAGGTAGCACAGAGAGAAAAACAGCGTACCTATTGCTAGGACCACTGGATTTATGTGGCAGAGTAGTACCAAATTATGTGGCACGATTGACTAAATTATGCAGCAAGAAAAGTCAAATTATATTGCATAATGTGGTACATTTTGGGGTAGTATTACTTCACTGTTCTTTTGTCACTTTAACACACAGTAACGCTCTCTGGCCAAACATTTTCCCCATCATACAAGTAGCTATTAAAGAGCAATGAGCATGAAAGGATGTGATTTCAGAGGGCCTCATTACGAGGGTGGCAGTCTTGAGACTGCCAGCCTAACGGTGGCTGGCGGACCGCCGCACTCCAGGCAGTTTGATGTCCACATTACGACCCTAACGGTCAGACCACCAGAGAACTGCTGTCCCCACAAGAAACATGGTTCCTGATAAGCTGATGGCAGTCAGACTCGTGATCAGCCACCACGACTTGCACCGCCACCAACCACCGAGAACCGTGATCCTGGCGGTGATGGTGGTCTTCTGGCAGTCCGTGCCAGCATTGTAATCTGGAGGTCGGACCAATAAGATTGCGGCAGATGGACCCCTGTACTCGTAATTAGGCCCTATGTCCAGATCTGTTGTTAATTGTGACTCTTTCATATTGATTGTAAAAGATGATTATCTTCTAAGTTGCTTATGTTAGGTCAGCAGTTTGTATTGGTTAGTGAATGACTTACAGAAAGTTCCTGAGTTTGAGTTTTCATGCAATCCTGACAGGTGAGTGTTGGTATCTGTTAAATCACAGGTCTTTGTTTGGCAAAAGCATAAACCTTTCTTAAGATGACCTCCTTTTGTTGGATATGCATATTTTAAACGAATGAAAAAATAATTATATGATTGATTTGCTGTTTTATGTTCTTGCTCTTTTTTCTTGGCCATGGTATGACTCCAAAACCCTCATTACGAGGCTGGCGGCTCGCTGTGGCAGTGAGGACCTCTGCTGCTGTGGTCTTCCGACCGCCACATTAAGACCCAGGCGGTTAGACCGCCAGCACCGCTGGGATCCATGATTTCGATGGCTTGGCGGTGGCGGGGATCGCACTCAGCCAATGCAGTGCTGCATACAGCGCCGCCCCTCCTGATTACGACCTTGTTCTACACCAGGCTTTTCATGGTGGTTTTACCACCATGAAAAGGCTGACAGAGGACAGGTGCAAGGGTCCCAGAGGGGCCCATGCACTTGGCATGGTCAGTGCAGGGGTCCCCCTGCCCAGCACCATCACAATGTTCACTGTCTTTTGTGCAGACAGTGAACATTGCGAAGGTGCTGTGCCTCCTGTGGGAAGCAGTGTTGCCGCTGGCTTGATTATGAGCCAGAGACAATGCTGCCACCTGTTTCCCACTGGGCTGGCAGGCAGAAACCTCAGTTTCTGCCCGCCAGCCCAGCTGGAAACTCTTAATGGGTCCGGTGGGGAGGTAACCAGTGTGGTGGCAACCTCCCAGTTGGAAGTTTGGCGGATGGCGCAAACTGTCTGCCGAACTCCTAATGAGGTCCCTAGTCTTGCGTATTTCTTCATTATGGTTTCCGGCCTTTTTGGGATCATGTGTTTCTCTTGGGTTATATATGCTTTTTTCAGTTTCACAACTTGCATTACTTCATCTGAAAATTATTGTCTGCTGCTGTAGGTATTGGTCCTTCAGAGTCACTGGTCACAGAATCACTAACTCATGACACTTATAATGTATTAAATAATGCAATTTACAACATCACTGATATCTTAAATGGCCTCATTGATGACATCACTGATGATATCATCCACTATACTGCTGTTCAGTTTAGTGCAATGTCAGTACAGCCTATGAAATATGTAATTGGTATTAAATGGCATGAATCAAGTAAAGCATAAATTACATAAATACATGTGGTTATATAAAATATTTAGACTGTAGTCCAGTGCCGCTAGCCACAGAAGAACCATTAGGTGGCCTTCCCTATGCAATCCTATACAATTTGCACAAATTGTGACAGAGAGTCATGTACCTCCAGACACCCAACCTCCTTTAGGTGCCCAAGCACCTACTATACACAGGATTCACCCTGTGCAAATGTCTTCACAGAAAGCTCACTCATTCTGGACACCCAAGGACCATAAGGTGATCCAATTACAACTATGTACAGCCTTCGGCCTGAGCAGTTCTCTGCACTGAAAGCCAAATCCCTCAGATGCCTCAAATCCCATTAGATGGTCATGCCCCTTCTATGAATAGCCTTCAACCTGTTGACAGCGTTTCATTGATGAGCTCACTCCCTCCAGACACCCAAGCCCCATTAGTTGGGTAAGGACCTACTACAGACAGCCTATGTCATGGAGAGACAAGTCCCTCAAGACACCCAAATCCAATTAAGTTGCCATGCCCCTACTATGCACAACTGAGGCCCCACACACAAAGTTTCACAGAGGGCCCTCTACCTACAGACTTTTAAACCCTGTAAGATGGTGAAACCTCTACTGTATACAGTCCTTGACGGAGAGCTCTTTACAGAGAGCACCCTCCCTCCACAGACACAAGCCCCATTAGGAGACTATCCATAAAAGCTTACACTCATTAGCAATACAGAAGCAACAGAAAATGTGCTCTATGTGTAACTCACTAAATACCTTTCAATGTCAAAAGGATTTAGAATGATCTTTAATTGTTTTACTAATAAGTTCAATGCATTTTGACAAACCTTCATAAAAAATTTCAAAAACAAATTCATCCATTTCAGCTCCTTCCTGAAAAGGTTCAGGTAACTAGTCAAGTGGGAGCCAGGAAAAAGGGGGACAGGGGCCACAGCACCTTTTTCCAATGCAAATTCTAAAAGGCATTTTAGGAAGCGATAGAGAAAAAACAGCTGAACTCAATCAAAGCAAATATGTCAGAAAGCTAGATCTTTAGCCCAACGCATGCTTTTGTGATTTGGTATAAATCTGCTCAGTCATTTTTGGAGAAATTAATGGTCATGAAATAGTGATATCTGGAAGGTTGGTACTGGACACCCCAGCATAACAGCAAATTAAAGAAATAAACCACTCTGATTGGTTGAGAGGGTTTTTTATCCGTTGGCCACTTTGGTACCCTGATCCCTGACCCTTGAGAGTAACGTCCCCAGGGAACCCTTTGATCAAAATACAGAAAAGAAAAAAACGTTTTGTGCGGCTGGTCTCACTGTATTCCTATGGGACCCAGTGAGGCTTACCATGTGGTCCAGTGGGACTTCGGTTGGATCTCTGGTGTGTTCTAGGGCAGTACTGCAGGTGGGTATGATTTGAGATATCACCAGTGATGCCATCATTGATGTAATTTACCATATCATGAATGATGAAATATGTGAGGTCCTAAGCAGTGCATGGCCGAGGTGAAAATTATAGTTAGCTCAGTAATCTATAACTAGTGAATTCCAGTGATTTGTTGTTTTTTAACCATCAGTTTTTACATTATTACAAGACCTAACTATTGCATCACTTTAACCTTTGCTTTTTTCACAGAACATCTAGGGTTTCACGTAACTTCTGTAGAGTTATACTTCCATGGGAAGAATTTGTTTTTTTTGCTATTAACGTTGGCCTCATTTAATGAATCTTCACAAAACTTTCCCATAATTTAAGGTTCAACCACCTCAGCTCCTTCTGGGAAAAGTGTCAGGGTGATCTGTCAAGCAGGTGCTGAGAAAAAGGGGGGTACCAAAACATGTTGTCCCCATGCAACTTCCCTTAGATATTTTGGACAAGAATACAACAAAAAGAAAACACAAACTTGACAGAAAGTAAGATCTGTCTCAGAAAGCATGCTTTTTGTGATTTGGTGCAAATCTGTTCACCCGTTTTAGCAAAATCAATGTTCAAAAGTGACAGATAAGTTAAGAAATGGGAGTCTCTTGGTACCACAAATTACAAAAATAGAGCATTCCCATTGGGCAAAAGGTATTTTTAAATTGGAGCACTCCGGGCCCAAGGTACTGAAAAATCAGGTGGCTGCAAGAAAGAGATATTGTGGCCATCATTACAGGACATGGGTACACGGTCCCATTATTATGAAGGTTAAAATAATACCTACCAATATGATAAGCATATACCAAACTGCCACATTTATTGGAGGATGTCATCAGTGATGTCATCAATCATATAATTTGAGATCTCAACAACAAACTCATCAATGATGTCATTGAACATGTCATGACTGATGAAATACAGGTATCTCCAACCAGTCGATCACAAGCTACCAGTAGCTCCCAGACACCATATAAGTAGCTCACATCCTTGAGTTCATTTTTTTTAAAGTACAGGAGCACATTTTACATTTTAACATTTGGAAAGGCTGTGTTTATTTACATTATTATCATCAGGCTGCAGATAGCAGGGCCTGATAATGAGCAGTGCTGGTGTCAGATTTAGGACCCATGGTGAGGCACAGAGGTGAAGAATTGAAGTACTAAGGTATTTAACTCTTTAAAATAAGCCCTTGTCAAATCAATTTTGGAGGTGAGAACAAAATTAGGGGCCTCATTATGAGGCTAATGGTGTTGAAACCACCAGCCTTGCGGTGGGAGTCAGACCGCTGCATTCCTGGCGGTCTGACTGCCACATCAAGACTCTGGCGGTTGATCACCAGGGGACCACCGTCCCCACCAGGGAGATGATTCCTGACAAGCTGACTGCATGGCGATGCTGAATTCAGCACCACCATGCTGATCACAAGTCCCCTTTCTGCCAGCCTCTCATGACTGTTTAACCACCATGGAAAGTATGGCAGAAAGGAAGTGCTGGGAGCCACAGCAGGGCCTCTGCTCTGGCCTCTGCTCTGCCCACGACCATGTCGTGGACAGTGGCCACTATGCCCCAAACCTTTGGAAAGTCATTATTTAAATGTGAGAAAGTTAAAGTGCAGAAAAATGTTCCACATGAACATTTTTGAGCTTCAAATACCTCCCATTTAAAAAAAATAGTTGTCTGTTTGTATTATACATGTAATGGTGCCACATATTGTGAAAGATATGTCTTGTGCCACAAGTACATACAGCAAAGGCTTTCAGTCACACATACCCATAGGGGAGGGCGAAAACCACTAGACACCAGGGATATGTTTGTTTATGTGTGTTTTTGGGGGCGACCCCTTGGGCAAGGGTCGCCGCCCCCGGGGCAATTTTTATTTGTATTTCGCCCCCCCCCCCCTGGGGGCAGATCCGCCGATTTTTCGGCGTATCTGCCCCCGGGGGGGGGGGCGAAAACCACTAGACACCAGGGATATGTTTGTTTATGTGTGTTTTTGGGGGCAACCCCTTGGGCAAGGGTCGCCCCCCCCGGGGGCAATTTTTATTTGTATTTTGCCCCCCCCTGGGGGCATATCCGCCGATTTTTGGGCTGATCTGCCCCCGGGGGGGGCAAAAACCACTAGACACGAGGGATTTTGTTTTTATTATTCATTTTGGGGGCAACTCCTTGGGCAAGGGTGAGCTTTTTTTTTTCTGTTTCGGCCCCCCTGATGGCAGACCAGCCATTTTTTGGACTATCTGGCCCGGGGGGGGGGTGGAAGCACACTAGGTGCCAGGGTGTGTTTGGGGGCACCCCTTGGGCAACGGTCGCCCCCCTAAGGTGGGGAAAATTTGTATTGCCCATCTCTGCCCGTAATTTTGTAGGGCCATCTGCCCCCAAGGAGGGCAGAGACCACCAATACGGAAGGGATTTTTTTTGTTTTGTGTTGTGCTGGGGGTGCCCCCTTTGGGAAGGGTCGCCCCCTGAAAGGGGGCACAGAGGTGTTGCCCATTTCTGCCCCCCTTGGGGTCAGATTGGCCAATTTTTTTACGCCCATCTACCCCCGAGGGGGGCAGGATCCACTTAGGTACCAGGGACAACTTCTAAGTTCTTGGTGGTGGGGTGTTTGTCAACTGGCAAAGTATTTGTATTTGTGATTATAACAATTTATTTCTTCTTTTTCTTCTAGTTCAACGCTTTTGCTTCCTTTGCTGTGGATCTTTGCGGTTTTGGCAGTAGTTGTCCTGTGGTTTGCATAGTTGCATGTTTTAGGTAAGTGAAAGCAATTTACTCCAAAGGAGTATTGTTGACATGTTTGTAGGTGGTGTACTAAATGCAGTATTGTGTGTTTGACATTGTCCTTAGATTTGAGCACAGTGATGTTTGTGTTGTCATATTTTTAAATTGCTTTTTTCTTTTTTCTTTTTAGTGGGATATCATTGGTGATTGCTGTCTGTGCGGAGTAGTTGCTTGGTGAGTAGCTATTTCAGGCAACTGAGTGGTATAGTTTTTTGTAGTACATAACTCTTTGTGATAAAGCTACACTTTGTTTATTACTTATATTAGTGCTAGTTGTTGTTGGCAATCCATTTGTTGTTAGGATCATGGCTAGCCGCAAAGTGACCGCTCAGCAGGTTGTTCGCATGCTCTTTGAGTCGTCTTCAGACCATGATTACGACACTGACTCTGCATCTGAGGCAGAGGAGGAAGCAGGAGATTCTGGAAGTGAGTTTTCTGTCCGAGAGTATTCTTCTGATGAGGAAGCTACTCTCAGTGCAGATGAAGGGCCTGTGTTAGAGGAGGACATTGATGTGCCAAGAGTGCAGCAGCCTGGGGCTGCAGGGTTTCCCATTGGAAGACCTGACACCTGGATTGCCCCAAACATGGAGCTGCCACAGTTACTTGCATTTACTGGTCTCCCAGGGTGTAGAGTTAATACGGAAAACTTTCTGCCTGTCCATTTCTTTCACTTGTTTATGGACGATGTATTTTTGGAAGAGATTGTGGAGCAGACAAATGTGTATGCAGAGCAATATTTGCGGGACAACGCTGCCAGACTTAAGCCTCAGTCTAGAGCTACTCATTGGGTTCCCACATATCTGGAAGAGATGAAAAGGTTTTTAGGTTTGTCTTTTTTGATGGGGTTGATCAGGAAGCCGTCACTGGCTTCTTATTGGTCTACTAGTCCCTTGATGGCAACTGCTATATTTCCTGCAACTATGACACGTAATCGGTATTTGCTTCTTCTTCGTATGCTGCATTTTGTAGACAATGCTTTAGCCTTGCAACGAGATCACCCTGATTGTGACCGCCTTTTTAAGATTAGGCCTGTCCTTGATCATTTTGTGGATCGGTTTTCAGAGGTCTATGTCCCAGGCAAAGAGATAAGTGTGGACGAGTCTTTGGTCCTTTTCAAGGGGCGTTCAGTTTTTAAGCAGTACATTCCTAGTAAGAGAGCACGGTATGGGATTAAATTGTATCTGCTGTCAGAAAGCAATACAGGATATGTGTATAATTTCCGGGTCTACACTGGTAGGGATTCCAGTATTGACCCTCCTGGTTGTCCGGCCACTTTTGGAGTTAGCGAAACAATTGTGTGGGAACTTGCTAGACGGCTGTTTAACAAAGGTCACCATTTGTACGTAGATAATTTCTACACTGGAGTACAGTTGTTCAAGGAGTTGTTTAGGGTGGACACTGTTGCTTGTGGCACAATCCGTTCTAACCGGAAAGGCTATCCAAGGGAGCTTGTCTGTAAAAAACTTGAGAGGGGACAGTGCAGTGCCTTGCGGAATAATGAGCTGCTAGCTCTGAAATTTTCAGACAGGAGGGATGTGTACATGCTATCTACCATCCATGATGAGAGTACTTCCCCTGTGGCTGTTTGGGGTCAGGTTGCGGAAGTGCGCAAACCTGCGTGCATTTTGGACTACAATAGGCACATGGGTGGTGTTGATAGAGTAGATCAGAGGTTAGAACCTTATACTGCTCTTCGTAAGTTATATGTGTGGTATAAAAAGTTGGCCCTACATTTATTTCATTTGGCAACTTTTAATGCCTTTATTGTATACAAGGATTGTTCACCCGAGTCAAGGATGACATTTGTTAAATTTCAGGAGTCGGTGATAGAAAGCCTTATTGTGGTGGAACCGGCAAGAGTTCCTAGAGTAGAAGTGGTGGAGGATGTGGCTAGATTGAACGATCGGCACTTTCCAGATCACATTCCTTCCACTCCCAAAAAAGACATGCCCACAAAGAAATGTAGAGTATGTGCCCGGAGATCAATCCGGAGGGAGAGCCGGATGTACTGCCCCGAATGCCCTTCAAAGCCTGGGCTGTGTGTGCCCAGCTGTTTTAGAAGTTACCACACAAGGAAAAACGTTTGGGAAATACCGTGAGCGTGAGCTGTCTGTTTTATATTTTCATATGTTTCACGGTTGGCATCTGTTGTGTATTTAGTTAGAGCTTTTGTGTTTGTAGTTTTGTGCTTATTTTATAATTAGTAGTTTCTTTGTTGTTTATAAATAAAAAAAATTGATTGCGGTGTGCGTGGGGTGGCGCTTGGCTGGCGGTGTGCGTGGGGTGGCGCTTGGCTGGCGGTGTGCGTGGGGTGGCTCTTGGCTGGCGGTGTGCGTGGGGTGGCGCTTGGCTGGCGGTGTGTGTGGGGTGGCGCTTGGCTGGCGGTGTGTGTGGGGTGGCACTTGGCTGGCGGTGTGCGTGGGGTGGCGCTTGGCTGGCGGTGCCAGCCAAACGGCAGTCCACACTCCCATCAGCTGGTGTGATTCTTGTATCAGGCATGTGGGTGTATGTAAGTGATGGGCCCTTGAGTGGCGCGGTCTGTCGATGTGAGTGTTGTAATGTGCTGGGCCCGTGGCTGGCGGTGTGAATGGTCTTGTGCGTGTCATGTATGAAAGGTGTGTGAATGGACTGTAAAGCGGTTGGTGCCTTGTCGCGGCTTTACAGCTCACGAGCTGTGAGTCATTGGTTCACTTTTTTGCCTTTCACTTATTAGCAGTGCATTTCATTTTTGTGAAATCTCTTGTTAATAAAATTTGATCCACTGAACCATCACTCACCCTCGTGCCAAATCCAACCAGTATGTGTTGTAAAAAATGACAAAACCTGCTCCCTGTAATCAGGCGTCGCAGCACACCTGTGACACGCTAGGTGCCTCGGGTGGGACCCCGATGATGAAGCATGCCACCAACTTGGTTGGTGGGTGAGGGGTCTTCTTCACATAACCTAAGTGTGTTTCTTTTCACAATTTTAGTGTTTGGCACATCACGTTTGTATGTGCACACATCAAAGTGATATATTCCAAAAATACCTGTGTTTGGGGGGGAGGGCCCACCTATGTTTTTGGTCCTGGGTGCGGCCTTCATGTAGGGAAACCTACAAAACCCAGAAACTTTTTAAAACTAGGCACCCCAAGGAGTCCAGGGAGGTGTGGCTTGCGTGGCTCCCCTAACATTTTCTTACCCAGACTCCTCTGTAAACCTCAAAATTTGCATAAAAAAGCATATTTTCCTGATTTTTCTTAGTAGGATCACCGCTCCAGCACAAAATTCCTACTCACCCAGTTTTCCCCTCAGTCTCCCAAGTAAAATGACACCTCACTTATGTGGGTCCCCAAAGCAGAGTCCGTCTCAAGATGTATAAAAGAATATGCCCTTATAAACTTGCTGTGCTATCCCTTCTATCCCTTCAGGTTTTGGGCCTTATTCTGTTGCAGGCACCTGGCCCACCCACACAAGTGAGGTATCATTTTTATCGGGAGACTTGGGGGAACGCTGGGTGGAAGGAAATTTGTGGCTCCTCTCAGATTCCAGAACTTTCTCCCACAGAAATGTGAGGAACATGTGTTTTTTTAGCCACATTTTGAGGTTTGCAAAGGATTCTGGGTAACAGAACCTGGTCCGAGCCCCGCAAGTCACCCCATCTTGGATTCCCCTAGGTCTCTAGTTTTCAGAAATGCACAGGTTTGGTAGGTTTCCCTAGGTGCCGGCTGAGCTACAGGCCAAAATCCACAGGTAGGCAATGTTTTCTTTCAAAAAATGGGATGTGTCCACGTTGCGTTTTGGGGCGTTTCCTGTCGCGGGCGCTAGGCCTACCCACGCAAGTGAGGTATCATTTTTATCGGGAGACTTGGGGGAACGCTGGGTGTAAGGAAATTTGTGGCTCCTCTCCGATTCCAGAACTTTCTGCCACAGAAATGTGAGGAAAATGTGTTTTTTTAGCCAAATTTTGAGGTTTGCAAAGGATTCTGGGTAACAGAACCTGGTCCGAGCCCCGCAAGTCACCCCATCTTGGATTCCCCTAGGTCATTAGTTTTCAGAAATGCACAGGTTTGGTAGGTTTCCCTAGGTGCCGGCTGAGCTAGAGGCCAAAATCTACAGGTAGGCACTTCGCAAAAAACACCTCAGTTTTCTTCCAAAATTTTGGATGTGTCCACGTTGCGCTTCGGGGTGTTTCCTGTCGCGGGCGCTAGGCCTACCCACGCAAGTGAGGTATCATTTTTATCAGGAGACTTGGGGGAACGCTGGGTGGAAGGACATTTGTGGCTCCTCTTCGATTCCAGAACTTTCTGCCACAGAAATGTGAGGAACATGTGTTTTTTTAGCCAAATTTTGAGGTTTGCAAAGGATTCTGGGTAACAGAACCTGGTCCGAGCCCCGCAAGTCACCCCATCTTGGATTCCCCTAGGTCTCTAGTTTTCAGAAATGCACAGGTTTGGTAGGTTTCCCTAGGTGCCGGCTGAGCTAGAGGCCAAAATCTACAGGTAGGCACTTCGCAAAAAACACCTCTGTTTTCTTCCAAAATTTTGGATGTGTCCACGTTGCGCTTTGGGGTGTTTCCTGTCGCGGGCGCTAGGCCTACCCACGCAAGTGAGTATCATTTTTATCGGGAGACTTGGGGGAACGCTGGGTGGAAGGAAATTTGTGGCTCCTCTCAGATTCCAGAACTTTCTGCCACAGAAATGTGAGGAACATGTGTTTTTTTAGCCAAATTTTGAGGTTTGCAAAGGATTCTGGGTAACAGAACCTGGTCCGAGCCCCGCAAGTCACCCCATCTTGGATTCCCCTAGGTCTCTAGTTTTCAGAAATGCACAGGTTTGGTAGGTTTCCCTAGGTGCCGGCTGAGCTAGAGGCCAAAATCTACAGGTAGGCACTTCGCAAAAAACACCTCTGTTTTCTTCCAAAATTTTGGATGTGTCCACGTTGTGCTTTGGGGTGTTTCCTGTCGCGGGCGCTAGGCCTACCCACGCAAGTGAGGTATCATTTTTATCGGGAGACTTGGGGGAACGCTGGGCGGAAGGAAATTTGTGGCTCCTCTCAGATTCCAGAACTTTCTGCCACAGAAATGTGAGGAACATGTGTTTTTTTAGCCAAATTTTGAGGTTTGCAAAGGATTCTGGGTAACAGAACCTGGTCCGAGCCCCGCAAGTCACCCCATCTTGGATTCCCCTAGGTCTCTAGTTTCCATAAATGCACAGGTTTGGTAGGTTTCCCTAGGTGCCGGCTGAGCTAGAGGCCAAAATCTACAGGTAGGCACTTCGCAAAAAACACCTCTGTTTTCTTCCAAAATTTTGGATGTGTCCACGTTGCGCTTTGGGGTGTTTCCTGTCGTGGGCGCTAGGCCTACCCACGCAAGTGAGGTATCATTTTTATCGGGAGACTTGGGGGAACGCTGGGTGGAAGGAAATTTGTGGCTCCTCTCAGATTCCAGAACTTTCTGCCACAGAAATGTGAGGAACATGTGTTTTTTTAGCCAAATTTTGAGGTTTGCAAAGGATTCTGGGTAACAGAACCTGGTCCGAGCCCCGCAAGTCACCCCATCTTGGATTCCCCTAGGTCTCTAGTTTTCAGAAATGCACAGGTTTGGTAGGTTTCCCTAGGTGCCGGCTGAGCTAGAGGCCAAAATCTACAGGTAGGCACTTCGCAAAAAACACCTCTGTTTTCTTCCAAAATTTTGGATGTGTCCACGTTGCGCTTTGGGGTGTTTCCTGTCGCGGGCGCTAGGCCTACCCACGCAAGTGAGGTATCATTTTTATTGGGAGACTTGGGGGAACGCTGGGTGGAAGGAAATTTGTGGCTCCTCTCAGATTCCAGAACTTTCTGCCACAGAAATGTGAGGAACATGTGTTTTTTTAGCCAAATTTTGAGGTTTGCAAAGGATTCTGGGTAACAGAACCTGGTCCGAGGCCCGCAAGTCACCCCATCTTGGATTCCCCTAGGTCTCTAGTTTTCAGAAATGCACAGGTTTGGTAGGTTTCCCTAGGTGCCGGCTGAGCTAGAGGCCAAAATCTACAGGTAGGCACTTCGCAAAAAACACCTCTGTTTTCTTCCAAAATTTTGGATGTGTCCACGTTGCGCTTTGGGGTGTTTCCTGTCACGGGCGCTAGGCCTACCCACGCAAGTGAGGTATCATTTTTATCGGGAGACTTGGGGGAACGCTGGGTGGAAGGACATTTGTGGCTCCTCTCAGATTCCAGAACTTTCTGCCACAGAAATGTGAGGAACATGTGTTTTTTTAGCCAAATTTTGAGGTTTGCAAAGGATTCTGGGTAACAGAACCTGGTCCGAGCCCCACAAGTCACCCCATCTTGGATTCCCCTAGGTCTCTAGTTTCCATAAATGCACAGGTTTGGTAGGTTTCCCTAGGTGCCGGCTGAGCTAGAGGCCAAAATCTACAGGTAGGCACTTTTCAAAAAACACCTCTGTTTTCTTCCAAAATTTTGGATGTGTCCACGTTGAGCTTTGGGGTGTTTCCTGTCGCGGGCGCTAGGCCTACCCACGCAAGTGAGGTATCATTTTTATCGGGAGACTTGGGGGAACGCTGGGTGGAAGGAAATTTGTGGCTCCTCTCAGATTCCAGAACTTTCTGCCACAGAAATGTGAGGAACATGTGTTTTTTTAGCCAAATTTTGAGGTTTGCAAAGGATTCTGGGTAACAGAACCTGGTCCGAGCCCCGCAAGTCACCCCATCTTGGATTCCCCTAGGTCTGTAGTTTTCAGAAATGCACAGGTTTGGTAGGTTTCCCTAGGTGCCGGCTGAGCTAGAGGCCAAAATCTACAGGTAGGCACTTCGCAAAAAACACCTCTGTTTTCTTCCAAAATTTTGGATGTGTCCACGTTGCGCTTTGGGGTGTTTCCTGTCGCGGGCGCTAGGTCTACCCACGCAAGTGAGGTATCATTTTTATCGGGAGACTTGGGGGAACGCTGGGTGGAAGGAAATTTGTGGCTCCTCTCAGATTCCAGAACTTTCTGCCACAGAAATGTGAGGAACATGTGTTTTTTTAGCCAAATTTTGAGGTTTGCAAAGGATTCTGGGTAACAGAACCTGGTCCGAGCCCCGCAAGTCACCCCATCTGGATTCCCCTAGGTCTGTAGTTTTCAGAAATGCACAGGTTTGGTAGGTTTCCCTAGGTGCCGGCTGAGCTAGAGGCCAAAATCTACAGGTAGGCACTTCGCAAAAAACACCTCTGTTTTCTTCCAAAATTTTGGATGTGTCCACGTTGCGCTTCGGGGTGTTTCCTGTCGCGGGCGCTAGGCCTACCCACGCAAGTGAGGTATCATTTTTATCAGGAGACTTGGGGGAACGCTGGGTGGAAGGACATTTGTGGCTCCTCTTCGATTCCAGAACTTTCTGCCACAGAAATGTGAGGAACATGTGTTTTTTTAGCCAAATTTTGAGGTTTGCAAAGGATTCTGGGTAACAGAACCTGGTCCGAGCCCCGCAAGTCACCCCATCTTGGATTCCCCTAGGTCTCTAGTTTTCAGAAATGCACAGGTTTGGTAGGTTTCCCTAGGTGCCGGCTGAGCTAGAGGCCAAAATCTACAGGTAGGCACTTCGCAAAAAACACCTCTGTTTTCTTCCAAAATTTTGGATGTGTCCACGTTGCGCTTTGGGGTGTTTCCTGTCGCGGGCGCTAGGCCTACCCACGCAAGTGAGTATCATTTTTATCGGGAGACTTGGGGGAACGCTGGGTGGAAGGAAATTTGTGGCTCCTCTCAGATTCCAGAACTTTCTGCCACAGAAATGTGAGGAACATGTGTTTTTTTAGCCAAATTTTGAGGTTTGCAAAGGATTCTGGGTAACAGAACCTGGTCCGAGCCCCGCAAGTCACCCCATCTTGGATTCCCCTAGGTCTCTAGTTTTCAGAAATGCACAGGTTTGGTAGGTTTCCCTAGGTGCCGGCTGAGCTAGAGGCCAAAATCTACAGGTAGGCACTTCGCAAAAAACACCTCTGTTTTCTTCCAAAATTTTGGATGTGTCCACGTTGTGCTTTGGGGTGTTTCCTGTCGCGGGCGCTAGGCCTACCCACGCAAGTGAGGTATCATTTTTATCGGGAGACTTGGGGGAACGCTGGGCGGAAGGAAATTTGTGGCTCCTCTCAGATTCCAGAACTTTCTGCCACAGAAATGTGAGGAACATGTGTTTTTTTAGCCAAATTTTGAGGTTTGCAAAGGATTCTGGGTAACAGAACCTGGTCCGAGCCCCGCAAGTCACCCCATCTTGGATTCCCCTAGGTCTCTAGTTTCCATAAATGCACAGGTTTGGTAGGTTTCCCTAGGTGCCGGCTGAGCTAGAGGCCAAAATCTACAGGTAGGCACTTCGCAAAAAACACCTCTGTTTTCTTCCAAAATTTTGGATGTGTCCACGTTGCGCTTTGGGGTGTTTCCTGTCGTGGGCGCTAGGCCTACCCACGCAAGTGAGGTATCATTTTTATCGGGAGACTTGGGGGAACGCTGGGTGGAAGGAAATTTGTGGCTCCTCTCAGATTCCAGAACTTTGTGCCACAGAAATGTGAGGAACATGTGTTTTTTTAGCCAAATTTTGAGGTTTGCAAAGGATTCTGGGTAACAGAACCTGGTCCGAGCCCCGCAAGTCACCCCATCTTGGATTCCCCTAGGTCTCTAGTTTTCAGAAATGCACAGGTTTGGTAGGTTTCCCTAGGTGCCGGCTGAGCTAGAGGCCAAAATCTACAGGTAGGCACTTCGCAAAAAACACCTCTGTTTTCTTCCAAAATTTTGGATGTGTCCACGTTGCGCTTTGGGGTGTTTCCTGTCGCGGGCGCTAGGCCTACCCACGCAAGTGAGGTATCATTTTTATTGGGAGACTTGGGGGAACGCTGGGTGGAAGGAAATTTGTGGCTCCTCTCAGATTCCAGAACTTTCTGCCACAGAAATGTGAGGAACATGTGTTTTTTTAGCCAAATTTTGAGGTTTGCAAAGGATTCTGGGTAACAGAACCTGGTCCGAGGCCTGCAAGTCACCCCATCTTGGATTCCCCTAGGTCTCTAGTTTTCAGAAATGCACAGGTTTGGTAGGTTTCCCTAGGTGCCGGCTGAGCTAGAGGCCAAAATCTACAGGTAGGCACTTCGCAAAAAACACCTCTGTTTTCTTCCAAAATTTTGGATGTGTCCACGTTGCGCTTTGGGGTGTTTCCTGTCACGGGCGCTAGGCCTACCCACGCAAGTGAGGTATCATTTTTATCGGGAGACTTGGGGGAACGCTGGGTGGAAGGACATTTGTGGCTCCTCTCAGATTCCAGAACTTTCTGCCACAGAAATGTGAGGAACATGTGTTTTTTTAGCCAAATTTTGAGGTTTGCAAAGGATTCTGGGTAACAGAACCTGGTCCGAGCCCCACAAGTCACCCCATCTTGGATTCCCCTAGGTCTCTAGTTTCCATAAATGCACAGGTTTGGTAGGTTTCCCTAGGTGCCGGCTGAGCTAGAGGCCAAAATCTACAGGTAGGCACTTTTCAAAAAACACCTCTGTTTTCTTCCAAAATTTTGGATGTGTCCACGTTGCGCTTTGGGGTGTTTCCTGTCGCGGGCGCTAGGCCTACCCACGCAAGTGAGGTATCATTTTTATCGGGAGACTTGGGGGAACGCTGGGTGGAAGGAAATTTGTGGCTCCTCTCAGATTCCAGAACTTTCTGCCACAGAAATGTGAGGAACATGTGTTTTTTTAGCCAAATTTTGAGGTTTGCAAAGGATTCTGGGTAACAGAACCTGGTCCGAGCCCCGCAAGTCACCCCATCTTGGATTCCCCTAGGTCTGTAGTTTTCAGAAATGCACAGGTTTGGTAGGTTTCCCTAGGTGCCGGCTGAGCTAGAGGCCAAAATCTACAGGTAGGCACTTCGCAAAAAACACCTCTGTTTTCTTCCAAAATTTTGGATGTGTCCACGTTGCGCTTTGGGGTGTTTCCTGTCGCGGGCGCTAGGTCTACCCACGCAAGTGAGGTATCATTTTTATCGGGAGACTTGGGGGAACGCTGGGTGGAAGGAAATTTGTGGCTCCTCTCAGATTCCAGAACTTTCTGCCACAGAAATGTGAGGAACATGTGTTTTTTTAGCCAAATTTTGAGGTTTGCAAAGGATTCTGGGTAACAGAACCTGGTCCGAGCCCCGCAAGTCACCCCATCTTGGATTCCCCTAGGTCTCTAGTTTTCAGAAATGCACAGGTTTGGTAGGTTTCCCTAGGTGCCGGCTGAGGTAGAGGCCAAAATCTACAGGTAGACACTTCGCAAAAAACACCTCTGTTTTCTTCAAAAATTTTGGATGTGTCCACGTTGCGCTTTGGGGTGTTTCCTGTCGCGGGCGCTAGGCCTACCCACGCAAGTGAGGTATCATTTTTATCGGGAGACTTGGGGGAATGCTGGGTGGAAGGAAATTTGTGGCTCCTCTCAGATTCCAGAACTTTCTGCCACAGAAATGTGAGGAACATGTGTTTTTTTAGCCACATTTTGAGGTTTGCAAAGGATTCTGGGTACCAGAACCTGGTCCGAGCCCCGCAAGTCACCCCATCTTGGATTCCCCTAGGTCTCTAGTTTTCAGAAATGCACAGGTTAGGTAGGTTTCCCTAGGTGCCGGCTGAGCTAGAGGCCAAAATCTACAGGTAGGCACTTCGCAAAAAACACCTCTGTTTTCTTCCAAAATTTTGGATGTGTCCACGTTGCGCTTTGGGGTGTTTCCTGTCACGGGCGCTAGGCCTACCCACGCAAGTGAGGTATAATTTTTATCGGGAGACTTGGGGGAACGCTGGGTGGATGGAAATTTGTGGCTCCTCTCAGATTCCAGAACTTTCTGCCACAGAAATGTGAGGAGCACATGTTTTTTTAGCCAAATTTTGAGGTTTGCAAAGGATTCTGGGTAACAGAACCTGGTCCGAGCCCCGCAAGTCACCCCATCTTGGATTCCCCTAGGTCTCTAGTTTTCAGAAATGCACAGGTTTGGGAGGTTTCCCTAGGGGCCGGCTGAGCTAGAGGCCAAAATCTACAGGTAGGCACTTCGCAAAAAACACCTCTGTTTTCTTTCAAAAAAATGGGATGTGTCCACGTTGCGTTTTGGGGCGTTTCCTGTCGCGGGCGCTAGGCCTACCCACACAAGTGAGGTATCATTTTTATCGGGAGACTTGGGGGAACATAGATTAGCAAAACAAGTGCTATTGCCCCTTGTCTTTCTCTACATTTTTTCCTTCCAAATATAGGAGAGTGTGTAAAAAAGACATCTATTTGAGAAATTCCCTATAATTCACATGCTAGTATGGTCACCCCGGAATTCAGAGATGTGCAAATAACCACTGCTCCTCAGCACCTTATCTTGTGCCCTTTTTGGAAATGCAAAGGTTTTCTTGATAGCAATTTTTTACTCTTTATATTTCAGCAAATGAATTGCTGCATACCCGGTATAGAATGAAAACGCACTGCAGGGTGCAGCTCATTTATTGGCTCTGGGTTCCTCGGGTTCTTGATGAACCTACAAGCCCTATATATCCCCGCAACCAGAGGAGTCCAGCAGACGTAACGGTATATTGCTTTCCATAATCTGACATTGCAGGGAAAAATTACAGAGTAAAACGTAGAGAAAAATTGATGTTTTTTTCACCTCAATTTCAATATTTTTCTTTTTCAGCTGTTATTTTCTGTAGGAAGCCCTTGTAGGATCTACACAAATGACCCCTTGCTGAATTCAGAATTTTTTTCTACTTTTCAGAAATGGTTAGGTTTCTGGGATCCAGCATTGGTTTCATGCCCATTCCTGTCACTGACTGGAAGGAGGCTGAAAGCACAAAAAATTGCAAAAATGGGGTATGCCCCAGTAAAATGCCAAAATTGTGTTGAAAAATTGGGTTTTCTGATTCAAGTCTGCCTGTTCCTGAAAGCTAGGAAGCTGCTGAGTTTAGCACTGCAAACCCTTTGTTGATGCCATTTTCAGGGGGAAATCCACAAGCCTTCTTCTGCAGCCACTTTTTCCAATTTTTTTGAAAAAAACGAAATTTTCACTGTATTTTGGCCAATTTCTTGGCCTCCTTCAAGGGAACCCACAAAGTCTGGGTACCTCTAGAATCCCTGGGATGTTGGAAAAAAAGGACGCAAATTTGGCTTGGTTAGCTTATGTGGACAAAAAGTTATGAGGGCCTAAGCGCGAACTGCCCCAAATAGGCAAAAAAAGGCCTGCCACAGGAGGGGGAAAAGGCCTGGCAGCGAAGGGGTTAAATAAACAAAACCACTGAAATTCCCCAGCTATTGTTATCTCGAGTAAGTATAATTTCTGCCCAAAAGCAAAAATAACTTGCGCTCCTGCCATGCATAGTGTTGTCATCAACAATGTCATTTTAGCAGTTGCAGTGATTTTATCAATTATGTCATAGAACATGCCATGAGTTATGTAATATGTGGGGTTCGCAGCAGTGCATAGTGAGGGCACGAGTTCTAGTTACTTTGGGCATGTGTTATATTTACTTTATAGAACCTTAACCAGTGAATGTCAGTGGTTTTGTTTGTTGAAAATGGCATCAAGTCCTAGTAACCTTTGGATTTTTCAGTGAATTTCCAAGGTATTTTGTAATATAAAACAAGATAAATTAGGATGTTATTAGAATTTCCAGCTATGACATGACTTTACCCATTGGGTTAATTCAGTGAATTTCTTTTTTTTTTTTTTTATGTAAAGTAAGAAGACCATCATTGTGTGCAGTGTGGAGTTGGTTGCGTTTTCTTAACATTAATTTCTCAAAAATACTGAATGGATATATATCAAATCACAGAAAGCATGTTTTCTGGACCACGATTTAGATTTTTGCCAACATTTGTGTACTTCCATTCAGCTGTTCTCGCAGTATTGCTGTTCAATTTGGAAAATTGCTTGGGAGAAAACACGTTTTGGAAACTCCCTTTTTCTCAGCCCTGGATTGATGGATCACCCCGAAACATTCCAAGAAGAAGCTGAGGTAGTTGAGACTTTTTTGGGGACATTTTTGTGAATGTTTATATCCAACATTAATGTGTGGAGTACAACTTATTCTTCTCAGATACATTTTTTTCTCTGGCATTTAGTTTTATGCAAACCATCACTTACAATGCATTCTCAGCAATAAATGAAATAGTTTTCAAATTTTTTATTTGTAAATATTAACACTAAAATAAATGTAACCCCTTCACTGCCAGGCCTTTTCCCCCTCAGGTGCCAGGCCTTTTTTTGTCTATTTGGGGCAGTTCGTGATTAGGCCCTCATAACCTTTTGTCCACATAAGCTACCCACGTCAAATTTGCATCCTTTTTTTTTTTTACAACATCCTAGGGATTCTAGAAGTACCCAGAGTTTATGGGTTCACCTGGAGGAGACCAAGAAATTATCCAAAATACAGCAAATATATATATATATTTATTTTAAAATGGGGTAAAAAGGCTGCAGAACAAGGCTTTTGGTTTTCCCCCTGAAAATGGCACCAACAAAGGGTTTCCGGTCCTGAAATCACCATCTTCCCAGCTTTCAGGAACAGGCAGCCCTGAGTCAGAAAACCACATTTTTAACAACATTTTGGCATTTTAGTGGGACATACCCAATTTTTACTATTTTTTTGTACCTCTAGCCTTTCAGTTAGTGTCAGAAATGGGTGTAAAATTAATTCTGGATCACAGACAGATAAACATTTCTAAAAAAAATAGACAATATTCTGAACTCAGCAAGGTTTTCTTACAGAAAATAATAGCTGAAATAAAAAAATAAAAATGAAATTGAGGTGAAAAAAAACCCAGCCAGTTTTTCTCCACATTTTACTCTGTAACTGTTTCTTACAATGTCAGATTTTCAAAAGCAATATACCATTACATCTGCTGGACTCTTCTGGTTGTGGGGATATATAGGGTTAGTTGGTTCATCAAGAACTCTAGGTACCCAGAGCCAATAACGGAGCTGCACCTTGCAATTGGTTTTCCTTGTATACTGGGTATACACCAATTCATTTGGTGAATAATAAAGAATGAAAAATAGGTACCAAGGAAACCTTTGTCTTTCCAAAATGGGCACAAGATAAGATTTTGAGAAGCAGTGGTTATTTAAACATCTCTGAATTCCGGAGTCCCCATACTAGCATGTGAATTACAGGGCATTTCTCAGATAGACGTCTTTTTTACACACTGTCTTACATTTGGAAGGTGAAATGTAGAGAAAGACAAGGGACAATAACACTTGTTCTGATATAATGTGTCCCCCCCCCCCAAGTCTCCCGATAAAAATGGTACCTCACTTGTGTTTGTAGGCCTAATGCCCACGACAGGAAACACAACATGGACCCATCACATTTTTACATTGAAATCTGCTGTGGTTTTTAGAAAGTGCCTAGCTGTGGATTTTGGCCTCTAGCTCGGCCGGCCCATATGGAAACCTATCAAACCTGTGCATTTTTCAAAACTAGACACCTATGGGATGGGGTAATTTGTTGGGCTCTCACCAACTTCTATTACCCCGAATCCTTTTCAAACCTTAAAATTTTGCAAAAAAAACACCTTTTCCTCAAATTTTGGTGACAGAAAGTTCTGGAATCTGAGAGGAGCCACAAATTTCCTTACACCCAGCATTCCCCCAAGTCTCCCGATAACAATGGTACCTCACTTGTGTGGGTTGGCCTAGTGCCGCGACAGAAAATGCCCCAAAACACAATATGGACACATCACATTTTCACGAAGAAAACAGACCTGTTTTTTACAAAGTGCCTAGCTGTGGATTTTGGCGTCTAGCTCAGCCAGCACCTAGGGAAACCTACCAAACCTGTGCATTTTTAAAAACTAGACACCTATTGGAATCCAAGATCGGGTGACTTGTGGGGCTCTCACCAGGTTCTGTTACCCATAATCCTTTGCAATCCTCAAAATGTGACAAAAAAACACTTTTTCCTCATAATTCTGTAACAGAAAGTTCTGGAATCTGAGAGGAGCTACAATTTTCCTTCCACCCAGCATTTCCCCAAGTCTCTGGATAAAAATGGTACCTCACTTGTGTAGGTAGGCCTAGTGCCCGCGACAGGAAATGCCCCAAAACACAACATGGACACATCACATTTTCCCAAAGAAAACAGACCTGTTTTTTACAAAGTGCCTAGCTGTGGATTTTGGCCTCTAGCTCATCCAGAACCTAGGGAAACCTACCAAACCTGTGCATTTTAGAAAACTAGACACCTATGGGAATCAAAGATGGGATGACTTGTGGGGCTCTCGCCTAGTCGTATTACCCAGAATCCTTTACAAACCTCAAAATTTGGCAAAGAAACACTTTTTTTCCTCACATTTCGGTCACAGAAAGTTCTGGAATCTGAGAGGAGCCACACATTTCCTTTCACCCAGCATTCCCCCAAGTCTCCCGATAAAAATGGTACCTCACTCTTGTGGGTAGGCCTAGTGGCCACAACAGGAAATGCCCCAAAACACAACATGGACACATCACATTTTCCCAAAGAAAACAGACCTTTGTTTTGCAAAGTGCCTAGCTGTGGATTGTGGCCTCTAGCTCATCCAGCACCTAGGAAAACCTAGCAAACATGGTCATTTCTGAAAACTAGACACGTAGGGGAACCTAGGATGAGGTAACTTGTAGTGCTCTCACCAGGTTATATTACCCAGAATCCTTAGCAGACCTAACAATTTGGCAACCAAACTACTTTTTCCTCAAATTTGCAGAAAGTTCTGAAAACTGAGAGGAGCCACAAATTTCCTTCCACCCAGCATTCCCCCAAGTATCCCAATAAATATGGTACCTCACTTGTGTGTGTAGTTCCTTCCGCAACAGGATATGCCCCCAAAACCCTACGTGGACACATCAAAATGATCAAATAGAAAACTACCTGTTTTTGTGGGAGGGGTCACCTGCGTGTTTGGTCCTGGGCTCAGCAGCCATCTGGGAAACCTACCAAACCCAGACATTTATGAAAAGTAGACACCTGAGGGAGTCCAGGGAGGTGTGACTGACGTGGATCCCCGAGTGTTTTCTTACCCAGAATCCTCAGCAAACCTCAAATTTAGCTAAAAAATCAGCATTTCCAACCACCCAATGTTCCCCTCAGATTTCCGATAAAAATGATACCTCACTTGTGTAGGTGGGCCAAGTGCCTGTTACAGAGAAGAGCCAAAAATATGTTGAAAATGAGTGGGGAACCAAAGCGGGTCCAAAAGGGAAGTTTTTGGAAAAAAATGTTTTTAGGCGGACAAGTGGGGCAGAATTTTTATCGGTATAAATGCAACAATGCTGGGTGGTAGGAATTTTGTGGGTTCCTGCAGATTCCGGAAGCTTCCATCACAAAAATGTGGGTAAAATGTGTGATTTCAAGCAAAGTTGGAGGTAAGCAGGGCATTGTGGGTAAGAAAATGGTGCGGCGTGTATGTCAAGCACACAACCCTGGTTGCACCTGATGTTTAGTTTTCAGATGTGTCTAGGTCTCGTAGATTTTTCCCAAAGTCCAAAGAGTGCATAATTCTTCCCTGGTGTCTGGTGAGCTTATTGCACCCATGACGAGCCTTACAAAAATAGGCCGATCTGCCCCCAAAGTGGGCAGAAATGGCGTAAAATGAATTTGCCATCCAGGGGAGTGACCCTTGTCCAAGGGGTCGCTCCCCTTGCATGAAATTGGCATACAAAAATCCCTAGAGTCTAGTGGTTTCTGCCCCTTGGGGGCAGATAAGCCTAAAAAAAATAGGCAGATCTGTCCCCAAGGTGGGCAGAAATGGCTTAAAATAAAATTGACCCCCAGGAGAGCGACCCTCCAATACAAATACAATACAAATATTTAACCTGAGTAAAATAGTGAAATAAACATATAACCTGTAGTTTTATTTATTTACTTACCCTATAAAGAGAAATTCGAAATAATTGTATAACATATATAAATAATGTTTTAATACATTCAGAAATGTTCAAAATTATGAAAAAAAACGAAACACAAAAAAAAAAGTTATACATAAAACAATTAACTAAATGAATTTAGTAAATATAATAATATAATAATATGATAAACCTAAACAAATGTACACAATAAACATAAATATTATTAATTATTAAAAATACACTCTGAGCAACAGTAGGAAAAGCTTTGGACCTTTGAGGGCTTACATATAATATTCCCACTCCATTCTAAGCAACGGTGGGGAAAGCATTGGAATTCAGAGGGTTTACATTTACTATTCCTATTCTAGCATATACAACAGTGGGGAAAGTGTTGGACTTCGAGGGGGTTATATATTTTTTTAATTCTTTATTTATTCGAAGTCTAATACAACCAATTAACAATACGTTTGCGACCAATGCTTATTTTTCAGGGCATGCCCTCCTTGCACAGTTTGAGGTTACAATTTATCATAATGGTTCATGTCTCCCCACTGCCTCCCCTCCTCCCTTTCATCCTGGAGGGGTTAGATTTACTATTCCCAATCCAGTCTAGCAAACAGTAGGGAAAGCATTAGACTTCATAATGGTTAGATTTTCTACTCCCACTCCATTTTAAGCAACAATAGGGAAAACATTGGAATTCTGAGATATTAAATTTACTATTCTCACTTGAATCTAAGCAACAGTGGGGAAAGTGTTGAACTTCGGAACAGTTCGATTTACTATTCCCACTCCACTCTAGCCAAGACTAGGGGAAGTGTTGGTCTTCAGAAGGATTACAAATAATAAAACAAGTCCTAATAATTATTTAAAATGTGTCAATAAGGTGCTCATTACAAGTTTGGCGGTCGAAGGAGCCGACCGCCAAACTCACAGGGATGAGGTGGCTGTCAACTCGGCTACCACATCCCCACCATATTGCGATGTTGCCACCGGGCTGACCAGTGGGAACATCGTATTACAACATTCCCGTCGGTCATCCACGTGGGAAGAGTGCTACCGTAATGGTCTCCGTTATCTTAAGGGAGCCGGGCCATTACCATAGCACTACAGCATCCGGGGAATGCACACTGACCGCAAATTACACAGTGTGCATTCCGAGGCTGCTGGGCAGGGGGGCCCCAGCACTGTGTTTCTGCCAGCCTTTCTATGGTGAGATCCCTGCCCTGGAAAGTCTGGTGGAACTAGGAGTCTTGATCAGCACGTCGGTGCTGAGTTTAACGCTGCCATGGCTGACCACCAGTCCAACCGCCATCAGCCTGTCGGGAACCATGTCCCCGACAGTGACAGCAGTGCCCTGGCGGTCTGACCGTCAGGGTCATAATGTGGCTGGAGTGCAGCAGTCTGATTGCCACCGCGATTCTGGCAGCCCTTGGACCACCAATAATAAAAAATTAAATATAGGACATATAAACATATAAAAATTAAATCCGACATTATGTAATAAAAACATGAACATTTTGTAAAACATAACAAAGATAATTACAATGGCGTTCACTTACCTAATTAGAAGTTACAAAAGTTTCAAATAAATACTAAATTATTTAATTAAAAAATGAAAGCTCATTCCATGTGCTTAATTTCAACAAAACGTATAATTCAATGAATAATCTTTTTTTACAAAACAAAATAATCAGTTACTCCATTACATAAAAACAAATAATTCATACCATTATAACCTAAAAATATTCCCCCACCCTATGACATAACCAAAAATAACAAAGTAAAAAACAATTCATAAAAACATATAAACATTATAATACAAATAAGAACATTTTAGAAACTAAGCAACATTAAAAAAAAAATCACATAAATAATATTCAATTGTGTATTTAATTAACATTGGAACAGAGTTACCATTATTTTTCAATTGATTTTATTTTAGTTAACAAACCATCCTATTCCCCTAACAGCTTAACAACCTGCTAGTAAAATGTAACTTACTATTACTAACAATAAAATTAAAATATACATTGAATTTTACAATTAAAATAAAAACAATCTAACAATTAAACAATTAACTTAATAAAAAATCAAAAATTAAGTTAACTAATTAACATTAAATGTAATTCATTTACATTTTATTTACCTTCCTCCCCTATTCTCCTACAAGCCCAACAAGATGCCACTACACTATGAATAACCAATAAAACAAACAAATAAGTTATTATACATTTTAAAATTGCGCACTATATATGAAAAAATAATAATTATAGTAACAATACTAACACCTAAAATTAATATATTTACTGCAACACATTAAAATAATTAAAAATCAATATTTTTCATGACTACATTAAATAAAACAGTATTAAAAACATTTGTATTCTTAACAATGATACTATTTACCCCAAAAAAGATATTCTTGCTACCAATATTGTGTGCCACAATATATCTATATTAACAATATTTTTTCAACAATATCTATGTATCATGATCTTTAAAATTCAATATTTTGTCCAAATACCGTTTGCAATTATAGAAGCCCTAACCCCAAATCTATCTATGTGCAGTTCCTTAAATGAAGAGAAGCTAATAAGAATTACCTCTCCACATTCAGCACTCCTTCAGATTTGTGAGCAAATGAGACTCATTAGAAATTACAAATTTGATTAACACCTTATTCAGGACTTTCTCCTGTCGGGCCAATGAAGAGATGTCACATATAGAAATCTACAATGGATTTTACGGCAATAAAGGGGCTTTCATACACAAGCTCATTTAATGCCACTATTCTGCAGCTCACCTGAAAAGCACCTGAAAATGCTCACTGGTCACCTTTCCCCACCACAATGACCAAACCACCCACTACCCCAGTGTCCAAATACCCCTCTCTGGCATGTCACATGTTACCTAAACTCACCTGGGTCCACAGTTTATGACTATGGTATGGTATGTGAAATACAGGGGCTGACAACACTACAACTCCCAGCATGCACTGTTCCACCTGTAGAAAAACCAGAACAGTTTACCACATCTCAAATAGCCTTGCATGTGAAACTAACAATAATTGTAACCCATTCTGAATGCTCCACTATTTAACAGTTTATGGCAATGACAGCAATGCTATGCCCACTACCAGTACCATTACAAGCAAAACACAGCTATAGCTGTGTTCCCTACTAAACTGGCCTTAGAGATAACCTTCCAAACAATGTCATATACTCACCTGGTGGGGGAGGAACGATATGAGAAACTGGATGTACTTGCAGTACACCCATACAAAGGCCCAGGTCAAAAGGTAACTCCCATACTCTTGGCCAGCTCTGTCACCATTGTGCATTGTTCAGCTGTAAGTTCAATCAGTGATGCCATACACCTTACTAGGAGATAAATGTACATTGTCAAGTCTTTACCCAGACAAGATATGAGGGCAGCAGCAGTCATCTAACTACCAACATACTCCAAGAGATTGGAGCAAGGCGTATGCAATTGTAAATCTCTGTATCCCACATTGCTCTAACCCAGATGTTGAAGCAGCTGTCATTGTCATATCAGGGGAACATGTAAAGGCATTGTGTGCATGTCACATAGCACGTCCAGTGGTCAAAGTTGAACAACACGTGTTGCATCACTCACGGGTAACATTGCCATTCCCACCATGGAGAGGACACCAGAGACTGACACTACCCTTCTGGATGAAGACCCCAGTGAGGAAAACACCCCAGGATGTCTGGACACTGAGGACGAAGCTAACCCTTCAGGGACACCTGGTCAGTCAACAACTGTCAGCCTCACCCTGCCCATATTAACTCCTCCCAGCCCTGTTGCATTCATATCACAGGCAACCATTTGTCCTCAAACCTGTGTCCCAAGGACAGTAACTTCCATTGTGTTCCCCAAGTACAGGTATCTTAGTCTCCTGTTGTCACCCCTAACATTGATGGACCTGCCACCAGTGGGAGTGGGCACACTGTGCCAGAGTCATATGCACGTGGGGGTAGGGTGTGTGGGAGGGATGGCTCCAAGGAATACAACTGACCAGGACACAATCTCCCAAGTCTTGGGAGCCTACCAACATTCCCAAGGTGTGATGGGCCAGGTACTGACTATGATGCAGGGGATTAGATAGCTGCAGTGGGACAACCACCAGTAAGCGATGCAACAGTGACAGGCCCAAAATGTCATCCTGGCTTCCATTGTTTGGGTGATGAGAGACATAAATACCTCCCCGAGTAGGTTTTCTACTCAACATCAGGACTCTTCTGTTAGCAATGAAACATCAGGCCTGTCGACATCTGTGGCAGCTAGTAAAATGGAGGGCCTGGCAGGGGAAGGGAATGCGTCAGACACCCAATCCTCTGTAGATGAAGAACTCTCCGCAAATGTGGATGTCCACTAAGACATCTTAGAGGAGCGGATGCCAAGACCAAAACCACCACCAGGAAGTGAACCTCTACTAATTGATTCCCATTGTGTGCCACAGAGATACCATGTTGACTGTTCTGAGACCTATCTCCATTTCCCCGTAGTACAAGGACACTGGACTTCTGTTTCCAAATGGTGTAGCAGCCAGCTACTCTGATTATTTCATCCTCCATGACTTAATCCTTCACTGTTTAATTGGTGTTATTTTGGTTTCTATTCCCACTTTTTGCTGTGCACTCCCCCGATAAATACCACTTAACCACATGTATCACCCATATACAACTGTCATATATAACAACTCTTGTACTAAAATGTTTATCTCAAATGTAAAACCTTTGTCATGGTCATTATACATGCACTGTACAATCAGGCTACATATTGCATTGACAAAGTATAACTTACTTTATACAAATTACTTATAAAGTACTTTCCCACATACCGATTTGGAGAATGACAATGACCACATAGTGAGGTACTGGTGATAACTTCAGAGTACAGCATAGGCGTCATATACAACAAACCCACACACATGTCACTGTTTCAATATGCCAGGAGGCAAACATATTGCTTCAATGCATCATCAGCTAAAGGCTTATCACATACTAATACTATAGCTCACAAATAATCATACCCCATCTAACAGACAGAGGTCAGTAACAATGTCTCCAGTTATGGACTTTCCACTTACCATGGTCAGGTATCTGTACGCTTCCCATTAAGCCATGTCAGTCTTCAGACACATGCACATTGGTCTGCTAAATGGAAACACACTGACAGCTATGTACAGGTTAGTTCTCCTCCAACACAAACCATAATGAACTTTGAGGGTCTGGATACCACATTATGACGTGTCAGAGAGAAATAAACACACACATCGTACCATTGGCCTCACCTCCAATACCAAACAGGTCTTTAGTGTGGGAAAGGAGACTATCATCCCACTGTCCTGACATTCTGGGCAAAGAGCTCAGACACCAGGACTCACATGCCAAACAGTACCTGATTTAATCCATGTTCACTTCACGTCTGTCTCTAAATCCCATCTGCCTGTGACACAGTCTGATATTGCCAAATGAGGAGGAGCCAAACAGTCAATCTGCAATCTGTAAAAGAAAAACATACGGTGCAGGCCAAGTTGCTACAAAAACATTACGCAGCCAAATCATATGTACAAATTTTACTTTGAGCATTGTAAAACATTAGATTATGTACATAACATGTCTGTACACAACTTGAAGTAACAATCTGCATGCATATCTGAGCCATGAGCTTCTGAGGCACTTAAAACTTATCTGATGGTCAATAAAGAAACTTATCTGGCATTCCTAACCTCACCAATACCCCACAAAAATCACTTTAATTACATCACATACCTTAACTCAGGTGAAATACTTATTAATGAGCTCAGCCCTGATGTCTCCAGCTTCATCCTCATCATGCTCATCCTCACTTGGCAAATCTGCATTTCCACCCATAGGATCTGTTGGTTGCCCCTCATTTGGTATGAATGGTATCTGACGTCTCAGGGTGAGGTTGTGGAGCATGCGTCAGGCAACACTAATTTGACAATTCTTTTTGAGTGAGTAGAGGAGGGATCCTCCAGATTGACCTCTGCTGCAAAATCTTGCCTTCAGGAGCCAAAAGCCCACTCCACGACACGCCTTGTCCTTCCGTGGACCTCATTGAAGCAGTCTTCCCCTAGCATAGTTGGGTACCTCACTGGTGTCAACAGCCAAGGATGGTTTGGGTAACCAGAGACCCCAGGAAGAAGTAGTTACAACAAGCCAAACATTGAACCTGGACATCCACATATCTAGTAGCAGATAAAAGACAGGGCACATATATGACCTACCAACCAGCCCGGCGCACTCTGTGTATTGATGTGTCATTAGCAGTGGGATACTGCTGTTCCACATGATGAACGAATCATGGACAGACCCAGGATACTTTGCACACAGTTGTGATATGTAGAGGTCAGCCAAAGAGACCACGTGGGTGTTGATGGAGTGGAGGTTTTTCCTGCTCCTATATCCTTGTTCATTGGGATTTAGGGGAACCAAGGCTATGGCTCCAACCACATGTGGAATATGTCTCAAAGCATAATAATCAGCCTTTACATGGGCGAAAACGTCACGTTGTGAAAACCTAATGTAGCTGTCCAGGTGTTTCAACATTGCAGATAGTACATCCTTCAAAACCAGAGTGAACATGGGCTGAGACATCCCTGCAGCTAGGGCCACTGTATTTTAAAAGGACCCAGTGGCCAGGAAGTGTAGAACAGACATGACTTGGACAATGGGAGGTATTCTATTGGGATTACGAATGGCAGATATCAGATCTGGCTCCAAGTGACAACAGAGCTCCATATTGTTTGCCTATCCAGGCAGTATATTTGTATCACATGTTGCGCCTTCATGGTCTGCAAGTCTGCTAGTGGATGGTATACTGGAGGTTGTCTTGCTCTTCTCATGCCAGGGTAACTATGTGGGACAACAGCAGATTATATGTGTATTACTCAATTTATATATCATAAGTATGATCACACCAACTTCACATATAAAGCTATATTTTGTCACATGAAACAGTGAAAACATTGTACTCAGCACATTCGGCTAATAACTACATTTAGATTCCCTAACACCTAGCATGGCCTATAAATGGAGAAACATGTCACTGACAGTAAAAGTGACATCAACAAAACTTAACATGGTGAACATATTTGATAATGCTATACTAATTTCTGATTAACATTACTCTGCTGACAATACTATTTCATGTACATAACTCAGGATACAGCAATTTAACAACCTCTCCATTTTACATGCACATGTATACATGTTTGCGTAATGCCAGCCATAAACACAATGTTATAAATGTATTTTTTTGTCAATGTGGCACCTTTCATAACCTTAACGTACATATATGAGCCTCAAAATGGCAGTTGTCTGACCTACTGTGCTGGACATCAGGAAGTGACCTAACTCCGCCGGAGGATGTCGTAATGGCGGTAGGTGGACACATCCGTGGTGGGCATTGCCATTGGAACCCATTGCTGCCTTTGGCAGACCTGGCCAAATGCGACATCCACTGGCAGTGATGGTCATGTATGTGGCAGATGTGACTTCCATCTCATACTTCATCCCTCACTTGACTCCTGAAACTGCGGCCAGAAAGACCTCCGCGACCTGCGCTGCTGTGTACTGCCTCTGGGAGGAATCATGCCACATCCTACAGGTGATAGGGCCCCTGCCTTCTCAGCTGATGAGCTGGTGAAGCTTCTGGAGGAGGTGTTACCCCTGTATGGACAGCTCTATGGTGCACCAGAGGAGCAGGTAAGTGCAATGCAACACCAATGTTTGAAATGTTGAGAGTATGATGATGTTCAGGAAATGTGGTTGAATGAAGGTTTGGGATAATATGTGTGGGTAGATGGACATGTGCACATGTGCTTAGATAGATTTTGAGCCATGATACATAGTAGGGAGTTTATGATGTCCGTACCCTGACCCACCCACAAACTGTGTAATTAGAAAATTGAAGGTGGTGTCATAAATACTTGAACACTTACACCATGTTTTAAGACATGCTTGTGGTCTGGTCCTATATTTCTAGCAGACACCTGGTGCTGGATATGCATGTTGTATGAATGAATCAACTTCACACATGGCCTGACTGCAGAATGCCATTCCTCATAGAAGGGGATGTTGGAGGAAGTGTGAATACGGCTACTTGCACTAACTTGTTTTCCCCACTCTTGTATTGGTATGGTGCATGTAGCCATGACTTTCTCCTCTTGTTTGTGTCATTCATGCAGGCCAAGGCCTATCAGAAAAAGTTAATTTGGAATGCCATCACCAAGAAAGTGTGGACCCTGGGGGTCCAAAGACTGCGGAGCACCCACTGTAGGAAGCGGTGGGTGTACCTAGGACACTGGACCTGGAAGACCGCAGAGACCCAGCTGGGGAGGGTCTCCCAAGGAGGAAGGGGTGCCCGTTGGACCTTGATCCCCCCTAATGGCACGCTTATTGGTGGTGGCCTACCCTGAGTTGGATGAGCGTTTGAGGGCAACACAGCAGCCACAAGGGGGTAAATACTGACTTAACACATTTTCATCCCTATACCAGGTTATTGTAGGAACTGATAGAATCCAAGCAGTAACAATGTGGTAAGTGCAAAGAGTCACATATGTCCAAGGAACACAGAGATGTACAGTCCTCAACATTGGTACACAGGTGTGCATTCTATTGTGTATAAGGACATACTATTCTCCTTTGTTATCCCTGCTGTACACAAGCATATGATGATACACATGTGACTGTGTCATATGTGTACCACTATACGGGTAGGTTGTTCCTTGCCACCTACCTAAAGATCCATATACCCAATATTATGAAGGTAAGAGGTCCATGTCTATGTGCAACATACAGTCTGACACGTTTAGGTCATTCCTACTTCTCATGAGGTTTCTGATGAGTGACAACTTCATATGAGACTGTGATGTCCATCTGACATTTCACATGCCATACTTGCTAAACTTACTCAGAGCTGTTAGGAAGTGAACCCATTTGATAAGTGTGGGGTGTACATTCGCCCCTGTAATGTCTCATCTGAGTGGGCATCCTACATGTTGGAAACCATGGAGGTATTGCTAGGCTACTATTGCAACACATACATTTATATCACAGCTCTGAATGTTAGTACCATGTACATGTTCTTTGGATGATAAGTGGTTACACAGCTATTTCCGCAGTCATGCTAAATAGGCCAAGACATCTTATTAACTGTTACATTCTTCACTGGTTTTTGACAACATCATGTGTACATTGCAAGGTTCTGTCATAAATAAACATTGTAATGTAGCAGAAACATACTTTTGTTTGCTATTTTGGATATGTTTTGAATGCTTTTTGACTGCATTGTGGTTCAGCTGTGATAGTTCATATTTACATGTGGGTGGAATGGTATGCATAGTCAGTCACTTGGCTTGCCTAAAGGTGTATGTTTCTCTCATGGTATCCTCAGATGTGGTTTGTGTCATTGACATTTTCCTATACAGATGTAAGACTACTCATGTCTGAAGTGTGGATTGTGATGTTGCCACTCAGATATTTGGCTATTGATGTTGCCACTCATCATGAGACGTGGAACTGTATGTGGCCGTCATATACATGACAGGTGCCCATTGAATTTAAGGAGTTGTCATGCTACCTGGGGTTGTCTGTGGGTAAATGCTATGGGCTAAATCAGACCTTATAAATGTGCAAGACTTTACCTACAGGTAGAAGATAACCAAGGTGAGTAGATCAGCAAAGTATCTATCATCCTTTTCTACATCACTATTGGTACATGGGTTGGTGACGTGTTTAGACTCTATCATACTCCAAATATTGGAGTTGCCAAATATAGTAAGTACATGTTTGCAAATTTCAATTGTGAAGGTTGTGGACTCTGTGACATGAAATGCTTTTTGCTTGAATGCAACAAGCTGTCTTGTGTTTAGCATATGATAAAGTTCCTTATCTGGTTCATGACATCATGCCATATTGTAATTATGTGTAAATTATGTGTATGTGATATGAGGAAATCAATGTTACTATTACTTCCCATAGCTTGGTTGTTCTTTGACTATGTTGCTGTGGATAGGGACCCAGTACAACTAGATGTAATGTAAATGATGTATATAGTGTGATGTTAGTGTATGAAATCAATGTGATGACACTAACTCTCTTTCTGTTTTTCAGCATCAGCAGGCGAAGGAGACGGGGAACAGCCAAGTGATGAAGCTGCTGGCTACAGGACCTCAAGTTATGATACCACCAACACCGAGGGACCCAGTAGCCAGAGGGCAAGGGGAGTGCCACAGGGGAGACAGGATCCTCCTCATCTTCTTTGAAATCCTCCTCCAGTGCACACTACCTGGTGGTGGCGGATCCATCTGGGACCACTCTAGCACCATTTCTGTCCCCCACTCCCCTTTCTACCACAGCCCTCCCTGAAGCTCCCCACCCAGTTGGCCGTGCATGCTCACCCAAGAGGGTGGGCGTCTACTTTGCCGCAGGCACCCCTGCTGCCCTCAGTGAGGAGGCTATTGATCTCCTGAGGTGGATCTGGGTTATTTGACCATCGTGAATGCCATCCAGGGACTAACAACTAAAATCCAACAGAGTAATGCATTCCCAATCCCAAAACCCTCTTTCCCGATCCAGCCAAAGCACACAAACTGACAGGCATGCTTCCACCTCAACATTAAATCGTACCTCAGACAACCATAAGCACCACAGGACACACCACCGGCATACACACAAGCAACATTCAGCTGCACTCTCATCAACAGTTACAACCTGCTCTGACACCCCCACTACCCTGAGCATGATAGACAGCACACCTGACACACCTGCAGACACCACACCAGCATTCACAGATCCACCCACTACACCTATCCTACCCACAGACAGCACCACAGCAGACCCTCAGACATTCACCCATCACCACACCCACGACACCACAACCACTGGCACTTCTACTTGCAGCACATCCACTACCCCAAAAGACTGCCTCGCACACACCACAGCATCTCAAGCACCTACACTCCCTCAGCCCAAAACACATTACCATCCACACTTACCCACCCAAAAGAGACCCACCACCCACAAGCGTACCTCCCACAAACACACAACCAAGACATCCTTACAGACACCTCAGACAACCACTCCCTCTTCCTCTCCCTCCACACCCAAACCCTTTTGTTATGACCATTCCAGTGTGTGCAAAAAGGTATTTCCTCTAGGAATTTGACCTTTTCTCTAGTCCTGTCTCCCCATAAGACCGCTAAACGTGCTGCTTCCCTTCCCAAGGCCAACCCTTCCACCTCAAAGGTCTCCCCTACCCCCTACAATTACTCATGCCCCTCCCACTCCAAAAAGTCTGCCCCTGCCAAGAAGAGCCAACCCTCCCCAAGCATAAAGCTAAGACCCCCTCCTCCCATGCCAAATCCCAAACCCCGCCCTACCAAGCATAAGCCCACCCCCCCCCCCTCCGCCAACCCCCCAGATCATCCCTGAAGTGCCTGCCTGCCCCCTTGATGCCCCTACCTGTGGAGGTTACATAGCAGTCAGGAGTCAGGTTGGGCCACCATATGGTGCCTTTGGCAAGTTACAATTGCTTCGATATTGGACTGGCTAATGGCCTTGTATTTATCTATTTCTTGCTTTAACTAATATAAAGATACCAACCCATTGTTGGGTTTCAGGTTACATCTTTGTCCTGCATTTTCTTTCCTAGGTTAAAGTTGTTTCTGGCTGACATTGGTTGTGTGCCAGTATTTGTGTGTGTGTGCTGCTTGTGCTTCCTGTATTGTATTGGCAGTGTGTGAGAATGCGTGCAGTGCTTTTCTCCCCCATGGTTAGGGTCTGTGTTGTGCAATGGGCATGTGCATGTAGCACACATTTTTTGTGATGATATTGTGTGGTGTTTGAGTTGACACGTGTTAATTGTTGTGGTTTGTGGCTTTGTGTGCTTTGACTTTGTGAGTGTGTGTGTATTGTGCATGTTATGATAGGTACCATGTGCTGTGTGATTTGTGATGTGTGGGTAGACTGGTAAGTTGTATGATTTTGTGATTGTGTACATTGTGTGTGATGTGTCCTTGGGTATTATGAGTGCTTGCCAATGTGTTCATGATTGTGCCGTTGTGGTATTGTTGTGACGTGTTGTTGTATTGTGTGTGACTGGGCCTGTGCAGTGTTTTAGTGCCTACATGTGTGTTTTTAACACGGTGTGTGTGTGTGTGGTAGCTGTAGTGTGTGTGCTGTGAATGTGCAGGTGTCTGTGTGGCCTTGAGTGTGCATGTCAGTGTACAGTAACGTTTGAGTGTAGCCCTCGCACTCCGGTCCCTTAAGTATGTTATGTAAGTGTACAAAAATTAACAACATACAACAGTAACAGGTGATTGTGTGTACTTATGGTTGCTGTCATCATCAGCAGCGAAGAGTCCATAGTCTTTTGGCGAGCTGGAGCAGTGGAATGACGTCTAATTCTGGTTCTATGGTGGGTCCGGACGGGTATGGCTTCCTGAAGATTCTGTTGTGGTGTGCAGCCTCGTAATATGTCCTGCGGAAACATGGTCTCCTCCGGCCTGCTGGTCATGGAACTGCCAAAATCGTAATGAGGCCCTATGCTGGCCACTTTGAATATAGTAGGAAGTCACTTTAAAATAAAAGTTAGACTGGTGATTTAGGTTTAGAATGTGCTTCCTTTTTCTAGCAGAAGGGAGCATAGCACAGCTTAGTGCGTTGTGCAATTGTGAGGTTAGCTATGGTGGTATTAGTGTAGATTTTTTATTTGTAAATTATTTTGCATAGCATTCCAGTCACTGTTGAAATGACTGTGTGGTGATATGAGAAAGTTTACTTGGAGAAAGTGTTTTTCAGCAAAGATTAATTAATCAATGATGGAAGTGATGAGATTTGCTTTGGCAAATGCAATGTACGGACTCAAATATTCACAGTGTCAATTGCCCTCTGTAGCAGGAACATCCATATGATAATAATAAATAAAACTGAGTGGGCACTTCTAGCTTTAAAATACAAGTTCTATGAGATGAAGCACACAGCTTGCTAGCCATTACCTTGAAAACCACAGTGAACACATATTTGGGCTGAGATCTTAATGACACAATAAAGTACAGTGAAAGAGATGAATTTGCTATATTTAGGGAGCATGACAAAACCCTATACACGAGCGTATACAACTCCCGTTTGGAGCAAAATGTATTCCTGAAAGACCTTCACTTGCCTCTAATGACAGAAACACAGAAAGAAGCACTATTGCCTACATTCTCAGATGCTGAAATACTGGTCACAATTAAAGAAAATAAATTGTTTATGGCCCACTAACCTGATGCTTTCACATGTTAAAGTTATAAGGATTTTGCCCCACAGATTTTGCCATCATTAACATAAATAATGCAAACAAGGAAGGAGTTATGTCAACAATTATGCAGGCAGACCTATTTTTACTACCCCAAGTCTGTGGGAAACATCTAGGCTGCAAGGCTTATAGTGAAACTGCCCTCTTAAACTTCAGTACTTTATGGTTCTGTCCCACAAGCTAGATGAATTATTCCTGTATTTGATACACAAAGACCAATCAGGGTTTATCAACAGATAGACTTTCGATAATATTAGGAAATTAGCTCACCCGGTCAAAAAAGACAACAGGAAAAGTGTAAGCACTGTCATAATTGACTTACATGCTCAAAAGGCATCCAACAGGGTGAGCTGGTCTCTTTTGAGGGCAGTAATAGCAACATTCTGGCTGGCAAACACCTTCATAAAAATGGTCATGGCTTCAAGCTAAAATTGTAGGGAAAGGAGCACTTTCAAAATTGTTTTTGGTGGTATGAAGGATAGGACGGAGGTGCCCATTATTTCATTACTGTTTGTCATTACAATAGAACTGCTAGCAATGATTGTAGGAGGCTGGCCCTCTATGTAGTGTGCAAAATTAGACACATTGTGCAGGGTGTCCAAGCAACCAGTCAATGGTTTCCAGAGGTAAAAATTAGACCAACTAGTGGTCCAATTTTCAAGGTTGTTGGTCGAGCAGTTATGCTAAATATTTGCTCTACTCACAAATCCAATCATGCACCACACACCTCAATCTTAAGAACGAGATGTTTAATATATGTTAAATAGTTTTTGAGATATGACTTGCCAAAGTTCTAATAAAGTCAGTCTTACTGTGCATAATTTCGCACCATAGGAATCAATAGGTAGTCACATTTAAAAATGAATTAAAAACAGTTGACTTATCAGTCTCTTCTTTTGCACGGTGGGAATACTGTGTCAATTGGAGAGCCTTGGGCAGCTCCTGGTTCCAGCGAGAGCAGCTTTGGAAAGTCTCTTGGCACAGGGCCACCTAGAGGGCCACTTGGAAAAGGAGCTGGTTTGCAGATTTTAAGGTGGTGCCTTGGGGTCCCTTTGGGCTGTTGTGGTCGCCAGGGGTTAGGGACCCGTGGAGCACAGCTGGTTCCTTGTTGCAGGGCGCAGGGTGGCCGGATGCAGGGTGAATGGGAGATCCAGTAGCTGTGCGCAATGGAGTCATTTGGAGCTGGAGGTGAGTGTCTTTGAGGGGTGCTTACAGGGCAGCAGGGTCACTCTGGTGGGAGGTCTAGGGTGTTCCTGAAGTCCCTTGGCTGAGGGAGCTGGTTTTCTAGTTGTCCAATGTCAGCTGACCAGTACCCAGGGTATTGGTCCAATTCGGCCACTTGTAGAGTGCGTCTGGGGTATTGTTGGTGTGTCATTGGGTTGGTTGTGACTTCGGGTTGCGGAGATGTCGGCCAGTCAGTGAAGGGTCCCTCACTGACTTGTTGGTTCTTGCTTTGTTTTTGAGTGGTGCCTCCACTCAGAAGGTAGATCTGGGATGATTCTTGTAGCCTGGTGGTGCCCTTGGTTTCTTTGGGTTGATCCAGTGTCTAGCTCCTCCTCAGCAGTGATTTTCGGGTCCTGGGTGCAGCAGGCAGGGTTTGGCACCTTTACGTGTGCAGCAGATCCAAAGTTCTCTTGCTTTGGATCTTCTTTGGTGCTGGTCTTCTTTGTCTTTTCCAATGTGATTTCTTGGTCTAGGGATGCCCGCTAAATACTGAATTTAGTGAGTGTTTTAGAGGAAACCTGTAGTGTCCAATGAGACACTTACCTATGGGTGGCTCCACCCGCTTTAGTGACCACTTCCTGTGGGAAGAGTCACTTCCCTAAACCTGATTGGCTATTTTCCTCCATTCCAAGATGGAGGAAACTGAATTTGAGGGTCCACTTCGCAGGCAACACCTTAGGGGTGGTGTATGCTAGGTGAGGGCACTTCTCCTACTCTTTGTGTGGTTTCCCTCCTTTGCTCCCTCCAAAAGTGGGGGTTTTCAAATGAGGAGGCCATCTGCTGCTAGTTGCAGGCCTGGGGATTGAGTTTCAAGGGCGGTAGCCCTTTGAAGCTCACTGCCAGCGCAGTGCACATTCCTGGGGGAGGGGGTGTTAGCTCCTCTACCCAGGAATGGCATTGCTTTACAAACCAGAGAGACAGGGCTAGATTGGCTGTCTGGATGTGGCAGGTTGGCTGGAACCAGTCAGTAACCATGCCAGGATAGTTAGCTTTTGCAGGGTGCAACTCTAAAGTGACCCCTGGGTACATTTTATAATAAATCAAGAACTGGTACCAGTTTGGATTTATCATTCCGAGTTGTTTGATACCAAACAACCCAGGGTTTAGAGTAGCCATTATGTAGCTGGGAACCTCGTGTTGACCAGTGTCCAGCACACACATTAAAATGGCTGCTCTGTTCACTCACTATGTCCCAGGTTTGGCAAAGACACAGTGGGTGCTCAAGCAGCTATGCCCTCACATATAATATGGAGTATCCTGCCTTAGGGCTGTAAGGCCTACTACAGGGGTGTCTTACCCATAGTAAAGGCAGTGTATGGTAGACAGGGCGCACAGGTAGTGTGCCAAGTCGAGTTTGTATGTTAGGTGTGCACCAGAACAATCAGCCTGCTATGGCAGTGCTGGGTGCATCTGGATGCATGGCCCTAGAGGGTGGCACAATCAGTGCTGCTGCCCTCAGGGGCTTATCCATAGTACCTCATGCCGTGGGTACCTAAGTACCTTTTACTAGGGACTTATAGTGGTAGCTAAAGGTGTATCCAATTACTTTTACAATGTTTTAAGGAAAGAACACTGGCACTGTGGGATGGGAGTGCAACAATGGGCCAGTCTCTCACAATGACCATAAAGGATTTAATGCAACTAATGGGAGTACTTCTTGGAGGGGAAGGTGCACACTGAATTTTGCTGTTAGTGGATGCTGACATGCTCAAACTCACAGAACCGTCCCTGATACACATCCAGTGGAATTTAGATGGAGTACCGTGATATAAAATTACCATACAAAAGTCCTAAACCATTTAAGCTGTCAAAGGAGTACATTAAATGCTAGGGGTTTATATCAAGCAGCAATTAAGTAAATTATATGCTGTCAGTGGCCCAGCAATACTAGGCAAAATGAACGAAGATCTAAGTAGATCAAGAGACAAATACATCTCATGGCTCTATAGAATTTCAGCCTTAAAAATGAACGTTCTCTCCCGAATTCATTATATATTCCAAGCCTTACTGAGATGCAGTGAGAAATCAGTTTTTGGTGCCCTCAGTAGACAGATGCTACAAATTGCCTGTCACAGTAAACAAAACATGTCTGCTGACAAGATTGCTGAAAGCTTAAATGGAGAGAGCAGGGCTGGACTTTCCCAACTGGCAAGAAAACTTTAGAGCACCACAGTTGCACATCCTGAGAGGATGGACTGCATCCGTTCAAGCAAACACTGGATTCATATGGAAAGGACAATAGCTTGGAGAGCCCTCAAGTCTCAGAATTGGCTAGGTAAGTGTAAAAGAAATGGCAGGCTTTACGTTAGACAAATTATCAGTACACAGATGGACATTTTGGGTCTCAATGATATCCCCACAACATCTCATGACATATCTCTCACCATAAAAAGCCATTCGCTATAACTCCAACTTCACACCGGCTAATGAGGAGGAATCTTATGAAAAATGGAGAGAAGGAAACTGCTGAATGTTACCTTATCCATGTGAGAGTGAGGAAACTCAGATGTACTGAAAACTACAAGAGAACATACAATCTTTCCATAGAGGAAAGGTTTCCACACTACCAGTTGATGCAGTGCATCCAGCGAGCAGGTGTGCAGCAATCAGACATTGGACATGCTTTGATACAGCACAGAATCAATTCATGAGCATGAAGGGGCGACTATCTACTTTAAACACAATGTTTAGAAGTTCCAAGAATTTGCACAAGTGACATATGTGCTGAGGTGGGATACAGTCACGGGTAAAGAGATCTCAGAGGAAGCCTAAAGTGGGTTGTGGAAGGATGTGGTAAGAAGCAATACATTAATTCAGGACAGAGTGTCTCCAGTTAAAATAACGACAGCCTTGAACGCAGTGTGAAAATAAATCACGTTTCCAGACATGTCATATAGATGTTGGAGAGGTTAGAAGTTCAAGAGGCCGGCACATTTGTCAAAACTGCCCACAAATAGCATACAAGTTAAATAAACTGCTGGCAGCCATTAGGTAAATCATGGGGTACAACACCCCAAGAACATCAGTAGTGTTGGTTTTGGCACTGGACAGAGAAGACTGTGATGCAGAAGAACCCAGAGACTGGGAACTAATATTCTAACTCGGGGTGGTTGCAAAAACAGTTCTGCCAAGATGGTGGCAACAAAAATGGCACTGGCAACGTTGTGGAAGCAAAAACATCACTTACCTTAGTTAGCTATTGGTGTGGTAATGTGTGGGAAACCATGGGATTGTAAAAACTATAATGCCACTTTATTCAAGATAAAGACACGTTTACGAGGCTGTGGTCACCAGTCCTCAATTTTATAAGTGAAGATAATATAGAACAAACTTTCCCACCGATACTAAGAGCACTGTGTTTGAATTGGAAACTGTGAGGAAGAGGGGAAAAGATGAAGACGCTAGCAAAATTAAATGAATGGAGGACTGAACCAAGGAACTGGGCCGTGGGTGATGCTATTCAACAGCACAACTGGGAAGGAGGGGGTGATGGTGGAAATTAGATGTTTTGTCTGTTATTATTTTTTTGGGGGGGTAAAGATGAATTTGCTAAATAGCTAAAAATGTGGATGAGAAACACTAACATAATATGTTTATGGAAATTTCGTTAATTGATGCGAAAGCTTAAAAACTAGTAAACATTATTTGGAACAATATAACTCTGTATCACAGAGGATTTCAATAAGGAGCTCATAGTAAGTTTTCATTCACTTCAGATCTACAGAATGAGTGTCGTTAAGTTTGTAATAAAACTAAATGATGATATGATTTTACTTTTATTCCTGCACATTGATTTATTAATGTTTGAAGAAATACAACTATGTTCATGATACATTAATACAATTAAGTAATCAGTTTCAAGTGCTTATATTGCATTGAAAGAAGTGCACCCCTCCAAAGCACTATGGCACCTGTTGAAGCGCAAGCAATTTAAGCAGTTGCATAACTGCTATGCCCATTGAGTCTATGAAACTGCAACTGTGATGCATACTAAGAGGGTAATTAGCATAGGGTAGCCTCAAGAAAATAACCATATTTTTGCAAGGCAACGTCCATATAAGGCAGGCTGCTCTACAGCCGGGCAGTAGAAGGTTTGGTTCATGATCTGTAGCATTATAGAGAGGTCACTGGGGCTATAACTGTATGCAAATGGCCTATTGCAAGTGCTGTGTTGTGTGGTAATTACCACTTCTTTTTAATCAAGCTACAAAATAGGATTCACAACGGATGATGACTACAAAGCTTTGTGGGTTAGTCGTCAACTTTATTTAAGGACCGGTTGCTTGACCAAAAATGTGTTTTGTCAGATGAAAATGAAAAAAGTACAAGACTAGTTAACAATAATAGCTTCTTAAAAACTCCTGCCATACTCCTGGCAATGGTGGGTGCAGTGGCTGATGCAATCGAAAATGGCACTGACTTTGTTGATTTTTGGATTTTGAAGAAAGTGTATTTAGAACTTTGATCAGCTTGAGCCTGCTAAACAGTTCGTCACAGCACAAACGTGCCTATAAATAAAAGAATATATTTTGCAATTAAATTGTTATAGTTGACTCTTTAATAAGAGAGCTGTAATGTGTTGAGTGGCACAAACTGCACAAAGTCACATTCTAAATATGAGTCGGTCGAAAACATATTCCAGTAAGATTTGGAGCAAAACCTGCAATATGACTTATGGCACAACCATGTAGTAACACTTGCTAAGCCTGTGTTTTAAGGAGTGAAAAATAAGAGTTTTATTGACATTTTAAATTATATCTACCCGTCTCCAAGTTACCAGAAATGTGGTTGTACAAGTGCAGCTTAAATGAATCAATGTGACATAAAACATTTGCTGCTAATGGAATAGCTACAAAATCAAATTTAGCAGTGTGCAGGAAAAACCATTGAACGTGTTTCCATAATCTACAATCAAAAAATTACTTTTGTAACATACATTTCTGCCTAGCTACTGCCAAGTCTAACTAGTTGGCCCAATTTCTTCTAGTTGGTTGGATCTCATGTTACTTCTGCATAATCCCTGGTGTTTGAAACCTCATCTTCATTGTACAGCACATTTATAAGGCAACTAGCTAGTATAATTTATAAGAATTGCAGAAAGTTCTACTTGTGTATAAACCAAAACAAATACGGAGCACCCTGTATTCTAAGGAACCTGGATAGAGGAGGCATATAAAAAAAACACACAGTCCTGTAAGGAATACGTGTATATGTGCAGCACAAATACATACATGTCCTTCTAGATCAACAGTCTTCACAATCAAAGAAGGAGGGCTTGATTTAGATATTGGCAAACAGGCTACTCCGTCACAATAGTGACAGATATCCTGGCCACCGAAATCTAAATCCCATAGAATATTATGGGTTTTAGATTTCGGCGTTTTGGATATCCGTCAACTTTGTGACAGAGTACCCCCTTCACCAATATCTAAATCAGGCCCTGAGTTCTTTGAAATAGCTGGTTCGAAGAACAAGGCCTGGTCGAAATGAAATCTGTTTACACTAAACGGTTTTAAATTGAGACATGGAACAACATTGAAAGGGTGACAGGCATACATTTCCACAGTGCTAATTAACTAGCTTGACCACCCTCTTAAAAAGTGAGGTACACCATCTAGGAACACTGTCCAATCTGGCCTCAAAATGCGTTTCCTTGTAGACATGCCTGTAGATACAGTGAGTACAAATTTCATTATCCAGGGATACTCTTGCAATTGGAAGGCTCACACTTTAAAGATCAAGCACTTGTGAGGACTCTCCATTGAAATGTCATTATAATACCTATGTTTGCCTTTACCCGACTGTGCACCTAAATAAATACAAAACTGACATCAAGGAAATGTGTTACAAACTCTTTATGGTCAACCTTGCTGGTTATTCCCAGGATTTGCTGCCTGACAATGGTATTCAGCTTTGCTATCAAAAGTCAGAAAGTTTCTGCACCAAATGTAAGAAAGCAATTTATAAAATTATGCTGTCAACCTATCATAAGATTTTCTTTTATTTGCATGCCTTACTGGCTGTGTGCCAGGCGGTAGGCTTTCACTGAAGGGAACAATGATGAAGAAATTGATGCTAGCAAGCTTGTTTTGTGGGTAACTCGCTAGGAGTGTATTTGGTAAAAACTATGCTTGCTTCTTAAAGCTGGCAAATTCTTACCATAGTACTTACTAGGGGTTAAGTAGCAGATCGGATTACCTCTACGTGGTTGTGCCTACAATATTGTAGTTAAGCTAGCTCCTGCCCACAGCGTTGCAGCCCCCACCGTTTGACTGAATCATAGATGTCAGACAACTATTACACTGAAAAACATGAAGTTAATACTCAGGGAAACGATTCCCACAACCTTAGTACTGGTCTAATGTTCATTGCTGTTAATGTGTACCAACCAGTCTTCCTATCACAACAACAAATTACTCACACATATGAGAGTGGAAAAGGAGCCGCTGATAAAATCATATACATATCCCCTGTGAATGAGCTTTTTTACACAAAGAAATACGTTAGTTAAAGATAATACATACCAGGTATTTTCTTAGCCCAGCCAATCATATGGACCAGTTCTTTGTCAGCAAGTTTTGTCAGTGACATCATCATGGATGCTTCAGTGAATGGCTTGGCTGTGCTGTTCATCAGCAGTATATTTGGTGGTTCAGCTTCTACTAGTGTCAAAACAAACTGCTCTGGACTTAGAGTACTTGTAGCAATGTCTTTCACTCGAGATCCGGTTTCAATGCTCTTTTTGGACTTGGCAATGCAATGCAGTTGATCTTCTGAATGGCGTCGATGCCGTATGATGCGATAACCACACCGTTCACGTCTTGTACCTGCATAACAAAGCATACTTAGTTGGTTCTCCTTATAATCATTTCTATTTTTCAAATAATTCAAGCACCTTGGAGTATAAGCTATTATATATATATATATATATATATATATATATATATATATATATATATATATATATAATATAATAATTTAGGAATAGTTATACTGTTATACTGTCCTCACATGAAAGAAATGCTTAGCTTAACTTTAACAGATGAAAAAATCTTTAACAGTCTCAATTGCAGCCTTGCTCGAATTGGCCAATACTATACTTCCTCAGATGCATGTACAAAGGTAACATCATCATATGAATCAAGCATCTTCGATTAGTTATTCTTATGTTTTTTATTTCTAAGTGTTTGAGACTCAGGATGTTGGTAGTGATTGTGGTAGAGTAGGAGTCATGATTGTTGTATTGTGTTGTGGATATGCAAAATACTCTCATCCAAACTGGACACTCCAAATGGCACTCTCATTAAGGTAGCCGTACTGTCAAAACCAAAATCTAAGCGCCTGATTATGACTTTGGTAGTCCATGGACCGCCTTGGCAGCAATCCCATTGGTGCCTCTTTGGCTGTCAGACCTCCAGATTACAAGCAATGCGGTCGGACTGCCACAAGACTGCCGGCACCGCCCGCATCTGAGCAGCGCAGCTGAGATGGTGAAGACTGTGACAGTCAATGTTGGCAGTACCGGCAGTGGCACGGCCATGGGTATTACAACCTGCCTGATCATGGATCTTTTTATGATGGAGACCCAGCCATAAACAGGTCAGTGGACAGACAGGAAAAGGGTCCCAATACACAGCCCGAGGGAAATGAGCCCATGTAGGGTGAGGTAGGGGCCCATGTGGGCCCCCCTATGCCTGTGAAGTCTGTGGGTACACTGTGTGTCATGCACAACATGGTTCCTTGGGAATCTCTTCCTTGTGCCATTTTCCTCCTGCTCTATAGGGGGAACGTCCCCCTTCCATACATTATGCCTGGTGTAGGCATAATGTGGCGCAAAGGTTTACAAAATGGTGCAATGCATGCATTGCATCACTTTGTAACTATGGTGCTTGTAAAAAGCCACTTTAGTGCCGCCTTAGCGTCAATAAAATGACGCTATAGCGGCGCTAAGGTATCGCTGGGGCCTCTTAAATCAGGCCCTAAGTCTCTTACCTCATGTTGCTTCATCTACAACCACCAGTAATAGGGATTTCAAAATGCCTCTTTGTTTAGTGACATCTGGCTGGATTGCTAAATATATTGTAATATAATTCACAGGAAGGTGTCACAATGGCTGAAGCAGTCCCAGCATTTCAAATTGAATACATTGGCAAAAGCATTAGTTTGTCAATCACAAATAGATAAATGTATGGCTCATCCAGGGCACGTTTTATGTGCCTTGACAGAGTATATGTGTGTATGCCAAATTTAGGGGATGTGAAATTCACATAATTTTCTTTTACATTATGTAACATTTTGGAGAAATGATGCGAAGGATAAATCCACTATTCTACCAAAAATACTCCTTCATTTTCCAAGCTCCAACCTAATTTCTCTAATTTTGCCAATCCCATGTCCTTTTAAGTTGGGTACTTTGTGTCACTTATTAGGAAATCTTAGGCTTGCACCCCTGAATATTATTGATTATGCTATGCTCCTGAAGAGAGGGCACAAATCTTATTTCACAGTGTATGTAGAAATCAGAGTTCACGAATCTTCCAGATGTGTACACAAACAGGTCTTAATGTCATAATTCACATACAAATCTATTTCATATACTGCGCCTTCATTTGTTTTTTGGGGCCCTGAACCTAGCAAATATAAATCAAGTTGTTGCCCAATAAAAAGCACATAGCTAATTTGGAGAGTCTTACTTTGGTATAACCTTTTTCAAAGGAAAGACATCTATCTAATATTGTGGGAAAATGTAAACCATCTTGTTGGCTACAAAGAAAAGGTTAGTCCAGTTCATGTGCATTATCATGATCACTTGAGAAAGCTGAATCACAGGTAACACTTATATTTCAATCAGTCAAAAATCACTCCCAAACAATGAAGTGTATCACATATGATGTCTTCTCTTTCTTGCTTCAGTCCTGAGGCATGTCTACCCCCACTAGAAACATCCAAAAAAAGACATGGTTCACTCAAAATGAGATGTGACAGAGTGGGGAGCCAAGGACTTGAGAAAACCCACTGAATGTGAGAAACGTTCTCTCTAGCAGTGGTGGGTCCAGCATTAGGAGTCAATCCATGTTCATTGATTCTGGGTGTTAGATCTGCCATCTTTAGGATGGCATTCCTCCAAAGTGTGTGCCTTCACTCCTCCTGCTTTGCCGGAACTCATTTTTGTTGGCCTTAGGACTTTTACCAGTGTTAAAGTGCTACTGTTCACTCCCTAAAACATGGTAAAATAGACCTACACTTGATTGGCACAGTTAATTTACTTATAAGTCCCTTGTAAAGTGGTACAACATGTACCTAGGACCTGTAAATTAAATGCTAGTAGTAGGTCTGCAGCACCTATTGTCCCACCCACTCAATTAGCCTTATAAATCATGTCTGCCGTTGCAGACTCTGTGCAGTTTTAAACTGCCAATTTGACCTGGCAAAATAAACCTTTTGCCTGTCCAGAAACTCCCTTTTAATGCAAATAAGTCATCCCTAAGATAGACCCTAAACAGCCCATAGGGCAACGTGCATTGTATGTAGAAAGTTGGACGTTTACCTGTAAGTTTTACATGTCCTGGTAGTGAAAAACGCACAAATTCGTTTTTATCTACAGTTAGGCCTCCCCCTACCCTATTATAAAATTGGGTTGCCTTATTATTATATTTATTAGGAGATATCTTTTGTTTTGGAGCAGATATAAGTATCATGTCTGGTGTTGAAATAATTGTAATTTTAAAACCTCTTTAATGGTAGAGTTAGATTTTAAGTCACAATTCTGAAAATGGCACTTTTAGAGAGTTGTGATTTTCTCTTCCTGACCATTTGGTGCCTGCAGCCTGTATCCTGGGTCACATGACTGTGATTAGCATGGCAGTTGAACTTTGTGTATTCCTTCCAGACAGTGAAACAAATGGGGACTAGGTATTAGCAGAGTGGGCCATCCTGCCAGGATGGGAGGTGTGCAGTTGTGCACTGTACACACTTACATTTCAAAGGAGTTTTCTCAGCACATTCACAAAGTATTTCACACTAGCCTTTTTTCACTGCAGACATCCTGGGACCAGGGCAGGGAGTTTCTTTCACTTCAAAGCTGGCACCAGGTATAAAAATACGACACTTCACTTCTGGACCTGCAGAGGACTTCTAGAGGAGTTTTCTGCTGCTTAAGGGCTGACGTGCACTTCAAAGTACTGCCCTGCTGCTTCCAGAGGACTGCCCTGCTGCTTGAAACCTTCCTTGTGCCCTCAGACGACTGACCTGCTGAGTGTTACCTGCCTTTCTGCTTGAATCTAGGACTGCCAGAGTGACTCCTAGGGCTAGCTGGCTGATCTCCTCTTCAGAGCTACAGGGACATAACAAATTTTAACAACTTGAACCCTGGACCTGGTCTGAAGTGAGTCTTTAAGTGAGCTGTACCCTCCAAGTGGTGCCCACCCAGTCCTGGACCCATGGAAGTGATGCTAGAGGTGCCTAAACAGGCAAAATCCAAAACTTGGGACTTAGAAAAATTCCAGCCTAAAAGTGCTACATAATCAATGGAAGACCAGGACCTACCTGCTTGTCGATTCACCAAAGTGCATCACCAGTCGGCCTGACTTCATGGTAGCTTCCACTACACTCTTCTCTACAGCAGCAAATCCTGTTCAGTGGCTACTAGGAGAAGTGGTATTTGGCCTAGTTGTGATCTTCCACTTCCCAAAATGTTATAAAGTCTGAGTGCACACATTTTCACCACAACCTCGTCCAGTGGCTCTCCTACTCCTTCACTTCCTTCTCCAATATCACTGGCTGTTTTGCTCTGCTCACCTTTACCTTCTTAGACAGTTTTCTTCAAAATGTCTTCTATATCCAAAGGTATGCTGAGACCAAGCCCATCCACTTTGTGCACCTGAACCACACTCCATCATGGTCAACCATAACTTTTGCCTTTGTACCAGTCTCGTGCAAGTAGAGCCCTGGAGCCCTTAAATGTTGTGCTGCTAGTATCTGATCGTCAAACCTTCCTCTCCAGAAATGTTGCAGAACATTTGTATTCTTCCATCCTGAGACACTTCCCTCCAGGCACTCAACTAATCAAAGACCTACCAGGACTATCACCCATCCAGATCCCAGTGCAGGCGCATCCAATCACTCATCCTTCCTGCCTGAGCCACAGGACACAATGTTAGTTATATTAATTGTGTCAGTCCTGAAAGTCCTCCTTGAGAACTACAAAAGCACCTCCAAAAATGAAACCCAGTCACCATATACACTCTTCAAAGATGCAGTCTTTGTGAGCACTTCCAAGAATAATATAAACTATCTTACTCAGCCTCATCCCAGATTGTTGCATATTGTTTTCACCACTTAAGAAATCAGTTTTGGCCTCCTTTCTGAAAGTGTTAGATTATTCCTTTCAAATTGTGCTGTTTTCTAACAAAATGGCATCAACACCTTGAGATCAGGTTACAAATGGATTTTAGGAATGAATGCATTAAACCACTGAGTTTTAGTTGTCACTAAATTGTGCTACATTGTAGGACTCGGTGGTCAGTACCCTTGTCATTCAAAACAATAATTTATGATGAATGATAGATGGTAGGAAAATACTCAAATTTGTCAGTGGATTGGTTCCTTCAGGATGTTAGAGACGTTAGTTTAATGACATCTGAAGCTCTGAAATTCCTTGCCCTTGAAGCTCATCCTGTAGCACTGCAGTAGCAATAGCTCAAAATGTTTTTCTTGCTCTTTACTAAGCTTTAACAGGTGTGGCAAGCAATTTAAGCATGGTGAACTCATGGTGCCAATACTGTAAAGCCCCTGCCACATTCTCTGGAACTACAGCTTCATACGTGTGATTAGCAGCAGGTGTTACTGAATAACATGGCTGTTCCTGTGCATGGAAGAAATATTCCCCAATCCAAGATGCCCACCATCCACATGACCAACCAAACCAAAATGGCCCCATATTACATGACAGCTAAATTAAACACAATCGCTGCAACAATAACAGATAATCTGGCCTGTCCCGTTCCAGGATAGGGACATTTGAACCAATGGTACAGTAATCCTTTGGTCTTCAAGAAGCAGTGCTTATTTTTTAAGAGATCTTGGATCCTTCACCTTGGCATCTAACTACTTCATCTACTGTATGGTTGGCATTGTTTACTTCCTGCTAAACATATGCACCACAAGGTACTGCTACTCTGTTTGACACAGCTTCTTCTTTACTTATCATACAGGATACAATAGCCTTTAAGGAGGACGCTTTAGGTCCCAGTGTGCACAGCGTCAGGAGGCCCCCTCATTGCCAGATGGAAGAGGAGGAGTCCTGCTCTCACGGGGTATATATTGCTGGAAGGAACCCGGCTGCATGGGAAACGGGCGACATATAAGTAGGGGATTCCAGGTCCAAGTTCACGGCGGTAGGAGGCACTCGCGCTCCCAGGTATAAGGGTAGGCGCACTGCTGCCAATCGCTATATAGCACTTTGAGGAGCCCTGCTTCATGGGTCACGACAGCCATTGAGGAGGGGACTCCAGGTCCTAGAGTACACAGTGCCAGGAGGAAGGAGCGGAGCCCTGCTGCTATGCGCTATATAGTGCAGTAAGGAGCCCCGCTTAGCCAAGGGGTGGCCCGTGCTGCGCCTGGCAGCACCAGGAAGAGGAAGGGCAGGGCCATCCCACTTGCTCTGCTTGCTTTATCGGGTGAGCACTGACCACTAAGCCTGTGTTCATAGTTCTGGAGTTGTGGTGTGAGTCTTTGTGTGAACTGACAAAACTCCAGCAATGCAAGGAGTCTCCAGTAGGGAAAAACCCTGTGTCAAATTGATGCCTTCTCTGCCCAGGTGGTGAAATGTTATGCTGACGCAGTGAAATTGCAGAATGATGTAGTGATGTTGTAAATTTCCCTGCATCAGTTCTGCATGGCTTTTCCTGTGGGAACACCTACCCTGTATACATTTTACCTGGCGCAGATAAAATGTGACACAGGGCTTTACAAACTGATGTATTGGACCCAAAGCGTCAGTTTGTAAGCAGTGTAGTGCATTCCTAGTGCCACCTCTGTCAAAATAAAATGACACAGCGGTGGTGAAAAGGGCTTGTAAATGAGGCCCTAAGTTTTATAAGGGGCATAAAGCCCTGTGCCGGGTACGTGCTCTTGTAACAAGGTATTCCCTAGGCTAGAAATTCATGTGCAGAAACAGACAGGCCTTTCAGACATCCCCATGACATCAGCTCCATCCTCCCCCACCATTACTATTGGTTCATCCAAAGGAGTTTGGGAATCTGATCAAGGCACCATGGTTTTATCCTCATCTCATCAGGGATCTGCTGAGACTGACCTGCCAAGCCCTAGTGCCAGCGGAAAAGTGTCCTGGTCCAGGCTCCTCATGACGTTGATTGCATGGACAACATTATGAACACGGCTGTACAGCTCAATACCGAAATCAAGGTTGTTAAAGAGGGAGTGTGTCCTTGAACGCAAAGGTGCTGGACCATATTGGAATTAGCACTTATATGACTGTTAAATTAAGAGAAAGAGAGCCCTGTTTTAACCCTCCTGGTGTCAATAACCCAGCCTTTCATCCAAACAGTTTTACCAGACCTGGGGCAGAAGTGCAGAATGGCCATGTAAGTGAAAATTATTATTCTTTTCCTACTGGCAGGGCTACCATATCTATACAGATGCCTGTCACAGGCCCCGCTTTATCCCTTTCATCCACAAAGCAAGGGGGTTTTCAATGAGGCGGGAACACTAATAGTGAGCAATCCAATATGGCTAATCCTACCATTCCCCTGCACTTACAGGTAGTGACTCCCAGAATGGCTAGTGTCATGCACACTCATCCTGAGGCCCCCACTGGGGCCCAATCACCATGCTTGTTGGAGTCTCATTATGGGGATCCCCCATAGGAGTAATTTCTTAGATCTTCCTCCTGACTGCACCCCATACGTGGTTATGATAGGGGATATTCCTCCACTTGGAATGAACACTTATGAGGGTTTCTTACAAATTAAGAATAAAGTGTGCCATTGGATATCCATGAGGGTTAGCGCACACGCTAATATTTACACACAGATAAATATGGTTTGTCGGGTGTGGTGGTTGGTCATGGCCCTAAGTTGTTAAAAGGTGACTGTGTTGTGGTAAATTTAACAACAGATGGACTGCTTTTAGAATTTTGGCTTCACCTAGGGCCCAGAGAGATCAGGCATTGGGTTGTAACCCTTGGGTTTCTTTTATAAGCCAGGTTTTGATCCTGGGCTGAATGGTTCCCATCAATCCCGGGTACATCAGGTCCCTCAATCCCAACACATACAAAGCAAGCCCAGTAGTGAGCAACCTGTTCTTTCCGCTCCCCCTACCTCGGGGGGGGTGCAGCCCCCAAACTCATGGCCACTCTCAAGGTTATCTTAGGATCACCACAAGCCACCTCTGGGTATGACTGTCCCTGTCAAGTCTTTTGATAGGTTTGAGATTTTTGACACCTTTGAGGAAGTAGATTGACTATCTTGTTTGAATCTTGGAGTTGATACAAAAGATACAGCAGATGAGCTGGAGGGTTGCCCTTTAGTACCATATAGTGGTGACAGTTGAGGTTTCTTTTCTGGAATATTGCTGGGTCGGAAGCTAAGATTAGAGACTGGAATTGGCAGGATTTTATTAATTCATTTAATATTTTAGCCTTTCAGGAAACCTGGTTCCTTAAAGCCACTACTTTTTTGGATGGTTGTGCCCACTTTTTTGCCAGCCAAGGCAGGGTTAGACATTTTACTCTCTTTAGCTTTGAACTGAGTAATGACCAAGGCAGAGGCAAAACATTTTTATGTAGGGGCGGTATCGCTCACCTTCTTGGGCGTGGTCATGGGTGATTTGATATTCATCCATGCTCTGGGCCCCGTTTTGCTTTTCAGAACTCTCTGGAAGATGATGAGTCGTCATATGCCCATTTTGAACACTCCCCCCAAGGGGATTGTTGTCATGGACCTTTTTACATGTTTATCCCCTAACCTTCTGCGTTCTTCCTCCTATTCTTTCTGACCACTTTTTGTTGGCTCTAGGACTCTGAGCACTTTATCACTTTGACCAGTGCTAAAGCGCAGGTGCTCTCCCTTCTAAAATTTGTATGATTAGCTTCCACCTATTTGGCACATTTAATTTGCCTGGAAGTCAGTTGTACAGTGGTATCCTTATCCCCAGGGCCTATACACCAAATGCTACTAGTAGGTCTGCACCATAGCTTACGCAACCTACGTCTCAGGCCTGCTACTGCAGGGCCTGCGTGCACAGTTTACGCCACAGGGACCTGGCACCCAAATTTACTTGCCAGGCCTCGAACTCCCCATTTACTACATATAAGTCATCCCTAAGGTAGGTCCTAGCTAGCCTTATGGGCAGGGTGCTCTGTGGGTAAAAGGCAGGGCATGTGCCTGGTTGTGTGGCCTGTCCTGGTAGTGACAAACAGCCTACTTTGTTCCTCACTACTGTGAGTGCTGCCTTTCTCATAAGATAGCCTTGGAAAATGCCCTACCTTATGTCTAGGTGGTATTGTCTAATCTATGAGGAGTAGCGTAGGCATATTTGGTATGGTTGTAATGGTAGTGAGAAAGGCTTCTTACTGGGTTAGGTGGAATCTTTATTACCATTATAGAAATGCCACTTTTAGAACTTGGGCCTTTCTCTGTGCTTATGATTCTGGTATTTTGCAGCTTACCACCAATCCACGTCTGGGGCACAGTGACAGCTGGGATTTGTGCATACGTTTTTAGACAGCCTGTACACAGGGAGGGTGGCGGTGTCACAGAGGTGCATCTGCATATTGATTGGTCTTCCTGGGCTGAGAGATGGAAAGGTGGGGCACACCTGCATTTGTAAAGGTTGTGCCCAAAGGTCTCGTTTACCCCCACTGATGATTGGAGCCGGTGCTGGAGGAGAAAGGGGCACTCCTGGAACCCCTTCTCCCCGTTTTGTGGAGACTGCGCATAATGAGCATAAGTACAGGGGATCTTCCCTCTATATTTGGGGCACATAAGTGGACAACTTAACTGGACACTGGATGCTGCTGGAAGGACTTGCAGGAACCACCTTGAGACTTCTGCTGTTTTGCTGACCTGTGACCTGCTAGGTTACTCATAGGGACTGCCACCAATTGGGAACACTTGTGTAGGCCTGTTTGTTTGGGCCTTGCAGCACTGTGCCCCCATTGCTGTCTCCAAGGGCTGAGTGGTGTACCCCCTTTTCCACTGCCTGGTCCCATTTTCAAGAGCATGTAGATCACTTTAGTTCTTCTTTGACTAAGCGCTGAATTTTATTTGTGCCCCAAGCGTGGGAAAATCTATGCATCCGACTTTGACTAAGCGTGTGAATGACGCTTTCATTTTACTCCTTTGGTGCAAAGCAGTGCCTGTGTCATCCGCTGTTGGCCTCCCCTCAACCTTTCTGACATGGGAGAGGTTGCAAGGAGCAGAGGAGCTAGTGGGCACAATTGTGATTCGGTGGGGTTTTCCAGGGTACAATCAGGAACTGCTTTCTGGGGAAGTCAAAGACGTGACCTGGGCGGGTTTGAAGGGGCTGCCGCGCTTTCATGAGGAGGCACCGTGCCCGTGGAAGTAGTGTCGTCACCTGCCAATCAGGAAGGACAGAGGACCTTCCTGCAAGTCGGACGGGGTGACCAAACAGTGCGCCCCAAGGTGTGGAATCCGCTCGGCTGAGGTGCAGTGTCCCGAGGAGGGGCGAAGCCAGTTAGAGGTGCTCTGCTTTCCTCTCTTAGCACCAGAGTCGGTAGGAGCAGCCTGACCCCCTCCCCCCATGGTCACAGGGCTGCATTTCTGATAGCAGCAACTCCCACAAGGAGATGTGTCCCTGTCTACCTCAGATACAATAGGTGCACCAGAGACTCTGCACCTTGCCTGGTGGGTCTGTGTCTACCGTATACCTTGTGTAGGAAGCGCAGACACGCTACAACCATCCAGTGTACGGTGTTTTTGGCGGTTTAAATTCTGCATTAGTGTGCTTCATTTCCAGGTACATTCAGGATGATGCCTTGGTGTTCATGATAACATTTTTAGGACATGTGCCATATGGGGATGTTTCATTTTATGTGCGTTCATAAGGAAGTCCTTGCATCCCTGATAATATGGTCATTGTGATATGTGCATTTATGGTAAAAATGACAAACTGACTACTGCTTGTGTTGCAGAATAACCAGCAACCTATATATTTACCTGACTCCTGCTTATTGTATTGCAGAATACTAGTAACTTGTGTGATTTTCTGACAACTGCTTGTGTAGCAGGATATTACTGGCCTGTTGTGTTTGGGCTAATGATGTTTTAAGCAATACAGTTTATCTTTATATAACTTGTTGTTGTGTTTCCTTTGTGGTGTATTGATTGTGGCACATGTGTTGGGTGTTGTGCAAATGCTTTACACATTGCCTCTGGGATAAGCCTGACTGTTCGTGCCACGCTACCAAGGGGGTGAGCAGTGGTTATCTTAAGTGTGTAACTCCCTCGCCCTGACTAGAATGGGTGGGTTCTGCCTGGCTTAGGTGCATACCCTAGCTAACCACGACCCACATTTCTAACAGGGGTCAGTTGAATCTTTTGGCACATTCACAGAATTTGATTATACCCAGCAACCAGGTTCATATCACTTATTGATATCACTGTCAAGGTCCTGGGGAAGGTGGTTCTTAAGAGATTGTCACATTGGGATATGGAGAAAAATATTATAGACTCCCAGTATGGTTTCAGGCCCTATTTGGGCACTATCGATCAGTGTCTAAACTTATAACTCTTGATTCCGAAATATACAGTGACTAAAAGGGGGTTCTCTTTTTGGGGTTTTATGGATGTCTCCTCGGCCTTCGATTGGATGAATCGCTCAAAGTTGTGGTCATTGTTGTTGTCCATAGAGGTGGAATGAGATCTGGTCTCTATTTAGGCAGACCTCCATATGGACATGTCTGCCTCAGTCAGATTTAGGGAGGATAGTCTCTGTACCAAACATTTTCGCATCACCAGAGGAGTGAGACAGGGAAGTATTTTGGCCCTTTTTTTATTTACCATTTATAATAATGGGCTAGAGGCTTCTTTGCTGAGAGTGCAATGAGCTCCCCCCCGGGCGGGTACACAGGCATTACCTGTTCTCTTATATGCAGACTTATGTCAAGGACGGCACTAGGCTTTGAATGACTTCTTGACTCTTATGTAGAGTTATTGGTGGACCTGGATCTCTCTGTGAGTACTACAACATGTTTTGTGATGGTTGCAGTGGCAAAACCAGCTAAAATCAAAGGTCGTGTCTGCCTTAACGCCAAGATCTCTCAAGTTCGACCTTTCACCTATTTGAGTATTTTGTTTGACTAGAAGTCTTCCTGGGGCCCTTCTATCCTCTTGAAAAGGCTTGAAATGGCTTACACTAACCAGACTGTATAGCTTGGTCCTGGATTTTAGCTTAAGGGTGGCCACTAAACCTATAAAATCCTTGATTAACATCTACAAATCTAAGGGTGTCTCTGCAACTTGTTATGGCAGTGACATTTGATGGTCCTGGGACTGTATCCCTATCCAATTAGAGGAAAACAAATTTGTTATGCAGGTGATGGGGGTACCTCAAAGGAACCCTACATTTGTGCGGTATGAGGAACTTTGATATATCAAGGACATCAACAAACTAAGGCCCGTATGATATTGGCTTTAGCTATGGTGCAAGAGGAAGACTGAACTTAATAGGCTCATAGTCAAGGCCTGCCTCTCTCTGGATAACTCTAAGGCAATTCTCTGGCTGAACTCTACTAAGTCTGAATTAGCAGCCTTGGGCTGCCCCAGCTTATTCTCTCATCCAAAAGTGATTGTTAAGGATGACTTGTCATGGGTCAAACAGAATTTCCTTCAGCACCTTTCTCCTATTAGGGAGGGTCTTGAAATGTGGAAACCAGCTGTCCAGGCATATTATTTGACAAAATCAGCCAACTCGAACAATACTTTACCTGGGTTACTAAAGTTTACTACCAACAGCTCTTAACCAGGTTTAGGATGAACTCCTTCCTCCAAATAATCAGCTTTCCTAAAGAATGGGGTGCTGATGGTACCTTAGGTCCATGAATGTGTGGTTATACTTCAGCCCAGACTATCACCCATGTAGAATGTTCTGCACTTTATACACCATTCCCAGGTGAAAGTTTTTGGTTCCTGTATAGAGGGCGGATGATTTTAAGCAAGTAAAGCCTGCAATGTTGTTTCTTCTTCTGTTGGGGAGCTTCGCACCTGCGTACATATGGGCCATTTTTTAAGTTGCATTGTCAAGATGTGAGGGGCTGGGCCATAATCCCGGCCAATAGAGGTTGGTGAACCTTGTTTGCTTTTGGACCTCAATCAATTTATGACTTTAACAACACCCTGATATTTTTATTGTTCTGCAAAGTGTATTTGGTCTTAAAAAGTCTTACTCTCGGTTTTGTGTTTTATGTAATTTTATGTTCTTAAATCTTTCATAGTTATGTGTTTTAACTCAAAACAGAATATATCTATCTATTTACTCATCATCCGTAAACACCACACATCTGCCATCATCTCTTGGCTTGCCCATTTAATTCCTCTGTTCCTATAGTAGTGTCATGATCAGTGTTTTACCGCATTCTATCATCTGTGTCTGTTTGCCAACAACCAGCCTGACTATTGCATCAGAAACAGAGTTTGTAACCATCATTTTAGAGTAATTCCACCAGACAAAGCGAATAAGAATGGGTCTGCTGTGTGAGAATGTTTGGGAATAGAAAAACTGTAGAAAGTAATCTCTTCACCTGGGTGGCAGGAAGAGATGCTCTAATATTAGGTCAATCACACAGGTGCTTGAGACCTGTTGTATTCTATTCTGTGGGCTTTAATCACGCCCATCTCAAGCCCATCACTTTTATTTATTTGTGGGATTGCCTTTAAAAAATCCCTTCATGTCATTGCTCCATGCTTTACGTTTGTACCACCATTTGGCAGTTTTGTTAAGAACCTCGACACAGATCCTGTTACCAGTCACATCTCATTTGTTTTTCATTTGAGCTCATGGTGGCAATGGCACTTTCACGTTTTACACAGTGCAATGGGCAGTAGTGGTGCATTTTGCATGACTGCCAGTTACTTCTCATTGTTTATTTTGTTTTCCATTCTCGCTCATAGCGGCCGTGGTGCTTTCACGTTTTACACAGCACAAACTTGTTCGGCAGTATTGGAGTGCTTTGCATGACTACTGTTCGAAATGGGGTCCCTAGTTGGCAGTCGGTTTGCACCCTGTCCAAGTAGGGACCATCACTCTAGTCAGGATAAGGGAGATACCTGCTCAGATAACCCCTGCTCACCTCCTGGTAGCTTGGCACGAGCAGTCAGGCTTATCTCAGAAGCAATGTGTAAAGCATTTGCACATAACACACAGTAACACAGCGAAAACACTACAAAAGGACACCACACCAGTTTTTGAAAAAAAACCAATATGAATCTATATAAAACAAGACCAAAACTATAAAAATCTGCCATTCAGTAATAAAGATATGACTACTGCAAGATTTAACTTAAAAATATAGTTCCTTCAAGTCGATAGCTCCACCAGGGGGTAACATGGCGTTGTGATCAACAAAACCAACAATTCAGGCCAGCCGCGGCATCGCGGGCCAGCTACAGTGTCAGGAAGAACCGCAAACAGTACCTTGGATTTGCAAGGCATCATGATCCTCGTGTGAGCTCTGAAGAGCGGCGTCGCTGGCGTCACAGTGTCGATTTCGTAGTCGGTGCCGGAGTCGCCGGGCCGCTGAAGTCACACGCGTTGCAGATTGAACTCCGGGCTGATGAAGTCAGGATCGTTGGTGTAGATGGTGTCAGGGCTGCGGTGCGAAGCTGGACGATGCAACGTTTGGTGCCAACAGGTCATTGTACAGGCAGTGGCTCAGTGACAGAATCCAGCGGTGTTGGTGAGACCAGGGCTGCGGTGTGAAGCGGGGCTGTGCGATGTGTGGTGTCACCAGGTCACAGTGCAGGCAGCGGCGTCATCCATGCTGAAGCGCTGTCGTTGGTAGGCCCAAGTTGGCCGTGCGGGGGGCGGTGCTTCGTGACCCTCACGAGCGGTGTCCACAGGACACGGTGCGGGCAGGAATGCCTGGTGATGACACTGGAGTCATTGGTGCTGGCGTTGGTTGACTGGGGCTGCAGTGCGGGACAAGCAGTGCTTTGTGTACCTCACAAGCGGTGTCCACAGACCAAGGTGCAGGCAGTGGCACTGGTGTCAGCAGGAACGGTGTTGTCAGGGATGCCCAGGCTGCAGTGTGAGCAAGGCAATGCTGGAGTGCAGGGTCCACAGGTCACGGTACGAGCAGCGGCTCGGTGAAGTCGTCCGATGATGACTTCAGTGAGACCAGGGTCACAGTGCAAAGCGGGGCAGTACAGCTCCATGCGGCATCTGCAGGTCACGGTGCAGACCAAAGACATTGCGTTGCAGTGGTTACTCATCTTGAACAGCACATAACACACTATTCCCAGTGCTGCAGGTTGAGGAAACTGAAGTCTTTGGGGCCCCTGATACTTCCAACAGGAGGCAAGCTCAACTCCAAGCCCTTGGAGAACTCTCACAAGCAGGATACACAGCAAGGTTCACCCTTTGCTCTTTTTTAAGGCAGAAGCAGAAGCTGCATGCCAATCCAGCAAAGCAACACAGCAAAGGGACAATGATCCTCCTCCAGCTCTTCAGCTCTTCTCCTTGGCAGAGGTTCCTCTTGATTCCAGGAAGATTTTAAAAGTCTGGGATTTTGGGTCTTCTTGTTATATCCCCTTCTGCCTTTGAAGTTGGCAAACTTCAAAGCAATGTCTCAAGTGTTTGCAAGATCCTTCCTTGTCTAGGCCAGGCCCCGGATGCACACGAGGGAGTTGGAGACTCATTGTGTGAGGGCAGACACAGTCCTTTCAGGGGTAAGTGACCACTCCTCCCTCCACTCTAGCTCAGATGGCTCATCAGAATATGCAGATTATACCTCAGCTTCTTTTGTGTCACTGTCTACAGCCCTACTGTTAAACTGACCCAGACAGGGAGTCCACAAACAGGCAGAGTCACAGGATGGTTTAAGCAAAACAATGCCTACTTTCTAAAAGTGGCATTCTCAAACTAACAATCTAAAAACCAACTTCACTAAAAGATGTATTTTTAAATTGTGAGTTCAGAGACCCCAAACTCCATAATTCTATTTGCTTTCAAAGGGAATCTGCACTTTAAAGTTGTTTAAGTTGTTTAAAGGCAGCCCCATGTTAACCTATGCAAGAGATAGTCCTTGCAACAGTGAGGACTGAATTTATCATTATTTCAATGTTAGGACATGTGACACACATCAGTACATGTCCCACCCTTAACATACACTGCACCCTGCCCATGGAACTACCTAGGGCCTACCTTTGGGGTGCCCTACATGTAGTAAAAGGGAAGCTTTAGGCCTGGTAAGTGGGTAAACTTGCCAAATTAAATTGGCAGGTAAAAACTGCACACACAGACTCTGCAGTGGCAGTTCTCAGTCATGTTTTCAGGGCTACTAATGTGGGTGGCACAACCAGTGCTGCAGGCTCACTAGTAGCATTTGATTTACGGGCCCTGGGCACGTCTACTGCACTTTACTAGGGACTTACTAGTAAATCAAATAGGCCAATCATGGATAAATCAATCAACAATACAATTTATATAGGGAATACTTGCACTTTAGCACTGATCAGCAGTGGTAATGTGCGCAGAGACAATAAACCAGCAAAAACAGAAGGTCAGAAGGAAAAAAGACAGGGGAGATACACCAAAAAGCTGCCAGGTCTAACAACTACCAGTTAAATCTCATTGTTTACTTTGTTTTTCATTCACACTCATGGTGGCCATGGCGCGTTCAAGCTTTACACAGCGCGATGGGAAGTTTTGCAGCGCTTTGCACGACTACCAGTTACTTCTAATTGTTTATTTTGTTTTTCATTCACAGTCATGGTGGCCATAGCGCTTTCACGTTTTACACAGCGCAAACATGATCAGCAGTATTTGAGTGCTTTGCATGACTACCAGTCACTCTCATTGTTAACTTTTTTTTTCATTTGCCCTCATAGTGGCCATGGCGCTTTCAAGTTTTACACAGGACAGTGGGCAGTATTGGAGTTCCCTGCATGACTACCAGTTACTTATCATGGTTTATTTTGTTTTTCATTTGCACTCATGGTGGGAATAGTGCTTTCACATTTTACACAGCGCAAACTTGATTGGCAGTATTGGAGAACTTTGCATGACTACCACTTACTTTTCATTGTTATCTTTGTTTTTCATTCGCGCTCATGGCTGCCATGTTGCTTTCAAGTTTTACACAGCGCAAACTTGATCAGCCGTATTGGGGTGCCTTGCATGACTATTAGTCACTTCTCATAGTTTATTTTGTTTTTCATTCACACTCATGGCAGCCATAGTGCTTTCACCTTTTACACAGCCCGAACTTGATCAGCAGTATTGGAGTGTTTTGCATGGCTACTAGCTACTTCTCATTGTTAGCTTTGTTTTTCATTCATGCTCATGGTGGCCCTGGCACTTTCAAGTTTTACACAGCATGTACTTGATCAGCAGCATTGGAGCGCTTTGCGGGACTGCCAGTTACTTCTCATTGTTAACTTTGTTTTTCATTCACACTCATGGCGGCCATGCTTTGCATGAATACCAGTTACTTCTCATTGTTTATTTTGTTTTTCATTTGCACTCATGGCGGTTATAATGCTTTCATATTTTATACAGCACGATGGACTGTATGGGAGAGCTTAGCGTGACTACCAGTTACTTCACAATGTTTCTTAGCTACCTCCTGTCACAGTTACAGAGAGGCCAGTACATCCCGTTTGCGCGCAGCTTATAAAATGGCAGAGAAAAGCTTGTTTACCTATAGTTAAGCACTTTCATTTTCTTCAACATTGTATAGTTCTGTGATACCCTATCCTTGACAATTTTTGTTTCACTGTTTCTCACGAAAAGTTCCCTTTTGTTACACATGGTCTTGCAGAGCTGCTTTCTCAGTGGAATTATGTGGCACAAAAAGACAAAATTATGAGGCAGGGTTGACCCATTTATGTGGCAAAAAAAAGTCAAATTATGCATTTAGAACACCAATAGCTCTAACTCTTGTAAATGCGAGACCTACTGCATTGCACATGCTTGTTTCCTTCTAGCCGTCCATTAAGGCATGGTGACCCAGTGGGCGTACATGTCTCAACTGGGCCAATGGGATAATGGCATGTCCCCCGCAAGATTGAGCCTCTGATGTCCACACGTGGTGTGTGTTCTGTGATTGGCCATGCATGCCAGGTCTGGGAGAGACTCACCACTGTGCCTTGCAAATTCCACACAAATTACATTAAGAAAAGTCTAGTCAAATAGTGGGTGGTGCTTTTCATACGGCACCGGCTAAGCAGATTCAGCACTTATATCTAAATGAAACAGGGGAAGAACTGGATTGGCATACAGCATGACACATGCTAATTTGGCTGACCTCACTACAGGGCATATTTAAAAGTCCCTAGCGTCATTTTTTTTACGCTAAGGCGGCACTAAAGTGGTATTTTCCCCGCGCCATATTTACAAAGTGGCGCAGTGCATTGTATGCAAGGGGGCGTTCCCCCATTAAGGGGACAGAGAAAGTGGCGCAAGGAAATCTAAGAGAGTTCCTGGCACCATTTTTTTGGCACTTTTAACGCCTACTCAGAGCAGGCGTTAAAAGGGGGCATTATCTATAACGGGCCCCTATGTACTCTGCAGGAGTAGCGCCAAATGTTGGCGCTGCTCCTGCAGAGTACATCAATAGCTTAAGAAAAAATACGCTATTGCCCCCTACCCTCTGCCATCGTGAGTGAGAGCCAAGATTTGGTGTGACTAATTATCTTTTATGTAATCGTACTCATGTACTAATGTGTGAAATGATTTAATGATAAAAATTAATATTGACACAATATGTGCCTTTTTATTGGCCACCATCGAATGTAAGGCCTGCACATGTTTTTATAAATAATGGATTAACGCTGTCATGAAAAACATGTCTCTTTAACAGCATGTTCTCTGCTAAATTAAATGCTGAAATAAAGTGAATATTTCTTGTTTTCTGCTGGGCCTCAAACAGACAAGGCCACAGTGGGAAGTTATCTAACACTCGGGGGGTTATTACAACTTTGGAGGAGGTGTTAATCCGTCCCAAATGTGACGGATATACCACCAGCCGTATTACGAGTTCCATAGGATATAATGGACTCGTAATACGGCTGGTGGTATATCTGTCACTTTACCACCACTTTTGGGATGGATTAACACCTCCTCCAAAGTTGTAATAACCCCCTCGGTGTTCTTATTGTCGTTACATTTGTATGTGCTCATGTTCGTTGTATAACAAACTTCTTTTGTTCAAGTCATAAACTTGTTCTGTGAATGTATTAATAAAAAATTATTTCTCCAGAGGAAAGTGGTGCAACAAGAATGTTTCCATATCTTTGTAACTACTGTCCAGCAACAGCGTATTTGGAATGTGCCAACTAACAGAGCTTACAGATCAGAGTCGGAAGAAGAGGTGCACAAGATACAATTAGTATAGTTTGGAGTTACATAAATGCAAGAGGAACAAATTCCAAGTTAACATTTTATGTATTGCCGATATCTAAAGTTTTCGTAATTGGATGTTATTTCTTTGCCTGATGTTTTCAGCCAATAGCAAATGTTTAGCAAGTTAATTTAATGCCATTTGTTTGGGGGTCATTGCTTCGTGGTTTCCAGAGACTTCACTTCGTATTCTTTGTGACATGTCATTTTAGACACTTCATGCTTTGCCAGCCAGTCTACTGACATTCTGGTGCTTTATTATTTTCTAAGTTTACTGTGCCTGTTCAATGCTGAACTAATAATCTAATGGTTTAGTAATCTTATAGTCTAAATTCTAAACCGTCCCCTTTCCCTGTTCCTGTCCTGATGCTGATGCTGTTGTCCCCCTGATGAAGCTGGAGCCATGTTGTCGGTCCTTAGAGAGAGGTAAATGTATGATCTGTGGATTGTTTCTCTTTTTGTTTTTCAGGTACGAACTGCTTCTGTTTTAATACTGCTGCTGTTTTGATAGCGCCATATCTAGATGTTTTCTAAATTAATGTTGCTAAAACGTTTGCATAAAGCCCAACATGCTAATGCTAATCTGAAGTTAGTGAGGTGTTTTCTCTATACCTATGACTTGATGTTGTTTAAAAAATCTGGTTACCGACAGGGCGGCTCTGAGTTTCCTTCAGCAGTTTGAAATCATCATGTTGCAGGAAACATGGTGCATGGAGCCGATACAAATTTCGGGTTATTCTGGGATAGACGCCTCTGCAAAACAACCTCAAAAACATGGACACCCCAAGGGGGGCCTCACAACGTATTGCTCCACAAAAATCAACTGGGTGATCACACAGATCGACCTGGGAATTGACTGGCTGCTACCAATAAAAATGGAACATCAGGCGCCATCAGGCAACAACAGAACTTTACTATTGATCAACGTATACAGTATGTACACCCTAACAAAATCCAAAACAGTGGAAACATTGATACATTGAAACATTGACCAATATTCAAAAAATTCAGCTGAAACAAAATAAGGACGCAATCCTCATTTTATCTGGCGATTTCAACCTTGATTTGAGAAAAGGCAGCACAAAACACCCTAACGGAACATGCACATATATAAAATTTGAAACCCTGGGACTGTGCTGCCTGACGCCTCTCCCTGAGGACGCCTCATCCGCGCAAGTAACCTTTTCAAGCGGCACAAAAAAATCCAACATCGACTTTACATTAATAAACGAAACCGCATTGCCACTGGTTTCAGCATATAGGATTCAACAACGCACAGAGAGCGATCACTTTCCACAACTTATTAAGATCCAGACTGAATGGAATTGGCTCCCCACTGCTAATATCATAATTTCAGCCCCAGTGACTTATAATACAAAAAAACTGAAATGGAAGGGGCCGGGCCTCGACAAAGTAATGGAAGTAGTGTACCACAGTGCAGGCGCAACTAAAGAGCTCAAAGAATCACTAAGAGTACAGGCACTAGAAGACCACCCCCAAGGAGAACAAGTGATCGCTTGGAAGCATTATGTGTGATTCTTTAATAAATACATTTTCCATCAAAAAACGTCTCCCAATTGCGGTCATAGAGTCAAAAAACAAAGTCAAGAGTCGCAAAGAAGAAAAGCCATGGTTCAACAGGACATTGCGCAATTTGAAAAATCAAGTCTCTAGAGAATCAAAAAAAGTCCTGAAGGACGTACACTGGGGGAGGAAATCTGATGACACAAGGCTTTCTGAATTAAGAGCCAAATATAAGAAAAACAGCTGGATGGCAAAACAGAGTTATCACGGGGATCTGTGGACCAAGCTGCTCATGTCCAACAAACAGAAAAATAACAAAAGGTTCTGGGAACTAATAAATGGACTAAGGGACAAAATCGACACACGAATGCAGGTATTGATGCAGCCACATGGGAAGCCCACGTACAGACAATGTTCTCACTCCCAGAGCACCATGCGAAGGAGGAGGCCTCACAGATAGCCAATGACTCAAGTAAGATTCATTTTGGCTTCAGAGTGACAACGCAAACAGACTTAACTCTAAACGGAAACGAAGGAAAGCATGCACTAATGACCATTGACATAGAAATGCTGACAAGCCTTATTAAGAAACTAAAAATGGAAGGGGCAGCCGGACAGAACGGCATTCCAAATGCCTTGTTTAGAGGAGACCCTTCATTCTGGGCGTATTATTTGGCGTTGCTTTTTAACGAGCTCAAAGGCACTACGGGTCCCCCAGATGCATGGAAAGGCAGCATTATTCACCCTATATACAAAGCAGGTAACCCCGCAAATCCTTCAAACTACAGGCTAATAGCATTGATAGACGTGGAAGCAAAACTCTATGCATCCTGCCTACTGCAACAACTAGCAGAATGGTTTCAGAGCTGGTATGGTTGCTTCCACCAACCTGGCAACCCTGGCCCTGCTGGGAAACAAAGCCAGGCTTAAGAAAAAAAGGCTACTAGTGTGCTTTATTGAGCTAAAGGCAGCTTTTGATTGCGTACCAAGAACCCGCCTACGGGAGAAATGAAAGGGTGGGGCTTACCATGCTGCCTCCTTGGTGCAATGATGGACTTGTACACAGGTACTTGGGCGCAAGTAAAAATTGGAGAGGGCAGCCACCTCACCAACAGAATATTAACAGCAAAAGTACTCCAACAAGGGTGTGTATTGGCTCCCACGCTGTTTAACTTATATCTTGCAGACCTAGCCGAGGCTCTAGCTCCCATAAATAGCCACCCGCCAGTATTGGCCAAGAAAGGAATTGCATGGCTACAGTATGCAGACGACATAGTTCTACTCAGCCAAACACCTGTTGGGCTACAACATAGCATTGATGCATTTTACACATACATAACAATGCAAGGCCTAGAATTGAATTTGAGTAAAACTAAGGTTGTCCGCCTAGTTGACAGGAAGTTTAAATCTGCTTCATGGTTCATAAACGGATCCCGGGTGGAGGTTGCACCCACATATAAGTACTTGGGATTCACTATGGACCGCCTCCTGACTTTCAAGCCGCAGCTTGCTGTCACTCAAGCAAAAGTCCTCTCATTGAACTATGGTTTTAAAGTTCTAAAACAAAAACTGAGCTGCCCTTCACACTCCCACCTGCTTTCTGTCATGGCAGCGCGGCTAATGCCCACCATCACTTATGGCGCTGAAATTATGCTGGGGAAGGAGGCAGTTTTTTTCAATCAAGTCCAGACGAAGGCCTACAAAACAGTTTTTCGGATACCACGACCAGCATCTCCAGCTCAGGTTCGTTTAGAATTGGGTCTGAAAAACTATGAATTTCAGAGTAGATGTGCCTTCATTAAACTATGCTGGAGGTTGCGTGCAGCTGAGACTGGTACTCTAAACAACCTATGTTGGATGGAAATTGAGCAGCAACAGCGACACAATGATAAAAGCACCTGGGGTCATCACTTAAATAACTGCATTAAAGCACTAGGTTTGCTAGAAGCCTGGGACCAGAACCCAGACAAAAAGGAGTTTTTTCGGAAGGCAAATGTTGTCACTAAGAAGAAATCTTTAAATTCTGATCAACAAAAACTGGCAAGCACACAGCACGCCTGGACTATAATACCATCGTACAAAACTTTACGGGCACAGGAATACCTAGCAGCAACCTTCAACCAGTCGCTGAAACATCGGTTTATGCTTTTCCGCTTTGGGTTGATGGAAACGAAGGATATGGTCCCTTCATAGAGATAGCAGGATCTGACACATTCCTGTTGACTGTGTGGGTACGGACAAGAGTCACTAGAACAAATTTTGTGTGTGTGCCCGGCTTTGCTAGGGCTCAGGATATTATATCTAAAAAACATTTTTAAGACACTGAACATACGCTCATGCAGACCGGCCATTATAAGATGGCTTAGCGGACTTTCAATCCCGTTTTCCTGCTGAGGGACCAAATTCATGGTACAGGCTCAGAAAGAATTAGTAAATAAAGTTGAAGCCGAGTGTGCAAGGGCCATTATTTTATGATTAGTAAAGCTCCGAAAGTTTAATTCCAGCCAGGAAACAGCCCTAGGTACTACTTAGGATTCTCACTCCGATTCACTCATTTACTATTATACAGTAGTGTTCGTAAGGGAGTAAGAAAGTCCTAAAGTTAAGTTCTAGACCAAGGTTGGAATTAAGTGGAGAACATTTTAGCTATGCACAACTCTTTACCATGATATGTTTTAGTTTCAAATAAGCTTTTATGTTTTTATTATGGGTTTCTATTAACATAATGAGTAGGCAAAGTATCTTTATTATTATTATGCATTTTGGAATTGCGATGGTTTTAATTAACCGAGTCAATAAACTTAAACTTGAAACTTGATGTTGTTTTATTGATGAACCAATGTATGCCATCTCTCTTGCTCAAATATTGTAATTAATAATTACTGTTTTCGCTATTGAAATTGTCATTCTCATTGCTTTGATTAAACTTAGATTCCTTAGAAGATATGGCCAGCCTGTGATGTTTCTTTATTTGTACCATTTGGTGTTGAGACTAATTTTCGTGACCTTAGCATTGTTAAAATAGGGAAATAAGCATTTTAATTGATACTAAAAGGTGTGGTTATTCATGGCCAAATGGGTCATGGTGCGTTTTTTTACTGAATCTTTGGTGATTGTTATTATTTAATGCTGTTGTGTTATGTGACATTTATTAATTTAAATGAGTCAAAAGATTTATCAACCTTCTAGTTGCTTCCGCTCACAATTATCATTATAAATTAGATAAGCGAAGGGTGCGCTAACAGGTGTGCAGTATTTCAAATACTGTGCACATGGTGGCGGTAGGGGGGGCTAAGGGGCGCAAGGAAAGTGGAGCTGCACTGTTTGCATCGCCACTTTTCTTACCTCTGCCCGACATGTTTTCAAGCAACAATGGGCGATAGGTTTTGCTGCCAGGTTGTTACCTCCAGCATGTGGCTACACACATTACTGCCATCATTTGTGTGATGTGCATTCCTTATCATCCAATGGCGTCATTGTTTGGTAGGAACCATCCACTATTGTAATGGGGGCCTAAGCCCTCTAAATTTGACAACACGGAATGGCCTTTTCTGGTATTCTCGTTCATTTAATATAATTTTGCTTTGTTCTTTTTCTTGCCTAGTGGAATATTTGTATGCATTACTTTTTTTGCCTAGTTTTAGCCATTTTTGTTAATGACAGCGACATTGTCTAGCTGTGATATCTGGACTATGAAACAAGGAAATCTGACTTTTTATCAGTGGAAGGTGAGGCCTTTGATAGATGTGACGTGATCGAATTTAATATACTGCTACTGGCTTGTTGGGAAATATTTTCATGGTATGGAGCCCAGTCAGCTTGTCTTTGTATCATAGCTTCCCCAGTAGATCACAAGGACTTATACTGCATAAAGCAATCTTCCCATGCCCAAGATTGCCCATAAGCAATGCTTAGAATCAAAAATCCAATATTACACACTTAGGGGGTCATTATGACCCCGGCGGCCAGTGTTAATGGGGCGGTAGTCACGCCAACAGGCTGGCGGTACATACTGCCACATTATGACATTGGTGAGTTGGCTGAAGGCAAACCGCCAATGTACCACTCAGACCGCCTTGGTGGGAGCAGCTGCCGGGCTGGAGATAAGAATCTTCAGCCCTGAGGCCGCTATTGTACCGCCTCAGACATTTTGACCCTGTATACAGCCATGGTTTTCGTTGTGTTCGTAATGCCACGAAAACCATGGCAGTAGGCCCTATCAGTGACAGGGAACTCCTTCCCTGTCACTGATCGGAGGCCCACTGCCCCCCAACAACTCCCCAGACATCCCCCACCCCTTCCATCCACGCTCCCCCCTTCCAATCCCACACCCCCTACACACACACATGCAGACACGCACCACGCATACACACACACCCACTCACACACGCATACACGCATGCATCCATTAATTCATGCACACATCCACACCACATTCACACTTACATGCAGACACGCATTCACATATCCATGCTTACATGCATTCTCACACATGCATACACGCATGCAAACAACACTACACATACGTTCTCATTCACGCACACACTCATGCACCCACCCCCCATCCCCCCACACACACAACACCCCCCACCCCTCCCCTGTTGGAAACCCGACTTACCTGAATCCAGGGGACCTTCCGGCAGCAGACGGGACGGGCGTAGCTACCACCAGCAGCGCCGACCAGCAGAACACCACCAGGCTGTATTATTTCCGCAGCACCACCTTAACACCGTCCGCCAGCATGACCACAGCTGGATTTCTGCCCTTCTTGTGGCGGAAATCTGGCGGGGTCATATTAAGGCAGACGGATGTTAGCCACGGCGACGGTTTTTTGGCGGCCGTTGCCGCGGAGGTAAGCGGTTTTTACCGCCAATGACATAATGAGGGCCTAAATTAAAACTTGCACATTTGTAAGTGTTTACCTTCTTATAGATGTGCAGAAATAAAAAAAAATCTTACATATGCAAAAGTCCACTAGCATTCTCCAATTGTCCTTCATAAGTCACAATGCGTTGTTCAATTCTTTTTCCTAACATTACGTGTGAAATAATTTTTTTCTTTCCAGAGTTTTGAGACTGCAGCATCCAGATCCGTTCAGCTCATCCTAACAATAACCTTTACTGAATGGCAGCATTCAAACTGAAAATCCATTTAATCATAAATGTAATGTCTTTCAATACTTTGTTATTCCCAATATAGCCAATTTCCAATGACATACATAAAATGCAGCTGAAGTCCTCCTTTAGTTGCTGCTAATAACTCTTGCCTTTTATATGCAGACATTCCCAAATGTACACAGAGGCAATATGCTTAAAAAAACAGCTTATAATCAATATTGGGTCAAATGCATTAATGCTCAGTACGAGCACATAGAAACTATAAATTGTGAAAACTTGTTGTCATATTTTCATTGCCTAAAATGTCAAGGCCATCTTTTCACCTTCTTAATTGTAATTGTACCCCACGTTCAACTCGTAAGTGAGCAATCAGTGATCTCAAAGAAATGATCTAATACTCAAATTATATGAAACATAGGGCCTCATTTACGGGGCCCTAGCAGCACACTGCGCAACCTAAGCGTCATGTTTAACTGCGCAACCTGAGCATCATGTTTATTTGACACTCTGGTGGCGCAGTGTGCCAACCCATATTTACAAGGCCATGCAAAGCAACCTTATGTGGCTTTTCATGGCCTTGTAAATATAGCCCCTTTCACACATAACACAGCATAAAAGGGGCATTCCATGGGTGTTGCTTGGGGTGTTCCCAAGCGACATCCATGGAACCCTAAGGAATCTGATGCATTCCCAGATTTACAAGTCTGGGAATGCATCAGATTTGTACGCTGCCTCAGGGGTGGCATAAGAATGATGCAGCAGGGAGAAATATATTTATTTCTCCCCGTCTTTTTCCTCTTAATATGTGTGCTGCATTCTGTAGCACGCATAGAAAGAGGAAAAGACTTATTTTGATTGTTTTTGTGCAGGAAGATGTCCCTTCCTACACAAAACAAGCATCCCCGCAACACAAGCATCCTTGCACCATGGTGCAATGGTGCCTAGGTTGGTGCTAGACAGCAATTTGTGTGCCAGGGCAGGCACCCAAAGCCCTCCTCTTAAACATGCGGCTTCTGCAATTAAATGTGAGAACACGGAATACTGCGGCGGCGTAATCCTGAAGCGATCTCGGGGCTCTTCAATCCATATAAAGCCACTCCCTGCCCCCTCAGCTCACTTTTGCAGCTTTCTACTTTCTCCCTTTGTGACGCTTTTTCGTTTTTCCCTTCTTCTGTCTTTCCCATATGTGTCTTTTGCTCGTAGCAAATGCTTTAGGCAGAAGAATAAGCCCCGGCCCTCAGCACCGGAAACAACAAGCTCACATTAAACACTGAGCGCAGGGTGAGAGGACAGAAATGGGCTGTTTCTTGTAGATACAGCACAATGCTGTTCTTTCCCATTGGCGCAGGGCAGCGCAGTAAGGAACGTGCTACGCCGCCCTACCACGGCCTCGTAAATGAGGCCCATAGTTGTAAATTGTGGTATGACATTCATCTTATATCTCAACATATATAATACTAATTTATAAGACATTCTCATATCCTTTACAGCTTTTGAGTTATTGTATAACCTGGTTGTCTTCAAAGAAATGAAACGTGGGGGCCCGTTTCACAAACATTTTGCAATGAATGGGCTATTGAGCGTTTTACAGACCCAGCCCTTCAGACGATAACGGTACAGAAAAGGTCATTTTTCATTTGAGTGCCCAATCTGGATTGTATTGAGCTTGTTATTTACTATTAAATATAATCAGGCAAGATTTCAAATTAATCTAGGACACATCTCGTGAGGTCCATCTTAAACAGGAAACATGCTCTAATTCTTAGTAGTTGGAATCTTGTTTTATATTTTGGAAAATCTAACCTCCAGGACGCCAGTATCTTGCCTGTTTTTACAATTGCATTAGCTACTCTTTTAAATATTGGTGTTCACATCAATGGATGGCGGCCCAAGCTTTGGGTTCCTTGCTAGTACACTGGACCTGAATCTGCACATTTTTACTTGAGGCCCCATGATAAACTCAGGCCTTCATATTTTGTAACTACAATTCCCTAATGCCACACACTGAATGTCAATTATATTTGGCAGTCCTGATTGTAGCAAACCATTTGTCACTTCTATCCAAATGTCCAGTTGCTTGGAAATGGTTTTAGAAGCAATACAGGTTGGACAGGGAATCAAGAGTGAGATTTCCTTGGCTCTATCCCGGGTATTTAAAGTTTTGGTTCACGGTGATGTGTAGCGAAAAGAGGTTGAACGATATTTACAATTGCTTAGTTTTGGAATTAAGATTTGTAATGGGTCGGATTTCTCAAATCTTACAAATCTTTACAAATAGGCCATTATGTGCTACTTGAATGCCCACCTGATTATCCTGCTTGTTCTTTTTCTTGGGGAGCTGCATATGTTGACCAAATAAATGTGTATCAGGGCTGAAAGAGGACACTTGCCTTGGCCCACAAGCAACTGAAAATCTTTTTCTTTTTTTCAGAACCAACATCGTAACTTGCTCCAGTGCTACTAACGCAAATACCCCCTGTGAAGAACATTAAACTGGTCAGGAAAATGGAGTACACAGAAAAGAGGAAACACGAGCTTTCCTGTGTTTAGTTGCGATTTGTAGGGGAACTACTGAGATGTTCCTACTCTTGTCAAGTTGACTGTGGCAAACCCAGTGCTGTAGTGTGAGCACTTCGACGACTGAAACTCAGTCCTGAAGATGCAGTAAAGACCGAGGAAGCAGTTTTCAAAATCTGCTTAGCAGAAGAATTATAATCCAAGAAAAAATTGCGAACTTCACAGCTCCTTCTAACTAACCAAAATAAAGTGAACACATTGATCTAGAAAAGCACAACCTCCTATTGCTATTTAACACTTTTGCCTTTCTCACAGCGTTTGCCACTCAGGAGAATAATTCGTCCAATAGGTCCTTCTCCAGTAACCTGGCCTTGCTGGTCCCTTCCTAGCATTACCCTTCCATAACTCACAGCTAAATACATCTGAGCTCAGTTCCTGGCTATGAAGACCTGGCTGAGAAAGAGCAACCACAATCTGACAGCCTGACATGGCCCAAAACATACAGATACCATCCTAGTCAGGAGCATTTGTCTACGTTTTTGAATCCTTAATTAGAGGCTCCAGCCAATACTGTACAATTGTTTGGCACTCAAATCAGATAGTGCCTACAGCCTTCTATAATGACTTGTGCTCTGACTGGTGATCAACCTCAATACAAGGCAATATACTTTACAACCCACGAGTTTCTGCCTCAGTCCCACTACATCCACTCATGGTTCACACATACGTGGTGGCCTCGTTCAAGCAGAAAGCTTCATCTTTGTTATTCTGCATCAGTGGATACATTACACAGGTTTGTACAATCCTGAAACAGACTCTTACTGCAATGGGGCTCCCACTGATAATTTTAACATTTTGCTCGATTGCTCATTTCGAAACCTTTTTACCTTGTTTTAGTTCATTAATACACATTTTACAAATCCCTTTTTTGAATAGTGGGTGTTTTTCTTAACTTGCATTTTTGGTTAATGGTTTCTACCCACCCTCTCTCACAACCACCAACCTTGTTCTGCTCCAATACCGACAAACGAAAGCACACTTCAAAGAACCGTACATGCCTGTATTTGTAAATCTTAAGTGGTATGTGCTGTAAGGGCTATTCCAAAGGGAGTTAACCTCCAGAAATGAAATCCCCCCTCTGCTGCCAATCAGTCCCTCAAAGTCACCCAATCTCCAGGGCAAATGTCTGGTCCCAAAGTCGTTTCTGGTGTTTGGGCTCAGAGTATATTGTTAACTTCAATAACATGGTTCCAATATAAGCCATTTGAAGTGAGATCAAAAGTAACTGGGACACGTCCATACGAGGCAGTAGTTGGACAAGTCTCTAAGATGGATCCTATCCCAAGAGCTCTCCACTAGTTTCTCTCATCACAAAATTAACTCCAAGTTCACCCCTCCCAAGAGCAGGATTACTGAAATGCTCTTTTGAAATTCATAGAAACACACATTGTGCAGCGGCACCAGGTAGCTAACTAGAAACACAAGCTAATGAGTAGAAAAGAAGTAAGCAAAGACGATGATGAAGAGTCAGATCCAATGATATTGGTTCACATGTCAGACCAATATGCCATCCCCTTTTCCCCTATGTCCTCAAAAGCAATGGCTAACAGTCAATTGAAAAAACACGGATATGTATCAGAGACCCCAAATATGTTGGTATCTCCAGTCTGTTATCAAGAGTCACTAACACTGCACATGCCTACCAATGAGTTAGAGGGGAACTCTTCTGCAGTCCATATCAACAATAGCCTGAGAGATCTTATGAGTGAACTAGCCCACATGACACTAAAAAAACAGAAAAACTGAAACATTTGTAACAAAAGCTATCATTGAATTTATTGCACCGTACTAGACTAATCTTTTAAATGCGCCTATAGAAATGGTAAAGTCGGATACTGCCTTAAAAGTGTACATGTCCTACCACTACTTTAAAAGGCAAGAGCCAACCATGGAGACCTAAACAATTTTCGGCTTGAAACAAATCTATGCTTTTTAGCAAACGTTATGGAAAATCAAGTAGTAGAGCAAATCAATGATGATCAACAATTGGGATTTAACTTAGGCTGTAGAAAAAAAAAACAGCAATTCCTCAAGGCGATGATGCTCTTCACATAATGATTAAATTGTTCTCCTGGCTCTACTAGAAATATTTGGTATAGTAAAACACAACACATAGTGAGAAATGCAAATAAATAGCACAGCTCTTAGTTGGCTTTCCTCTTACCTGAAAAACCTATCCCAAAATATGAAACTGAGCAGTGTAATATCTGAAATTTCACCTCTTTTTCAGGGAGTATTAGAGGAGTTATTTTATCTCCAACTCATTCCAGTATACACATGGAACCCGTAACCACAAATCTAAAAGATTCTTCCAACGCATATCATTGCCATGCCAATGACACACAGCTATACCTAAAGGTCTCCTACCCAGAGAACATTTTTCTTTTCAGTTAGACATTCAGTCACCACCTAAACTAAAGCCCCTCAAACTAAAGCTCCTGATTTCCACACCACAGTTTTTGATCTCAGTCCAATCATGGATGGACTTGCCTAAATTACAAAACTGCAAACCTTCCAATTTTGAATGCACTAAACCATTCCGCTTAACAAGAGACAAAAATCTGACTTTGTCACACACACACCCACACAAACTCCATAGCAAATAGTGCACGAAGCCAACTAAAATTAATCTGAAGGATAAAACCTTTCATCCCAAAAAAAGTACTTTAAAACTTTCTACCGATATGTATATATATTTTTTTCTATATATAAATTATATATATATTACAGATAGGTTGAGAGTGCGCTTCCGTCTTGGGACAACCTTTCTTTGTGGATATATATATATATATATATAAGTATATATACATAATTCACTTAAAAACAAAGGTTACAGGGACATTATAATTAGGTTCTGAATTTACTCATACAAAAGTTTAGAAATTCACCTGTTATAGTTATTTCAAGTAACTATAACTCGTGCTCTAGTTAACTTACGGCACAAGTTATAGTTAGTTGAAATAACTATAACTGGTGAATATTTAAAGGTCTTGTGCAAGTAAATACTGAACCTAAGTATAATGTCCTTGTAACTTTTGTTTTTTTTTAGTGAATTTCTATGTTTTTAAATTCTATTTCCAAACTATAACGTCCCTGTAAAATTAGTTTTTTAAGTGAATTTCTATGTTTTTTTAAATTCTATTTCTGAACTGCATCATCCCAGCCACCTTTGTTTTCTTTGGTGATTTTCTATGTTTTTTTTTAATTTAAAGTAATTTTCATGTCTATACGTTAATCCAACCACCACCGAGCACGGCCACTGGCGGTTGTCTGCAGTGCCTGGCCTGTGGCCATGCCCTGCAGCCAACCACCCTAACCACCCAGCCCTGAGAGAGGGAAAACATGAGAGATTGAGAGAGTGAGAGCGATTCAGGCTTTGATTAATGATTTACTATAGAATGAGATATTTCAGGACAAATTCAAAAGAATTTTTGTTTGCCAAATAAAAAGAGTGAGATCACCTTTCAATTAAAAAGAGTGAAATCCTTCCAAATTTAAGTGCAGCTTTTGACTCTGTCCTCATTCGAAGCTTATAAAGGTGTGGCATCACAGGTACAGCTCTAAAACAGCTCACATATTTTTTAGCCAATAGAAGTTTTAAAGTTAGCGAAGGGTAATTCTGCTCCAATATACACCAGTTAAGGTGTGATGTGCAGCAGGGGTCTTCCCTGAGCCCCACACTGCTTAATGTGTATATTCATCCATTAGCAGACATTATATGCTCCTTTGGCTGCACTATGCTCTCTTACGGTGACCATACCCAGATCATTGACTCTCTCTCTGCTAATGGTGAACTTGAGTCCCAAAAACATAAAGACTGCCTAAACCAGGTCACTAAATGAATGGTAGATAGTTGCTTCAAGTGAAATGGGGAGAAAACAGAGGTCATGGTGGTTTGCAACAACACACTGTTGTGAGATCAGGTCTTTAGGAAATTCCCCTTCCCCTAAAACAGAGGTGAAGAATCTGGGTATTATTTTGGACAATAATCTCTCTATGGCCATACCCAGCAAAAAGAGTCACAGCTTCTTGTTTCTGCTTTCTTAGAGCCTTGAGAAAATATATTCAATGGCTCGCTATGAGGCTATGCAGAACAGTGGTACAGGGATTTATTTTATGATGCCTCAGCTATGGCAATTCTCTATTTTTAGCAGCCCTATGTCAGTGATCAGTAGGCTGCAAATCATTCAAAATGCGGCAGCTCGATTGTTGCTGGGTGTACCTTGATTTCAGTCAGCTCGCCTGCCATTTTCCAGACTGCACTGGCTGCCGACAGGTAAAAGAGTCCAATTCAAGGTCTTTTGCATGCACTGGCAAACATAACTCAGGTCCTCAGATTCTGCAGCATCTTATAAAACCATACCAGGCTTGCAGAGAACTTAGGTCAACTAAGTTAGACCTACTCACTGTTCCAAGAATTAAAAAGGCCAGAAGCGGTGGCCGGTCCTTTGCTTACCTGGCTCCTAAACTATGGAACTTGCTGTCAGTCAGCGTCAGACTTAATAAAAACTTGCTCAGTTTCAGAAAGCAACTGAAAACCCATTTATTTAAAATGTAATAAGGATAGTCTAGCAGGGATAGCTAGTGCTGGGAAGCCCGTGTTCGGGTAGCCATGCGTTTTATAAATGCTATAATGAAAGAATAAATGAGTGAATTAAATATTTATAGTTGAAAATAAACTAAAGCAGGAAATGACCAGAGAGTCACCTAGACTAGAACCCTTAAACTTCAGTATGCATGTCTGAGACCTTATCCACTAGGCCAGAGGCGACTCCTTAGTGTACAGTGTCCAGACTTAGCTATGACATTCAACCCACAGATTTTGAGGGGAAAAAGACTTCAAAGTTCCGCCACTAGGAATGTTCAACAGTGAAAACACTAGGAAATAAACTAACACACTGCCAAGGGATACAAGGAATTGTACCTTCAGCCTACTGAGTGACAGCACAAGACATTGACCTTTAGGCCAGAAGTTACTCTGGACCAGAATACAACCTTGGCAGAGGGGATTACTCTGTCACAAACGTGACGGATATCCCACCTGCTGTAGTACAAGTTCCACTATATCCTATGGAACTTGTAATATGACTGAGGGGATATCTGTCACACTTGAAATGGAGTAATCCCCTCCGCCAAGGTTGTAATCAGGCCCTTTGTTTTTCTCTGCATCCAAACATAACTATAATATTCGTATCAAACATCTTGCTAGTCTGACTCATTTATGTCATTGTATGGAAAGACCATTGCAATGACAAGCCCTCTCTCTCTCTTCCATCCCATTATGGTTATGGGATGGAAGAGAGAGAGAGTGACAGGACCATGTGGGGTGCCTCAAGGCCCCCGCGGTCCTAGCTGACTTCTGCATCTGGCAGGAGCTGGCATTGCTCCCTCAAACAGGGTGCTGCTTTAAATAGCAGCTCCCTGCTTGCGTGAGCAATGTTTTCATCTGTTTGCATGCAGCAAAAAGAGATGAAAACTGTTCGACAGCTCTCACTTGCAGAAAGTAAAGTGTTTGCTCTGATTTGGCGGGAGCTGTCAGAGGTGGGGGCTGGCCCTTTTTTCTTTTTTTGTGGGACTTGACGGAAGCCAAGTCCCAAGAGCTCTGCATTTTCCTTCCCCGGCTCATTATTATTCGTAAACCCTTCCCTCCTCTAAATATCTATTTTTAGTTTTCTATTAATATTTCAAAAAGTACTGAACCAAATAACAAAAAGCACTATTTCTGGAACAAGAGCTACCTTTCTGACAAATTTGGTTTAATTCTGTTCAGCGGCTCAGACTGTAGTTGCGTCTAAACAAAACTGGACGTAATTACACCAAATTTGGCAGAAAGGTAGTTTTTGATACACAGATTATGCCTTTTGTTATTTGGTGTAAATCCAATCAGTATTTTAGGAGAAATGAAAGGAAAACCAAACTTGTATAACTAGAGACGCAAAGGCTTTGTGAGTCATCTCGATCTCATGCAGAGATCTGATTGGCTGGCAATACTTTAACCAGGAAGTGTTGGCAACCATGTTGAGTACCGTTAACGTCACCCCCTAGCCTTGGTCCCCCAGTGCTAAAAAGCATTTTTTTAATTCACTGCAAAAATCACGTATTTTGGGAATTTTGCCATGAATTAAAAAAAAAACAAGTGTGGTCGTCTTCTCGGCCCTCGTGCAGTATCCCATATTGATTAAGTTAGCAAAGCTCACGTCAGTCCTTTCCCCCCTGTCTGCTAATGTGCTGTTTTGGTCTCTAGCAGTTTACTGGCTGTCACATCTGAACTGTGTGTGTTCGCAGCTTCAGGAGTGGACATGAGATGAGAAACATCAGATCCTCTAGTTTATGTATTGGGTACCCGAAAATGTTTCCAAATGAACACAGCTTGATCCACTTGGGTGGGCAAACTTATCAACAGACTAATTCTATAAACAAATGAGGAAACAGCATGGAGAGCCATTGGCTGGTACCAGGCGGCCATGTCGAGTGAAAAAAGGGTTCTTTTTCAGCAATTAACTTTTAATTAATGTGAGTATTCCGAGAATGCAAGTGTTTATGATAGACAATGTATTTTCCATTGCTAAGTTAATATAAAATAGCAAATTTACAACAATTATTTAACTTTTCCAGGCTATGAAGATGGGACAGTATGGGGAGAAGCTGCAACTGCCATGGTTGGACGTTGTGCAAAGAAGTCTTCGCTGCGCTCTTGGGCACATTCTGAGCCATCTGACTGCTCAGTTCTAAGGGGGTTACGTTTGAGGTTTTGGAGTTTAAAGACTGGAGGATGAGCCACCTTTACAGCAGCCACCTGCCCCCACTGGGGGCTTTACCCCTTGTGTACCTGTACGGGGCTGACAGGGCTGCCCACTCTTGGTTTTCCCCCACCAGCCTGGTGTCCAGGCCAGAGTCTGCCCAGAAGCCTCCTTATAGCTACATTGCCCACATCACCATAAACATCAAGGACTCGCCGGTTCAGAGAGTCACACTGAGTGGCATCTACCAGTTCATCATAAAGCGCTTCCCCTTTTACAATGACAACAAGCAGGGCTGGCAGGATGCCATCTGCCACAACCTCTTCCTCAATGAGTGCTTCATCAAGGTGCCCTGGGAGAAATGCAAGCTGTTGAAAAGTGAATTATTGGTAAGAGCAGGTAAGTACCTACACTTAACAATAGGCCACAAACCCCCACTAGATCCAGTCAGGTCTCAATAAATTGATCCCAGTTCAACCCTTGGGAGCTTAGTAAGGAGCAATTAGGCTTTACTTAGGAGACAGGTGTGTAAAACATTTAAAAATCACAAAAACGTAAATAAGCAAAGCACAAAACACAATAAAAATCCAATTCCGATTTATAAGAATGAATTATATTTTTATCTTTAAAATGACACTAAAATGCCAAAAATCTAATAAAGAGACCCAGAGGTGTGAATGTTTAAAGATTAAGGGGGTCATTTTGACCCTGGCGGTCACCGACCGCCAGGGCCAACGACCGCGGAAGCACCGCCAACAGGCTGACGGTGCTTCCTGGGCCATTCTGACCGCAGCGGTAAAGCCGCGGTCAGAAAAGGGGAACCGGCGGTTTCCCGCCGGTTTTCCCCTGGCCCAGGGAATCCGCCATGGCGGCGCTGCTTGCAGCGCCGCCATGGGGATTCCGACCCCCTTCCCGCCATCCCGTTCCTGGCGGTTTCTACTGCCAGGAACAGGATGGCGGGAACGGGTGTCGTGGGGCCCCTGGGGGCCCCTGTACTGCCCATGCCACTGGCATGGGCAGTGCAGGGGCCCCCTAACAGGGCCCCAGCAAGATTTTCAGTGTCTGCTTGGCAGACACTGAAAATCGCGACGGGTGCCACTGCACCCGTCGCACCTCAGAAAATCCGCCGGCTCCGTTCGGAGACGGCTTCATCTTTGCTGGGTCTTTCCTGCTGGGCCGGCGGGCAGCCTTTTGGCGGTCGCCCGCCGGCCCAGCGGGAAAGTCAGAATGACCGCCGCGGTCATTTGACCGCGGTGCGGTCTTTTGGCGGTCTCCGCCCGGCGGGCGGTGCCCGCCGCCCGCCGGGGTCAGAATGACCCCCTAAATGTTTTTTAGCGCATAGAAACTAAAAGCGCCAATCTGGACATCTGGTCGCACTTGACCGTGCAAAGTCAAAATTTGAGGCTGACTGCGATGGAGCCCTGCTCAGCCACAGTGAACGGGAGGCGTTGGTCAATGTTTACCTTTGGACTTAGTCTTTTTCTTGAAGATTTTTTTCACTGGGATTGAAGTCGCACATTGGATCTGACATCCCTGGGCCCCTCTTTGGATACGCATCACAGGAGACCTCAGTAGAAGATTCACCATTCGGACTTAGATTTTTCGTGACGGAAAGCGTCATCCAGGATGAACTCAAAATTTAAGCCGACCAACGTGCAGCCCTTCTCGGATACGCTGCATGGGAAGCTTGAGTCAACTTTTTATGTTCGGACTTAGAAACTTTTTGGGAGCTTTTTTTTTCCGATGTCAGGCGGCCCTCCACAGCAAGCCGATTTCCAGTCAACATCATCGGATTGCCTTTCCACAAGCCCCCAGTAAATTCCTGGAAGTCTGGGGCTCCGGAGCTTTTCAGCAGGACAAACCTGCAAGTCAGGCCGGGTCACAGTCGACGTAAGACGGCTTGACTTACAACGTCGGGTCGGTCCACTTATGGAGCTTTTTTCCAACATTGTTCCAAACATCTCCAAACTTCTGGATCTTCTTCCAGGAGGTACTTGAGGGTCCGTTAGGAGTCCACAACTCACCCCAAGGTTCCAGAAGCACTGAGTTGCTCAGTGACGGTTAGGACTCGAACTCCAAGAATGTATCTGGCTCAAATCCAAAAATGACCACTGGTCAGCTGGTCAGTTTCTTCAGGGCATGATGCAGGGGAATCTGGTCAGCTATTTTCTACCTGTAACAAACAGGGCATCCCTTCTTGAAGTAGTTGAAGACAGGCAAAGTCCTTTTAGTGGTGAAGCCCAAGTGTGCAGCTGGTGCAGTCCTTCAGAGTGCAGTGTCCAGGCACAGGTCAGGGGTTCAGCAGTGCAGTCCTTCTTCTTCTGATGTTGTTCCTTGTAGAGATCTGAAGTGTAGGTGCAGCATTGTCTTATTTATCCTTGCCCCATTTAACCAATGCTTACAAAAACCTTGGGGTATGATTCCAACATGTTTGATACCAAACATGCCTATGTTCGGAGTTACCATTATGTCATTGGATATAGGTAGTGACCTATGTCCAGTAAACACTTAAAATGGCATCCCCGCACTCACGAAGTCTGGGAAAATGACCCTGGAGGTCGTGGGGGCACCTCTGCTAGTGAAGGAGTGCCCTCACACTCAAGTACTTCGCACCCTGCACTCAGGGCTGGAGGGCCTGCTATAAGGGTGACTTATAACTGACCTGGTGCAGTGAAAATGGCAGGGAAAGGGTACTTGCACCTCTTCAAACAGGCTGCACAATGGCAGTCCTGCAGAAGCCTTTGCATGGGCTCCCTATGGGTGGCAAAATATATGCTGCGGCCCATAGGTATCCCCAGGAACCCCAATGCCCTGGGTGCCTAGGCACTATATACTAGGGACTTATAAGGGGGCACCAGTATGCCAATTGAGAGTGAAATACAGATTTTTGGGAGGGAGAGCATAATCGCTGGGGTCCTGGTTAGCAGGATCCCAGTGAACACAGTCAGGCACACTGACATAAGGCAGAAAATGGGGGTAATCATGTCAAGAAAGAGGGTACTTTCCTACAGTCAGCGGCTGCTGCGGTGTCAGGCCTGCGATGTCAGTCGGGTCGTCGCAGTCCAGCAGGGACCACAGCTTTAGTTGCAGGGGGCGTCACTTCGTCGGGCAGCGGCGTCAGTCCGATTTTGTCCACTGTCATTGCACTTCGTTTTTCATCAGCTTTCACTTAAAGGGCCCAGAAACTAGAGCAGGCACAACCTGGCGAGTTGGAGTCCGCAGCAAGTGAACCCAGAGGGGGGTTGGTGAAGTCTTTCCTATCCTTGAGACTTCTTAACAGGAGGCAATCTCAGTGCAAGCCCTTGGAGAAACTCCACAAGCAGGATACCCAGCAAAGTCCAGTCTTTGCCCTCTCTAAGGCAGAAGCATGATCCAGAAGTGTTCCAGAAGGCATTTCTGCCTTTGAAGTGGGCAAACTTTAAAGGGAAGTCTCTGTTATTCAAAGATCTTGCCTTATTCAGGCCTGACCCAGACACACACCTGGGGGTTGGAAACTGCATTATGTGAGGACAGGCACAGTCCTTTCAGGTCTAAGTGTCAGCTCGTCCCTCCCTACTCTAGCTCAGGAGACTCATCGGGGCATGCAGGACACTCCTCAGCTCCCTTTGTGTTACTGTCTAGAGGGAATTCACATACAGTCCAACTGTCAGTATGACCCAGATGTGGATTCCATAGGCAGGCAGAGTCACAGAATGGTTAAACAAGAAAATGCCCACCTTCTAAAAGTGGCATTTTCAAACTGACAATCTAAAAACTAACTTTACCAAAAAATCTCTGTCTCTAGCTGCTCCCAATGGGAAACTGCACTTAAAAGATATTTTAAGGCAGCTCACATGTTACCCTATCAGAGAGATAGGCCTTGCAATAGTGAAAAATGAATTTGGCAGTATTTCACTGTCAGGACAAGTAAAACACATCAGTACATGTCCTACCTTTAACATACACTGCACCCTGCCTATGGGACTATCTAGGCCCACCTTAGGGGTACCTTACATGTACAACAAGGAAAGGTTTGGGCCTGGCAAGTGGGTACACTTGCCAGGTCGAATTGGCATTTTAAAACTGCACACACAGACACTGCAATGGCAGGTCTGAGCAATGTTTACAGGGCTACCCATGTGGGAGGCACAATCAGTGCTGCAGGCCCACAAGTAGCATTTTATTTACAGGCCTTGGGCACCTATAGTGCACTTTACTAGGGATGTACTAGTACATAAAATATGCCAATCATGGGAAAGCCAATTACACATGCAGTTTACACAGAGAGCACTTTCACTTTAGCATTGGTCAGCAGTGGTAAAATGCCCAGAGTACCAAAACCAGAATAAATGAAGTCCAGCATACAGAAAGCAGAGGCAAAAAGAAAGCAAGGATGCCAGGTCTAGCACATGCCCCTCTGGCTGAAAGTAGGGAGAACTACCCAACCTCAATGGATTTCTCATCACTAAGGCGGAAGAATCTGGACAGACCATCAGCATTGGCGTGTTTTGTACCAGGGCGGTGTTCCACCTTAAAGTCAATTCCCTGTATGGAGATGGACGACCTCAACAGTTTTGGGTTCTCACCCCTCATTTGCATTAACCTACTGTGGGGCCTGTGGTTGGTTTGAACCTGGAAGTGAGTCCCAAAGAAATAGGACCTCAGCTTCTTCTGTGCCCAGACCACAGCAAAAAACTTCTCACTCACTTGCACTTCACGTCCGTTCCCAGGGAACTGTTCCTGATACTTTTTTTGCTGGTTTCTGGACTCTGCACACTTTTCCACTGCTAACCAGTGCTAAAGTGAATATGCTCTCTCCCTTAAACATGGTTACATTGGTTCATCCCCAATTAGCATATTTGATTTACTTGTAAGTCCCTAGTAAAGTGCACTACATGCATTTCATTTCCATTATTCCCTTTCCAGTAAGGCACTGAACGGCTGGGTGCGGGACAGTAAAGTCAGTGATTATGTTGGATTGTACAATTTAATCCTGAAAGAGCATATGCTCAGTATTTGCTTTACAGAATTGTACCAGCACCTAGTTGACAGTAAGCTGGCTGATCCCAGAAAGCTTGCTGAGGGAGTGGACCTCTGGGCTAGCACCAGAATGTTCAAAAAGGTATCAGGGGGACACCTGCAAAGGTGGTCAAGGTTCCCAACATAAGAAAGAGGGGTGAGGAAAAACTTAAAAATAAGGAGTTCTCAAAAGGCCACCAAAATAATTCTCAAGGAAATTGTGGCAACCAGTCCTAGTTGATTCTAAAAAGAAAAGGTTATTTGACCCTAAGACAGGGAGGTTTGTACCCCAACGTGCAGAGTGCTCCAAATATGGTCACTATAAGGGCGACTCCAAATGTCCACAGAGGGCACAGCTTCCCCACTGGTGGGCAGACGCCTGGGTTGGCTAGTGTAGCGCTTGGGGAGGAGGTAGTCCCAGCTAATTTTGGGGAATAGACAGAGGTAACCCTAGTGTCTCTGAGGGATGCAGAAATGGTGCCAAAAGCTCATATGCCTGCTAATACTTCCTTGTATAGGCAGTGGGTCACCATTAATGGGCAACGAGTGGAGGCTCTGCTTGACACAGGAGCCAGCGTGACTGCTGTCAGGGGTCAGCTGGTGTCAGCAGAGCAGGTCCTACCAAACACATTCCACCAAGTCATAGTCGCCGACAATTGCGAGAGCCACCGGTCTACCGGTGGCTCTGGTTCCCTTTCAGTAAAGGGCGGAGGCCTCTTGTACTCTGAATATAGCTGTGAGTCCTGCCATTCCTGCAGATTGTATGCTAGGCAATGACCTTGAGCACACTACCTGGAGGGAGGTAGAGCTAAGGTCTCACTTGGAGATGATGAGATTGCCTGAGTGGGTCTGTATAACCAGATGGTCCATGGCTGCCTGGGAAGGAAGTCAAGAGCATCTGGAGCCTCAAAGAATGGCCCAGACAGCTGTCAAGGAGAGGGGCAAAGGGCATGGGAAACTGATCTCAGAAAGTTCCGTGATGGAGGTTGACGGGGTCCCTGAGAAGGAGGCCTGTGAGCCAACCGGGAAAGACATTGCTGCCATGGGTGACTTACCTGAGCTTGCTGGCTGGCAAGTTGAGGGTGGGCCAAACAGGGAGGAATTCTGCAAGACCCAGAAGGAGTGTCCTACTGTTGAGGGCATGAGGCAAAAGGCCTCGGTCCAAGCAGCAGCTGAAGCCTTTGAGGATTACCTTATCTACCGGCAGAATGATTACCTTTACAATTAGCCTAAGGCTCCAGGGACTGGGGCAGCACCACATTGCCATTGTTACCAGGCTGTCCTGTTGGGCCTGGCTCATGACATACCCCTTGCAGGACATTTAGGACAAGACAAGACCTTTGTGAGGCTGTCACCCACTTTTATTGTCCCGAATGCGGACAACCTCAGATATATTCCATAGGTCCTGTCCCACCTGCCAGTGGATAGACAGGGAAAAAACAAAAGGCTCCCCTGATCCCACTTCCGATTGTTATCACCCGCTTTGAAAGGATAAGCATCAACGTAATTGGTCCATTGGACACCAAAACTGCCCTAAGCAGTAGGTTTATCCTGGTTTTGGTGGACCATGCCATCCGCTACCCAGAGGCAATCCCTCTGAGGAAAGTGACTGCACCGGTGGTGACCAGAACTCTGATGGGGATCTTTATCCGTGTGGGGTTCCCCAAGGATATAGTGTCTGACAGAGACACTAACTTCATGCTGCATACATGAAATCCATATGGGATCCGTGTGAGGTGACCTATAAGTTCACCACACCCTATCATCCTCAATCCAATGGTCTTGTTGAGGGATTCAATAAGACCTTGAAGGACATGATCACAGACCTGCCTGAGGCCATGAGTCATAAGTGGGGCGTCCTCTTGCCATGCCTTCTCTTTGCTTATAGGAAGGTACCCCAGAAGTGGGGTAGGGTTCAATCACTTTGAGCTTCTTCATGGGTACCCTGTTAGGGGATCCCTAAGCATTGTCAAAGGGGGTGGGAGAAAGCCCCCAAGAACCCTCCCGCCCCCAGGATGTGGTCAGCTATATGTTGTCCCTCTGCAATCAGATGCACCGCTTCTGGAAAAAGGCCAAGACCAACCTCAAGGCCAGTCAAGAGGTTATGAAGTGTTGGTACGACCAGTAGGTCACCCTGGTAGAGTTTCAACCTGGAGACAAAGTGTGAGTTATGGAACCAGTAGAGCCTAGAGCTCTCCAGGATCGCTGGACGGGGCAAAATGAGATCAAGGAGCGTAAGGTGGAGGCCACTTACTTAGTGGACCTCCTGTCCCCTAGTAACTCCCTAAGTGGGCTCCATGTGAACAGACTGAAGCCTCATTTTGAGATGTCTGAAGTCAACATGCTTCTGGTGACAGATAAGGGTGTGGAGGAGGAGGCTGAACCGCTCCCCGACCTCCTCTCTTCACAAAAGGGTAATGGGTCAGTGGAGGCGTGTTAATATCTCCAGCGAGGTGACTGTTACCAGTTACTGGAGAAGTACTCTCCTCCGTTTTCCCTCACCCTTGGGCTCACACACCTGTGTGTTCCTGACCTTGACACAGGAGGCAGTCCCCCTGTAAAGAACAACATTTACAGGTTGTCAGAGAGGGTGAAGGCCAGCATTAAGGATGAAGTTACCAAGATGCTGGCTCTTGGGGTGACTGAGACATCCAGCAGTCCCTGGTCCAGTCCTGTGGTGCTGGTACCAAAGGCTGCCCCACTGGGCGCCAAGCCAGAACTTCGGTTCTGTGTGGATTACCTGAGTCTCAATTCTAACACTATGGCTGACGCTCACCCCATCCCCCAAGCTGATGAGCTCATTGACAGGCTAGGTGCTGCCAAATTCCTCAGTACTTTTGATTTGACATCAGGGTACTGGCAGATCGCCTTGACTGAGGGGACCAAAGAGAGATCTGCATTTTCAACACCTGAGGGACATTACCAGTTCCAGCTAATGCGCTTTGGCTTTAAAAATGCCCCCGCTCCCTTTCAACGGTTGGTTAACGGGGTACTGGCTAGTAAGGATGCGTTCTGTGCTGCCAATCTAGATGACATTACATCTACAGTACCAGCTGGGAGGAACACCTACTTCACCTCCAAGAGGTGCTCCATGCCCTGCAACAAGCAGGCCTGACAATCAAGGCCAGTAACTTCCAGATTGGGCAGGGTTCCGTGGTGTACTTGGGACACCTAGTAGGTGGTGGCATGGTGGAGCCTATCCAGGCCAAGATTGAGACAATCATGACCACCAACCACCTAAAACTCAGACAGAAGTAGGACCCTTATTAGGCCTCACTGGTTATTAGCGCAGATTAGTTAAGGATTATGGCAACACGGTGACCCCCTTAACTGAGGTGACTTTCAAGAAGAATCCTAGGATGGTGATCTGTACGGAGGCTTATCAGAAAGCCTTTGATTCTCTCAAGGAAGCCATGTGCACGGCACCCATGCTCAGGGCTCCTGATTACTCCAAGGAGTTCATAGTACAGACAGACACTTCAGGGCATGGCATAGGGTCAGTCTTAGCGCACCTGAATGAGAAGACCAACTAGTAGCCTTCATTGGTGGGAGGTTATTACCATGGAAACAGAGGTGGAGTGCCATTGAAAGAGAAGCATTTGCTGTGGTCTGGGCACTGAAGAAGCTGAGACCATACCTGTTTGGGACTTACTTCTGGGTTCAGACAGACTACAAGCCCCTCAAATGGCTCATGCAGATGAGGGCTGACAATCCTAAACTCTTGAGGTGGTCCATTTCCCTACAGGGGACGGATTTTACAGTGGAGCATCGCCCGAGGACTGACCACACCACTGCTGATGGTCTCTCCAGATTCTTCTGCCTTAGTGATGAGAGTTCCCAGGGTGATGGTTAGCGCTCTCCACTTTCAGCTGGGGGGGCACATGTTAGACCTGACAGCATTAGGGTGGTCATCCCCCAACTTTTTGCCTGCCTCCCTCCACTTTTCTGACACTATTTTTGCTGGTTTCTTGACTTCTCACACTTTGCCACTGCTAACCAGTGCTAAAGTGCTTATGCTCTCTCCCTTCAAACATGGTAACATTGGCTCATGCCTAATTGGCATATTAGGTTTACTTATAAGTCCCTATTAAAGTGCACTACATGTGCCCAGGGCATGTATATTAAATGCTACTAGTAGGCCTGTAACACTGATTGTGCCACCCTCATAAGTAGCCCCTTAACCTTAACCATGTCTCAGGCCTGCCATTGCAAGGCTTGTGTGTACAGTTTCTCTGCCACATTGACTTGGCATTTAAAAGTTCTTACCAAGCCGTGAACACCCCTTTTTCTTTCTATAAATCACCCCTAAGGAAGGCCCTAGGTAACTCATAGGGCAGTGTGCTACGTAGGTAAAAGGCAGGATATGTACATATGTGTTTTATATGTCCTGGTAGTGAACAGCTCCTAAGTTCGTTTTCCACTACTGTGAGGCCTTCTCCTTTGATAGACTAGCCCTAGGACTGCTCTCATATACATTTAGAGTGGTAGAGTATGATCTGAAAGGTGTAACCAGGTCATATATGGTATGGCCAGAAAGGTAACATAAAATCCTGCTTATTGGTGAGGTTGGATTTTATATTACTATTTTAGAATTGCCACTTTTAGAAAGTGAGCGTTTCTCTACACTTAAAAACATCTGTGCCTTACAGCCTGTCTCCAATCCACGTCTGGTCTATGCTGGTTGACAGATCCCTTGTGCATTTCAACCAGACAACCATAAACACAGGACACTCAGTCACATCTTCATTCTTCTGCATACTGAATGGGCATTCTTGGGCTGGAAGGGTGGTGTGCCTGACACATTTTAAAGGCCAGTGGCCTGCCTTTACACAAAGGACTGATAACCCCTGCAGGGGCAGTGGCAGAGAGGACTGGGCTGAAAGTGGAATTTGTGCACTTCAAAACTACTTTTTGAAGTCTTCCTCACTTCAAAGGCATTTTTGGGTATATAAACTGGGTCTCTGACCCCACCAACTCAGACACTTCTGGACCTGCGTCTGAACTCAGTCAGAAGACCTGCCTGGCTGCCCAAATGACTCATCTGGACTGCTTTGCTGAGAAGGAGTGCTGCCCTGCTGCCCTGCTGGCGTCTGACTGTGCTGGAAGGACTCTGCCTTCCCCCCAAAAGTGCTCTCCAAGGGCTTGGATTGAGCTTGCCTCTTGTTCTGAAGTCTCAGGGACAGCAAAGACTTTAACTACTAGCTAGTACTCGACTCCAGCCTTCCGGAATGACTTCAGCAACGCCAGCGACGTTGCAGCCTTATCCTGCTCCGTGGACCTCGCTGCACGTAGCGAGCGCGGCCTGTAACGCAAGTCCAACGTTGCCACGACTCAGCTGACCTCACTCAGGATCATCAACACACTGCAAAGTCGACACATCATGTCCTGATGGACTGGGATCAGCGACCCCACTGGGTCACAAGGAATCGTCGCATCACAGATGACGCCGCAGCATCTCCCCTGCATCCGGACAGAAACGACGCCTCAACTCCACCTGCTTCGCACCGCGGAACCGACGGCTCTTTCTTCGAAAGCCGTAAGGGACTGACGCCACACTGACTCCAGCGACGCCTCTTTCCAACTCCGTGCGATGCCCTTGTTCTTCATTTTCAAAAACTACTGTACCTGGGGGTCCGTGTGACTCCGTGACCGGCACTGGTGGTGTTGGATTGTTGGGAACGACTCCGTCCATGAGAGCCCCAGTTGGAGCTATTGTGTTTTATAGGTGGTTTAGTTGGATTTTATCTTTGAAAAGTCATAATTAGCTTGTGTACATTAGAATGTCATCATTTCAACAGTGTTTTATTCAGATAAATATTCTCTATTTTTCTAAACCTGTGTGGTGTCTTTTTGTGTTTTTTTCACTGTGTTTTTGTATAAGATCTGCACAATTACTTTACACATTGCCTTCTATGTTAAGCCTGACTGATCAGTGCCAAGCTAATGGAGGGTGGGCACAGGATAATTTAGATTGTGTTGTGATTTACCCGGACTAGGATTGTGGTCCCTACTTGGACAAGGGTGTATACCTCTGCCAACTAGTGACTCCATTTCTAACAAGGCTGCAGTGTGGTATTGCTGCCACCATCTCTGCTGGACTGGTTCCTTTGGTCCAGGTCTCTCAAGCTTAACTCATGAGCCAAAAGCACTTTTTCTTTTCCACAGCTAATCTTTTCTCATCCATTTCCATTTTAAGCTTCTCTAACTCAAATTGGTGCATTATCTCTCCTTGTCTGTCCTGCAGCTCCTCTGGGGTCAGACCTTTGGAAGAAACACTACTACCTGCCCTGGAGGCCCTCCCCCCCAGGCAGGTCAGGATTACTCAACACAACATTAGGTATGCTCTGCACCTCCTCATCCACATTCCCCCCCTATGTGTGCCCTCCAGCCTCCTTAGCTGCCAACCAGGCCCTCAGTGACTTTTGCAGCTCCTCCTTGCTAGTGGAGCTTCTGATTGAAAAAATATTTAAGCTGAGTCACTGTATACTCCTCCAGTTTCTCCAACTGAAACACAACTTTTGTAGCAACAGATGGTCCATTCCCAGATTGAGACACGCTTGTGGGTGAAGTTCAATAAAGATGCAAGAGTTGCAAAATGCCAGAGAGATCCCAAAGGAAAAAGAACAAAAAGGATGCAGGAACAAATCCACTGAAAGAAAAACAAGTAGTATGTGGTCACATAATGGTCCGCACTGAAAAGAGTAGTGTACACTAATCACTGGATGTCAAGTACAAATACAAGTTCTATCCTCACTGCTGATCACCAATATTAGAAATGGGGTCTCTGGTTGGCAGTCTGGTTGCACTCTGTCCAAGAAGGGACCCTCACTCTAGTCAGGGTAAGGGAGATACACAACTCAGATAACTCCTGCTCACCTCCTTGGTAGCTTGGCTCAAGCAGTTAGGCTTATCTCAGAGGCAACGTGTAAAGTATTTGTATAAAGACACACAGTAACACAGTGAAAACACCACAAAGTCACCTCTCCACCAGTTTAGGAAAATAGCCAATATTTATGTGATTAAAACCAGACCAAAATGACAACGATCCAACATAAGCAAGCAAAGCTATGAAGTTTTAAAGATGAAACTTCAATATAGCACGTAGAAACACAAATGCTGCAATTTGGTATTATCACAGCATTGTGACGGAGTCGTTCTCAACAATGCAACGGCAGTGGCCCTGGTCACGGAGTCACACAGATCCCCAAGTACAGTGCCTTGTGAAAGTGAGGATACAAGTCAGTGCATGGAGTCGGGGAGCGAGCCATTGCTGGATCCGGTCCGGCATCGGCTCCAGGGCTGCAGAGCAGAGGAGAGGGAGTGTTGGGTGAGGCATTGGGTCCCTGCTGCTGAGCGGTGGAGGTGAGGCTGAGTCAGTGTGAGGTGTTAGTTCCTTACACTTGAGCACCACCTGGCGAGTTAGTGTTCACAGCAAGTGAACCCAGAGGCGGGTAGGTGAAGTCTTTGCTGTCTCTGGGACTTCTTAACAGGAGGGAAGCTCAGTCCAAACCCGGGGGGAAACTTCACAAGCAGGATACACTCTCTAAGGCAGAAGCAACAACTGCAGGCAAAGCCAGCAAAGCACACACAGCAAAGGGGCAGTCCTCCTCCTCCAGCTCTTCTGCTTGGCAGAGGCCCCTCTCGATCCAGAAGTGTTCTAAAACTCTGGGGTTGTGGGTGCACTACTTATACCCATTTCGCCTTTGAAGTAGGCGAACTTCAAAGGAATGCCTCTGTTGTTCACAAGATCCTGCATTGCCCAAACCTGGCCCAGGACACACATTAGGGGGCTGGAGACTGCATTGTGTGAGGACAGGCACAGCCTTTCAGGTCTAAGGCCCTCATTCTGACCTTGGCGGGTGGCGGAGGCCGCCCGCCAAAGTCCCGCCGTCAGGTTACCGTTCCGCGGTCGAAAGACCGCGGCGGTAATTCTGACATTCCCGCTGGGCTGGCGGGCGGCCGCCTTCAGGCCGCCCGCCAGCCCTGCGGGAAAGAGGCTTCCACGATGAAGCCGGCTCGGAATCGAGCCGGCGGAGTGAAAGCTGTGCGACGGGTGCAGTTGCACCCGTCGCGTATTTCACTGTCTGCGCAGCAGACAGTGAAATACATTTAGGGGCCCTCTTACGGGGGCCCCTGCAGTGCCCATGCCAGTGGCATGGGCACTGCAGGGGCCCCCAGGGGCCCCGCGACCCCCCCTACCGCCATCCGGTTCCCGGCGGGCGGACCGCCGGGAACTGGATGGCGGTAGGGGGGGTCGGAATCCCCTCGGCGGCGCAGCTAGCTGCGCCGCCTTGGAGGATTCCTATGGGCGGCGGTACACTGGCGGGAGACCGCCAGTGTTGCCGGTCCGACCGCGGCTTTACCGCCGCGGTCGGAATGCCCATTGGAGCACCGCCGGCCTGTCGGCGGTGCTCCCGCGGTCCTCCAACCCGGCGGTCATGGACCGCCAGGGTTGGAATGACCACCTAAGTGTCAGCTTCTCCCTTCTCACTCTAGCCCATGAGACTCATCAGGATATGCACGACAATCCTGGGCTCCTTGTGTTTCACTGTCTAGAGGGAAATCACAAACGGCACAACTGTCAGTGTGACCGAGACGTGGATTCCACAGGCAGGCAGAGGTACAGAATGGTTAAGCAACAAAATGCTCACTTTCTAAAAGTGGCATGTCCAAACTGACAATCTAAAAAACAACTTTACCCAAATATTTATTTTTAGATTTTGAGTTCAGAGACCCTAAACTCAAGATCTCCATCTTCTCCCAGTGGGAAACTAAATTTAAAATATATTTCAAGGAAGTCCCCGTATTACCCTTTGAGAGAGATAGCCCTTGCAATAGTGAAAAACGAATTTAGCAGTATTTCACTATCAGGTTATGTAAAACACATCAGCACATGTGCTGCCTTTAACATACACTGCACCTTGCCCGTGAGGCTACCTAGGGCCTAACTTAGGGGTGCCATGCATGTACAACAAGGGAAGGTTTGGGCCTGGCAAGTGGGTACACTTGCCAGGTCGAATTAGCAGTTTATAACTGCACAAACAGACACTGCAGCGGCAGGTCTGAGACATATTTACAGGGCTACTCATGTGGGTGGCACAATCAGTACTGTAGGCCCACAAGTAGCATTTGATTTACAGACCTTGGGCACCTCTAGTGCAATTTACTAGGGACATACTAGTAAATCAAATATGCCAATCACAGGAAAGCCACACAGAGAGCACTTGCACTTTAGCAATGGCCAGCAGTGGTAAAGTGCCCAGAGTACCAAAACCAGCAAAAATGAAGTCCAGCACACAGTCAAAAATACAGGAAGCAGAGGCAAAAAGACAGGGGAAACCACACCAAGGATGCCAGGTCTAACTATATGTATATACATATAGTTAGACCTGGCATCCTTGGTGTGGTTTCCCCTGTCTTAGAAATTCACTGAAAAAAAACAAAGGTTACAGGGACGCTATAGTTAGCCTCACATTTCGCTCGTTCAAAACCAGTGAAATCAGCAGTTATAGTTACCTGAGCTAACTATAACTTACGTCATCGTTATGCACTCCTTATGACCTGCTTATGACCTCACATATTACATCACTTATGACATGGTCAGTCATATCACTGATGACATTTCAAATGACATCACAGACATTGCAAGAGCCGGCCCTGTTAGCTGGTGGTCCCCAGGGCCATTGTTGGCCATTATTGTTCCCCCTCCAACATTTCAATTTAGCCCCAGGGAGGTGGTGGTCCCCGGGGCACAGGGATCAATGCGGCCTCTGCATACTGGCAGTCCCCAGGGCATGGGGGGGTCCACAGGATCGCTCTGCATTACATTTACATTAAGCCCTGGGAAGGTGGCGGTTCCTGGTGCATACATAAGGCCTTGGAGGGGGCCTGTGCTTCCCTCTTCATTTTTAAAAAAAGCACAGCATGCCCCCAGGACCTGGCCCACCCTGGGGTTTAATTAAACACAAGCGCAGGAGACCATGCTTGTTTTTTTTCATTTCTGTAGCAAATTCGTGAATTTTGTGAATTTGCAGCAAAAATTAAAAAACAATGCTTTTTTGTCCTGTTCTGGGACCCCAAGAACAAGGCTTGGGGTGTCAGGGTATTCCTAACATGCCGTCTTTTCTTTCTTTTTACCTCTTTTTGTGGGACTTGGCTGAAGCCGAGTCCCAAGATGGTTGCACATGGGTGGATTAATGTAAGGTAACCCTGTGCAGCCAGCCCCCCTGAAAAGCACTCAACCCTGTGCCATGCACAGCCATGGGCTGTGTGCAACAGGGGTTGGCCACAGAGTTGGGCGCAAGTTTTAGTTACCTTAGGGCACGAGTTAGAGTTACTTGAAATAACTCTAATTATAAAAGCTGAATTTCTTTAGTTTTGTGCGTGTAAATTCTGAACCTAACTATAGCGTCTCTGTCACCTTTGTTTTTTCAGTGAAATTCTTTTGTTTTTCAAATACTAATTCATAACTATACCATGCCTGTAACCTTTGTTTTTTTTCAATGAATATAGATATATATTTATATATATATATGTGTATATATATATATATATATATATATATATATGTGTATATATATATATATATATATATATATATATATATATATATATATATATATATATATATATATATATATATATATATATTACCTGACGGTCTTCAGTAGGTAGTTATAGTTGGGACCATGTTTCTGTAGGAAAAGCGTTTTTTGAGTTGCCTATATGTTTGGTGGCAGGGATAGTGGAAGCGACATCACAGTTCCTGTAACTTGTGATGATATCACAGGAAGTGATGTTGCATAAACTTTCACAGGAAGAGTTTCCCATGAGCTTTGACCCTAACAACATCATGGACAGTGGCACCACTGAGGGTCAGCTATCAGCTACCAAGTTACAACCCTCATATGCACGCCTTGCATCACTTCTCAGGAAAAGCCTTTCAACTTGTCAGCTCACTCATACTTTCATTGTTCTGAGGGCTTTAAAATGATGACCAATGGACTCGAAATCTAAAAACATCTGCTATACAGTTCAAGATGACCAAGAGGTGAACCTGTGCTTTATAAATGCAGGGTATTGTATTCAAAGAACCAAACACCCAGACACAGCACCAAATTCAAAGGTATGATTCCAATTAAAATGTAAAGAAATGTGGTTGGTGGTTGACTGAGGTTTGAGTCCTAGTCAAGCAGCAACCACAATCCTTGTCAGGGTAAGGCACAAGCAAACCCCAAATTAACCTGTGCTCAACCCCTGATAGCTTGGCACAGAGCAATCAGGTTTAACTTAGAGGCAATGTGTAAACTATTTGTGCAACACTTCAAACTGTAAACAAGTGAAAACACTACACAAAAAGATCCTACACTAAATTAGAAAAGTAGAGCTCAATTTACAAAATAAAATAAGACCAAAATGACAAAAACTTAATCAGTAGAACTGGAGTTATGAATTTTTAAAGAATAAAGTGGAAAATGGGGCCTAAAAGCAGAAAGCGCTAACCATGCCTATCTGGTCACACTGGATGGCGTCAAAGTCAAACGTTGAAGACAATTGTGATGGAGCGCAGGTCAGATATAGTCCTAGATTAGTCCCGCTGAAGTTTTGCCTTCTCAAATTTTGTGCCAAGTCCTATCAATGCTGGAGAGAGTCACAGGGAGCAAAGAGAGCATTGCAGGTAGTTGACTGTGTGGCTCGAAGAGCATGCCGGGTGTCGTGGACAGACGGCCTGGAAATTTATGTTGGCAGTCTGCTGAGGGCTTTCAATGCTGCTGTTTGAAGATATGGGATAACGCCACCCCGTGCTGATTTTCGCTGTGAGTAACATAGCATTGGTGGGAATAGACCCGTTTGCAGACACTAAGAGGCCAAAAGCCTGAATTAAGAGCCTGTGAGCCACACCAAGGGTCCAAGACATGAGAGTATCCAGTTGTCCAAATGAGAGTCAGGACCTCACTGCAGCTAGTCCAGTAGCTGGTTGAAGAGCCTTTTATGTCTCTGAGGCTCAGATCATGGGATAAGCAGATAATCCCTTCGAGTCGATTCGGGGTCCTGGGTTCAAGGTGAAGTTGCAGGTCCCGTTCTTTTTCCCCCAGGCAAAAGGGCAACAGAACAGCAAAGCAGTGCAGGGGTTCCTTTAGAGCAGCAGCCCAGCAGAGTGTCAGTCATGCTCATAGCAGCACAGCATTCCTTGTTCCCTGGCAAGTGTATCCACAGGTTAAGAAGTGTACTGAAGAGCTGGTGTCTGAGGTTCAGTATTTATACCCAGTTGTGTCACTTTGAAGCGGGGAGAAGCTTCTAGAGGCTTCCCTTCAAAACCTCTAGGCATCCTGCCTTCCTTGTCCTGGCTCCAGACTACTGCATATGCTTCCCTTTGTGTGGAGGCAGGACACAGTCTATTCAAGTATAAGTGAGTCTGTGCCCAGCTACTCCCTCCCCTCCTGAATGGCCCACCCAGGCACACCTAAGCTCCCTGCTGTGTGTGACTGTCTAGGGGGGATACCAGAAAGCTCAACTGTCCCTACCCCCAGTCATGTGACCAGAGACAGGCTATGGGCACTAAATGGCTAAGGCAAAAAGATGCCAACTTTTTAAAAGTGGCATTTTCCGAATTGCAATTCAAAATCTGACTTCCCATGAGTTATGTGTTTAAAGTAGGATTCCAGAGACACCAAACATGAACTACTTACCTTTTTCCAATTGTTATACTTGCAAAATGTAAAATGATAAATCCAGTGTTATCCAGTGGGAGTGGTAGTCCTTTCAGTAGTTAATAACGAATTTAGAAGTTTTTCACTACCAGCACACGTAAAAGTTAAAAGTAGATGTCCAACGTTTTAAATACTGTGCGCCCTGCCTAGCGTTGACGTATATGTATTAAAAAGGAAGGTTTAGGCCTAGAAAAGGTTTACTTTGGCAGGTGGAATGGCAGTTTAAAACTGCACACAGGCTGCAATGGCATGCCTGAGATATTTTTACAAGACTTCTTAAGTGGGCAGTACCATAAGTGCTGCAGGCCCACGAGTAGCACTTAATTTACAGGCCCTGGGCATCTGTAGTACCATAGTACTAGGGACTTACAAGTAAATTAAAGGTGCCAAATGGGTTTAAGCTAAAGTTATCACATATAAAGGACAGCAAACAAGGACTTTAGAACTAGTTATCAATGTCCTAAAACCAGCAGAAACAAAGTAGGGGGTAAAACATTGCGGGAAAACCACAGCAAGAATGTCAAGTCCAACAAAGTTCTACTACAAAAAACATCTTATTACCTTGTGACCTGGACTCCTTTCCAAAATCTGAATCAAAATATCTGGATTAAATTCTGTACTAAAATGGCAAGTCCTGGCACGATTAGCCCCTGTGGCCATGTAAGAACCGTAATTGCATGGACGAACAGGTAGGGACTCTTCACACTGAAGAAGAGGTAGCATTACTGCAGGGACTCAGAGACCCAACTACTTCGAGTCTGTGTCTCACTGTATGTCCAGAGCAATGAAGCAGCACTACAAATATCCTATGATTGCCACGCACTGCAAGCACTGATGTCTGCAGGGAAAAAAGGGAAGTGGAATACTAAGAAACTCGGCTGGACCTTGCTGGAGTGTTCCCATCACTCAGCAAGGTCTTTCTGTTCTTGGGGCCATAGAGTCGCTGCCAGGGATCGGAAAGGGCAAGCCAGGGGAGTGGGGGTTGCAGATGCGACCTCTGGTGACCCCTAAATGACATCGTTGCCTGTGACGCCTGTCATCTCAAGTGTAATTACCTCATAGCTGGAGGGCGGGGCAGGTGTCTCTTCACAAAATCCTGCTGTAGTCCCCCCTCCCACATAGATGATGGGGACCCATAGATTACTGTGAAGACACGTGCAGCATTTACACAGCTCTCGTGCTCACCACTTATCACAATGCAGAAGCCCTCTTTCTGAATGGGGAGTTTGTTAATCAGACCAAAGGCCCCTTTTGTAAATACAATAATTATATTTAATTCATTTTCTCCAATTATCCTAGAGCAGATATATGCTTCATTTTATTATTTTAATTTCAGTAGATTCTGCTCATCTATTGCCCATACAAAACAGACAAAACATTTCAAATTAGAAATTAAAATGTAACTGCTCAGTGCTGTGAGAATAGTGGAACAATTGGACTCGACACATGCTTAGTAATGCCGTTTCAAAAAATGCTTCTGGCTTCTAAAGACGAAGAACTGTGTCCAAATTTGACACGCGCATCTTTAGAATCACCACTTCGGTTTTATTATCACGAAAATAGTTTGCAATTAAACTAATGGAAAAGCAACATACTAAAGCAAAATATTGTAATAATTATTTACATTGCAAGCAAAACTAATTTGGAGTTTTTATCATATTGTGGCAAAATTACAAGAAACATCGTTTTTATTTAATAATTGGAAAAACGATCTCTACATAGAGCGGCGACACAGAGTATTCCTCACACTAAAAGAAAGGGTTCGGTAATTTGTTTTTCATTTTTCGTTAGAGACAGCTTAGACGTAAGAGTGTCAGTGCTTAAAACTCTACTTAGACGCTCAAGGCTGCTGCTATTAAATGACAGCCTGACAGATAGGCTGCTTAGTTTTTAATTTACCCCAGCCCTCTTTAATCCACTGCAAATCACGTCCTTCCCCTTTACTTCTCTATTGTAGGGTTCCTGCTTTCTATAATTTTGATGGTTGTGTCACCTTCTTCTTCATCCTTCTTTCCTCTTTGTGTGTTTTTCTCTCTCATGCTCTCTGGAAATGTTGGAAGAGAAAAAATAAGTGTGGACCCCAAAAATGAGTGCTGTCCCTCACCCCCACTGGCTCAAATTAAACACTGAGCTTCTATAATCACAAAAATGATTTTAAAAACTCTGAAGAGTGAGAGACTTGGCCTCTGCCCTTTTGTTGGTTTTCTTTACAGGCGGTGGATTGGGCAGGGTTGTTTTAGCCCTCTTATGAAGTAGTTGCGTTTCTCAAAACCCGTAGAGACATTGTAAACGTACATTTGCTGTCAAACACATCCAGAGTATTGAATGTTGCAGCCCTGTGATCAATACAGCAGAAATACGTTTTGCATTGTGAATTTACAGAAATATAATATAGGAAGAGGTTTTGCATAGTAAACTCTCTGACACATGCAGTAGGAAAGGACTTTACATTGTTAACTGTGTCAAATACCACAGGAAGAGGGTATACATTGTTGAACACAGTTATTCTTACGCAGATCTCTAGTATAGCAGGGGCTAGAGAAGTTGAAATTTCACATTGAGCAATTGAAATGTATATTTAGTATTTAAGCGTGTGTAAAGTGTTGTTTCTTTTTGTACAGTGAAAGCACTGGCTGGACATTGATTTATTGAGTGTTAGTGCTTGTTTTGTGTAGGTCTGAGTTTCTAACCAACTCTACCTCCATGAGTAATCCCTGGGCTGCTTTGCATTTCTATTCAGAGGACCAATCACTAAAGGATGTGCCTGGTGTTCAATTTGATTCCAGTGGGATGGTGGATTAGGGCTTTTTCTCCACTCCTTCGTTGATCTTCTTTGGGTGCATGTTATTGGGCAGCTGTTGTGGTCGTCTGCTTAGTTCCTATGAAATGAACTGATAGGCACATTTTTAACACAAACCCTGAGTCAAATAGAGTAAGAAAAGCCTTTGCCTGGTCTGATGTGATAGACAGGAGTTTCACAATGTGACCTCTCTGACAAAAAGGATAGGAAGGGAGTTTACACTGTGAACCATGTGACAAAAGGAGTAAGCAGGGATTTTACTTTGTTTAACACAGAATTAACTTTTAAAACAGATCCTTTAGAAAGGTAGTAGAAAAGTCTGATTTTCATTATGTACATTTGTAATTTCATGTTTAGTCTTTAGTTGAATGTGATTTGAAGGACTTTTTTTTGTTCAGATGGAAAGATGCTAGCTGGACATTGATGTAGTCGGTGTTATAATTGAAGTTTTCAGTTTGTAACCGACACTACCTCTGAGTAAGACCTGTATGCTATGCTTCACTATACCGTGAGAATCTGGGCTACAGAGTTGCTCTTGATGCTCATTTTGAGACCAATGGTATGGCTGGTCTAGGGCTTTCACTCTACCACTTTGCTAATTATCTTCTTTATGAGTATTTGATTGGGCACCAAATGTGGTGGCCAACCCATGGAGTGATTCCATCCTTCAGAAATGTTAGCTACCTGTTCACACAGACTAAGGCCCTTATTTCAACCTTGGTGGTCTTTTCACAAGACCGCTGAGCTTCCTCTGGGCCGAAGACCGCCAGTGGTGGCGGACTTCTGCCCACCATATTATGACTGGTGGCAGCCTTCTGCCCTTGGATGGAGAGCCGCCAGCAGCCATACTGGCGGTCAGCAGTGAAGTGGAGGCTGCTCCACCGTCCCGCCACGTCATCAGAACACCGCCCACCGTAATACGACCCAGTATTCGACGTGGCGGTATTCTGGTGACGGGGTGCTGGTGGCGGACCAGCCCCCATGGATCCCATTCCCTCCCGGAGGATCACTGGATTGTCCGTTAGGGGAGGGGGTGGGGGGTTTTGTGTTGTGTATTGTGTGCGTGCATGGGGGTGCGCGTGTGAGTGTGTAGAGGGGTTGTGTGAGTGCGGGTATGCATGCAGGGTGTGTGATGTGTGTATGGGAAATGTAACATGTATGTATGTGTGCATGTGATCATGTATGTGGGTGTGTATGTGTGTGTGTGTGTGTGTAGTGTGAGCGTGCGTGTAGGGAGGTGTGGGGGGTATGTGTGTGGGTTTCCATTGGGGTGAGGTGGGTGGGGGGAGGGGTTCCTACTACCTTTGGGAGGTGGTAGGAGGGTCGTGGGTGTTGGGGAAGGACTCAGGGGAGGGGGAGGGGGAAAGGGGAGACCCCAATCAGTGCCAGGGAACAAATTCCCTGGCACTGATGGTACATACCGACATGGATTTCGTGGCGGTACAAAACCACACGAAATCCATGGCGGTATGCGGGGTCCTGATACCACCGGCGGTCTAGTGACGGCAGCCAAAACGCCAATGTCATAATGGACCGCAAACAGGCCGGCGGTCATTACCGCCCTTTTTCCGCCGTCCGCCAGAGTTGTAATGAGGGCCTAAGTGCCAAATGGTACAGAAAACATTTTATGTGTGGTGTAAGCTCTTGAGAATTTCAGTAAAATGAGATTTAACTTTGTGAACGCCAAAACAATTTCCTTGATGAAAGCAATTTGAAGAGATGTTACTTTGTGTATGAATCAAAGAATTTCTTCTTAAAAGTAAAAGCACAAATTAGGCATTGAAGTATTAAGGGTTATTGTGTGATTTGTGAAGTTCTAAACTATACCATCTCCATCAAAAGCCTTGGAATGCTTTCACTTGCTGGCCTGAAATTCAAATGCTAAAGATTTGCACTTGGGCCTCAGTTTGAGTTCAATTGTAAGGGGTCCTCAGGACACCATGGGTAAAAGACTTCAATTGCCAGAATTTGGTCCCAGTATTCTATGGTTATCCTGGGACCCTCTTAAACCAGTTCCCACATTCCCCCATGAACTGCAGTGGAGGTTGCCTCCCTCCCCAGAACATGCTGCCCATTTCAATTGAGTAACCTAAGCAATGACACTGCAAGCTCTAATAGTTGCAGTGCCAGTTGCTGCTGAAAAAAACTGTAATATAGCCTCATACTTCATAAGCCAGCAGCAGCAATGTTGGTATGATGTGGCATTACTAATACCGAAGGTAGCCAGTGAATCCAAACCTAATCATACAACATCATATAGTATAGAATGGTGGGTGATATATTTTGCAGTAAAGCAGAACAGGAAACTTCCCCCAGACTTGTTTCAGGGTTGGTGCCCTGGAACCGGCATCAACCAGGGAGAGCAACATTCTGGAAACTGATGTTGATCAATTCATCTAACCTCAGAGACAGAGTTCTGGGAAGAGTCTGATTATCTTCTAGCACTATGGACTGATTTAGATTTCGGCAGAGGGGTTACTCCATCCCAACAGTGATGGATATCCAGTGCGCCGAAACCTAAATCCCATAGGAAACAATGGAATCTAGATTTCATCGGACGAGAGAACCAACACTGAAACTCTGTTCACTGGTGTATCCAGGGCTTAGTGATGTTAGTATACACAACTGGTTGAGCACATGCTTTGCAGTGAGTGCTCTGTGCTTGGAGGTTTAGAAGGTGGCAGAGACCTGCCAGCAGTCACTGTGTGAAGGGTCTTAACAGTAAATACATTGATATCTAAGATCATCAATGCCCTACCTACTCTTGAGCAGCATATTTTAGGGAAAACTGAAGTCAAGCACATAAGCAGAGAAAGAGGACTTTCTTTGTTAATTATTGCTATAGAAATGTTTCAAGAGTAAGACTAATCCATCATTAAAAAAGTTAAAGAAGTAGTAATATCCATATCTTTATTCGGTTTATAAAACAAATGTAAATGCACAGACCTATTTACAATAACCAAAAAAAGTAATATTACATCTGGTCACAATTATACACTCATGAGACCAAGAACTTCCAGATAATAAGAATTATACACATTTCTCCCTGGATCCATTAGTTCTAATATGGATGTCCTAAAACAACAAGGCTATATAAAATTACAGACACTGTTCATTAAAATGGTATTAAAATGCATATTAGCAGTATCTTCTTAAACTGCAAGTGCAAGAGTTCTAGACACCACTGTATGTGGATTGAGGATCTACGACAAAAGCATCATTCATGTTAATCAGTATGTTAGGTTTCATTTTCGAACAAAATTAAACGATTACAAATTAGAATACAGTTCATTAGAGGCTGAGAATCGATTTAATGTAATGACAAGTAATTTACATATTCTTACATCTCAGGCGCCAGGCACTAAACAAATATTTAGACAATGGGAAGACTAATCATTCTGTGCTGTCACTTCTAAGAATTCTAATGGTAGCCCTGAAATGTCTCATAGATTAAGTGATAATCCAGCGCAGTTTTGAGTCAAAAATATTACCGCCGGCTAACGCCATTTCGGTGCACCATGCAGGTGTCAAATTTATACTTGACGCCTGGTGGCGCAAACCACAGGTGTAAGTCATTTTTCTTTAAGCACACCGCAGCGTCGAGTCGTAAAGCAAAACGACGTTAATGTGGCGGAAATGACTGTGGGTCGATTTACGACCCCGCCCACTGGATATGCAGCGTTTTTTGACACAATAGCGTCAAAATTCCCCGCAAACACAGCCATTACAGCAGAGGAGAGCCAAAATGGATCCCAGATGCCTGTACAGACCCCAGGAAGATGACAACAGACCAGGACCCAGTCAGGAGGACCCACACAAGACCCAGGACAGTTTTAAGAAGAGAAGAAAGTGTAGCTTCAGTGCAGAGGAACAGGAAATTCTGGTTAAAGAGGTGACGGAACACCAGCACCAACTGTTTGTCACCTCAAAGTTGCCAATCAGTAGGAGAGAGGCAATATGGCAACAAATTGTTGACAAGATTAACAGTGTGGCAGAAGTACGCATAACAGTCATTGAGTGCAAGAAACGCTGGCATGACTGCAAGCGCAGGACCAAGGAAAAGATGGCCAGGAACAAGAAAGCAGCACTGCAGACTGGAGGTGGGAGTCCAGCACACCAGGAGGCCCTGGACCACATGGAGGAGACGATCCCAGCCGTCATCCCTGAAGAGATCGCCACATGGATTCAAGGACAGGACAGCGCAGACTACCAGGAGACAACGCACATGCAGGGTAAGTCGCTTGGGGAATTATAATGCACTAATGTCAACTGTAAGCAGGGGGGGATACCGACCACAAAATGCATGGAAGTCATCATAGACATGGAGTGACATGGGTAAAGGGGTATGGCATGGGGGCATGGCCTGCACAGAGAGAAGCTGGGGCATACCATTACACTACACCAACAACAGTCCCATGGGGGCATGCTGCCATGCCAACGATGGAGCAAAGGTAAAGGCACATTATCAGAGGTAGCTGGTTCTATTGGAGGCACCATACCTAATCCCTGCATACGGCCCTGGTACACTGTTACACTTTGTTGTTCGTGCATACATGAGACCCAGACAAGGGATGGGCCATGATTTTGGTATTCAAAGACAATTTTACTAATATGGTACAATAAAAAGGAGAGGATGCTATACAATGTATTTGGGTATGCATTGAGGAAGCACATGACAAAATACCCTCTGAGGAATGAGAGGTTTGGTAACGCAAGTGTGGTACATATGTAGCCACAAGGAACCTTTAGGGTAACGCACAGGTGCCAGTCAGGCTGACAGGATGCAGGGTCAATCTGGATCCAGCAATTTCATAAGGTACATAATCAGTGGTCTGACTAAGACTTGTCAGAGGAAGAACAAGACAGTTTACATGGAAAACTGTGTATGTCCTGTGTTTTTGAAGGTGACACATAAACCCAAGGGCTGTGTTACACAGCTTAATTGCTAGCAATGCATAACGGTGTATTTGACAAAATGGAAACTTCTATGCTGTTCCAGGCATCAGCAGGGGCAGTGCATGTTCAAATGGGTGGTCTACATGGAGGTGATCACAGGTGTGTGCTCCAACAGTTTCTCACAAGTCCTGTATGTGAGATTCGAATTCAAATGGTCAACAGTACCTTTCACACGGGAAGCAATCTACAGGTGATAACAGGGCTTAGAAACTACAAGCCAGTGTATTAATTGACCTGACGTCCATGCAGTCAGATGTACTAAGACAATGGCATAACATAGGAAAGGGTGCAGCACACAGGATTAGTATTGTTAGTCTGTGTGTGTAGAGGAGGGAATATCGGGGTACACATATTACCATTCCAGGGACCTCTTCAGACAGGTGGGTTGTGACCAGGAGCATGGGTGTGTCAGGAGTTAGGAAATGGGCTGACATGTACATGGAATGTCATGTGCGCAATGCTTGTCATAGGTGTAGCACTTGTGCTGTGTATGTTCTGCTTGTATGGAACTCTAGTCACAGATAGTCCTTGCAAAGATCGGTGCAGTTGGACTTACTGCTGTCAAGGGTCTGGTCATACATTCCTGTTACCAATGCAATAGCACATCCACTGCCTCATGTATGAGGCTTGTTTTCCCGTTATTGAGTGATGGTGTCTTAGTTGTGTGCCATATGCTGTGATGAACCATGTTGCCAACATGTATGTGTGAAACAGGTGTGGTCCTCTGCTATTGCCCTTCAAAGTTGAAATGTACAGGATATATTTCATTTAGAGTGTGTGTGTATGTGACTGTTGTATGATATGCATCACAATTGCTCAGGAAATTTCTGTGTCCTGATCGGTATATCAGCAATGCTCCATGAGGCTACACTCTTATTTTGATAGTTAGAGATAAGGGTGAGCAAAAATGATTAGCCAGACCATTATATGGTGATTATTATCAGTGTTTATTTACATTAGTTAATACAGTGGTGATGGTGATTAATTTTAAAAGAAATTGTTCACTATATGCTGGCGCCTACGCAATCCAGCAGCCTTGTTTTGTTGTTCCCCCTCATGTTGCATGCCAGTATCCTCCTCTTCCTCCTCTTCAGGCATGTGTGGCTCTGGTTCTAAGAGGGGAATGTTCCTTCGTATGCAAATGTTGTGCAGGATGGCACATGTTAGAATGATCTTACAGACCATTTCTGGGGAATATAGGAGGCTGCCACCAGTGATGTCGAGGCACCTGAATCTCGACTTGAGGATGCCGAAGGGCCACTCGACTATGCTGCATGTCCTCCTATGTGCGTCATTGTAGGCACGCTCTGCTGCAGTGCTTGGGTTGCCAAATGGTGTCATTATCCATGGCTGGATCCCATGCCCCTGATCAGCTGAAAAGAAAATGAATGGGATCATGTTGATGTAGCTTGCCCCATTGAAATCACCTTACATGGCAGTAGTTGTCTTGTGTTATCTGTGACTCTTTTGTATTATTGTGTTCCTTCCTAGGCTTGTAGGATGTACCATCTGCATTGGGTTGTTTTCTTGGCTGAACGAGTGTTTGGCTGCTGACCGGTTGTCAGCAGTATGTTTTGGGATTTGCAGTACAGTACTTGTTATACAGGTGTCCCTGTGTCTTCACTGGGGGTGAGATGATATTTCCATACACAGATTCATGTTGACAGTGTTGTTAACACGTTAGCATCAATGTACACTGGACATCCCAATCCTTTAGACTTATGCAATGTATTAATTTAAACATCAGTGAGACGCTTTCATTTTGCAAGGTGACAAATAGGCAAACCTCTCCAAACGTTGTGATCATTGACGTCTTTACATTAGACTTTACACTAATTTCAGATGTGTGACAGGTTCAATGGTGACCTATGAAACATGGCTTGCGATGTCACAACCTCAGTGTGTTCCTTTCCACATGTTGCAGTCGTGGTGTATGTGTTGTGTGTCCTGGAGGGTTGCTGTGCAGTGTGTATATAAGTAGGTTTTTGTACTTACCAACAAGTAGTCCATTGCGATATCGTCCATCCTGGAAGTGCTGATTGATGGTAGAGTGACGGAAGATGAATGAGTCATGGACACTCCCAGGATATTTTGCCACGATGTTGGTGATCAATCCTTGGTGATCGACAATGGCCTGCACATTGATGGAATGTGTGTGCTTCCTGTTGCAGTAGAGGTGTTCAGTTGCAGCACGTGGAACAAGGCGTACATGTGTGCAGTCGATGGCACCAAGGACATGTGTGGAAAGCCACTAATGAGGTAAAACCCCTGTTTTGTCTCCTGCTGCTTCCGCAGTGTGTTTGGGAAGCAGATGTGGTGGGGTGTGAGTCCAATGATGGCATCCAGTACTTTGGGCAAGAAGGCAGAGAATGATGGCTGTGATATTCCAGCAACCAGGGCACCAGTTGTTTGAAAAGAGCCACTTGCCAACATGTGAAGTACAGCTACCAGCTTGGTTTCTGTTGGGATGGTGCAGGGTGTCAGCAAGGTGGGTGCCAAATGTGGCTCTATGTTGCGCAGCAGCTGCTGAATGGCCTGTCAGTTCAACCTGTACCTCTGGATGATGTCATGTTCCCTGAGGCCATGAAAGGTTGTTCTGGTGCGGAATATCCTCTCCGGCCTTCTGCGCTGCCTTTGGGGTCCCTACTGGTTTTGTGGTAGCTGCTGTTGTTGTTGCTGGGCTCTGCGTCTGCGTGCACGCTGGATGAGAAGCACCTCCATGTCTCCCTTTTGCTGCTCTGCTGTTGCTTCTATGTGTTCTGATTAAATACAGACGTGTTTGCCCCATTTTAACGCCTGACCCAGGCGTTATTTTTTTACGCAAATCGGGCTGTGTGTCATTTTCCGGTTCCGCCTCCCGGTCGTGCGGCATTTTTGCCTGGAAGCATAAATATGACGCACGGCCGTTTAAGTCTTTTGTTGGAAGTGAACGCCCAACTTGCATATGATTAACGCAAGGCGGGTTCCCGCATCCAAACAAATGACGCACACAGCGGGATTTTGAAGTCCGCGGGCTCGGGCGTCAAAGTTTAAATATTGGGCAAGGTTTGTGCTGAATGTGCTTCAAATTTTTTGACGCACATTCGGCACAGACAGAGCATAAATATGCCCCTTAGTACAATTTGTAATGCAAACATTAAATACTAACCAAGTACGGGCTGCTCCAGCACAACCGCACACAGTCACATCAGACATTAAGCCTGCAACAGTGCATTCGATTCTAGGTAACGTACCTGTAAAGCTTGAAGAAATTCCACTCTAGTTAGCTAAAAAAATAAATACACTTGAAGCAGAGTTTCCCAATAACGGACCATGTGCTTGCCATTCGAGATCGTTCCCATGGTGGATGACTGCACCACCTGGAGCACGGTATTTGCCATGCTTTAGTCTACACTATTGTACACCAACACCTGCCAATCTTTCAAAAGTGTTAAAACAAATTCAAGATGACAACGGGGCTGCTCCGGCCCTGGATTTAGGGATGCATTTAATGGGCAATTTTGCTTCAGTGTCCTCAATAATATTAAATAACCTTAAAGGGGAAGCAGTACATTTGGTAGTATGAGAGCAGCTGTGGAGATGTTTCTCCACAGGATCAAGAACGTGAGTTGCCTAAGATTATTGCTGAAACCTATTCAAGTATAGGTCAGGAGAGTTTTGGAAGCCAGACCTAGTTAATCACTATTACAAGGTAAATCCAAGTAGGTTTCTACCAAGCAAGCAGCTGAGGGTTCTAAGAAATGCTGGGATAAACAAAAACAAACACCTAATAAAGATAGGGGAGAATCTCCACATTCGGAGACCTCTGAAAACCGCTATAGCTGAAGAAATAGGGATAACATGAAAACTCCTGATTGATATCAACATAAACGCAGTGAGATGTGGGAGGTCAGAACAACAAACAGAGTATGTGAAATTCAAAAAGGATTTGCAATGCTCATCAAAAGTTTCAATTAAAAGAGAAAATAAACTTCCACAACAAAAGCTCCAATTCAAAAAGAAGAAGGTGGTAGCTATTTCTGCAAGCCTGCCTGATACCTTTGCAAATGATATGCTTGAATGACACTGTGCAACAAACAAGTTGTCTAGACATTTTTTGGGACCATCTTGAGCATTTTTAATTTGATTAACCGGAAGTCTAGTTCTCCCTGAAATTGTCATCTTCCTCCCAATCGGTATGCTATACTTAAACTGGATCTTAGGTCCATTAGGAAGTGGGGTGGGTAGGTCCAAATTCACTAAACCATCTCCAAGATTTCCATTGGCTATCTCAAGAGTGATGTAATCAAATTTATCAATGAGATGGCACCGTCTTGTGGCCACTATGTTTGAATGGCATTGCCTGACCTGTCTGATCCAGTGAATAACTTTATTAGTTAAAGTCTCTTTATTTTCCTTTATTGCAGAGGAGATTTTAGGCACATTTATCATAAAAAATTTATTTCTACTTGCTATTGAATGGTTCTCAGACCCTATAATGGAGTTCCTTTGCCTGAAACTATCAAACTCCCTCATGGCCTGCCTTCCAACCTGAGGATTCAATGCTGGCCTCCCAGCTGATATCTTCTGAGGGTATGGTGACATCTTGTAATACCCTCAGGGTGTTGCCCATGCCAGGGATTTTGCAAAGGTTCCCAGTACAAGAGGCGGTAGGGAAATGTAATGTAATCTTAAGCAGAGCCTCCCTGACACTAGACTGAGTATAATCAATGCTAGAAAAAGTGGTGTTTGATCCTAGCATTTTATGGGAGTGCCACTAAATCGGACTGCTAAGCTGTATGGTTCTCAGAGTTCTCTAAGACCATACCAGTTGGTGCTGTCCCAGTATCATGAGACCTAGATCCCTGTTTCCCTTTCCCTAGCAGATGTGTTGTATCGATTTTCTCAATAAGTGATCACAGATTTGCTTTCATTAAGAAAACTTAATTAACTAGTTTTGTAATGATTGCTTCGAGCTGGCTTATTTAGCTCTGTCGTTTGCAGTTAGTGCATGCATAACTACCCCCACCAACACTCCTAGCTCAAGGTGTATCAGGACTGCCTATATCTGCATTCTCATCACTTAACTGAACCAAAGGGTTAAGATGATTTGTACATACAATCAGCCACCACGATTAGGCTTGAAGAATTATCCCTTGTTCCATTAGCTGCTGTTATACATGGCGGTGCTACAACAGGATTGCAAACCCCAAATTCATCACCCTATTTGGCTACCAACCCACTTCCTTGCCCTCCAAAAAAAAACTGGAAACATAAACAGGGCTTTCCTGAATGAGAGTGGGTCAGAGGACTTTTTCTTTTTGAAGATGTCGGGAACTTTCTGTCGTAAGTAGGTCTGTTTGGAGGAGTTGCTGCCACTAAGTAAAGTCTCAACCTCTTCAATTAAATTGTCTATATAATTAGCCACACATTTTTTTGTTGCATTAAGGACAGTCAGTTTAGCCATCTTTGTAATTCCATGTGGACACCCTTTTGCCTTCCTTTTGCTCATGTTAAAAGCGGAACCTTACCCAGGAAGTTCCAGAGCTCCAGGTAACTAGAGGGCAGAGGTGAAGGCAGGTATAGGCAGTAGATGTTAATGTGGCCCTGCCCTGCCTCTTCCTGGCTCAGACCGGCTAAGATGGGCCAGAGTCCCATGCAGTGGGCTGATGAAGTGCTTTTCACCGCTATGTCAGGAGATGGGAAAAAGGTATTAGTGTCTCCTGGTGCTGTGCAGAGTGGGGGTTAGAGTCCCCTTAGCAGCTCGAGTCCTCCAGCAAATGTGGCTCCCTGCACAGCAGGCAGATGAGGAATTTTTTAAAGCTATGGCTGGAGGAGGAAAAACATCATTGGTGCCTCCCGGTGCTGTGCAGGGTGGGGGATACAGTCCCCTTCGCAGCCTGAGCCCCCTGGCAGATGTGGCTCCTCAGGCAGCGAGCTGATGACACACATTTCAGCGCTGTGACGGCATTGGTGCCTCCTGGCACTGTGCAGTGTGGGGGTTAGAGTCCCGTTAGCAGCTCGAAACCTCCAGCAGATGTAATAGTGATAGAGCTGTAGTTGGTGCTAACAGCGATCATTAAACCTCGCCGTGTAGCTGTATGGGAATCCTCAGGTGGAGCAATGCTTGGAGCAGCAATTCTTTCAGTGTCGTAATTCAATGCCACCAATAGAAGGCTTTCTGACTCTGACAAAAGTGGGTATCAAACTAGCTCTGGAGAACAATCTGTCCCGAGGGTCTCTGACTTGAAGAGAGACTTTGAGACTGGTTTTTCTAGAAATTCATTTGGAGACTGGTTTCACTGGATATTTGCTACACGCTGGTAGGCAATCAGTAACAAACTGTTTGGTGTCCACAGGAACAGAGTCTTGATGACTCTACCTCATCCAACAGCCTAGACTAAAACCAGAGGGGGTTAAGGAGCCCTTCTCAACCACTCCCTTTCTCTGATGGCTATAACAGTGAGTGCCTTTCAAGTATGCCGCTAAGGAGGTATAAGGCCTACTATAGCCTTAATGAAAACATGCTGGAACATGTGGCGGAAAAGAAAAACACCATGAATATCAACAGCTCTCTCATGTCCATCACTGAATGCCAGTCACACACTATCAGAAGCATTCATACTCCCCTCACAGACTAGTACTCACATCCTACCAACAGTATTCACAGCAGCATAAGCTCTTACAACCCTCACAGACCTGTAGTCACACACTACCAACAGTATTTACACTTATCAAAGAGTAGCAGTCTGACACTAAAAGCACACTCACTAGCTAGCGCATATTCCTGAAAGCACTCACATATTTCTCATAGTCTAGCAAACAGACACCAAGGGGTATTTTTACTAAACGTTCTTGCCATACAGGGCAGCAAACCAAATTGCAGCGCTATGTTGCAAGAATGGGGGAGAGCTAGATGGAGAACCTACGATGCATCAAGTGCTATAGGCTATACTGAACATGGGACTAGCCCGCCATCTTATCTCCTTGCTGTATAGAGCCATCTGGTAACTGACGATCACTCCACTAGACACACTCCGCCACAAATGGGAGGACGCTGTCCTTATGCACTTCTGACAGCAGGGCAGCAATAACGACTTGCCCCAATGAAACTCCCGCGCACAACATACACTGGACTAACCCTCATTTCACCCTCCTAACCAGGGACAGGCACTCTCTGGCATAATATTTACCATCCTCATGCCTTACTCCCCAGTGCAAACACACTCTGTCCACCCATGACCGTTAGCTTCTGGCCTGTCATCAATGTCTTCCAATTTATAACTTAGCGCACCCTGATATGTCCATCCCCGTATTCACCTGCTTCCCCATGGTTCATTTTCACCTCCTTAATCCTGGGCACACCTGCAACAGATCATAGTCACCAGTCATTTGGTTGTAGGGCACCTCTGACCCATCGCTGAATATCAGAAATATCATAAAACTGTATGCCGAGCACCCTCTTATCACGCCTATTTCTGTGCCATGATATGTTATGTTTTGTTGCTTTGTTTCATGATTTTAAAATCCAATAAAGATGGTTCAAAAAGATGGGGGAGAGCTGATGAGCACCGTATCTAGTAGGATATGGTGTTCTTCAATTCTCTCCCTGCACTAGTGCATTTGAGGCTGCTGAGCACCAAAGCAGGCATCCTTGCACCATTATGCAAGGGTACCTGCATTAGAGACAGGATTGTTTTTGTGGAGGAAGGTATTCCTTCCTGCACAAAAATGCGTCCATTACTTACGTTAATGGCATTACTCCTAGTCCTACTCCCTCGCCTTCCTTTAAACCAATGAGGCTCCCTGCCTCCCCATAGACCCTCCCTTCACCTTAAAACCCCCCCATCCACCCCGCCACCTCCTGTACAAAAACAACCCCAAGTAGCAACTCAGGCGGTCCGTACCGGGGGCGGGAGGGAACGGAAAGGAAGGCGAGGGAGTAGGACTAGGAGTAATGCCATTAACGTAAGTAATGGACTCATTACCTCCCGTCCCTCCCTCGCCTTCCTTCAAACCAATGAGACATAGCAAGAGAAAACAGGAGACGGACACTGAGTTGCAACAAGTTTAATCACAACCAATGAAGACCACCGAGCCCCCACCCCCCTATTACATCATAGAGGACAAGATGCAGTGACCCAATACCGACTCCAAATCGCCCAAGTCCGCCAGCCTGTAATAACGAACAAAGGTCGAAGGTGAGGCCCAAGTTGCGGCCCTGCAAATTTCCACCACAGAAGCGCCCTGAAGCTCCGCCACCGTAGCAGCCATACCCTGGTAGAACCACCCTGAATCCCTTGGGGTGGAACCACCCCTTCAAAGAATAAGCCATCAGTATCAGCGAACGAACCCACCGACTCAAGGAAGCCGTGGATGGCTTTTCCCCTTTCCAAGCCGGACCTAAATTCACAAATAGAGAATCACCCTTACGGAAAGGAGCAACTACCCGTAGATATTCCAACAAGGCCCGACACACATCTAAAGAATGCAACCGAACCTCCTCATCCGAGGAAGGATCCGGACAAAATGAAAGAAGGATAACCTCCTCGCGAGCATGGAAAGACAAATTCACCTTGGGAACAAATGAAGGAACCGGAACAAGCACCACTCGATCCGGAAAAACCTTACAAAAAGGAAACAAGCAGGTCAAGGCCCCCAATTCCCCTAAACGGCGGGCCGAAGTAATGGCCACCAGAAAAAAAGTTTTCAAAGAAAGATGACGCAAGTCACAGGCCCCCAGAGGTTCAAAGGGAAAAATCATCAAAGCATCCAACACCAACGAAAGATCCCAGGAAGGAAACGACTGCACTGGACGAGGAAACAAGTTAAGAAGACCCTGGAAAAATCGAGGCATCAAATGACCCTCATCAGACAGATTACGCCAAGGACCGCTAAAAGTCTGAATCGCCACCCACTGCACCCTCAGGGAAGCCCCAGACAAACCCAACTGGGCACCATCCTGTAAAAACTGCATCACATCAAAAAGAGAAACAGACGTAGGATCCAACCCATGTCTGAAACACGATGAAGAAAAAACTTTCCACTGCCGACCATAAGACAGCAAAGTGGATCGCCGTCGGGAAGCCAGTAAAGTAGAACTCAAAGCTACCAGAACCCCCAAACCTGTCAAACCCTGCCATTCAACTTCCAGGCCGTCAAGTGCAACCGCCTCAACTACCCCAACCAGAGGCAAGGAAACTCCAGAGGCGACGGACAGAGAGGAAGAGTCCACACGCGATCTGAAGCCATCAACTGAAGCAACCGAAACCAATTCGCTCTCGGCCAATGGGGCACAATCAAGGAATCCCTGGCTTTCAGAACACGTACCTTCACCAGAAATGCACGGAGTAACTAAAAGGGCGGGAAAGCGTACAAAAGACCCTGAGGCCAAGGACACAACATCCCATCCACCGCCCAAGCCTGAGGACAACGAAACCGGGAGCAAAAGCGACTGAGCTTCGCATTCTCTGGAGACGCAAACACATCCACCACCGGAAGACCCCACAGGTGAACCAGATGATGAAACAGAGACCACCGGAGGGAGAAAAGCTGAGATGAAGGAATTACACTGCTCAGAAGATCCGCCCGAACATTGACCACCCCCGAATGTAGGTGGCACGCAGGGAAACAATCCATTTGTGTGCCCAAACAAAAATCTTCTTGGCAAGGCGGAACAGTGCACATGACCTGGTCCCCCCCTGCTAGTTCACGTAAGCCTTGGTCACCAAGTTGTCTGTCTGAATAGGAACCGCTACACCTTTCAGGGAGTCCTGAAAATGAATCAGAGCTAGAAGCATCGCCTTCAACTCCCGCCAATTCGAGGAACGACTGGCTCCCAGAGGTGACCAAAACCCCTGGACCTGAGCCGACCCCATCCAAGCCCCCCAACCTGAGAGTCTGGCATCGCTGGCACCAGCCACCACCCCAACTCCATGCGAACCAACCCCAACACGCGAATCCGCACCTGAAGCGAACCTGACCCCGGAGACCAATGAACCAGGAACCAGTTTACCAGGCAAAGAAGATGGAACCGTGCCCAGGGCGCTCGAAAAATCACTGACGCCAAATGATCCTGCAAAAGCAACCACTTAAGTGCCCTGGGAGCAGGCTGCGACAAAATCGACCTCACCAGAGACTGGAGGCCCATTAACCACTTCTCCGACACAGACACCAAGCCTTGAAGAGTCAGAAACCGAGCCCCGAGAAAAACTAAATTCTGGGAAGGAACCAAATCTGACTTCCCCCAGTTGACCAAAAAACTGTGGTTTTGCAGGACCAACAGAACCCGGGCCACATGCCTCTGCAACAGCCCTTGAGAGGATGCTTGGATTAGAATATTGTCCAGATAAGGATGAATAAACACCCCTTCGGAATGTAGAAGAGAAAACCAGAGGGGCCATCACCTTGGTGAAAATGCGGGGAGAGGACTTGAGGCCGAATGGCAGAACACAAAACTGAAAATGGTCCTGGCCTACCACAAAGCGTAGGAATCGCTGAGAAGACTGAGCCGCTGGAACATGCAGGTAAGCATCCTGCAGATCCAGAGACGCCAGGAAGTCCCCCAACTGACCAGAGGAAAAATTGTCTGAATGGACAGCATACGGAAATGCACAGTCATGATCCAGGAATTCACCCCTTTCAGATTGAGGACAGGCCGAAAACCCCCTGACACCTTCGGAACCAGAAACAAGATGGAATAAGTGCCCAGACCCCTCTCCCCCACAGGAACCTGGGAGGTGGCCCCCTTGAGAAGCAAGTCCCAGACCCCATCCAAAAACGCCTGTCTCTGGGCCCCGTCCGCAGGCAGAGGAGTGGGACGCACCCCTGAATCTGGAGGCACCACTTCGAAGTCTATGGCGTAGCCATTGTCCACAATGTCCAGTACCCAACGATCGCTGACACTCTCCTGCCACACGGAAAGAAAGTGCCTCAGTTATCCCCCAACCGGCCCTATGCCAGGCCCACAATGATTGTCAGGACCCCTTCTTGAATCCACCCCGGCTCAAAGGGGCAGACTTCTTAGGAGAAAAGCGGGGCTGAAAACGACGTTTCCTGAAAGAAAAAGACTTGGAATCCATTTTGGGAGAGGAGCGCGAATGCTTCCGCAAACCCCTGCCAGAAGAAGAACCACCTTTGTAAGGCAAGGCGTGTTTACGCTCCTTAAAGGCCTTTGAAAGCATGGAAGGCAGCTGATCTCCAAATAAATTACGTCCCTCAAAAGGTAGTCTCAGGAGAGCATATTTCTCCCCAGGATCTGCCTTCCACAACCTCAACCAGAGGGACACACGAGTCCCAATCAAAGCTCCCGATGCCAGAGATGAAGTACGGACCACATCAGAAGACATGTCTACCAGCAACCTGGCCTGTTGCTCCATGACAGCCAGAAGTTCTGAGCACTCCGAACGTTCCTGCACCAAAGATTGTGCTGAATAAGCAGAAAAAATACCCACTCTGAGGGCCAAATTCTCCGCTGCAAATGCCCTCTTAAGACCAGAATCCACCTTACGGTCAGTGGCATCAGCAGGCACACAATCCTCCGGATTGAGCGCCGTCTTGCCAATCAGGGTCGCCAGAATGGAATCCAGTTTAGCTGAGGATGGCAACACATCCTCCCCTTCCAGCAAGTACAGTTTCTGAAGGAACCTTGGCACCTGAGACTTGTCCACATCCTTCCACTCCCGGAGTACCATATCCTTCACAGGGCCCTGAAAAGGCATGGCAAACCTTGAAGGTGTTTGATACTGAGGGAACAAGTGCGAATCCGTCCCTGTAGGCTGAAAAACAGGGAAACCTAAATTGTCCCGAACATGAGACATCACCTCCCACATCTCTTCCCTGGAGACATATTTCCCACCAGAAGAAGTAGATGGAGCGTCATCATCATCACAAGAAGTGGGCCTCTCCGCAGCCCCAGGAGGACGGGCCGCCGGAGAACGACCAGGCCTGGCCACCCCTGCTTGGAGAGCACGAGTGACAGCCACCTCAATCATGTCCTGAACCTCTTCTCTGGACATGAGAGGTGTAGAAGCCCCCACCGGAACCTGGTGATCCCCAGGCGTGGAGAGGGGAACCTCAACATCCTCCCCTGATGAAGAGGAAGAGGAAACAATCCTACGTCTTTTAGCAGGCACCTTCGGCATGATCTAAACAAATAATGCAAGCCATAGGACCCCTACCCCCTTAAATGAAGGAGAAAAATCCTCCCCCTAAAAAAAGCACAGCAAATGAAAATGCAGAAACAATTAGCTCAAACCATGAAAAACACGGGCAGAACACCCATCCTACCGCCAAAAATGCCGAAAATCCAAACCGCTACATCAGCTCGTCCCTGCGAGCCGAAGATCTGGAAGTTGTAGCCCCAGCCGCAAAGAGCCCACCGACCTCGTCAGCCGACTCCTAGGACGCGTCTCCAAGGCAGCCACGCCCGCCTCCCAAAGACGTGACCGCCAGGAACCCTCCCCAAGGAGGAGAAAAAAGTCGAGCACCCCCAGGCCCCGCCGTGGAGGAAGAAGAAGGTAAGTCTAGCGGGGCTAGACAAAAAAGAACAGGAGGTGGTGGGGGTGGGGTGGGGGTTTAAGGGGAAGGGAGGGTCTATGGGGAGGCAGGGAGTCTCATTGGTTTAAAGGAAGGCGAGGGAGGGACGGGAGGTAATGATCCTAAGAGGCAATTTCTTTTTCCTGTTTGCTTCAGAATGCTATATCCATGGAATGATAACCACAATGTAATGTAAAGCAATGTAACACAAGCCGCAGTGTTACATTATATTTCTTTACAAAGCCACACAAGATTTGGCAAATAATCCCTTGCATGTCTTTGTAAATCTCATTTTAAAAGTCCTTAATACATCTGGACATAAATTCATCACTCTGAAACCTCTCACAAACTTGCAGGAAACCAATAGCTCTGGCAGATGACAAAGTGCATTTCATTGATTTGTGAATTTGTGTTTATGGTATTGTGGCTGGAGGAGTGGTTGAATGTAAGAATCATTGAGTGCAGGTCCTAAGTGCAAAGCTACCTTCTCATGCTGTGCACAGTAATCCCAAGAGATGAATATGGATGTGACGAACAGTCCAATATGTCTGCCAGACACATGCGCTATGTCACTTTGGCACTTTCGTTGACCTACTTGACTTCAGGTAATCGACATCCATTTCTGGCAGCCATATTGGAGTGGCTGCTAGAGCTCTGATTCCGCTCTTAAGTGTGACTGTGGAATGAGAGGCAAACTCCGATAAATGCCTAAAGGTCTAGCTTTAAAATAGACTAACTACTGCAAACATACACATGCACAAAGAAATACAAACATGCACGGATCTGCACTTGTGCATGTGTATGTTTGTAGGTGTTAACACTATAAAGCCATTCCTAATTACACTGTCAGTGCTGTGGCACTGCAGTCAGTAAAGGAGAGCTTCTGGAGTTGCAAGGAGCTTCATGGATACAGAATACTAAATGTGTGGGACAGAGTCAGCTGCCCCTTCTAGTTGAGGAAAGTTGCTTGTTATGAGCCGATGCACCTCTTTCTCTTCTCAAAGTGCCCAGGGGCAGTGAAGGTAGGAGCCCTGTTGGAAAGCTGCAATCCATTCCTCTGTCCCTTCACACTTCATCCCCAGTTTGTAATCATGTGTTTGCTTCATAATGTCTCCATTTAGTTTTACGAAATGTATGCAAAACATATTAATAGGTAACATACAGCATAATATTTAATACACAAATATATAAGAAGATTAGGCTATCCATTGAAATATGTAACTTTAACCAAGCAGGAGATATCACGTAAGACTATTGATCTGAAGAAGGCAATTTATTCTTTAAATAGGGAAATGCTGGGGCCCACTGCTCAGTAAACATTTGACTTGTGTTTGCATTGATAGCACGGTGACAAACTATTTAAAATATATTTTTAGAAGAAGAATGTGGACCGTTGTGAGTTGATAAAGCATATAAATAACTGATTCCATTAATCAATACTGTACCCTTGTAAATAACGCTATTGTGAAAGATACATATATACTTTTCCTCACTTGGAAGTGCAATGCAGACAGCTGTGCTCCAACGTTAACAACAGACGTACTGGCTAGTTATCTGAGCTGTGTCTGACAGGATAAACTAGGAGAGTGCCTATTAGAGCTCTGCGCTGCAGCCAAAGAGCTACAAGGTTCATGTCATTCCGTGTCTCACAAATGGAACTAATGGAGGCAATTCATGAGAAGATTGCAATGTTTTATTTCAAAAACCTCCCAACTCGATGGTTGAAATAGGAAAAATACCATATCAAATTGACAATTTTTCGATCTAAAAGACTAAGAAAAGGAACTTCATTTATTTGACCAAAAAAAATGAAAATGAGCTGGAAATGTGGCTGCTATTAAAACAGGTATTAAGAAAATCAATGGTTCTAGCTTTTCTGAACTGTATGTTAGTTCATCTGTACGACAGTGTACTTGTGGAAACTGGACAATAGTATGGTTGGAGATGCAATGCTGCATTTGAATCAGTGTTTGGGTTTTGGTATGATTTGTATGTGTGGGTTCTCATAGCTGTCAAGTTTTCATACACACATGGGTGTGATATTTGTATGTTTGCTGTGCGCCTGTGAGTGGTATTTGTACGCCTCGAGTGCATACGTGGCAACATTTGGCAATAATCAGGCCTTTACCAATCCTGTAGGGGAGAAGGTTCCAAGAGGGACAAAGAATGTGAACATCT